>NC_135308.1:5667234-6917234 GCF_048772815.1 Callospermophilus lateralis
TGGCTCAGTCCATTATAATTTTTTGTATGATTATTACTGTTTACAGCAGGAAGTAGAAAGAGAAGTAGCAAAATCTGTACAAGAGTGTTAAGGTCTGTAAACAAGTCAGGATGCACCTGTTATTTTGCCAGAGAAATGTTAAAGTCTGTAAACAAGTCTGCATGGCGCCTGGCAAAATGCCAGAGGGAATGGTTTGTGAAGTAACAAAAGCGAGCCATTAAGTGTGGAGATTCCTTATTGGTTGACTGCTGTATCTAGTTTATGCTAATTAAGATAAGCTGTGTAAAATGTATAAATACCTCGGTTGTCCTACAATAAACGGCTCCTATTCCTGCTGCATCAACGTACACAAGTTATTCGTCACCCCCCGGTTATTTTGCCCAGCCAGCCGGGCTGCGGCACGAGCAATTTCACACTGATGGGCAAATTCCATTTGGATTTAGCATTTTCAAATGAGAGAGACACAGACATGGGCTGAGCTTTTGACTTCATGGGCAGTGAGGGTGAGGCCAAGGTGCTGCTGTAACAACAAAATCACTCCCACTTTGTGCACAGGTCATTTCACTCAACAAGGTGTCCTGCAGTGCCACCCATGGGGCAATAACAATAAAGCTTCATTTATTTCAGAATAGAAGGGATACTCAGAAGCTCTCCCCACAATGAAGTATTTTTGAGGTAGTAGATTTACACAAGGTATACAGGCATGGAAACCTCACTTTTGTACCCTGTAGGTATACACAAATTTTAGTCACTGTTCATAAGAGAAAAAAGGAACAAAATTACAGGTTGTATAGGAGTTTCTTTTCATTTACATTTATTTCACACTTCAAGTGATTCATAAGTTCAAATGCCTTTAGAATAAACATGGACAAAATTCCATAAGTTAGTTAACTCCTTAATACCTGATAAAATATATTTTACCACTCATATTCATCTTTAATCTCACAAGTATCTGAATGTTACTTTAAATTCTAAAAATCTCATATTTTTATCTGTTTCTCTTTTCTAAGTATTTTGAGCCTTGTCTTGGGGAAATGTTGCTTGTACAATATGTCATCCTTGGATAATATGTTTAATTTAATTTTACAAAGTAAAAAAACACTATTTTTTTACTAAATAAGTTTTTTTTAATAATCTTTTCACAAACTTTTAGTGCAGACATCTCTTTCTTCCCATGAACAGTAAAAAAGGAATAAGTAGGCTGGACTGTCACATTTATTTATTAATTTTTATAGCTAAATTTATTTTATAGCTAAATTTATAAAGCACAATCATAACATTTGCAGGTAAATGTGTGGTGAGCCGTTTCTGCAGATTATGGTCGCCATTGCAAGATGGCGCTGGCTCCACTGTGGTCTGTAACAAACAACTCCTTGTTTGGGAGAGTTGGTGCATGGTTTCTCAGCACCCTGTGAGAAAGTTCCACGTGGCAGCTTCGCATTGGGGCTTGGGATGCTTTATTAAGGCTGGGAGGGGCATCCGAGAGAAGATTAGAAGAAATATCAGGGGCCTGAATAAACTGCTGAAAGAAGATTCCTGAGTTGCGTCTTCCTTGCGGGCAAGGGGTCGCGACAAGTGGTGCCGAGACCCGGGAACCAGAACTTTCAGCAGTCAGGGGTGGTGCACCGGTTAGTCCTAGGTAAGTAGGACCCGCAGGTAAAGCGGAAGATTAGTCCCAGATTAATTGGGACCCGCGATCAAAGCGGAGATTAGTCCCAGATTAATTGGGACCCGCGGTTAAAGCGGAGATTAGTCCCAGACTAATTGGGACCCGCTGTCAAAGCGGCAGCTCCTCTGTAAAGCCAGAGAGAGCATTAAATCTTATTGCAGCTGCACTGTGTACTTTCGCTCTTACTTTCACTTTTGTTTGTTGTGTGTCTTTTGTTGTGTCATGGGTGCCGTATCTTCAAGTCCACTTCTCCTGGCCCTAGATAACCTGTTACGTTCCAAGGGCCTAAAAGTGAAACGTAGTACTTTACAGAGATTTTTACAGAAGACAGATATTGCTGCACTGTGGTTTCCGTTCTCGGGCAGCTTTACTCTACCTAGCTGGGATAAGTTAGGCACAGATCTTGACTTTGCTTCTGAGCAGGGCATATTAGAGGGTGGGGTGATACCCCTTTGGAAGATGATCCGTAGTTGCCTCGCAGATGGCAGATGTCAGGAAGCACTTACTAAAGGACAAGAAGTTTTAGAGCAATTACATGAAGAAAGATCAGAAATGGCAGGCAGTGAGGTATTTCAGGAGGGTGGGAGTGTGCGAAGCGAGAAACAGGGGAGGAAACAATTATCTCCGGCAGACAGTGACGTATTTCAGGAGGATGGCAGTGTGCGGAACGAGAAACAGGGGAGGAGGCAATTGTCTCTGGCACGGAGTGAAATATTTCAGGAGGAAAGAAATGTGCAGAGCGAGAAACGGGGGAGGAAACGCTTGTATCCAGATCTCAGTACACTGCGCACACTCCCATGCAAAAGTGGGTCAGAAGAGAAGGACGATGAGGAGGAGGAGCTCGGGAGACTGTCTCGGCAGCTAGGGAGTCTAACTATGGGAGAAGGGAACAAAAATAAACAGGAGCTCAGAAAGAAAAAAAAGAAAAAAAAAAGAGAAAAAAATGATCCTCCGGACCCGCCGCCGTACGGTGAGGGTGTTTCGAGGAGAGCTTTCCATGCCCAAACATAGAGGGGGCTGTTAACATTTTTACTGATGGTTCCAAGTCTGGAATGGGAGCTTATGTAATTAATGACTCTCCCCCTATCCAGCATCAATTTGCTCCTGGAAATCCACAATGGGTAGAACTACAAATTGTTATTGAAGTTTTTAAACAGTGTTCTTTTCCTTTTAATCTTATTTTGGACTCCAGCTATGTGGTACAAGCACTAAAAGTCCTGGAAGCCGTGGGAACTATTAGTGAGGCCCACAATGTGTCTGTTTACTTTACTCAGCTTCAACAACTTATCTCTAACCGCACTGCTTCTTTTTATCCAATGCACATCAGGGCTCACACCTCTCTTCCTGGTCCGTTATCCCAAGGTAATGCCTGTGCGGACTTAGCCACTAGAGGTCAATTGATATGCTTGGCTTCCTCCTTAGAGGGGGCTAAGTTGTTTCACCAAAACTTCCATGTTAATGCATTAACGCTGCGCAGGCATTTTTCCATCTCAAGAGCGGATGCTCGGCAGATAGTATTGCAATGTCCCCATTGTGTCACATTTCTTCATCCCCCTAATTATGGAGTAAACCCACGGGGATTAAAGCCATTGATTGTTTGGCAAATGGATGTGACACATATACCTGACTTTGGTAACCTTAAGTATGTGCATGTTTCCGTTGATACGTGCTCTGGAATTATCCATGCTTCTGCTTTATCGGGAGAAAAGGCACGTAATGTCATTACTCACTGTTTAGAGGCATGGGCAACATGGGGTGCACCTGCATCCCTTAAGACTGATAATGGACCTGCTTATACTGGCAGACAATTTACAGCTTTTTGTTCTACTATGGGAGTGCAACTTACTCATGGTTTGCCTTATAATCCTCAAGGACAAGGCATTGTTGAGCGTGCTCATCGCACCTTAAAAAAAAAACTTTACAAAAACAAAAAGGGGGAATAGGAGCTGAACACACTCCTAAAGAACGCCTGTCCTTAGCTCTCTTTACCATTAATTTTTTGAATTTGGATATTCATGGTCGCTCTGCAGCCGATAGACATGTGTCCCCTCAGCCCTCTGTGATTGGCTATGTTAAGTGGAAGGATGCTCTTACGGGCCAATGGAACGGCCCTGACCCCGTGCTGACATGGGCACGAGGATCTGTATGTGTTTTTCCCCAGGATCGTACGGAACCATTGTGGGTCCTGGAACGCTTGACAAGAAGAGTCTCGACATCAACTGACCAGCAACAAGAGACACCACAACAATCCTGTGATGAGGATCTTCATTCTGCTAAGTGCTCTGGCTCTGGTGCTGGTGCTGATGGCACAGGCAACACCAATGCTGTGGTGGGCAGTGGCACGGGCATGGCCAATGCCGATGCCGGTTCATGGTAATTCTAGTGTCCTCTCCACTCTTTTTTCTACCTCATGTGAGATGTCTACTCCCTGTGCCTCTCCTAGAGGGGACATGGAGAGAATTTTTAATCAATCTCAAGTTAATCTCACAGGAGTTTTTTGTTTCAGCCTTAGAAACGCTAATTACATTAGCCTTAAGACCAAAAATTTGACTAACTGGGAGGAGCCATTGCGGTCCAATCAGGTCTCAGGAAGCATTATCAGTGCTGTATTGAGCAAGGTAGCTTCGGGGAAGCAATCAGGCTCAGGGACCCCCGCAAACAGCAGCTCTGCTCTTAACATAACTACCTTGGCTATTATCTCCGAGGTACTAATCCCAGTGCCTCCTTTTTCTAGTAGTATTTATAATGCCACTCATTTCAAGGCCTCTCCTTACTGTTCCCCTAATCTTGATTTCCCCCCAATATTTACGCCTTGTCAGGATCATTCTTGGGAGAAACATCAAGTTGCTAAAGGTTTCTCCCTTTCCCCCTCTCTTAATAGGTATGTTTATAACTTTAACAATAGTGCCAGCTCCTCTACAGGAGTAGGTTGGTCCTGGTTTCAATGGCTGATTTCCAATGAAAAGGGGGCTTCAGCCGATATTTCTGCACTGGCTCAGTTGGTAGGAGCCAAAAGTTGGCTGGCTAATATTTCTGGTACTGTTAGGGAAAGTGAACAAGGCAATAGACTTACATCTGTTTCATTCAACTCTCTGTTGTATAATGCCACATTGCCTCCTGCAATGGTCTGTGTCCAATCCCCCTTCTTATTCCTTTTGGCTGAGGCCACCTCATCGGGGATGCTGGATTGTTCTCATACTACCTGTCTCTTATCTGAGTGTTGGAATGGTTCCTGGACTGTAGCAGTGGTTATGAAAATTCCAACTTTCGTCCCAATCCCGGTTACTGCGGATCCTGATAAATTCCCTATTGTTGAGCTACTTAGAGTCCGCAGAGATTTTGGAATCACAGCGGCTATAGTGACAGCCGTGGCGGTATCTGCTGCTGCAGCGGTTACGGCCGGAATGGCTATGGCCAATCAAGTACAAACTGCTGCCACTATTAATCAAGTTGTCCAACAAACTTCCACCATACTTAAATCCCAAAATACAATTAATCAACATATTTTGTCAGGGATTTTAGCTGCCAACCAAAGAATAGATTTACTCTAAGCTCAGGTAGAAGAATTGGCTGACTTAGTGCTTTTGGGTTGTGTTGACCAACGTGCACATTTATGCATAACCTCTGTCAGATTTAATGATTCCAGGAATGCTTCCCGCATCATTGGCGAATATTTGGCTGGAAATTGGTCCATGGAAGCGGAAGACATGATCCAGTCTCAACTAACCCAGATAGCTGTCTTGAATAGCACCCGTGTTGATCCCGTGACTTTGGGTCAATTCACCGATTGGATATCTTCTGCCTTTTCCTTTTTTAAAGAGTGGGTGGGGGTAAACATTTTTGGTGCAATGTGTTGCTTCGGTATGCTTCTCTGTTTGTGGTTTCTCTGTCGCCTCAAGGCCCGCAATGCTCACGATAAGGCTATGATCATCCAAGCTCTTGCAGCTTTAGAAAATAACAATTCACCTCAAGTCTGGCTTGCGCATCTTAAACAGTAAATCTTTGACATGGCCGTTGCACCCCAAGTTATTATAACATTGCACTGGGATCGGCATGTCTTTCCTCATTATTCTCTTAGTGTTGGAAAGCCCTTGCACTCTGCCGGTCTTGCTGCCATTGCACGCAGGTGGGTTTCCACACTAATGCTTCTCTATCACCTTAAAGTCCGTGCCTTTCTTTCAGGGTGCTGTCAACTCGTTTGTCGTTGTGTGCAGCCACAGTTCAGCCTCAGCTGTCCCCCTTCGTCCACCTTCGTCACGATACAGGATGCGAGGCAAGGCACTGCACTTGAGTGATCCTTGAAGTGGACCTCAAGGAGAGCATGTCCTATTGCATGCGGGTTTGATGTCCACGCCCCGCCCCACGAAAAAAGGCGTCGGCTGATATGGCTTCAGATCTGGGGAAGGGCCCTCCTTAGGACTGAGCCATACTATGCAGCCACTTCTGCACAGTGGGATAGGACCTCTACTCTCGCCTGTATTGTTTTCAAAAAACAGAAGGGGGGAACTGTGGTGAGCCGTTTCTGCAGATTATGGTCGCCATTGCAAGATGGCGCTGGCTCCACTGTGGTCTGTAACAAACAACTCCTTGTTTGGGAGAGTTGGTGCATGGTTTCTCAGCACCCTGTGAGAAAGTTCCACGTGGCAGCTTCGCATTGGGGCTTGGGATGCTTTATTAAGGCTGGGAGGGGCATCCGAGAGAAGATTAGAAGAAATATCAGGGGCCTGAATAAACTGCTGAAAGAAGATTCCTGAGTTGCGTCTTCCTTGCGGGCAAGGGGTCGCGACATAAATGGATGGCATTAGAGAAGATAATGCTAAGTGAAGTTAGTCAATCCCAAAAAAACAAATGCCGAATGTTTTCTCTGATATAAGGAGGCTGACTCACAATGGGGTAAGGAGGGGGAGCATGGGAGGAATAGATGAATTCTAGATAGGGCAGAGGGGAGGGAAATAGAGGGTTCAGGGGATTAGCAAGGATGGTGGAATGTGATGGTCATCATTATCCAAAGTACATATATGAAGACACAAATTGGGTGTCAACATACTTTATATAGAAACAGAGATATAAAAAATTGTGCTATACATGTGTAATAAGGATGGTAATGCAAAACACAGTACATATATGAAAATATGAATTGGCATGAACATACTTTATATAGAAAGATATGAAAAATTGTGCTTTATATGTATAATAAGAATTATAATGCATTCTGCTGTTGTGTATTTAAAAAATAAAATCATGGGAAGAGGGAAGATGGCTGCGAAGGGAATGCATCACCCCCATGTACCGCATCACTAAGCGGGAGAATGACGAGTTAGAATGGCTAAAAGCTAGCTTGTTAGGAATTTCCAGCAAAATTGGGGTGCTCCAAAAACTAGAGGAAGGATTTCCATCGCATGAGGATCAGCTATGGGGGCTCAAACGCAGAGATTTGTCCGCACAGAGGGTCACACTGCTTATTCAGCAAATTGCCCCGCGGCTAGAGTCTTCGGTGCGCGCTGGGAAAAGACGAGATAGCAACGCAAAGATACAGCGCTGTGGATTCTGCGGGCTCCTGCCAGCTGTGCAATTACTGTGCTCAGTGCTGAATTCTGGGTTTGAGACGGGGGAAGGAAGCGGTCAAATTCGGTTCTCCACACCGGTCAGACCACAGAGGAAGCCAGCGGCCACCATCTTGGAGAGCTGACGTCACCATTCCTGTTTTCGACTGATCGCAGCTCATTCAGCTATAGAACAGGTAATTTCAGGCTGCTATTCACCTGCGTCTTGCAGACAAATTACTCAGGCTCAGTGCTAAAGAACCCGCGGAAACTGCTTCTTGGATCCTGCTCCTATCAGAACATACACCGAGCCCAGAGCGGCCGAATTCCGGCTCCCAGAACTGCTCTGGCCCAGGGCTAAAGAACCCGCGGAAACTGCTTCTCGGTCCGGGTCCTGCTGAATACTGTGAAGGTAAATACCAACTGAGCCTTCATAGGAAGTGGCAACAGGATTGAGATGGGGCTTGTGAGGGCCGGTCAGGACTCACACGTTGCTTAGGTCACCCGGCAAAGGGAACAAAATGCTGCCATTCGCATGGGATACCAACATGGCAGAGATCTGATGTCATCAGAAAGCGGTGGAGGAGATAACTTCATCGATACCAGCGGTGACAGAAACAGTTGGTCTCCTGGTAAAGAAAGTGAGTCACAAACACCCGAGTCTCTCTCACTTTGTCATCAAGCCAGAGGGGCAGAGCAGAGCCACCGCCCGCGCCCAGAACAGGCCCAGCGACCCGCCGGCGTGGCAGTCACGTCACCCAAATTGGAGTAGGGGCACAGCAGAGCCACCACCCACATCTGGGACAGGCCCAACGACCCGCTGACGTGGTAGTCACGTCACCCCAATTGGAGTAAGGGTAGAGCAGAGCCGCCACCCGCGCCCGCAAGGTAGGCAGACCTGCAACCAACAGGTGGATCAGGCCCAGCGGCCTGCTGGCATGGTAGTCACGTCACCCCAATTGGAGTAGGGGCAGAGCAGAGCCTTTGCCCGCGCCCGGAACAGGCCCAGCAGCCTGCAGGTGTGGTAGTCATGTCACCCCAATTGGAGTAGGGGCAGAGCAGAGTTGCCGCCCATGCCCGCAAGGTAGGCAGACCTGCGACCGACCAGTGGAACAGGCCCAGCGACCCACCGGCGTGGTAGTCACGTCACCCCAATTGGAGCAGGGGCAGAGCAGAGCCGCCTCCCGTGCCCGGAACAGGACAATATAAAGGAGTAGAGATAATACCATGCATATTATCTGATCATAATGGAGTGAAACTGAAAATCAACGATAAAAGAAGGAAGGAAAAATCATGCATCACTTGGAGAATGAACAATAGGTTACTGAATGATCAATGGGTTATAGAAAACTTCAAGGAGGAAATTAAAAAATTCTTAGAGATAGATGAAAACACAGACACAACATATCGGAATCTATGGGACACATTGAAAGCAGTTCTAAGAGGAAAATTCATTGCTTGAAGTTTATTCCTTAAAAAAAGAAAAAAAAAAAAAAACAAATGATCTCATACTTCATCCAAAATCCTAGAAAAAGAAGAGCAAATCAACAGCAAAAGAAGTAGAAGGCAAGAAATAATTAAAATCAGAGCTGAAATTAATGAAATCGAAACAAAAGAAACAATTGAAAAAATTGACAAAATTAAAAGGTGGTTCTTTGAAAAAATAAATAAAATAGACAGACCCTTAGCCATGCTAATGAAGAGAAGAAGAGAGACAACTCAAATTACTAGCATATGGGATGAAAAAGGCAATATCACAATAGACACTTCAGAAATACAGAGGATAATCAGAAATTATTTTGAATCCTTATACTCCAATAAAATAGAAGATAGTGAAGGCATCGATAAATTTCTTAAGTCATATGTTCTGCCCAGATTGAGTCAGGAGGATACAGACAACCTAAACAGACCAATATCAATTGAGGAAATAGAAAAAACCATCAAAAGACTACCAACTAAGAAAAGCCCAGTACCGGATGGGTATATAGCAGAGTTTTACAAAACCTTTGAAGAGGAACTAATACCAATACTTTTCAAGCTATTTCAGGAAATAGAAAAAGAGGGAGAACTTCCAAATTCATTCTACGAGGCCAACATCACCCTGATTCCTAAACCAGACAAAGACACTTCAAAGAAAGAAAACTACAGACCAATATCTCTAATGAACCTAGATGCAACAATCCTCAATAAAATTCTGGTGAATCAGATACAAAAACATATCCAAAAAATTGTGCACCATGATCAAGTAGGATTCATCCCTGGGATGCAAGGCTGGTTCAATATATGGAAATCAATAAATGTTATTCACCACATCAATAGACTTAAAAATAAGAACCATATGATCATCTCGATAGATGCAGAAAAAGCATTCGACAAAGTACAGCATCCCTTTATGTTCAAAACTCTAGAAAAACTAGGGATAACAGGAATATACCTCAATATTGTAAAAGCTATCTATGCTAAGCCTCAGGCTAGCTTCATTCTGAATGGAGAAAAATTGAAGGCATTCCCTCTAAAATCTGGAACAAGACAGGGATGCCCTCTCTCACCACTTCTGTTCAACATAGTTCTCGAAACGCTGGCCAGACCAATTAGACAAAAGAAATTAAAGGCATAAAAATAGGAAAAGAAGATCTTAAATTATCACTATTTGCAGATGACATGATTCTATACCTAGCATACCCAAAAGGGTCTACAAAGAAACTATTAGAGCTAATAAATGAATTCAGCAAAGTGGCAGGATATAAAATCAACACGCATAAATCAAAGGCATTCCTTTATATCAGCGACAAATCCTCTGAAATGGAAATGAGGACAACCACCCCATTCACAATATCCTCAAAAAAAAAAAAATACTTGGGATTCAACCTAACAAAAGAGGTGAAAGACTTATACAATGAAAACTACAGAACCCTAAAGAGAGAAATAGAAGAAGATCTTAGAAGATGGAAAAATATACCCTGTTCATGGATAGGCAGAATTAACATCATCAAAATGGCGATATTACCAAAAGTTCTCTATAGGTTTAATGCAATGCCAATCAAAATCCCAACGGCATTTCTTGTAGAAATAGAAAAAGCAATCATGAAATTCATATGGAAAAATAAAAGACCCAGAATAGCAAAAACAATGCTAAGCAGGAAGTGTGAATCAGGCGGTATAGCAATACCAGACTTCAAACTATACTACAGAGCAATAGTAACAAAAACAGCATGGTACTGGTACCAAAACAGGCGGGTGGACCAATGGTACAGAATAGAGGACACAGAAACCAATCCATAAAACTACAACTATCTTATATTTGATAAAGGGGCTAAAAGCATGCAATGGAGGAAGGATAGCATCTTCAATAAATGGTGCTGGGAAAACTGGAAATCCATATGCAACAAAATGAAACTGAATCCCTTTCTCTCGCCATGCACAAAGTTAACTCAAAATGGATCAAGGAGCTTGATATCAAATCAGAGACACGGCGTCTGATAGAAGAAAAAGTTGGTACGATCTACATACTGTGGGGTGGGGCTCCAAAATCCTCAATAGGACACCCATAGCACAAGAGTTAATAACTAGAATCAACAAATGGGACTTACTCAAACTAAAAAGTTTTTTCTCAGCAAAAGAAACAATAAGAGAGGTAAATAGGGAGCCTACGTCCTGGGAACAAATCTTTACTCCTCACACTTCAGATAGAGCCCTAATATCCAGAGTATACAAAGAACTCAAAAAATTAGACAATAAGATAACAAATAACCCAATCAACAAATGGGCCAATGACCTGAACAGACACTTCTCAGAGGAGGACATACAATCAATCAACAAGTACATGAGAAAATGCTCACCATCTCTAGCAGTCAGAGAAATGCAAATCAAAACCACCCTAAGATACCATCTCACTCCAGTAAGATTGGCAGCCATTATGAAGTCAAACAACAACAAGTGCTGGCGAGGATGTGGGGAAAAGGGTACACTTGTACATTGCTGGTGGGACTGCAAATTGGTGCAGCCAATTTGGAAAGCAGTATGGAGATTTCTTGGAAAGTTGGGAATGGAACCACCATTTGATCCAGCTATTCACCTTCTCAGTCTATTCCCTAAAGACCTAAAAAGAGCATGCTACAGGGACACTGCTACATCCATGTTTATAGCAGCACAATTCACAATAGCAAGACTGTGGAACCAACCTAGATGCCCTTCAATAGATGAATGGATAAAAAAAATGTGGCATTTATACACAATGGAATATTACTCTGCATTAAAAAATGACAAAATCATAGAATTTGCAGGGAAATGGATGGCATTAGAGCAGATTATGCTAAGTGAAGCTAGCCAATCCCTAAAAAACAAATGCCAAATGTCTTCTTTGATGTAAGGAGAGTAACTCAGAACAGAGTAGGGAGGAAGAGCATGAGAAGAAGATTAACATTAAACAGGGATGAGAGGTGGAAGAGAAAGGGAGAGAGAAGGGAAATTGCATGGAAATGGAAGGAGACCCTCAGGGTTATACAAAATTACCTACAAGAGGAAGTGAGGGGAAAGGGAAAAATAACACAAGGGGAGAAATGAATTACAGTAGAGGGGGTAGAGAGAGAAGAGGGGAGGGGCGGGGAGGGAAGGGGGGATAGTAGAGGATAGGAAAGGCAGCAGAATATAACAGACACTAGTATGGCAATATGTAAATCAATGGAAGTGTAACTGATGTGAGTCTGCAATCTGTATACGGGGTAAAAATGGGAGTTCATAACCCACTTGAGTCAAAGTGTGAAATATGATATATCAAGAACTATGTAATGTTTTGAACAACCAACAATAAAAATTAAAAAAATAAAATAAAATCAATTAAAAAAGATATTTTGTATGTTGTGTAGAAATCTGAAAAAAAAACCCACAATAAATAGAAGCTGCTTCCTTAGGACATTGCAATCCCATCCCTGTTCCTTCCTTTGTCTTGTGGTGTCAATAAATAAGTTTCCCAGTCCCAAATAATTATTAGAACCTCCTCTCTATTTGCCAGCTCCAACTATGATACAGGGGGCATTCCTACTCCAGATATACAAATGTTTCCCAAGTACAATATGTTCACTGGGGAGGGATGGCCCACACCCCAGCACCCTGGGCCCTGCCTGGCCTATAGTTAGCCTCAACTGTCATAGGGCCTGAGAACGCTGCCCAGTGGCCCTGCCCAAGTTACTTCTAAGGATGGGAGTCCCCAGGAAAACCTGCACCCACTCTGTCCTCACTTAGCCTACAGTGACCCCAACTGTCTGAAGACCCATGAGAATGCTGCCCAGCTGAGCTGCCTGCCCCAAAGTGCCTCTAAGATGAGAGCCCTGTTGAATGGAGGACTGTCCCTGCCAGACTCTGACCCAGCCCTGCCTACAGTGAGCCCCATCTTAAGGGCTATGGAAATGCTGCCCACGTTTCCTGCCCCAAAGAACCTCTGTGTAATGAGATGGAGCCCCCTAATGAAGGATGCTGGGTGAGGTCAAGGGTCCACCAGAGAGCCCCTGCCCCTCTAGGGCTCTCTTTCTGGAAAAGAATCCAGAAATTAAGACTCAGCCCTAGCCAAGATGGCAGAGGGTCTACACCTGTTTGTCCCCCATTATATAGGAATCTTATCTAGCTTCTCTAAGGGTAAAAGTTTTAATTAGGAAGGAATGGTAGGGCCAGGATGGCAGGGAAAGTAGGGGAAAAAGTTCCTAGCCCCAATTCTCCAGGCTTCAATTGATAGTCTCTTACGTGACCATTATCTTCACCTGGCCATCCTCATCTGCATGGTAGAAGAAAGAAAAGCAGGAGTTACTGTGCAGGCTGAGGAGTTCCTGGGGCTTCTAGATTTCATGTAGCAGGTGCATAATCTGCTGTGCAATGGGATTCTCAGGAGCAGAAGCCACCCCACCCTCTCTTTGTGCTGGCTCCATACTGCCTGTAAGGCTCACCTCTCTGTGGGGAGCTGCCCTAGATAAACATGCCTTTAAGTCCTGATGTCCCAGGATACTGAGCAATTATTGTGTTCTACAGTAACTTGGGTATTACCCCAGCTCAGATAACAAGGTGTGGCTCCAGGTGTAGTTGTCACCAACTGGGGTTAAGTTACATTCACCTGTTCCTTCATAATCCTCCCCCTTCTGCCTTTTTTGGATACAATGTTCTAAGAAACAGTGTCTTCCCAAATAAAATCCCACTTCCAAATGTGCTTGCCCCCCCCTCATCAGCCTCTTGTGACCTTCTCTTACCCCCCTTTGGGGAGCCTGAGGCCAGAGATGGGGAAGCCATTGTGAAGCTCATATAAAAGGTACTTTGTGTCTGTGTGGTATTTTGTATCACCTCAAATTCACACAAGTGACTTTAGTTCAGCTGCCAGAGCTGGATGGGGGCAGCAGTTGGTACCCAAACCAAGGGCACTTGGTGTGAATTTGGTGGGTTTCACTTGGATTGAGGGTGCTTTTAGAAATTTAGAGTAATGGAGATTGAGTTATGAAAGAAAACAGATTGCAAATGAAGAGAGAGGAACGTTAATCATAATATGGGGAATTCATCATCTTCAGAGAAGGAAATCTACTTAATGATCCTGGAAACTTTAATCAATCATAAGAGAAAACAGATGAAAAGAGCTGAGCTTGCTCAATTTCTAAAAACAGTCAACGATGTTTGTCTATGGTTCTATGAGGAAGATTTGCCTAATTACATACTTGGGAAAGACTAGGTAGAAAACAGTTTGAAAGTTGCCTCTCTGCTAAACTACTTAGAAGTACAATAGAAAATATTCAGAACACCTGGACTGCCTTAGAAATGTGTCTTTTTGCTGACCAAGAGAAAATCATTGGTCCTTCTGAGGAATTATTGGAAGGGCTGCAAAATGCAATTAAGAGCCTAGAATAAGATGGACAGCCTAGCACAGCTCCCAGGCAATTTTTCCTGTCTGTAGCTGGACTAAGGACAGAATCAAGTTATACCCAACCAGTAGCTATTAAATCTCAGGTAGAAAGCCTTGGGGCAAAACCACAGTCTAATTCAATTGCAGCTGATTGGGACAGAGAGAATGATTCAGGAGCAAGTCAGGTCAGCATAGCTTGCTGGTATGGGCATGGGCTAGAGAAGAAACCAGCCCAGATTGAGTTTCAGGAAGGGAAATTCAAGATGGAGGGGAAGAAACCACAAGGGAGATTCCAAAGAAGCCAAGCTTCAGGGTTCCAAGGATTCTTAGTCCAAGGGAGAACGTGAGCTAGGTATGAGTCTGCAATTGCAAATTGAATAATAAAAAAGGAAATTTGGATAAGGCCACTCCCCTCAGGGAGAATGAGATTTAGCCTCTCCAACATGATGGTGGCCAGGCTCTCACTGCTTCAACAGACTTCTAAGCCATGCTAGGGCAAGGGGAAGATGTTACAGGTTTTCAGCTTTTTCCAGTTTTTGAGCAGGTTAACAAACAAGATCAATGCATTCAGGTCATGCTGTGGTTTAACATATGCATGTAGTGTTAAAACTCTAAAGGAGCAGAAAAATGCTTGTATTTATGCTCCTAATTCACCATTTGTTCAGAGTCTGATTGAATCCATTTGTAGTGAGCCATTGCCTCTATAATTGGGTTATGCTAGCCAGAGCATGCCTATCTGGAAGTGATTTTTTATTATGGAGATCAAACTGGACAGATTTATGCATGGAAAAGAGTTGCAGGCATGGTTTTGAGGCTCCTCTAGATATGTTAACTAGCAACAGATCATTTGTAGATTTAGAACAGCAATTAAATTATAATTTAATTATGATTATGATTTGCCAGTTTATGATCAAATTAGTGTGTGTTCCAGAAAAGCCTGGAGGAAACTACCAAATAAAGGCAAACAAATTTTGGACTTTAGTCAGATTCAGCAGGGACCAGAGGAAAAATTCTCATATTTTGTAGCATGCCTTTACCAGGCAGCAAATAGAACCACTGGTAATTTGAATGCTTCAGAGGTTTTTGGTCAATCAATTAGCTTTTGAAAATGCCAATAAGGTTTGTCAGGAAATCATCTGACCCCACTGGAAAAAAAGGAACTGTTTCTGAATTTATTCGCCTTTGTTCTGATATGGGTCCAAGGCAATTACAAGGTCTGACTATAGCTGCTGCTTTAAAGCAAGTGTTGCAGCCCCAGCCTAGGAGATGCCATTCCAGAGGCAATGTTTTCATTGCACATGAAAGGGCCACACGACTAAGGACTGTGGGTATCCATGTAACCTGGAGGAAACACAGTCTGGTTCATGCCAGTGCCATTGGGAGGTGACCACATGGCATGGGGAGGCTCCAGCAGGCATGGCGGAAGTGGTCAGCCACCATTTGCAGCTTTACTTCCATTTTCACTGCCTCTGAGAGACTGGAGGCAGGGCCTGCCCTGGCCCCTCCAAACAGTGTGGGCATTAGTTTACACAGGAAGAGGAGCTGCAGTCTCACAGTCAGGCATCATCAAGCCTAGCCCAGATGACCAGCATTAGCATTCTTCTGGGATGTTCTGTCCCACAGGATGAGAGCTTGGGACCAAGACCAGCATTAATCTTAGCTCCTGACATGAGCCCACAAAAAGTCCCTACTGGGATTCATGGACTTCTGCCATTCATGGGCTAGGCCTAGTGTTGGGATGTGAAAATTTAACCCAAAGAGGAATTCAAGTATTGCCAGGTGTTATTAATCCAAATTTTAAAGGATAAATTCAAATCACAGTTCAAACAAATCATTTTATTCAGATTTCTCCAAGGGATGTATTAGCACAATTAATATTCTTCCCTTGTCACTTCGCCAAGAGCCCTGGTGAATGCCCAACTTCCAGGTCCCTGGACCAGGCCTATTGGACTCAGTTGGTAAGACAGGAGTGTATTCTATTAGATCTTGAAATCAATCATAAAAATTTTAGAGGTGTGATTGACACTGGAGCATACAAGTCAGTAATGTCTAGCAAGTACTGGCCAAAGAAGTGGCCTTTACACATTGCACCTGCAAGCTTAGAAGGGTTTGGTCAAATTCCTCAACCTTCACAGACTGCTCAGTATCTTCAGTGAAAAGATAAAGATAGTAACTTTGAAATTTTTAAGCCTTATATTCTAGACACTTTGCTAGTAAATATATGGGTCTGAGATATTCTAAGCAGTCTGGGTTTATTATTAATTACTCCAAATTCCATTGTATCATCTCAGGGACTTAAACAAAAAATTATTTCTCCTGGTAATTTGAAGTAGATTCACAAGCAGGGCATTTACCCTTCTAGATTTCCCAACAAAAACTAGTTAATTCACCTGTTCAAAATTTTTGGCAGGGGTGCTGACTTCTTCCCAGCCCCCAAAAAACAGTAGAAAAACTAACTGGCTTACAAAGAGCCAATTTGGGTTTGTCAGTGGCCCTTAACAGGGGAGAAACTTAAAATAGCCAATATGTAGGTCCAGGAACATCTTCAGGCTGGCCATATAGAACCTACTCTTAGTGCATGGAATACACTAATTTTTGTAATTAAGAAAAAGTCTGGTAAATAGAGGTTGTAACAAGATCTCAGGGCAATTAATCATGTTATTCAGCTTCTGGGAGCTTTACAATCAGGGCTTCCTTCTCCTATAGCCATTCCTTTAGATTATAATCTACTGGTGATAGATTTGAAGGATTGTTTCTTCACTATACCTTTGCATTCAGATGACTGTAAAAATTTGCCTTTAGTGTACCAGCAATAAATTTTAAAGAACCAGTTAAGAGATATTACTGGAAGGTGTTACCTCAGAGTATGTGTAATAGTCCAACTCTGTCAGAATTTTGTGACCAGATTATCACTCCTGTGAGGGAGAAATTCCATAATGCATAAATTTATTCATTTTACGGATGATATACTTTTAGCTCAGCTAGTCCAGATGCACTTTTAAAAGTCTTTTAAAATTTACTTACTGCAATGAGTTTGTGCATAGTGCCTGAAAAGGTGAAGCTTGTGCACAGTCATATCACACAAGGACATTTGCTGACAAACATCCCCTTTCCAGTATTTATGTAATATAATAGAAGGATAAACAATATGTCCTCAAAATTTACAAATAAAACTCTTAATGATTTTCAGAACTTATTAGGTGATATCAATTGGCTAAGACCGTCTTCAAAACTAAGTACTGCAGATTTGAGTCCTTTGTTTTAGATCTTATAGGGGAATTCTTCTCCAACTTCTGCTTGTCAGCTCACAGCAGAAGCAAGAGTGGCCTTAAGAACAGTTGAATTTGCTATTTAAAATGCTCAGCTTACCAGAAGTAACCCACAGGAGCCTATATATTTATATATTTCCCACTGCTCATACTCCTGCAGGAACAATATGGCAATCATTGGGAATTATTGAATGGCTCCATTTAGCTCATTCTTCTCAAAAGTCATTGATTCCTTTTCATGATTTTTGTCATTCAGTTGATTATTAAAGGTAGAATGAGAATTTTACATCTGGTTGGATCAGAATCTAATATTGTAATCATTCCATTTTCTTCTCCACAAAATGATTGGCTTCTAATCAACCAAACTTCTAATATTTGGAAAATATCTTTTGCTAATTTTCCTAGTCAGATAGAAAGTCATTATCCTCATGATAAAATTATTCAATTTGCCTTAGTAACTAAATTTATTTTTCCAAAAATTATGCATGTACAACCAATAGATGGAGCATTAACAGTGTTCACTTGCTGAGGTTCTGGTCAATTAGTTGCTTGTCTACCTTGTCATGGTGGGTAGAGACGTGGAATCAACACACAGACTAATGGAGCTGGTGAGAGAACTGGCTGGAGACCCACCTCAGGTCATTATCCAGTAGCTCAGTTTCTTTTTGGAATGCATACAATTGTTATAGGGTTTGAGTGGGGCGTGCCCATCAATCATACAGATAGTATCCATAAGCCAATCGTCTTATGCCTAATGAACCTCACTATGAGGATGTTCTAAATCTTGCTATCATCAGGAAGGGTCCTTGTCCCTAGGGAGGGGGACTGGTAGCTCCTGGCTATCAGTTTCCTGCCCTGGCAGCTTGGCAACGCTAACCACAAGTGCTAAGGATGTGGTTCCACTAACGGCTCGCTAGAGCAGAGCATCCCATCCTGCAGGCGTTCCTATCAGACCTGAACGAGTGTAGATTCTTCAAGCACTCCAAGTTGCTCACAACTGCTATTTGCTAGCTGTAAACTGAATGTTATTCCAACATTCACTGATGGCAAGAGCTCAGGTAAAGCAGGTTTTTATATCTATGCTTACATGAAGGCAATACAACTCTCACATCCTTCTGTACAATGAGCAGAACTTCAAGCTCTCATTTGTGCTTTAAGTCATTTGCAAATTAGTCAATTAATATTTATTCTGATAGTTTATATGCAGTTAGAGTTACAAAAAATATTAAAACTTCAACTATTGGGTACACTCCTTCACCAGAATTATTAAATTTGTTTCATATTTCACAGAAGATAGTTCAAGTACATCAATATCTGTGTTTTATAGGCCATATACAGGCCCACACCAATCTCCCAGGACCTTTAACATAAGGTAATGATAAGACTGATAAACTGGTTATGTTTGTCAGCAAATGTTCTTGTATGAATATGTACAAGTTTCACATTCTTTGCATCATAAAAATTCTTCAGTTTTCATAAAAAATTTAATATTACTAGAGAGCAAGCTCATCAAATTGTATGTCAATGCCCATAATGTGTTATACACATTCCATCTTTACTATCTGGGAAAAATCCTCGTGAATTAAAATCAAACCAGTTATGGCAAATGGGTGTAACTCACATTCCTCAATTTGACAAACAATGTTATGTACATGTAATTGTGGATAGTTATTCCAGATTTATCTTTACCACAGCCTGTGTAAAAGAAAATACTCAACATATTATTTCTCAGGTAAAGGGGAATCAGGGAGAAAGTTATTGGACATAGTTTCCAGATCCACCTTTAGTATACCCAACAGTGTGGACTGGAGAATCCATCCCAGTATTTACTAATGACTCTTATATGAGAGGATTTACAGACACCATGTTACTCCTATCCAAGCAACTGGATTTTATTATTCTGGTTATTTTGCTTAATTTAAAATTAGTGTTGTTGAACATTTTTTTTCATGTATTTGTTGGTCATTTGTTTTTCTTTTGAGAAGAGTCTGTTTAGTTCATTTGCCCGTTTAATAATTGGGTTATTTGATTTTTTTGGTATAAAATTTTTGAGCTCTATATTTTCTAGATATTAACCTTCTGTCAGAAGAGTAGCTAGCAGAGATTTTCTCTCATTCTGTGTGTTCTCTCTTCATATTCCCAATTGTTTTCTTTGCTGTGAAAAGATTTTTAATTTGACTTTGTTCCATTTGTTAAATGTTTTCCTTATTTTCTAAGCTTTATGGGTCCTACTGAGAAAGACATTGTCTGAGCCTAAAAGGTGACATTGTAACTACATGTTTTCTTCTAGGAATTGAATAGTTTTTGGTTTAATTCCAAGGTATTTGGCCCATTTTGGGTTGATTTTTATGTAGGATGAGCGATAAGGACCTCGTCTCATTCCTACACATGTGGATAACTGGTTGTCCCAGCACCTCTTGTTAAAGAGGCTATGTTTTCTCCAATGTATGTTTTTGGCACCTTTGGCAAGGTCAGATGACTGTAGATGTGTGGGCTTTTCTCTGTTTTCTATTCTGTGCACTTGGTCTATGTGTCTGTTTTTATGCCGGTGCCTCGGGGGTTTTGTTACTCTGGAGCTGCTTTCCTTTGCCCTACTGTTCCACCATGATGTGCTGACTCACTTGAGGCCCAGGGCTGTGTAGTCAATGTCTGTGAACTGAGCCCGCTGAAACTTTTGCTCCTCTATATTGTTCTTGTGAGCTCATTTGATCAGAATGCTAAAAATGGTCACTAAAACCCTACTTAATAGCTTCATTTTTAAGCTGTAGTTCTGAATTGACAGAAAAAGAACAGGGGAATGCTCATGGAGGTCAGTTATTTTTAGCCACAAAATCTTTGCAGAATGTAGTTTTGAGTGGGAAAGGAAAGTCCCTAACACTGCAACTAGAAACCAAAATCCATGTTTAAACATCCTGAGAGAGATGTGAAATCCCAACCCTGCCACTTGGTGGTGTGGAACGCTGTCAAATATGAAGCCAATAATGAGGACATAGAACGGCTCCTCCTTAGGGTCTTCCAAAGGGATCTGGATGGAGAGGACAAGTTGTGCCAACACATATGCTGACATCACAGGATTGTGTCACTAACCCTGCTGTGGAGAGTGGATCAATTTAATTTTGTCTGCACGACTAACTGGTAATCACTGAATGAATTGTTAGTTCTCTAAAAACTACCCTATAGTTATGTTCTCTTTTTTTTTTCTTCTGAAATTTGACTGTATTTGGATTATGGTATTAAAAGAGGAAAATTCAATTGAGGTAACTTGGTGGACCCTATTGCAATGTGATCAGTACCCTGACAATAGGAAGAGTTTGGAGAAGAGCTGGGAGCAGGAAGACCATGTAGAGACACAGGCGCCAGCCTGTACAGGGCAGGAACACAGGTCTCAGAAGAAACAGGCCCTGCAGACACATTGATCTCACACTCCTAGTCCCCAGAATCATGAGAAAATCAGTTTGCTTTTAAAAATCACCCTGTCTCTGTCTGTCTTGTTGTTATGGAAGCCAACAGCCCATTCAAAATTGGTAAACTAATACAATATTGTTAGTAGCAGGCATTCCAATCTTTTGAAGAGGTGGATGAAACTAGAAGGCAAGTTTCCACAGATTTGAAGAAGAAAAATGACTCTGGATCATGAAATAATGGCTTATTAAGAAAAACATCAGATTCTACATACTTTGAAAGCCAATGGGAGTAGTGATTCTGAATATAGGTAGGGATGGGCACCACGGTCAAGGGTTCTCAGATGCAGTTGAGGAAGAGACACATACAAGCATTCCCCTGATACAGGGGCTGGAAGACAAATGTGGGAAATGGTGTAGCGAAGACCAGATGAGCTTGATGAGTATGTGTTGAAGTGAGTAAGAATGTAATAACTTGAGCAGTGATAAGAAAAAGAGGATGAGGTTTGGGAGGTGGGTTCAGTGCACTAGAGAATTGTCAATGGCAGAAACTGGGAAAGGAGAATGATCTTTTGAGGATGAGAAAGAAGACTGTGCAATGACAGGGTAGGGCTTGTGCTCTTTAACATCAGAGGCACTATTATAGGTCAGCGTAAAGGTTGTGTTCATCTCTTCAAAGAAAACAAATGAAATTGTTGCAGTCAACAATTTTCTAGTGGGTGAAATTCTTCATATTATGAAAATCTTGTCAATCTTTGTTTATGTCTTTTTGTAAATTGCCCTATAATCAACAGGTTTATGACAATAACCAGGTGTATGAAAATCTGCAAACACAGTCCCATTTAATTTTTTATTGTTTTGTGTGAGGGGAATTATTTGTTTGTTTGGTTGGGTTTTTGCATATTGGTTTTTCATTTTATTTTCTTTTGCACTGGGATTGAACTCAGGAATACCATACCATGAAGCTACATTCACAGCACTATTTACTTTTTTTTTTTGAGATCCCAGAGATTGAACCTAGGTGTGCATAACCACTGAGTCATATACCCAGCCCTTGTAAATTTTTTTTTTTAAATTTTGATACAAGCTCTCACTAAATTATTTAGAGCCTTGATAACTTGTTGAGGCTGGCTGTGGACTGGACATCCTCCAGTCTCCTCCTCCTGAGTTGCTGGACTTACAAGTGTGCATCAATGCAATTGGCTGTTTTTCTTCTTTCAGTCTTCTGGCAAAAACAAGGTGAATTCAAATCTTAAGAATGAAAATTAAAATTCACCCATGAAATTCATGATATTTGAAGGGATATATTACAATTACAATTTATAAAAATCTATCTCTTTCCTATGTATATATCCATGATTGAAAGCAGGGATATCACAGCTAGTGAAGATGAATATAAAACACGATTTCAAAGATTTCACATGACACCTTTGGAAACTAACAAACTGAGTAAGAAGGTTTCATCCTGATCCCCTGTCATCATATGTAAGCATCATTTCTGAAAATCCTTGATATAAATTAATTTGAACCGGCATGATACTACCATGATGACCCTAGTATTTAACCTGTTTTTGACACATGGAAGGATAAGCATTGGATTATCAGGATGGTGCCACTGACTCCTCGAAATAGAAAGCAACTTTCATTGATTTATGCTTTTATAATACAGATACTGAGTGACAGTTCCTATGTCCATGAGGATAGATCTGACTTCTAGGTGAAGTAGTTTTGAAAGGGAGTGAGACTAAAAAGAGACACAATGAAACTTAGAGAACCACTGCTAACAAAAACAGCAAAAAAGAAAAAAAAAATCTCAGAGTGTTTCCTTGGTGTAAAGCAAGGTATGCCTGTGGTATAAAAATGGATACCTCTACTTCAAAATCATGATCATTGTATAACTCTGGATTCTATAGAACAATTCATAACATATTCAAGGTTATTCAAATGAATAAAAGCATATATAGGGACTGTAATTCCACTGGTGAGGGAAGGTGGCTTCTCTTAACTTCTATCCTGCCCAGGATCATGTGATGCAACACATCATCTTAGGGAAACCTTCAATACCACAGGTGCAACTTTAGGCCAAAATTCAATGACTCACACCTTTGATTTCCTTGACTCTACCCACAAGGAAGATTTTCCAGTCTTTCTGAGTCAGCACTTTTCTTTACATAGGTTCAAAATCCATAGTTTGAATGACTTTGAGGTGCTGGGAAGAAGGCACAGGCCAGTTAACCTAAGGGCCTTGGAGTTTTAACAAGTTTGGCTCTCTGGGTATCAAAGTTTTTTTTTTTTTTTAACACTCCCATTTTAACTTAAGGATTTCAGAATTCAAAGAAATTCTGCCCAATGCTTCCATGCTTTATGTGACATATATAAGTTCTAAATTGCATTGACTCTACCTTTACATTGAAGAGTATTTCTTTTTCTGCTGGGTTTGGAATGACATTTGTGGACCTGCAAGTGCCCAGAATGACCACAGGGCTGAAGGAGAGCCTGCTGCTGAGGGCTGATGTCCCTGGTTTCTCATCCAAATCTGGTGGGCTTCTGAGCTCCCTTGGAGGAAATGGGTGTGTTTCTGGCTTCAGCTCCCTGGCCCCGCCCCCAGGGAATCCCCTCAGGCCCTCACCTGGGCCAATCCTGCAATGTTGCTGGAGAGGAGAAATACCCCTGTGTAAGTCTCATGGGTCCCTGACCAGCAGGATTTTCCAGCACTCTACCAGGGCTCTTGTGCTGGTGTCGCTTCCTTTGGAGTTCACCATGGATTTCGTGCACACAGATTTGCACAGGCCTCAATACACAGGCCTATGGGTGCACAGTTCAGAACACCTGGTACCTCAGTAGCTTTGCTAATCTTCAATATCACAGAAAAGTGAATGTAGCCTCTACTCCCACAGTCCCTTTAGGGGTTTTCCTTTTTTGTTGTTAAATATTTTTACTTGTTCATGGACCTTTTGTTTATGCATTTATGTATGTGCAGGGCTTAGAATCAAAACACACTCACCCATGGGTCGGAGGCCAGACCTCTGCAACAGAGCAACAATCCCAGCCCCATCTTTTCATAGTTCTTGAAATAATGGATAGAATCAATTCTAAGCTAGCTACATTTTTCCAGTTCAAAACCATCATGAAAATCTATCAGGAAAGAAGTCAAAATAATGGAATTGAAGAAAGAATGAAAATGTTTGTTTTTCATGAAGAGTTTTGAAGGAATACCAACTCAATGCATTATTAGCCTGTAATATTAGTAGGCTTTATCCATAACTGAAAGTACATATGAACACACAGACACATGCATAGAAATGTGCACATGAACATGTCCAAAACAACACTCACGCACACACAAACACCAATCACCACCCCCCCACACACACACACAAACGCGTGTGCACACAGAAGCAGCTAGAATATTTTTCTGGAATTATTATTTTTTTTCTTGTTTGGTGAGAAGAGATCCAAGTGCATCCCATTACCGCTTGCCTGCTGGCCTACTTGAAAGTTTATGAAGCAACTGGACCTCCCTAAATATACTTGAACCATCGTTGTAATGAATCTGCTTCATTACTTCTGGTATTCACAAGGAGTCTTTGGAGAACAGGCCCCCTTAAGCACTAGACTGTGAACTGGCCACACCCAAATATTTCTCATCTCCTTAAGTTCTCAGAAAGCATTATGAATCTGACACCAAGGGAATGGGTGTGCTGGGTTGACTGCTAATCATGTGAGTATATGGAAAATTCCCTCTTTGGAAACCATCTCAGCAGTGGAAGTGTCTCTCTTCCACTTGAGGTCAGGCAGGAAATTCCACTAGTCATTGATGCTGGAGACAAGGAGGCAGCTTCCCTCAACAGGTGAGAGCAGTCTCCTAGGATGACCTTACTTAGCCCAATTCTTCTCCATTAAATGCAGCTGATGCTCAAGACTAATTGGGTTCTTCTCTACATGCAAATTCCACAGTGTGAACTTGGGCACATGACACTTAAGCAACATTTTCTTTCAATCCACGTTGGGCTGCTAGAGAGAAACTGTCTGCCTGGAAAAGTCTTTGTATGGGTGGCTCTGGGCTGTGGAATATGGGAAACACCTGCTAGGTGAATGCAGCTCTGCTCAGTCTGAGCCCCAGAGCCCCTCAGTCAATGAAGAAAGTGGAGGAAGAGGTTCTATGTCCAGGAGAGAACAGAATGCATCCTAGTCAAGGCTAAAGCAAAGTGTTTGTGTCCATGGACCCAATTCAGTGCCTCCAAAGGTCCCCATTTGGGAAACCCAATTGTTACAGGTCAGAACCCTTCCCAGGGAGAAGGGGGAGTTGACTCAGGACCCATGGTATTCGTGGCATGCAGGATAGAAGAGAATCCCCACAGGACACAGTTGAGCACAAGACGGAGGTTTAGGTTAGGATAAATAATGCTGAGAGGGGTGGAAGGCAGCAGCCAATGCAGGCTGGGATGGATGATAGGGCCAGGCTGGTGGAGAGCATGGATCCTCTGGGCTTGCATCCCACTCAGCATGCAGATCCATGACTAGGACAGAAGAGGAAGGCTCCAGAGCCAACACGTGTGCTGGATTCAAATTGTTGTTCAACTTTGCATTGGCCCAAATGACACAGATGACTCTGCAAGTAGGGGAGAGCCCAGGTAGACTTGAGAGTCAGGGGTATTGCATAAGACCATTGCAGTTCCTAATGTCATCCACCTGAGATGGTCTTTCTAATGGATGGAAGCTACCTCCATGCATGGAGGATCAAGGAGCACAAGGGACTCCTGCTGGGAGCTCAGAAGAAAGAGAGACATTCTCTGAGAAGGTTTCCATAGGACAGGCTTCCTCACCTCCTCAGCCTGCAGGGAGTCCACCCACCGCCCCCTCTCTCTCCACGTCAGATCCACCAATCCCTTCTCAGAAATTCATGGACTAGCTGGATTAGGAAGTTCAGGGCATATCTCTTTGAACTTCTGGAGAGCTGCTTTGTGTGCTTTTCCCAGTTTCCATCTGTGGCACACGAGAGGCCTGGGAGCAGCTACAATTCTCAGGGTGTCTGATTACCAAGAGTTTATTGCTCCAGAACACGTAGAAAACCTTAGTACACTGTGGCCATTTCCAGGCTGTGGTGCTGGGAGGATGTTTTGAAAATATATGTTTCATTGGTCTTTTTTCACTTGGAAAAGTAAAAGGACTAAGAGAAGTGCTGTTGTTTTGTGTGAGTTGTGTGTGTGCATGTTACTATTGGAGGGCTTGTTTCTGTTTGTGTGTGCAAATACACCTGTGGTTTTAGAAGCCTTTTGTTACAGATGTTTTCATATGAAGGAAGATCCAGAAAGTCTTAGAGGTTGCATGTTTTCAAAGCAGTATTCCCATTTCAGCCACCTGCATGGGAAACAGAAACATTTTCACGCTTTCACATTTTCCCATGTTATACTGATAGGGAGATCTTCAAATCACTCTCAGACCACACTTTGCCATTCCAAAGAAGCCTTTATTGTGGGCCAGCAGGGGACACTCTACTCTCTAAAAGCCAGCTAGTCAGAGTGGCACACCCCCTTCTCTTTGGCCTCCTACTGAAGCCAGAAACACACCAAAGGTATGTTTCGGGGATTTACCCAATGCAAGCAAGCCAAGTCTCAGAAGCAGGAGAATGCAGTCAGGTGACAGGAGGCTAAGAAAATCCACATGATCCCAGTTACCCCAGGTACACCAAAAGCACCAGATACCCCAGATACACCAACAGTGCCCAGTCACGCCAGTTACAGAAACAGAGCCCAGTTACCCCTAGTTGCACAGAGCCCAGTCACCCCAGTTATACAAACAGAGCCCAGTTACCCCAATTGAAGAAACAGAGCCCAGATACCCCAGTTACAGAATCACTGCCCACTTAGATAGCTCATGTTCTAGAGGATCTCCACAACAGAAGGAAAAACCACTTGCCCCAGTCATGACCTTTCTAGTTGCTATAACACTTTCACAGAATGGAGTTCCTATAAAAAACTGGATTCAATAGACTGAAGACATTGGTCTCATCACGACCAATAGGTAGTGGCTGTCTTTTTGGGGAGATTGTCCTCCAGGTTTCAAATTGGAATGGAAAAATTCACAAAGGACCATACCAGCCTGTTGCAGAAATATGAAAGGAGGAAGAAAGGAGGGGTTGCATTATGTTTTCTGTCACCCTTGAGATCAGTGTGCACAAATTGCTCAGGTGCCTCGGGATCTGAGCAAGGTCCCCTTGCCCTGTGATCTGAGAAGTGCAGTCTTGTCTCTGGAATTCTTGGTGAACCAGAATGAGAGGGAAGACGAAGAGGAGCACATGCTGGGGCTCCTAAAAGAACCTGAACCAACACAGATACCAGCTCTGATGGACAGAGGTTTCACCTTGGGTATTCACTGGGACTTTTCCTAGGAGCACATGGAGGATTCTGTAGGGTGTGTCTACAATAAAACTGAGAGTTGGTATGCAGGTTGTAGATTGACCTGGAATGTCTGAAGGGGGCTCAAGGGTCTGACTCCTCCCCTACCATTGCATTCTGTAAGAATTCCATGTCTCCATGCGCCAGGGCACAGAAAGCCCCACAACCCGTTTTTAATCTCACTGTCACATGCACACAGGTGACTGATCCACCTCTGCGCATCAGAGAATCAGGCTCCATTTCAGGGACATTCTTGGCCCTATGCCTGCTCAAGGGGGAGATCAGGGGCACTCCTACTAATGGACGTGAAATGCATCATAGGCATGCCTTTTTCTGGTCCAGTCATGGCTCTGGCACCCGGGTGTTCTGCACACCTTTATCTAGACCCTAGTATGCGTGAGGTGGGCCCAGAACAAAGTACTCCTGAGTGCACACTGTGGAGCCGATACCATTCCTTCATCCTCTGCATTGTCCAGACTAATCCCCCTCCTCTCCACCCCTTCCTTCCCTTTCTAAATGTGCATCACTTGGTGAAGGTTGCTCACAGCATGGGTGGGAGAAGGAACTCCTATGATAGTTGGGGGGCCCAGGACAGACCCCTGTATATATGGCACTCTCCACATCTGGAGTGGAACTAGGAAATGTATAGGAAAGCCTACACTGAGGGAAAAATCAAATCTGAATAGAGAATGCATCTCAAGAGCTGCCTTGCCCAGACATCAGTGTTCACATCTGTCCATTCTTTCAGGCTCGAAACTCAAATTGAGGAGCTCTGTGTTTCTCTTCCCTGTTTTCCTGCAAAATCACCTGCCTGTGGATCAGAATCCACATCACCCCAGACTCTGTCTCTGAATAGGGACAGCCTTGTCAGTGCCATCTGGAGACGGGAGTGTCCAGTTGATAAATCTTTGCTAAAATACCACAGAGTCATTCTGGACCCTGGACACACATGTTCCCAGACATAGGAAACGGGGACTGGGTGTGAAGGACAAGAGCTCCTTCCACCAGCTGCGGTGGTTCCACAACTGCTCACAGTTAGGAGCACCCAGAGAGAGAGTTGAAAAGCCTCAATGTTCAGGCCTCCAAATCACAAGTGAGTTCTTTGAACTGGGAACACAATTTCACCCATTATGGTAGTATGGGAAATCCAGTGATGTCCTGAACTGCACCAAATGAATGATCTTAATTCCCACGTGGACATCACCTGAGACATTCGGGCTGTCCAAGTCATTACAATTGAGCACCAGGACACAACAAATGCAGTTTGCAGGAGAGACAAGGTACAAAGGCATATGCCTATTGAGCACTCCAACGATGTACACAGTAAAACGTGGGGAAAATTGGATGAGGATTCAGAGAAACGTCAAGAACATGATTATCATGAGGGGCGAGGAACAAGAAAGGAAAGGCCAGGGAAATTGTCCACAATGCTTTCCATGGCCACACTCGAGAGTCAAGAAGGTCCACTGCAGTCCGGGACAGAGGTCCCAGTGATCAGGAGGTGTTACACTCCATGCGGTCATAGGACAAGAGGGACAAACTTGAGCCTTCTACTTCTGTTCCACTTCAGTCTCTCCACCTGCATATCCACGCCATTTGTCATCCCATAGACAGCCTGTGGAAGGTGACATGAGCACTTTGGACAATCCCCTGGAAAGCCCATTCAGAGGAGTCTCTCCTCTGAGTTCTGGACAGGCGGCTGTGCGTCAGAGGCAGGGTCTGTGGCTGTGCCAGAGCTTTCTGAAGTCCCAGCCTTTGCTCCTACTCCATAGCTAGAAAGGTCCTGTGACCCTGGTGCCACCTGCTCCTGCATCATTGCTTCCTCAGTCCGAGAGACCCTGCAAGTCATTGGAGCCCCAAAGGCCATTCTTCCCTGCTATGGTGTGCCTCACTCCATGTCACTGTCCTCAGAGGAGGAGGACACCTGAAGGTCTTCATAGAGGACACTCACTGGCTCATGGGAGCTGGGACTCTCCGACTCATCAAGGTAGGGAGGAGTGTCAGCAAGAGCACTGGTCTTTGCATTGGGAGAGGAAGGGAGATCGGCAATGAACCTGGATCTCCACCAGTTCTTGTGCATTCTCTTGAAGAGCATTCGGAGGGGCTGTCGGGGAACACAGCTGGGTGCTGCTGGACTTGATTTGGTGCAGGGCTCGACTGGATTCAGGAAAGGGCTTTCCTTGGGAGGGCGAAGATCCATGCTGGAATCATGGGCTGGAGTTTTTCTGGTCACCTGGGGTGACCCTTTGAGTCCGATACCACTTGTATCTTGCCAAGCAGGCAGAGACTTCCGAGCCTCCGAGCCTGGCCTGCAGGTGTTCCCCCGTGGAGTGGGACTGTGCCCCGACCTGAGTTTCTTTGGGGAGTTCTGGTCAGTGTGGAGGTGGACCTGAGCTTGTCTCTTGCCTGGGGCCTGGAGGCTGAGTGTGTGGCCCTGGCCCTGTGGACATGCTGCAGGCTGCAGGCAGGGCCCTTTGCTCACATCAGGACCCCTGGCTAGTGATGGAGGGTGGAGCACATGGCCCCCTCCGAGAATATTGGCAGAAGTCTGGGCAATTATAGAGGAGAAAACCTCTGGGGTTTCAGGTGCTTTCTTCCCAAGGAGGGCAGGGTTCTGCCCTGAGTGCCTTGCTGCCGGCTGGATGGTGCCAGGGATGCTCACATCCTGTTTTTTCTTTATCCCGGGACCTGAGTGGAGTCCACGTTTGGGTCTCTGAAAGGGATGTGCGCTAGTGAAGGTGAAACTCTCATCTGAGCTCTGGACACAAGGCTGACTCTCAAACCCAGAGCCCGGGACACACCTCGTCCTGGTCGTGTGGATGGGCAGTGGCCTGCTGGGTTTCTGGAGGAAAAGCAAACACAGAAAACTTTCCTGAGTCCCTGCACTCAAGCACCAACAAGGCCCACCTAAACAGGAATTCGGCTACAGAACATAGAGTGGAACAGGAAAGCAAGTCTATCAGCCCAGGAATGGAAAAGGGGTGCTCCACCTCCACCTCCATGGCTATCAGCCAGCGACCCATTCCAAGAACAACTTGACACGTTTCAGGGCACATTGGGAAATATCCCGTTCTTAATCGGAGGTCTCGTGCATTGAGATGGGCAGGGCTCATTTGTGTGTTCTTGCGTGGGATGGCGATGGCTAATGCTCCTCTCAGCAGATGTGGCCACTGAGGAGTTGGCCTCCAGAAGCTGAGAGTGTTCCCCCACTTTCCATAGGAATATGCCTGCATTGAAGATTGTGTGCCTTGAGACTTTGGAGTCAACTCTGCCCCCATGAGCCCATGCACCATGTCATGGGGAAGATGAAACAAGTACCACACAAGATTGGAAAGAGCAAATGTGAAAGACCCCCAAGCTTGAGTCCCATCGGGCTTAAATGTTGATAGCAAATCCCTCAGGCAGAAGGGCCACAGAGAAGGAACTTATCAAGCTTCTCCAGGACACCAAAAGAGCAGGCCAGCATGCACATACTCACCCTTAGGTAGGCACTGGGTTCTGTCTCTTCCTTCCATTTGGGTTGCTGCCTCTCCTGGGGTCTCCTATGGGTACTCCATGTCTGGAGTAGAGCCTTTCCCCGTTCCTCTTCTCGCCTGCAGAACACACGATGGTATTTGGATGGATGCAGAGGAGGGAGCGAAATGAGAGGTGCCCGTTTTCTTAGTGTCTCCTGTGCTACCCTGGGTTCTCCCCCAAGTCTGTGCCTTTCCTCCTACAACACCCAGTCCCTATGTCCAGGCAGCCCTTCTCCTTTCCCACTGAGTAGTTCCTTGTGGACACATTGCTTTTGTGCCTCCCGTGGTCATGTTCCTAGTGCTGCCCTGACCCCCTTCCCTTTCTGAATTGAATGCACAGGAGAATGTGCTGCAGGCTGTGGCTTTGGGACATGGAGTCCTTGTCTATCTCTCTCCATTGACGCAGTCATTAGCTGCACGTGGATGTGTGGAGATGACTCTGTGGAGAAGGAGAGACACCACCCCGCTGGAGTTCCATGCCCAAGGCTTGGATCCCAGCTTCCCCATCCCTCACCTCTGCACCAGGCCCATCATTCTGGCTGGCTGCTCACAGCTCCCTGTGTTCTGGAGATTCCTAGGCTTGCTTGGTGCCTGGTTCTCCTTCTCCTTCTTTGGGCCCAAGGGTTGTGGGGCCAGCGCACCATCCCAGCGCTTGATGGGGCATCTTCTGCTCCTCGCAGTGTGTCCAAAAGCCCCACAGTCCTTACACTTCAGCTGTCGGTGGAAAAGCACAAGTTGTCAGGAGTCAGCCCAACCACAACCAGCTGTGCCCTTTTACAGACAAAGAGAGATTTTAAGTCTTAGTTTCCTCTCATTTTAGGTCAGGCACTCAGGCCTGTGAACCATGAATTTCTAGGGATTTTAAGGTCCTAGAACATGTTTGTGGAATCACCTATTATTCAGGGGCACTGGAAGGAAGGTTTGGATGTTACAACTTGAGGACCCTGGGCCAGATTTCAACAACGGGACAAACGTTGGGATGCATGGGTTTCAAGTGGTTCCAAAAGATGACTTCTCCCATCCTAGGAAAGGACTTAGCTGAGAGGAGGTGCCGGGGCAGGTCCTCGTGGGTTGGAATGGGAGAATTGGGTGGTAGAGGCAATCTGAGAGGACATAACCAAGATTCTGACCTGTGTCGCCCCCTGGCTTCCCATTGCCTCCAATGTCCACTTACCCTGGGGTCTTCCTCCTCAGGGGGAGGAGCCCTATGCCCCACAGCTCCCCTCTGCTGGTGCTTCTTATTCTGGATTTGAATGAGGCTCGGGGCCAGAGGCTGTGAGGCATGCTCTGCCGACTTTCTCATGTTCTTCCAGTCAGGTCCCATTCCCTCAGATGCTGACATTGGGCTTTCCTAGGTCCAAGGGATAAGAAAAAGTGTCATGACCGAAGTCGAGATGGGATCTTTCATTTATTCTCCACATTTTGGCATGGAGCACATCGCATGATCTGGGGAGCCCAGTAGAATAGGTGGAGCACAGATGGGTGCCCGATCAAGGGAGAGTAGGCCAACTACTGCGTTTGACAAAAATAAGATACTCCATGCCCTTAGAATTATAGCAGAGGGAATGCATGATTCCTGTAGGTACAATAAAGCAATCTTAACCAAATGGAACAATTTGCCTCTATCCAAATGATAACCAAAAGAGGAAAGGTGAAGAGAGGTAAACCTAGTTCAAACCTAGAGAGGTCAAAAGGAATTTCATCTTAATACAGAGATTTGCAGAGCATGATTATCCAGAGTTATTCTTGACAAAGTCAGAAGTCATGAGCTAGAAATGCTAGTCGATATCCACAATGTCCTTGCATATCTGACCTAAGCAGATTGACCTTGAAAAATATTTCCAAATTAATGATACAGAGAGCAAACTCAGGAGTGGATCAGTGGTAATGAACCTAACCAAATAGAGAAGCTGAGGACTAGTAGATATGCAAGAATGTCCTTGAATATCTGACCCAAGCAAATAGACCTTGCAATATATTTGCAAATTAATGATACAGAGAGCAAGCTCTGGATTGGTTCAGTGGTAATGAACCTAACCAAATAGAGACGCTGAGGACGTGGTGGGTTCAATGTTGAATTTCACCCAACCCAGCCTTGAAAAAGTTCTAGAGAAAGGTTTCTTAAACTCTTCTACAGAAAGAAAGGGAAAAAAATCATCCCCAAGGCATGGTGTGGGGTCACGATGATTCTCTACCATAACATGATATAAGAAAAACAGAGCAAGACAATGATAGCTATTAAGGGGCAGAGAAGAAGGAAATTCTGACATTTTCCAAACAAGCTATGGATGGAACCAGTGTATATCCTTTGCTAGACATGCCAAACCAGTGTTTGTTTCTAGGTGTGGATACTAAGGGGAGAAGCTACCCTAAAGGGGGAAGGGGGAAGGGGGAAGGCGAGAGGTGGGTGGGGGGATGGGGGAGGGGGGAGGGAATGGAAGAGCAGGTCAGAAGAGAGGGGAAAATGGGTAGAGGAAGGCTGGGTGAGGATGACCCAGGACTTCTATGTGCCTGTGTGGAAAAAGCACAGGGAATAACATTGCTCTATCCATTGGAGGTATTCCCTAGCCTACCCAAGGTTCCATGGTAAACTACAGCAGTTTTCATACACATTGATCCACCTGCTCACAGGTATCAGAATGCTGCAGTAAATATTCTCTGAAATTGCAATAGTTCTGAGGTGATTTGAACCTTCAATGACCTATTTGATCCTCCTCAGCATAAAGAAACACTCTTGAAAAATCTGAATTCCACAAGCACCTCCCCCTCCATCCTTAACATTTTCCCCATCTACATGTCTTCTAAGGAATCTTCTGTAAACTACCTGGGCAACGAAAACCAACCTGAGACCCCACTGTTCTGCTGTCTCCTGTCAGCAGTTGGTCAGACAGGCGAGGGCTGTACACAGAGCCCAGGAAGAGATGCAGCCTCCTGGATGCCAGCCGGAAGGGGCAGTGAGGAAAGGTGGCTTCTGGGAACTTGTATCCTCCCCCAGGATCACATGATGCAACACGTCATCTTCAATACCACAGGTGCAATTTTAGGCCAAAATTCAGTGACTCACACCTTTGATTTCCATGACTCTACCAAGAACGAAGATTTGCCAGCTTTTTCGAGTCAGTACTTTCCTTTACAGAGGTTCGAAATCCATAGTTTGAATGACATTGAGGTGCTGGGAAGAGATCAGAGGCCAGTTGACCTAAGGGCCTTGGAGTTTTTACAAGTTGGGCTCTATGGGGTATCAACTGTTTTTAACGCTGCCATTTTAACATAAGGGTTCCAGAATTCAAAGAAATGCTGCTTTCATAGTTTATGTGACATATATGAGGTCTGCATTGCATTGACTCTACATTTCATTGGAAGAGTATTTCTTTTTCTGCTGGGTTTGGAATGACATTTGTGGACCTGCAAGTGCCCAGAATGACCACAGGGCTGAAGGAGAGCCTGCTGCTGAGGGCTGATGTCCCTGGTTTCTCATCCAAATCTGGTGGGCTTCTGAGCTCCCTTGGAGGAAATGGGTGTGTTTCTGGCTTCAGCTCCCTGGCCCCGCCCCCAGGGAATCCCCTCAGGCCCTCACCTGGGCCAATCCTGCAATGTTGCTGGAGAGGAGAAATACCCCTGTGTAAGTCTCATGGGTCCCTGACCAGCAGGATTTTCCAGCACTCTACCAGGGCTCTTGTGCTGGTGTCGCTTCCTTTGGAGTTCACCATGGATTTCGTGCACACAGATTTGACAGGCCTCAATACACAGGCCTATGGGTGCACAGTTCAGAACACCTGGTACCTCAGTAGCTTTGCTAATCTTCAATATCACAGAAAAGTCAATGTAGCCTCTACTCCCACAGTCCCTTTAGGGGTTTTCCTTTTTTGTTGTTAAATATTTTTACTTGTTCATGGACCTTTTGTTTATGCATTTATGTATGTGCAGGGCTTAGAATCAAAACACATTCGCCCATGGGTGGGAGGCCAACGCTCTGCAACTGAGCAACAACCCCAGCCCCATCTTTTCATAGTTCTTGAAATAATGGGTAGAATCAGTTCTAAGCTAGCTACATTTTCCCAGTTCAAAACCATCATGAAAATCTATCAGGAAAGAAGTCAAAATAATGGAATTGAAGAAAGAATGGAAATGTTTGTTTTTCATGAATAGTTTTAAAAAAATACCAACTCAATGCATGTAATATTAGTAGGCTCCATTCATAACTGAAATTACATATGAACAAACACCCCCCACCCCCACCCCCACCCCCACAAACACATGTGCACATATAAGCAGCTAGAATTCATTTTTTGCAATTATTTTTTTTTTGTTTTTTTGGTGAGAGGAGATCCAAGTGCATCCCATTGCCGCTTGCCTGCTGCCCTACTTGGAAGTTTATGAAGCAACTGGACCTCCCTAAATATACTTGAACCATCGTTGTAATGAATCTGCTTCATTACTTCTGGTGTTCACAAGGAGTCTTTGGAGAACAGGCCCCCTTCAGCACTCCAGGCTGTGAACTGGCCACACCCAAATCTTTCTCATCTCCTTAAGTTCTCCGAAGGCATTGTGGATCTGACACCAAGGGAGTGGGTGTGCTGGGTTGACTGCTAATCATGCGAGTATATGGAAAATTCCCTCTTTGGAAACCATCTCAGAAGGGTAAGTCTCTCTCTTCCACTTGAGGTCACGCAGGAAATTCCACTAGTCATTGATGGTGGAGTCGAGGAAGCAGCTTCCCTCCACAGGTGAGAGCAGTCTCCTGAGGATGACTTGACTTAGCCCAATTCTTCTCCATTAAATGCACCTGGTGCTCAAGTCCTCTTAGGGTTCTTCTCTACATGCAAGTTCCAAAGAGTGACCCTGGACACATGGACACTTAACACATAACAGTTTCTTTCAATCCACTTTGGGCTGCTAGAGAAAAAACAATCTGCCTGGAAGAGTCTTTCTATGGGTGGCTCCGGGCTGTGGAATATGGGAAACACCTGCTAGGTGAATGCAGCTCTGCTCAGTCTGAGCCCCAGAGCCCCTCAGTCAATGAAGAAAGTGGAGGAAGAGGTTCTATGTCCAGGAGAGCACAGAATGCATCCTAGTCAAGGCTAAAGCAAAGTGTTTGTGTCCATGGACCCCATTCAGTGCCTCCAAAGGTCCCCATTTGGGAAACCCAATTGTTACAGGTCAGAACCCTTCCCAGGGAGAAGGGGGAGTTGACTCCGGACCCATGGTATTCGTGGCATGCAGGATAGAAGAGAATCCCCACAGGACACAGTTGAGCACACAGACGGAGGTTTAGGTTAGGATAAATAATGCTGAGAGGGGTGGAAGGCAGCAGCCAATGCAGGCTGGGATGGATGATAGGGCCATGCTGGTGGAGAGCACGGATCCTCTGGGCTTGCATCCCACTCAGCATGCAGATCCATGACTAGGACAGAAGAGGAAGGCTCCAGAGCCAACACGTGTGCTGGAGTCAAATTGTTGTTCAACTTTGCATTGGCCCAAATGACACTGATGACTCTGCAAGTAGGGGAGAGCCCAGGTGGACTTGAGAGTCAGGGGTATTGCATAAGACCATTGCAGTTCCTAATGTCATCCACCTGAGATGGTCTTTCTAATGGATGGAAGCTACCTCCATGCATGGAGGATCAAGGAGCACAAGGGACTCCTGCTGGGAGCTCAGAAGAAAGAGAGACATTCTCTGAGAAGGTTTCCATAGGACAGGCTTCCTCACCTCCTCAGCCTGCAGGGAGTCCACCCACCGCCCCCTCTCTCTCCACGTCAGATCCACCAATCCCTTCTCAGAAATTCATGGACTAGCTGGATTAGGAAGTTCAGGGCATATCTCTTTGAACTTCTGGAGAGCTGCTTTGTGTGCTTTTCCCAGTTTCCATCTGTGGCACACGAGAGGCCTGGGAGCAGCTACAATTCTCAGGGTGTCTAATTACCAAGAGTTTATTGCTCCAGAACACGTAGAAAACCTTAGTACACTGTGGCCATTTCCAGGCTGTGGTGCTGGGAGGATGTTTTGAAAATATATGTTTCATTGGTCTTTTTTCACTTGGAAAAGTAAAAGGACTAAGAGAAGTGCTGTTGTTTTGTGTGAGTTGTGTGTGTGCATGTTACTATTGGAGGGCTTGTTTCTGTTTGTGTGTGCAAATACACCTGTGGGTTTAGAAGCCTTTTGTTACAGATGTTTTCATATGAAGGAAGATCCAGAAAGTCTTAGAGGTTGCATGTTTTCAAAGCAGTATTCCCATTTCAGCCACCTGCATGGGAAACAGAAACATTTTCACGCTTTCACATTTTCCCATGTTATACTGATAGGGAGATCTTCAAATCACTCTCAGACCACACTTTGCCATTCCAAAGAAGCCTTTATTGTGGGCCAGCAGGGGACACTCTACTCTCTAAAAGCCAGCTAGTCAGAGTGGCACACCCCCTTCTCTTTGGCCTCCTACTGAAGCCAGAAACACACCAAAGGTATGTTTCGGGGATTTACCCAATGCAAGCAAGCCAAGTCTCAGAAGCAGGAGAATGCAGTCAGGTGACAGGAGGCTAAGCCAATCCACATGATCCCAGTTACCCCAGGTACACCAAAAGCACCAGATACCCCAGATACACCAACAGTGCCCAGTCACCCCAGTTACAGAAACAGAGCCCAGTTACCCCTAGTTGCACAGAGCCCAGTCACCCCAGTTATACAAACAGAGCCCAGTTACCCCAATTGAAGAAACAGAGCCCAGATACCCCAGTTACAGAATCACTGCCCACTTAGATAGCTCATGTTCTAGAGGGTCTCCACAACAGAAGGAAAAACCACTTGCCCCAGTCATGACCTTTCTAGTTGCTATAACACTTTCACAGAATGGAGTTCCTATAAAAAAAATGGATTCAATAGACTGAAGACATTGGTCTCATCACGACCAATAGGTAGTGGCTGTCTTTTTGGGGAGATTGTCCTCCAGGTTTCAAATTGGAATGGAAAAATTCACAAAGGACCATACCAGCCTGTTGCAGAAATATGAAAGGAGGAAGAAAGGAGGGGTTGCATTATGTTTTCTGTCACCCTTGAGATCAGTGTGCACAAATTGCTCAGGTGCCTCGGGATCTGAGCAAGGTCCCCTTGCCCTGTGATCTGAGAAGTGCAGTCTTGTCTCTGGAATTCTTGGTGAACCAGAATGAGAGGGAAGACGAAGAGGAGCACATGCTGGGGCTCCTAAAAGAACCTGAACCAACACAGATACCAGCTCTGATGGACAGAGGTTTCACCTTGGGTATTCACTGGGACTTTTCCTAGGAGCACATGGAGGATTCTGTAGGGTGTGTCTACAATAAAACTGAGAGTTGATATGCAGGTTGTAGATTGACCTGGAATGTCTGAAGGGGGCTCAAGGGTCTGACTCCTCCCCTACCATTGCATTCTGTAAGAATTCCATGTCTCCATGCGCCAGGGCACAGAAAGCCCCACAACCCGTTTTTAATCTCACTGTCACATGCACACAGGTGACTGATCCACCTCTGCGCATCAGAGAATCAGGCTCCATTTCAGGGACATTCTTGGCCCTATGCCTGCTCAAGGGGGAGATCAGGGGCACTCCTACTAATGGACGTGAAATGCATCATAGGCATGCCTTTTTCTGGTCCAGTCATGGCTCTGGCACCCGGGTGTTCTGCACACCTTTATCTAGACCCTAGTATGCGTGAGGTGGGCCCAGAACAAAGTACTCCTGAGTGCACACTGTGGAGCCGATACCATTCCTTCATCCTCGGCATTGTCCAGACTAATCCCCCTACCTCTCCACCCCTTCCTTCCCTTTCTAAATGTGCATCACTTGGTGAAGGTTGCTCACAGCATGGGTGGGAGAAGGAACTCCTATGATAGTTGGGGGGCCCAGGACAGACCCCTGTATATATGGCACTCTCCACATCTGGAGTGGAACTAGGAAATGTATAGGAAAGCCTACACTGAGGGAAAAATCAAATCTGAATAGAGAATGCATCTCAAGAGCTGCCTTGCCCAGACATCAGTGTTCACATCTGTCCATTCTTTCAGGCTCGAAACTCAAATTGAGGAGCTCTGTGTTTCTTTTCCCTGTTTTCCTGCAAAATCACCTGCCTGTGGATCAGAATCCACATCACCCCAGACTCTGTCTCTGAATAGGGAAAGCCATGTCAGTGCCATCTGGAGACGGGAGTGTCCAGTTGATAAATCTTTGCTAAAATACCACAGAGTCATTCTGGACCCTGGACACACATGTTCCCAGACATAGGAAACGGGGACTGGGTGTGAAGGACAAGAGCTCCTTCCACCAGCTGCGGTGGTTCCACAACTGCTCACAGTTAGGAGAACCCAGAGAGAGGTGAGAAGCCCCAATGTTCAGGCCTCCAAATCACAAGTGAGTTCTTTGAACTGGGAACACAATTTCCCCCATTATGGTAGTATGGGAAATCCAGTGATGTCCTGAACTGCACCAAATGAATGATCTTAATTGCCACGTGGACATCACCTGAGACATTCGGGCTGTCCAAGTCATTACAATTGAGCACCAGGACACAACAAATGCAGTTTGCAGGAGAGACAAGGTACAAAGGCATATGCCTATTGAGCACTCCAACGATGTACACAGTAAAACGTGGGGAAAATTGGATGAGGATTCAGAGAAACGTCAAGAACATGATTATCATGAGGGGCGAGGAACAAGAAAGGAAAGGCCAGGGAAATTGTCCACAATGCTTTCCATGGCCACACTCGAGAGTCAAGAAGGTCCACTGCAGTCCGGGACAGAGGTCCCAGTGATCAGGAGGTGTTACACTCCATGCGGTCATAGGACAAGAGGGACAAACTTGAGCCTTCTACTTCTGTTCCACTTCAGTCTCTCCACCTGCATATCCACGCCATTTGTCATCCCATAGACAGCCTGTGGAAGGTGACATGAGCACTTTGGACAATCCTCTGGAAAGCCCATTCAGAGGAGTCTCTCCTCTGAGTTCTGGACAGGCGGCTGTGCGTCAGAGGCAGGGTCTGTGGCTGTGCCAGAGCTTTCTGAAGTCCCAGCCTTTGCTCCTACTCCATAGCTAGAAAGGTCCTGTGACCCTGGTGCCACCTGCTCCTGCATCATTGCTTCCTCAGCCCGAGAGACCCTGCAAGTCATTGGAGCCCCAAAGGCCATTCTTCCCTGCTATGGTGTGCCTCACTCCATGTCACTGTCCTCAGAGGAGGAGGACACCTGAAGGTCTTCATAGAGGACACTCACTGGCTCATGGGAGCTGGGACTCTCCGACTCATCAAGGTAGGGAGGAGTGTCAGCAAGAGCACTGGTCTTTGCATTGGGAGAGGAAGGGAGATCGGCAATGAACCTGGATCTCCACCAGTTCTTGTGCATTCTCTTGAAGAGCATTCGGAGGGGCTGTCGGGGAACACAGCTGGGTGCTGCTGGACTTGATTTGGTGCAGGGCTCGACTGGATTCAGGAAAGGGCTTTCCTTGGGAGGGCGAAGATCCATGCTGGAATCATGGGCTGGAGTTTTTCTGGTCACCTGGGGTGACCCTTTGAGTCCGATACCACTTGTATCTTGCCAAGCAGGCAGAGACTTCCGAGCCTCCGAGCCTGGCCTGCAGGTGTTCCCCCGTGGAGTGGGACTGTGCCCCGACCTGAGTTTCTTTGGGGAGTTCTGGTCAGTGTGGAGGTGGACCTGAGCTTGTCTCTTGCCTGGGGCCTGGAGGCTGAGTGTGTGGCCCTGGCCCTGTGGACATGCTGCAGGCTGCAGGCAGGGCCCTTTGCTCACATCAGGACCCCTGGCTAGTGATGGAGGGTGGAGCACATGGCCCCCTCCGAGAATATTGGCAGAAGTCTGGGCAATTATAGAGGAGAAAACCTCTGGGGTTTCAGGTGCTTTCTTCCCAAGGAGGGCAGGGTTCTGCCCTGAGTGCCTTGCTGCCGGCTGGATGGTGCCAGGGATGCTCACATCCTGTTTTTTCTTTATCCCGGGACCTGAGTGGAGTCCACGTTTGGGTCTCTGAAAGGGATGTGCGCTAGTGAAGGTGAAACTCTCATCTGAGCTCTGGACACAAGGCTGACTCTCAAACCCAGAGCCCGGGACACACCTCGTCCTGGTCGTGTGGATGGGCAGTGGCCTGCTGGGTTTCTGGAGGAAAAGCAAACACAGAAAACTTTCCTGAGTCCCTGCACTCAAGCACCAACAAGGCCCACCTAAACAGGAATTCGGCTACAGAACATAGAGTGGAACAGGAAAGCAAGTCTATCAGCCCAGGAATGGAAAAGGGGTGCTCCACCTCCACCTCCATGGCTATCAGCCAGCGACCCATTCCAAGAACAACTTGACACGTTTCAGGGCACATTGGGAAATATCCCGTTCTTAATCGGAGGTCTCGTGCATTGAGATGGGCAGGGCTCATTTGTGTGTTCTTGCGTGGGATGGCGATGGCTAATGCTCCTCTCAGCAGATGTGGCCACTGAGGAGTTGGCCTCCAGAAGCTGAGAGTGTTCCCCCACTTTCCATAGGAATATGCCTGCATTGAAGATTGTGTGCCTTGAGACTTTGGAGTCAACTCTGCCCCCATGAGCCCATGCACCATGTCATGGGGAAGATGAAACAAGTACCACACAAGATTGGAAAGAGCAAATGTGAAAGACCCCCAAGCTTGAGTCCCATCGGGCTTAAATGTTGATAGCAAATCCCTCAGGCAGAAGGGCCACAGAGAAGGAACTTATCAAGCTTCTCCAGGACACCAAAAGAGCAGGCCAGCATGCACATACTCACCCTTAGGTAGGCACTGGGTTCTGTCTCTTCCTTCCATTTGGGTTGCTGCCTCTCCTGGGGTCTCCTATGGGTACTCCATGTCTGGAGTAGAGCCTTTCCCCGTTCCTCTTCTCGCCTGCAGAACACACGATGGTATTTGGATGGATGCAGAGGAGGGAGCGAAATGAGAGGTGCCCGTTTTCTTAGTGTCTCCTGTGCTACCCTGGGTTCTCCCCCAAGTCTGTGCCTTTCCTCCTACAACACCCAGTCCCTATGTCCAGGCAGCCCTTCTCCTTTCCCACTGAGTAGTTCCTTGTGGACACATTGCTTTTGTGCCTCCCGTGGTCATGTTCCTAGTGCTGCCCTGACCCCCTTCCCTTTCTGAATTGAATGCACAGGAGAATGTGCTGCAGGCTGTGGCTTTGGGACATGGAGTCCTTGTCTATCTCTCTCCATTGACGCAGTCATTAGCTGCACGTGGATGTGTGGAGATGACTCTGTGGAGAAGGAGAGACACCACCCCGCTGGAGTTCCATGCCCGAGGCTTGGATTCCAGCTTCCCCATCCCTCACCTCTGCACCAGGCCCATCATTCTGGCTGGCTGCTCACAGCTCCCTGTGTTCTGGAGATTCCTAGGCTTGCTTGGTGCCTGGTTCTCCTTCTCCTTCTTTGGGCCCAAGGGTTGTGGGGCCAGCGCACCATCCCAGCGCTTGATGGGGCATCTTCTGCTCCTCGCAGTGTGTCCAAAAGCCCCACAGTCCTTACACTTCAGCTGTCGGTGGAAAAGCACAAGTTGTCAGGAGTCAGCCCAACCACAACCAGCTCTGCCCTTTTACAGACCAAGAGAGATTTTAAGTCTTAGTTTCCTCTCGTTTTAGGTCAGGCACTCAGGCCTGTGAACCATGAATTTCTAGGGATTTTAAGGTCCTAGAACACGTTTGTGGAATCACCTATTATTCAGGGGCACTGGAAGGAAGGTTTGGATGTTACAACTTGAGGACCCTGGGCCAGATTTCAACAACAGGACAAACGTTGGGATGCATGGGTTTCAAGTGGTTCCAAAAGATGACTTCTCCCATCCTAGGAAAGGACTTAGCTGAGAGGAGGTGCCGGGGCAGGTCCTCGTGGGTTGGAATGGGAGAATTGGGTGGTAGAGGCAATCTGAGAGGACGTAACCAAGATTCTGACCTGTGTCGCCCCCTGGCTTCCCATTGCCTCCAATGTCCACTTACCCTGGGGTCTTCCTCCTCAGGGGGAGGAGCCCTATGCCCCACAGCTCCCCTCTGCTGGTGCTTCTTATTCTGGATTTGAATGAGGCTCGGGGCCAGAGGCTGTGAGGCATGCTCTGCCGACTTTCTCATGTTCTTCCAGTCAGGTCCCATTCCCTCAGATGCTGACATTGGGCTTTCCTAGGTCCAAGGGATAAGAAAAAGTGTCATGACCGAAGTCGAGATGGGATCTTTCATTTATTCTCCACATTTTGGCATGGAGCACATCGCATGATCTGGGGAGCCCAGTAGAATAGGTGGAGCACAGATGGGTGCCCGATCAAGGGAGAGTAGGCCAACTACTGCGTTTGACAAAAATAAGATACTCCATGCCCTTAGAATTATAGCAGAGGGAATGCATGATTCCTGTAGGTACAATAAAGCAATCTTAACCAAATGGAACAATTTGCCTCTATCCAAATGATAACCAAAAGAGGAAAGGTGAAGAGAGGTAAACCTAGTTCAAACCTAGAGAGGTCAAAAGGAATTTCATCTTAATACAGAGATTTGCAGAGCATGATTATCCAGAGTTATTCTTGACAAAGTCAGAAGTCATGAGCTAGAAATGCTAGTCGATATCCACAATGTCCTTGCATATCTGACCTAAGCAGATTGACCTTGAAAAATATTTCCAAATTAATGATACAGAGAGCAAACTCAGGAGTGGATCAGTGGTAATGAACCTAACCAAATAGAGAAGCTGAGGACTAGTAGATATGCAAGAATGTCCTTGAATATCTGACCCAAGCAAATAGACCTTGCAATATATTTGCAAATTAATGATACAGAGAGCAAGCTCTGGATTGGTTCAGTGGTAATGAACCTAACCAAATAGAGACGCTGAGGACGTGGTGGGTTCAATGTTGAATTTCACCCAACCCAGCCTTGAAAAAGTTCTAGAGAAAGGTTTCTTAAACTCTTCTACAGAAAGAAAGGGAAAAAAATCATCCCCAAGGCATGGTGTGGGGTCACGATGATTCTCTACCATAACATGATATAAGAAAAACAGAGCAAGACAATGATAGCTATTAAGGGGCAGAGAAGAAGGAAATTCTGACATTTTCCAAACAAGCTATGGATGGAACCAGTGTATATCCTTTGCTAGACATGCCAAACCAGTGTTTGTTTCTAGGTGTGGATACTAAGGGGAGAAGCTACCCTAAAGGGGGAAGGGGGAAGGGGGAAGGCGAGAGGTGGGTGGGGGGATGGGGGAGGGGGGAGGGAATGGAAGAGCAGGTCAGAAGAGAGGGGAAAATGGGTAGAGGAAGGCTGGGTGAGGATGACCCAGGACTTCTATGTGCCTGTGTGGAAAAAGCACAGGGAATAACATTGCTCTATCCATTGGAGGTATTCCCTAGCCTACCCAAGGTTCCATGGTAAACTACAGCAGTTTTCATACACATTGATCCACCTGCTCACAGGTATCAGAATGCTGCAGTAAATATTCTCTGAAATTGCAATAGTTCTGAGGTGATTTGAACCTTCAATGACCTATTTGATCCTCCTCAGCATAAAGAAACACTCTTGAAAAATCTGAATTCCACAAGCACCTCCCCCTCCATCCTTAACATTTTCCCCATCTACATGTCTTCTAAGGAATCTTCTGTAAACTACCTGGGCAACGAAAACCAACCTGAGACCCCACTGTTCTGCTGTCTCCTGTCAGCAGTTGGTCAGACAGGCGAGGGCTGTACACAGAGCCCAGGAAGAGATGCAGCCTCCTGGATGCCAGCCGGAAGGGGCAGTGAGGAAAGGTGGCTTCTGGGAACTTGTATCCTCCCCCAGGATCACATGATGCAACACGTCATCTTCAATACCACAGGTGCAATTTTAGGCCAAAATTCAGTGACTCACACCTTTGATTTCCATGACTCTACCAAGAACGAAGATTTGCCAGCTTTTTCGAGTCAGTACTTTCCTTTACAGAGGTTCGAAATCCATAGTTTGAATGACATTGAGGTGCTGGGAAGAGATCAGAGGCCAGTTGACCTAAGGGCCTTGGAGTTTTTACAAGTTGGGCTCTATGGGGTATCAACTGTTTTTAACGCTGCCATTTTAACATAAGGGTTCCAGAATTCAAAGAAATGCTGCTTTCATAGTTTATGTGACATATATGAGGTCTGCATTGCATTGACTCTACATTTCATTGGAAGAGTATTTCTTTTTCTGCTGGGTTTGGAATGACATTTGTGGACCTGCAAGTGCCCAGAATGACCACAGGGCTGAAGGAGAGCCTGCTGCTGAGGGCTGATGTCCCTGGTTTCTCATCCAAATCTGGTGGGCTTCTGAGCTCCCTTGGAGGAAATGGGTGTGTTTCTGGCTTCAGCTCCCTGGCCCCGCCCCCAGGGAATCCCCTCAGGCCCTCACCTGGGCCAATCCTGCAATGTTGCTGGAGAGGAGAAATACCCCTGTGTAAGTCTCATGGGTCCCTGACCAGCAGGATTTTCCAGCACTCTACCAGGGCTCTTGTGCTGGTGTCGCTTCCTTTGGAGTTCACCATGGATTTCGTGCACACAGATTTGACAGGCCTCAATACACAGGCCTATGGGTGCACAGTTCAGAACACCTGGTACCTCAGTAGCTTTGCTAATCTTCAATATCACAGAAAAGTCAATGTAGCCTCTACTCCCACAGTCCCTTTAGGGGTTTTCCTTTTTTGTTGTTAAATATTTTTACTTGTTCATGGACCTTTTGTTTATGCATTTATGTATGTGCAGGGCTTAGAATCAAAACACATTCGCCCATGGGTGGGAGGCCAACGCTCTGCAACTGAGCAACAACCCCAGCCCCATCTTTTCATAGTTCTTGAAATAATGGGTAGAATCAGTTCTAAGCTAGCTACATTTTCCCAGTTCAAAACCATCATGAAAATCTATCAGGAAAGAAGTCAAAATAATGGAATTGAAGAAAGAATGGAAATGTTTGTTTTTCATGAATAGTTTTAAAAAAATACCAACTCAATGCATGTAATATTAGTAGGCTCCATTCATAACTGAAATTACATATGAACAAACACCCCCCACCCCCACCCCCACCCCCACAAACACATGTGCACATATAAGCAGCTAGAATTCATTTTTTGCAATTATTTTTTTTTTGTTTTTTTGGTGAGAGGAGATCCAAGTGCATCCCATTGCCGCTTGCCTGCTGCCCTACTTGGAAGTTTATGAAGCAACTGGACCTCCCTAAATATACTTGAACCATCGTTGTAATGAATCTGCTTCATTACTTCTGGTGTTCACAAGGAGTCTTTGGAGAACAGGCCCCCTTCAGCACTCCAGGCTGTGAACTGGCCACACCCAAATCTTTCTCATCTCCTTAAGTTCTCCGAAGGCATTGTGGATCTGACACCAAGGGAGTGGGTGTGCTGGGTTGACTGCTAATCATGCGAGTATATGGAAAATTCCCTCTTTGGAAACCATCTCAGAAGGGTAAGTCTCTCTCTTCCACTTGAGGTCACGCAGGAAATTCCACTAGTCATTGATGGTGGAGTCGAGGAAGCAGCTTCCCTCCACAGGTGAGAGCAGTCTCCTGAGGATGACTTGACTTAGCCCAATTCTTCTCCATTAAATGCACCTGGTGCTCAAGTCCTCTTAGGGTTCTTCTCTACATGCAAGTTCCAAAGAGTGACCCTGGACACATGGACACTTAACACATAACAGTTTCTTTCAATCCACTTTGGGCTGCTAGAGAAAAAACAATCTGCCTGGAAGAGTCTTTCTATGGGTGGCTCCGGGCTGTGGAATATGGGAAACACCTGCTAGGTGAATGCAGCTCTGCTCAGTCTGAGCCCCAGAGCCCCTCAGTCAATGAAGAAAGTGGAGGAAGAGGTTCTATGTCCAGGAGAGCACAGAATGCATCCTAGTCAAGGCTAAAGCAAAGTGTTTGTGTCCATGGACCCCATTCAGTGCCTCCAAAGGTCCCCATTTGGGAAACCCAATTGTTACAGGTCAGAACCCTTCCCAGGGAGAAGGGGGAGTTGACTCCGGACCCATGGTATTCGTGGCATGCAGGATAGAAGAGAATCCCCACAGGACACAGTTGAGCACACAGACGGAGGTTTAGGTTAGGATAAATAATGCTGAGAGGGGTGGAAGGCAGCAGCCAATGCAGGCTGGGATGGATGATAGGGCCATGCTGGTGGAGAGCACGGATCCTCTGGGCTTGCATCCCACTCAGCATGCAGATCCATGACTAGGACAGAAGAGGAAGGCTCCAGAGCCAACACGTGTGCTGGAGTCAAATTGTTGTTCAACTTTGCATTGGCCCAAATGACACTGATGACTCTGCAAGTAGGGGAGAGCCCAGGTGGACTTGAGAGTCAGGGGTATTGCATAAGACCATTGCAGTTCCTAATGTCATCCACCTGAGATGGTCTTTCTAATGGATGGAAGCTACCTCCATGCATGGAGGATCAAGGAGCACAAGGGACTCCTGCTGGGAGCTCAGAAGAAAGAGAGACATTCTCTGAGAAGGTTTCCATAGGACAGGCTTCCTCACCTCCTCAGCCTGCAGGGAGTCCACCCACCGCCCCCTCTCTCTCCACGTCAGATCCACCAATCCCTTCTCAGAAATTCATGGACTAGCTGGATTAGGAAGTTCAGGGCATATCTCTTTGAACTTCTGGAGAGCTGCTTTGTGTGCTTTTCCCAGTTTCCATCTGTGGCACACGAGAGGCCTGGGAGCAGCTACAATTCTCAGGGTGTCTAATTACCAAGAGTTTATTGCTCCAGAACACGTAGAAAACCTTAGTACACTGTGGCCATTTCCAGGCTGTGGTGCTGGGAGGATGTTTTGAAAATATATGTTTCATTGGTCTTTTTTCACTTGGAAAAGTAAAAGGACTAAGAGAAGTGCTGTTGTTTTGTGTGAGTTGTGTGTGTGCATGTTACTATTGGAGGGCTTGTTTCTGTTTGTGTGTGCAAATACACCTGTGGGTTTAGAAGCCTTTTGTTACAGATGTTTTCATATGAAGGAAGATCCAGAAAGTCTTAGAGGTTGCATGTTTTCAAAGCAGTATTCCCATTTCAGCCACCTGCATGGGAAACAGAAACATTTTCACGCTTTCACATTTTCCCATGTTATACTGATAGGGAGATCTTCAAATCACTCTCAGACCACACTTTGCCATTCCAAAGAAGCCTTTATTGTGGGCCAGCAGGGGACACTCTACTCTCTAAAAGCCAGCTAGTCAGAGTGGCACACCCCCTTCTCTTTGGCCTCCTACTGAAGCCAGAAACACACCAAAGGTATGTTTCGGGGATTTACCCAATGCAAGCAAGCCAAGTCTCAGAAGCAGGAGAATGCAGTCAGGTGACAGGAGGCTAAGCCAATCCACATGATCCCAGTTACCCCAGGTACACCAAAAGCACCAGATACCCCAGATACACCAACAGTGCCCAGTCACGCCAGTTACAGAAACAGAGCCCAGTTACCCCTAGTTGCACAGAGCCCAGTCACCCCAGTTATACAAACAGAGCCCAGTTACCCCAATTGAAGAAACAGAGCCCAGATACCCCAGTTACAGAATCACTGCCCACTTAGATAGCTCATGTTCTAGAGGGTCTCCACAACAGAAGGAAAAACCACTTGCCCCAGTCATGACCTTTCTAGTTGCTATAACACTTTCACAGAATGGAGTTCCTATAAAAAAAATGGATTCAATAGACTGAAGACATTGGTCTCATCACGACCAATAGGTAGTGGCTGTCTTTTTGGGGAGATTGTCCTCCAGGTTTCAAATTGGAATGGAAAAATTCACAAAGGACCATACCAGCCTGTTGCAGAAATATGAAAGGAGGAAGAAAGGAGGGGTTGCATTATGTTTTCTGTCACCCTTGAGATCAGTGTGCACAAATTGCTCAGGTGCCTCGGGATCTGAGCAAGGTCCCCTTGCCCTGTGATCTGAGAAGTGCAGTCTTGTCTCTGGAATTCTTGGTGAACCAGAATGAGAGGGAAGACGAAGAGGAGCACATGCTGGGGCTCCTAAAAGAACCTGAACCAACACAGATACCAGCTCTGATGGACAGAGGTTTCACCTTGGGTATTCACTGGGACTTTTCCTAGGAGCACATGGAGGATTCTGTAGGGTGTGTCTACAATAAAACTGAGAGTTGATATGCAGGTTGTAGATTGACCTGGAATGTCTGAAGGGGGCTCAAGGGTCTGACTCCTCCCCTACGATTGCATTCTGTAAGAATTCCATGTCTCCATGCGCCAGGGCACAGAAAGCCCCACAACCCGTTTTTAATCTCACTGTCACATGCACACAGGTGACTGATCCACCTCTGCACATCAGAGAATCAGGCTCCATTTCAGGGACATTCTTGGCCCTATGCCTGCTCAAGGGGGAGATCAGGGGCACTCCTACTAATGGACGTGAAATGCATCATAGGCATGCCTTTTTCTGATCCAGTCATGGCTCTGGCACCCGGGTGTTCTGCACACCTTTATCTAGACCCTAGTATGCGTGAGGTGGGCCCAGAACAAAGTACTCCTGAGTGCACACTGTGGAGCCGATACCATTCCTTCATCCTCGGCATTGTCCAGACTAATCCCCCTACCTCTCCACCCCTTCCTTCCCTTTCTAAATGTGCATCACTTGGTGAAGGTTGCTCACAGCATGGGTGGGAGAAGGAACTCCTATGATAGTTGGGGGGCCCAGGACAGACCCCTGTATATATGGCACTCTCCACATCTGGAGTGGAACTAGGAAATGTATAAAAAAGCCTACACTGAGGGAAAAATCAAATCTGAATAGAGAATGCATCTCAAGAGCTGCCTTGCCCAGACATCAGTGTTCACATCTGTCCATTCTTTCAGGCTCGAAACTCAAATTGAGGAGCTCTGTGTTTCTCTTCCCTGTTTTCCTGCAAAATCACCCGCCTGTGGATCAGAATCCACATCACCCCAGACTCTGTCTCTGAATAGGGACAGCCATGTCAGTGCCATCTGGAGACGGGAGTGTCCAGTTGATAAATCTTTGCTAAAATACCACAGAGTCATTCTGGACCCTGGACACACATGTTCCCAGACATAGGAAACGGGGACTGGGTGTGAAGGACAAGAGCTCCTTCCACCAGCTGCGGTGGTTCCACAACTGCTCACAGTTAGGAGAACCCAGAGAGAGGTGAGAAGCCCCAATGTTCAGGCCTCCAAATCACAAGTGAGTTCTTTGAATTGGGAACACAATTTCACCCATTATGGTAGTATGGGAAATCCAGTGATGTCCTGAACTGCACCAAATGAATGATCTTAATTGCCACGTGGACATCACCTGAGACATTCGGGCTGTCCAAGTCATTACAATTGAGCACCAGGACACAACAAATGCAGTTTGCAGGAGAGACAAGGTACAAAGGCATATGCCTATTGAGCACTCCAACGATGTACACAGTAAAACGTGGGGAAAATTGGATGAGGATTCAGAGAAACGTCAAGAACATGATTATCATGAGGGGCGAGGAACAAGAAAGGAAAGGCCAGGGAAATTGTCCACAATGCTTTCCATGGCCACACTCGAGAGTCAAGAAGGTCCACTGCAGTCCGGGACAGAGGTCCCAGTGATCAGGAGGTGTTACACTCCATGCGGTCATAGGACAAGAGGGACAAACTTGAGCCTTCTACTTCTGTTCCACTTCAGTCTCTCCACCTGCATATCCACGCCATTTGTCATCCCATAGACAGCCTGTGGAAGGTGACATGAGCACTTTGGACAATCCCCTGGAAAGCCCATTCAGAGGAGTCTCTCCTCTGAGTTCTGGACAGGCGGCTGTGCGTCAGAGGCAGGGTCTGTGGCTGTGCCAGAGCTTTCTGAAGTCCCAGCCTTTGCTCCTACTCCATAGCTAGAAAGGTCCTGTGACCCTGGTGCCACCTGCTCCTGCATCATTGCTTCCTCAGCCCGAGAGACCCTGCAAGTCATTGGAGCCCCAAAGGCCATTCTTCCCTGCTATGGTGTGCCTCACTCCATGTCACTGTCCTCAGAGGAGGAGGACACCTGAAGGTCTTCATAGAGGACACTCACTGGCTCATGGGAGCTGGGACTCTCCGACTCATCAAGGTAGGGAGGAGTGTCAGCAAGAGCACTGGTCTTTGCATTGGGAGAGGAAGGGAGATCGGCAATGAACCTGGATCTCCACCAGTTCTTGTGCATTCTCTTGAAGAGCATTCGGAGGGGCTGTCGGGGAACACAGCTGGGTGCTGCTGGACTTGATTTGGTGCAGGGCTCGACTGGATTCAGGAAAGGGCTTTCCTTGGGAGGGCGAAGATCCATGCTGGAATCATGGGCTGGAGTTTTTCTGGTCACCTGGGGTGACCCTTTGAGTCCGATACCACTTGTATCTTGCCAAGCAGGCAGAGACTTCCGAGCCTCCGAGCCTGGCCTGCAGGTGTTCCCCCGTGGAGTGGGACTGTGCCCCGACCTGAGTTTCTTTGGGGAGTTCTGGTCAGTGTGGAGGTGGACCTGAGCTTGTCTCTTGCCTGGGGCCTGGAGGCTGAGTGTGTGGCCCTGGCCCTGTGGACATGCTGCAGGCTGCAGGCAGGGCCCTTTGCTCACATCAGGACCCCTGGCTAGTGATGGAGGGTGGAGCACATGGCCCCCTCCGAGAATATTGGCAGAAGTCTGGGCAATTATAGAGGAGAAAACCTCTGGGGTTTCAGGTGCTTTCTTCCCAAGGAGGGCAGGGTTCTGCCCTGAGTGCCTTGCTGCCGGCTGGATGGTGCCAGGGATGCTCACATCCTGTTTTTTCTTTATCCCGGGACCTGAGTGGAGTCCACGTTTGGGTCTCTGAAAGGGATGTGCGCTAGTGAAGGTGAAACTCTCATCTGAGCTCTGGACACAAGGCTGACTCTCAAACCCAGAGCCCGGGACACACCTCGTCCTGGTCGTGTGGATGGGCAGTGGCCTGCTGGGTTTCTGGAGGAAAAGCAAACACAGAAAACTTTCCTGAGTCCCTGCACTCAAGCACCAACAAGGCCCACCTAAACAGGAATTCGGCTACAGAACATAGAGTGGAACAGGAAAGCAAGTCTATCAGCCCAGGAATGGAAAAGGGGTGCTCCACCTCCACCTCCATGGCTATCAGCCAGCGACCCATTCCAAGAACAACTTGACACGTTTCAGGGCACATTGGGAAATATCCCGTTCTTAATCGGAGGTCTCGTGCATTGAGATGGGCAGGGCTCATTTGTGTGTTCTTGCGTGGGATGGCGATGGCTAATGCTCCTCTCAGCAGATGTGGCCACTGAGGAGTTGGCCTCCAGAAGCTGAGAGTGTTCCCCCACTTTCCATAGGAATATGCCTGCATTGAAGATTGTGTGCCTTGAGACTTTGGAGTCAACTCTGCCCCCATGAGCCCATGCACCATGTCATGGGGAAGATGAAACAAGTACCACACAAGATTGGAAAGAGCAAATGTGAAAGACCCCCAAGCTTGAGTCCCATCGGGCTTAAATGTTGATAGCAAATCCCTCAGGCAGAAGGGCCACAGAGAAGGAACTTATCAAGCTTCTCCAGGACACCAAAAGAGCAGGCCAGCATGCACATACTCACCCTTAGGTAGGCACTGGGTTCTGTCTCTTCCTTCCATTTGGGTTGCTGCCTCTCCTGGGGTCTCCTATGGGTACTCCATGTCTGGAGTAGAGCCTTTCCCCGTTCCTCTTCTCGCCTGCAGAACACACGATGGTATTTGGATGGATGCAGAGGAGGGAGCGAAATGAGAGGTGCCCGTTTTCTTAGTGTCTCCTGTGCTACCCTGGGTTCTCCCCCAAGTCTGTGCCTTTCCTCCTACAACACCCAGTCCCTATGTCCAGGCAGCCCTTCTCCTTTCCCACTGAGTAGTTCCTTGTGGACACATTGCTTTTGTGCCTCCCGTGGTCATGTTCCTAGTGCTGCCCTGACCCCCTTCCCTTTCTGAATTGAATGCACAGGAGAATGTGCTGCAGGCTGTGGCTTTGGGACATGGAGTCCTTGTCTATCTCTCTCCATTGACGCAGTCATTAGCTGCACGTGGATGTGTGGAGATGACTCTGTGGAGAAGGAGAGACACCACCCCGCTGGAGTTCCATGCCCGAGGCTTGGATCCCAGCTTCCCCATCCCTCACCTCTGCACCAGGCCCATCATTCTGGCTGGCTGCTCACAGCTCCCTGTGTTCTGGAGATTCCTAGGCTTGCTTGGTGCCTGGTTCTCCTTCTCCTTCTTTGGGCCCAAGGGTTGTGGGGCCAGCGCACCATCCCAGCGCTTGATGGGGCATCTTCTGCTCCTCGCAGTGTGTCCAAAAGCCCCACAGTCCTTACACTTCAGCTGTCGGTGGAAAAGCACAAGTTGTCAGGAGTCAGCCCAACCACAACCAGCTCTGCCCTTTTACAGACCAAGAGAGATTTTAAGTCTTAGTTTCCTCTCGTTTTAGGTCAGGCACTCAGGCCTGTGAACCATGAATTTCTAGGGATTTTAAGGTCCTAGAACACGTTTGTGGAATCACCTATTATTCAGGGGCACTGGAAGGAAGGTTTGGATGTTACAACTTGAGGACCCTGGGCCAGATTTCAACAACAGGACAAACGTTGGGATGCATGGGTTTCAAGTGGTTCCAAAAGATGACTTCTCCCATCCTAGGAAAGGACTTAGCTGAGAGGAGGTGCCGGGGCAGGTCCTCGTGGGTTGGAATGGGAGAATTGGGTGGTAGAGGCAATCTGAGAGGACGTAACCAAGATTCTGACCTGTGTCGCCCCCTGGCTTCCCATTGCCTCCAATGTCCACTTACCCTGGGGTCTTCCTCCTCAGGGGGAGGAGCCCTATGCCCCACAGCTCCCCTCTGCTGGTGCTTCTTATTCTGGATTTGAATGAGGCTCGGGGCCAGAGGCTGTGAGGCATGCTCTGCCGACTTTCTCATGTTCTTCCAGTCAGGTCCCATTCCCTCAGATGCTGACATTGGGCTTTCCTAGGTCCAAGGGATAAGAAAAAGTGTCATGACCGAAGTCGAGATGGGATCTTTCATTTATTCTCCACATTTTGGCATGGAGCACATCGCATGATCTGGGGAGCCCAGTAGAATAGGTGGAGCACAGATGGGTGCCCGATCAAGGGAGAGTAGGCCAACTACTGCGTTTGACAAAAATAAGATACTCCATGCCCTTAGAATTATAGCAGAGGGAATGCATGATTCCTGTAGGTACAATAAAGCAATCTTAACCAAATGGAACAATTTGCCTCTATCCAAATGATAACCAAAAGAGGAAAGGTGAAGAGAGGTAAACCTAGTTCAAACCTAGAGAGGTCAAAAGGAATTTCATCTTAATACAGAGATTTGCAGAGCATGATTATCCAGAGTTATTCTTGACAAAGTCAGAAGTCATGAGCTAGAAATGCTAGTCGATATCCACAATGTCCTTGCATTTCTGACCTAAGCAGATTGACCTTGAAAAATATTTCCAAATTAATGATACAGAGAGCAAACTCAGGAGTGGATCAGTGGTAATGAACCTAACCAAATAGAGAAGCTGAGGACTAGTAGATATGCAAGAATGTCCTTGAATATCTGACCCAAGCAAATAGACCTTGCAATATATTTGCAAATTAATGATACAGAGAGCAAGCTCTGGATTGGTTCAGTGGTAATGAACCTAACCAAATAGAGACGCTGAGGACGTGGTGGGTTCAATGTTGAATTTCACCCAACCCAGCCTTGAAAAAGTTCTAGAGAAAGGTTTCTTAAACTCTTCTACAGAAAGAAAGGGAAAAAAATCATCCCCAAGGCATGGTGTGGGGTCACGATGATTCTCTACCATAACATGATATAAGAAAAACAGAGCAAGACAATGATAGCTATTAAGGGGCAGAGAAGAAGGAAATTCTGACATTTTCCAAACAAGCTATGGATGGAACCAGTGTATATCCTTTGCTAGACATGCCAAACCAGTGTTTGTTTCTAGGTGTGGATACTAAGGGGAGAAGCTACCCTAAAGGGGGAAGGGGGAAGGGGGAAGGCGAGAGGTGGGTGGGGGGATGGGGGAGGGGGGAGGGAATGGAAGAGCAGGTCAGAAGAGAGGGGAAAATGGGTAGAGGAAGGCTGGGTGAGGATGACCCAGGACTTCTATGTGCCTGTGTGGAAAAAGCACAGGGAATAACATTGCTCTATCCATTGGAGGTATTCCCTATCCTACCCAAGGGTCCATGGTAAACTACAGCAGTTTTCATACACATTGATCCACCTGCTCACAGGTATCAGAATGCTGCAGTAAATATTCTCTGAAATTGCAATAGTTCTGAGGTGATTTGAACCTTCAATGACCTATTTGATCCTCCTCAGCATAAAGAAACACTCTTGAAAAATCTGAATTCCACAAGCACCTCCCCCTCCATCCTTAACATTTTCCCCATCTACATGTCTTCTAAGGAATCTTCTGTAAACTACCTGGGCAACGAAAACCAACCTGAGACCCCACTGTTCTGCTGTCTCCTGTCAGCAGTTGGTCAGACAGGCGAGGGCTGTACACAGAGCCCAGGAAGAGATGCAGCCTCCTGGATGCCAGCCGGAAGGGGCAGTGAGGAAAGGTGGCTTCTGGGTACTTGTATCCTCCCCCAGGATCACATGATGCAACACGTCATCTTCAATACCACAGGTGCAATTTTAGGCCAAAATTCAGTGACTCACACCTTTGATTTCCATGACTCTACCAAGAACGAAGATTTGCCAGCTTTTTCGAGTCAGTACTTTCCTTTACAGAGGTTCGAAATCCATAGTTTGAATGACATTGAGGTGCTGGGAAGAGATCAGAGGCCAGTTGACCTAAGGGCCTTGGAGTTTTTACAAGTTGGGCTCTCTGGGGTATCAACTGTTTTTAACGCTGCCATTTTAACATAAGGGTTCCAGAATTCAAAGAAATGCTGCCCAATGCTTTCATAGTTTATGTGACATATATAAGGTCTGCATTGCATTGACTCTACATTTCATTGGAAGAGTATTTCTTTTTCTGCTGGGTTTGGAATGACATTTGTGGACCTGCAAGTGCCCAGAATGACCACAGGGCTGAAGGAGAGCCTGCTGCTGAGGGCTGATGTCCCTGGTTTCTCATCCAAATCTGGTGGGCTTCTGAGCTCCCTTGGAGGAAATGGGTGTGTTTCTGGCTTCAGCTCCCTGGCCCCGCCCCCAGGGAATCCCCTCAGGCCCTCACCTGGGCCAATCCTGCAATGTTGCTGGAGAGGAGAAATACCCCTGTGTAAGTCTCATGGGTCCCTGACCAGCAGGATTTTCCAGCACTCTACCAGGGCTCTTGTGCTGGTGTCGCTTCCTTTGGAGTTCACCATGGATTTCGTGCACACAGATTTGCACAGGCCTCAATACACAGGCCTATGGGTGCACAGTTCAGAACACCTGGTACCTCAGTAGCTTTGCTAATCTTCAATATCACAGAAAAGTCAATGTAGCCTCTACTCCCACAGTCCCTTTAGGGGTTTTCCTTTTTTGTTGTTAAATATTTTTACTTGTTCATGGACCTTTTGTTTATGCATTTATGTATGTGCAGGGCTTAGAATCAAAACACATTCGCCCATGGGTGGGAGGCCAACGCTCTGCAACTGAGCAACAACCCCAGCCCCATCTTTTCATAGTTCTTGAAATAATGGGTAGAATCAGTTCTAAGCTAGCTACATTTTCCCAGTCAAAACCATCATGAAAATCTATCAGGAAAGAAGTCAAAATAATGGAATTGAAGAAAGAATGGAAATGTTTGTTTTTCATGAATAGTTTTAAAAAAATACCAACTCAATGCATGTAATATTAGTAGGCTCCATTCATAACTGAAATTACATATGAACAAACACCCCCTACCCCCACCCCCACCCCCACAAACACATGTGCACATATAAGCAGCTAGAATTCTTTTTTTGCAATTATTTTTTGTTTGTTTTTTTGGTGAGAGGAGATCCAAGTGCATCCCATTGCCGCTTGCCTGCTGCCCTACTTGGAAGTTTATGAAGCAACTGGACCTCCCTAAATATACTTGAACCATCGTTGTAATGAATCTGCTTCATTACTTCTGGTGTTCACAAGGAGTCTTTGGAGAACAGGCCCCCTTCAGCACTCCAGGCTGTGAACTGGCCACACCCAAATCTTTCTCATCTCCTTAAGTTCTCCGAAGGCATTGTGGATCTGACACCAAGGGAGTGGGTGTGCTGGGTTGACTGCTAATCATGCGAGTATATGGAAAATTCCCTCTTTGGAAACCATCTCAGAAGGGTAAGTCTCTCTCTTCCACTTGAGGTCACGCAGGAAATTCCACTAGTCATTGATGGTGGAGTCGAGGAAGCAGCTTCCCTCCACAGGTGAGAGCAGTCTCCTGAGGATGACTTGACTTAGCCCAATTCTTCTCCATTAAATGCACCTGGTGCTCAAGTCCTCTTAGGGTTCTTCTCTACATGCAAGTTCCAAAGAGTGACCCTGGACACATGGACACTTAACACATAACAGTTTCTTTCAATCCACTTTGGGCTGCTAGAGAAAAAACAATCTGCCTGGAAGAGTCTTTCTATGGGTGGCTCCGGGCTGTGGAATATGGGAAACACCTGCTAGGTGAATGCAGCTCTGCTCAGTCTGAGCCCCAGAGCCCCTCAGTCAATGAAGAAAGTGGAGGAAGAGGTTCTATGTCCAGGAGAGCACAGAATGCATCCTAGTCAAGGCTAAAGCAAAGTGTTTGTGTCCATGGACCCCATTCAGTGCCTCCAAAGGTCCCCATTTGGGAAACCCAATTGTTACAGGTCAGAACCCTTCCCAGGGAGAAGGGGGAGTTGACTCCGGACCCATGGTATTCGTGGCATGCAGGATAGAAGAGAATCCCCACAGGACACAGTTGAGCACACAGACGGAGGTTTAGGTTAGGATAAATAATGCTGAGAGGGGTGGAAGGCAGCAGCCAATGCAGGCTGGGATGGATGATAGGGCCATGCTGGTGGAGAGCACGGATCCTCTGGGCTTGCATCCCACTCAGCATGCAGATCCATGACTAGGACAGAAGAGGAAGGCTCCAGAGCCAACACGTGTGCTGGAGTCAAATTGTTGTTCAACTTTGCATTGGCCCAAATGACACTGATGACTCTGCAAGTAGGGGAGAGCCCAGGTGGACTTGAGAGTCAGGGGTATTGCATAAGACCATTGCAGTTCCTAATGTCATCCACCTGAGATGGTCTTTCTAATGGATGGAAGCTACCTCCATGCATGGAGGATCAAGGAGCACAAGGGACTCCTGCTGGGAGCTCAGAAGAAAGAGAGACATTCTCTGAGAAGGTTTCCATAGGACAGGCTTCCTCACCTCCTCAGCCTGCAGGGAGTCCACCCACCGCCCCCTCTCTCTCCACGTCAGATCCACCAATCCCTTCTCAGAAATTCATGGACTAGCTGGATTAGGAAGTTCAGGGCATATCTCTTTGAACTTCTGGAGAGCTGCTTTGTGTGCTTTTCCCAGTTTCCATCTGTGGCACACGAGAGGCCTGGGAGCAGCTACAATTCTCAGGGTGTCTAATTACCAAGAGTTTATTGCTCCAGAACACGTAGAAAACCTTAGTACACTGTGGCCATTTCCAGGCTGTGGTGCTGGGAGGATGTTTTGAAAATATATGTTTCATTGGTCTTTTTTCACTTGGAAAAGTAAAAGGACTAAGAGAAGTGCTGTTGTTTTGTGTGAGTTGTGTGTGTGCATGTTACTATTGGAGGGCTTGTTTCTGTTTGTGTGTGCAAATACACCTGTGGGTTTAGAAGCCTTTTGTTACAGATGTTTTCATATGAAGGAAGATCCAGAAAGTCTTAGAGGTTGCATGTTTTCAAAGCAGTATTCCCATTTCAGCCACCTGCATGGGAAACAGAAACATTTTCACGCTTTCACATTTTCCCATGTTATACTGATAGGGAGATCTTCAAATCACTCTCAGACCACACTTTGCCATTCCAAAGAAGCCTTTATTGTGGGCCAGCAGGGGACACTCTACTCTCTAAAAGCCAGCTAGTCAGAGTGGCACACCCCCTTCTCTTTGGCCTCCTACTGAAGCCAGAAACACACCAAAGGTATGTTTCGGGGATTTACCCAATGCAAGCAAGCCAAGTCTCAGAAGCAGGAGAATGCAGTCAGGTGACAGGAGGCTAAGCCAATCCACATGATCCCAGTTACCCCAGGTACACCAAAAGCACCAGATACCCCAGATACACCAACAGTGCCCAGTCACCCCAGTTACAGAAACAGAGCCCAGTTACCCCTAGTTGCACAGAGCCCAGTCACCCCAGTTATACAAACAGAGCCCAGTTACCCCAATTGAAGAAACAGAGCCCAGATACCCCAGTTACAGAATCACTGCCCACTTAGATAGCTCATGTTCTAGAGGGTCTCCACAACAGAAGGAAAAACCACTTGCCCCAGTCATGACCTTTCTAGTTGCTATAACACTTTCACAGAATGGAGTTCCTATAAAAAAAATGGATTCAATAGACTGAAGACATTGGTCTCATCACGACCAATAGGTAGTGGCTGTCTTTTTGGGGAGATTGTCCTCCAGGTTTCAAATTGGAATGGAAAAATTCACAAAGGACCATACCAGCCTGTTGCAGAAATATGAAAGGAGGAAGAAAGGAGGGGTTGCATTATGTTTTCTGTCACCCTTGAGATCAGTGTGCACAAATTGCTCAGGTGCCTCGGGATCTGAGCAAGGTCCCCTTGCCCTGTGATCTGAGAAGTGCAGTCTTGTCTCTGGAATTCTTGGTGAACCAGAATGAGAGGGAAGACGAAGAGGAGCACATGCTGGGGCTCCTAAAAGAACCTGAACCAACACAGATACCAGCTCTGATGGACAGAGGTTTCACCTTGGGTATTCACTGGGACTTTTCCTAGGAGCACATGGAGGATTCTGTAGGGTGTGTCTACAATAAAACTGAGAGTTGATATGCAGGTTGTAGATTGACCTGGAATGTCTGAAGGGGGCTCAAGGGTCTGACTCCTCCCCTACCATTGCATTCTGTAAGAATTCCATGTCTCCATGCGCCAGGGCACAGAAAGCCCCACAACCCGTTTTTAATCTCACTGTCACATGCACACAGGTGACTGATCCACCTCTGCACATCAGAGAATCAGGCTCCATTTCAGGGACATTCTTGGCCCTATGCCTGCTCAAGGGGGAGATCAGGGGCACTCCTACTAATGGACGTGAAATGCATCATAGGCATGCCTTTTTCTGGTCCAGTCATGGCTCTGGCACCCGGGTGTTCTGCACACCTTTATCTAGACCCTAGTATGCGTGAGGTGGGCCCAGAACAAAGTACTCCTGAGTGCACACTGTGGAGCCGATACCATTCCTTCATCCTCGGCATTGTCCAGACTAATCCCCCTACCTCTCCACCCCTTCCTTCCCTTTCTAAATGTGCATCACTTGGTGAAGGTTGCTCACAGCATGGGTGGGAGAAGGAACTCCTATGATAGTTGGGGGGCCCAGGACAGACCCCTGTATATATGGCACTCTCCACATCTGGAGTGGAACTAGGAAATGTATAGGAAAGCCTACACTGAGGGAAAAATCAAATCTGAATAGAGAATGCATCTCAAGAGCTGCCTTGCCCAGACATCAGTGTTCACATCTGTCCATTCTTTCAGGCTCGAAACTCAAATTGAGGAGCTCTGTGTTTCTCTTCCCTGTTTTCCTGCAAAATCACCCGCCTGTGGATCAGAATCCACATCACCCCAGACTCTGTCTCTGAATAGGGACAGCCATGTCAGTGCCATCTGGAGACGGGAGTGTCCAGTTGATAAATCTTTGCTAAAATACCACAGAGTCATTCTGGACCCTGGACACACATGTTCCCAAACATAGGAAACGGGGACTGGGTGTGAAGGACAAGAGCTCCTTCCACCAGCTGCGGTGGTTCCACAACTGCTCACAGTTAGGAGCACCCAGAGAGAGAGTTGAAAAGCCTCAATGTTCAGGCCTCCAAATCACAAGTGAGTTCTTTGAACTGGGAACACAATTTCCCCCATTATGGTAGTATGGGAAATCCAGTGATGTCCTGAACTGCACCAAATGAATGATCTTAATTGCCACGTGGACATCACCTGAGACATTCGGGCTGTCCAAGTCATTACAATTGAGCACCAGGACACAACAAATGCAGTTTGCAGGAGAGACAAGGTACAAAGGCATATGCCTATTGAGCACTCCAACGATGTACACAGTAAAACGTGGGGAAAATTGGATGAGGATTCAGAGAAACGTCAAGAACATGATTATCATGAGGGGCGAGGAACAAGAAAGGAAAGGCCAGGGAAATTGTCCACAATGCTTTCCATGGCCACACTCGAGAGTCAAGAAGGTCCACTGCAGTCCGGGACAGAGGTCCCAGTGATCAGGAGGTGTTACACTCCATGCGGTCATAGGACAAGAGGGACAAACTTGAGCCTTCTACTTCTGTTCCACTTCAGTCTCTCCACCTGCATATCCACGCCATTTGTCATCCCATAGACAGCCTGTGGAAGGTGACATGAGCACTTTGGACAATCCCCTGGAAAGCCCATTCAGAGGAGTCTCTCCTCTGAGTTCTGGACAGGCGGCTGTGCGTCAGAGGCAGGGTCTGTGGCTGTGCCAGAGCTTTCTGAAGTCCCAGCCTTTGCTCCTACTCCATAGCTAGAAAGGTCCTGTGACCCTGGTGCCACCTGCTCCTGCATCATTGCTTCCTCAGCCCGAGAGACCCTGCAAGTCATTGGAGCCCCAAAGGCCATTCTTCCCTGCTATGGTGTGCCTCACTCCATGTCACTGTCCTCAGAGGAGGAGGACACCTGAAGGTCTTCATAGAGGACACTCACTGGCTCATGGGAGCTGGGACTCTCCGACTCATCAAGGTAGGGAGGAGTGTCAGCAAGAGCACTGGTCTTTGCACTGGGAGAGGAAGGGAGATCGGCAATGAACCTGGATCTCCACCAGTTCTTGTGCATTCTCTTGAAGAGCATTCGGAGGGGCTGTCGGGGAACACAGCTGGGTGCTGCTGGACTTGATTTGGTGCAGGGCTCGACTGGATTCAGGAAAGGGCTTTCCTTGGGAGGGCGAAGATCCATGCTGGAATCATGGGCTGGAGTTTTTCTGGTCACCTGGGGTGACCCTTTGAGTCCGATACCACTTGTATCTTGCCAAGCAGGCAGAGACTTCCGAGCCTCCGAGCCTGGCCTGCAGGTGTTCCCCCGTGGAGTGGGACTGTGCCCCGACCTGAGTTTCTTTGGGGAGTTCTGGTCAGTGTGGAGGTGGACCTGAGCTTGTCTCTTGCCTGGGGCCTGGAGGCTGAGTGTGTGGCCCTGGCCCTGTGGACATGCTGCAGGCTGCAGGCAGGGCCCTTTGCTCACATCAGGACCCCTGGCTAGTGATGGAGGGTGGAGCACATGGCCCCCTCCGAGAATATTGGCAGAAGTCTGGGCAATTATAGAGGAGAAAACCTCTGGGGTTTCAGGTGCTTTCTTCCCAAGGAGGGCAGGGTTCTGCCCTGAGTGCCTTGCTGCCGGCTGGATGGTGCCAGGGATGCTCACATCCTGTTTTTTCTTTATCCCGGGACCTGAGTGGAGTCCACGTTTGGGTCTCTGAAAGGGATGTGCGCTAGTGAAGGTGAAACTCTCATCTGAGCTCTGGACACAAGGCTGACTCTCAAACCCAGAGCCCGGGACACACCTCGTCCTGGTCGTGTGGATGGGCAGTGGCCTGCTGGGTTTCTGGAGGAAAAGCAAACACAGAAAACTTTCCTGAGTCCCTGCACTCAAGCACCAACAAGGCCCACCTAAACAGGAATTCGGCTACAGAACATAGAGTGGAACAGGAAAGCAAGTCTATCAGCCCAGGAATGGAAAAGGGGTGCTCCACCTCCACCTCCATGGCTATCAGCCAGCGACCCATTCCAAGAACAACTTGACACGTTTCAGGGCACATTGGGAAATATCCCGTTCTTAATCGGAGGTCTCGTGCATTGAGATGGGCAGGGCTCATTTGTGTGTTCTTGCGTGGGATGGCGATGGCTAATGCTCCTCTCAGCAGATGTGGCCACTGAGGAGTTGGCCTCCAGAAGCTGAGAGTGTTCCCCCACTTTCCATAGGAATATGCCTGCATTGAAGATTGTGTGCCTTGAGACTTTGGAGTCAACTCTGCCCCCATGAGCCCATGCACCATGTCATGGGGAAGATGAAACAAGTACCACACAAGATTGGAAAGAGCAAATGTGAAAGACCCCCAAGCTTGAGTCCCATCGGGCTTAAATGTTGATAGCAAATCCCTCAGGCAGAAGGGCCACAGAGAAGGAACTTATCAAGCTTCTCCAGGACACCAAAAGAGCAGGCCACCATGCACATACTCACCCTTAGGTAGGCACTGGGTTCTGTCTCTTCCTTCCATTTGGGTTGCTGCCTCTCCTGGGGTCTCCTATGGGTACTCCATGTCTGGAGTAGAGCCTTTCCCCGTTCCTCTTCTCGCCTGCAGAACACACGATGGTATTTGGATGGATGCAGAGGAGGGAGCGAAATGAGAGGTGCCCGTTTTCTTAGTGTCTCCTGTGCTACCCTGGGTTCTCCCCCAAGTCTGTGCCTTTCCTCCTACAACACCCAGTCCCTATGTCCAGGCAGCCCTTCTCCTTTCCCACTGAGTAGTTCCTTGTGGACACATTGCTTTTGTGCCTCCCGTGGTCATGTTCCTAGTGCTGCCCTGACCCCCTTCCCTTTCTGAATTGAATGCACAGGAGAATGTGCTGCAGGCTGTGGCTTTGGGACATGGAGTCCTTGTCTATCTCTCTCCATTGACGCAGTCATTAGCTGCACGTGGATGTGTGGAGATGACTCTGTGGAGAAGGAGAGACACCACCCCGCTGGAGTTCCATGCCCGAGGCTTGGATCCCAGCTTCCCCATCCCTCACCTCTGCACCAGGCCCATCATTCTGGCTGGCTGCTCACAGCTCCCTGTGTTCTGGAGATTCCTAGGCTTGCTTGGTGCCTGGTTCTCCTTCTCCTTCTTTGGGCCCAAGGGTTGTGGGGCCAGCGCACCATCCCAGCGCTTGATGGGGCATCTTCTGCTCCTCGCAGTGTGTCCAAAAGCCCCACAGTCCTTACACTTCAGCTGTCGGTGGAAAAGCACAAGTTGTCAGGAGTCAGCCCAACCACAACCAGCTCTGCCCTTTTACAGACCAAGAGAGATTTTAAGTCTTAGTTTCCTCTCGTTTTAGGTCAGGCACTCAGGCCTGTGAACCATGAATTTCTAGGGATTTTAAGGTCCTAGAACACGTTTGTGGAATCACCTATTATTCAGGGGCACTGGAAGGAAGGTTTGGATGTTACAACTTGAGGACCCTGGGCCAGATTTCAACAACAGGACAAACGTTGGGATGCATGGGTTTCAAGTGGTTCCAAAAGATGACTTCTCCCATCCTAGGAAAGGACTTAGCTGAGAGGAGGTGCCGGGGCAGGTCCTCGTGGGTTGGAATGGGAGAATTGGGTGGTAGAGGCAATCTGAGAGGACGTAACCAAGATTCTGACCTGTGTCGCCCCCTGGCTTCCCATTGCCTCCAATGTCCACTTACCCTGGGGTCTTCCTCCTCAGGGGGAGGAGCCCTATGCCCCACAGCTCCCCTCTGCTGGTGCTTCTTATTCTGGATTTGAATGAGGCTCGGGGCCAGAGGCTGTGAGGCATGCTCTGCCGACTTTCTCATGTTCTTCCAGTCAGGTCCCATTCCCTCAGATGCTGACATTGGGCTTTCCTAGGTCCAAGAGATAAGAAAAAAGTGTCATGACCGAAGTCGAGATGGGATCTTTCATTTATTCTCCACATTTTGGCATGGAGCACATCGCATGATCTGGGGAGCCCAGTAGAATAGGTGGAGCACAGATGGGTGCCCGATCAAGGGAGAGTAGGCCAACTACTGCGTTTGACAAAAATAAGATACTCCATGCCCTTAGAATTATAGCAGAGGGAATGCATGATTCCTGTAGGTACAATAAAGCAATCTTAACCAAACGGAACAATTTGCCTCTATCAAAATGATAACCAAAAGAGGAAAGGTGAAGAGAGGTAAGCCTAGTTCAAACCTAGAGAGATCAAAAGGAATTTCATCTTAATACAGAGATTTGCAGAGCATGATTATCCAGAGTTATTCTTGACAAAGTCAGAAGTCATGAGCTAGAAATGCTAGTCGATATCCAAGAATGTCCTTGCATATCTGACCTAAGCAGATTGACCTTGAAAAATATTTCCAAATTAATGATACAGAGAGCAAACTCAGGAGTGGATCAGTGGTAATGAACCTAACCAAATAGAGAAGCTGAGGACTAGTAGATATGCAAGAATGTCCTTGAATATCTGACCCAAGCAAATAGACCTTGCAATATATTTGCAAATTAATGATACAGAGAGCAAGCTCTGGATTGGTTCAGTGGTAATGAACCTAACCAAATAGAGACGCTGAGGACGTGGTGGGTTCAATGTTGAATTTCACCCAACCCAGCCTTGAAAAAGTTCTAGAGAAAGGTTTCTTAAACTCTTCTACAGAAAGAAAGGGAAAAAAATCATCCCCAAGGCATGGTGTGGGGTCACGATGATTCTCTACCATAACATGATATAAGAAAAACAGAGCAAGACAATGATAGCTATTAAGGGGCAGAGAAGAAGGAAATTCTGACATTTTCCAAACAAGCTATGGATGGAACCAGTGTATATCCTTTGCTAGACGTGCCAAACCAGTGTTTGTTTCTAGGTGTGGATACTAAGGGGAGAAGCTACCCTAAAGGGGGAAGGGGGAAGGGGGAAGGCGAGAGGTGGGTGGGGGGATGGGGGAGGGGGGAGGGAATGGAAGAGCAGGTCAGAAGAGAGGGGAAAATGGGTAGAGGAAGGCTGGGTGAGGATGACCCAGGACTTCTATGTGCCTGTGTGGAAAAAGCACAGGGAATAACATTGCTCTATCCATTGGAGGTATTCCCTAGCCTACCCAAGGTTCCATGGTAAACTACAGCAGTTTTCATACACATTGATCCACCTGCTCACAGGTATCAGAATGCTGCAGTAAATATTCTCTGAAATTGCAATAGTTCTGAGGTGATTTGAACCTTCAATGACCTATTTGATCCTCCTCAGCATAAAGAAACACTCTTGAAAAATCTGAATTCCACAAGCACCTCCCCCTCCATCCTTAACATTTTCCCCATCTACATGTCTTCTAAGGAATCTTCTGTAAACTACCTGGGCAACGAAAACCAACCTGAGACCCCACTGTTCTGCTGTCTCCTGTCAGCAGTTGGTCAGACAGGCGAGGGCTGTACACAGAGCCCAGGAAGAGATGCAGCCTCCTGGATGCCAGCCGGAAGGGGCAGTGAGGAAAGGTGGCTTCTGGGTACTTGTATCCTCCCCCAGGATCACATGATGCAACACGTCATCTTCAATACCACAGGTGCAATTTTAGGCCAAAATTCAGTGACTCACACCTTTGATTTCCATGACTCTACCAAGAACGAAGATTTGCCAGCTTTTTCGAGTCAGTACTTTCCTTTACAGAGGTTCGAAATCCATAGTTTGAATGACATTGAGGTGCTGGGAAGAGATCAGAGGCCAGTTGACCTAAGGGCCTTGGAGTTTTTACAAGTTGGGCTCTCTGGGGTATCAACTGTTTTTAACGCTGCCATTTTAACATAAGGGTTCCAGAATTCAAAGAAATGCTGCCCAATGCTTTCATAGTTTATGTGACATATATAAGGTCTGCATTGCATTGACTCTACATTTCATTGGAAGAGTATTTCTTTTTCTGCTGGGTTTGGAATGACATTTGTGGACCTGCAAGTGCCCAGAATGACCACAGGGCTGAAGGAGAGCCTGCTGCTGAGGGCTGATGTCCCTGGTTTCTCATCCAAATCTGGTGGGCTTCTGAGCTCCCTTGGAGGAAATGGGTGTGTTTCTGGCTTCAGCTCCCTGGCCCCGCCCCCAGGGAATCCCCTCAGGCCCTCACCTGGGCCAATCCTGCAATGTTGCTGGAGAGGAGAAATACCCCTGTGTAAGTCTCATGGGTCCCTGACCAGCAGGATTTTCCAGCACTCTACCAGGGCTCTTGTGCTGGTGTCGCTTCCTTTGGAGTTCACCATGGATTTCGTGCACACAGATTTGCACAGGCCTCAATACACAGGCCTATGGGTGCACAGTTCAGAACACCTGGTACCTCAGTAGCTTTGCTAATCTTCAATATCACAGAAAAGTCAATGTAGCCTCTACTCCCACAGTCCCTTTAGGGGTTTTCCTTTTTTGTTGTTAAATATTTTTACTTGTTCATGGACCTTTTGTTTATGCATTTATGTATGTGCAGGGCTTAGAATCAAAACACATTCGCCCATGGGTGGGAGGCCAACGCTCTGCAACTGAGCAACAACCCCAGCCCCATCTTTTCATAGTTCTTGAAATAATGGGTAGAATCAGTTCTAAGCTAGCTACATTTTCCCAGTCAAAACCATCATGAAAATCTATCAGGAAAGAAGTCAAAATAATGGAATTGAAGAAAGAATGGAAATGTTTGTTTTTCATGAATAGTTTTAAAAAAATACCAACTCAATGCATGTAATATTAGTAGGCTCCATTCATAACTGAAATTACATATGAACAAACACCCCCCACCCCCACCCCCACCCCCACAAACACATGTGCACATATAAGCAGCTAGAATTCTTTTTTTGCAATTATTTTTTGTTTGTTTTTTTGGTGAGAGGAGATCCAAGTGCATCCCATTGCCGCTTGCCTGCTGCCCTACTTGGAAGTTTATGAAGCAACTGGACCTCCCTAAATATACTTGAACCATCGTTGTAATGAATCTGCTTCATTACTTCTGGTGTTCACAAGGAGTCTTTGGAGAACAGGCCCCCTTCAGCACTCCAGGCTGTGAACTGGCCACACCCAAATCTTTCTCATCTCCTTAAGTTCTCCGAAGGCATTGTGGATCTGACACCAAGGGAGTGGGTGTGCTGGGTTGACTGCTAATCATGCGAGTATATGGAAAATTCCCTCTTTGGAAACCATCTCAGAAGGGTAAGTCTCTCTCTTCCACTTGAGGTCACGCAGGAAATTCCACTAGTCATTGATGGTGGAGTCGAGGAAGCAGCTTCCCTCCACAGGTGAGAGCAGTCTCCTGAGGATGACTTGACTTAGCCCAATTCTTCTCCATTAAATGCACCTGGTGCTCAAGTCCTCTTAGGGTTCTTCTCTACATGCAAGTTCCAAAGAGTGACCCTGGACACATGGACACTTAACACATAACAGTTTCTTTCAATCCACTTTGGGCTGCTAGAGAAAAAACAATCTGCCTGGAAGAGTCTTTCTATGGGTGGCTCCGGGCTGTGGAATATGGGAAACACCTGCTAGGTGAATGCAGCTCTGCTCAGTCTGAGCCCCAGAGCCCCTCAGTCAATGAAGAAAGTGGAGGAAGAGGTTCTATGTCCAGGAGAGCACAGAATGCATCCTAGTCAAGGCTAAAGCAAAGTGTTTGTGTCCATGGACCCAATTCAGTGCCTCCAAAGGTCCCCATTTGGGAAACCCAATTGTTACAGGTCAGAACCCTTCCCAGGGAGAAGGGGGAGTTGACTCAGGACCCATGGTATTCGTGGCATGCAGGATAGAGGAGAATCCCCACAGGACACAGTTGAGCACACAGACGGAGGTTTAGGTTAGGATAAATAATGCTGAGAGGGGTGGAAGGCAGCAGCCAATGCAGGCTGGGATGGATGATAGGGCCAGGCTGGTGGAGAGCACGGATCCTCTGGGCTTGCATCCCACTCAGCATGCAGATCCATGACTAGGACAGAAGAGGAAGGCTCCAGAGCCAACACGTGTGCTGGAGTCAAATTGTTGTTCAACTTTGCATTGGCCCAAATGACACTGATGACTCTGCAAGTAGGGGAGAGCCCAGGTGGACTTGAGAGTCAGGGGTATTGCATAAGACCATTGCAGTTCCTAATGTCATCCACCTGAGATGGTCTTTCTAATGGATGGAAGCTACCTCCATGCATGGAGGATCAAGGAGCACAAGGGACTCCTGCTGGGAGCTCAGAAGAAAGAGAGACATTCTCTGAGAAGGTTTCCTTAGGACAGGCTTCCTCACCTCCTCAGCCTGCAGGGAGTCCACCCACCGCCCCCTCTCTCTCCACGTCAGATCCACCAATCCCTTCTCAGAAATTCATGGACTAGCTGGATTAGGAAGTTCAGGGCATATCTCTTTGAACTTCTGGAGAGCTGCTTTGTGTGCTTTTCCCAGTTTCCATCTGTGGCACACGAGAGGCCTGGGAGCAGCTACAATTCTCAGGGTGTCTAATTACCAAGAGTTTATTGCTCCAGAACACGTAGAAAACCTTAGTACACTGTGGCCATTTCCAGGCTGTGGTGCTGGGAGGATGTTTTGAAAATATATGTTTCATTGGTCTTTTTTCACTTGGAAAAGTAAAAGGACTAAGAGAAGTGCTGTTGTTTTGTGTGAGTTGTGTGTGTGCATGTTACTATTGGAGGGCTTGTTTCTGTTTGTGTGTGCAAATACACCTGTGGGTTTAGAAGCCTTTTGTTACAGATGTTTTCAAATGAAGGAAGATCCAGAAAGTCTTAGAGGTTGCATGTTTTCAAAGCAGTATTCCTATTTCAGCCACCTGCATGGGAAACAGAAATATTTTCACGCTTTCACATTTTCCCATGTTATACTGATAGGGAGATCTTCAAATCACTCTCAGACCACACTTTGCCATTCCAAAGAAGCCTTTATTGTGGGCCAGCAGGGGACACTCTACTCTCTAAAAGCCAGCTAGTCAGAGTGGCACACCCCCTTCTCTTTGGCCTCCTACTGAAGCCAGAAACACACCAAAGGTATGTTTCGGGGATTTACCCAATGCAAGCAAGCCAAGTCTCAGAAGCAGGAGAATGCAGTCAGGTGACAGGAGGCTAAGCCAATCCACATGATCCCAGTTACCCCAGGTACACCAAAAGCACCAGATACCCCAGATACACCAACAGTGCCCAGTCACCCCAGTTACAGAAACAGAGCCCAGTTACCCCTAGTTGCACAGAGCCCAGTCACCCCAGTTATACAAACAGAGCCCAGTTACCCCAATTGAAGAAACAGAGCCCAGATACCCCAGTTACAGAATCACTGCCCACTTAGATAGCTCATGTTCTAGAGGGTCTCCACAGCAGAAGGAAAAACCACTTGCCCCAGTCATGACCTTTCTAGTTGCTATAACACTTTCACAGAATGGAGTTCCTATAAAAAACTGGATTCAATAGACTGAAGACATTGGTCTCATCACGACCAATAGGGAGTGGCTGTCTTTTTGGGGAGATTGTCCTCCAGGTTTCAAATTGGAATGGAAAAATTCACAAAGGACCATACCAGCCTGTTGCAGAAATATGAAAGGAGGAAGAAAGGAGGGGTTGCATTATGTTTTCTGTCACCCTTGAGATCAGTGTGCACAAATTGCTCAGGTGCCTCGGGATCTGAGCAAGGTCCCCTTGCCCTGTGATCTGAGAAGTGCAGTCTTGTCTCTGGAATTCTTGGTGAACCAGAATGAGAGGGAAGACGAAGAGGAGCACATGCTGGGGCTCCTAAAAGAACCTGAACCAACACAGATACCAGCTCTGATGGACAGAGGTTTCACCTTGGGTATTCACTGGGACTTTTCCTAGGAGCACATGGAGGATTCTGTAGGGTGTGTCTACAATAAAACTGAGAGTTGATATGCAGGTTGTAGATTGACCTGGAATGTCTGAAGGGGGCTCAAGGGTCTGACTCCTCCCCTACGATTGCATTCTGTAAGAATTCCATGTCTCCATGCGCCAGGGCACAGAAAGCCCCACAACCCGTTTTTAATCTCACTGTCACATGCACACAGGTGACTGATCCACCTCTGCACATCAGAGAATCAGGCTCCATTTCAGGGACATTCTTGGCCCTATGCCTGCTCAAGGGGGAGATCGGGGCACTCCTACTAATGGACGCGAAATGCATCATAGGCATGCCTTTTTCTGGTCCAGTCATGGCTCTGGCACCCGGGTGTTCTGCACACCTTTATTTAGACCCTAGTATGCGTGAGGTGGGCCCAGAACAAAGTACTCCTGAGTGCACACTGTGGAGCCGATACCATTCCTTCATCCTCGGCATTGTCCAGACTAATCCCCCTACCTCTCCACCCCTTCCTTCCCTTTCTAAATGTGCATCACTTGGTGAAGGTTGCTCACAGCATGGGTGGGAGAAGGAACTCCTATGATAGTTGGGGGGCCCAGGACAGACCCCTGTATATATGGCACTCTCCACATCTGGAGTGGAACTAGGAAATGTATAGGAAAGCCTACACTGAGGGAAAAATCAAATCTGAATAGAGAATGCATCTCAAGAGCTGCCTTGCCCAGACATCAGTGTTCACATCTGTCCATTCTTTCAGGCTCGAAACTCAAATTGAGGAGCTCTGTGTTTCTCTTCCCTGTTTTCCTGCAAAATCACCTGCCTGTGGATCAGAATCCACATCACCCCAGACTCTGTCTCTGAATAGGGACAGCCATGTCAGTGCCATCTGGAGACGGGAGTGTCCAGTTGATAAATCTTTGCTAAAATACCACAGAGTCATTCTGGACCCTGGACACACATGTTCCCAGACATAGGAAACGGGGACTGGGTGTGAAGGACAAGAGCTCCTTCCACCAGCTGCGGTGGTTCCACAACTGCTCACAGTTAGGAGCACCCAGAGAGAGAGTTGAAAAGCCTCAATGTTCAGGCCTCCAAATCACAAGTGAGTTCTTTGAACTGGGAACACAATTTCCCCCATTATGGTAGTATGGGAAATCCAGTGATGTCCTGAACTGCACCAAATGAATGATCTTAATTGCCACGTGGACATCACCTGAGACATTCGGGCTGTCCAAGTCATTACAATTGAGCACCAGGACACAACAAATGCAGTTTGCAGGAGAGACAAGGTACAAAGGCATATGCCTATTGAGCACTCCAACGATGTACACAGTAAAACGTGGGGAAAATTGGATGAGGATTCAGAGAAACGTCAAGAACATGATTATCATGAGGGGCGAGGAACAAGAAAGGAAAGGCCAGGGAAATTGTCCACAATGCTTTCCATGGCCACACTCGAGAGTCAAGAAGGTCCACTGCAGTCCGGGACAGAGGTCCCAGTGATCAGGAGGTGTTACACTCCATGCGGTCATAGGACAAGAGGGACAAACTTGAGCCTTCTACTTCTGTTCCACTTCAGTCTCTCCACCTGCATATCCACGCCATTTGTCATCCCATAGACAGCCTGTGGAAGGTGACATGAGCACTTTGGACAATCCCCTGGAAAGCCCATTCAGAGGAGTCTCTCCTCTGAGTTCTGGACAGGCGGCTGTGCGTCAGAGGCAGGGTCTGTGGCTGTGCCAGAGCTTTCTGAAGTCCCAGCCTTTGCTCCTACTCCATAGCTAGAAAGGTCCTGTGACCCTGGTGCCACCTGCTCCTGCATCATTGCTTCCTCAGCCCGAGAGACCCTGCAAGTCATTGGAGCCCCAAAGGCCATTCTTCCCTGCTATGGTGTGCCTCACTCCATGTCACTGTCCTCAGAGGAGGAGGACACCTGAAGGTCTTCATAGAGGACACTCACTGGCTCATGGGAGCTGGGACTCTCCGACTCATCAAGGTAGGGAGGAGTGTCAGCAAGAGCACTGGTCTTTGCATTGGGAGAGGAAGGGAGATCGGCAATGAACCTGGATCTCCACCAGTTCTTGTGCATTCTCTTGAAGAGCATTCGGAGGGGCTGTCGGGGAACACAGCTGGGTGCTGCTGGACTTGATTTGGTGCAGGGCTCGACTGGATTCAGGAAAGGGCTTTCCTTGGGAGGGCGAAGATCCATGCTGGAATCATGGGCTGGAGTTTTTCTGGTCACCTGGGGTGACCCTTTGAGTCCGATACCACTTGTATCTTGCCAAGCAGGCAGAGACTTCCGAGCCTCCGAGCCTGGCCTGCAGGTGTTCCCCCGTGGAGTGGGACTGTGCCCCGACCTGAGTTTCTTTGGGGAGTTCTGGTCAGTGTGGAGGTGGACCTGAGCTTGTCTCTTGCCTGGGGCCTGGAGGCTGAGTGTGTGGCCCTGGCCCTGTGGACATGCTGCAGGCTGCAGGCAGGGCCCTTTGCTCACATCAGGACCCCTGGCTAGTGATGGAGGGTGGAGCACATGGCCCCCTCCGAGAATATTGGCAGAAGTCTGGGCAATTATAGAGGAGAAAACCTCTGGGGTTTCAGGTGCTTTCTTCCCAAGGAGGGCAGGGTTCTGCCCTGAGTGCCTTGCTGCCGGCTGGATGGTGCCAGGGATGCTCACATCCTGTTTTTTCTTTATCCCGGGACCTGAGTGGAGTCCACGTTTGGGTCTCTGAAAGGGATGTGCGCTAGTGAAGGTGAAACTCTCATCTGAGCTCTGGACACAAGGCTGACTCTCAAACCCAGAGCCCGGGACACACCTCGTCCTGGTCGTGTGGATGGGCAGTGGCCTGCTGGGTTTCTGGAGGAAAAGCAAACACAGAAAACTTTCCTGAGTCCCTGCACTCAAGCACCAACAAGGCCCACCTAAACAGGAATTCGGCTACAGAACATAGAGTGGAACAGGAAAGCAAGTCTATCAGCCCAGGAATGGAAAAGGGGTGCTCCACCTCCACCTCCATGGCTATCAGCCAGCGACCCATTCCAAGAACAACTTGACACGTTTCAGGGCACATTGGGAAATATCCCGTTCTTAATCGGAGGTCTCGTGCATTGAGATGGGCAGGGCTCATTTGTGTGTTCTTGCGTGGGATGGCGATGGCTAATGCTCCTCTCAGCAGATGTGGCCACTGAGGAGTTGGCCTCCAGAAGCTGAGAGTGTTCCCCCACTTTCCATAGGAATATGCCTGCATTGAAGATTGTGTGCCTTGAGACTTTGGAGTCAACTCTGCCCCCATGAGCCCATGCACCATGTCATGGGGAAGATGAAACAAGTACCACACAAGATTGGAAAGAGCAAATGTGAAAGACCCCCAAGCTTGAGTCCCATCGGGCTTAAATGTTGATAGCAAATCCCTCAGGCAGAAGGGCCACAGAGAAGGAACTTATCAAGCTTCTCCAGGACACCAAAAGAGCAGGCCAGCATGCACATACTCACCCTTAGGTAGGCACTGGGTTCTGTCTCTTCCTTCCATTTGGGTTGCTGCCTCTCCTGGGGTCTCCTATGGGTACTCCATGTCTGGAGTAGAGCCTTTCCCCGTTCCTCTTCTCGCCTGCAGAACACACGATGGTATTTGGATGGATGCAGAGGAGGGAGCGAAATGAGAGGTGCCCGTTTTCTTAGTGTCTCCTGTGCTACCCTGGGTTCTCCCCCAAGTCTGTGCCTTTCCTCCTACAACACCCAGTCCCTATGTCCAGGCAGCCCTTCTCCTTTCCCACTGAGTAGTTCCTTGTGGACACATTGCTTTTGTGCCTCCCGTGGTCATGTTCCTAGTGCTGCCCTGACCCCCTTCCCTTTCTGAATTGAATGCACAGGAGAATGTGCTGCAGGCTGTGGCTTTGGGACATGGAGTCCTTGTCTATCTCTCTCCATTGACGCAGTCATTAGCTGCACGTGGATGTGTGGAGATGACTCTGTGGAGAAGGAGAGACACCACCCCGCTGGAGTTCCATGCCCGAGGCTTGGATCCCAGCTTCCCCATCCCTCACCTCTGCACCAGGCCCATCATTCTGGCTGGCTGCTCACAGCTCCCTGTGTTCTGGAGATTCCTAGGCTTGCTTGGTGCCTGGTTCTCCTTCTCCTTCTTTGGGCCCAAGGGTTGTGGGGCCAGCGCACCATCCCAGCGCTTGATGGGGCATCTTCTGCTCCTCGCAGTGTGTCCAAAAGCCCCACAGTCCTTACACTTCAGCTGTCGGTGGAAAAGCACAAGTTGTCAGGAGTCAGCCCAACCACAACCAGCTCTGCCCTTTTACAGACCAAGAGAGATTTTAAGTCTTAGTTTCCTCTCGTTTTAGGTCAGGCACTCAGGCCTGTGAACCATGAATTTCTAGGGATTTTAAGGTCCTAGAACACGTTTGTGGAATCACCTATTATTCAGGGGCACTGGAAGGAAGGTTTGGATGTTACAACTTGAGGACCCTGGGCCAGATTTCAACAACAGGACAAACGTTGGGATGCATGGGTTTCAAGTGGTTCCAAAAGATGACTTCTCCCATCCTAGGAAAGGACTTAGCTGAGAGGAGGTGCCGGGGCAGGTCCTCGTGGGTTGGAATGGGAGAATTGGGTGGTAGAGGCAATCTGAGAGGACGTAACCAAGATTCTGACCTGTGTCGCCCCCTGGCTTCCCATTGCCTCCAATGTCCACTTACCCTGGGGTCTTCCTCCTCAGGGGGAGGAGCCCTATGCCCCACAGCTCCCCTCTGCTGGTGCTTCTTATTCTGGATTTGAATGAGGCTCGGGGCCAGAGGCTGTGAGGCATGCTCTGCCGACTTTCTCATGTTCTTCCAGTCAGGTCCCATTCCCTCAGATGCTGACATTGGGCTTTCCTAGGTCCAAGAGATAAGAAAAAAGTGTCATGACCGAAGTCGAGATGGGATCTTTCATTTATTCTCCACATTTTGGCATGGAGCACATCGCATGATCTGGGGAGCCCAGTAGAATAGGTGGAGCACAGATGGGTGCCCGATCAAGGGAGAGTAGGCCAACTACTGCGTTTGACAAAAATAAGATACTCCATGCCCTTAGAATTATAGCAGAGGGAATGCATGATTCCTGTAGGTACAATAAAGCAATCTTAACCAAACGGAACAATTTGCCTCTATCAAAATGATAACCAAAAGAGGAAAGGTGAAGAGAGGTAAGCCTAGTTCAAACCTAGAGAGATCAAAAGGAATTTCATCTTAATACAGAGATTTGCAGAGCATGATTATCCAGAGTTATTCTTGACAAAGTCAGAAGTCATGAGCTAGAAATGCTAGTCGATATCCAAGAATGTCCTTGCATATCTGACCTAAGCAGATTGACCTTGAAAAATATTTCCAAATTAATGATACAGAGAGCAAACTCAGGAGTGGATCAGTGGTAATGAACCTAACCAAATAGAGAAGCTGAGGACTAGTAGATATGCAAGAATGTCCTTGAATATCTGACCCAAGCAAATAGACCTTGCAATATATTTGCAAATTAATGATACAGAGAGCAAGCTCTGGATTGGTTCAGTGGTAATGAACCTAACCAAATAGAGACGCTGAGGACGTGGTGGGTTCAATGTTGAATTTCACCCAACCCAGCCTTGAAAAAGTTCTAGAGAAAGGTTTCTTAAACTCTTCTACAGAAAGAAAGGGAAAAAAATCATCCCCAAGGCATGGTGTGGGGTCACGATGATTCTCTACCATAACATGATATAAGAAAAACAGAGCAAGACAATGATAGCTATTAAGGGGCAGAGAAGAAGGAAATTCTGACATTTTCCAAACAAGCTATGGATGGAACCAGTGTATATCCTTTGCTAGACGTGCCAAACCAGTGTTTGTTTCTAGGTGTGGATACTAAGGGGAGAAGCTACCCTAAAGGGGGAAGGGGGAAGGGGGAAGGCGAGAGGTGGGTGGGGGGATGGGGGAGGGGGGAGGGAATGGAAGAGCAGGTCAGAAGAGAGGGGAAAATGGGTAGAGGAAGGCTGGGTGAGGATGACCCAGGACTTCTATGTGCCTGTGTGGAAAAAGCACAGGGAATAACATTGCTCTATCCATTGGAGGTATTCCCTAGCCTACCCAAGGTTCCATGGTAAACTACAGCAGTTTTCATACACATTGATCCACCTGCTCACAGGTATCAGAATGCTGCAGTAAATATTCTCTGAAATTGCAATAGTTCTGAGGTGATTTGAACCTTCAATGACCTATTTGATCCTCCTCAGCATAAAGAAACACTCTTGAAAAATCTGAATTCCACAAGCACCTCCCCCTCCATCCTTAACATTTTCCCCATCTACATGTCTTCTAAGGAATCTTCTGTAAACTACCTGGGCAACGAAAACCAACCTGAGACCCCACTGTTCTGCTGTCTCCTGTCAGCAGTTGGTCAGACAGGCGAGGGCTGTACACAGAGCCCAGGAAGAGATGCAGCCTCCTGGATGCCAGCCGGAAGGGGCAGTGAGGAAAGGTGGCTTCTGGGTACTTGTATCCTCCCCCAGGATCACATGATGCAACACGTCATCTTCAATACCACAGGTGCAATTTTAGGCCAAAATTCAGTGACTCACACCTTTGATTTCCATGACTCTACCAAGAACGAAGATTTGCCAGCTTTTTCGAGTCAGTACTTTCCTTTACAGAGGTTCGAAATCCATAGTTTGAATGACATTGAGGTGCTGGGAAGAGATCAGAGGCCAGTTGACCTAAGGGCCTTGGAGTTTTTACAAGTTGGGCTCTCTGGGGTATCAACTGTTTTTAACGCTGCCATTTTAACATAAGGGTTCCAGAATTCAAAGAAATGCTGCCCAATGCTTTCATAGTTTATGTGACATATATAAGGTCTGCATTGCATTGACTCTACATTTCATTGGAAGAGTATTTCTTTTTCTGCTGGGTTTGGAATGACATTTGTGGACCTGCAAGTGCCCAGAATGACCACAGGGCTGAAGGAGAGCCTGCTGCTGAGGGCTGATGTCCCTGGTTTCTCATCCAAATCTGGTGGGCTTCTGAGCTCCCTTGGAGGAAATGGGTGTGTTTCTGGCTTCAGCTCCCTGGCCCCGCCCCCAGGGAATCCCCTCAGGCCCTCACCTGGGCCAATCCTGCAATGTTGCTGGAGAGGAGAAATACCCCTGTGTAAGTCTCATGGGTCCCTGACCAGCAGGATTTTCCAGCACTCTACCAGGGCTCTTGTGCTGGTGTCGCTTCCTTTGGAGTTCACCATGGATTTCGTGCACACAGATTTGCACAGGCCTCAATACACAGGCCTATGGGTGCACAGTTCAGAACACCTGGTACCTCAGTAGCTTTGCTAATCTTCAATATCACAGAAAAGTCAATGTAGCCTCTACTCCCACAGTCCCTTTAGGGGTTTTCCTTTTTTGTTGTTAAATATTTTTACTTGTTCATGGACCTTTTGTTTATGCATTTATGTATGTGCAGGGCTTAGAATCAAAACACATTCGCCCATGGGTGGGAGGCCAACGCTCTGCAACTGAGCAACAACCCCAGCCCCATCTTTTCATAGTTCTTGAAATAATGGGTAGAATCAGTTCTAAGCTAGCTACATTTTCCCAGTTCAAAACCATCATGAAAATCTATCAGGAAAGAAGTCAAAATAATGGAATTGAAGAAAGAATGGAAATGTTTGTTTTTCATGAATAGTTTTAAAAAAATACCAACTGAATGCATGTAATATTAGTAGGCTCCATTCATAACTGAAATTACATATGAACAAACACCCCCCACCCCCACCCCCACCCCCACAAACACATGTACTCATATAAGCAGCTAGAATTCATTTTTTGCAATTATTTTTTTTTTGGTTTTTTGGTGAGAGGAGATCCAAGTGCATCCCATTGCCGCTTGCCTGCTGCCCTACTTGGAAGTTTATGAAGCAATTGGACCTCCTAAATATACTTGAACCATCGTTGTAATGAATCTGCTTCATTACTTCTGGTGTTCACAAGGAGTCTTTGGAGAACAGGCCCCCTTCAGCACTCCAGGCTGTGAACTGGCCACACCCAAATCTTTCTCATCTCCTTAAGTTCTCCGAAGGCATTGTGGATCTGACACCAAGGGAGTGGGTGTGCTGGGTTGACTGCTAATCATGCGAGTATATGGAAAATTCCCTCTTTGGAAACCATCTCAGAAGGGTAAGTCTCTCTCTTCCACTTGAGGTCACGCAGGAAATTCCACTAGTCATTGATGGTGGAGTCGAGGAAGCAGCTTCCCTCCACAGGTGAGAGCAGTCTCCTGAGGATGACTTGACTTAGCCCAATTCTTCTCCATTAAATGCACCTGGTGCTCAAGTCCTCTTAGGGTTCTTCTCTACATGCAAGTTCCAAAGAGTGACCCTGGACACATGGACACTTAACACATAACAGTTTCTTTCAATCCACTTTGGGCTGCTAGAGAAAAAACAATCTGCCTGGAAGAGTCTTTCTATGGGTGGCTCCGGGCTGTGGAATATGGGAAACACCTGCTAGGTGAATGCAGCTCTGCTCAGTCTGAGCCCCAGAGCCCCTCAGTCAATGAAGAAAGTGGAGGAAGAGGTTCTATGTCCAGGAGAGCACAGAATGCATCCTAGTCAAGGCTAAAGCAAAGTGTTTGTGTCCATGGACCCCATTCAGTGCCTCCAAAGGTCCCCATTTGGGAAACCCAATTGTTACAGGTCAGAACCCTTCCCAGGGAGAAGGGGGAGTTGACTCAGGACCCATGGTATTCGTGGCATGCAGGATAGAAGAGAATCCCCACAGGACACAGTTGAGCACACAGACGGAGGTTTAGGTTAGGATAAATAATGCTGAGAGGGGTGGAAGGCAGCAGCCAATGCAGGCTGGGATGGATGATAGGGCCAGGCTGGTGGAGAGCACGGATCCTCTGGGCTTGCATCCCACTCAGCATGCAGATCCATGACTAGGACAGAAGAGGAAGGCTCCAGAGCCAACACGTGTGCTGGAGTCAAATTGTTGTTCAACTTTGCATTGGCCCAAATGACACTGATGACTCTGCAAGTAGGGGAGAGCCCAGGTGGACTTGAGAGTCAGGGGTATTGCATAAGACCATTGCAGTTCCTAATGTCATCCACCTGAGATGGTCTTTCTAATGGATGGAAGCTACCTCCATGCATGGAGGATCAAGGAGCACAAGGGACTCCTGCTGGGAGCTCAGAAGAAAGAGAGACATTCTCTGAGAAGGTTTCCATAGGACAGGCTTCCTCACCTCCTCAGCCTGTAGGGAGTCCACCCACCGCCCCCTCTCTCTCCACGTCAGATCCACCAATCCCTTCTCAGAAATTCATGGACTAGCTGGATTAGGAAGTTCAGGGCATATCTCTTTGAACTTCTGGAGAGCTGCTTTGTGTGCTTTTCCCAGTTTCCATCTGTGGCACATGAGAGGCCTGGGAGCAGCTACAATTCTCAGGGTGTCTAATTACCAAGAGTTTATTGCTCCAGAACACGTAGAAAACCTTAGTACACTGTGGCCATTTCCAGGCTGTGGTGCTGGGAGGATGTTTTGAAAATATATGTTTCATTGGTCTTTTTTCACTTGGAAAAGTAAAAGGACTAAGAGAAGTGCTGTTGTTTTGTGTGAGTTGTGTGTGTGCATGTTACTATTGGAGGGCTTGTTTCTGTTTGTGTGTGCAAATACACCTGTGGGTTTAGAAGCCTTTTGTTACAGATGTTTTCATATGAAGGAAGATCCAGAAAGTCTTAGAGGTTGCATGTTTTCAAAGCAGTATTCCCATTTCAGCCACCTGCATGGGAAACAGAAACATTTTCACGCTTTCACATTTTCCCATGTTATACTGATAGGGAGATCTTCAAATCACTCTCAGACCACACTTTGCCATTCCAAAGAAGCCTTTATTGTGGGCCAGCAGGGGACACTCTACTCTCTAAAAGCCAGCTAGTCAGAGTGGCACACCCCCTTCTCTTTGGCCTCCTACTGAAGCCAGAAACACACCAAAGGTATGTTTCGGGGATTTACCCAATGCAAGCAAGCCAAGTCTCAGAAGCAGGAGAATGCAGTCAGGTGACAGGAGGCTAAGCCAATCCACATGATCCCAGTTACCCCAGGTACACCAAAAGCACCAGATACCCCAGATACACCAACAGTGCCCAGTCACGCCAGTTACAGAAACAGAGCCCAGTTACCCCTAGTTGCACAGAGCCCAGTCACCCCAGTTATACAAACAGAGCCCAGTTACCCCAATTGAAGAAACAGAGCCCAGATACCCCAGTTACAGAATCACTGCCCACTTAGATAGCTCATGTTCTAGAGGGTCTCCACAACAGAAGGAAAAACCACTTGCCCCAGTCATGACCTTTCTAGTTGCTATAACACTTTCACAGAATGGAGTTCCTATAAAAAAAATGGATTCAATAGACTGAAGACATTGGTCTCATCACGACCAATAGGTAGTGGCTGTCTTTTTGGGGAGATTGTCCTCCAGGTTTCAAATTGGAATGGAAAAATTCACAAAGGACCATACCAGCCTGTTGCAGAAATATGAAAGGAGGAAGAAAGGAGGGGTTGCATTATGTTTTCTGTCACCCTTGAGATCAGTGTGCACAAATTGCTCAGGTGCCTCGGGATCTGAGCAAGGTCCCCTTGCCCTGTGATCTGAGAAGTGCAGTCTTGTCTCTGGAATTCTTGGTGAACCAGAATGAGAGGGAAGACGAAGAGGAGCACATGCTGGGGCTCCTAAAAGAACCTGAACCAACACAGATACCAGCTCTGATGGACAGAGGTTTCACCTTGGGTATTCACTGGGACTTTTCCTAGGAGCACATGGAGGATTCTGTAGGGTGTGTCTACAATAAAACTGAGAGTTGATATGCAGGTTGTAGATTGACCTGGAATGTCTGAAGGGGGCTCAAGGGTCTGACTCCTCCCCTACCATTGCATTCTGTAAGAATTCCATGTCTCCATGCGCCAGGGCACAGAAAGCCCCACAACCCGTTTTTAATCTCACTGTCACATGCACACAGGTGACTGATCCACCTCTGCGCATCAGAGAATCAGGCTCCATTTCAGGGACATTCTTGGCCCTATGCCTGCTCAAGGGGGAGATCAGGGGCACTCCTACTAATGGACGTGAAATGCATCATAGGCATGCCTTTTTCTGGTCCAGTCATGGCTCTGGCACCCGGGTGTTCTGCACACCTTTATCTAGACCCTAGTATGCGTGAGGTGGGCCCAGAACAAAGTACTCCTGAGTGCACACTGTGGAGCCGATACCATTCCTTCATCCTCGGCATTGTCCAGACTAATCCCCCTACCTCTCCACCCCTTCCTTCCCTTTCTAAATGTGCATCACTTGGTGAAGGTTGCTCACAGCATGGGTGGGAGAAGGAACTCCTATGATAGTTGGGGGGCCCAGGACAGACCCCTGTATATATGGCACTCTCCACATCTGGAGTGGAACTAGGAAATGTATAGGAAAGCCTACACTGAGGGAAAAATCAAATCTGAATAGAGAATGCATCTCAAGAGCTGCCTTGCCCAGACATCAGTGTTCACATCTGTCCATTCTTTCAGGCTCGAAACTCAAATTGAGGAGCTCTGTGTTTCTCTTCCCTGTTTTCCTGCAAAATCACCTGCCTGTGGATCAGAATCCACATCACCCCAGACTCTGTCTCTGAATAGGGACAGCCATGTCAGTGCCATCTGGAGACGGGAGTGTCCAGTTGATAAATCTTTGCTAAAATACCACAGAGTCATTCTGGACCCTGGACACACATGTTCCCAGACATAGGAAACGGGGACTGGGTGTGAAGGACAAGAGCTCCTTCCACCAGCTGCGGTGGTTCCACAACTGCTCACAGTTAGGAGCACCCAGAGAGAGAGTTGAAAAGCCTCAATGTTCAGGCCTCCAAATCACAAGTGAGTTCTTTGAACTGGGAACACAATTTCCCCCATTATGGTAGTATGGGAAATCCAGTGATGTCCTGAACTGCACCAAATGAATGATCTTAATTGCCACGTGGACATCACCTGAGACATTCGGGCTGTCCAAGTCATTACAATTGAGCACCAGGACACAACAAATGCAGTTTGCAGGAGAGACAAGGTACAAAGGCATATGCCTATTGAGCACTCCAACGATGTACACAGTAAAACGTGGGGAAAATTGGATGAGGATTCAGAGAAACGACAAGAACATGATTATCATGAGGGGCGAGGAACAAGAAAGGAAAGGCCAGGGAAATTGTCCACAATGCTTTCCATGGCCACACTCGAGAGTCAAGAAGGTCCACTGCAGTCCGGGACAGAGGTCCCAGTGATCAGGAGGTGTTACACTCCATGCGGTCATAGGACAAGAGGGACAAACTTGAGCCTTCTACTTCTGTTCCACTTCAGTCTCTCCACCTGCATATCCTCGCCATTTGTCATCCCATAGACAGCCTGTGGAAGGTGACATGAGCACTTTGGACAATCCCCTGGAAAGCCCATTCAGAGGAGTCTCTCCTCTGAGTTCTGGACAGGCGGCTGTGCGTCAGAGGCAGGGTCTGTGGCTGTGCCAGAGCTTTCTGAAGTCCCAGCCTTTGCTCCTACTCCATAGCTAGAAAGGTCCTGTGACCCTGGTGCCACCTGCTCCTGCATCATTGCTTCCTCAGCCCGAGAGACCCTGCAAGTCATTGGAGCCCCAAAGGCCATTCTTCCCTGCTATGGTGTGCCTCACTCCATGTCACTGTCCTCAGAGGAGGAGGACACCTGAAGGTCTTCATAGAGGACACTCACTGGCTCATGGGAGCTGGGACTCTCCGACTCATCAAGGTAGGGAGGAGTGTCAGCAAGAGCACTGGTCTTTGCATTGGGAGAGGAAGGGAGATCGGCAATGAACCTGGATCTCCACCAGTTCTTGTGCATTCTCTTGAAGAGCATTCGGAGGGGCTGTCGGGGAACACAGCTGGGTGCTGCTGGACTTGATTTGGTGCACGGCTCGACTGGATTCAGGAAAGGGCTTTCCTTGGGAGGGCGAAGATCCATGCTGGAATCATGGGCTGGAGTTTTTCTGGTCACCTGGGGTGACCCTTTGAGTCCGATACCACTTGTATCTTGCCAAGCAGGCAGAGACTTCCGAGCCTCCGAGCCTGGCCTGCAGGTGTTCCCCCGTGGAGTGGGACTGTGCCCCGACCTGAGTTTCTTTGGGGAGTTCTGGTCAGTGTGGAGGTGGACCTGAGCTTGTCTCTTGCCTGGGGCCTGGAGGCTGAGTGTGTGGCCCTGGCCCTGTGGACATGCTGCAGGCTGCAGGCAGGGCCCTTTGCTCACATCAGGACCCCTGGCTAGTGATGGAGGGTGGAGCACATGGCCCCCTCCGAGAATATTGGCAGAAGTCTGGGCAATTATAGAGGAGAAAACCTCTGGGGTTTCAGGTGCTTTCTTCCCAAGGAGGGCAGGGTTCTGCCCTGAGTGCCTTGCTGCCGGCTGGATGGTGCCAGGGATGCTCACATCCTGTTTTTTCTTTATCCCGGGACCTGAGTGGAGTCCACGTTTGGGTCTCTGAAAGGGATGTGCGCTAGTGAAGGTGAAACTCTCATCTGAGCTCTGGACACAAGGCTGACTCTCAAACCCAGAGCCCGGGACACACCTCGTCCTGGTCGTGTGGATGGGCAGTGGCCTGCTGGGTTTCTGGAGGAAAAGCAAACACAGAAAACTTTCCTGAGTCCCTGCACTCAAGCACCAACAAGGCCCACCTAAACAGGAATTCGGCTACAGAACATAGAGTGGAACAGGAAAGCAAGTCTATCAGCCCAGGAATGGAAAAGGGGTGCTCCACCTCCACCTCCATGGCTATCAGCCAGCGACCCATTCCAAGAACAACTTGACACGTTTCAGGTCACATTGGGAAATATCCCGTTCTTAATCGGAGGTCTCGTGCATTGAGATGGGCAGGGCTCATTTGTGTGTTCTTGCGTGGGATGGCGATGGCTAATGCTCCTCTCAGCAGATGTGGCCACTGAGGAGTTGGCCTCCAGAAGCTGAGAGTGTTCCCCCACTTTCCATAGGAATATGCCTACATTGAAGATTGTGTGCCTTGAGACTTTGGAGTCAACTCTGCCCCCATGAGCCCATGCACCATGTCATGGGGAAGATGAAACAAGTACCACACAAGATTGGAAAGAGCAAATGTGAAAGACCCCCAAGCTTGAGTCCCATCGGGCTTAAATGTTGATAGCAAATCCCTCAGGCAGAAGGGCCACAGAGAAGGAACTTATCAAGCTTCTCCAGGACACCAAAAGAGCAGGCCAGCATGCACATACTCACCCTTAGGTAGGCACTGGGTTCTGTCTCTTCCTTCCATTTGGGTTGCTGCCTCTCCTGGGGTCTCCTATGGGTACTCCATGTCTGGAGTAGAGCCTTTCCCCGTTCCTCTTCTCGCCTGCAGAACACACGATGGTATTTGGATGGATGCAGAGGAGGGAGCGAAATGAGAGGTGCCCGTTTTCTTAGTGTCTCCTGTGCTACCCTGGGTTCTCCCCCAAGTCTGTGCCTTTCCTCCTACAACACCCAGTCCCTATGTCCAGGCAGCCCTTCTCCTTTCCCACTGAGTAGTTCCTTGTGGACACATTGCTTTTGTGCCTCCCGTGGTCATGTTCCTAGTGCTGCCCTGACCCCCTTCCCTTTCTGAATTGAATGCACAGGAGAATGTGCTGCAGGCTGTGGCTTTGGGACATGGAGTCCTTGTCTATCTCTCTCCATTGATGCAGTCATTAGCTGCACGTGGATGTGTGGAGATGACTCTGTGGAGAAGGAGAGACACCACCCCGCTGGAGTTCCATGCCCGAGGCTTGGATCCCAGCTTCCCCATCCCTCACCTCTGCACCAGGCCCATCATTCTGGCTGGCTGCTCACAGCTCCCTGTGTTCTGGAGATTCCTAGGCTTGCTTGGTGCCTGGTTCTCCTTCTCCTTCTTTGGGCCCAAGGGTTGTGGGGCCAGCGCACCATCCCAGCGCTTGATGGGGCATCTTCTGCTCCTCGCAGTGTGTCCAAAAGCCCCACAGTCCTTACACTTCAGCTGTCGGTGGAAAAGCACAAGTTGTCAGGAGTCAGCCCAACCACAACCAGCTCTGCCCTTTTACAGACCAAGAGAGATTTTAAGTCTTAGTTTCCTCTCGTTTTAGGTCAGGCACTCAGGCCTGTGAACCATGAATTTCTAGGGATTTTAAGGTCCTAGAACACGTTTGTGGAATCACCTATTATTCAGGGGCACTGGAAGGAAGGTTTGGATGTTACAACTTGAGGACCCTGGGCCAGATTTCAACAACAGGACAAACGTTGGGATGCATGGGTTTCAAGTGGTTCCAAAAGATGACTTCTCCCATCCTAGGAAAGGACTTAGCTGAGAGGAGGTGCCGGGGCAGGTCCTCGTGGGTTGGAATGGGAGAATTGGGTGGTAGAGGCAATCTGAGAGGACGTAACCAAGATTCTGACCTGTGTCGCCCCCTGGCTTCCCATTGCCTCCAATGTCCACTTACCCTGGGGTCTTCCTCCTCAGGGGGAGGAGCCCTATGCCCCACAGCTCCCCTCTGCTGGTGCTTCTTATTCTGGATTTGAATGAGGCTCGGGGCCAGAGGCTGTGAGGCATGCTCTGCCGACTTTCTCATGTTCTTCCAGTCAGGTCCCATTCCCTCAGATGCTGACATTGGGCTTTCCTAGGTCCAAGAGATAAGAAAAAAGTGTCATGACCGAAGTCGAGATGGGATCTTTCATTTATTCTCCACATTTTGGCATGGAGCACATCGCATGATCTGGGGAGCCCAGTAGAATAGGTGGAGCACAGATGGGTGCCCGATCAAGGGAGAGTAGGCCAACTACTGCGTTTGACAAAAATAAGATACTCCATGCCCTTAGAATTATAGCAGAGGGAATGCATGATTCCTGTAGGTACAATAAAGCAATCTTAACCAAACGGAACAATTTGCCTCTATCAAAATGATAACCAAAAGAGGAAAGGTGAAGAGAGGTAAGCCTAGTTCAAACCTAGAGAGATCAAAAGGAATTTCATCTTAATACAGAGATTTGCAGAGCATGATTATCCAGAGTTATTCTTGACAAAGTCAGAAGTCATGAGCTAGAAATGCTAGTCGATATCCAAGAATGTCCTTGCATATCTGACCTAAGCAGATTGACCTTGAAAAATATTTCCAAATTAATGATACAGAGAGCAAACTCAGGAGTGGATCAGTGGTAATGAACCTAACCAAATAGAGAAGCTGAGGACTAGTAGATATGCAAGAATGTCCTTGAATATCTGACCCAAGCAAATAGACCTTGCAATATATTTGCAAATTAATGATACAGAGAGCAAGCTCTGGATTGGTTCAGTGGTAATGAACCTAACCAAATAGAGACGCTGAGGACGTGGTGGGTTCAATGTTGAATTTCACCCAACCCAGCCTTGAAAAAGTTCTAGAGAAAGGTTTCTTAAACTCTTCTACAGAAAGAAAGGGAAAAAAATCATCCCCAAGGCATGGTGTGGGGTCACGATGATTCTCTACCATAACATGATATAAGAAAAACAGAGCAAGACAATGATAGCTATTAAGGGGCAGAGAAGAAGGAAATTCTGACATTTTCCAAACAAGCTATGGATGGAACCAGTGTATATCCTTTGCTAGACGTGCCAAACCAGTGTTTGTTTCTAGGTGTGGATACTAAGGGGAGAAGCTACCCTAAAGGGGGAAGGGGGAAGGGGGAAGGCGAGAGGTGGGTGGGGGGATGGGGGAGGGGGGAGGGAATGGAAGAGCAGGTCAGAAGAGAGGGGAAAATGGGTAGAGGAAGGCTGGGTGAGGATGACCCAGGACTTCTATGTGCCTGTGTGGAAAAAGCACAGGGAATAACATTGCTCTATCCATTGGAGGTATTCCCTAGCCTACCCAAGGTTCCATGGTAAACTACAGCAGTTTTCATACACATTGATCCACCTGCTCACAGGTATCAGAATGCTGCAGTAAATATTCTCTGAAATTGCAATAGTTCTGAGGTGATTTGAACCTTCAATGACCTATTTGATCCTCCTCAGCATAAAGAAACACTCTTGAAAAATCTGAATTCCACAAGCACCTCCCCCTCCATCCTTAACATTTTCCCCATCTACATGTCTTCTAAGGAATCTTCTGTAAACTACCTGGGCAACGAAAACCAACCTGAGACCCCACTGTTCTGCTGTCTCCTGTCAGCAGTTGGTCAGACAGGCGAGGGCTGTACACAGAGCCCAGGAAGAGATGCAGCCTCCTGGATGCCAGCCGGAAGGGGCAGTGAGGAAAGGTGGCTTCTGGGTACTTGTATCCTCCCCCAGGATCACATGATGCAACACGTCATCTTCAATACCACAGGTGCAATTTTAGGCCAAAATTCAGTGACTCACACCTTTGATTTCCATGACTCTACCAAGAACGAAGATTTGCCAGCTTTTTCGAGTCAGTACTTTCCTTTACAGAGGTTCGAAATCCATAGTTTGAATGACATTGAGGTGCTGGGAAGAGATCAGAGGCCAGTTGACCTAAGGGCCTTGGAGTTTTTACAAGTTGGGCTCTCTGGGGTATCAACTGTTTTTAACGCTGCCATTTTAACATAAGGGTTCCAGAATTCAAAGAAATGCTGCCCAATGCTTTCATAGTTTATGTGACATATATAAGGTCTGCATTGCATTGACTCTACATTTCATTGGAAGAGTATTTCTTTTTCTGCTGGGTTTGGAATGACATTTGTGGACCTGCAAGTGCCCAGAATGACCACAGGGCTGAAGGAGAGCCTGCTGCTGAGGGCTGATGTCCCTGGTTTCTCATCCAAATCTGGTGGGCTTCTGAGCTCCCTTGGAGGAAATGGGTGTGTTTCTGGCTTCAGCTCCCTGGCCCCGCCCCCAGGGAATCCCCTCAGGCCCTCACCTGGGCCAATCCTGCAATGTTGCTGGAGAGGAGAAATACCCCTGTGTAAGTCTCATGGGTCCCTGACCAGCAGGATTTTCCAGCACTCTACCAGGGCTCTTGTGCTGGTGTCGCTTCCTTTGGAGTTCACCATGGATTTCGTGCACACAGATTTGCACAGGCCTCAATACACAGGCCTATGGGTGCACAGTTCAGAACACCTGGTACCTCAGTAGCTTTGCTAATCTTCAATATCACAGAAAAGTCAATGTAGCCTCTACTCCCACAGTCCCTTTAGGGGTTTTCCTTTTTTGTTGTTAAATATTTTTACTTGTTCATGGACCTTTTGTTTATGCATTTATGTATGTGCAGGGCTTAGAATCAAAACACATTCGCCCATGGGTGGGAGGCCAACGCTCTGCAACTGAGCAACAACCCCAGCCCCATCTTTTCATAGTTCTTGAAATAATGGGTAGAATCAGTTCTAAGCTAGCTACATTTTCCCAGTTCAAAACCATCATGAAAATCTATCAGGAAAGAAGTCAAAATAATGGAATTGAAGAAAGAATGGAAATGTTTGTTTTTCATGAATAGTTTTAAAAAAATACCAACTGAATGCATGTAATATTAGTAGGCTCCATTCATAACTGAAATTACATATGAACAAACACCCCCCACCCCCACCCCCACCCCCACAAACACATGTACTCATATAAGCAGCTAGAATTCATTTTTTGCAATTATTTTTTTTTTGGTTTTTTGGTGAGAGGAGATCCAAGTGCATCCCATTGCCGCTTGCCTGCTGCCCTACTTGGAAGTTTATGAAGCAATTGGACCTCCTAAATATACTTGAACCATCGTTGTAATGAATCTGCTTCATTACTTCTGGTGTTCACAAGGAGTCTTTGGAGAACAGGCCCCCTTCAGCACTCCAGGCTGTGAACTGGCCACACCCAAATCTTTCTCATCTCCTTAAGTTCTCCGAAGGCATTGTGGATCTGACACCAAGGGAGTGGGTGTGCTGGGTTGACTGCTAATCATGCGAGTATATGGAAAATTCCCTCTTTGGAAACCATCTCAGAAGGGTAAGTCTCTCTCTTCCACTTGAGGTCACGCAGGAAATTCCACTAGTCATTGATGGTGGAGTCGAGGAAGCAGCTTCCCTCCACAGGTGAGAGCAGTCTCCTGAGGATGACTTGACTTAGCCCAATTCTTCTCCATTAAATGCACCTGGTGCTCAAGTCCTCTTAGGGTTCTTCTCTACATGCAAGTTCCAAAGAGTGACCCTGGACACATGGACACTTAACACATAACAGTTTCTTTCAATCCACTTTGGGCTGCTAGAGAAAAAACAATCTGCCTGGAAGAGTCTTTCTATGGGTGGCTCCGGGCTGTGGAATATGGGAAACACCTGCTAGGTGAATGCAGCTCTGCTCAGTCTGAGCCCCAGAGCCCCTCAGTCAATGAAGAAAGTGGAGGAAGAGGTTCTATGTCCAGGAGAGCACAGAATGCATCCTAGTCAAGGCTAAAGCAAAGTGTTTGTGTCCATGGACCCCATTCAGTGCCTCCAAAGGTCCCCATTTGGGAAACCCAATTGTTACAGGTCAGAACCCTTCCCAGGGAGAAGGGGGAGTTGACTCAGGACCCATGGTATTCGTGGCATGCAGGATAGAAGAGAATCCCCACAGGACACAGTTGAGCACACAGACGGAGGTTTAGGTTAGGATAAATAATGCTGAGAGGGGTGGAAGGCAGCAGCCAATGCAGGCTGGGATGGATGATAGGGCCAGGCTGGTGGAGAGCACGGATCCTCTGGGCTTGCATCCCACTCAGCATGCAGATCCATGACTAGGACAGAAGAGGAAGGCTCCAGAGCCAACACGTGTGCTGGAGTCAAATTGTTGTTCAACTTTGCATTGGCCCAAATGACACTGATGACTCTGCAAGTAGGGGAGAGCCCAGGTGGACTTGAGAGTCAGGGGTATTGCATAAGACCATTGCAGTTCCTAATGTCATCCACCTGAGATGGTCTTTCTAATGGATGGAAGCTACCTCCATGCATGGAGGATCAAGGAGCACAAGGGACTCCTGCTGGGAGCTCAGAAGAAAGAGAGACATTCTCTGAGAAGGTTTCCATAGGACAGGCTTCCTCACCTCCTCAGCCTGTAGGGAGTCCACCCACCGCCCCCTCTCTCTCCACGTCAGATCCACCAATCCCTTCTCAGAAATTCATGGACTAGCTGGATTAGGAAGTTCAGGGCATATCTCTTTGAACTTCTGGAGAGCTGCTTTGTGTGCTTTTCCCAGTTTCCATCTGTGGCACATGAGAGGCCTGGGAGCAGCTACAATTCTCAGGGTGTCTAATTACCAAGAGTTTATTGCTCCAGAACACGTAGAAAACCTTAGTACACTGTGGCCATTTCCAGGCTGTGGTGCTGGGAGGATGTTTTGAAAATATATGTTTCATTGGTCTTTTTTCACTTGGAAAAGTAAAAGGACTAAGAGAAGTGCTGTTGTTTTGTGTGAGTTGTGTGTGTGCATGTTACTATTGGAGGGCTTGTTTCTGTTTGTGTGTGCAAATACACCTGTGGGTTTAGAAGCCTTTTGTTACAGATGTTTTCATATGAAGGAAGATCCAGAAAGTCTTAGAGGTTGCATGTTTTCAAAGCAGTATTCCCATTTCAGCCACCTGCATGGGAAACAGAAACATTTTCACGCTTTCACATTTTCCCATGTTATACTGATAGGGAGATCTTCAAATCACTCTCAGACCACACTTTGCCATTCCAAAGAAGCCTTTATTGTGGGCCAGCAGGGGACACTCTACTCTCTAAAAGCCAGCTAGTCAGAGTGGCACACCCCCTTCTCTTTGGCCTCCTACTGAAGCCAGAAACACACCAAAGGTATGTTTCGGGGATTTACCCAATGCAAGCAAGCCAAGTCTCAGAAGCAGGAGAATGCAGTCAGGTGACAGGAGGCTAAGCCAATCCACATGATCCCAGTTACCCCAGGTACACCAAAAGCACCAGATACCCCAGATACACCAACAGTGCCCAGTCACGCCAGTTACAGAAACAGAGCCCAGTTACCCCTAGTTGCACAGAGCCCAGTCACCCCAGTTATACAAACAGAGCCCAGTTACCCCAATTGAAGAAACAGAGCCCAGATACCCCAGTTACAGAATCACTGCCCACTTAGATAGCTCATGTTCTAGAGGGTCTCCACAACAGAAGGAAAAACCACTTGCCCCAGTCATGACCTTTCTAGTTGCTATAACACTTTCACAGAATGGAGTTCCTATAAAAAAAATGGATTCAATAGACTGAAGACATTGGTCTCATCACGACCAATAGGTAGTGGCTGTCTTTTTGGGGAGATTGTCCTCCAGGTTTCAAATTGGAATGGAAAAATTCACAAAGGACCATACCAGCCTGTTGCAGAAATATGAAAGGAGGAAGAAAGGAGGGGTTGCATTATGTTTTCTGTCACCCTTGAGATCAGTGTGCACAAATTGCTCAGGTGCCTCGGGATCTGAGCAAGGTCCCCTTGCCCTGTGATCTGAGAAGTGCAGTCTTGTCTCTGGAATTCTTGGTGAACCAGAATGAGAGGGAAGACGAAGAGGAGCACATGCTGGGGCTCCTAAAAGAACCTGAACCAACACAGATACCAGCTCTGATGGACAGAGGTTTCACCTTGGGTATTCACTGGGACTTTTCCTAGGAGCACATGGAGGATTCTGTAGGGTGTGTCTACAATAAAACTGAGAGTTGATATGCAGGTTGTAGATTGACCTGGAATGTCTGAAGGGGGCTCAAGGGTCTGACTCCTCCCCTACCATTGCATTCTGTAAGAATTCCATGTCTCCATGCGCCAGGGCACAGAAAGCCCCACAACCCGTTTTTAATCTCACTGTCACATGCACACAGGTGACTGATCCACCTCTGCGCATCAGAGAATCAGGCTCCATTTCAGGGACATTCTTGGCCCTATGCCTGCTCAAGGGGGAGATCAGGGGCACTCCTACTAATGGACGTGAAATGCATCATAGGCATGCCTTTTTCTGGTCCAGTCATGGCTCTGGCACCCGGGTGTTCTGCACACCTTTATCTAGACCCTAGTATGCGTGAGGTGGGCCCAGAACAAAGTACTCCTGAGTGCACACTGTGGAGCCGATACCATTCCTTCATCCTCGGCATTGTCCAGACTAATCCCCCTACCTCTCCACCCCTTCCTTCCCTTTCTAAATGTGCATCACTTGGTGAAGGTTGCTCACAGCATGGGTGGGAGAAGGAACTCCTATGATAGTTGGGGGGCCCAGGACAGACCCCTGTATATATGGCACTCTCCACATCTGGAGTGGAACTAGGAAATGTATAGGAAAGCCTACACTGAGGGAAAAATCAAATCTGAATAGAGAATGCATCTCAAGAGCTGCCTTGCCCAGACATCAGTGTTCACATCTGTCCATTCTTTCAGGCTCGAAACTCAAATTGAGGAGCTCTGTGTTTCTCTTCCCTGTTTTCCTGCAAAATCACCTGCCTGTGGATCAGAATCCACATCACCCCAGACTCTGTCTCTGAATAGGGACAGCCATGTCAGTGCCATCTGGAGACGGGAGTGTCCAGTTGATAAATCTTTGCTAAAATACCACAGAGTCATTCTGGACCCTGGACACACATGTTCCCAGACATAGGAAACGGGGACTGGGTGTGAAGGACAAGAGCTCCTTCCACCAGCTGCGGTGGTTCCACAACTGCTCACAGTTAGGAGCACCCAGAGAGAGAGTTGAAAAGCCTCAATGTTCAGGCCTCCAAATCACAAGTGAGTTCTTTGAACTGGGAACACAATTTCCCCCATTATGGTAGTATGGGAAATCCAGTGATGTCCTGAACTGCACCAAATGAATGATCTTAATTGCCACGTGGACATCACCTGAGACATTCGGGCTGTCCAAGTCATTACAATTGAGCACCAGGACACAACAAATGCAGTTTGCAGGAGAGACAAGGTACAAAGGCATATGCCTATTGAGCACTCCAACGATGTACACAGTAAAACGTGGGGAAAATTGGATGAGGATTCAGAGAAACGACAAGAACATGATTATCATGAGGGGCGAGGAACAAGAAAGGAAAGGCCAGGGAAATTGTCCACAATGCTTTCCATGGCCACACTCGAGAGTCAAGAAGGTCCACTGCAGTCCGGGACAGAGGTCCCAGTGATCAGGAGGTGTTACACTCCATGCGGTCATAGGACAAGAGGGACAAACTTGAGCCTTCTACTTCTGTTCCACTTCAGTCTCTCCACCTGCATATCCTCGCCATTTGTCATCCCATAGACAGCCTGTGGAAGGTGACATGAGCACTTTGGACAATCCCCTGGAAAGCCCATTCAGAGGAGTCTCTCCTCTGAGTTCTGGACAGGCGGCTGTGCGTCAGAGGCAGGGTCTGTGGCTGTGCCAGAGCTTTCTGAAGTCCCAGCCTTTGCTCCTACTCCATAGCTAGAAAGGTCCTGTGACCCTGGTGCCACCTGCTCCTGCATCATTGCTTCCTCAGCCCGAGAGACCCTGCAAGTCATTGGAGCCCCAAAGGCCATTCTTCCCTGCTATGGTGTGCCTCACTCCATGTCACTGTCCTCAGAGGAGGAGGACACCTGAAGGTCTTCATAGAGGACACTCACTGGCTCATGGGAGCTGGGACTCTCCGACTCATCAAGGTAGGGAGGAGTGTCAGCAAGAGCACTGGTCTTTGCATTGGGAGAGGAAGGGAGATCGGCAATGAACCTGGATCTCCACCAGTTCTTGTGCATTCTCTTGAAGAGCATTCGGAGGGGCTGTCGGGGAACACAGCTGGGTGCTGCTGGACTTGATTTGGTGCACGGCTCGACTGGATTCAGGAAAGGGCTTTCCTTGGGAGGGCGAAGATCCATGCTGGAATCATGGGCTGGAGTTTTTCTGGTCACCTGGGGTGACCCTTTGAGTCCGATACCACTTGTATCTTGCCAAGCAGGCAGAGACTTCCGAGCCTCCGAGCCTGGCCTGCAGGTGTTCCCCCGTGGAGTGGGACTGTGCCCCGACCTGAGTTTCTTTGGGGAGTTCTGGTCAGTGTGGAGGTGGACCTGAGCTTGTCTCTTGCCTGGGGCCTGGAGGCTGAGTGTGTGGCCCTGGCCCTGTGGACATGCTGCAGGCTGCAGGCAGGGCCCTTTGCTCACATCAGGACCCCTGGCTAGTGATGGAGGGTGGAGCACATGGCCCCCTCCGAGAATATTGGCAGAAGTCTGGGCAATTATAGAGGAGAAAACCTCTGGGGTTTCAGGTGCTTTCTTCCCAAGGAGGGCAGGGTTCTGCCCTGAGTGCCTTGCTGCCGGCTGGATGGTGCCAGGGATGCTCACATCCTGTTTTTTCTTTATCCCGGGACCTGAGTGGAGTCCACGTTTGGGTCTCTGAAAGGGATGTGCGCTAGTGAAGGTGAAACTCTCATCTGAGCTCTGGACACAAGGCTGACTCTCAAACCCAGAGCCCGGGACACACCTCGTCCTGGTCGTGTGGATGGGCAGTGGCCTGCTGGGTTTCTGGAGGAAAAGCAAACACAGAAAACTTTCCTGAGTCCCTGCACTCAAGCACCAACAAGGCCCACCTAAACAGGAATTCGGCTACAGAACATAGAGTGGAACAGGAAAGCAAGTCTATCAGCCCAGGAATGGAAAAGGGGTGCTCCACCTCCACCTCCATGGCTATCAGCCAGCGACCCATTCCAAGAACAACTTGACACGTTTCAGGTCACATTGGGAAATATCCCGTTCTTAATCGGAGGTCTCGTGCATTGAGATGGGCAGGGCTCATTTGTGTGTTCTTGCGTGGGATGGCGATGGCTAATGCTCCTCTCAGCAGATGTGGCCACTGAGGAGTTGGCCTCCAGAAGCTGAGAGTGTTCCCCCACTTTCCATAGGAATATGCCTACATTGAAGATTGTGTGCCTTGAGACTTTGGAGTCAACTCTGCCCCCATGAGCCCATGCACCATGTCATGGGGAAGATGAAACAAGTACCACACAAGATTGGAAAGAGCAAATGTGAAAGACCCCCAAGCTTGAGTCCCATCGGGCTTAAATGTTGATAGCAAATCCCTCAGGCAGAAGGGCCACAGAGAAGGAACTTATCAAGCTTCTCCAGGACACCAAAAGAGCAGGCCAGCATGCACATACTCACCCTTAGGTAGGCACTGGGTTCTGTCTCTTCCTTCCATTTGGGTTGCTGCCTCTCCTGGGGTCTCCTATGGGTACTCCATGTCTGGAGTAGAGCCTTTCCCCGTTCCTCTTCTCGCCTGCAGAACACACGATGGTATTTGGATGGATGCAGAGGAGGGAGCGAAATGAGAGGTGCCCGTTTTCTTAGTGTCTCCTGTGCTACCCTGGGTTCTCCCCCAAGTCTGTGCCTTTCCTCCTACAACACCCAGTCCCTATGTCCAGGCAGCCCTTCTCCTTTCCCACTGAGTAGTTCCTTGTGGACACATTGCTTTTGTGCCTCCCGTGGTCATGTTCCTAGTGCTGCCCTGACCCCCTTCCCTTTCTGAATTGAATGCACAGGAGAATGTGCTGCAGGCTGTGGCTTTGGGACATGGAGTCCTTGTCTATCTCTCTCCATTGACGCAGTCATTAGCTGCACGTGGATGTGTGGAGATGACTCTGTGGAGAAGGAGAGACACCACCCCGCTGGAGTTCCATGCCCGAGGCTTGGATCCCAGCTTCCCCATCCCTCACCTCTGCACCAGGCCCATCATTCTGGCTGGCTGCTCACAGCTCCCTGTGTTCTGGAGATTCCTAGGCTTGCTTGGTGCCTGGTTCTCCTTCTCCTTCTTTGGGCCCAAGGGTTGTGGGGCCAGCGCACCATCCCAGCGCTTGATGGGGCATCTTCTGTTCCTCGCAGTGTGTCCAAAAGCCCCACAGTCCTTACACTTCAGCTGTCGGTGGAAAAGCACAAGTTGTCAGGAGTCAGCCCAACCACAACCAGCTCTGCCCTTTTACAGACCAAGAGAGATTTTAAGTCTTAGTTTCCTCTCGTTTTAGGTCAGGCACTCAGGCCTGTGAACCATGAATTTCTAGGGATTTTAAGGTCCTAGAACACGTTTGTGGAATCACCTATTATTCAGGGGCACTGGAAGGAAGGTTTGGATGTTACAACTTGAGGACCCTGGGCCAGATTTCAACAACAGGACAAACGTTGGGATGCATGGGTTTCAAGTGGTTCCAAAAGATGACTTCTCCCATCCTAGGAAAGGACTTAGCTGAGAGGAGGTGCCGGGGCAGGTCCTCGTGGGTTGGAATGGGAGAATTGGGTGGTAGAGGCAATCTGAGAGGACGTAACCAAGATTCTGACCTGTGTCGCCCCCTGGCTTCCCATTGCCTCCAATGTCCACTTACCCTGGGGTCTTCCTCCTCAGGGGGAGGAGCCCTATGCCCCACAGCTCCCCTCTGCTGGTGCTTCTTATTCTGGATTTGAATGAGGCTCGGGGCCAGAGGCTGTGAGGCATGCTCTGCCGACTTTCTCATGTTCTTCCAGTCAGGTCCCATTCCCTCAGATGCTGATATTGGGCTTTCCTAGGTCCAAGGGATAAGAAAAAGTGTCATGACCGAAGTCGAGATGGGATCTTTCATTTATTCTCCACATTTTGGCATGGAGCACATCGCATGATCTGGGGAGCCCAGTAGAATAGGTGGAGCACAGATGGGTGCCCGATCAAGGGAGAGTAGGCCAACTACTGCGTTTGACAAAAATAAGATACTCCATGCCCTTAGAATTATAGCAGAGGGAATGCATGATTCCTGTAGGTACAATAAAGCAATCTTAACCAAACGGAACAATTTGCCTCTATCAAAATGATAACCAAAAGAGGAAAGGTGAAGAGAGGTAAACCTAGTTCAAACCTAGAGAGATCAAAAGGAATTTCATCTTAATACAGAGATTTGCAGAGCATGATTATCCAGAGTTATTCTTGACAAAGTCAGAAGTCATGAGCTAGAAATGCTAGTCGATATCCAAGAATGTCCTTGCATATCTGACCTAAGCAGATTGACCTTGAAAAATATTTCCAAATTAATGATACAGAGAGCAAACTCAGGAGTGGATCAGTGGTAATGAACCTAACCAAATAGAGAAGCTGAGGACTAATAGATATGCAAGAATGTCCTTGAATATCTGACCCAAGCAAATAGACCTTGCAATATATTTGCAAATTAATGATACAGAGAGCAAGCTCTGGATTGGTTCAGTGGTAATGAACCTAACCAAATAGAGACGCTGAGGACGTGGTGGGTTCAATGTTGAATTTCACCCAACCCAGCCTTGAAAAAGTTCTAGAGAAAGGTTTCTTAAACTCTTCTACAGAAAGAAAGGGAAAAAAATCATCCCCAAGGCATGGTGTGGGGTCACGATGATTCTCTACCATAACATGATATAAGAAAAACAGAGCAAGACAATGATAGCTATTAAGGGGCAGAGAAGAAGGAAATTCTGACATTTTCCAAACAAGCTATGGATGGAACCAGTGTATATCCTTTGCTAGACGTGCCAAACCAGTGTTTGTTTCTAGGTGTGGATACTAAGGGGAGAAGCTACCCTAAAGGGGGAAGGGGGAAGGGGGAAGGCGAGAGGTGGGTGGGGGGATGGGGGAGGGGGGAGGGAATGGAAGAGCAGGTCAGAAGAGAGGGGAAAATGGGTAGAGGAAGGCTGGGTGAGGATGACCCAGGACTTCTATGTGCCTGTGTGGAAAAAGCACAGGGAATAACATTGCTCTATCCATTGGAGGTATTCCCTAGCCTACCCAAGGTTCCATGGTAAACTACAGCAGTTTTCATACACATTGATCCACCTGCTCACAGGTATCAGAATGCTGCAGTAAATATTCTCTGAAATTGCAATAGTTCTGAGGTGATTTGAACCTTCAATGACCTATTTGATCCTCCTCAGCATAAAGAAACACTCTTGAAAAATCTGAATTCCACAAGCACCTCCCCCTCCATCCTTAACATTTTCCCCATCTACATGTCTTCTAAGGAATCTTCTGTAAACTACCTGGGCAACGAAAACCAACCTGAGACCCCACTGTTCTGCTGTCTCCTGTCAGCAGTTGGTCAGACAGGCGAGGGCTGTACACAGAGCCCAGGAAGAGATGCAGCCTCCTGGATGCCAGCCGGAAGGGGCAGTGAGGAAAGGTGGCTTCTGGGTACTTGTATCCTCCCCCAGGATCACATGATGCAACACGTCATCTTCAATACCACAGGTGCAATTTTAGGCCAAAATTCAGTGACTCACACCTTTGATTTCCATGACTCTACCAAGAACGAAGATTTGCCAGCTTTTTCGAGTCAGTACTTTCCTTTACAGAGGTTCGAAATCCATAGTTTGAATGACATTGAGGTGCTGGGAAGAGATCAGAGGCCAGTTGACCTAAGGGCCTTGGAGTTTTTACAAGTTGGGCTCTCTGGGGTATCAACTGTTTTTAACGCTGCCATTTTAACATAAGGGTTCCAGAATTCAAAGAAATGCTGCCCAGTGCTTTCATAGTTTATGTGACATATATAAGGTCTGCATTGCATTGACTCTACATTTCATTGGAAGAGTATTTCTTTTTCTGCTGGGTTTGGAATGACATTTGTGGACCTGCAAGTGCCCAGAATGACCACAGGGCTGAAGGAGAGCCTGCTGCTGAGGGCTGATGTCCCTGGTTTCTCATCCAAATCTGGTGGGCTTCTGAGCTCCCTTGGAGGAAATGGGTGTGTTTCTGGCTTCAGCTCCCTGGCCCCGCCCCCAGGGAATCCCCTCAGGCCCTCACCTGGGCCAATCCTGCAATGTTGCTGGAGAGGAGAAATACCCCTGTGTAAGTCTCATGGGTCCCTGACCAGCAGGATTTTCCAGCACTCTACCAGGGCTCTTGTGCTGGTGTCGCTTCCTTTGGAGTTCACCATGGATTTCGTGCACACAGATTTGCACAGGCCTCAATACACAGGCCTATGGGTGCACAGTTCAGAACACCTGGTACCTCAGTAGCTTTGCTAATCTTCAATATCACAGAAAAGTGAATGTAGCCTCTACTCCCACAGTCCCTTTAGGGGTTTTCCTTTTTTGTTGTTAAATATTTTTACTTGTTCATGGACCTTTTGTTTATGCATTTATGTATGTGCAGGGCTTAGAATCAAAACACATTCGCCCATGGGTGGGAGGCCAACGCTCTGCAACTGAGCAACAACCCCAGCCCCATCTTTTCATAGTTCTTGAAATAATGGGTAGAATCAGTTCTAAGCTGGCTACATTTTCCCAGTTCAAAACCATCATGAAAATCTATCCGGAAAGAAGTCAAAATAATGGAATTGAAGAAAGAATGGAAATGTTTGTTTTTCATGAATAGTTTTTAAAAAATACCAACTCAATGCATGTAATATTAGTAGGCTCCATTCATAACTGAAATTACATATGAACAAACACCCCCCACCCCCACCCCCACCCCCACAAACACATGTGCACATATAAGCAGCTAGAATTCATTTTTTGCAATTATTTTTTTTTGTTTTTTTGGTGAGAGGAGATCCAAGTGCATCCCATTGCCGCTTGCCTGCTGCCCTACTTGGAAGTTTATGAAGCAATTGGACCTCCCTAAATATACTTGAACCATCGTTGTAATGAATCTGCTTCATTACTTTTGGTGTTCACAAGGAGTCTTTGGAGAACAGGCCCCCTTCAGCACTCCAGGCTGTGAACTGGCCACACCCAAATCTTTCTCATCTCCTTAAGTTCTCCGAAGGCATTGTGGATCTGACACCAAGGGAGTGGGTGTGCTGGGTTGACTGCTAATCATGCGAGTATATGGAAAATTCCCTCTTTGGAAACCATCTCAGAAGGGTAAGTCTCTCTCTTCCACTTGAGGTCACGCAGGAAATTCCACTAGTCATTGATGGTGGAGTCGAGGAAGCAGCTTCCCTCCACAGGTGAGAGCAGTCTCCTGAGGATGACTTGACTTAGCCCAATTCTTCTCCATTAAATGCACCTGGTGCTCAAGTCCTCTTAGGGTTCTTCTCTACATGCAAGTTCCAAAGAGTGACCCTGGACACATGGACACTTAACACATAACAGTTTCTTTCAATCCACTTTGGGCTGCTAGAGAAAAAACAATCTGCCTGGAAGAGTCTTTCTATGGGTGGCTCCGGGCTGTGGAATATGGGAAACACCTGCTAGGTGAATGCAGCTCTGCTCAGTCTGAGCCCCAGAGCCCCTCAGTCAATGAAGAAAGTGGAGGAAGAGGTTCTATGTCCAGGAGAGAACAGAATGCATCCTAGTCAAGGCTAAAGCAAAGTGTTTGTGTCCATGGACCCCATTCAGTGCCTCCAAAGGTCCCCATTTGGGAAACCCAATTGTTACAGGTCAGAACCCTTCCCAGGGAGAAGGGGGAGTTGACTCCGGACCCATGGTATTCGTGGCATGCAGGATAGAAGAGAATCCCCACAGGACACAGTTGAGCACACAGACGGAGGTTTAGGTTAGGATAAATAATGCTGAGAGGGGTGGAAGGCAGCAGCCAATGCAGGCTGGGATGGATGATAGGGCCATGCTGGTGGAGAGCACGGATCCTCTGGGCTTGCATCCCACTCAGCATGCAGATCCATGACTAGGACAGAAGAGGAAGGCTCCAGAGCCAACACGTGTGCTGGAGTCAAATTGTTGTTCAACTTTGCATTGGCCCAAATGACACTGATGACTCTGCAAGTAGGGGAGAGCCCAGGTGGACTTGAGAGTCAGGGGTATTGCATAAGACCATTGCAGTTCCTAATGTCATCCACCTGAGATGGTCTTTCTAATGGATGGAAGCTACCTCCATGCATGGAGGATCAAGGAGCACAAGGGACTCCTGCTGGGAGCTCAGAAGAAAGAGAGACATTCTCTGAGAAGGTTTCCATAGGACAGGCTTCCTCACCTCCTCAGCCTGCAGGGAGTCCACCCACCGCCCCCTCTCTCTCCACGTCAGATCCACCAATCCCTTCTCAGAAATTCATGGACTACCTGGATTAGGAAGTTCAGGGCATATCTCTTTGAACTTCTGGAGAGCTGCTTTGTGTGCTTTTCCCAGTTTCCATCTGTGGCACACGAGAGGCCTGGGAGCAGCTACAATTCTCAGGGTGTCTAATTACCAAGAGTTTATTGCTCCAGAACACGTAGAAAACCTTAGTACACTGTGGCCATTTCCAGGCTGTGGTGCTGGGAGGATGTTTTGAAAATATATGTTTCATTGGTCTTTTTTCACTTGGAAAAGTAAAAGGACTAAGAGAAGTGCTGTTGTTTTGTGTGAGTTGTGTGTGTGCATGTTACTATTGGAGGGCTTGTTTCTGTTTGTGTGTGCAAATACACCTGTGGGTTTAGAAGCCTTTTGTTACAGATGTTTTCATATGAAGGAAGATCCAGAAAGTCTTAGAGGTTGCATGTTTTCAAAGCAGTATTCCCATTTCAGCCACCTGCATGGGAAACAGAAACATTTTCACGCTTTCACATTTTCCCATGTTATACTGATAGGGAGATCTTCAAATCACTCTCAGACCACACTTTGCCATTCCAAAGAAGCCTTTATTGTGGGCCAGCAGGGGACACTCTACTCTCTAAAAGCCAGCTAGTCAGAGTGGCACACCCCCTTCTCTTTGGCCTCCTACTGAAGCCAGAAACACACCAAAGGTATGTTTCGGGGATTTACCCAATGCAAGCAAGCCAAGTCTCAGAAGCAGGAGAATGCAGTCAGGTGACAGGAGGCTAAGCCAATCCACATGATCCCAGTTACCCCAGGTACACCAAAAGCACCAGATACCCCAGATACACCAACAGTGCCCAGTCACCCCAGTTACAGAAACAGAGCCCAGTTACCCCTAGTTGCACAGAGCCCAGTCACCCCAGTTATACAAACAGAGCCCAGTTACCCCAATTGAAGAAACAGAGCCCAGATACCCCAGTTACAGAATCACTGCCCACTTAGATAGCTCATGTTCTAGAGGGTCTCCACAACAGAAGGAAAAACCACTTGCCCCAGTCATGACCTTTCTAGTTGCTATAACACTTTCACAGAATGGAGTTCCTATAAAAAAAATGGATTCAATAGACTGAAGACATTGGTCTCATCACGACCAATAGGTAGTGGCTGTCTTTTTGGGGAGATTGTCCTCCAGGTTTCAAATTGGAATGGAAAAATTCACAAAGGACCATACCAGCCTGTTGCAGAAATATGAAAGGAGGAAGAAAGGAGGGGTTGCATTATGTTTTCTGTCACCCTTGAGATCAGTGTGCACAAATTGCTCAGGTGCCTCGGGATCTGAGCAAGGTCCCCTTGCCCTGTGATCTGAGAAGTGCAGTCTTGTCTCTGGAATTCTTGGTGAACCAGAATGAGAGGGAAGACGAAGAGGAGCACATGCTGGGGCTCCTAAAAGAACCTGAACCAACACAGATACCAGCTCTGATGGACAGAGGTTTCACCTTGGGTATTCACTGGGACTTTTCCTAGGAGCACATGGAGGATTCTGTAGGGTGTGTCTACAATAAAACTGAGAGTTGATATGCAGGTTGTAGATTGACCTGGAATGTCTGAAGGGGGCTCAAGGGTCTGACTCCTCCCCTACCATTGCATTCTGTAAGAATTCCATGTCTCCATGCGCCAGGGCACAGAAAGCCCCACAACCCGTTTTTAATCTCACTGTCAATGCACACAGGTGACTGATCCAGCTCTGCGCATCAGAGAATCAGGCTCCATTTCAGGGACATTCTTGGCCCTATGCCTGCTCAAGGGGGAGATCAGGGGCACTCCTACTAATGGACGTGAAATGCATCATAGGCATGCCTTTTTCTGGTCCAGTCATGGCTCTGGCACCCGGGTGTTCTGCACACCTTTATCTAGACCCTAGTATGCGTGAGGTGGGCCCAGAACAAAGTACTCCTGAGTGCACACTGTGGAGCCGATACCATTCCTTCATCCTCGGCATTGTCCAGACTAATCCCCCTACCTCTCCACCCCTTCCTTCCCTTTCTAAATGTGCATCACTTGGTGAAGGTTGCTCACAGCATGGGTCGGAGAAGGAACTCCTATGATAGTTGGGGGGCCCAGGACAGACCCCTGTATATATGGCACTCTCCACATCTGGAGTGGAACTAGGAAATGTATAGGAAAGCCTACACTGAGGGAAAAATCAAATCTGAATAGAGAATGCATCTCAAGAGCTGCCTTGCCCAGACATCAGTGTTCACATCTGTCCATTCTTTCAGGCTCGAAACTCAAATTGAGGAGCTCTGTGTTTCTCTTCCCTGTTTTCCTGCAAAATCACCTGCCTGTGGATCAGAATCCACATCACCCCAGACTCTGTCTCTGAATAGGGACAGCCATGTCAGTGCCATCTGGAGACGGGAGTGTCCAGTTGATAAATCTTTGCTAAAATACCACAGAGTCATTCTGGACCCTGGACACACATGTTCCCAGACATAGGAAACGGGGACTGGGTGTGAAGGACAAGAGCTCCTTCCACCAGCTGCAGTGGTTCCACAACTGCTCACAGTTAGGAGCACCCAGAGAGAGAGTTGAAAAGCCTCAATGTTCAGGCCTCCAAATCACAAGTGAGTTCTTTGAACTGGGAACACAATTTCACCCATTATGGTAGTATGGGAAATCCAGTGATGTCCTGAACTGCACCAAATGAATGATCTTAATTGCCACGTGGACATCACCTGAGACATTCGGGCTGTCCAAGTCATTACAATTGAGCACCAGGACACAACAAATGCAGTTTGCAGGAGAGACAAGGTACAAAGGCATATGCCTATTGAGCACTCCAACGATGTACACAGTAAAACGTGGGGAAAATTGGATGAGGATTCAGAGAAACTTCAAGAACATGATTATCATGAGGGGCGAGGAACAAGAAAGGAAAGGCCAGGGAAATTGTCCACAATGCTTTCCATGGCCACACTCGAGAGTCAAGAAGGTCCACTGCAGTCCGGGACAGAGGTCCCAGTGATCAGGAGGTGTTACACTCCATGCGGTCATAGGACAAGAGGGACAAACTTGAGCCTTCTACTTCTGTTCCACTTCAGTCTCTCCACCTGCATATCCACGCCATTTGTCATCCCATAGACAGCCTGTGGAAGGTGACATGAGCACTTTGGACAATCCCCTGGAAAGCCCATTCAGAGGAGTCTCTCCTCTGAGTTCTGGACAGGCGGCTGTGCGTCAGAGGCAGGGTCTGTGGCTGTGCCAGAGCTTTCTGAAGTCCCAGCCTTTGCTCCTACTCCATAGCTAGAAAGGTCCTGTGACCCTGGTGCCACCTGCTCCTGCATCATTGCTTCCTCAGCCCGAGAGACCCTGCAAGTCATTGGAGCCCCAAAGGCCATTCTTCCCTGCTATGGTGTGCCTCACTCCATGTCACTGTCCTCAGAGGAGGAGGACACCTGAAGGTCTTCATAGAGGACACTCACTGGCTCATGGGAGCTGGGACTCTCCGACTCATCAAGGTAGGGAGGAGTGTCAGCAAGAGCACTGGTCTTTGCACTGGGAGAGGAAGGGAGATCGGCAATGAACCTGGATCTCCACCAGTTCTTGTGCATTCTCTTGAAGAGCATTCGGAGGGGCTGTCGGGGAACACAGCTGGGTGCTGCTGGACTTGATTTGGTACACGGCTCGACTGGATTCAGGAAAGGGCTTTCCTTGGGAGGGCGAAGATCCATGCTGGAATCATGGGCTGGAGTTTTTCTGGTCACCTGGGGTGACCCTTTGAGTCGATACCACTTGTATCTTGCCAAGCAGGCAGAGACTTCCGAGCCTCCGAGCCTGGCCTGCAGGTGTTCCCCCGTGGAGTGGGACTGTGCCCCGACCTGAGTTTCTTTGGGGAGTTCTGGTCAGTGTGGAGGTGGACCTGAGCTTGTCTCTTGCCTGGGGCCTGGAGGCTGAGTGTGTGGCCCTGGCCCTGTGGACATGCTGCAGGCTGCAGGCAGGGCCCTTTGCTCACATCAGGACCCCTGGCTAGTGATGGAGGGTGGAGCACATGGCCCCCTCCGAGAATATTGGCAGAAGTCTGGGCAATTATAGAGGAGAAAACCTCTGGGGTTTCAGGTGCTTTCTTCCCAAGGAGGGCAGGGTTCTGCCCTGAGTGCCTTGCTGCCGGCTGGATGGTGCCAGGGATGCTCACATCCTGTTTTTTCTTTATCCCGGGACCTGAGTGGAGTCCACGTTTGGGTCTCTGAAAGGGATGTGCGCTAGTGAAGGTGAAACTCTCATCTGAGCTCTGGACACAAGGCTGACTCTCAAACCCAGAGCCCGGGACACACCTCGTCCTGGTCGTGTGGATGGGCAGTGGCCTGCTGGGTTTCTGGAGGAAAAGCAAACACAGAAAACTTTCCTGAGTCCCTGCACTCAAGCACCAACAAGGCCCACCTAAACAGGAATTCGGCTACAGAACATAGAGTGGAACAGGAAAGCAAGTCTATCAGCCCAGGAATGGAAAAGGGGTGCTCCACCTCCACCTCCATGGCTATCAGCCAGCGACCCATTCCAAGAACAACTTGACACGTTTCAGGTCACATTGGGAAATATCCCGTTCTTAATCGGAGGTCTCGTGCATTGAGATGGGCAGGGCTCATTTGTGTGTTCTTGCGTGGGATGGCGATGGCTAATGCTCCTCTCAGCAGATGTGGCCACTGAGGAGTTGGCTTCCAGAAGCTGAGAGTGTTCCCCCACTTTCCATAGGAATATGCCTACATTGAAGATTGTGTGCCTTGAGACTTTGGAGTCAACTCTGCCCCCATGAGCCCATGCACCATGTCATGGGGAAGATGAAACAAGTACCACACAAGATTGGAAAGAGCAAATGTGAAAGACCCCCAAGCTTGAGTCCCATCGGGCTTAAATGTTGATAGCAAATCCCTCAGGCAGAAGGGCCACAGAGAAGGAACTTATCAAGCTTCTCCAGGACACCAAAAGAGCAGGCCAGCATGCACATACTCACCCTTAGGTAGGCACTGGGTTCTGTCTCTTCCTTCCATTTGGGTTGCTGCCTCTCCTGGGGTCTCCTATGGGTACTCCATGTCTGGAGTAGAGCCTTTCCCCGTTCCTCTTCTCGCCTGCAGAACACACGATGGTATTTGGATGGATGCAGAGGAGGGAGCGAAATGAGAGGTGCCCGTTTTCTTAGTGTCTCCTGTGCTACCCTGGGTTCTCCCCCAAGTCTGTGCCTTTCCTCCTACAACACCCAGTCCCTATGTCCAGGCAGCCCTTCTCCTTTCCCACTGAGTAGTTCCTTGTGGACACATTGCTTTTGTGCCTCCCGTGGTCATGTTCCTAGTGCTGCCCTGACCCCCTTCCCTTTCTGAATTGAATGCACAGGAGAATGTGCTGCAGGCTGTGGCTTTGGGACATGGAGTCCTTGTCTATCTCTCTCCATTGACGCAGTCATTAGCTGCACGTGGATGTGTGGAGATGACTCTGTGGAGAAGGAGAGACACCACCCCGCTGGAGTTCCATGCCCGAGGCTTGGATCCCAGCTTCCCCATCCCTCACCTCTGCACCAGGCCCATCATTCTGGCTGGCTGCTCACAGCTCCCTGTGTTCTGGAGATTCCTAGGCTTGCTTGGTGCCTGGTTCTCCTTCTCCTTCTTTGGGCCCAAGGGTTGTGGGGCCAGCGCACCATCCCAGCGCTTGATGGGGCATCTTCTGTTCCTCGCAGTGTGTCCAAAAGCCCCACAGTCCTTACACTTCAGCTGTCGGTGGAAAAGCACAAGTTGTCAGGAGTCAGCCCAACCACAACCAGCTCTGCCCTTTTACAGACCAAGAGAGATTTTAAGTCTTAGTTTCCTCTCGTTTTAGGTCAGGCACTCAGGCCTGTGAACCATGAATTTCTAGGGATTTTAAGGTCCTAGAACACGTTTGTGGAATCACCTATTATTCAGGGGCACTGGAAGGAAGGTTTGGATGTTACAACTTGAGGACCCTGGGCCAGATTTCAACAACAGGACAAACGTTGGGATGCATGGGTTTCAAGTGGTTCCAAAAGATGACTTCTCCCATCCTAGGAAAGGACTTAGCTGAGAGGAGGTGCCGGGGCAGGTCCTCGTGGGTTGGAATGGGAGAATTGGGTGGTAGAGGCAATCTGAGAGGACGTAACCAAGATTCTGACCTGTGTCGCCCCCTGGCTTCCCATTGCCTCCAATGTCCACTTACCCTGGGGTCTTCCTCCTCAGGGGGAGGAGCCCTATGCCCCACAGCTCCCCTCTGCTGGTGCTTCTTATTCTGGATTTGAATGAGGCTCGGGGCCAGAGGCTGTGAGGCATGCTCTGCCGACTTTCTCATGTTCTTCCAGTCAGGTCCCATTCCCTCAGATGCTGACATTGGGCTTTCCTAGGTCCAAGAGATAAGAAAAAAGTGTCATGACCGAAGTCGAGATGGGATCTTTCATTTATTCTCCACATTTTGGCATGGAGCACATCGCATGATCTGGGGAGCCCAGTAGAATAGGTGGAGCACAGATGGGTGCCCGATCAAGGGAGAGTAGGCCAACTACTGCGTTTGACAAAAATAAGATACTCCATGCCCTTAGAATTATAGCAGAGGGAATGCATGATTCCTGTAGGTACAATAAAGCAATCTTAACCAAACGGAACAATTTGCCTCTATCAAAATGATAACCAAAAGAGGAAAGGTGAAGAGAGGTAAGCCTAGTTCAAACCTAGAGAGATCAAAAGGAATTTCATCTTAATACAGAGATTTGCAGAGCATGATTATCCAGAGTTATTCTTGACAAAGTCAGAAGTCATGAGCTAGAAATGCTAGTCGATATCCAAGAATGTCCTTGCATATCTGACCTAAGCAGATTGACCTTGAAAAATATTTCCAAATTAATGATACAGAGAGCAAACTCAGGAGTGGATCAGTGGTAATGAACCTAACCAAATAGAGAAGCTGAGGACTAGTAGATATGCAAGAATGTCCTTGAATATCTGACCCAAGCAAATAGACCTTGCAATATATTTGCAAATTAATGATACAGAGAGCAAGCTCTGGATTGGTTCAGTGGTAATGAACCTAACCAAATAGAGACGCTGAGGACGTGGTGGGTTCAATGTTGAATTTCACCCAACCCAGCCTTGAAAAAGTTCTAGAGAAAGGTTTCTTAAACTCTTCTACAGAAAGAAAGGGAAAAAAATCATCCCCAAGGCATGGTGTGGGGTCACGATGATTCTCTACCATAACATGATATAAGAAAAACAGAGCAAGACAATGATAGCTATTAAGGGGCAGAGAAGAAGGAAATTCTGACATTTTCCAAACAAGCTATGGATGGAACCAGTGTATATCCTTTGCTAGACGTGCCAAACCAGTGTTTGTTTCTAGGTGTGGATACTAAGGGGAGAAGCTACCCTAAAGGGGGAAGGGGGAAGGGGGAAGGCGAGAGGTGGGTGGGGGGATGGGGGAGGGGGGAGGGAATGGAAGAGCAGGTCAGAAGAGAGGGGAAAATGGGTAGAGGAAGGCTGGGTGAGGATGACCCAGGACTTCTATGTGCCTGTGTGGAAAAAGCACAGGGAATAACATTGCTCTATCCATTGGAGGTATTCCCTAGCCTACCCAAGGTTCCATGGTAAACTACAGCAGTTTTCATACACATTGATGCACCTGCTCACAGGTATCAGAATGCTGCAGTAAATATTCTCTGAAATTGCAATAGTTCTGAGGTGATTTGAACCTTCAATGACCTATTTGATCCTCCTCAGCATAAAGAAACACTCTTGAAAAATCTGAATTCCACAAGCACCTCCCCCTCCATCCTTAACATTTTCCCCATCTACATGTCTTCTAAGGAATCTTCTGTAAACTACCTGGGCAACGAAAACCAACCTGAGACCCCACTGTTCTGCTGTCTCCTGTCAGCAGTTGGTCAGACAGGCGAGGGCTGTACACAGAGCCCAGGAAGAGATGCAGCCTCCTGGATGCCAGCCGGAAGGGGCAGTGAGGAAAGGTGGCTTCTGGGTACTTGTATCCTCCCCCAGGATCACATGATGCAACACGTCATCTTCAATACCACAGGTGCAATTTTAGGCCAAAATTCAGTGACTCACACCTTTGATTTCCATGACTCTACCAAGAACGAAGATTTGCCAGCTTTTTCGAGTCAGTACTTTCCTTTACAGAGGTTCGAAATCCATAGTTTGAATGACATTGAGGTGCTGGGAAGAGATCAGAGGCCAGTTGACCTAAGGGCCTTGGAGTTTTTACAAGTTGGGCTCTCTGGGGTATCAACTGTTTTTAACGCTGCCATTTTAACATAAGGGTTCCAGAATTCAAAGAAATGCTGCCCAATGCTTTCATAGTTTATGTGACATATATAAGGTCTGCATTGCATTGACTCTACATTTCATTGGAAGAGTATTTCTTTTTCTGCTGGGTTTGGAATGACATTTGTGGACCTGCAAGTGCCCAGAATGACCACAGGGCTGAAGGAGAGCCTGCTGCTGAGGGCTGATGTCCCTGGTTTCTCATCCAAATCTGGTGGGCTTCTGAGCTCCCTTGGAGGAAATGGGTGTGTTTCTGGCTTCAGCTCCCTGGCCCCGCCCCCAGGGAAACCCCTCAGGCCCTCACCTGGGCCAATCCTGCAATGTTGCTGGAGAGGAGAAATACCCCTGTGTAAGTCTCATGGGTCCCTGACCAGCAGGATTTTCCAGCACTCTACCAGGGCTCTTGTGCTGGTGTCGCTTCCTTTGGAGTTCACCATGGATTTCGTGCACACAGATTTGCACAGGCCTCAATACACAGGCCTATGGGTGCACAGTTCAGAACACCTGGTACCTCAGTAGCTTTGCTAATCTTCAATATCACAGAAAAGTCAATGTAGCCTCTACTCCCACAGTCCCTTTAGGGGTTTTCCTTTTTTGTTGTTAAATATTTTTACTTGTTCATGGACCTTTTGTTTATGCATTTATGTATGTGCAGGGCTTAGAATCAAAACACATTCGCCCATGGGTGGGAGGCCAACGCTCTGCAACTGAGCAACAACCCCAGCCCCATCTTTTCATAGTTCTTGAAATAATGGGTAGAATCAGTTCTAAGCTAGCTACATTTTCCCAGTCAAAACCATCATGAAAATCTATCAGGAAAGAAGTCAAAATAATGGAATTGAAGAAAGAATGGAAATGTTTGTTTTTCATGAATAGTTTTAAAAAAATACCAACTCAATGCATGTAATATTAGTAGGCTCCATTCATAACTGAAATTACATATGAACAAACACCCCCCACCCCCACCCCCACCCCCACAAACACATGTGCACATATAAGCAGCTAGAATTCTTTTTTTGCAATTATTTTTTGTTTGTTTTTTTGGTGAGAGGAGATCCAAGTGCATCCCATTGCCGCTTGCCTGCTGCCCTACTTGGAAGTTTATGAAGCAACTGGACCTCCCTAAATATACTTGAACCATCGTTGTAATGAATCTGCTTCATTACTTCTGGTGTTCACAAGGAGTCTTTGGAGAACAGGCCCCCTTCAGCACTCCAGGCTGTGAACTGGCCACACCCAAATCTTTCTCATCTCCTTAAGTTCTCCGAAGGCATTGTGGATCTGACACCAAGGGAGTGGGTGTGCTGGGTTGACTGCTAATCATGCGAGTATATGGAAAATTCCCTCTTTGGAAACCATCTCAGAAGGGTAAGTCTCTCTCTTCCACTTGAGGTCACGCAGGAAATTCCACTAGTCATTGATGGTGGAGTCGAGGAAGCAGCTTCCCTCCACAGGTGAGAGCAGTCTCCTGAGGATGACTTGACTTAGCCCAATTCTTCTCCATTAAATGCACCTGGTGCTCAAGTCCTCTTAGGGTTCTTCTCTACATGCAAGTTCCAAAGAGTGACCCTGGACACATGGACACTTAACACATAACAGTTTCTTTCAATCCACTTTGGGCTGCTAGAGAAAAAACAATCTGCCTGGAAGAGTCTTTCTATGGGTGGCTCCGGGCTGTGGAATATGGGAAACACCTGCTAGGTGAATGCAGCTCTGCTCAGTCTGAGCCCCAGAGCCCCTCAGTCAATGAAGAAAGTGGAGGAAGAGGTTCTATGTCCAGGAGAGAACAGAATGCATCCTAGTCAAGGCTAAAGCAAAGTGTTTGTGTCCATGGACCCAATTCAGTGCCTCCAAAGGTCCCCATTTGGGAAACCCAATTGTTACAGGTCAGAACCCTTCCCAGGGAGAAGGTGGAGTTGACTCAGGACCCATGGTATTCGTGGCATGCAGGATAGAAGAGAATCCCCACAGGACACAGTTGAGCACACAGACGGAGGTTTAGGTTAGGATAAATAATGCTGAGAGGGGTGGAAGGCAGCAGCCAATGCAGGCTGGGATGGATGATAGGGCCAGGCTGGTGGAGAGCACGGATCCTCTGGGCTTGCATCCCACTCAGCATGCAGATCCATGACTAGGACAGAAGAGGAAGGCTCCAGAGCCAACACGTGTGCTGGAGTCAAATTGTTGTTCAACTTTGCATTGGCCCAAATGACACTGATGACTCTGCAAGTAGGGGAGAGCCCAGGTGGACTTGAGAGTCAGGGGTATTGTCTGAAAACTTTTGCAGTTCCCAATGTCATCTACCTTTCTAGTGGATGAAAGCTGCCTCCATATGTGGAAGATCAGGGAGCACAAGGGACTCCTGCTGGGAGCTCAGAAGAAAGAGAGACATTCTCTGAGAAGGTTTCCATAGGACAGGCTTCCTCACCTCCTCAGCCTGCAGGGAGTCCACCCACCTCCCCCTCTCTTTCCATGTCGGATCCACCAATCACTTCTCAGAAATTCATGGACTAGCTGGATTAGGAAAGTTTGGGCATTTCCATTAAATATGACAAAGAGCTTTTTTGTGTTCTTTTTACAGTTTCTATTTGTGGAAACACAAGGATCATGAAAGCATTTTTAAGCTTTGAAATGTTTGATTACCACAGATTTATTTTTCAAACCTATGCTTTCACAGTTTACCAATATGTCTTGGCTGTTTGTCATGAAACATTGTCCTCAAGGTTTTGAATTGGAAAGATAGGAGTTAGTGTGGACTCTACCAAATATGAAAGGAGTCAGAAAGTAAGGGTTGCATTATGTTTCCTTTTACCTTTGAGATAAGTGTGCCTAAAATACTCAGGTGCCTCTTGGGATGAGTCTTGTCCCCTCATAGAGAGATCTCTGAAGTGCAAATCTCTGATTCTGAATTTCTTGGTGACCCAGAAAGAGAGGGAAGACAAAGGTCAAGACTGGTACAGGAAATGCTGGGAGTCCAGAGACAATGGGATCAGACACAGACACTGGCTCTGAATGACAGAGGTTTCTTTTGAGATTTCTATTGGGACTTTTCAAATGGGCACATGTAGTTTTTTATTTTGTGCAGATAATAAAAATGGGAGTTGGTATGCTGGTGTATGTATGGAACTGTAATGTCAGTAGGAGGCTCAACTGTCAGTCTGTTGTCCTGTGACTGAATTGAGCAACACTGGATGATTGCTGGGACCTCTGTTCTGGCCTTGCTGGGCATTCTTGACTGTAGAGTGTGATGGTGGAAAACATTGTGGACAGTTTCCTTGTCCTGTCACAATGAATGGTCTTATCTAAAGAAAAGGGAAGAGTGGGACAAAATTCCCCCTGTATTGTCATCTTTCCTTCCATAACTAAGCATATTTTAAGTGTTCTTTTAACATTGTGTTTGACTTGGTGGGGAACATACTAATGCATGTGGGAATTACATATCCTGAGAGATCCTTGTCTTTGTTTTCTACTTTCAAGATAGTCCTGATTTTTGTCTGTCCAGGCTTGCTTTTCCATTTAGTTTTTGTACAAGGATCAGAAATGTTTATGACCTTTGATTTCTAGAGTCTTTTTTCAGGACTGCAGTTTTCTTTCATCTGTTCCATCTGCTCCATTGAAGTGCCCACTGGATAATTGCACACCCACCGACAGGGACACACTTCAACACTCTCATTCTCCTAATTTTCCAGAGACTTTTCCTATGACCAGAATTACAGGAAGGAAAGGTGCACATGAAGAACTTGAAGGGACATCCAGAGAAAACAGAAGATGTAGAGACACACCCTTTACCCTCTCAGTGGTAAGTTCTGTGGATTTGAACAGTGGTGACAGAGATGGAAGACATGGCCACAGTTTAATTAGAGTCTGAGCACATCTGCCTGCCTCAAGGCCTCAGCAAAATCTCTGGATAGTTTGAATTTACTGAAACCTTTAAACGTGTTCAAACTAACACATTATATTTTAAAAATACACTTCAGTTCATAAGCTCTAGCATGAAATTGTGCAACCCTATGCCTCCCACTCTAGTGCATGGGACTGTCACACTAAAATGTTAACACCCCTCACCCAGGGGAAGCTGTCTCTCCCTCTGGAGAGGCCACATTCTCCCTTCAGTCCCTATTGTTTGCTTCACCACAATGCATCTCTACATAAATCCCTTCTATGACTTTAAGTGGGGCAGGTGGAAATTCTACTCTGTCATGAATGCTAAGAACCCCATGCGTCCTGAGTCAAGGTCCTTCTTCCTGGGAAAGTTTCAGACCTGTAACTTCTTGGTGTCCCTAATGGGGACCTCTGGAGGCACTGAATTTGGTCAATTTACACATGTACTTTCTTTTGGCCTGACTAGGATGCATTCTGTTCTCTCCTGTGCATAGAACCTCCTCCTCCACTTCCTTCATTGACTGAGGAGCTCTGTGGTCAGACTGTGCAGAGCTGCATTCACCTAGTAGATGTTTCCCATATTCCACAGCCAGCGACAGAGATAGAATGACACTTCCAGGCAGACAGTTTCCCCTAGGAGCCTTCTGAGTCCCCAGAGGACATTTAAAGAAAGTGTTATTCAAGTGAGCATGTGCTCAAGGTTACACTGGTGACCCTGCAGGTAGAGAAGGACCCAAATTAACTTTAGCATCAGCTGGATTTCATGCAGAAGGTGTGGGGTAAACAATGTCGTCCAATCGATACTGGTCTCTCCTGATGAGGGAAGCTGCCTCCAGGTCTCCACCATCATTGACTCCAAGGATTCCCTGCCTGACCTCAAGAGGAAGAGAAACACTTCTTCTGAGATGGTTTTCCAAGGACAGGATTTTCCAAATCCTCAGTTGATCAGTATTCTGATCTCACTTGGTGTCAGATGCACAATCCCTTCTAAGATTTTAATTGGATTAGAAAGCTTTAGGTGCTGCCAGTGCATTTTCTGGGGAATTTGGGTGTGTTTCTTCTGCAATTATTTTGTTGAAACACCTTATGCATATAAGCCAATAACATTATCAGGATGGTTTAAGAATTTTCAGAGAAATCCAATCATTTAATACAAATCCCAGACAGTGCTGCAAGGAGACTGTGATGGAAAAACAGTTGAATTAGGTTTCCCGAAACAAGGAAAGGGAAGAACTCTACCAAAAAAAAAAAAAAAAAATTATACCTGTGTGTGTGTGTGTGTGTGTGTGTGTGTGTGTGTGTTTGCATATTCATATGTACTTTTTGTTCTGGACCTCCCATGCTAAAAATGTATGCTAATAATATATTAGTGTTTGCATTCACTAAAAATAATCCATGAAAAGGAAATATTTTCATTTTTTCTTAATTAACTAAGTTGCCTGTCTTTCCTGACAGATTTTATGATGTTTCTATATTGGGAAAAATAGTTTATAATGATTTTTACCTCTTTAAAAAAATGAAAGGAGTCTGGGAGTAGAGCTTGCATTCAGTTTCCTGTGACATTTAAGATAAGTGAGCATAAAATCCTCAGGCACCATGTGGTCTGAGCTCTGCACCCTCCCACCAGTGCTTTGAGCAGTAAAAATCTCTGTGAGTGGAATTCTTGGAGACATAGGAAGGGAGGGACTCTAGCAGGAGAGGGCTGGAAGAGTGCTTGGAACTACTGTTGGTCAGGGGCGGTGGACAGGGACACTGGCATGTTTCCCATTTGCCACACACTGAATGAGTTGGCCAGTTGAGGGCCTGAGTGGACTCCCCTGGAGCAGGGCTGAACCAGAACCACACTTTGCTCCTGCAGTGGAACTCAGAAGCCCCCAGATTCTCATGGAAAACAGGGTCATCAGCCCTCAGCACCAGGACATCCTTCACCACGTGGAAATCCTGGGCCCTTCCATGTCCAGAAATGTGATTCCAAACTGTGGACAAAAGGAAAGATTTTTCAATATAAACAGGGATTCATATTCTCTTCATGATAAAAATAGTTCTCATAATATTCAAAGCATTAAAGCACTGTAGTTCATTTCTTTTAATTAAGGCATCACTAAAGAAAATGGTAGGAAAGAAATCCTTGAGACCCCAGAGAGCAAAATTTGTAAAACCTCAAAGTCATTCTGGTCAACTGGCATGTGCAATCTACCCAGGGTCTCCAAATCATTCTAACTACTGATTTTAAACCTGTTTCTGAAAAATATTGGCTGAGAGAGATTGACACTGAAGTCTGGGAAGCAGCAGGGTATCTAGAATACAATGATTCACAAAAACGTATACTGAGAGAGTCATGTAGTGCAAAGGTGCAAGTGATGAGCAAGTAAGATGTGAAAGAAAGAAAAGAAGTTTAAATGTACAACAACTAGAGTCGTATTCAATAGATTGCTCAACCTCAGTGTTGATTAAAAAATAATCTATGGTGTCTACATTATGCAATTCATGCCATATTAGAAAATAAAATCATGCGTTATGTGTTGTTAGTAATTTGTTAAATTTTTTCCTACATTTTATGAAGTGTCACTAGCTATTGTGATTTTGAGGGCACTCTTACTGTGGTTATAACCTATGGAGGCCTCTGTGGGTGGTCTCTTCAGGTTTTCAAATGCTGTAACTTGTTGGAGCACGTGCTGGGAGGGACTCTGTTGCTTCTGTTGTGTGAGGGTGTCCAATGTAATCAGAAAGGGAAGTTCAATCTCCAGTCCCTATTAGAGAGGAGAGAACCTGTCAATGTCATTGCCATCTCTATAGTGACATGTATTTAACATTTACGGCTGATCTCTACAACTGGGTTAACCAATTAGAAAAGTGGTAAATAAATAAAATAGACTGGCTGAAGCCTGAAGCATGAGTCATACTGTGAGCACTACTCAACTGATTGGAAGAAGAGGGTTAAAAAGACAATTGCAAAGGAACCACGTGAGAAAGGGAAGGAGACAGCAGAAGGGAGAGTGAATCAGAAGGACAGTTGACTGAGCATAGAAGCAAAGGAGTGGCTGAGTGAAAGTTCAGATGATGGACAAGTTGTACTCAACACAACCTTTGAGCAAAAAACAATAGAACATTTCTAAGACACTGGAGAGAAAAGAAGCCGCATAACAAGAATCACAAAGAGATCTCTGTTTTCTCTTTGCTGAGGATTTGTAAATGAAGATGTTTCCATGGTTTTCATTATAATGTCCCCTGGCAATGAGGGTGTTTGTAACAGGAAATCATCCTACCCATTGTTGCTAATTTACTTTGATCCAAACTGCACACAATTTTCAGGGGTTTCTCTGCTAAGCTCTGCCTGCTTTTACCTGAGAGCGAGTATGAAGAGAATTTTCTGTTCAGAGCATAACTCACCCTCAGTGTGGCTCTGTTTTTCCATCTGTGGAAGGGAGTGTGGCTCTGGCAGCAGATACTGACCAGTCTTCTGTCCTGGACAGCCTGTGGGCCAAGGCAGATTGCAAGACTCAGGTGATTTCCATGGGCTGGGGAGGAGTCTGGGGATTGCTTCCAGATACTTCTGGGTGTGTGGGAGCTGGGGCACCCTGAGCTAGAATTCTGAAGGTAGTACCTTTGCTCAGAACCCCAACTAGACCCAGTTCTAAATGGCAATAGCCTTGTTCCTTATCATGCAGTTTGACCACCACTTTGAAATGGAAGTGCCCATTGCTTCTCTCCACTCTGCAGACCTAAAGCCTGGTAGCCAAAGTTCCTATCACTGCCCAAATCTTCAGTAAAACTATGGCAGAGTCTCACTCCATGTCCAGATGGATTCATCATTTGTGCACAGTGAAAATCTAGGACACATGGCCTCTGTGTCTTGGGTACAAATAAAAGCAATCCATTAACAGAGCCAGAATAATAATAATAAAAAAAACTGCAGGAATTTCTACTATATTGAGCAATAAATCAACATGAAGAGTCTGTAGACTGGCAAGGCTTTCCCCATTTTCTCAATTTCCTGGGAAATGCTGATGGCTCTCCCAAAATGATTCTTCTCGGTATGTGAACGTCTTTCAGGCTCAGACTGTGAAATTACTGGACAGCACAGCCTGCTTCTCCTTTTTCTTCCCCACCTGCCACCACACATCCCCAGTGCTGGCACAGTCCATTCCCCATTAATTCTCTCTGTCTTCTGAAAACTGACTTCTCTGCTCCTCCCCTTTCTGCTAGCCCTGGGAGACTCCACCATCTCTTCCCTGGTCTTCCTCCCTCAACTCATCACTGCAGAACCCTGCTTTCCATTCATCCCTGGAGAGCGGCAGCTCTGCACTGGGTTCCTCTACTTGGCCATTTTCAGAACACCCTTCTTATTTTCTTTAAAGAACGATGTAACCAGTGCCCTAGCATCTCTCTCCTTGATCTCAGTGACAATTTCTTACTCTGTTTTCTTCTTGAAATCTTTCCTTTGTATTCATCTTTCATTGTATTTTCAAGTCCACTATTCTGACAGTCAGTTCTGCCTTTTGCCCAGTCTGCCAGATTCCTGGCCAATTTCCTATCATTAGAATGTTTCCAGGCCACAGGATGCACACAGGGCTGTCTGTAAGTGAGTGAAGAGCTGAGTCATCTTGCCCAGTCCCCTTCAGGAGAGGCCTTCCCTCACTGATCTCCAACTGTGTGCAAAAGAGCTTCAGATCAACCTGAAAGAGAGTGTTCCCAGCTGAAGCCCTGATTAGGTCCCTGTCCCATGAAGGCAGGGTGTGTCCCTGGTTAGTTTAATAACTGATTATCCATATATAAAAGGAAGTTAAGCAGAGGTCACAGGTTCCCAGAGAAGGGGCACTGAAGACCCAGGGCCTGGGAGAAGAGCAAGTCCCTGGTCACCTGAGGATCCCTGCTGCCTGTCTTCTCCTCCAACTCTTATTTCCTGGTGAGTTCTCCAAACAATGGGGATGGGAGTGCCTTGTCTCACAGGGAGATCAACCCTCTGTCTCTTGCAATTTGTGCCATCACAGCAGTATCTATGGTCTCTAACTTGTGTTGTTTCAATGGGGACTTCTCCACTCTTCCTGCTTTGCAATTAGGGAACCAGTTCCTTTGTCTTGAATCTGGGTTATGATCTTAGTTTTTTCTTCCATGATTTTGTATCTTACTACTACCAACAACCAATAACTAGTGGTTATGAATTTAAATGACTCATCATTGAAATGGAAATGAATTCATTCATATCTCTAATCCTTTTGATTTGCAAGGGTGAGATAGGAAGATTGCAAGTTCCAGGCCCTCCTAAGCAATTTACCAGGGTCTTCAGCAACTTAGGGAGACCCTCTCTCAAAAGAAAAGTACAAAAACTTAGTTGGGTTGTGGTTCTATAGTAAAACTCTGTTGTGTTCAATCCCCAGTACCAAATGCCAAATACAAAAGCTCTTCTGATTCAAGTGGTAGATTTTTATGTTCAGAATCATAAAACAATTTCACACAGTTCTCCTTTTTCCATACGCTGCATTATTATGAATGAAATGGATGATGAATATCTTGCAACACTGGGTTTTGTGTTGTAATCTATTTGGAGGATATTGTATTTTCTGTGTATATCACTGACATAGGTTTATATTGGTTTCTCACTTACTGTGGGTTTAAAGCTATTGTCATGTACTCTAGATTTGGTCTCTGCATTTTTGCCTGCTTTGCTAGAATATAAAAGGCAATGGGGAAGAACCCCCTCAGTCTATGTCCACTGCATATCCCCAGCATTGGGAAGAAGCCTTATCCCATCCCTGAGGCTGAGAATTCGAAGGTCTGTTTCATGGTTTAGATATGAGGTTCCCAATGGATTATGTGAAAGAATGCATGACAGTTTATTGGTGAGAGATTGGCTTGTGATGACTTTCATGTAATCAGTGCCTGAAAGCCTTAAAGGGATTAACTGGGTGGTGACTGAAGGCAGGTAGGGTGTGGCTGAGTATGGTATCCCACTGATGGTGGGTCTTTGGGTTTATGTTTTGTCTCTGGTGATTGACATTTTCCATTTTGTTTCTTGTCTTTATGACCTGTACAGTTTTCGTTTTAGTATTCTCTACATTTTTTAATTGTTGTATTATATTTGTGCGTGTGGATGGGATTTGTTGCTCCACACCTGTGCCTGCACACAGTAAGACAACATAAAGTGGACAACATCACTCCCCAGCATTTTCCTACTCCCCTGGCTCCTCCCATCCTTTGCTCCTTTCCTTTACTGATCTTTATTTGATTTTTAGGAGACCCACACCCACCCTTACTTTCCTTTTTTCTCTCTAGCTTCCACATATTAAAGAAAATATACTACTCCTAACATTCTGAGTTTGACTTATTTCCCTTGACAGGAGGGTCTCTTGTTCCATCCATTTCCCTGCAAATGACAGAGTTTCATTATTGTTTCTGACTAAATAAAACTCCACTGTGTACAGATACCACATTTTCTGTGTGAGTTCATCTGTTGATGGACACTGAGGCTGGTTCCATAGTCCAGCTAGTGTGAATTGTGCCGCCATAGACATGGGTATGCATTTATCACCACAGTACAATTACTTTAATTCTTCAGGGCACATACTGAAGAGTTTTATAGCTGGGTCATATGGTGGTTCCATGCCTAGTCTTGAGACTCCTCCCTACTGATTTCCATTGTGGACAGACTCATTGACAGTCTCATGAACAGTGTAAAAGTTTTCCATTTTATCCACGTCCTCTCTCGCATTAATTTTTATTTCTGTTTCTGAAGACTGCCATTGTGACTGGTATGAGATGAGATCCCTGTTTAGTTTTGATTTGCTTTTCCCTAATTGCTAAGGATGTTGAACCTTTTTTTTATGTATTAGATGGCCATTTCTATTTCTCTTTTTGAGATGTGTCTGTTCAGTTTAATTGCCCATTTAGAAGGTGGGTTTCTGATTGTTTTATGTTTTAGCATTTTCTGAGATCTTTATACATTGTAGATGTAAATCCTCAGTCAGAACAATAGCTAGCCAAGCTGTTTTCCTTCTGTAGGTTCTCTCTTCACATTCCCAATTGTGACCTTTGCTGTGCAAAAGCATTTTAATTTAATGTCATCCCATTTATTAACTCTTCCAGAGTTTTAGGGCTGCTATCGAGAAAGTCATTCGTGTGCCTAAAAAGTGGTGGATTGACCATAAATTTTCTTTTAGAAATTACATTATTTTAAATCAATGTCCAATGTGTTTGGTCCATTGTGATTTAATTTTTTTGTAGGGTGAGAGATAAGTGTCTAGCTTCATTCTCCTCATGTGGAATAACCAGTTGAACTAGCACCACTTTTTAAATAGGGGTGTTTTATCCAATGTGTGCTTTGACAACATTGTCAAGGATCAGGAGACTGTAGATATATGGTTTTGTCTCTGTGTCTTCCATTCTGTACTCTTGGTCTCTCTGTCTGTATTCAAACCAGTTCCATGTGCTTGTTGTTTTTATTCAACTGATTTCTTTTGCCATATTGTTCCCCCATGATATTCTGCCTGACTCTGGGCCGGGGCTGTGGAGTCAGCTGTCAATGGACCGAGTTCTCTGCAACTTCCAGTCAAGTAAACTTTTCCTTCTCTATATTCTTCTTGCCATCCCTATTGGTCAGAGTGATGAAAAAGATCATGAAAACCCTATTTAAGTAGCTTACTTTTTGGTTGTAGGTTTGATTGGAAAGGAAAAGAACAGTGGATTTCTCATGGAGATCACTTATATTTGAAGACAATCTTTGCAGAATGTAGTTTTGAGTGCAGGAAAAAAAGGTCCCTAACACTGCAATCAGGAACTGAATCCATGTTGAAATATTCTGGGAGGATTTGGAATTCCCAAGTCTGCCACCTAGTGGTGAAGAATGCCCTCAAACACTACCTTGATAGTGGGGATACAGAATGGCTCTTCCTTAGTGTCTTCCTAAGGGACCTGGAGGGAGAGGACAAGTTGTACCAATACCCTTGCTGACATCACAGTGATGTGTCACTACTCCTGCTATGGCACAAGGATCAGTGTAACTTTGCCTACATGAGTGACTAATTGGGAATCACTAGGCCAATTGTTAGTTTCTTCGAAACTGCTCTGCAGCTAGGTTGTTGTTTTCTGAAAGCTAACTCTATGGTGTTTAAAGAGGAAAATTCAATAGAGGTAATTGGGTGGACCCTATTGCAATATGAAAAGTAGCTTTACTGTAGAAAGAGTTTATAAAGAGAGGGAAGACCATGTAGAGACACAGGGAGACCCGTATATACAAGGCAGGAATGCGGGTCTCAGAAGAAACAGACCCTGCGGACATGCTGATATCACAACCCTAGACTCTAGCATCTGGACCAGTGCTGCCGAATACTAGGTTTCAGTAAGGGGTGATGGGAGATTGGAAGAAATCAAGAGCAACATTTGCAGATCTTGAAGATAAAACAGCTGTAGTTGGATGGAGTGCTGCTCTCTGATGGAGAATTACACCAGCAATCTTTATTATATATTCTCTGAATCAGATTAAGGACTATGCAACAGTATGCAGCTGTTTCCTCAGTTACAATCTATGGTTGCAATGTGCAAAGTTAGGAGCATTGTGCAGCTCTCAAAAAAGCCCATTGTTTAAAGTCACTAATTTGCAGGCAGACTCAGGAGCAGCGGAACTGGTGAATCATTGTTGTTATTTTAGCAAGGAAGTGCCTTCATTCCCAGGAGCTGCTGGGCCTGAGATGAAGGTGGAGGCTGATAAGAGTCTAGCATGGAGGACATCTCCACAGCAACAAGGCATGCTATGCCTGTGCACAGAGGTCTCCCCAGTCACCAAGTTTGCCACAGCCATGAAGTCATCAGGGACCCCAGTCTCAGACACTGCTCTCCCAGTCACTGTCCCGCTCTCCTCAAATCAGTTTGTTTTAAAAGCCACCCTGTCTCTGTATTGTTGTTACGAAAGCCCTACATCCCTTTCAAAATTGGTGAAATAATACAATATTCTTAGTCCAAGGTGTACTAATCTTTTGAAATTCAGAATGAAATTAGAAGGTGATTTGTCAACAATTTTGGAGAAGAAAAATTATTGTGGATCATTATAGATTACTTACAAACACACATAAGTTTCTACATTCTTTGGAAGCTAATGGGAGCAGTAATTTTGAGATTAGACATGGATGGACCCCATAGTCAAGTCTTCTACGGTGCAGTTGAGGAAAAGACATACAAGCATTTTGCTGCTACAGGGGCTTGATGACAAGATGTGGAAAATGGTGTACAGATGACCAGATTAGGTTGATGAGTGTGTCTCAAAATGAGTAAGAAGGTAATAAAATAAGCAATGATAAGAAAAATAAGATTGTGTTTGGGAGGTGTGGTCAATGAACTAGAGGATCATGAATGGTAGAATCTGCGAAAGGAGAGTGGTCTTTGAGAAATGAGAAAGAAGACCATGCAATCACATGGTAGGGCTGTGCTCTTTAACATCAGAGGTACAATTCCAGGCCAACTTAGAGGTTGTGTTGGTGTCTTCAAAGACATTGAGCTCAGGTCATACAAAAATCAAAACAAACAAACAACAACAAAAAAGGGAAAACGTTGCTATGTATTTTCTACTGGGATAAATTTATCATAATGAGAACACCTTGCAAATCTTTGCTTGTCATTTTTTAAATTGTGAATTATCCTACAGTCAACTGGGTTATGATAATAACCGAATATGTGAAAATTTGTAAGCATAGTCACACTTAATGAATTATTGGTTATTTTTATTATGTTTTGTTTTCTGTTGTGATTGAACTCAGGGATATCAGACCACGAAGCTACATACCCACCACTCTATTATTAATTAATTTATTTTTTTATTTATTATTTTTCAATAGCAGGGATTGAACACAGGATTGAACCACTGAGTTCCTGCCCCAGCCCCAGCCCATTTTGTATTTTTGTATTTTGAGACAAAATCTCACTTAGGAGCTTAGCTCCTTGCTACCTCATGATTCCTTTCTTCATCCACAGACTTTTCCTGAATACAGTTTGAACTTTGATAGAAGAAGAGAGCAAAATGCAAAATCAATGGCTATGAATTTCCAGGTGAGCAGTGAATGGCTTTTCTATTGAAATTTCCCCCCTATTGTCAGAGATGCCAAGTCTTCGGGGCAAGCAGGAGTTAGTCCTGTACCCCACAACTCTGCAGTTGTCACCATGGGTCAGGAAGTCTCAGCAGGCAGCTGATCTTTTCCCTGTTGTGACACCACTATACCATGGTACCATTCCTGGCTGTGTACTTCCAGAAGGAATGGGACATATTGAATCTCTCTTTCTGCCTGTGACTCCGTTTGAAATAATTGATGATGAATGATGCTATTTATTGCAATGATGTTTGGATTGTGGTGAATGTATTCCAGAGAACTAAGTGAGGAGTAGAACATCACAGCCCAACATGGAGGCAGATTTTCCAGCAGCTGGATTCTGTTGACCCAGTTCCACAGACATTGGAGTGATACTGAGAAAAATAAAAAACGTAGGCTACAGAAGGCAAGAGAAAAAAAATATTTATTTTTTCCAATTTTAAACTTAAAATATCATGGAATAAGTCTCAACCTTTCGAGAAGTCCCCCCAAATGCCTAAAATTATCATGATCATTTTTATTCCCAGTGTTGCTACAACTTACTAGTAAACCATTTCTTTATATTTCATACTGCAAATTATTTACACCAACTTATGCTAACTTCATTGATGTTGTGTCATTAAAACATACTAGGAAATAACATAGTAGTAGTTAGAGCAAATTTTTTAAAGAACTGGATACATGAAAACTAATTAAAAAAACAGAAAAACAAGATCAAGATATTCAAAAGTATTCTTTGGAGCTCAAGAGAGAAGTGAGAATGAGAGTTGTAGTATAGGGAAGTATAGGGATGTTTGCTGGGACCCTGCTTCAGAATACAAGTCTCAGAGACTGTCTTGTGCTGCTGAAATATCTGTCCTTGACCTTATTCTCACCTCCATGGTCACATCCTGAGAAGAGTGAATATTCCTGCTGATACCAAGATACATGCAGTTTGCTCAGTTCCCCAAAATTCTGGAGATTGGTTCAAGAATGTCTGTATTGTTCTGGTTATAGGGTTATAGTTCAAACATGTTGTGAAGATAAGAAGAAATTCATCAACCTTTTAAATATTCACATTACTAACCATTTTACCTGTGAGGGATCTAAGATACCTCTCTGTGAAAATGACTATTTTATACATAATCATTTTTCAAGACTGACAAAATTTACTTAAACAACTGGGGATTTAAATTTTAGTTAAAATGTTTCAAGTAAAAGTTTTATAATAACCTGTTTGAAAATTATCATTCCAAGTCCTTAAAAGTTTTGCACATATCATTCCATATTCCTGTAGTATAAATTCTATGAATTCAATGTATTGATGTTCTGGGTTTCTGAAAGTAAGAATTTTGGGTGTTGGGAATAAATAGGCTGGTGCTTTAACAGTTTGATCTCCTGCACACCTAGATTCCCCTCTGCCTCATTCTGTCCTCTCAACCCTTCTTTTGTGAAATTGATCTCATTGGTCTTTCTAAACTAGCTTGTCGATACTCTTCTAGGAATTGATGACCGTTGAAGATGTAAGTATAAGTTTCACCCAAGAAGGGTGGGCCATTCTGGACCCATCTCAGAAAATGCTACACTGGTCAGTGATGCTGGAAATTGTTAATCATCTAGTATCAGTTGGTGAGTCCATCAATGTTATGTATGAAAGATGTGAGGGTATACATATATCTTCAATCAACAGTATCCAGGATAGACTCTCTCTATTCAATTCCAGTCTCTGTTCTGATTCTCACAGACATTTTAATTACATACAAGAAAGATGCTGTTTTTAAAAATTGCATTACACATCATTTTACATGACACTAAGTGTGGTCAGCACCATAATGGTATGTATTTATTGCAACTAAATCTCCTGAATAAATGATTTGAAAACCATAAATAGACGTAATATTTATAAATAATTATTCTTATATGGTCATTGTGCTTGAGGATTGAATACCAAAACTAGAAAATTCTGATTATTTTTGTGTGCTTTTTTGGATTCCATTTGAAAGTAATATCTAGTGGAGAGATGAAGTGCCTGAAAGGACTGCTGATTCAGCATTCTTTGAATGTCATCAAGAGCATGGCTGTTCATCAGTCCTCCCTGGTATGGGAGCTGTCTATCTTTTATTCTACTGCAGTGAGGGAACTTCAATATTTTCTCTGCTAAATGGTTTCTCACACTGCCTTGGTTCTCTGAACTGCTGCTAAGTCATCTTGGTGGCCCTGATGATAATGCACATTTCTTGACAGAAACCCTAAAATCTAATTCCCTTCTTTCCCATAAATAGGGTATATGTTCTGTAAATCAGAAGGGACTTTGCCTCTGGAGCATGAAGAAATTCTGTGGATGGTAGAAGGGACAGGGTTTCTCCCAAGCCAGAGTGCAGGTAGGAAACAGAGAATTTTGTGATTCAGTAGAGATGGGTGCCCAGCCAGTGACTGAGCTTGGAAATATTCAGTGACGTATTTATGAAAAGTACGTTGTTGTCTAAAACATAGTGGGGGATAATGGAACTAATTTCTCACATATTGACCTAGATCTTTTATTTTACATTCAAAATGTTTCCTCTATAATTTTATATTTATTGAGGGCAAAACATGTTACTGACTTTTTTTCAGGTCAATTTCTATGAATTCTTTTCCAAATTTCTCCTTTAAATTTTTTTCTCCATTACATTAAAAAAGTAATTCTATCCATATATCTTTTATAATTACCAGTGTTCTATTTTCCTAAGACAGACAGTTTTTCTTGACTTAAGCCATTTCCTCCTGAAAGTGTCAATCAATTATGAACAAAATTCTCATGAGATTGTTGATACTCAACTTTGTCTGTCTCTGAATTTCATGCTACCAAATCATATTTCCAACTATTCTAGGGATGGAAATTGCAAATCAAAAACATGAAATGATATGCAGAGCACTTTGGAACAGGAAGGACACACCCATCAACATGTCAATGGTGAGTTTCAGGGATGGGAACACTAATTATGTAAATTAAAGACCTGTCAGTGGAATAAATTAGTTTTTGAGTACAATTTCACGGCTGTAATTATTGCCATCACATAATTTCTGAGTCCAAAGATCTGTGTAGTTTTCATTCTGTGAGAAATTAACAAGATTCCAAAATAACAAGCATTTATCAAGAAGCAAATCTTTGAAATATTGAAGACCATAAAGTTAATCTGAGTCCCTTTAAATAAAATACTAGCAAATGGAAAATACTTGGCTCTCCAGGAATTATGTCCAATATGTTTTGGGGTTAAAAGCAAAAATATTTTTTTCTTATTATAATTGTTTGTTCTATAATTCTTATGTAGAAAAATTAATTTGTAAGTTTATATGGAGACATCATTAAGAAATGTTCATCTTCTTTACAAAGCAGAAATCTCATGTTCAAGAGGATTTCTTTGGATGGAAAGACTTGGAGAAAGATCTGCATCACAACACTGCATGCATTCAATCTCTGTTTACTCACCCTGCAAAGAACCAGTGGGTCAACAAACACTGTGGAGGATACCTTGCTGATCATTTGTATCCAGACGAAAACAAGAAAGAATATTGTATCTCATGTGAAGGGCAGGAATGTTTGAAAGGATATAGGAATTTTTTCCGACCCAGAAAATGCAATAAGAGTGACCCTGGAGAGATACAATATGAATGTCATCTATATAGCAAACACTTAAATCAAACCTCTGATCTTAGGAGAATCAATGAAACTAAAACAGGAGAAATGATGTGTGAATGTAATTTTTGTGAGAAAGTCCTTAGGAACTGTTTTGAGCTTAGACGACATGAGAGAACCAAAACTGGTGAGAAGAAAATGAATGCCATGTGTGTGGGAAAGCCTTCAGGAAGTCTTACAACCTTAAAATGCATGAGAAAGTCCATACCGGAGAGAAACCATACAGATGCCATTGGTGTGGGAAAGGCTTTTGTAAATTATACAACATTCAATGCATGAGAAAACTCACACAGGAGAGAAACATATGAATGGCATGTGTGTGGGAAAGCCTTCAGCAAATCAGTTCATCTTAGACATCATCAGATAATCCACACAGGAGAGAGACCATACCAATGATAATTGTGTGGAAAATCCTTTGGTCTATCATGCTGCCTTAGAATATATGATAGAATCCACACTGGAGAAAAATGATATCAATGCCAATTTTGTGGGAAATCTTTTGGTCAGTCATGCCACCTTAAAATACGTGAAAGAATACACACTGGAGAGAAACCATATCAATGACAAATTTATGGGAAACCCTTTGGTCATTTATGCTACCTTAAAGCACACCAGAGTATCCACACTGGTGAGAAACCATATGAATGCCCTGTGTGTAGGAAATCCTTCAATCAAGTAAGCTGCCTGAGACTGCATCAAAGAACACACACTGGAGAGAAACCCTACCAGTGCCACGTGTGTGGGAAATCCTTTAGTCAATCATGTTACCATAAACCACACTAGAAAATCTACACTGGTGAGAAACCATATGAATGCCCTGTGTGTGGGAAAGTCTTCAGTCTATCATCTGGACTTAGACACCCTGAGAAAACACATATTGAAGAAAAACATTCAAATGTCACCTGTGTGGAAAAGCTTTCAGTACATACTCTCTTCTGAGATGGCATGATAAAATACATACTGGAGAGAACCATAGAAATGCCCTGTGTGTTGGAAAACTTTCAGTTGATCAGCTGTCCTTAGAGTTCATGAGAGAACACACACTGGAGCAAAATAACATGCATGCCACCTGTGTGGCATAGTTCTTGACCATCACCGTCCATTAAAAAAAATCAAAGAAGAGTCACCTTGGAGAGTGGTCACTGGAATGTAGCCTGTGTGGAAAGGCCTCTCTTTAAGACCCTAATCTTAGAAAACACGAGCCAGTTCAATAAAGAGAAACCTCAAGTGTGGCATCGATTTGGGAAAGGCTTCAGTCAATCTTATTGCATGAGAAAATGCACATGAAATCAGTTGTGGGAATGTCAGCTGTTTGAGATGTCTTGCCAATGTTCTGCATGTAGGAACCCATGATGGAGACAAACTTGAGTTCCTGTAACATATATTCTAACCTGGTATTGCAAGATACAATAACTAAAATTTTTGACTTCTATTTCACATATTTCTGCTCCTACTCTTATTTTTTCTTTCCTACTTACCTAATTTCAAAATAAACTGATTGCTGACCTAGTTTATTACTGATGAAAGTACTTTAAGTCATAAATGTTTGTCTGTGTACTCTTTTATCCCACGATTCTGACATTGAAAGATCTCTCAGTTCACTTAGTTCAAAGCACTTTTTATTTACTTCTCTTTTGCCTTTTTTCTTGCCATTTCATGTTGAAGGACATGACATGGGTGATGGGTTCTATAGATCTCAAGGGGATTGATTTCTAATATAATAAACCATGCAGGAAACACAGTCTTCCTGGTTTAAATTATTTAAATAGGTAATGGAAATGCTGAAAATTTGAATGATAAGATTGGACTCATTACATACATGTCAAAACTGATAAAATTGCATTCATCCAATATATCATTTGATTGTTCTTCAACTTTACCTCAATAAAGCTATTTTTAAAAATGTGAAGGAACCTTCAACTCTACCTGTGAAATTTAAATCTGAGCACCCCAAAATTGATGAATCACCATTAATCAGTTTGAAAAAATTTTAAGTAATTTTAATCCTCTCTTGACAAACACAAGTTCCCGGAAAATAAGCCATGTGAATAAAATTTGTTTTCAAAGGCCCTAGTAAGTGATCTTTCTTAAATTGCATGAATATTATAACCCCTGTCAAGAAAGGAATGTAGTAGTCTACGATCTTAATTCTCAGCTTTTAATATACCAGAGTGTGTGACAGGAAAGTCATATTGACACTATCCAGGTCTTAGACAGGGTTTCCTCAATCCTGTGTACTATCAGACCCAACCCACTCCCTTGTATTCCTCATGAACTTCTTGAGCTTCATTCACATTGGTTCCCTTGTGTCCACTGGGGGAACTTTTGAGAACGATCCCATAAACAACAACAAAAAAGTATTTTCAAGGATTTTACTTTCAAGTTTTATGTGCTCTCATCTCTCCATTTAATCTGGTATTCCAAAGAGGGGGGGAATGAATGATTAAATTTACATTAATAAGTTACAGTTGTATTCTTGTTACTCAGATCAACAATGATTACAGGTAGAATAAAACAGTTTTAATCTGAGAGACATAATGAAACAAAGAGTGTGGTTGGCAAATTGTTTCCTTTAATGATATTTTCCCCATGTTCTTTGAACAAGAAAATAAATTTTAATTTGTGCTGGAATTTCTGAAATATGCCTGAAACTCAGTGGCAAAACCAATAAAATCCATTAAGTCACAGATTAATAGGTCAGAAGTCCAAGTCAGAGCAGGGTGGATCCTCTGGAAGCCTGTCACAGGACCTCATGCAGGTGCTGGCTGCATCATGGTCTCCGTGGGGCCTGTTGATGCCCTCTCTCTCAGTCTTTGGGGTGGGTGCAGTTCCTTGGTGCTATGGGGCTGTGTACCTGAATTTTGACACCCTGATTTTTGTTTCCTTTCATATGTCTCCATATATTCTGTGCAAATTTGCAGACTTGGGGTGTGTTTGTGTTTGTTGCAGTGTTTGATTCTTTGGGCTGGCTAGACAAGCACTATACAACTGCACTGTACCCACGCCCACAGTTGCTTCTTCTTTGCCTGAAAGAGGCGTGTTCAGAGTTTGATTCTGTCTGCGATCCTCCTATCAAAAGTAATAGATTCATGTTACACCACTCAACTTTTCAGGTTCTCTCAGGTGCCTTCCCTTTGATTAGCTCACAGTGCCTGTAATTGCATGAGCAAACTACCCCCCCCACTCGCCCCATTGCCAGTTTTTGTGGCTGTGAACAAAATATATGACAAGAACAACTTATAGAACAAGTATTTTGTTTTGGACTCAGTTTTAGAGTTTCAGTCCATGGCCACCTGACTGCAATGCTTTAGCCCTGAGGTGAGGCAGAACATCCTGGCACAAGGGCATGAGAGAGGAAAGATACTCTCTAATGGCAACCAGGAGCAGAGAGAGTGAGGAGCCAGGGATGAGGTGCTTATTCCCCAAGGGCTTTAGGGGACTATTTCCTCAAGCTCTGGCCCAATTTCCAGCAGTTTCCCTCCAGTAGCCCATTCAAATCATTGGTCAATCAATTCACTGATCAGGTCAAATCCATCTCTCCTAATGTAATCATCTCCCCTCCAAAATTTTGGAACATTTCTAGATTTTTAATATGAGACTTTGAGGGAGACCTCATTTCCAAACCATAGTCATGAAAGTGAGCAGGGTAAGGACAATGATGGTGACTGAGAGCCACAGGCAGCCTCATCAGACAGGAGAGCACCTCATAGATGAAGCCTTGGGTATCAGATCCTTCTTCAGCTGCAATTGTACCTCTGGATGTAACTTAGCAAATTCTAGTCTTTCAGTGTCAGGCCACACCCTACCCAGTGGCTAGGACACTCTTGTTGCCCAAACTGTCACAACCCCCAATCACCCTGACAACCAAAGCATCAAGAACCTCAAAAATAAAATAAAATGAAAGCTCACTTGTAGCTATTCAATGAATAACAAACCCACTGAGGAGCAGGACATTGAGGCAGAAACAGAAGAACTCATTTACTTAACAATTCCACCTCTGGAGAGGCACCCAAGGGAAGCCTAAAATTCCAGACTCCAGAGCCCAAGGTAGGAAAATCCCAAGGTGAAAGCTAGCCTCTGCAATATGGTGAGGCCTTAAGCAACATAGAGTGGCCCTTTCTCAAAAAATCTAAATATATATATAGTTACTTTATAAAAACATGGACAAATAAACAGACACTTCCCCAAAAAGAAATACAAATGGCCAACAAACACTTGAAAAAAGTGATTGATATCATTAGTTATCAAGAAAAGCCAATGATAACCAGACCAAGATACCAGCTCACACCAGTTAGAATGAATATAACCAAAGAAATAAAAATGTAACAAATGTTGACAAGGATGTAGCACCTTTATGTGTTGAAGTTAAAGCTTATATAGTTGAGAGGTCACTTGGTGATCAACAACATATCTGTTTGTTAATGAATTGGAAACAGTTCAATTTAAATGTGTGTGTTTGTATGCACATGTGCATATGTGTGTGCATGCAGCCAAATTTTGAAGAGTGCCAAACAAACCTTGGGAGCCTATAGTATTTAGTATCTCTCATGTGTGGATTAGGAATATTTGAGGCTTTGCCCATTCAATTTTTATTTTGCATACCATTTGCTGTTTACAATAGGAACTAAAAAGTGCAATGCCAACCTCTCTGTGCAAGAACAGTTTCACTCTAATGTGGCAGATTCCATTTTGACTTGGTGTTGGCAAGGATGACAGAGACCAATGTGTGGACTTACCTCCTGGCCCTTCATGGAACCGGCCCCCAGGCAGTGTTGGTAGAGGGCTGAACCTTTGCTTTAATACAACAAAGTTTCCTGCCATTTTTGCACAGATTATTTCACCTAAACAGATTCCTCTGGTTCCACCCATGTCCCAAGAACAGTAATGATTTGTATACTTCAAAAGAGATAGAGTAGGGGCTTTGGATGTTCTCAGACAATTACATGATATCATAGAGGAAGTAGATTTACTCAATAACCAGAGATGTGGAATAATCAGGTGGTACTCTGCAGATATACACAATTATTCTATCAATTAACAGGAAAAAGAAACAAAGATAGAGATGATATGCAAGTCCCCTTCTCTTTATTAACTTTCAATTTACTTATTTCACACTTCAGTCGATTTATAAATTCAAATGCCTTTGACACAACTGGGTGTGGTATTCCATATTTGGATCAACTCTTTAATTTCCAGTACACTGTAACTTTCTACTCATAGTTATCTTTATTCTCTGAAATACTATTGTAAATCTTAAAATCTGATATATTATCTCTGATTTTTTACATTATTGCTAAGTATTTATGTCCTATCTGAATAATATAAACTGTTAAATGTGCACTTGGGAAATAAATGAAATTTGCTTCTATCCATTAAAAACTAACTTTGGGTATTTTCAGGGATATGTAATAGGGGCATCATTCTTTCCCATAAATATTAAAAAAGGAAACATAAGAGAGTTGTATCTGCACATTTTAATAACCTAGTTTATATCATCATTGCGTCTGTAATTTCCTTATTTAAATCTCTAAATTATATAATTTATATTTTTACTACAACAAATTAAATTTGGGAAAATTGAGAGCCTTCAGAGGAATTTGTTCACTAAAAACTTAGACCAATAAAAGGAGAAACTATCACCTTATGTACATAAAGTTCCTTTGGGACAATTTGATTAGGTCACCTTTCAAGGCCACATGATAACACTCCTAATCCTATTAGTGGGACCGAATTACATCTATTCTAATCATCTCTGGGATATTTTGAAACGTATCACTTAACGTTTCTTTATACCTAAATATTTTGATACATGCACATTTATAAAGTTAACACAATACTTTGTACAATTGTCACTATACCGCTTCATCAAATTGTCACTTCACCTTGGCTTCTCAAATAAAGAAATAATTGCACATCAACTGGACCTGGTGATATACACTTTAATCTCAGGAACTCGGAGGCTGAGGCAGGAGGGTTGCAATTTGGAGGCCTACCCTAGGACATTAGTGAGACCCTCAGATCTTAGCAAGACTCTCTCTCGAAGTAAAACTGAAAGGACTGGGAATGTGGCTCAGTGGTAAAGCTTCCCTGGATTCAATTCCTAGCAGCTAAATAAACAAATACATACATAAGAAAGAAAAATATTTTCACATGAAATGTTACTCTGTTGTTGAATATACCTCTAGTTTACTGCATTGCACTGTGGTTTGCTAGTGATTGATACAGATGCTCTAAGATTGTTTAAATTTCCTTATGTCCTGTAGATCAACATTAGTAGCTCTCAAATGCCTTCCCCTCTTGACCTTCAGAATTTATCTATATTGCTCATCCTTACCCTCCCAAGACTTATTCCAAATTGATCCTTTATGAAGTCTGGTGGGACACTTTAGAAAGAGCAACAACAATGGGTAAGTATGGAAATTCCACCTATGAGTTGAATGTTCTCTCATCATAATTTTGTGTTGAGATCCAGAAAACTGAATGTCACCATAAAGGAAAGACTGATTGGAGGTTCCTCTGTTCATGTCACTCTGCAGTTCCTTTCCTTTACATTCAGAACTGCAACCTAAAAAGTGAAGCTAATAAGTAGTTTTTTAGTCACTTTGTCATTATTCTGACCAAAAGACCTGACAAGACATATAATCAAAAAAAGTTTACCTGGCTGTCAGTTGCAGAACTCTGTCCATACACAGCTGACTTCATGGCCCTGGGCCCATAATCAGACAGAATATCTGGCAGAACATTTGGGAAAAGAAAAAAGCTTAATGGTAACAGAAACCAGAGGGTATGCTTATGCATACAGACACATAGACCAAGGGTACAGAATAGAAGATACAGAGAACATGCCCCACACACATCTAAAGTCAGCTAATCATTGACAAATGGGCCATAAGCACAATTAGGAAAACCTCTTTAACAACCGGTGCTGGGACAAGTGGTTGTCCATTTGTAGAAGAATGAAATAGACCCATATATCTCACCCTGTGCAAAAAATTAACTCAAAATAGAAAAAAACACTTTGGTGTTACACCAGAATATTTTCAGTTCTTGGAAGAAAATCTATGGTCCACACTCAAGCTCTCAGACAAGGCAATGACTTTCTCAGTAGAACCCCTCTAGCACAGGAAAGAATGCCCAGAATTAATCAATGGGACATAATCAAATGAAAAAGCTTTTCACAGCAAAGAGATCAATTAGAAATGTGAAGAGAGAACACACAGAATGTGAGAAAAGTTTTGCTAGCAACTCTTCTGACAGAGGATTATGTCCACAATATATAAAGAACTCCAAAATCTTTAAACCTAAAAAAAAAACCCAATTTCTAAATGAGCAAATGAACTAAACTGAAACTTCTCAAAAGAAGAAATAGAAATGGCCAAAAAATATATAAAAAGAATGTTTGACATCATTACCAAATGCGAATGCCAATCACAACTATACTTGGATAACATCTCGCATCAATCAGAGTGGCAGTCATCAATAGCAGAATGTAAAATAAATACTGGAGAGGATATAGATGAAATGAAACACTTTTACACAGACGGTTGGACTATGAATTAGTCTATCTGCTATGGAAATTTGTATAGTCTCCTCAAAAATCGTGGAATCACCATATGATCCAGCTATACCACTTTTAGTATTTACCCTAAAGAATGAAAGTAATCTTACAATAGTGACACATGCATGCCCATGTTTATAGCAGCACAATTCACAATTTCTAAACTATGGAACCTGCCTTGGTGTCCATCAAGAGATGCATGGACAGAGAAAACATGGTATGTATACAAAGAGAAGTTTTATTCAGTCACAAAGAAAAATGAAATCATAGCATTTGCAGGAAAATGGATAGAAGTTGAGATCATCATGTTAAGGGAAATAAGTCAAAATCAGAAAGTTAAGTGTCCCATGCAGAAGATAGAGAGGAAAAAGAACACAAAGATGGGAATGGATCTTCTAAGATCATAGGGAGATCAGTAGAGGAAAGGGACCAAAGGTGGTGGGCAGAGGCTGAACAGGGCAAATGCTGGGAGTGATCTTCACCAGATTATGTTGTTATGTCGTGTGCATGTACCACTATGTAACACCAAAACCTATCAACACATACAACTAGAATGGCCCAATGGAAGTGTGGAGGGAAAAAGAAAGCAGTTCAGGCCATAATAGCAAGAAAGCAAATAGAGAAATTGGTTCACAGGAATAGAACATACACCCAAAGGCAAGCCCTCAGTGGCTTCCCTCCTCTAGCACACCCAATTAATCCCTATCTGGGGATTACTGCACTGATTGTGTTGAAACTGTCATAATCCAACCTCTCACCTCTAAACTTTCATGCATTGTCTCACACAGAAGCCTTTAGGGGCAACCGCATATCTAAACTGTGACACCCAGACCTTTTAATTCTCAGCAACAGGGATGGGATGGGTTCTATTCCCAAAGGTGGAAATGTACAGTGGGCATAGCTGGAGTGGTTCTTTCCTCTTTCCTTTTATATTCTAGCAATGCAGGTATGCAAGCAGAGGCCAAAGCTAGAGTTCCTGACTACAACTTTAAATACACAGTAAGTGAGAAATCAATAAACCACTCAATGGTATAAATAGAAAAGCCAATCGTCTCACATTGAATTCCAAAACAAAATACAGATTTGCAAGATTTTCAACATCCAGTTCATCCATGATAATGTAGAAAATGCAATGTAGAATGAAGCGTGAAAGCATTTCATAATTCTGAACATAAAAACCTATGACTTAAATCAGAAGAGCTTTTTTGGGATTTTGTACTTTTTTTCAAGAACACAGTTCATTAAAAAGAATGTTCAACTGGGTTGTAGCCTATTTCTGTATTGCCAACTACTTGGCTGAGGTTGGAGGATAACTCATGAAGAGAGCCAGCTTCCCATGCAGTGCTCAGCAGTGGCTAAGCTTCCAGTAGGTCACTACAGGCCCAGTCCCCTTGAGGGGCCTAGTGTTAACAGGGTGTGAAGGCACATGGGAACTCAGAGAATGTCAAAAGTTTGTAAAAACCCTGATTTCCACTTGTAGGTGAAGAGTTAGGATTGGACATGTCCCAAATTGAAAGGTTAATGTCCATCAGGCCCAGCGGCCCGCCAGCGTGGCAGTCACATCACTCCATTTGGAGTAGGGGCAGAGCAGAGCCGCCGCCCGAGCCTGCAAGGTAGACAGACTTGCGACCGACCGGCGGAACAGGCCCAGCGGTCTACTGGTGTGGTAGACACGTCACACAAATTGGAGGAGGGGCAGAGCAGAGCTGCCTCCCGAGTCCGCAAGGTAGGTAGACCCGCGTCCGACCGGCGGATCAGGCCCAGCGGCCTGTTGGTGTGGTAGACACGTCACCCATCATCCCAATTGGAGTAGGGGCAGAGCAGAGCCTTCGCCCGCGGTCGGAGCAGACACAGCGGCCCGACAGCGTCGTAGTCACGTCAACCCAATTGGAGCAGGGACAGAGCAGAGCCGCCACCCGCGCCCAGAACAGGTCCAGCGACCTGCCGGCGTAGTAGTCAAGACACCCCAATTGGAGTAGGGGCAAAGCAGATCCTCCACCCACGCCCGCAAGGTAGGCAGGCCTGTGACAGACTGGTGGAACAGGCCCAGCGGCCTGCCGGCATGGTAGACACGTCACACCACTTGGGGGAGGGGCAGAGAAGAGAAGAGCCGCTCCCCGAGCCCGCATCAGGCCCAGCGGCCCGCCGGCATGGCAGCCACATCACCCCATTTGGAGTAGGGGCAGAGCAGAGCCGCCGCCCGAGCCTGCAAGGTAGACAGACTTGCGACCGACCGGCGGAACAGGCCCAGCGGTCTACTGGTGTGGTAGACACGTCACACCAATTGGAGGAGGGGCAGAGCAGAGCCACCTCCTTTGCCCGCAAGGTAGGCAGAACTGCGACCTACCGGCGGATCAGGCCCAGCAGCCTGCTGGTGTGGTAGACACGCCATCCGTCACCCCAATTGGAGTAGGGGCAGGGCAGAGCAGAGCCTTCGCCCACGGTCGGAGCAGGCCCAGCGGCCCGACAGCGTCGTAGTCACATCAACCCAATTGGAGCAGGGACAGAGCAGAGCCGCCACCCGCGCCCAGAACAGGTCCAGCGACCTGCCGGCGTAGTAGTCACGACACCCCAATTGGAGTAGGGGCAGAGCAGATCCTCCACCCGAGCCCGCATGATAGGCAGGCCTGTGACAGACTGGCGGAACAGGCCCAGCGGCCTACCGGCGTGGTAGACACGTCACACCACTTGGGGGAGGGGCAGAGCAGAGCCGCAGCCTGCGCCCAGAACAGGCCCAGCGACCTGCCGGCGTGGTAGTCACGACAACCCAATTGGAGAAGGGGCAGAGCAGAGCCGCCGCCCGCGCCTGCAAGGTAGTCAGATCTGCGACTGACCGGCAGAACAGGCCCAGGGGTTTGCGGACGTGGCAGACACGTCACCCTAACTGAAGTAGGGGCAGAGCAGAGCCGCTGCCTGTGCCTGGAACAGGCCCAGAGGCCCGCCGGCATGGTAGTTATGTCACCCCAATTGGAGTAGGGGTAGAGCAGAGCTGCCGCCCACGCCGGGAACAGGCCCAGCGACCCGCCGGCGTGGTATCACATCACCCCAATTGGAGAAGGGGCAGAGCAGAGCCGCCTCCCGCGCCTGGAACAGGCCCAGCGACCCGCAGGCATGGTAGTCATGACACCCCAATTGGAGTAGGGGCAGAACAGAGCCGCCGCCCGCGCCTGCAAGGTAGTCAGATCCGCGACTAACTGGCAGAACAGGCCCAGGGGTTCACGGACGTGGTAGACACGTCACACCAATTGGAGGAAGGGCAGAGCAGAGCCGCTGCCCGCGCCTCCAAGGTAGGCAGACCTGCGACCGACCAGCAGAACAGTCCCAGCAGCCCGCCAGCGTGGTAGACAGATCACCCCAATTGGAGGAGGAGCAGAGCTGCCGCCCGCCCCTGCAAGGGAGACTTTTCAACTATACAAGAGCAATATAAATATATAGGGGGAAAATTTCAAAAACACAACAGTTTCACCAAGCAGAAAGAAACACGAGCAATATGAAAAGACAAGGAAAGAAAGGACCACAAGCAATGCAGGTCAACTCAACTTTAGAAGAGGTAATAGCTGCAGCAGATGGAATGTCAGATAAAGAATTCAGGATATACATGCTGCAGATGATCTGGAGTCTCAAGGAAGACATTAGACAGCAAAATCAGACAATGAAAGATCACTTCGACCACTTCGACAATGTATTACATAAACAAATCCAAGAAGCAAAAGATCAACTATACAGGGAGATAGAGATAATAAAAAACAAACAAACAGAAATCCTAGAAATGTAGGAAGCAATAAACCAACTTAAAATCTCAATTGAGAATACTACCAGCAGAGTAGAACACTTAGAAGATAGAACATCAGACAATGAAGACAAAGTATTTCAACTTGAAAAGAACATAGACAGCTCAGCAAAACTGTTAAGAAACCATGAGCAGAACATCCAAGAAATATGGGATAATATAAAGAGACCAAACTTAAGAGTCATTGGGATACAGGAAGGTATAGAGGTCCAAACCAAAGGAATGAGCCACCTATTCAATGAAATAATACGAGAAAACTTCCCAGACTTGAAGAATGAGACAGAATCCCAAATCCTAGAAGCATACAGGACGCCGAATGTGCAAAATCATAAGAGATCCACACCTAGACACATTATAATGAAGATGCCCAACATACAGAATAAGGAGAGAATTTTAAAAGCTACAAGAGAAAGGAAGCAGATTACATTTAGGGGTAAACCAATCAGGATAACAGCTGATCTTTCAACACAGACTCTGAAAGCTAGAAGATCCTGGAATAACATATTTCAAAAACTGAAAGAAAATGGGTTCCAACCAAGAATCATGTATCCAGCGAAATTAAGCTTCAGGATGGAAGATGAAATTAAAACCTTCCACGATAAACAAAAGTTAAAAGAATTTTCAGCTAGAAAACCATGTCTTCAAAACATCCTCGGCAAAACATTACAGGAAGAGGAAATGGAAAATAACAATGAAAACCAACAGCGGGAGGTAGGACAGTAAAGGGGGGAAAATAATCAAAAAGGAAAACAAACCATGTTTAGTAACATAAATAAACAAATATGGCTGGAAGAACAACCCATATCTCAATAATAACCCTAAATGTTAATGGCTTAAACTCACCAATCAAGAGACACAGGCTAGTAGAATGGATCACAAAACAAGACCCAACAATATGCTGCCTACAGGAGATGCATTTGATACGAAAAGACATACATAGACTGAAGGTGAAAGGTTGGGAAAAATCATATCACTCATATGGACTTTGGAAACAAGCAGGAGTGTCCACACTCATATCAAATAAAATAGATTTCAAGCCAAAGTTAATCAAAAGGGATAAAGAGGGACACTACATACTGCTCAAGGGAACCATACACCAACAAGACATAACTATCATAAATATATATGCCCCAAACAATGGTGCAGCTATGTTCATCAAACAAACTCTTCTCAAGTTTAAGAGTCTAATAGACCAACATACAATAATCATGGGAGACTTCAACACACCTCTCTCACCACTAGACAGATCTTCCAAACAAAAGTTGAATAAGGAAACTATAGAACTCAATAACACAATTAATAACCTAGACTTAATTGATATATATAGAATATACCACCCAACATCAAGCAGTTACACTTTTTTCTCAGCAGCACATGGATCCTTCTCAAAAATAGATCATATATTATGTCACAGGGCAACTCTTAGACAACATAAAGGAGTGGAGATAATACCATGCATCTTATCTGATCATAATGGAATGAAACTGAAAATCAACGATAAAAGAAGGAAGGAAAAAACATGCATCACTTGGAGAATGAACAATTGGTTACTAAATGATCAATGGGTTATAGAAGACATCAAGGAGGAAATTAAAAAATTCTTAGAGATAAATGAAAGCACAGACACAACATATCGGAATCTATGGGACACATTAAAAGCAGTTCTAAGAGGAAAATTCATTGCTTGGAGTTCATTCCTTAAAAAAAGAAAAAACCAACAAATAAATGATCTCATACTCCATCTCAAAAGCCTAGAAAAAGAAGAGCAAAACAACAGCAAAAGAAGTAGAAGGCAAGAAATTATTAAAATCAGAGCTGAAATTAATGAAATCGAAACAAAAGAAACAATTGAAAAGATTGACAAAACTAAAAGTTGGTTCTTTGAAAAAATAAATAAAATCGACAGACCCTTAGCCATGCTAACGAAGAGAAGAAGAGAGAGAAATCAAATTACTAGCATACGGGATGAAAAAGGCAATATCACAACAGACACTTCAGAAATACAGAAGATAATCAGAAACTATTTTGAATCCTTATACTCCAATAAAATAGAAGATAGTGAAGGCATCGATAAATTTCTTAAGTCATATGACCTGCCCAGATTAAGGCAGGAGGATATAGACAACCTAAACCGACCAATATCAATTGAGGAAATAGAAGAAACCATCAAAAGACTACCAACTAAGAAAAGCCCAGGACCGGATGGGTATACAGCAGAGTTTTACAAAACCTTTAAAGAGGAACTAATACCAATACTTTTCAAGCTATTTCAGGAAATAGAAAAAGAGGGAGAACTTCCAAATTCATTCTACGAGGCCAACATCACCCTGATTCCTAAACCAGACAAACACACTTCAAAGAAAGAAAACTACAGACCAATATCTCTAATGAACCTAGAAGCAAAAATCCTCAATAAAATTCTGGCAAATCGGATTCAAAAACATATCAAAAAAATTGTGCACCATGATCAAGTAGGATTCATCCCTGGGATGCAAGGCTGGTTCAATATACGGAAATCAATTAATGTTATTCACCACATCAATAGACTTAAAAATAAGAACCATATGATCATCTCGATAGATGCAGAAAAAGCATTCGACAAAGTACAGCATCCCTTTATGTTCAAAATGCTAGAAAAACTAGGGATAACAGGAACTTACCTCAACATTGTAAAAGCAATCTATGCTAAGCCTCAGGCCAGCATCATTCTGAATGGAGAAAAATTGAAGGCATTCCCTCTAAAATCTGGAACAAGACAGGGATGCCCTCTCTCACCACTTCTGTTCAACATAGTTCTCGAAACACTGGCCAGAGCAATTAGACAGACGAAAGAAATTAAAGTCATAAAAATAGGAAAAGAAGAACTTAAATTATCACTATTTGCAGATGACATGATTCTATACCTAGCATACCCAAAAGGGTCTACAAAGAAACTATTAGAGCTAATAAATGAATTCAGCAAAGTGGCAGGATATAAAATCAACACGTATAAATCAAAGGCATTCCTGTATATCAGCGACAAATCCTCTGAAATGGAAATGAGGACAACCACTCCATTCACAATATCCCCCCAAAAAATAAAATACTTAGGAATCAACCTAACAAAAGAGGTGAAAGGCTTATACAATGAAAACTACAGAACCCTAAAGAGAGAAATAGAAGAAGATATTAGAAGATGGAAAAATATACCCTGTTCATGGATAGGCAGAACTAACATCATCAAAATGACGATATTACCAAAAGTTCTCTATAGGTTTAATGCAATGCCAATCAAAATCCCAACGGCATTTCTTGTAGAAATAGAGAAAGCAATCATGAAATTCATATGGAAAAATAAAAGACCCAGAATAGCAAAAACAATGCTAAGCAGGAAGGGTGAATCAGGCGGTATAGCGATACCAGACTTCAAACTATACTACAGAGCAAGAGTAACAAAAACAGCATGGTACTGGTACCAAAACAGGCGGGTGGACCAATGGTACAGAATAGAGGACACAGAAACCAATCCACAAAACTACAACTATCTTATATTTGATAAAGGGGCTAAAAGCATGCAATAGAGGAAGGATAGCATCTTCAACAAATGGTGCTGGGAAAACTGGAAATCCATATGCAACAAAATGAAACTGAATCCCTTTCTCTCGCCATGCACAAAAGTTAACTCAAAATGGATCAAGGAGCTTGATATCAAATCAGAGACACGACATCTGATAGAAGAAAAAGTCGGCTACGATCTACATACTGTGGGGTCGGGCTCCAAATTCCTCAATAGGACACCCATAGCACAACAGTTAATAACTAGAATCAACAAATGGGACTTACTCAAACTAAAAAGTTTTTTCTCAGCAAAAGAAACAATAAGAGAGGTAAATAGGGAGCCTACATCCTGGGAACAAATCTTTACTCCTCACACTTCAGATAGAGCCCTAATATCCAGAGTATACAAAGAACTCAAAAAATTAGACAACAAGATAACAAATAACCCAATCAACAAATGGGCCAAAGACATGAACAGACACTTCTCAGAGGAGGACATACAATCAATCAACAAGTACATGAAAAAATGCTCACCATCCCTAGCAGTCAGAGAAATGCAAATCAAAACCACCATAAGATACCATCTCACTCCAGTAAGATTGGCAGCCATTATGAAGTCAAACAACAACAAGTGCTGGCGAGGATGTGGGGAAAAGGGTACACTTGTTCATTGTTGGTGGGACTGCAAATTGGTGCAGCCAATCTGGAAAGCAGTATGGAGATTTCTTGGAAAGCTGGGAATGGAACCACCATTTGACCCAGCTATTCCCCTTCTCGGTCTATTCCCTAAAGACCTAAATAGAGCATGCTACAGGGACACTGCTACATCGATGTTCATAGCAGCACAATTCACAATAGCAAGACTGTGGAACCAACCTAGATGCCCTTCAATAGACGAATGGATAAAAAAATCTGGCATTTATACACAATGGAGTATTACTCTGCATTAAGAAATGACAAAATCATAGAATTTGGAGGGAAATGGATGGCATTAGAGCAGATTATGCTAAGTGAAGCCAGCCAATCCCTAAAAAACAAATGCCAAATGTCTTCTTTGATATAAGGAGAGTAACTAAGAACAGAGTAGGGACGAAGAGCATGAGAAGAAGATTAACATTAAACAGGGACGAGAGGTGGGAGGGAAAGGGAGGGAGAAAGGAAATTGCATGGAAATGGAAGGAGACCCTCAGGGTTATACAAAATTACATACAAGAGGTAGCGAGGGGAAAGGGAAAAATAATACAAGGGGGAGATATGAACTGCAGTAGAGGGGGTAGAGAGAGAACAGGGGAGGGGAGGGGAGGGGAGGGGGATAGGAAAGGCAGCAGAATACAACAGACCCTAGTATGGCAATATATAAATCAATGGAAGTGTAACTGATGTGATTCTGCAATTTGTATACGGGGTAAAAATGGGAGTTCATAACCCACTTGAATCAAAGTGTGAAATATGATATATCAAGAACTATGTAATGTTTTGAACAACCAACAATAAAAAAAAGAATAATTATGGAGTAAGAATTATAGGTAAAAATAAATAAATATGTATATCTGCATTAAAAAAAAAAGAAAGGTTAATGTCAAAATAATTGACAACTAGAAATTAGCCATTTGGAAAATTGGCTAGAGTTAGGTGTCACAGCAGGGTACCCAGTAATAATGCCTCTAGGGGAAACTGGATTCCCTTTTGCACCCTGCCTGTCCTATTTGGGGGAGAGTATGGTAGGGTCCATGAGACCATTATTTTCTCTATCCCGACTCCTTACCCTCTCAATCAACATGCTAGTCTTATATAGATCTTAGAGATTAGCTTAAGCCAGGCTGGACATGGTGGCTCAAGACTGTAATCCCCAGAGACTCAGTGGAGACTGAAGGAAGACTGCAGCAATTCCAGGCCAGCATAGACAAATTAGCCGGACCATCTGTCAAAGGATGGAGATGTGGTGTAGTGGTTAAAGCCACTGGGTTGAATCCCAGAACCAAGAAAGAAAAAAATAACTTACTATGTGGGCAGGGAGTTTTATTTTTGTAGGGCTGAACAGTGGTTCAAACGTCTTGGAAATCCAGAAGGGTAGCTGTTGCAGGTCAGGGGCACAGAGGCCCCCAGGATGCCTCATCAAACAGTGGATTTTGTGTTTTGTATCTGGTACTGGGGCTGGAACCCAGTCGAGTGTAACTGTGCAGCCAAATCCCCAGCCACTTTTGTGTTTTTATTTGGAGACTTGGTCACCCTAAATTGTTGGGAGCCCTGGTAAGTTGCTTAGGAAAGCCTGGAACTTGCAATTCTCTTTTCTCAGCATTACAAATGACAAGGCTTGCTAATATACATTAAGCCATTTCCATTTCAATTATGAGTCATTTAGATTTATCACCATTGGTTACTGACTTTAGTAGTAGAGATGTAAAATCATGGAAGAGGAAACTAAAATCACAAAAATAGACTCAATAGAAAGGAAAATGGTTCACTAAGAGCCAAAACAGGAAGAGTAAAGAAGTCCCTATTGAAACAATAAAGCTTAGAGACCATAAAATGTTGCTCTGATGGCCCAAATGCCCATATAGGATTTATCTCACTGTGAAGCAAGGAGCCTCCCATCCCATTGTCTGGAGAACTCCCCAGGAAATAAGAGTTGGAGGAGGTGGAGAAGACAGCCAGCAGGGTTCCTCAGGTGAGCAGGGACTTGCTCTTCTCCCAGGCTCTGGACTCTTCAGTGCCCCTTCTCTGGGAACATTTGACCTCTGCTTGACTTCCTTTTATTTAGGGTCAATCAGTTTGTAAATCTCATCAGGGCCACATTCTAGGGACACACCCTGACTTCACAGACACTGGTCCTAACCAGGGTTTCAGCTTGGATCACACCCTCTCAGGCTCATGGGATTTTCCAGACTACTCTAAAGCTGTTTCCCACACACAGTTGGAGATCAATGAGTGAAGGCCACTCCTGAAGGGGGATTTGCAAGATAACTCAGGTCTTCACTCACTTATTAATAGCCCTGTGTGCATCCTGTGGATGGGAGGCATTCTAGAGATAGGAATTTGGCCAGGAATCTGGCAGACAGAGAGGTCCCATGGGCAAAGGGCACAACTTCCTGGCAGAATAGTAGACTTGAAAATGCAATGAAAAATGAATATACAGGAAAGTATTCAAGAATAAAATGGTATAAAAAATCATTACTATGATGGAGAGGGCAATAGTATGACACGGGCTAAGTTGTATTTTCAAGACAATATCATAATTTATGATAGGGTGTGCTGAAAGTGGCCAACTAGATGTACCCAGTACACAGCCCCTGCTGCCCAAGGCTGAATGGAAAGCCCAGTTCTGCAGGGATGAGATGAGGTAGGAAGACCAGGGGAAGAGCTCGAGGGCATCTTCAAGGATCAGCAGAAAAGGGAGGAGCAGCAAAGTCAGTTTTGAGAACACAAACAGAATGAATGGAAGGGATAGACTCTGGCAGCACTGGAGATGTGTGGTGGCCCCTGGTGGAAGGGGAAGGAGAAGCAGGCTGTGTTCAGCAATTTCCCAGCATGAGCTGGAAAGATAATTAGGTACTGAGAAGGAATCAGTATTGGAGACAGATCATCCTTTCCCAGGAGATGGAGAGGATGTGGGAGGCCCTGGCACTGCACAGACTGTTTAGGTGGACATTCTTCCCCAGAAAGTAGAAATTTCTGCAGATTTCTTTTCTTTTCCCTTTTCTTTATTATTCTGTCTTTGTTGAGCGATTGCTTATGTTTGAGTACCCCAGACACACTGGCCATGTGTACTGTATTTTCGCTCACTTTCCTTGCCCAAGTGGTGAGTCCACCTGGCCATGGAAGTGGGACTGTGCCATAGTTTTAGCAGGAGCTTGGGTAGTGACATTGGCTTCTAGTCTGTGGGAATACAGAGTAGAGAAAAGCAAAGGACACTTCCACTTTAAAGTGGTCTGAACTCTGAGATACCCAACAAGGCCATTGGGATCTAGAAGTGGGTCTAGTTGGGGTTGAGTAGAAAGCTGCTTCTGTCAGCATTCTAGCTCAGTATGCCCCAGCTCTCTGGCACCCAGGAGTGTCTGGAGTCAATTCCCAAACTCCTCCCCCAGTACATGTAAATGATCTGAGTCTTGCAGTCTGCTTTGGCTCACAAGCTGTCCAGGAGAGGGGACTGGCCAGCATCTGCAGCCAGAGCCACACTCCCAACCTCAGATAAAGTAACAGAGCCACACTGAGGGTTTATTCTGCTCTGAACAGGAAAATTTCCTCCAGCACCAACCAGCAGGCAAGAAGCTGGCAGAGCTGAGCAGACAAACCCCTGACAAGTTTGTCCAGAGGTCGAAGTTGAGATGCAACAATGAGTAGGATGATTTCCTGCCTCAATGACTTTCTTTTTTTTTTTTGGGGGGGGGTTAATGCTGTTTAATGCTGAATTCTCCTCAATGACTTTCATACCCAGGGGGTGTTAAAATCAAATCCATGGAAACCTCTCCATTTAAAAATCCTCAGCAAGGACAAAACCCATATCCTTTGTGATTGTTTTTTGCACTACTTCTTTACTCTCAAGTATCCTCTACAATCTCCCACATTTGTTCTTTCAAAGGTCTATTGATAAAACTTACTTCTCAATTCCCTGGAATTTTCCTCAGTAGCTTTTAAAATTTTTCTTCTCCATCTCTTCATTACTCTTTCATTCTTCTTCTTCTCATTTTATCTGCTGTCTCCCATTCCTTTCTCACTTGTTTCCTTTGTATTTTATTTTTATCCTTTTCGTTGAGCACATTGAGTAGTGCTCATTCTATGATTAATGCTTAAGTCTTTGGCTACTCTATTTTACTTATTTCCCACTTTTCTCATGGGTTAACACAGTCGTAGAGATTCATAGTAACTTTTCAATATATGTTGCTATATGGATAACTATTAAATTGACAGGTTCTCTCCTCTCTAATAGGGTCTGGAGATTGAACTTCCCTTTCTGATAACATTGGATACCCTCACAGAAGAGAAGCAACAGAGTCCCTCGCAGCACGTGCTTCAACAACTTAGAGCATTTGAAAACCCGAAGAGACAAGCCAACAGGAGGCCTCCATAGGTTATAACCACAGTAAGAGGGCCCTCAAAATCACAATAGCCAGTACACTCTAAGTTAATTGTACAAATTAATTAACAACATGTAAAGTTCAATTTAATTTTCTAATACGGCATGAATTGCATTAAGTAGACACTGTAAATCATTTTTTCCCAAATCACCACTGAAGTTGAGCACTTCTTCATATTTAAACTTGTTGTATTTGTTTTATATTCATGCTTTTATTTTTCTTTGCTCCATGTGTTAATTGGCTGAATTTAATTGTACTTGATGTAGTATTAGTGAGAACTTTGTGCTGGACTCTGCCCCCAGCACCCAAGCGGGGCAATGTGCCTTCCAGTAATCAGGAAGACATCTGTCCTGGACCATGTGTTTTCAAGGCAGCCATCTGTCAATAACACCAACATGAGAGCACTCTGCCCTGCTTGTCTCCCATCCAAACCCTGAAATTGCTTTCTGTCATGTGTCTCACTGCCAGGCAACTTTAAGTCACTCTGGGCAGAACCCTGCCCTACCTGTGAAGACAGCAGTCCAAAAGCCAGAGGGTGTCTCCTTTAAAGTGGCCCAGGCTGCCTCCAGAAGGCAAGGCATGAGCCAAAGGCTCAACTCTCCAGCTCTGGCCAGGTGTCCTGATCTGACCAAACAGCCCTGCCTGCAACCTGCAGCACAGAGAGAGGCCCCAAACCCCAAACTCACCATCAGGGTCCCCTAGAGACTGACCAGAATGCCTGAAGGAAGCCTCTGTAGGAGCAGTTCCTTCTAAACTCCCAGGGGACCACTCGGAGACCAGGCTTGGGGGTTCTCCAATTTCTCTAATCTTCAAGGTACAAGTGGATTGGAAGGAAAGTGTCACCCAACTGCTCAGGAAAATTCCCACTCTAATACCTCTCACTCCCCTGCACCCACTCCTGGGTGGGGAAGCAGTGCCCCACTGTTGTTTGGGAGAGGCAGCCACCAGGAGAGATAAAAACAACAACAACAACAACAACAACAAAACCAGAAAGCAAACAAGAATAAAAGAAAGTGCTGGGGCCGGGGGTGGATAATGAGCAAGAGGGGATCACACAGATGTAAAAGGAAATGGGGATCCAATCGGAGGCATTGAGACTGAAGCAGTAATGGGGAAAGAACTGAAGCAGGAATGCCATAAGTCAGAGTTAGGATGACTACAGGCCTTTACAGCCTGCTTTGTCAGGGATGATGCAAGATCGCCATCTAGAGGACTCAACTCCTCCTGCATCTGTTGGATCAAGCTGTCCCTTGTCAGGAATGGCAATGGGACACTTCACCACAAGGCATGAAAACCAGGCCTACCATCCCTCAGTATTGTATGTTTGAGGCCTCGGAGCATTTTTTTAAAGGTATGGACCTCACGATTATTCATCAATTGGATGACTTTTTAGCCCATCCCTCTGCACCAGACTTAGACTCTATATCTTCCAATGAGTCCAACTAGCACTTAAAGAAATTGGTTTAAATACCGCTCCAGAAAAGGCTCAACAACTAATTCCTTTTCACTTTCTGGGAACCTTATTAACCCCTGTAGAGGGCAAAATACAGGCTCCAAGCATTTACATAACATCTCCCATTACTTTCAATGAGTTACAAAAGGTTTTAGGAGACATAAATTGGCTTAGGTAATTTCTCCAGGTTCTTCCTAGGCTGTACCTCCCCTGTTCCAATGTTTGGAGGGTGACCCATCCCCTTTGTCTTTAACAAGAGTAACTCCTAAAATGTACAACGACTTTCAGAAGGTTAATAATCAGCTTGCTAACTTGCATCTTAGTTGATGGAATCCTGACAAGGACATTGTTGCTGTAGTTCTAGGTACTTCTCGTATTCCCACTGGTCTTCTTTTCCAGGAACCAGGTAACCCTATTGAATGCAGACTTCTTTCTGCCACTTTTCCTTCCCAAATTACCACAGAATTAGATATGTTTTGTCTGATGACATCACATCTGCACACTAGAACTCTTCAATTATTTGGGCTAGAATCTGATCAACTTGCCTTGCCATTAACCAAATAGGAGATACGCCTTCATTTAAAAAATAATATCCTGTTTCATAGTGCAATTATGGCTTTTCCAGAAAAATTGGATTATCATTTCCCTCACTGGATACTTATCTAAGCTTTAATTAGTAAAACAGTTCACTTTTCAAAAACAATTTGAGAGGAAGCAATTCCTGGAGCTGAACTCATCTTTACTGATGTCACTTCTTTTGGTGCCCTCGTAATCTTTATTTATAATCTTACCATGGATGAATACAAAACCTGGACTTATAAGGAGTCTGCTGCCTTATGTCAATTAATAGAGTCACAGGTAGTCACTTGGCCATCAAAGCTAACTTCACAAGCTATAAATATCTTTACTGATAGTGTTTATTCTGCCTAACTTATACCCAGATTGCCTCATTCTTTATTAAAGGCAAAACAAAATCAGCTTTGGATATACTCCTTAATTCTCTTCAAAGAATGCTCCAGAAATGTACTAATTTACTGCTCATCATTCATGCCAGAGCTCATGCTGGTTACCTGGACTGCTCTCAGAGCTTAATAGTTTAACAGATCAAGCCACATGAAATGCATAAGTCACAAATTTGGAACTTAAGAGAGCTACACACTCATTTCCATTCAAACCGTTGTCTCCTACACTCACTGTCCAACAAACTACACAGATAGTGAGAACTTGTAAAAGTTGTGCTCCATTTCTGCCTTTGGGACTCTTACAATTCCAGGAGTCTATCCACAGGGTTTAAAGGCATTCTCTTTATGGCAGACGGATGTTACAGGAACACCCTTGTTTGGTAAATTTAAATATGTACATGTCATAATTGGCACCTTTTCTGGGCTACATGTGGCTACTCCTATGGTGAGAAAAAAAGCCTAATCATGTCCCTCAACATATGCTCAAGTGCATTATGGCAGCAGGCATTCCACTTAATGTAAAAACGGACAGTGGTCCAATTACTCTTCCAAAAAGTTTGCTGGATTCTGTGCACAATGGAATATTCAACACTCTACTGTGATTCCTTGTAACTCTCTCATACTTGAGAGAGCCAGCCAAAATCTTAAGGCTCAAATCACAAAACTTAAAGGGGGGAATCCCTTGCTAACTAAAGCAAATCCTCATATTTTAACCAATATGACCTGAAACACCTTAATTTTTAAAAATTTGTTGATGCTAGCCATACCCCAATATAGACATTGGGATCCATTAATAGGTCCCTCACAGTTACCACAAGGGTCTGGAAGACACAGCAATAGCAACCACCAGACCCTTTATTAAGCTGAGGGTGAAGTTTTGCTTGTGTCTTTCCAGAAAATGCTATACCAATCAATCTGGGTCCCCGCAAGCCTTGTGCAACCCTGGACCGCTGATTCCCTGAGGCACCAACTGACCCTCAAAGAGAGAATGCATCACCAAATGGCAAAGGGACCACAACATCCAATCACCTGGGGTGATATCAAAGGGTTGGTCATGTGGGCTGAACTGTTGGGAGAAACTGCCGTCAAGATGTCTCCCAGCCTTCTGAACTCTTCATTTGTCCTCTCACTTTAATCATTAAGAGTGCACAGGCTGTTCATTGTGGACCTCCATCCCTCACCCTCCTTTCCTTAACAGATGGGAAAAGAGATGACCCTTTCCTCACTCTTTCAGCATTAACTCTCACCTGTTCACAGATATTGCTCCTCCAGGAGCCTTCTCCACAGTACCCTGGAACTCCTCCGTGGCCTTGCCAGATGAACCTTTGTTTTTATTTAGTTTGTACGCATAGTAACATCACTGAAAGAATTTCCACACATCCTTGAGCTATGTTTTCTCCAGGAGTTTTCTATGATGAATTTGTTCTGATGACCCATTTGGACTTTCATTCACATTGCCATCAAAAGTTTAATGGAACCTCCAAACAACCCTTTGTCCCTATTTGTTCCCAGTCTACCCCTGCACAAGCTTTTGATAACATCACTTTTCCTTGGAATCCTCGTCATGCACGTAGGCCTTCCACTGTTAACTTGGATGCATGCTCTTGGGCTCTGCTTTGAGGTATCAACGTCACTATACACTGGGCAGATTGACAAACCAATGTTTCAACCCACTCTTAGGATGATATGAAATTATATTCTCAAGCGTTTGTCACCTCTCTATCCTTTGCCTTGCCAGTAATGATTCCTTTAACTCTACAGACATACCATGCTCTAGCAATAATACCTGCCACGTAAGCTCACGTGTTGCAGGCAATATGTCCAGTTTTTTTTTTTTATGTAGTTCACATGCTGCCTTTTATCTGGATTCCTGGAAATCTGACAGATGATTGGTTCAGGCCATGGAAGAAAGCTATATATATCTTGGTTACAACGAGGACTGAAGAGAACAGAAGAAACTCTTGGCCATATTGTGGCTGGAATCATTTCTCTTCTACTTTCTCTGCTGTATTATCCTTCTCCCAATTATAGCATGCTCATACTGTAAACAACATAATACAACAAATCAGCACCGCTTTTGAGACTCAAAAATGAATCAATCAACAATTACATGCTGCCATCTTGGTTCTCCAACAACAAAAAAAATGACCTTCAAGAAGAAGGTCAAATCAAAGCTCTACATCAAACTCAAAGACTGCTTTGTGATATGTGTTTTATGAACATCTGTGTGACTCAATTTCCTTGGGGTGATTGTCTACAAAATTATACTAATTTGTCAAATTGTATTCATAAATCTTGGGGACAATCATTTTTGACAAACTCTCCCTAATTAGACTACTCAATTTATAAAACTTAATTCTACTCAAATTAGTTTCCATCTTCATCCGAGTGTGGGCTACACATGTACTTAACCAATGAAAAAGTTCATTTCATAATTTAATCCCTGCAATCTGTTAATATATGGCATACTCGGTATAATTCTCATGTTAGCCTTGTTTATTATCACATGCCTTATTAGCTGGGTGCATACAGCTGGACATAAAATTGTCTTACTCACTAAGGTTCTTTAAGATTTAGAGAAGGCAACTGTTGGTGGGTCTGATTCTGGACCTACATGGAAGAATTCTTATCTTGCTCATTTTGCAGAAGGCCACGTCCTGGGGCAAAGTGCTATCAGAACACTGGCAAGTGCCACCTCCTTGCTACCTTGACAAGAATTTATTTCCCTGTTGGTGCAAGGCCACCCTACATGGCAGTTTCTGAATTCCTGGTGTCTTGGCAGCTCTAAGATGATATGTTTGTATCACCCCTCACCTATCAGGACTGTTATATATAAATTGGCACATACCCAATGTGCACCACAATCAAGCAGATGCTGTTCTCTGACACGATCTCTGGAGTGGTTTCTCTGGGCCCTCAAGCTCCCCATAGTTGATGCTGGAAGGGCAGGCTCCTCAGCATCCCCCTGAGCATACAACCCTACCAGCTAGGAGCCTCCCCCTGAGTATACAACCCTACCAGCTAAGAGACTCCCCATCCTGGAGAACTCTGAGGGACTGAGCTCCATTATGCCACTCAGTAATCTCCATTAGGACCTCCAAGTCTCCACTTTTTGAGGACAGTTTGTAGAAGTGAGGTAATCTGAGGAAGAAAAGACTCGCCCTTCGTCTTCTAATGACTTGGAGAGGACTTTTGGTATACGGAGGCAGAAATGCAGGGAGGAGGCTACAGCTAGTGAATAGGAACCTCCCTAGCTGTGCCTGGCTTGCCAATCTTGGACCTCCTGGAGTGCTGGAACAGACACACAGACACAGACTCTCAGTTCTGTAAGCCCAAATTGGCTTTTTTATTGGAAGTTAGTAGATGACCACATGAAGGATCTTACATTGTCAATTTTATGTAGAATGGAGCTGGTATGCAGGCAAATGCATAAGCTATAATGTAGGTAAAAGCTCAAAATTACTCTCCTTTGTCCAAATGGCTGAAATTTGGAAAACTTTGAGTGATTTCTGGGGCCTCTATCAGTGGAAGATGTCAGTAAAAACCATCGTGGAGAAAGTACTCTTGACCTTACATTTTGAGGCTATTTAAAGTCATTCTTCAGTAGTCTTAAACATTTATTTCAATATTAATAATATTCTCCCCAGTGTGGGATGCCATGTCCATATTTTGACAGCTTGGCTATGCAAATCCCTTTCTAAATGGTTTTCTTCACAAAGTTTATTTGCTATACACAGAATCTCTACTTGCCTCACCCTGGGAACACTGGGTGGCTCTAAAATAGTGAATACAGCAATCAAGCTGATTGATACTGCATGCTGAATCCTCTATCACTATATTTTCCCATTCTCTCTCAACAAACCTATCAAATGCTAATAACTGACATACAAAAGTTTGTTTTACTGTTTCAGGCCTGGACACTGGAAATTTAAAATAATGTCTAAGCCATTCAAACTGTGAGCAAAATTTGAGAATCACTGGAGTTGGCTGGCAAAGACCACAAGTCAGTGACATACAGTCACCATTCTCTCCCTTTGGGAACCAGTCTGACTGGGATCAAGAAAGTGTCTGTGGCTTCCTAGGGACATGAAGCAGATGCCTCTTCCCTCCTCTCTGAGAGCACTAACACTGCTGTCCTTGTTCACAGGGAGTATTTGATGTGATGATACTTCTTAAAATGACTTTAAGAAAACCAAGGCAGGTGATCTCTATGGAGAATCATGGAGGAGAACTATTTATCTAAAGACAGCCTCGTAAACCCCCAATGACCTGGAATTCACTTTGAGAAGCAGGGCTTAAATTCTGGGAATGTGTGACTCTGAAATCTGGATAGAGGTAAACTCTTGTATCTTTAGTAAGGTCAGTGCCCAAGGTGATGGTAGTCCCCTCACAGACTATGCCCTATAACATGGGATGCAGGCACATCCCTGTTATGGAGCTAGCACAGCCCAGTGATACCCTTCCTGCAAAGTGGCCTTTCTTATCTAAACTAGGGTTGGGATCAATGAAGTGTATCAATTTCCTCCCTGAAAGATCACTGTAATTCTGAGCAGTAGTAAATGAAGTCATATAAAAAGATGTCTGAGCAGGGCAGCCTTTGGGAAACAATATGCCTCTCCTACCAAAGTGACTTTTACTGCATTTCCACTCTTTTCTCACATGTGGCTCAGGATGCCTTGTGCTCAGGTACCTGTGCTTGAACCCCCAATGCTTTGTGGGATTTAATTCTCATGTCCCTCGGTTTGAGTGACTGATAGTGAAACACATGAAGAAAGGAAGCAGGGTGCAGGTGCTGGAAGGATGAGAAGGAAAACGTCAGGGAGAATTCCCGTGGAAGAAGGGGAGCTTTCTGTGGAGCTCTGCATGCACAGGCACTGGGGTCTAGAAGCCAGAGGCACTGAGAACACAGGTCCCTGTAGCCAGGTGCTGAACCTCAGAGAGGCATGCTGTGCTGGAGCATTGTGTCCAGGTGCAGCAGCGAATCTAATGTTCCCGTCAAGGGGGAACTATAGGGAGACCTTCCTGGAGTGGAGTCTGTCTGTGTGATGGGCAGAGGGGAATGGCCCCCTTGTACTCCTGCTGGCTGGGGGGAGGATTTTGGAAGTCCTGGGTGTTGGGGCTTGCCATTTCCCTTTATTTAGGTCTCATGCCCTCACTACTCTCCCTGGACCTCAGTACCTGCCCTCAGAAGAGAAGACATCAGAGTGTGTGAAGAAGAGCAATGACCTAAAAGCAGTGCTCAGGTGAGGAGCACCTGCCATTCAACTCTGCACCCCTCTGTAGTGTGTGCACTTGACCAACCTTAGTGATGAAGGGCAACTCAAGTCATGTCTGAAGACTTCCTCCCTCACTCTCATGCTGCATAGGGACTACTGTACGTAAATATTCACTGACCTGCAGGAATCTTGTGGGGTCTTCCAGGAAGGAGTCCACCTCTAGTGTGGACTGTGGGTTCAGTCCCTGATGTTCTGACCCGTCTCAGAGGTGCTGGGCAGTGACGTGGTGCTGCAGCCCAAGGCAGCCTGCTGTCCTGGGTGACAGGCTCCTTCCTTCCTGCCAGGCCTCTCCATGGACAGGACTACTAGCCCCAGGCTGAGAGCTGCCGACTGAGACAGGTGTAGTTCATCCAGCTGAGGGTTCTGTGGCCAATGGGTTTTCAGCCCCAGAACGGCAGGTGTTCTTCCCTCCTCAGGCTGAACATTGACCCTGGGAGCTTCTTCACTTTCACCCAGGCTCACCTGGCGAGTGGAAATAGAAACCAGGTTCGGGTGAGAAGCCCAGAATGGTCCAGCTGAATGTCCTCACCTGAATAACTGGCTTGAATGCAGGACCCACAGAAGTTTCTAATTCGATCCACCCCCTACATAGACCCTGATCAAAGTCCCCACTTAGAGGCTGGATCATGTAACCTTGCGGTTCTGACAGGTCCGGTTGAATATACAGATTTTATCATAATGTGTTTTTAAGCATTGAGAAGAAAACACTGGCACGCTCAGCATAAATATCTTCAGGACTCTAAATTTTCACGTAAGTGGGAAATGCGAACCTCACCTTGCAGAGCCAGATGCAGCCCAAGCCTACTGGACACCAAGCCTGCTACTGAGCTCCATGGAGACAGAGGTGCCTTGGTCTGGAGGTGTGGAGGGCCCCAGGCCAGCAAGGACCTGAAGGTGCTGTAGAGGAGCCTAAGACCCCGCCCATACTGGGCACACCCCTGCAGACCAGTTTCCTGCTGGCCCTGAAGCAGGTTTCCCTCTTCTGGAGTGAGTGTCAGTAGTTTAGTTCATAAGTGCCTGTGTCCCCCAGTTCTCCACACGTGGGCTCCACAGTCCTGAACTCCCTGTGCACATCCTGGTCTCCATCCACTTGTCACTCCCCTGGGAGACTAGGAGACACACCCCTAGGGGGGCATCTGCACCTGGCTGGGTTTGGGTAGAGTCTCTCCAACTCTCTTCCCCCTCCCCTCCCCTTGCTTTCCATCCTCCCCATCTCCCTCCTCACCCAACACAGGGACAAGCCACTCTCACCAGTGAGTCAGTTCTCACCATTCCCAGTTCCTCCCAGATAATGCAGGGATGTGGAACCTCCCCTGGCCCTGACATTATGCAGGCCACACCTTGCTAAGATGCCCTATGGATCCTCATGACCTTTTGGGGTCTGAGCCTAAGTTCTTGAGACTTCTCCTTCTTAGTTCTGACTCAGGGAGAACCCTGAAGTTGGATGTGGGGATTCCACCTACCCTGTGACACCCCTGTTCTTTTTCCCTAACCCTCATCCAGTTGACTTACCAGCAGAGACGTCTTTAAATTTCCATTGTGGAGACAATCAGTCAACACATCATTGGAACAGAAGCAAAAGGCCCTGAGACATTAAGGAGCACACATGGAAGCTCAGATTTTGCAAGGATAGTTTGGGGAATGGTATGACCAGTGGCAGCTACAATCCTAGAAACATCAAAAGCAAAAACAAAACAAAAAACAAACAAAATGAATAATTTCTGGTTCAGATAGTCTGATTTCCATATTTCCCAATTACTATAGACAAAACACCAGTTTTTACGAAACACACCATGATCACTGGTATGGAGCGATTATGAGAAAAGCCTGTGTTCTTGAAGGAAGAAAGTGAGCTGTGACAATAATGCCCAGGGAAGTGTATTTCCTCCCCTCACCATGCTCCATCTCTCCTGTCCCAGCACTTTGTGCTGAGTACTAAGGAGCAGCTCCAGGAAACTGAGGGGCTCACGCTCTCTCTGTGTTGTTTAGAGAGCAGAAGGTCACTGTGTTGAGGAAGTAATTCTGAAATACTGTCCAGGGCTCTGTGCACCCCCGTCTCAGGGCTGGGCTGTGGTTTGTGGCAATGATGAAGGGATTTTGCAGACACAATTTCCATTCATTGTCAATTATGGGGAAAAATCCAGAGTGAACCTAAGTTGACCAGGTGAGCCAGATAATTTCTTGTTCTAATTATGAAAGGAGAATTTCAGGCAGAGTTCTGAGCCTTAAGAAGGTCTCTAGCTGGCATTAAAGAAACAACCTTGGGTTGGTTGTGAGATGCAGTGGTGCACTGCAAAACCAGGAAGCCTGAGGCCCTGACTTCCCTCTCCTGAAATGGAAGAAAAAATCATAAATGGTACCTGATGGAATAGAAAGGGACAGGGACATGTAGGAGGGAACTGAAGTCAGAGTATGGAAACTGAGGTCCCCCGCCCCACAGAATGGAACCCTTCCAACAGTCTGTGGGATATGTGAGGACCAGCAGGCTCTCCTGAGATCACAGCCCCAGACCACACCTGCTGGAGGGCCCTGAGAGGTTTGCAGAGGACCCAGCCTGGCCGGACCTGGAATCCTGACTTATATTTTTTAACAACTGACTTTGTCCCATTATGTTTCACAGAATTGTCTCTCGAGTTTGTCCCACCTGGGCCCAAGCCTGCCACCACTTCCTGCTAGAGCCAGTGGGTGGTAGGCTGGTCAGGAAGGCTCCTTCTCCAGCAGCTTGCTCTGGGGCCTTCCTGGGCAGCTGGCTGCCTCTGCCTGGCTCCCTGGGTCACTGCCCCTGGTGATTGGAAGGGGTGCTGTTTGGTCGCTGCCAGTGCCCTCCAGGGGCAGCCCTGCTGCAACCTTCCCAGCCTGCCCAGCCCCCTTAGTGAGGTACAAGTGAGTTTCTTTTCATAACAGGGGAGAAGAGGTATGGCTACTGTTGGCTGTTGGCTGTGTGGAGGACTGTGTGTGCCTTCATTGCTCATTGTTTCCATAGGAAAGAAGTTTTTTTAAGGCTGGGGAAAACAACTGCAATAAGCTAACCCTTCTCGACACCCTGCTTTCCTAAGAACTAGCCAGTGTGGAGCAGCTGGTGTATAAACACCGGCTCATTTTTTTAAATTAATTTTTTGATTTTCTATATGAGAGTGGAATGCATTACAATTATTATTGCACATATAGAGCCCCTTTTTTCCTATCTCTGGTTGTACACAAAGTGTATTCCACCTTACACCTTTGTTTTATACCTGTATATACAGGTATAAAGAAGGGTCCCTTTTCAGATAAGTTTCTTACCTGTTGCATGTATCTAGCCTCCAAACAATGGTGGAACTAGGCACATGCAGCAGACAGAAACCTGACTGAAAAAGACATGAGGCATCCTCATTTTTGGAATTCATTTTAATTGTGAGGCTGAGGAAATGCAGAGTGACGTGGACAAAGGAATCCCCAATCAGTCTATGGTAGTGGATGTCAACACAAAATTATGATGAGAGAACATAAAACTTACAGGTGGAAAGTCCACACTTACTTATTGTTGTTGCCTCTTTCTGAAGTGTTCCACCAGACTTCATAAAGGATCAATTTGGAATAAGACTTTGCAAAGTAAGGATGAGGAAATAGGTAAATTCTGGAGGTATAGAGGGGAAGGCATTTGAGAGCTGGAAACTACTAAAGTTGATCTATAGGATGCAAGGAAATTTAAACAATCTTAGTCCATTTGTATCAATCACTAGCAAACTACAGTGCAATGCACTAAACTAGAGGCATATTTGACAAGAGAGTAACATTTCATGTGAAACTATTTTTATCTGTTATGTATTTATTTGTTTATTTAGCTGCTAGAATTGAACCCAAGGAAGCTTTACCACTGAGCCACATCTCTGGTCCTTTCAGTTTTTATTTTGAGAGAGAATCTTGCTAGGATGCTCATGGACTCACTAAGTTCCTAGGGCAGGCCTCCAAATTGCAACCCTCCTGCTTCAGCCTCCTGAGTTTCTGAGATTAAAGGTGTGCACCACCAAGTCCAGTTAATGTGCAATTATTTCTTTATTTGAGAAGCCAAGGTGGAGGATGAAGCACTATAGTGACAATTAGACAATGTATTGTGTTCACTTTACAAATGTGCATGTATCAAAATATTTAGGTAAAAAGAAATGTTAAGTGATCAGTTTCAAAATATCCCAGAGATGATTAGAATAGATGTAATTCAGTCCCACTGATAGGATTAGGAGTGTTATCATGTGGCCTTGAAAAGTGACCCCATCAAACTGCCCCAAAGGAACTCTATGTATCTAGGGTGATAGTTTCTCCTTAAAGTGGTCTAGATTTTTAGTGAACAAATTCCTCTGAAGTCTGTCAAATTTCCTTAATTTAATTTGTAAAAATACAATGTAAAATAAAGAATTTATAGAATCAAATACAGAAATTACAGACATAATGGTGATATAAATTAGGTCATTAAAAAGTAAAAATTCAACTCTCTTAGAATGTTTCCTTTTTAAATATTTATGGGAAAGAATGATGCACCTATTAGATATCCCTGAAAATACCCCAAATTATTTTTTAATGGATAGAAACAAATTACATATATTTCCCAAGTACACAATTTAAAAGTTATATTATTGAGATAGGACATAAATACTTAGCAATAGACTCCCAAATCATACATAAAATATCAGATTTGAAATTTAAAATAGTATTTCAGTGAATAAAGATAACTGTGAGTTGAATATTAAAATGTTCTGGAAATTACTGAGTTGATCCAAGTATGAAATACCACAAAAAAGTGTGAAATAAAATAAATAAAGAGAAGGGAACTTACATACCACCTCTATCTTTGTTTCTTTTTCCTGTTAATTGATAGAATAATTGTATATATCTGCAGAGTACCACCTGATATTTCCACACCTCTGTTCACTGAATAAATCTACTTCCTCAGTGATACCTTGTAGTTGTGTGAGAACATCCAAAGTCCCTATTCTATCTATTTTGAAGTATACAAATCATTACTGGTATGGAGATGTGGGTGGAACCAGAGGGCATCTGTTTAGGTGAAATAATCTGTGCAAAAATGGCAAGAAAACCTGTCATATGAAAGCAAAGGCTCATCCCTCTACCAGCACTGCCCGGAGGCTGGTTCCATGAAGGGCCAGGAGGTGAGTCCACACATTGGTCTCTGTCACCATTGCCAACAGCAAGTCAAAATGGAATTGGCCACATGAGGGTGAAACTTCTCTTGCACAGAGAGGTTGGCATTGCACTTTCTAGATCCTGCTATAAAAAGGAAACAGTCTACAAAATAGAAATTGAATGGCCAGAACCTCAAACATTCCTAATCTACACATCAGAGATACTAAATAGTATAGACTCCCAGGCTTTGTGGGCCCTCTTCAAAATTTGTTTGCATGCACACATATGCGTGCACGTGCATACAAACACACGTTTAAATTGAACTGTTTCCAATTCATTAACATATAGATATGTTATTGATCATCATATGTGACCTCACAACTATGAGCTTTAACTCACAAACCTTCTATATCCTTGCCAACATTTGTTATATTTTTATTTTTTCCGTCTGGTTATCCTTGCATTCCTTGAAAACTAGTGATATCCAGCACCCTTTTCAAGTGTTCATTGGGCCTTTGTATTTTTTCTTTCTTTCTTTTTTAGGTAGGGGCTCTCTATGTTGCTTAGGGCCTGACCATATTGCAGAAGCTGGCTTTCAAATTGTGAAGTTCCTGCCTGGGGCTCTGGAGTCTCTGGGATTATAGGCTTGCCCTTGGGCACCTAGCTAGAGTGTTAAGGAAATTGTTAAGGAAATGAGTTCTTCTGTTTCTGCCTCAATGTCCTACTCTTCAGTGGGTTTCCTATTCATTGAATAGCTACCAGTGAGCCTTCATTTTATTTTATTTTTGAGGCTCATAATGCTTTGGTTGTCAGAGTGATTGGGGGTTGTGTCACTTTGGACAAAAAGGATGTCCCAGCCCCTGGGTAGGATGTGACCTGATATTGAATGACTAGTTTTTCCAAATTATATCCAAAGGTGGAATTACAGCCTAAGAAGGATCTGACACCCAAGGCTTCATCTTCAAGGTTCTCTCCTGTCTCATGAGGCTCACTGTGGCTCTCAGTCACCATCATTGTCCTCACCCTGCTCTCTAGTCCATGACTATGGCTTGGAAATGAGGTCTCCTGGAACTCTGATATTAAAAATCTAGAAATATTCCAAAATTTTGTAGTTGAGATAATTACATTAGGAGAGATGGATATGACCTGATCAGTGAATTGATTGACCAATAATTTGAATGGGCTACTGGAGGGAAACTGCTGGAAATTGGGCCAGAGCTTGAGGAAATAGTCCCCTAATGCCCTTAAGGAATAAGCACCTCATCCCTGGCTCCTCACTCTCTCTGCTCCTGGTTGCCATTAGCAGAGTATCTTTTCTCTCTCATGCCCTTGTGCCAGGATGTTCTGCCTCACCTTAGGCCTAAAGCATTGCAGTCAGGTGGCCATGGACTGAAACTCTAAAACTGAGTCCAAAACAAAATGCTTGTTCTATAAGTTGTTCTTGTCATATATTTTATTCACAGCCACAAAAACTGGCAATGAGGGGGGTAGTTTTTTCATGCAATTAGAGGCACTGTGAGCTAATCAAATAAAGGGAAGGCACCTGAGAGAACCTGAAAAGCTGAGTGGTGTAACATGAATCTATTACTTGTGTTAGGAGATTTTCAGACAGCACCAAACTCTGAACAGGTCTCCTTCAGGCACAGAAGAAGCAACTGTGGGCCTGGGATACAGTGCAGTGGTATAGTGCTTGTCTAGCCAGCCCAAAGAATCAAACACTGCAACAAACACAAACACACCCAAATCTGCAAATTCTCACAGAATATAAGGAGACATATGAGAGGAACAAAACTCAGGGTGTCAAAATTCAGGTCCACAGCCCTACAGCCCCAAGGAACTGCACCCTCCCCAAAGACTGAGAGAGAGATAATCAACAGGCCCCACGGAGACCATGATGCAGCCAGCACCTGCATGAGGTCCCGTGACAGGCTTCCAGAGGATCCACCCTGCTCTGACTTGGACTTCTGACCTATTAATCTGTGACTTAATGAATTTTATTGGTGTTGCCACTAAGTTTCTGGCAATGTGTTGCACATAACTAGAAAAGAAGCACAGAAAATTTCCACTTCTCCCTCTAACAGCTCACAACATAAATTGAACATCCAAACAAGATTTAAATGATGCACTGAAAGAGATGGAGAACAGGCTGAGAAAGAGAATCATGTGAAACAAATTTCATCTGTAACTTCTAAATCCAGTTGATTCTGAGGTTGGTGAAAACCAGGAAAAAAGAAAAAAAAAACTACCAAATATATCTCCTTGGTGGTATAATCAAGACTTTCTACATATTACACAAATGCCAGCACCAATTAATATTGGTTTTCTTGTTCAAAGAACATGTGGGAAATTATCATTAAATGCAACAAATTGCAAACCAAACTTTGTTTCATTATGTCTCTCACGTTAAAATTGTGTTTTTTTCTGTTTTAATTGTTGTTGATCTGAGTAATAGGAGTACAACTGTCACTTAATAATGTAAATTCAATCATTCAACTTGCTTCACCTTTCCAAATACCAGATTAAATGGAGAGATGAGAGAACATTAAAATTGAATGTGAAGTCCTTGAAAATGCAAATTTTTTTTCAAAATTGTTTAATTCGGAAAAGTTCCCCCAGTGGACACAAGGGAACCAATGTGAATGAAGCTCAAGAAGTTCCTGAGGAATACAAGGGGGTGGGGTATGGTCTGAACGTACACAGGATTGAGGAAACCCTGTCTAGGACCTGGATAGTGTCAATATGACTTTCTGTCAAACACTCTGGTTGGTTGAAAGCTGAGAGTTGAAATTGTAGGTTACTACATTCTTTTCTTGACAGGGTTTAAAATAAGCATATGTCATTTAAGAAAGATCACTTATTATGACCTTTTAAATCAAACATCATTCATATGGTTTATTTTACAGGGACTTGTGTATGTCAAGAGAGGATTCAAATTACTTCAACTTTTTCATACTGATTAAAGGGTGTTCTTCAATTATGGGGTGCTCAGATTTAGATTTCACAAGTACAATTGAACATTTCTTCACATTTTTTTTTCATGGCTTTATTGAGGTAAAATTGAAGTGCAATAAAATGCACATAATGGAAGCATGCAATTTGATAATTTTGACATGTATGTAACTAATACAATCTTATATTTTAAATTTTAAGCATTTCCATTTTCTTTTAAAAAAGTTAAAATCATGCAAATTGTTTAGTGCATAATTGATTATATTAGAAATCAATCACCTTAAGATCTATAGAATCCCATCTCCACACTTCAGGTCCTTCAACACAAAATGGAACACCTATACATACCTCACAGTTCAAGGAAGAAGGCACAAGAGAAGGAAATAAACAGTTCTTTGAAAGAAGTGATAATAAAAGCTTCAAATACTAGAATTTCTGGCATAAAAGAGCACTCAGATGAACATTTATAACTTAACATATTTCTAAGAAAGAAGCTAGGTTAAGAATCAAATAATTTTCAAATTTGGAAGTAGGAAAAAATATGAGTAGGAGCAAAAATATGTGAACTACAGAGAAAAAAATTAGTTATTAGATCTTGTAAGAGCAGGTTAGAATATATGCTACAGAAACTCAAGTTTGTCTCCATCATGGGTTCCTATATGCAGAACATTGGCAGTACATCCCAGACAGCTGACATTCCTACGATTGATTTCTTGTACATTTTCTTGTGCAGTCTAAGGTAGTAAGATTGACTGAAGCCTTTCCCACATAGATGCCACTCCTGAGGTTTCTCTCCATTGAGCTGGCTCGATTTTTCTAAGGTTAGGGTCTTAAAGAGAGGCAACATTTCTACACAGGCAACATTCCAATGGCCACTGTCCAAGGCAAGTCATGTTTCATTTTTCCATACTAGGGTGATGGCCAAGGAGTATGCCACACAGGTGGCATGCATGTTATTTTTCTCCAGTGTGTGTTCTCTCATGAACTCTGAGACCAGATGATCGACTGAAGGCTTTCCCACACACAGGGCATTTGTATGGTTTCTCTCCAGTATGTATTTTCTCATGGAGTCTCAGGCCAGAGCATGTACTGAAAGCTTTTGCACATAGGTGACATTTGTATTGTTTGTCTCCAATGTGTGTTTACTCATGTTGTCTAAGGCCAGATGATAGACTGAAGGCTTTCCCACATACACCACATACATATGGTTTCTCACCAGTGTGGATTCTCTGATGTGGTTTAAGGTAGCAAGATTGACTGAAGGATTTCCCACACAGGTGGCATTGATAGGGTTTCTCTCCAGTGTGTGTTCTCTGATGAAGTTTAAGGTAGCATTTTTGACTAAAGGATTTCTCACATAATTGACATTGATATGGTTTCTCTCCAGTGTGGATCCTAGCATGCATTCTAAGGTAGCATGATTGACCAAAGGATTTCCCACACAATTGACATTGGTATGGTTTCTCTCCCATGTGGGTTATCTGATGACGATGAAGGTGAACTGATTTGCTGAAGGCTTTCCCACACAGATGGCACTTGTATGGTTTCTCTCCAGTGTGGATCCTTGCATGTATTCTAAGGTAGCATGATTGACCAAAGGATTTCCCACACAATTGACATTGGTATGGTTTCTCTCCTGTGTGGGTTATCTGATGACGACGAAGGTGAGCTGATTTGCTGAAGTCTTTCCCACACACATGGCATTTGTATGGTTTCTCTCCTGTGTGGATTTTATCATGCATTTGAAGGTTGCATAATTTACAAAAAGCTTTCCCACACCGATGACATCTATATAGTTTCTCTCCAGTATGGACTTTCTCATGCATTTTAAGGTTGTAAGACTTCCTGAAGGCTTTCCCACACAGGTGGCATTCATTTTGTTTATCACCTGTTTGCGTTCTCTCATGTTGTCTATGCTTAGAGCAGTAACTGAAAACTTTCTCAGAAAAATTATATTCACAATTCTTTTCCCCTGTTCTAGTTTCATTGAGTCTGCTTAGATCAGAGGTTTCATTAAAGGATTTGCTGCATAGATGACATTCATATTGTGTCTCTCCAGGGTCATTCTTGTTGCATTTTCTAGGTTGTAAACAGTTCCTATGTCCTTTCAAATATTCTTGCCCTTCACATGAGAAACAATCATTTTTCTTGTTTTCACCAAGATACAAATTGTCAGCAAGGGATCGTGCACAGTGTTTGTTGTCCCAGTGGTTCCTTGCTTTTCTCCATTCCAAGGAATCCTCTTTAAAATGAGATTCCTGTTTTGGAAAGAAGATGAACATTTCTTAACAATGTCTCCATATACTTAATTTTTCTACATAAGAATCTTAGAACAATCCATTGCAATATGAAAATGAAAATCTTCTTACTTTTAATTTTGTGAACATTGTAGATAATTCCCAGGTGAGCCAAGTATTTTCCATTTACTAATATTTTATTTAAAAGGGCTCTGATTAACTTTATGGTCTTCAATATTTCAAATAGCTACATGAGAAATGCTTGTACATTTGGAATCTTTTTAATTTCTCCCAGAATACAAGCTATACAGATGTTTTGACACAGAAGTTGTGTATTCCCAACATAATGACAGCCGTTAAATTGTACTCGGTCACTCATTTATTCCACAGACAGGTTTTTAACTTACATAATTAGTGTTCCCATTCTTGAAACTTACCATTGACCTGTTGATGGGTGTAGCCTTTCTTTTCAAAACTGCTCTGCATATCATTTCATGTTTTTGATATTCATTTTCCATCCCTAGAAGAGTTGGAAATACAAATTGGTAGCATGAAATTCAGAGACACAAAGTTGAAGGTCAACTATCTCATGAGAACGTCTTTTTTCATCATTGACTCTTTCATGGAGGATATGGCTTAGATAAAAAAAATATATATCTTGGAAAAATAGAACACTGGGAATTATGAAAAACATCATCATAGAATTATTGTTAAAAAAGTAATGGAGAAAAAAATTTAAAGGAGAAAATCTGAAAAAGAGACATGAAAATTGACCTAAAAAACACACTAACAGGTTTTCCCCTTAATGAAAATATAAATATAGAGGAAACATTTTGAATTTAGATTTAAAGAAGCTACGTCGTACATGAGAAATTTTGTCCCATGGTACCCTACTATATTTTAGACAACCACATTAATTTCACAGCTATGTCAGTTAATATTTCCAAGCTCAATCACTGGCTGGGCAACCATCTCTGTAGAATCACAAATGTCTCTGTTTCTTACCTGCACTCTGCCTTGGGAGAAATCCTGTCCCTTCTCCCATCCACAGGATTTTTCCTTCCTCCAGATACAAAGTCACATCTGATTTGCAGAACAGATACCCTATGCATGGTAAAAAAAAAAGTAATTGTATTTTAGCATTTCTACCAAGAAATGTGCATTAGTGACAAGGCCAAGAAGATGAGTTAACAACAATAGAGAACCAAGGCACTGGGAGAAAGTATTTAGCAGAGAAAATTTTGAAGTTCACTCACTGCAGTAGAATAAAAGATAGAAATCTTCCATACCAGGGACACTGAAGGACACCCATGCTCAGGATGACATTCAAAGAATGCCAAATCAGCAGTTCTTTCAGGCACTTCATCTCTCCACTAAATATTACTTTTCAATGGAATCCAAATAATCACACAAAAATGTTCAGAATTCTCTTGTTTTGGTATTCAATCCTCCAGCACCATGACAATATAATTATTTATAAATATTAGGTCTATGTATAATTTAACTTTAATGGATACATAACATTATGGTGTGGACTATATTGTAGTGTGGTGTAAAATAAGTTTTGATTAAAGTAATCAATAAGAGCAGCTTTCTTGCATGTAATTATAAGTTCTATGAGAAAGTCAGGACAGAGATTGGAATTGAATAGAGAGGCTATTCCTGATACTGTTATTGAAGAAATAGGTATACCCTCATATCTTTCATATATATAATTAATGGACTTACCAACTGATACCAGATGATTAATGATTTCCAGCATCACTGATCAGTGTAGCATTTTCTGAGATGGGTCCAGCATGGCCCACTCTTCTTGGGTGAAACTTATGCTTACGTCTTCAATGGTCACAAATTCCTAGAACGGTATTGACAAGCTAGTTTAGAAAGAGCAAGGAGATCAATTTCACAAAAGAGGGTTCAGAGGACAGCATGAGGCAGAGGGAAAACTAGGTGTGCAAGAGATCAAACTGTTAAAGCACCAGCCTATTCATTTTCAGCTTCCAACATTCTTACTTTCAGAAACCCAGAAAGTACATACATTGAATTCATAGAATTTATAGTAAAGGAATGTGGAATGATAGAGAATCATGAAATATGAGAAAAAAAATTTAAGAACTGGTAAGGATAACTTTCAATCAGGCTATTATAAAATTTTCACTTGAATCTTTTCAACTAAAATTTAAATCCCCATTTATTTAAATAACTTTCCAGAATTATCACCAGGCCAACCTTAACATTAATTTGTCATCTTGAAAATTGGTTATGTATAAAATAATCATTTTCACAAAGAGGTATCTAATATCTCTCATCAGTAAAATATTTAGTAATGTGAGTGTTTAAACAGCCAATGAATTTCTTTATATCTTCAAAACATATTTAAACTATAACCCTATAACCAAAACAATGCAGTCATTCTTGAACCAATCTTCAGAATTTTTGAGAACTGAGCAAACTACATGTAACTTGGTGTCAGTAGGAAGAGTCACTCTTCTCAATGTGACCAAGGAGGTCAGAATAAGGTTAAGGACAGACATTTGAGCAGCACAAGGCAAAGTCTCTGAGACTTGGACTCTGAGGCAGAATCCCAGCAACCATCCCTTACTACAACTCTCATCCTCAATTCTCTCTTGAGCTCCAAAGACTACTTTTCAATATCTCTCTGATATCTTGATCTCATTTCTCTATTTCTTTATTAGTTTTCATGTATCCAGTTCTTCAAAAAATTTTCTCCATCTACTATGTGATTTACTAGTATATTTTAATGACAAACATCAATTAAGTTAACATACCTTGGTGTAAACAACTTCCATTATGAAATATGAAGGAATATTTTATTAGTAAGTTGTAACAACATTGGGAAAAAAAATAATCTTGATTAATTTAGGTTTTTTGGGGGGAGGATTATCAAAAGTTGAAATTTGGGCTGGGGATGTGGCTCAAGCGGTAGCACGCTGACCTGGCATGCGTGTGGCCGGGGTTCGATCCTCAGCACCACATACAAAGATGTTGTGTCCAGCGATAACTAAAAAAGAAATCTTAAAATTCTCTCTCTCTTTCTTTTAAAAAAAAAGTTGAAATTTATTACATAAAACTCTAAGTTTAAAATTGCAAAGAAGAAATGATTTCTTATGCCTTCTCTAGCCTAGGTTGTTTATTTTTTCTTAGTATTACTTGAGTGCCTGTGGCATTGGGTCAACAGAATTCAGCTTCTGGAATATCTGCCTCCATGTTGGGCTATGAGGTTCTACTCCTCACTCATTTCCCTCACCTGAATTCACCACAATTCAAACATCATTGCAATAAGTAGAATCATTAATCAGTAATTATTTCAAATGAAGTCATAGGCAGAATGTGAGATTCAATATGTCCCATTCCTTCTGGAAGTACACAGCCAGGAATGGTACCATGGTATAGTGGTGCCCTAACAGGAAGGACATCAGCTGCCTGCTGATGAGTTTCTGACCCATGATGACAGCTGCAGAGTTGTGGGGTACAGGACTAACTACTGCTTGCACTGAAGACTTGGCATCTCTGTCAATAGGGGGAAAATTTCAATAGAAAAGCCATTCACTGCTCACCCACCGATGGATTGTTAGCCATGGTTTTGATTTCTGCAATCTTGCTCTTCAGTCACACACAGTCCAAACAATTTGCAGAAAATACTGTGGATGAAGAAGAAAAATCATGATATTCAATACATTTAAAAGACATCCTGACTCCTCTCTTATGAAATCCTAGACATTTTTTTGTCTAAAATGCAGTGCTAACACTGGGAAAATTCAGATTGCCCAAGAGTTTTAGGTCCAGTACTCTTCATATTCCAAGGTCAAAATTCACAAAAATGTGAACATTATCGCTAACAAAAATGAAGGAATTAAACCTCCATATATGCATTTCCATATATATGGAGAACCTTGATTTTCACATGTAAATTGCCCGATAAAGGGTCCAGAGTTATAAAATGCTCTTAGATTTTGAAGAAGCATCACTTTTTAACCAACATGCAGACTTTGGTTTCCACTTCTAGGGAAACATTGTGGAATTTCTCAGATTTCACTGATTTTGCTCTATTTGTTAGCAGTGGTTCTCTAAGTTAAATTGTGTCCCCTTGGAGTCTCACTCCCTGCCACCCCTCCCTCACCCATGAGGTAGATGTATTCTTCCTGGATTTAGGAGCAGTCAAGTCAGGATCTCTATTATGAAAGCCTGAATCAACTCAAGTTGATTTCCATTTTGAGGAATCAATGGCACCATCCTGCCAATCCAGCCCTTATAGTTCCATTTATCCAAATCAGCTTAAGTACTGGGTCCTAGTGGGAGTGTCAGGGCTGGTCACATTAATTAATATTAAGGATGTTCAGAAATGATGCTCATAGATGATGACTGGGATCAGGATGAAATCTATTTGATTAGTCTGGTCATTTGCTAATGTGCTAGTTGAAACCTTTGAAATCCTGTTCAATATCCATCCATCATCAGCTGTGATATCTGTTTTTAATTATAGATCCATACATATGAGACAGATATTTATAAATTGTAGTGTATCCATCAACATATCATAAATTTTGTGGAGGAATTATGATTTTTACTAGTATCCATCAACATATCATAAATTTTGTGGAGGAATAACAATTTTTATTATGAAGACTAAAATTCACTCACATGATTGTGCCTCCACTGAAAAAATAGAACAATCCAGGTGCAGTGATGCACACCTGAAAGACCAGCCACCCAGGAGGCTGAGGCAGGAAGACCAAAGTTCAATGCCATCCTCAGAAACAGCCAAGTTCTAAACTACTAATTGAGATTCTGTCTCAAAATACAGTAAAAAAAAAAAAATCACAAAATAGGCTGGGATGGGATGGGACTCACGGGTTAAGCATTCCTGTGCTCAATCCCTGCTCTCCAAATATGAAAAATAAAAAGAAAAAATAGAGTGCTGGGAATGTAGCTACATGACATGATTTCCCTGAGTTCTATCCCAATGAAAAACAAAGAAACAAAACAAAGAAACACAAAACAAAACAAAAAAGCACCAATAATTTACTAAATATGATTACAATTTTTACAATATTGGGTTATTATCATAAGCCTGTTGATTACAGAGCAATTCATAATTTAAAAATTACCTAAACAGAGATTCACATGGTCTTTATTAGATGAAGAATTTATCCAACTGGAAAATACGACAGCAACAATTTTCCTTTTTTTTCCCTTTTAGCTGAGCGCAATGTCTTTGAACACACCAACACAACCTCTAAGCTGACCTGCGATAGTGCCTCTGCTTTTAAAGAGCACAAGCCCTACCTGTCAGGGCACGGTCTTCCTTCTCATCTACCAAGCTCACTCTCCTTTCCCAGACCCTACCATTCAGGATCCTCCAGTGCACTGAACCCACCTCCCAAACTCCATTCTCTTTTTCTTATCACTGCTCAACTTGTTATGTTCTTACTCACTTCAACACACATTCATCAAGCTCATCTGGTGTTTGCTACCTGATTTCCCACTTTTGACCTCCAGCCCCTGTAGCAGGGGAATGCTTGTATGTGTCTTTTCTTCAACTGCATCTGAGAACCCTTGACTGTGGTGTCCATCCATGACTAAACTCAGAATCACCACTCCTGTTGGCTTTCAAAGTATTTAGAATCTGACATATTTTTCTAAATAAGCCATAATTTTATGATCCACAAAATTTTTCTTCTCAAAATTGTTGAAAATCACCTTCTAATTTCATCCATATTTTCAAAAGATTAGTATGCCTGCTGCTAAGAATATTGTGTTAGTTCACCAAGTTTGAATAGGCTTTCATAAGAGTTTCATATCTTTCATAACAGTAAGACAGAGACAGGGTGGCTTTAAAACAAACTGATTTTCTCATGATTCTGGAGGCTAGGAGTGTCAGATCAACATGTCTGCAGGGCCTGTTTCTTCTGAGACCTCTGTTCCGGCCTTGTACAGGCTGGCCATCTTGTGTCTCTAAATGGTCTTCCTGCTCCCAACCCTTCCCCAAACTCCTTCTGTTGTGAGGGTACTGATCATATTGCAATGTAGTCCACACAATTATCTTGATTGAATTTTCCTCTTTTAACATCATATGTCCAAATACAGTTAACTTTCAGAGATCAACAACCTAGCTATAGAGCATTTTTGAAGAAACTAACAATTGGTTTAGTGATTCTAAATTAGTCATTCATGTGGGCAAAATAACACTAATCTACATGCCATGTGATGTCAGCAAGGGTATTGGTACAACTTGTCCTCTCCCTCCAGGTCCCTTAGGAAGACATCAGGGAGGAGTCTCTCTGTATCCTCACTATCAAGGTAGGGTTCGAGGCATTTCTCACCACTCAGATGCAGGCTTGGTAATTCCCAGTCCTCCCAGGATGTTTCAACATGCATTTGCTTCCTGTTTGCAGAAGAATTAAGTAATTGTACTGTGGTGACACAGGCATACCCATGTTTATGGCAGCACAATTTACAATAGCTAAACTATGGAACCAGCCTTGGTGTCCATCAACAGATGAATGCACAAAGAAAATGTGGTATCTTTACACAGGGGGGTTTTAGTTAGAAAAAAAAAGAAAGATGTCATTTGCAGGAAAATGGATGGAACTAGACACCAGTAGGTTAAGGGAAATAAGTCAAACTCAGGAAGTTAAATGTCCTGTGTTTTCTCTCATAGGCAGAAGCTAGAGAGGAAAATAAGAGTGGGTGTGGATGTCCTAAGAATGACAGGAGATCACTAGAGGAAAGGAGCAAGGGGTGGGAGGGAGACAGCAGGGGTCTAAGAAAATGCTGGGGAGTCATATTGGCCACTTTATGTTGTATATTGTGTGCATGTACAAATATGAAGCAACAAATCCCATCATCACGTACAAATATAATGCAACTCTAAAAAATGTAGAGAAAACTAAAAAGAAGTCAGGACAGGTCACAATAGCAAGAAACCAAAAAGAAAACTTCAATCACCAGAGACAAAATATAAACCCAAAGGCATGCCTTGAGTGGTTTACAAAACTCAGCTACACCCTACCTGCCCTCAGTCACCACCCAGTTAATCCCTTTAAGGCTTTGTATCACTGATTAGGTGAAAGTCATCATAAGCCAATCTCTCACCTCTAACTTTCATGCATTGTCTCTCATGCAAGCCTTCTGAACCTCATACCTAAACCATGACCCCCTATTCTCATAATTCTCAGTGTTTGAGATGGGATAAATCCTCTACTCAATGCAGGGGATATGCCTCTTCTCCATGCCAGACATAGTGAGTGGTTCTTCCCTAGTGCCTTTTATATTCTAGCAATGCAGGGATCAAAGCAGAGACCAAATCTATAGTACATGAGAACAGCTTTAAACACACAGTAAGCGAGAAATCAATATGAACCCATGTCAATGATATAAATAGAAAATCCAACTTCATAAAATTGGATTACAACAAAAACCCAGCTTTGCAAGATTTTTATAGTCTAGTTCATCCATAAGAATGCAGCTAATAAAAAAAGAAACATCTACCACTTGAATCAGAAGAGTCTTTTCATATTTGGTATTTGGTACCTGGGATTGAACCCAACAGACTCTTACTGCAGAGCCACAAACCTAGTAATTTTTGTAGTTTTCTTTTGAGTCAGAGTCTCACTAAGTTGCTGAAGGCACTGGTACATTACTGAGAATTCTTTTTTTTTTTTTTTTTTTGCAATCCTCCTTTCTCAACATTGCAAATGACAAGGATTACAGATATATGAAATCATTTCCATTTCAATGATGAGTCATTTAAATTTATAACCTTATAACCACTAGTTATTGGTTGTTCATAGTAAGTAGCAAGATACAAAATCATGGAAGAGGAAATTAAGATTATAACCTGGATTCAAGACAAATGGAAATGGTTTCTAATAATCAGATTAAGAATGGAGAAGTCCCTGTTGAAACAATACAATTTAGAGCCCATACATGCTGCTGTGATGGCACAAATTCCAAGAGAGAGAGGGTTTATCTCACTGTGAGCAAGGAGGCTCCCATCCCATTGTCTGGAGAACTCACCAGGAAATAAGAGTTGGAGGGAAAGACAGCCAGTAGGGTTCCTCAGGTGAGCAGGGACTTGCTCTTCTCCCAGGCTCTGGACTCTTCAGTGTCCCTTCTCTGAGAACAGGCAACCTCTGCTTGACTTCCTTTTTTATATGGATAATCAGTTACTAAATCTAATCAAGGCCACATTCCAGGGACACACCCTGGCTTCACAGACTCTGATCCTATCCTGTATTCAGATGGGACACACCCTCTCAGGCTGATTGGATTTCCCAGACTACATTAAATCTGTTTCTCCACACATGGTTTGAGATCAATGAGGGAAGGCCACTCCTGAGGGGGAATTTGCAAGATAACTTGGGTCTTCATTCACTTATAAATAGCTCTGGGTCCTTCCTGTGCATGGGAAGCATTCTAATGATAGGAATCTGGCCAGAAATCTGGCAGATAAGTGTCCCATGGGCAAAAGGCACAATTGCCTGGCAGAATAGTGGATTTTAAAACATAATGAAAGATGAATTAAAATTTTTCAAGAAGGAAATTTTTTAACAAAAAAAAAAAATTGTTACTGTGATGGAGAGGGCCATGTTAGGGCATGGGCTAAATTGTATTTCCAAGAACATATTGATAATTTGTTGCAAGGGTCTTCTGAAAATGGCCAGTAGAGGAACTTAGTGCACAGCCACTGCTGTCCAAGGCTGAATGGGAAGCACAGTTCTGCAGAGATTGAGAAACTACTGTTGATAGACCCAACCTGATCTTTTCTTAAAATTAGGCATCTCACCACAAAGCAATGAAAAGATAATTTCGGCTTTACTATAAATTACTGTAAATTCTGAACCTGCTTGGAATGCCTGCCCCTGCCTTGAACTCACCCATGCCTGGCTCTCTGACCAGATAGCAGCCCTCTCTGAAACTATAGTGACACCTCATAAATATTGGCCTTCCCTGGCCAGACAACGACCCTCTCTGAGGCTCTAATGGTCCCCATAAATTCTGATGTTGGGGCCAGCAAAAAATGTAAACTACCATTAGTGTGATGCTTGTCAGAGTTCTGTTATCTGTAACCCCCCTTTGTGTAACTTTCTGGGCTATAAAGCTGGGCTGCAGGAAAGCTGGGGTGCTGTCTTGTTCCCGCCATTTTGGGAGGGAGAGGCACCTGGCTGGTTGAAATAATAAGCTTGCTTTAATTTGATTTTAATTGGAGTCAGTGGTCTTTTCTTGCATCCTGGTCTAACACTGTGATTCCATTTTTGAAACCCAGCTTCTACCTGAAGGCCTGTCCAAAGGGAGGGGGTGGTAACCCTTGTCCTTGGAAAAACCAACAGAGCACTCCTAGGCACCTAACCACTCTGCTGAGTTGTTTGTCTGCTAATAACAGGAGAGATCTGTGATGCCAGGTGTCCCTGACTCAGTTAGGCTAGGTGAGATAGCAACCCCCTAGCAACCACCAATCAGCAGGAGACAGGGAAAATACCTGGGATGCCAGATATCCCCTCAGTATCAGTGGTTGATAACATGTTAGGAAACCATGTAGTTTAGCATGTACACCCCTGAAGGCTTAAACCAATCAGTTCAAATGTATCCACCTCTTGAACTCACCAATCACCCCTGCCCAACTTCTTCCCTCCAGTGAATGTGCTAATCAATGCTCAGAGTTTTTGTTTGATATTCCCTTGGTGTGAAATGGTTTTGTGAGTGATGTTGTGACACATAGAGTATCCCCTAAAAACCTATAAAATCTCACTGAACAAAGGACCAGGACTCACTCTTCAGGACCCCTGTGTCACAAATGGTTGTGAGTCCAGGCTCAAGCTTGCAATAAGGACTCTTGTATGATTAAATTGGATTCAGCTCCTGGAGATCTATTGGGGTCCCATGAGTCTGGCATTACCTATTGGGGTCCCATGAATCTGACATTATAAGATGAGATGAGGTAGAAAGAACAGGGAAGTTCGGGAGAGTATCTCCCAGGGTTAGAGGTCAGAGGAGGAGCAGATTGTCAGTTTTGAGAATAAAAGGTGAATGTATAAAATGAGCAGACTGTGGCAGCAAAGTGAATGCATAAAATGAGCAGACTGTGGGGACAAGTAGTGGCAAGGGTAAAAGGTGAAGAGGAAGCAGGCTGTGTTGTCCAGCAATTTCACAGTCTGAGCCAAAAAACCATTCTGATACTGAGAAGGAATCAGTATGGGAGAGAAATTGGCTTTTCCCAGCAATGTAGAGAATGTGGGAGTCTTGCCAGTTTACAGACCCTCTGTGTCCACTCGCTGCCCAAGAAATGAGAAATCCCTGCAGTTTTCTTTTGGTTTTTGTTTTGTTTGTTTTTTCTTTTATTATTCTTTTTCTTGGTGAAGCCAGAATTAGACTGGCAGTCAGCATAGATAGGCAAATCAAATCAGGTCAGATGAAGAGGCCAATTTTGAGTGAGTCTGGAAGTTGGACACTGTCCCCTGAGGGATCAAAATGTTAATTCCTTTAGGGAGCTTTCTCCACACTCAGGGAGAACCTACCCCAGCTCCAACCTGTTGCTAAGGTGACCTGTCCCAGGAATTGCCCCTCCCTATAGTGAGCTATAAGGTTGTTAATGAATTTGCCCTGAGCTGCTCCACCCTGCCCTTTGCCCTTCAGCCCATCTTTTTCCCACCTTTTGACCATCCTGCTGAGCATTTCCTAGGCCTAGTCCTGTAAGCAGGAGGAGAAAGAGAAGAAGAGGGCAGGAGAACAAAGGAAGTCTAGGTCATATAAAAAGGGCAGAACACCTCACTTCTTGGGATACCAGGATAGCAGCTATGGCGCCCTTCTCCCTCACAGGAGAAGTCTGTTACCCATTTTTTATATAAACCCTGCTTTATATGCTTGCCTCAGCATGCTTCTCTAATGCAACACTTCAACATGTGAGGGAGCAGAACTTGTAATGAGGTATCATTGGGATTGCTTTTGTTTGTGTACCCAAGATGAAGTGGCCATGGGTCCTGTATTTTCACTGACTTCCTTGCCCAAGTCTTAAGTCCACCTGGACACAGGTGTTGGGAATGTGCTAAAGTTTTAGCAGGAGTTTTGGGCAGTGACAGAAAGTTTGGCTTCTAGACTGTAGGTCTGCAGAGTGGAGACAACCAAAAGGGGACTTCCATTTCAAAGAGGGGATCTGAACTCTCAGATAGGGACAAAGCCACGGGGACATAGAAGTGTGTATAGTTGGGGTGTGGAAAGGTGTTACCTTCGGCATTCTAGCTCAGTATGCCCCAGTTCCCCATGCCCAGAGGTGTCTGGAGGCAATTTCCAGACTCCTCCCCCAGCACATGGAAAGCACCTGAGTCTTGCAAACTACTTTGACTCACAAGCTGTCCAGGAGAGGGGACTGGCCAGCATCTGCAGCCAGAGCCACACTTCCAATACAGACAGAAAAAGAGAGCCACTCTGAGGACTTATTCTGCTCTGAACAGGAAAATTTCTTCCAACACTCATTAGCAGGCAAGAAGCAGGCAGAGCTGAGCAGACAGACTCCTGACAAGTTTGTCCAGTTTGGGTCAAAGTTGAGATGCAAAAATGAGTAGAATAATTTCATGTCAAAAACACTTTCATACCCAGGGATATTAAATCCAAATCTATGGAAACCTCCCCATTTTAAAATCCTCAGCAAGGACAAAACCCAGATCCCTTTGTGATTGTTTTTGCACTACTTCTGTACTCTCAAGTGTCCTGTAAGATCTCCCCACACTTGTTCTTTCAAAGATCTATTAAATGGCAAACTTTTCAATTACCTGGAATTTTCTTCAGTAGTTTTTCCTCTCTCCTCCATCCCTTTCATTACTCTTTCATTCTTCTTCCTCTTATTTTTTCTGTGGTCTTCCTTCCCTTTCTCACTTGTTTCCTTTGTATTTTCTTTTTCATCCCCTTCCAATACATTGAATAGTGTTCATAGTTTGACTAATGCTTAAGGCTTCAGCTACTGTTGAACCACAACACAAAGAAAAGACAACTGACTCCAATTTTACATCAAATTAAAGAAAGCTTATATTGCGTACACAAGAGAGCTGGCCAGTGACTATCTCACCCCAAAAGCCAGTCAGAGAACAGCAACAACTCACAGGAAAGAAAAGGTTTTTATAGCACAAAAAGTTACAAAGGGAGTGTTGTGGTAACTTACAGCTAACAGGTATCTGGCAATTGTAATACAAAGGCTGATGTTAATTATCAGGTTAATGATCTACATGGCTTAACATTTCAAGGTAGAGAGTAAATTGAGATTGTAACATCAGAATTATGAGGTACTGCTCAGGTTTTAGGGAGGGTTGTTATCTGGTCAAGAGAGCCAGGCATGGGTGAGTTCAGAGCATGGGCAGGAATTCCAAACAAGTTTGTACAACAGAGGGTCAGGCCAAATAGAAATCTTACTATTTTATAGTAAAACAGAAACTAACTTTTCATAACTTTGTGACGAGATGACTCCCAACCTTAAAATGGAATTAGGCTGGGTTCATCACTATTGTATTTTATTTCTTTCTTACTTTTCTCATATTGAACATGGTTTTCGAGATCAATAGTAAATTTTCTACACATGTTAATGAAATGTTATCATATGTTACATGGATGGCTAAAAGTGAGCTCTACTCTCCTCTCTAATTGGAACTGGAGGTTGAACTTCCATTTCTGATTACATTAGAGGACCCTCACACAACAGAAGCAACAGAGTCCATGGCAGCATGTGCTCCAACAACTTAGAGCATATAAAAACCTGAAGAGACAAGCCAGCAGGAGGCCTCCATAGGTTACAACCACAGTAAGAGGGCCCTCAGAATTGCATTAACCAGTGACACACAATAGAATATAGGAGAGAGCCTTTACAAATTAATTGACATCATATAAAGTGCAATTGTATTTTCTAATATGGCATGAATTGCATTAAGTAGACACTGTAAATTAATTTTCCTTTTAAATCATTTTTCCATTTTGTTTTGTGACTCCATTCTGTAAAACAACCATGCCAAGTAGAAGGGTTATGATGGGGGCAAGATGTTCTTTTGGTTTTGCTATAGAAACCTTTAAGAACATGGAAATACCTAATAGGGCATTGTTTCTCTAACTAGGGCAACAGGGCTCTGTTTCTGTAAGTGGGGTGATTGGGTAACTGTGATTAGTTAGGCTTCCCACTACTTGACTGCACTCTCCCACTTCTGTTACCTTGGTGGTTTGCATTGGCTGGACTCCTGAACATCCCTTTTGTGGTTTTCAGGCTTATAAGGAGTGCCCTTGTACTCAATAGAGGCTTGATTTGATTATATGTGAGTGGTCCGGAAGTCCATTTATGAAACCCCAGGACAAAGCTTTACTATAACACCGGATCACCACTGTAGTCAAGCACTTCTTCATATTTAAACTAACTGAATTTGTTTTACATTTAAGTTTCTTTTCTTTGCTCCATCTGTCATTTCACTTTGTAGTATTAATGAGAACTTTGTGCTGGACTCTGCCCCCAGCACCCAAGCAGGGCAATGTGCCTTCGAGTAATCAGGAAGACATCTGTCCTGGACCATGTGTTTCCAAGACAGCAATCTGTCAATAACACCAACATGAGAACACTCTGCCCTGCTGTCTTCCACCCAAACCCTGAAATTGCTTTCTACTCACCTCCTGAGCCAAAAAAAAAAAAAAAAAAAAAGAGAGGGAGAGTGACTGGCACTGGCACCTGCCAGGCAAATTTAATGCACTCTGGGCAGAACCCTGTCCTCTGTGTGAAGACAGCAGTCCAAAAGCCAGAGGGGTCTCCCTTAAAGTTGCCAAGGCTGCCTCCAAAAGGCATGGCATGGGCCAAGCACTCAAACCTAGGTACCGCCATGTGTCCTGATGTGACCAAACTGCCCTGTCTGGAGCCTGCAGCATGTAGAGAGAGACCAAGACCCAGAATCAGCATCAGGGCTCCAGGTGAAAGTCAAGCCCATGGATCCATAAAAAAAAAAAATAGAAAAGAACCCCACCTTACTTAGCTGCAGCCCCTTCAAAACTCCCCAGGGGGCATTTTCTCCCCATCACACTGTGCTCTATCCTGTCAGTCCCAGCACTTTCTACTCAGTATCTTCTCCATAAAACTTAGGAGCTCACACTGTCTCCGTTGCCCAGAGAGAAGTAGGTTATTGGGTTGAAGAAGTAATTCAATGTCCGGGGCTCTGAGCACTACCACTTTCAGGACTGGGCTGTGATTTGTGGCAATGATGAAGGGGAATTTTCAGATACAATTTCCATTCACTGTCAGTTAATCACAGGGAAAAATCCAGAGTGAATCTAAGTTGACCAGGTGAGCCTGACACTTTTATCCTCCTGATTCACAAAGGGGAATTACAGGCAGTTTTCAACCCTAAGAAGGTCTCTCGCTGACATTAAAGAAGCAACCTTGGGTTGGTTGTGAGATGCAGTGGTGCACTGCAAAACCGGCAAGCCTGAGGCCCTGACTTCCCTCTCCTGAAATGGAAGAAAAACATTATAAAGGGGACCTCATAGAATAGAAAGGGACAGGGACATGTAGGAGGAAACTGAAGTCAGAGTATGGAAACTGAGGACCCAGCCCCCCAGGAATGGAACCCTTCCAACAGTCTGTGGGATATGTGAGGACCAGCAGGCTCTCCTGAGATCACAGCCCCAGACAACACCTGCTGGAGGGCCCTGAGAGGTTTGCAGAGGACCCAGCCTGGCTGGACCTGGAATCCTGACTTATAAATCAGTGACTTAATTGTTTTGAACCATTTAGTTTGTCCCAATATATTAGACATATTTGGAGTAAAATGTGTAGATACATTTTCTCCTTCTCCCTCTTTCACTACTGCATGAATCCTACCTCCAAATAATGGCTGAACTATGTACATGCAGCAGACAGAAACCTAACTGCAAAAAGGAAATGATGTTGAATAAGCAGCATCCGTATTTTTGGAGTCCACTTGAAAGTGAGGCTGGTGAAATGCAGAGAGAAACAGACAGAGGACCCCCAATCAGTCTTTCCTTATTGGAGGTGACATAATGTGTGCTGGATCTCAGTACAAAATTATAATTGGGACACTTGTTCAAGGAGCATCATAAGAGTGGTAGTTAATGATAAGAAATTGTGACTCTTCATCAGTTTTGTTATACCGATATGAGACCCTCAAATACCTCTCAGACTACACATTGCCATTCCAATGAAGCCTTTATTGCTGGCCATCAGTGGACACTCTACTCTCTTAAAGTGAGATGGTGAGAGTGGCTCACTCCCTTCAGTCTGACCTCATATTTAAGCCAAAAAACCATGAAAGAGACATAATTGGTTTAGCAATGCAAGAAGCCAAGTTACAGAAGTGAGAGATTGCAGTCAGGCCACGGGAGGCTTAGCCAATCAGAGAAGCCCAGTTACCCCAGTTACAGAAACAAAGGTTGCTGTGAGGTATTTCTGTGTTCCTGAGGGCTTCCACAACAAAAGGAAAAACAACTTGCCCAGTAGTGAGCTTTCTACTTGGCATGGCTGTTTACAAACTGGAGTTTCTAAACAACATGGAGTCACTATAGTCAAGACATCTGTCTCATCAGAGTTTGTTCAATTTTTTTCTCTCTAATATAGGGTATTGTTCTATTTGTAATTAATGTTGAACTGAGAAAATGAATACAATTTAACTGACCACCATGAATTTGTTTATCTTGACACTGTGAGCAACACAGGAAAGCAGAGACGAGAGAACATTTAACTCATAGGTGGAATTGCTATACTTTCTCATTTTTGTTGATTTTTCTGAAGGGTTCCACCAGTTATCAGAAAGGATCAATTTGGAATAAGACTCAGGAAGTTCAGGATGAGGAACACAGGTAAATTCTGAAGGTATAGAGGGTGGAGGTATTTGAGAGCTGGAAATTACTAATGTTGATGAATAGACAAGTAGAACACTTTAAAAATCTCAGTTTCCGTGTGTAGATAACTAGTAAAGCACAGTGCAATGGAATAAACTAGAGGTATGTTAGACAAGAGAGTGACATTACTTGTGGATCTATTTTTACATATTTATTTGTTTATTTAGCTACTAGAAATTGACCCAAGGAAGCTTTACCACTGAGCCACAACCCCAGTCCTTTCTTTTATTTTGAGAAAGGGTTTTGTAAAATGCTGATGGTCTCACTAACTTCCTGAGGCAGGCCTCAAACTTGCAGCCCTCCTGCCTCAGCCTCCTGAGTTCCTGAGATTAAAGGTGTGCACCACCAACTCCAGTTAATGTGCATGTATTTATTTCAAAAACCAAGTTGGAGGATGAAGCAGTATATTGGTAATAGTACATAAAATTTCTTTCAGTTTTCAAATGTGTGTGTGTATATATATATCTCACAATGTTTTAATATGCAGAAATGTCAAGCAGTAAGTTTCAAAGTATTCCAGAGATGATTGGATCAGATGTGATTTGGTCCTATTGACTGGATTGAGAGTGCTATCATGTGAGTTTGAAAGGTGATCTCATCAAACTGCTTTCTAGAGCCATTGTATGTAGATTGGGTGATGGATTCTCCTTAAATTGGTCTAGTGCTTCAGTGAAACAAATCCTCTAAAACCTGTTCACTTTCCTTTTTTATTTCATTTGTAATAATAAACATGTAAATCAAATAAATTACAGATTTAAATTCAGGAAATGACAAACTTGATGATGATATAAATTAGGTTATTAAAATGTCAAAATTCAGCTCTATTATATTTCTTTTCTTAATGTTCATGGGAAGCGATAGGGGCTTCTATTAAATATTCCTGAAAATATACACAATTAATCTTAATTGGATAAAAGAAGGTTAGATATATTTCCCAATTACATATTTTACAAATTATATTATTGAGATTTGACATAAAATACTTAGAAATACAGAAAAAACAACATAGATAAAATATAAGATTTTTAAATTTTAAATAAAATTCAGATAGTTCAGAGAATAAAGATAAAAGTGAGTGGAAAATTGCTATGTACCTGGAAATTAAGCAGTTGATCAAACTATGGTATATGACCCACATTTGTGTTAAAGGCATTTAAATTTATAAATGAATTAATTTGTAAATTATAAATGCATCTGTTGAGATGTTTGTGTGATTTTTGTCCTACATTCAATTTATGAAGCATATTACTTTTGTTAATTGGCCTGTGTTGGACCATTCTTTCATACTCAGAATGTAACCAACATGACCGTGATGAACAATGCTTAATGTGAGGTTGAATGTGATTTGACAATATTATGTTATGGACTTTTGCCTCTTTGTTCCTGAGGAATAGTAGTCTGGAGCTTTCTTTCTTTGAAGGTTACATATATGGATATGGTATTAAAGTTATACTGGTTACATAGAGTGTATATGTAAGTGTTACCTTTCTGTGTCCTGGAATATTCTGAGTAGAATTTGTACTAGTTCTTCCTTACAAGTCTATTTGAATTCAGCTGTGAAACCATCTGGTCCTGGATCTTTTTTTTTTTTTCTTCAGAGTAACCAATACAATTTTGTTTACAAAAAACCATGAGCCTCCTCTTATTTTTATTTTTAATTTTTCAGGCTGAATGAGAATGATCTTTACACATTTGTTTGCACTTCCCAAATATTCTTCAATGGGCATATTTCACATTTAAAACAAAACAACACCCAAAGTTGAATGCTTCCCAAGAAGGAAGGAGTCATGCTGATATCAGTCATGAGAAGTCACAAAATGCCTCTCCTCCCTGGTCCTCAGGCATACTGGGGAGCTGGGGTGCAGCTCGCTGCCTGGATTCCTTCCCCAGTACTCCAAAACTGAACAAAACAAACAACATGGCCAAATGATAAGAAATGGCTTATAAAGTATTTGACCAATGACATCCACAGAAACTTTTAGGAATTATATTTGTTAGCTCTAGAAGTAGAAAAACCTGGCTGTTAGGTCTCAACACCTAAAAAAAGAGACAAGCTGACCACAGAGACCCTAGTTATCTTGCCCTGCGCTGGGACGGGCGAGGTGCACTAGTAAGATCAATCCCAGCCCATTTACCCAAAGACTATGACCTGGGGTGCCCCAAGGCCTGCAACACACTTCTCTTGGCTTCCACTATAATAAAGTGCAAAATCTTGGTGGCAGCTGAAGGCCTCCCAGACCAGATCCTCCTTCAGCAGCTCCTGCTACAGGCAGACTGTCAGTGTCCCAGTGTCACAGAAGTCAGAGATGCAGCCCTGGAGGTGAGGAAGGAGCTGCTATAAATTTTTCTGAACCTTGTAAAGGTCCCCTTGAAAGAGAACTTGGAGTACAGCATGTGCAAGTGGCACTGAGTGTCCATAAGCCCTGCTTCAGGCTGGGCTCCCCATGGCCCCATGTCAGGGAGCTGGATGCCTGTCCGCCACAGGGATGAGGTGGGGTCTGCTTTCAGAATTTCCTTTCTCCTTCACTTCTTCTAGGGAGCTTGTGCAGACCTCAGGGAATGGGAATTCTGGGCTCTGGAGGTGCTCTGGGAGCTCACTGAGGAGCTGGGGATAATCACTTAGGAGCTGTGGCTGCTTGTCCCAGCCTGGGCCGTGTCCTGGCTGCTGCCCACAGAGGGGTGGCCAGGAGTCTTGGCTGCTGGCCCTGTAGCTGGTGTAGTCACACCGAGGACTTCTGTACAAATGAGGGGTACATGTTGTAGTCAGTGGAGAGGGAAGAGGCTCTGGAACTGCTGAGTACTTCAGGGAGACAGGCTCCTCTGAGAGACTCTGACCCTGGAGGCTCGTCCACGTCACACCAGTTGCCTCCTCATGGAGGGGGTTCCGTCACCACCTTCCTATCTGGATGCTTGTGGATTTCTAAACCCTTTTTTGAATGTTGGAGCCATCCAAAAATTCTAGCAGGGGAGAGGGCTTGTCAATGACTGTCCTTTGGTCACCAAGTGGCTCCTCAGCAAGCTTCTCCTGAGGGTCCACAATCACTCTGGTGTCACAGAAGCTGCTCCTGTCAGGCTGTTTCTCCTGGGCTCTGACCTCTGGGGGCAACACTTTCTCTTTCTGAGGAGTGACCCTGATGCTCAGGGCTGGTCCTTCCATATGGTTGGGACACACTTCTGGGCTGGGCTTCACCCTAGGGGTGGCAGCTTCTTTCCTTCTGGGCACTGGATTTCCCTGGGATGTCCTGTAGAGCCTTCAGGTAGATCACCTTGGAGGCCTGGTCCCAAGCCTATTCCAGTTGCGTTTCTGGGCTTCGTTTGGCCCTTCCATCCCATCCTTCTGACCTTCAGCTTCAGCTGCAAATTCAGAGTTCATGGAGTTAGGAGAACTATCTTTGGAATCAACCTTAATGCTGCAGGCTTCTTCCTGTATAAAAGCCATTTCTTCTAGGGAGGGGTTGGCAGGGTACATAGACAATCCCTTGGACAAAAGAAGGCCCAATGCTCCTAATTAGGCAGCCTTTGGAAGTGGCCCTGCCTACACCTGGACCAAAGGAAGAAGAGGAAGGAGAGGCAAGGGAGGATAGGAGCAGAGATAGAAGAGGAGAAGAAGGATTTCTGCAGTGGGATGAGTTCCTGGATAACCGCATCAACATCCTCATGACCTTTCAGGTGCCTGGGGCTGCTGCCCCCTCAGGAACGTGATGCAGGGCTGTGAGCTGGCAGCTAGAGAGTGCCACGTCCCTGGGCTCTGGAGGCAGCTGAGTTTGTTGGGACAACCTTTTGCAGTGATTCTTGACCTTGAACTGCTTGGATGCCATGGGCACCTTTCCCTCTTTCCACCGCCCATCCACCACAGTTCTCAAGGTTTCACAGATGCCATGGCACTTTGGAGAAGTCCCAATGATTGGAGACTGACTAAAGGCTTTGGTCTGACTCCCAAACCCACAACTGGATTCTGTGATCACCCAGGCTACTGTTTGCACTGCTCTACTTCAGAGAACACAAAGCACTCCAGGGACTGCTAAGTGCTTACCATTAGTTTGCAATACAGAGGCCTTCACAGTGCCCTGGATTGCTAGACCACAATTACTGTCCTCTTGCCCTGCTTGTTCTTCTTCTTGGTGGCTCTGGGCCTTCCTGCAAGACACGGGAGTTGGCCAGTGTTCACCAACTCCTCACCTACTCTGTACTTGGTATCCTTGCTCTGCTTGTATTTTTCCTGCTTATCGTTTATGTTCTCCTTTTCTCTGTGTTTTGACTGGTGAATCACAACAACATTGGGAGGCAGAGTGAATTCCACTTTCCTGAGGTTGAATTCAGACTTTGGTCGGTTCTGTTGTTGGAGAAATTTCCACTGATCCAAGGTGATTTCTCCGTTAGCTGTATCCACCAAGCGCTCTTCTGACTCTAGTTCTTTGCAATAGGAGTCTCCTTGGAGCTCTCCTTGGGTGACTCCCAAGATTGTGTCCCCAGGCCCATGCGCTATTGTTTCCCTACCTAGTGACACACTCCCATTGTCAGTTTCAAGATCACTCTTCTGGACATAAAAGAGGACATAGGCACGCTGACTCAGGACACAAGCAATGTCACAGGCCACTACCTTAGCATCGTCCATTTTGTACCAGTGGCCATTGCCAGCTTTTATGTAACAATAGTAATGTCCACTGTGACAACTCACGCCGGCATGGACCAGCACAGCATAGAGGGCATACACCAGTGGGCCTCTGCCCTGCTGAGACATGTATGGCTGCATGTCAAGACACTCAGGATACTGCACGTGCTTAGCAATTTTTTCCCCTGTGAGATCCGAGAACCGTTTCAAAACAAGCATAAGCACTTTTGGTGCCTTCTGCAGGGTCAGGGTCTTGCAGGCTGGCCTCTTCTTCTGACAAACACCACACTGGTAGGCGTTCTCCCCTTCCAGCCACTCAGGCTTCACCAAGTGCTCCAGTGCATGCTGCACACTGGGAGCTGCCGTGATGTCTAGCATAATGTCCAGGTAGGGGTCAAAAGTGTCTGAAAGGCCACAGCAGTGGAGACACTTGATTTGGGATCTCCAGCACCCTCCAAATATCTGGCGCATGAGGGTAGGGTCCTTGGGGTGAGCACCTGGCTGCTTGTGCCCACGCAGACATGCTTTTTGCATGGCATGGAGAGTGAAGAGCAGAAATTCATGGGCATCTTCTTGCCGGGAAGTGTGGAAGCCGTCAACCAAAGCAGGCAGGGGCTGAATGACATCCCCAGGGTGGTGGAGAGCCCGTGTCACGTGGGCTTGCATCACACACAGCATGCAGACCCTGTGACGAGGACAGCGTTGGCAGTGCTCCTGGGACAGCATGTAGTTGGCCAGGGGAGCTGTGTACGTCAGGCACTGCAGGGCTGCATTCACGTAGCAAGTGTTTCCCATGTTCTGCAGCCCAGCACCAGCTGCGGACGGTCTCTGCCAGTTCAGACAAAGTTTTCCTCTAGGAGCCAGCAGTAGCCCCACAGGAGCTGAATTCTTCTTTAAGGGTGCATCAGGACAAGGTGACAATGATGACTCTGCAGGTAGAGAAGGACCCAAATGGACTTTAGCATCAGCTGCATTTGATGACCATTCAGGTTTTATACAGTCATGAAACTGAGACTCACCTCCACAGTGGAGTGAAGCTGCCTCCATGTCTCCAGGAGCAGTAACCACCAGGTTTCCCTGCTGAGTCTTGAGAGGAGAGAGCTTCTCCTTCAGAGCTGGCCTTCAAATGACAGCCTGGTCCATGTTTTCAGCCTTTTATAGCTCAGCCTCCTGACCACACCCACTAACTTCCTGCCAGATCCATCAATCACCTGCAAGTACTTAATTAGATTAGGGATTTGGGTGTGGTCAGTTCACTTCCTGGAGACACTGGTTGACTCTTTTCCCTGTTTGTGGATCTCAGGGGTATTTTTTTTTGTTTGTTTGTTTTTGAGAAAGAGAGACAGAGAGAGAGAGAGAGAGAGAGAGAGAGAGAGAGAGAGAGATAGAGAGAGAATTTTTTTTTTAATATTTATTTTTCAGCAGACACAACATCTTTGTTTGTATGTGGTGCTGAGGATTGAACCCAGGCCGCACGCATGCCAGGCGAGCACGCTACCGCTTGAGCCACAACCCCAGCCCGAGTGAGAGAATTTTTAATATTTATTTATTTTTTCATTTTTCAGTGGACACAGCATCTTTATTTTATTTTTATGTGGTGCTGAGGATCAATCCCAGCGCCAGGCACATGCCAGGTGAGCGCTGTTACTGCTTGAGCCACATCCCCAGCCCAAGGAGTATTTTTATAACCACATTTCATAAGCATTTTGATGTGTGCACATATTCATAGTGGTAATATCTCAATTAAAATGTTTTTACTTATTAAAATATATATCTTTAAAAAATTTTAAACCACTTTTCTGAGAAAAAGATATATTTCATTTTCTTCTCAATAAACCAAGTCATGTTGGACATGTCCTGACACATTTCCATGATGGTTTTGAATTCAAAAGGAAGTCCTTTAGGAATATGTCTGCTTGTCTTTGGCAGAAATATGAAGGAGGCAGGGAATAAGATTTTTATTATGTTCAAGATAATGTTCCTTCCAGTACTCATGTATCATAAGTACAGACTTCTCCACCCAAATGCCAGTACTCATATAGGGTCATAAATAGTTTAAAAAAGATTAATGGACCAAGGTGTTCATTCTCTGGTTCCTTACCTCTGTTGAATTTCATTCCTCGGTGGAATGATCTGGAACATAGTTTGAAATGTATTTGTCTACCCCTGTTGGCTTATACAATGGACAGCCTTCTGTGTGTGCAGCTTGTGGAGGGCTCTGAAGGAAGACATGGAACCCACCTCTCCACCCAGGGTGGGGACCAAGTGGGGAGTCAAAATCTGGAAGCCAGAGAAGAATTCCAAAGGACAGATTGCAAAATGATTTCTTAGTATACCACTAATGGTTTATTCATCTCTATATTTGAGTCTTTAACAAAACTTCCAGAAAATTATGTACACGTGAGGAGTCTACCACCCAGTTTTCAAAATCATCATTTTCAAGTCACAAATTGTTTATTCCAAACTCTAGAGAGGAAGAGAAAGAACTGGACTTTTAAAGGCACAACTCAAATCATATCATTCATCTCACAATAATGTGTTTCTTACAAACACTTGAGCCAGTCAAATGTATTTCTTTTAACAAATGCATATTTAAGTATAGAGGCATAAAAATAATCCTTCAGTCCACAGTAACCAAAATTCATGAAACTCAATAGTATCTTGCATTTCTTATCTACTAAATGCCTGAGAATCATTTGAGTGTTGTTTTTGTGAACATGTATATAAGCAGTATTAGCTCAGAAAGGTTTGCACAGATGTGCAGGTAAGTAATATTGATCCAGGACCCAATGATTTTCAAATCAGATACATGGAAAACAGAACTGAGATGCAAATGTGTGAGACATTTTTTAACAGGAATTGTTAAGGTCTGTAAACAAGTCAGATTGGCACCTGTTATTTTGCCAGAGAAATGTTAGAGTCTGTAAACAAGTCTGCAGGGTGCCTGGCAAAATGCCAGAGGGAATGGTTTGTGAAGTAACAAAAGCGAGCCATTATGTGTGGAGATTCCTTATTGGTTGACTGCTGTATCTATTTTATGCTAATTACATAGGCTGTGTAAAATGTATAAATACCGCTCTTATTCTACAATAAACGGCTCTCACTCCTGCTGTATTAACGTACACAAGTCATTCGTCACCCCCGCTTATTTTACCCAGCCAGCCAGGCTGTGGCAAGGAATGTCCACAGGGATTAGGTTGATTGCATTAGACAAGGCATCTGATCCCATGGCCCCAGGGCAGTATCCAATGTCCCTCCCTTTTCTCTGACATCTAGGAAGCTGACTCTGCTCCTGTGGTGTTTGCCCAGCAGCCACCTGCCTGAAAACCTGCTGACAGATCAGAGGTGGACAGATGGACCTCAGGTTGGATTCCTTTCCCAATGGGTTCTTCAGATTATGGCTGGGAAAAAGAGTAGAGGAGAAACAGGAAATGATGGAGGTGTAGATCCTTGGGTAAGCATCACTTCATTTTCAACAGAGGTGTTTGCATTCAGAAAGATACTGTTAATCACTCAACATTTTAATGACTACAGGAAGATTCAAATTTCAGAGGAAACCTACTCCACCATTCTGGGTTCTATGGGGAAGTGGAGGAGTCCTATGGAAACTGGTCATTTTTGCCCTGGGCATTTTAAACTGTAAATTGAACAAATTAATGGGCTTCAACCTGGTAGATCCATCCATGCACATGTCAAGCTTTCCCCTGTTCATCCACCTTCTACCCATTTCCCCTCACCTCCGTCTTCAATTTCTCTCTCTCACCCTGGCCACACCCTTCCCAATCCTTGGTGATCCCTTCTCTACCTTTGGGTCATCTGTTTCCTTTAGTTTCCACACATGAGAGAAAACACTGGAGCCTTATATGTTTTTAAATATTTATTTATTTATTCACTTTTATGTGGTGCTGAGGATCAAACCCAGGGCTTCACACCTGAAAGGCAAGCGATCGACCACTGAGCTACAGCCCAGCCCTGGAGCCTTATCTTTCAATGTGTAGAATGTGGTGTCTTCCAGTTCTAGGAAAGCTCTCAACAATGATAGGATTTCCTTCTTCATGGCTGAATGTATGTGGTTGGTTCATTTTTGCTTTTTATCTTGTGTCCTCCTCAGTTTTGGTAAATAAACAGGTGAAGGTTGGCTCTGAAAGGAAAGTGACCATGACACTTGGAGTGACCAAGAGATCTTTATTGTGGTGGTGTCTGATTAACAGGGAAGGAAGAGAGAGAGAGAGAGAGAGAGAGAGAGAGAGAGAGAGAGAGAGGAAGAGAGAGTGACAGGAAAGAGAGAGAGAGAGAGGGAGAGGGGAGAGTTTTGATAGCCAACATCTGATGGGGTCTCTGGGTCTGCAAGCTGCTTTTTTGGCCTACAGTGATTGGATCATACAGTAGTTGCTAAGGGTCTCATCTTCTGCCCTCAGTGAGAGGGGAAGAAATTAGATGTGGGTTTCCTTTGCACCAGATGTGTGGGGTCAAGTGTTCAGCCTTGAGTGGGGTTAAGTGTTCTGACTTGAGGCAAACAAGGGATAAGGACCCAGATGGGTGAGGGTTGAGCATTCAGCCCACCCTGCAGCTGACATTTGTTCAGCCTGCTCTGCCACTAACAGGCCCCATGGAATAGGTTTCTAAAAGTCCCTCCCTTTCAATTGCATGGAAGCATTTGAGAAGCATTGCTTTTAGATTCTGTTAAAAATTTGCTGAAACTCAGCAGTGATCCTATCTACCAATGGATGTTACTTGGGAGAATCTTTAAAACAACTGGTTCAATTCCTTTCTTGTTTTTTGAATATATACTGAGGTCAATTTTGAAAGGTCATGGACATTTTATGTCCAAGGGCAGGAATTTGTCCACTTCCTCAAGATTTTAAAATTTATTAGCATTTTTTTTTTCAAAAAGAATTCCTCATGATTCAGGATTCTCTTAGTTTCTCTGGTGTCAGTTGCAATGTCTCCTGTCACCTCTAATTTATTCAGTTCACCTGACTCTCCTCTGTTATTTTATTTGTGTTGACATTTTCTGGATTTTGTAGAAAAAGGCCTTTCAACTTTTTTTATTATTTCATCACAACAGTTGTTTGTGTTATGCATCTGTTGTGATATTTATTATTGTATTTTTTTCTACTTTCGGAGGTTTGGGAGCCTCCTTAGGCTACTTATTGGAGATCACTTATATGTCATATTTACATATATAAATATATGTGTATATTTATCTAGGAACTCTTTGCTAGAAGCTTTCCTTTTAGTGCTTCCTATTGTGACATCCCACAGGTTTTGTTATATTGTTACCCCATTTCCATTAGGCTAATGACATTTTTTAATTTCTTCGTTTCGGTTTTCAAAGATTAACTGTTTCTTGAAAAGTCAATCACTCCATTTCCATATCTTAACCAAATGTCTGAGTGTGTTTCTATTTATATCTTTATCCCATTATGATCAGAAAAATGCAGGGGAATATGTCAATATTTTGAATCTGTCAGTTCTTGATATGGGGCCCTCATATATCACATGGAGATGTCAAGTATAAATATTTCCTTTGTTCAATTCTAGTTCAAATACATTGATTTCATATTTATTAGAAACTAGCTAAATAGCAGGGTAGTAAATGTTAAGCCAGCACATAAGAATCAAGATCATGAGCTCAAGTTTAAGTATAAAAGAAAATAGATGTTTTTTGGGACATTGTACCTGAAAACTGTCTACTCTGACCTCAAAGGTAGCAATGAAAATAAAGAAGGGAAACCACACTGCATTTACCGTTTTCAAATAGGTGTCTAAGAGCATTACGTATATCAGTCCTCGTGGCCATGGTTATCTCGTCACTCAGGAAAATCACTTCCTCTCCTGGCACTGACATTGTGCCACCACAGAGACGTGCCTGTTCTCTAGAATCAGCCACTCATGGTGCAAATCTGTCATTACATTCCCATGCAGTGTGTCTAGTCTATGGCAGGGTCCTGTTCCTGGACCAGGTGGCCACAGCAGAGAATGGAGAAACATCTGGGGAAGGGACATCACATTGTGGGTAACAGACTTGACTCTGTGGTCATGAGTCCTGCTCAGTGTATAGGGGAAGAAAGTATTTGTTTCTCTGTGAATATGACATTTTTTCCCTTTCTTTTCCTTGTAACTCAGAAAATTCTAAAAGCAAGCCCCTGAGGAAGGCAGACCTGACTCCAAGGAGATGAGGCAGTGGATGGGTCATTCCCCACAGCCTCAGCCACACAGACTCATGAAACCCAGAATGTGAAAGGCAGCCGTGGGTCTCAGGGCTCCCCCACCAGAGGAGGAGGACCCCAGGTAAGTGGAGGCCTAGGTATATGGAGAGCCAGGGGGTGACTTGGATCAATGAGCCTGGGTTAGATCCTGCATGCTTCTATCTCTGTAACTGAATTGTCCATCCCAGGCCCCTGAGGGCCTAGCCTGGGAATTCCTCACCAGGCCAACTGGTCTGTTGAGATGCTGCCAGAGTCTACTATATCTCCAAATAAGTATCATATCCAGCCAGGATGTTGTGCATTTGTTGAAACCTGACTCCATATCCTCTGTTTCAGGATCTCCCTTCCTACTTGTGCCCTTGTCAATTCTGTGCTTTGGGAACAACCCTAGAATCTCAAATAGCACGGTAATCAATAGGTCCCCCATCTGAATCCCTCCTAAAAAGGCAGTACTGAACTCAGAGTGGAAAATCTGTCCTTTGTTGATAATGGAGCCATGGCTGTGGTTCTGCTGATGCACTAAAATTTCATTTTCAACCCACAGGGACTGTGGGGACTGTGGGGCTTTTGGACACAGTGCCAGGATCAGAAGATGCCCCATGAAGTGCTGGGATGGGGCACTGGCCCCACAACCCTTGGGCCCAAAAGAGGAGGTGAACAAAGCACCAAGAGACCTGAAAATCTCCACAACACAGGGGAGTTTATCCAGCCTGAGGGCAGAAGGACTCATGCAAAGGTGAGCATAGGAAGGGCTGTGGGGAGTCACATTGAATGGCCACACCTTTCAGTCCTGATGCCTCAGATTCTAACCAAATACTGCATTTGCTGTGGCTTGGGTGGGGTCCTGCTCAGATAGTAAGGGGTCTTCTTCATGGGGCACGCCCCTAGGGTTGAATTACACTCACCTGTCCCTTGTAGTCCTGCCCCTTCTGCCCTTTTGTGGAGAGAACTTTCTAAGAACAAGAGTCTCCCCAATAAAATCTCACTTCCAAACGTGCTCACTCTCTCTCATCAGACTCTCCTGACTTTCTCTTGCTCCCCCTTTTGGGCTACCTGAGGCTAAGAGCTGGGAAAGCTGTCCTGAAGCTTGTGTAAATGTAAATTGTATCTGTGTTTTATTTGGTGTCCCTGTCAGGAGCAATCTTAAGGTCAGCTGCCTGCACTGGTCAGGGGTGGCAGGTGGTACCTGGAGCCAGGGACCACTTGGGGTGAATTTTTAGGTAGATTTGGTTGAGCATACTTAAGAAGTTCAGTGAACCATGTTTTGAGGTCTTAGAAGATGCAGACATTTTGAGAGCCCGGGATGTTAAAGAAATAATGGGATATTCCACGTCTTCCAAAAAGAAATTTACTTAATGATCCTGGAGACTCTAATCAACCAGAGAGGAAAACAGGTCAGGAGGGCCCAGCTGGTTCAATTCCTGAAAACAGTTAATGATGTAAGCCTATGGTTGTGTGAGGAAGAGTCACCAGATTGTGTACTTGGGAGAGGCTAGGTAGAAAATTGTCTAAAATCTGCTTCTCTGCCAAGCTATCTAAGAGTACAATTGACAACATTAAAAAGTCTGGACTGCTTTAGAAATGTGTCTTTTGAAGATCAGTAGGAGAACCAATGGTTTTTGGAAGAGTTTTTAAAGGGCTCCAGAAAGCCACTAGAAGTTTGATCAGAAGCAGCCTGAGGCTGTGACCAGGTGAATTTCACTATCTATAGCAGGGCTGAGGGTGGAGTCAATTCTCTCCCAGTCTGTAGCTTGCCAACCTCAGACAGAGGGCCTCAGGGCAAGACCTAAAACTAAGCCTTCAGTAAGAGCTGAACCAGACAGAACCAGTGATTTAGAAGGGCACCAACCAAACTCCATGGTAGGGGCGTGTACTAGAGAGGAAGCCAGCCCTGATTGGATTTCTGTGAGGTTGATTCAAGATGGAGGGGAAGAAAATGGACAGGATGATACTAATGAAGCTGAGCTACAATCTGAGGAAAGTCAGCCAGAAGGTGAGAATGAGCTAGAGAAAGGTTTTGGTAGTTTACCTCTGGCTGGCCTTGTGCCTGCTATTTGGATTCGACCACTCTGCTCCTGAGTATGAGGTTTAATAACTACTCTGAATTGTCAGTAGGCATGTTTATGCTCCTCCAACGTGGCCTTAGAATAGCGCTGGAAGCAGGAGAGGACATTACAGGTTTTTAACTTTTTCCAGCCTTTGAGCAGGTTAATAAGCAAAATCGTCCATTCCCATAATGCTGTAGGTTTTTTTTTAAAACTCTAAATGGGCACAAAAGCACCTGCTGTACTTATGGTCCAAAGTCAGCCTTTGTTCAAAGTCAGCTGATTCCTTATGCAATGAGCCCTTACACCATGTGACTGGATTTCAAAGGCCAAAGCTTGTTGATCAGGGGTGACTACCTTCCTTGGCTGTCTCACTGGACTGATAATTTCACTGAACAGGCTGAGAGAAACTGGAGGCAAGGCTTTGATGTCCCTTTGGTGATGTTAACTGGAACTGGAGATTTTAGAATGGCAGTTAAATTATGATCTGGCCATATATGATGAAATTAATTCATGTCCTAAAAGGGCGTAGAGAGAGCTACCTAATCAGGATCAATCAACCTTGGATTTTAGTTTAATCAAACAGGGACGCAGGAGCCACTTTCAGATTTCACAGCAGGTCTATGCCAGGCAGCAAACAGATGAAGAGGAGACTTGAATGCCTCTGAATTCCCAGTCAGGCAGCTGGCATTTAAAAGCTAATAAAGTTTTTCAGGGAATCCTCCAACCCCAATGGGAAAAGGGGACTGAGTCTGAGTTCATTTGCCTTTGGGATGATGTGGGTTCCACACAGCTACAGGGCTTAATGCTCGCCTAGGCTCTGAAGCCGGTACTACAACCTCAGGCTGGGAGAGCCCTTCTCGCACGGGGTGTTTCATTTGTGGTAGAACTGGGCCTATGGGTTGGGACTGCTGGTCTCCGCACAATAGGGCAGAGACTGAGAAACTGATGTGACACCATTTTTGAGAAAGCAGCCTCTACCTCAGAGCAAAGCCTGTCCAAGGAAGGGGGCGTGACCCTTGTCCTTAGAAAAACCCACAGAGAGCTCCTTGGCATATACCCACCCTGCTGAGTTGTTTGTCTGTAAATAACAGGAGAGATCTGCAGCACCAGGTGTCCCTGACTCAGTAGGCTAGGTGAGAACCCATAAAAACCCCCTAGCAACCAACAATCAGCATGAGACAGGTAAAATATCTGGGATGCCAGATGACCCTCCCGTAGTTCATGATGGTTGATAACATGTTGGGAAACCATGTAGTTCAGCATGAACACACCTTGTGGCCTAAACCAATCAGTTCAAAGAAATCCTCCTCTTGTACTAATCAATCACCCTTACCCAGCTTGTTCCCACCAGTGAATGTGCTAATCATGTTTCAGAGTTGTTGTGTGAAGCATGTGAAGTCCCTGCCTTCCCCAAAGAGTGTATAAAACTGCTGCAAACTCTGGGTTTGGGGCCTCTCAGCGTCACCAGTTGCTGTGTGCGCAGGGGACTGAGCTAGCTCGCAATAAACACCTCTTTGCTGCTTACATCTCTTGGTCTCTGGTGGTCTTCTGGGGGTCCTGAACTCGAGCATAACAAGACCTCTCTTGGTTTGTGCAGACAGTGCTGCCAGAGAGATGATCACATAGCATGGGAAGATTTGGGTAGATATGGCAGCAGCTCATAGCCACTTCTGACCTCACTTCTGCCTTCTTCAGCACTGGGAAATTGGGAACAGGGCCTGCCCTAGGTCCACCAAACAGTCGGGTGCTGCAGTGTACACCTGAAGAGGAGTTGCAGACTCCAAAGTCATCAGGGTTGGCCATGCCAGCTCGTCACTACTATCAGCTGGCTCCATAGATACACTTACAGCCAACCTTGAGAGAAACTAATGCCTGAAATAGGGCCATAAGGAGTCCCTACTGGGGTTTGTGGGCCATTACTGCCAAATACTGTAGGCCTAATTCTGGGGTTAAACAACTTAAAAAAGGGAATTCAGGTGCTGCCAGGAGCAATTAATTCCAATTTTAGAGATAGATTGGCATCACTGTACAATCGGACCCTGCCACTCAGCTCTCTATTAGAGATGTGTTAACACAGCTAATACTTTTGCTTTGTCACTCTATGGATAGCCCAGATGAGATCTCAACTTCCCGGTCCCTTACCAAGTATACTGGGCTCAATTAGTTTTGTAGAGTGCCCTCTTCTGAATCTTAAAATCAATCATAAAAAATTTCGGGGTTTGGCAGATACTGGGACTGTTAGATGTGTTCTGCCTAGTAAATTCTGCTCTAAGAGCTGTCCTTTGCATATTGCACCCACCAACTTGGAGGGGATAGGTCAGATCTCTCAGCCTGCACAAAGTGCTCAGTATCTTCACAGGGAAGATAGAGATGGTAACTCTGGGATTTTCAAGCCTTATATCTTAGGCAACTTACCAATAAATTTGTGGGGCCATGATAGTCTAAGGAGCCTCCAAATTCTATCATGTCATCTGAGGGACTTAATCAAAAATTCATTCTTAGAGATATTGAGGGAAATTTACAAGATTTACCTATAACCCAATTTACCTATAACTCAATCTTCCCAACAGAGATTAATTACTACACCCAGCCAAAATTTTTGGTAGGGGTCCTGACTTTATCCCCAACCCAGAGAACAGCAGAAAAAAATAATTGGCTCACAGCAGAGCCAATCTGGGTCAGTCAGTGGCCCTTAACAGGAAACAACTTGAAATAGCCCACATACTAGTTCAGGAGCCACTTCAGGCTGGCCATTCACAATCTACTCTCAGTCCTTGGAACACACCCATCTGTGTAATAAAGAAAAAAATATGGCCACTGGAGATTAGTACAAGATCTCAGGGCAGTTAATTGTGTTAACGAGCCCACAGGAGCCTTACAACCAAGGCTTCCTTCTACAGCTATTCCTTTGGGTTATCATTTAATAGTAATAGATTTAAAAGATTGTTTCTTTTCTATACCTTTCCACCCAGAGGACTGTAAAAGGTTTGCCTTTAGTGTCCTGGCAATAAATTTTAAGGAACCAGTTAAAAGATATTGCTGGAAAGTGTTGCCTCAGGGAATGTGTAACAGCTGTACCCTATGTCAAAATTTTGTGGCACAGGCCATCACACTTATGAGGGAGAAATTCCCTGATGCATGTATTATTCACTTTATGGATGATATGCGTTTAGCTCATGTTAATTCAGGTGTACTCCTAAAAATATTTTCCCAAATAGAGACTTCATTTGCAGCAATGGGTTTGTGTATTGCACCTCAAAAAGTTCAAAGGACATCTCCTTTCAATATCTAGGTCATGTGATTGAAGGCTATACAATTTGTCCTCACATCTTACAAATAAGAGTCAAGGAACTGCATACCCTTAATGATTTTCAAAAACTATTAGGTGATATAAATTGGCTGAGACCATCGTTAAAGCTAACTACTTCAGATTTAAGTCCTTTGTTTCAGATATTAGAGGGAGATCCTTCTCCAACTTCTTTTGGTCAGCAGAAGCAAGAATGGCTTTGAGGAAAGTTGAAATTACTATTAAAAATGTTAAACTTACTAAAATTAACCCACAAGAGCCTATATACTTATTGATATTTTCAACTACTTCTGCTCTTATAGGAACCATGTGGCAATCATTGGGATTTATTGAGTGGATTCATTTAGCCCACTCTCCTCAAAAATAATTAACTCCCTTTCATGATTTTATTGCTCAATTAGTTATTAAAGGCAGAACACAAATTTTACAGCTGGTTGGATGAGAACCTAATATTATTATCACTCCATTTTCTGCTCAACAGAATGATTGGCTTTTCCAAACTTCTAATACTTGGCAAGTAGTTTTTGCTAATTTTCCTGGTCAGATAGGAAGTCATTATTCTTATGATAAAATTATTCAATTTGTCTTGGTAACTGTCTAAATTTTTCCAAAGATTGTGCGTGTACAGCCAATAGATGGGGCACTAATGATATTCACTGATGCCTCAAGCTCAGGTAAAGCAGATTTTTATAGTCACACTCATACAGAGGTGATGCAGACCTCATATACTTCTGCCCAACGAGCAGAACTTCAAGCTCTCATTTGTTCTTTTTTTTCAATTTAGAATATTGCCTTTTCCCTTCCCATGTCATAAATATATATGTAGTTGTGTAATTTTATCACATATATTTGTGATATATGAAGCTCAAATGTAATGAAAACTAGCCTTGATTTGCATCTGCCTGATTGTTAATCAGGTTGTACATCTCTTCATATGTTTGTTGACCATATGTGTTTACTTTTCTGTAAAGCCTCTTTGTATTCTTAACCCATTTTTCTACTGGGTTATTTGTCTTTTACTGATATATATAAGTTCTTCAAATATACTGGGTATAAATTCTTTATCCATTTTATGTGTGGAAATTATCTCATTTGTTCTTTTTTTAATTAATTTTTATTGTAGGTTGTTCAAAACATTACATAGTTCTTGATATATCATATTTCACACTTTGATTCAAGTCCATCAATATTTATTCCGACAGCTTATATGCAGATAGAGTTACTAAAAATATTGAAACTTCAACTATTGAGTGTATACCATCATAAGAATTACTCTCATACCCTGCAAAAGATGGTGAAAATGTGAAAACACCCATGTTTTATAGGCCACATATGGGCCCAAACTAATTTTACAGGGCCTTTAACTTCAGTTAATGATAAGATTGATAAATTGGTTGCTGTTTGTCAGCAAATGTCTTTGTATATGTACACAAGCTTCACATTCTTTGCATCACCAAAAGGCTTCTAGTTTGTATAAGAAATTTAATATTATTAGAGAGCAAGTTTGTCAAATTTTATGTCACTGCCCCCAGTGTGTTATACACATTCCATCTTTACCACCTAGGTTAAATCCCCATGGATTAAAATCAAATCAATTATGGCAAATGAATATAACTCACATTCCTCAATTTGGTAAGCAATGTTATGTACATGTAGTTGTAGATACTTATTCTAGATTTATGTTTGCCACAGCCCATACAAAAGAAAATACTCAGAATGTTATTTCTCATTGTTTAGCTGCTTTTGCAGTATTAGGATGTCCTTTACAGATTAAAATTTTAATGCACCGGTTTATGTAAGCTCTTCTTTTCAACAATTTTGCCAATAGTTTTAGATTTACCATAAAACAGGTATTCCTTACAACCCTCAAGGTCAAGCCATTGTAGAACGAACTCATTTATCTGTTTAGCTACATCTATAAAAGCTAAAAGGGGGAGATAGTACTATCACTTCCCAAAATAACCTCAATCGTGCTCTATTTGTTTTAAATTTTCTAAATTGTGACTCAGACGGTCACACTGCAGCTGAGCAACACATGTCTTCCACAGCAACAGGCCCTTTAGGCTGAGTTTGGTGAAAGGACTTACAGACTGGTCATTGGAAAGGATCAGATCCAGTGATTATGTGAAGCATAGTCCATGCTTGTATTTTCCCAGAATGTGCTTTTTGTCCTATTTGGTTACCTGAATGCGCTATCAGGCATGGAGGACATAGAACCAAGATTCAAATGACTGAGGATTGACCCAGACACACCAGACCTCACTCCCACCACCAAGAGGAACTCTCAACAGAAGAGGGGAAAGAAGATGACCCAGAGAGACCCAGTTGTGAAGCTACCCTCATGGAAAGAACTAAAGAATCTGATGCTGCAGGCTGATCAAATGATTCAGCATCAAGGAAAAACCAAGTCTCCAATGATGATGCTCGCCATAGTACTATCTCTTTGAGCTGTCAGGTTAAGGGGAATCAGGGAGAAAGCTATTGGACATATTTTCCAGATCCACCTTTAGTACACCCAACAATGTGGATGGAGAATCCATTCCAGATTTTACTAATGACCCATTCATGATGGGAGGATTTACAGACACCATATTACTCCTATCCATGTGATTGGGTTTAATTATTCTAGTTGTAGTGCTCAATTACCTTTGTGTTGGTCCTGCGATAAACATGCTGACTGTCTAAAAGTGTCCTTTGAGGAAAAGACAGAAGTTGGGGGACCTAGACCAGCTAATCATACTGTTCCTGGAGACTCAAAGCCTTATATCAGATCAGTTATTAAAATGGGACTTTTTGTTTACAAACAAGACATCTCAGCAGAACATCCACTAACACCTCATCGTCCTAACTGTTCTGCGATAGAAACTGGCACCTTTCCTAAGTGGATGGATTGTATACATACTTTCCCAGTACAGCATAAGGTGTCTAGAAATAGTGGCTACTTTTCGGACTGGTCTCCTAGAATTGACAAAAAAACAATTGCAAAAGGGTGTTGCCATTACCCCTGGAAGATTTTTTAGTAACATCTTGACCTTCAGTGGAGGTGGCATTCAAAAAGATGTTTGATGCTTATTTGCTGCCTCAGAATTCTTACATTTTACTGACAAAACTTTACTGAACTTTGTAGGCAAAAACTGGAAGGTGGACTGAACTGTGTGCCTGTATTCAATCTCCTTACATTTTAATTACTGAAAATGTAAAAGTTAAAAAAAGGTGATAGATATTTTGTATCATGTAATAAATGTAATTTAACTATTTGTATCACCAGATATAATAGAGGGAAATAAATGCTAATACTTCACAAGCCCTTTTTTGTTTTATTGCCAGGTAATATTTCAGAGCCATGGTACACTTATGCTGGTTGTCAAGTCTTACAACAAATACATGTCCAGTTACAAAGACCTAAATGGGCACTTGGACTTGTAGTATTGGGAGTAGTTGCCTTGGTTTCCTTTGTTGCTTCCACAGTCACAGCTTCGGTGGCCATATCTCAAAATATTCAACATGCAAATTTTCTTAATAATTTGGCTCAGAATACTTCCAAAGCGCTTCATAAACAAATAAATATGATGAAAGGATTGAGACTAAGCTAAATTCCTTAGAAGCTACTGTCATAAATATTGGTCATGAACTTTCTGCTTTGAAATTCAAAGAAAGACTTAAGTGTCATGTGACTATAAGTATGTGTGTGTTTCTAATGCCAAATACAAGGCTTCCTAATGATATTGGGAGAAGGTTAAAAACCATTTGTTAGGTATTTGGCAAAATAATAATAACAGCTTGGATCTTTTGAAGTTACATCATCATATTCAAGATATACAAAAAAGCAAGATTGATTTTTCATATTCTACTTCTTTAGCTGATCAAATACTTAGAGAAATGAATGGCTTTAACCCTGCAAACATTCTTAAAACATTCTGGGGGTCTATCCTTGAATTGTTCTCTTTGCTACTAATTCTCTCTTGTATTGTAATTGTAGGATGTCATGCCTTCAGAACAAGAATTTGGGGCTCAAAATAATGACTCATCAGCTTCTTTTTCAAGGAAAGAAGGGGGACTATGTGGGGAGCTACATTGAATGACCACACCTTCCAGTCCTGATGCCTCAGATTCTGACCAAACTCTGCATTTGCTGTGGCTTGGGTGGGGTCTAGTTCTGATAGTAAGGCGTCTTCTTTGTGGGGCATGCCCCTAGTGTTGAGTTACATTCACCTGTCCCCTGTAGTCCTGCCCCTTCTGCCCTTTTTGGATAGAACTTTCTAAGAACAAGAGTTCCACAATAAATGCTCACTTCCAAATTTGTTCCCTCTCTCTCGCCAGCCTCTCATGACTTTCTCTTGCTCTCCCTTTTGGGTACATGAGGCTGAGAGTCAGGGAAGTCATCCTGAAGCTTGTTTAAAGGTAAATTGTGTCTGTGTTTTATTTTATGTCCCTGCAAATTCACAGGAGCAATCTTAAATTCAGCTGCCTGCCCTGGTTGAGGGTGGCAAAGGGTGGTAATCCCCCTCAAGCACTGCAGCCCAAGCTAGCTGTCTCTCCTTCTCCACACCACTGCACTTCCATCTCCAGGCAATTACAGAAAAACCAGAAAGCAATAGGCAAGAAGTCTAAGGTTGTGGCTCAGCATAGAGTGCTCGCCTAGCATGCGCAAGGCACTGGGTTCGATCCTTAGAACCACATAAAAATAAATAAATAAAATAAAGGTATTGTGCTCAACTACAACTAAAAAATGAATATTAAAAAAAGAAATAGATAAAAGTTTCATAGCAGGAATCCAAACCCAGGAGCTCATTTTTCTCAAGTCAATTAGTAATGGGGAGGGTTCACAGCACCTGTAGGTGCTTGCACATCACAGGTACAAAAGGAATGGAGAACATATAAAACTACTTAGATGGACCTTGAGAAGGGCTGCCTGGGGTTAGGGATAGGGTGTTATATGAGTGCAGGCACAGACTAGCAAAGGTCACAGGGCTTCAGTATGAGTATCACCAATCTGTTCTGGACAATGCAATTGTGGTTTGTGTGTTTTTCAGAGGTGGCATTTCCAATGCTTTGAAGGAGGACTTGCATGTCTCTCAGTAACATGGCAGGTAGGCATGGTTGAATCAAATTGCTCCACAAGAGCAAGTCCTACTACAGGAGACCTTTTTTTTTCTTAATATTTTTTTAGTTGTCAATGGATCTTTAATTTATTTATTTATATGTGTTGCTGAGAATTGAAACCAGTGCCCCACACATGCTAGGCAAGTACTCTACCACTGAGCCACAACCCCAGCCCTATAGGAGATTCTTATTTACAGTGGGTATATATCCTCAACTTATCTTCAAAACTCATCAGCCATCAGAATGCCCTTAAAATTATTTTAATCAATTACACTTGAAACAAAAATGCAGGAAAGAGGCTTTTAAATCCTCATTAGCCATATGACATATTAAGAATGTTTTTATTTTCTAATTTGGCATGAAGTGTATCAAGTGGATAATCTAATGTATTGATATTATATCACCACAGAGGTGGAGCACTTCCTCAAGTTTAAAATGACTATGAGTTTTTATTTTACAGTTAACTTTCACGTGCTATGTTCCATATCTTATTTATTTTCATTTTCACCTGATGTAAGAAGTACTGAGTATTTTATGTATCTGTCTTTTCCTGCAGAATCGAAGTAGACCAATGCCTATTCAATAACCAAGAAGAGATCTGTCCTAGGCCCTGTCCTCTTGAGTCAGCCACCTGTCAATATCAGTCACCTGAGACCCATCTGTACAGCCACACTCCCCATCCAAATGCCTGAACTTGTCCTCTACTCACCTCCTGTCCCGGGAAAGAACAGGAGGTGGTTGTCACTGGTACCTGCCAGCTAGCATTAAGGCACTCTGGCCAGAACCTTGCCTTCCTTGTGAAAACAGAAGTCCAAAAGCCAAAGGGTGTCTCCTTTAAAGGTCTCACACTGCCTCCAAAAGGAATGGTATGGGCCAGGTACTCAACCCTCAAGCACCAGACAGGTGTCCTGATGTGTCCAAACTGCCTGAAGCTTGTAGCATACAGAGAGGACCAGGGCCTAAAAGTCAGCCTCAGGGCCCTGGATAAGAAACATGTCCAGGTCCCCACTGAGTCTTGCCACACCCAGTCGTCCCAGAGGAGCACCCAGAATCCTGGGTTGGGATCTTTCCAGCCTCTGCTGCCTCTGTCAGGTACAAGTGAACTTAGACCAAAAGTCTCACTCCAAGTTATCAGGAAATACCAGCCCAGATGCCCAGCATTGGCCTGTACCCTCCAAGCAAAACACCTGTCCTGAATTCTGTGGAGGTCTTCACCAAGTCCCATAACCCACCATCCACCTGTGCTCCAAAACAGCCCCTCGGAGTGGTCTTCAGGATATTGGGCAATGACAGGTGGATCTCCCAGTTCATCACAGCTCTCTGCTTCCAGGCTCCTGAGAAGACAATCCGTCCTGCTAAGAGCCCTCCCATCCTGGAGAAGGCTGAGGGACAGGGCTCCCATGTGCCCGGGAGTGTCTTCTCTGAAGACCTTCAGGTCTGCTCCTCCCCTGAGGTCAGTGACAGGGAGTGAGACACTCCATGGAAGGGAAGTCTCATGCTCGTCACACACAGGTGACTAAGAGAGCACTCTTGGCCTGAGGAGGCAAAGACACAGGGAGGAGGCTGCACCTAGTGAAGAGGAACCTTCCCATCTGTGGAGTCCATTGCTGGGACCCCAAAGTGCTGGAAACAGACACACAGACGTTGACTCTGAATTATGGGAAAGTAAACTGGCTTCAACATTGGCACTTAGTAAATCAGCATGTAAAGGGTTTTACATGAAGTCAATTCTAGGTATCCCTGAGTTGATATGCACGTGTATATAGTGAGCTGATATAAGTTGACACTAGGTGATGGTCCACACTGTTGAGATAGTTTTGATTTCTTTTATGAGTTAACAAATGTTGAATCATTGTACAGTTGTAAATTAGCCCTTCCTCAATGTCATTCCTTTTAAATGAATTTTCCTGCAGATGAGCTTTCTGCTTTGATAGGAAATAGTGATTTGGTAGTAATGTACCCATACAAAGTCATATTTTAAATTCTCTAAGAAGAGTCTGAGACTAAGAAGTCACAGTCTAGAAACAACAATCTTTCTGGTTTTACTTCTGTGCACACGGCACATGATGTCCAGGTAGACCAAATAGGTAACATTTGGTAACATTCTAATTATTTGGCCCACAGATTAATTTTGATGATTTTAATATGTTTCCAAGGCTACACATATGGGCAAAGTTTACGTGACTGTCCATTTTTTAAAACAATCTCAACTCCTGGTTTTGAACTCATGCCAATTTCTCAGTTATCTTAGATAACTCAAGAGTTCTGGTTCAGAAAATGCTAAATTTTGACAATAGAGTTTGCTAATTCTGCTAAATTAATCTATTATTTCATTGCCAGTGTGTATTATCATCAGATACCCAATGTTTATGGAAAAAAAATAAGGCTGACCCTCTAATTCAGCCAATTATAAATGTTTAACAGGGAAAATATTGAAGTGTTTTTTTCACTAGAGTAGGGTATAATCTTGATGTGTACCCATAGCTGGGAGGAGCCTACGAATGCTCATGAACACATTCAAAGAAGAGTGCAGAAAAATCAGTCTTTTCAAAATGGAGGAAGTGCATTTCTCTACAGTGTACTAAATATCATCTTTAATCACAATTAAATATGAACCTCAAGAGAACACCAAACACGCTGTTATTTTCACTATTCTCTTATCAAGCATAGAGGAGAAAGCTGTTTTTAAAATATTTCATCCACTTATAAATTCAAAAATGTTCCTTATGTTTTCTGCTTCCCTTTGGATTTGGTGTCAAAACATATGAAACTGTGGTCCAGTGTACATTCTAGTGTGTCAAAAAATAAATTGTAGTTAAATGAAGATACAGCTATCCTCTGTACAATTATAAATTCTGTGATAGAATCAGGAGAGAGATTGGAGAGGGATATGGGGATTCTATTCAGCTGTAAATCCATCTGGTCACAGGCTTCTAACTTTGTTGGAAGGTTCCAATTACTGCTTTGATCTCATTGCACATTATTGTTCTTTTTAGGTTTTCCACATCCTCTTGTTTCAACTTGATAGACAACATATATCTAGAAATTGCTCCCTATTTTGTAGATTTTCTAATTTGTTGGAATATAAATTTTCAAAACATACCCTAATCATCCTCTGGATTTCAGAGATTTCTGTGTTATAAACTTGAGTCCTCATTCTCTTTCCTTTTATTAATGTGGTTAGTGGTTTATCAGTTTTGTTATTCAAGTCTGTTTCAGTGATCATTTTTATTGTTTTTTTTCTCTTTTATTAATTTCTATTTTGATTTTCATTATTTACTTCATTCTATTGATTCATAAAAATGCTTACTATTGCTTTTCTGAGACCTTGAAATGCATGCTTTGGTTGGTTTCTTGGGTCTTTCTTTTAATGTTGGTGGTCATAGCTATAAAGATTCCTCTTAGAATCACCTTTGCTGTATCCCACAGACTTTGTATGCTGTGTTAATATTCTGATTGATTATAGGAATTTTTGAACTTTTCTTTGATGTCCCAGATCATTCAAACGTATCTTGTTCAATGATTATGTATTTGTGTAGTTTCTTTCTTTCTGTTGATTTCTAATTTCACTCCATGATTATCTGAAAAGACATGAGAGACTATTTCAATTAAAAATTTATTTAAACACATTAAACATGTTTTCTTGGCTGACTTCCAACATTTTCCTTATTTTTCCTCCATACATCATGGACTTGATGATAATGTACAATTATTAGTACAAACTCAAAATTTCATTGCTTTCTATATCCCTGGGTAGGGTGTGAGTTCTACACATCAAATATAGAATGAAGAGAAATTCTATGAATGGTAATACAAAGGGGAGCTCCCCACATACAGAGTCCATTGCACAACAGAGACTTATGTTTCGGTACAGCTGTGTGCCTAGCCAGTGAGTCTGTCCTTGGAAACGTCAACTGAAGGTGTCATTAAATGAATGATATGGTCTAAAATGTAGGAGAGGACAATGGAATAATATTCCTCATGTGTTGTCATGATTCTTTTCATATGCCAATCATAAGTTATGTTTTTTCATGCATTGGTTCTGGCTTTAGGGGAACGGGATAGTAATGCATGTACTGGGTCATATTTCTATAGAGGCTATAGTTCTCATTGTCTTTGATCATATTCCTGAATCATACCTGCTCAGGTTGTCATCTCCATTTTATGTTCTTTCTGTTTTCCAATCTTGAAAAATGTTTAATGTTTTTCTATTACCTTCAGTTTTTTTCATCTGACTCATATATTCCATTTAGTTGACAGGTTTGAAATACATATTATTATGCCCATGGATTTTTTCAACATTTTCATTCTCTCAATATCATGATAATGATTTGTTTGGTTCTCCAAGAAGATAGGCTGGGAAATTACATGCAAAAACAGCCATTTAATTTAAGGAAATAATTAGGAAGGACACACCCACCATGTCAGTTTCATGGATGTGAACAGTGGTAATGGAAATTAAAGACCTGGGAGTGGAATAAATGACTAATGCAGCTCAATTGCCTGATAGTGATATAGTTAAGATGAAGAATTTCCTGAGCCAAAAACTCTAACTTGTTTGAATTAAGTGTGAAATTAACATAAGTTAAAAAATAGAACTTGAGATCTTTAAGAAAGGGGCAATTTAATAAGCATTATCCATGTAGCTGGTCTTTTAAATATATTGAAATCCTCAAAATTAATAAGTGGATCCCACAGGAGGATGCTACCAAATGGACAATATTTGTCCTACGTGGCAATAATGGGCTATGTGTATAGAAGTAAAAATGGATTTTTTTACTATTACAAGTTTGTCTAGGATCATATATAGAGAAATTAATACAAGGTTTTATGTAGGAACATGATTACCAACTTTCAATCTCTTCCCAAAGCAGAAACCTCATAGCCAGAAAGATGTATTTGAAAACAGTGATTTGGAGGCAGGTCTAACTCACTACATTGCATTGATTCAACATTGATTAAGTCAAAATGCAAAGAAATGTTACGTCATCAAACAGTACAATCCTTTAGCAACTATTCAGATCTTAGTGGACATGAGGAAAAATCATAGTAAAGATAAATATGAATCTTATGTATGCATAATAATATGCTCATAATAATATACTCGAGCCATGGTAGTGTTCCCTGGGACGCTGCAGGCACGGGAGAGAGATGGCCGCCAGATGGAGCCCCGCCGAGTCCGCAGTCTGTGGGTGAAGGACGGCGTGTTGTGTGCGTGGAGCGCCCCCTGCAGACCAGGCCAGGGCGCACTGCTCAGCTGGCTCCAGCTTTATGTAAATTAATTTTATGTAAATCAAGGCTGCTCCAGGGCGGGGCGACCCTCACGTCCAATAAGAAGAGCCCCAGCTTGACCCCTGCCCACGCTCAGTGAGCGCGCCCGCCCGCGACCGCGCGCACAGCCTGGCAGCCCAGCCGCGGGGGAGCCACTCCTGGCCGCCGGGCCGACTTCCAATGAGACCCGGAAGCCGGCGAGGTGAAGGCCGGCCCCACCGCCCTTGTGGCGTTCCTGCTCCTCCTGCTGTCGCCCACGCCCAGCCTCGTCTCAAGTCCTTCAAGGTAAGCGGCCGGCGAGCGCCCACGGCCCACGGGGGTTTCTAGAGACTTCCTCTTCGGGCTCTCCAGGGGGCGAGGGCCGGGGTCTCCGGGGCCAGCCTGCCACCTTGCGCGGCAGTGGACCTCCTGGCGGCGTTTGAAGTCCCAGGGACGCCTCGGGGACTGGCCCCAGCCCGAGGGCCGCGCTGAAGGGTCGCCTTCTAGGCTCTGCCCCGGTCGCGGGGAAGGCGTGGGACCCTCCCGGGCTCCGCAGAGGAGGCCCGGGCTCCCCTCCCGCTGCCCTCGCGGCCGCCGGCAGGTCCTCGGAGCCCGGCCCTGCGGAGCCTCTTCCCCTGGGGACCGCAGGACTCCGCGCTCTGGCCGGGTGTGGGGAATCCCACGGGGACCTGGTGACCGCCAGCACAGCGAGGGCCGGCGTCAGGGTGGCCTTTGAATTCTGTAGGCAGCGGAAGGCTGTGTATTTGTGCAAACTAGCGGGTTCGCGTTTCCACGGAAACTCTTTTGTACACACTTTGACGCCTTGGGTTTGCCAAATGGGAATTTGTTGTTGCCTCACAATAACAACAACAAAAGGACGTGCGTCTGCTACCCGATGTAAGTTGCCTTTTCCTACTTTTCACAGATTCGTCGCAGGAAGAGTCTGTCGATTATATACATGAGCGGGGAATTGTAATGTTGTAGGTTAGTGGGGCTCCCAGAGATGGAGTTTAAAGCCACGTTTCTTGGAGAACACTTTACAGTTCTTGCTGAATTTTCTGTTCCTGCCGCATACTTCTGGCAGTTAGCTTAATCATATGTGCACACACACAATATAGCTAAAGTTGTATTCCATCACCTCATTACAAGATACAGTACATTTGGTAGAGAAGTAAATTGTTTGGTTCTTGGCTGACTGGCTGAAAAGAGAAATACCCCAAACCACCACAATACTGAAATTTTACTTGGATTGAGTTTTTGCTATCAGGATGATTCGTGTTTTGAAAGTCGATTTAGATGGATTTAATGTTCTTGCTAGCTTTTTTAGATGGCGTGACAGATTTTGTTTTTTAAAGATGGTGGAATGAGATGGACATCATTACCCTAGGTACATGTATGGCTGCACATATGGTGTGAGGTTACATCGCCTACAACCAGAGAATTGAAAAGTTGTGTTGCAATTGTGTACAATGAATCAAAATGCATTCTGCTTTCATATTAACCTAATTTTAAAAATTAATTAATTAAAAAATTAATATTTTTAGTTACACATGGACAAAATATCTTTTTTGTCTTAAACCTTTTATTATGCTTTATTTTTTAAATTTATTCTGATTTGTTATACATGATGGCAGAATACAATTCATATTATATTATACATATAGAACATGATTTTTTTTAAGACATTGATTGTACCACAGAATATTTTCACACCACTCGTGTCTTATACATGTACTTAGGATAATAATGTCTAACTCATTCCACCATCATTCCTTTCTTCCTCTCCCTTCCCCTCCCTCTCCTATGCTCTTTCTAAATTTCCTCCATTCCTCCCATGCTCCACCCTGCCCATCACCATTCTGTGTTTGGCTTTTGGGTTTTGGGGATTGCCTTGCTTCACTTAGCATTATATTCTCCAGCTCCATCCATTTACCTGCAAATGCCATGATTTAACTCTTTTTTAATGCTGAGTAATGTTCCATTGTGTATATATACCAAGGTTTCCCTACCCATTCATCTACTGAAGGGCATCTATCTTTTTAGTTTCAGTCAGAATAATGAAGAAGGTAGAATGGATAGTTAGTCTTTTGAAGTGATGCCATATTAGAAAAATTGAAACAAGTAATGGGTTAAAATATGCTACAGGGCCCATTGGAAAGCATATATAAAACAATATTCACATCAGCTAATAGTACTCTAAGAGGAGCAGATATATCATTAATTAATCATTTTTAACTTGTTAAACAAATATAGTGTTTTTAATTTTTAAAAGATAGTCTTTTAAATACCTTTATTTCATTTTAAAAATGTGGTGCTGAGGATTGAACCCATGCTAGGTGAGCCTCACCCATGCTAGGTGAGTGCTCTACTACTGAGCCACAACCCCAGCCCCAAATGCAGTTTTACTGAGGGTTATTACAATATGATTTGTCTGTGTAATTTTGCATTGTGATTTGAGGATCAACTTAAAGTTGATATGTAGATATAATCAGATTATGAGCATTTCAGTTAGCGTGCACTTAGAATATTTTACTCTTGTGATCTTGGATTGTTCTGCATTTTTTAGCTATTCTTTCTTTTGTGAAAGAATTTTGTACCTTTTTAAAGTTACTGCCTTTGCCTGTCATAGGTCCAGTAGAAATGCTATAGAATTAAAGCTCTGTCCTCAAGCATGCCCAAAAGGCTAAACTTGTGACTTTGTGTTGAATTCTGTTTTTCAAATAAACTTACTGTTCTGAAGTCCCAGTATTCATATTAGACTAATTATCAAAGGCAGTATCTTTTGGAATATGTCTATTTCTGTTTCCCTGATATAGAAAGCTAGACCCCACATTTAAAAAATGATTCGTTATTAACAAATATCTTTTTATTAAGACTCCTAGTCAAGAAAGAGTGATAACTGACATGAAGTGTTAAGGATACCAATTTGGAACCAGGAGAATATGAGCTCCCTTGTTTGTATTGTAAGAAGATTGCTTAACAGCTAGCATAGGATTCTGAGTGCTTTTAGCTTCGCTGTTATGAATTAAAGTTTTTCTGAGTTGTTTCTGTTTTATCAATCTGTGTTTTAGAAGTTTGTATGGCTGATCATATGGTATAGTACACACCATTGTAGAATCAAAGCTCAGCCTTACAGACTTTCTTTGACTGCAGAGAATATCTTTTCCAGATTCCCAGGGTTTTGGAACATTGCTTTCCTTATTCCACTTGTACCTTCTCCCTTGGCTGCATCTTCTCTTCTTAGCTCTATGAAATCCTCCCAACCCTCTCCCCCACCTAAGTTTGCTTACTCTGGGTTGGTTGCTTTTTCAGTGAGAATTTATGCTCATAAATAACAGTGATTTAAAGGGTTACGTGTTCTTCCAATGTATGATGCTGTCAGGAGCTAGAATAGAGGCAGGAAGGGGACACTGTGAATTACTGACCTACTACCCTGGAAGAGAAAAAATGCAGTCAGCTGGCAAACTCCGAACTAATGTGCATTGTGTGCCTACTGTTTATACATTTAGCAAATTTTTATTGAACATATAATGCTTTCTGGCTTCAATTTCAATTCAATTCAAAGGATATTTGAGTGATCATAACAGTATTAAACACATAATGTTTTCTGGGCTCAATTTCAATTCAATTTAAAGGATATTTGAGTGACCATAACAAGTACCTTAAGTTGGATCATGGAAACATGTACTTCTAGGAGCTCAGGATCTTGTTAAAAATATTGAGGGACAAAAATTGGTTGCTAATATGACAGTAGTCCAGTGGATTTATAAAATGATTAAATAGTAATAATGTTCATAATGTTATTTATGTTTTTTAGGACGTTATAGAACTTAATGACTTTTCTAGCACTTTCATGTACATTTTATTTAATTCTTGCAAGACCATTCAAATGAAGGAAATAAATAGTAATAATTGATAAGAGAGACTTGCCCTTGACTTTTTAAAATTGATAAAGAGTATTCCTTCCCTATACTTTGCTTTTCCTAAGTATGAGACACATTTTTTGAGAATTTAAATCTTTATTTTTTTGTGTGTATTGCTTCACATGCAGCCTTGGAGAGAATATGAAGTTGGTCTACTCCCCTTAAGGAGTCACCTTTTGTGACTTGATTTCTTGACTTTAAATTACTGTTTTTTAAAAATTTTCTATGCATTTTGGTTCTGGAGAAAGATTCTTGCCTATCCCAGGAATGATTTCTTTTAAAAATGTGTGGATATAGGGCTGGGGATGTGGCTCAAGAGGTAGCGCGCTCACCTGGCATGCGTGAGGCACTGGGTTCGATCCTCAGACCACATAAAAATAAAATAAAGAGGTTGTGTCCGCCGAATACTAAAAAATAAATATTAAAATTCTCTCTCTCGAACGGAACAACAACAGATGAGGTAGAGAGGGAAGATGAGAGGGGAGGGGAGGGGGGATAGTAGGGGATAGGAAAGTCAGCAGAATACAACAGTCACTAATATGGTATTATGTAAACATTGTGAATGTGTAACTGATGTGACTCTGCAATATGTATTTGGGGTAAAAATGGAAATGCATAACTCACTTGAATCAAATGTATGAAAGATGAAAAAAATAAAAATAAAAAAAATAAAAAATTCTCTCTCTCTCTCTCTCCCTCTCTCTTTTAAAAAAAATTATCTCTCTCTCTTTCTCTCAAAAAAATGTGTAGATATAGTTCAATCCAAACCTTTACTTGAGATTGTCTGTTTTGATCATAAATTGTCAATGAAGCTGCATGTTTGTACTGACTAGTTATGTGGACAGTTACCATTTGTTCAACTTGTGGTGCCAGATGTGGTTCAGGCTCTGGGTTTGTGGTAGTCAAAGTATGTATGGTTTTTTCTTCTCTCAAGTTTCTTCACTGAGTTTCAATGTTTACATGTGTCAAAATTTAGATTAATAGTACTAATTTATGAGGTCATTAGCAGGACTAAATGAGAAAATTGTATGAAAGTAAGTGGCATACAATGACAGTAACCCAGTGCTAGTTCTGTTACATTTTTATAAAGTGAGGATCATATTTGGATTATTATGATATTTGAGGTTCCAAATTGATATAATCTCATTTTTAAAAGAAATATATGATTAATAAGGTTGTATAAAACAAGCCCATTGTTTACCATTTTGATTACTCATAAGAGCTTAATATTCTGGGTAGTTGTGGAATGCTATGTGTTTATAATATATTTTTTTACTGAGTGGGTCTCCCTGGATATTTCTTCATTAAGGTTTTGTTTTCAATAAAAAGTCACTAATCCAAACTATTGTTCATCAAGTATTTTAATAACACATACCTGACGTGCCAAAATTTAGCATTAATATGCCTCAGTATGCCCAATTGGCTGAACATAAAACAAGGTTGCCAATAGTTACTGCCAGTATTTTAAGCCTTTGGATAAAGATTTTGCCAAGTTACTAGTACATAAACATGGGAAGTATAGCAGCATATGAAGACATTGTCAGATGGCAGGTATCTTCTGGCAGTGGGAAGGTATCTTAGTTTATATAATTTAAAAGTGAAAAGAGTTCCCAGGGGTGGTGGCACACACCTGTAATCCCAGTGGTTTGGGGAGCTGATGCAGGAGGATCCTGAGTTCAAAGCCAGCCTCAGCAATTTAGTGAGGCCCTGAACAGCTCAGTGAGATCCTGTCTCTAAACAAAATACAAAAAGACTGGGGATGTGGTTCAGTGGTTAAGCATCCCTGGGTTCAAACAGCAATGCTGGTTTGTTAAGCCTGGAACTCCTTCACTGAGACCATCATTGAGTTGGTCTACTGAAGTAGGTTTGGATGGCATTTTTGACCATTTTTCCCCATTTTTGACCGTGGAACAATGGGGGATTAATGATGAGCAGTGACTTCAGCATAAAGATGATCAGATTTCTTATATGTGCATGCCAACCCATAACAAGGGAGGATAGTGAGGGGAAGTGTAGAAGTTTATTGGATTAGTCAAAGAGGAATGAAGGGAAGGGAGAGGAAGATAGGAATAGAAAAGACAGTAGAATGAATCAAACATAACTTTCTTGTAGTCATATATGAATACCCAACCAGTGTAATTCCACATCATGTTTAACCACAAGAATGGGATCAAAATTGTAATGGGTCATACCCCATGTATGTGTAATATTCAAAATGTACCCTTCTGTCATGTATATCTAAAACTACAACAACAAAGATGATCAGGTGGGCAAGACAGTAGGAGTAAACATCAATGAGCTAAGCAACAGTTTGGACCCTCAAGGATGAAAGCTACTGGACCTGCCAGCATGGAGAAATAATCAAATAGCTATGTGCAATATTTAAAGACATAAAAGGTATGCCCCAAAGTTCTAAACACTGCAAGAAAATAGTATAGATGAATGAACAAACTGGCAGGCTTGAAGAAAATGTTGAAAAACTAAGCAGAAGGTATTATTGACAAATTAGAAGTGATAAAAATACCAGAGAATGAAGAGAAACATTTAAATTTAGCAGAGGGTAGTTCTGAGCTATAAGGACATTATCTAATTCAAATCCCAGGAGAAGAGAAGAGCAAGATAATGAACATTGAGGAGATCCTCCAAAATAAATCATGTAAAAATCAATCGATCAATTCAAAGAAAAGTACTTTAAGATGTGATCTAAAATGCAAATTAGTTAAGGTCTAAACCTTATAAAGAAAGGCCAGATCATGACTGAACTGTGGGGCTGGGGTAGAGTGCTTGCCTGTCATGCAAGAGGACCTGGATTCAATCTCAATTCCAAATAAAGCAAAAACAATAAAACAGATAATTTATAATGGAATTATAATTAAGCTGACTGTGACAACAATAATGAAACCAAAAACAAGTGGACTTATACCAACCAATGTTGAGAGAAAATGACTGTTCATACTGAATTGTGTATGAGAAATTCCACCTTCAGGAAAATTGATAAAACTAAGAAATTGACAGGTAAAGAAAGACTCAAATGGTTTTCCACCAAGACATCTACAGCAAGAAAATTCTGAAAGGTGTGTGTGTGTGTGTGTGTGTGTGTGTGTGTGTGTGTATAGGAAGAAAGGATTGACTAGAGAAGGGGACCTAAGAGTCAGGGTGGGATTCTGAGGGAACACCATCGTACTTGTGTTAATGACACTTCTTCTAACACAGGGATCTGAAATGAATGGCATGGATGCTTCTCCTTCTGAGAGGACACACAAGGTGACAAAAGGAATTGCTCTTGCCCTGACAGAGAGTAGGTTGGATAGTCTATATATCCTAGGTTTCTAAGGCCCCGCACAAAGCTGAAGACTCAATGGGAGTGGACTAACTAGGGTTCTGAGTGAGGAGGCCCTACTGACAGGGCACTCACAGATGCTTTCCTGTGTGAGTGAGTGTCAGGAGCAAGAGGAAGGAGCCATTGATAATAGAGGAAAACAGAGATGCTGAGCCTCAAGCAGTGGTTTGAAGGCAGGGTGTGGAGTTTTAGAGAGTAGCATTACCAGGGTCTCAGTAACAGACTCACAAGCTCTTTTTATGACCTTCCAGTGAGTGCTCCTAAGCAAGTCTGAGTGAAGTAGTTATGTGAGGGCCCCCATGTGAGCACTGGATGCTGCAGTTGGAGGTCAGAGAGGAGAACCTCAAGGTCTTACTCTGAGTAGCAGGCAGCAACCCCTGCCACTTGTGTCAGAGGAGGGGAAATGAGAAGACCCCCACTCCTTTACTTACAGGGGTAAACTGGAGCTGCATATCAGATCTCTAAGCTTATTATGCATAACTGAAGCATTCTGGCCTCTGAGCCTCATCTTCCTATTCTCCCCACTGATCTTTGATAATAACCTTCATATTTTCTGCTTCTGTGCATTCAAGGTTTTCATTTTTTCTTTTTGAGCCTATGTATAAGTGAGGTCAAGCAGTCAGGATTATTTCACATATGATGTCCACTTAGTTTATCCATGTTATTGAAAGTATCAGTATTTCTTTTAAAAATGCTGAACAATATTCTAATGTGTCTGTGTATGATACATTCTGTGTCCGTGTGGCAATGGACAATGGGATTATTTAAATACCTTGGTTATTGTAAAAGTAATTGTAATTAATTGTAAGTAATGCTGTGAACGTGAGTATTCGGACACCTTCACAAGGTGATTTCATTTTCTTTGGGTGTGTGGTCAGGACAAGGATCACTGGGGCATATGGTGGTTCTCTTCCTCATTTATTTAGGAACCTCCATGTTTTTTTCCATGATGGGTGCACCAATGTGCATTCTCACAAACAGGGGACAAGGTATCCTTTCCTAACCTCATCACTATTTCTCTTAGCATAATGTCTTCAGTTTTCATTTATGCTGACATATATTGCAAATTTTTTTAAAGCTAAGTAATGTGGGTTCCTCTATCATTCCACAATGTGGTATATATGCCGTGTTTTGCTTATCCACCTTTTGGTCTCTGAATACATGGTTCGCTTCCACATTTCAGCAGAGATGAACCCCATTGGTATAATCATGGGTATACTAAGAGTCAATTTCCAACTTCTTTTTAAAACAATTTTAACAAGTATGTAATATTTGTACTAATTTGTACCAATTACTAATTGTAATTCAATATGTGTATGCCACGTGTAATGATCAAATCAGAATAATTAGTATTTCCACTCATATATTAACTTTTTGATGTCTAATATTAACATTTCCGTGTTAACAGCTTTCCAACTCTTCTCTAGTTATTTTGAAACATAAAATTAAGTTTGTAGTCTGTGGTTGGCCCATGTTGCATAATAAGTTAGAAATGCTCCCTTTCTTTGTGTGTTGTACCCTGTGTTCATGCTCTCACTCTCCATGGCTCTTTCCCTTCCTGGGCTCCAGTGAACTGTATTCTACTCTCAACTCCTATGTGACTAACTACCTAAGCTTCTATAACTGAGTGAGAACATGTGGTATTTGTCTTTCCATGCCTGGCTCATTTTACTTAACATAGGGCCCTCCACTTTCATCCATGTTACTGAAAATGACAAGCTCTCATTTGTTATGACAAAATAATATTCCATTAGGTAAATATATCATGTTTCTCATTCATTCCTCCATCAACAGAGTTCCGGTGATTCCACAACTTGGTTATTGTGAAAAGTGTTGTAATAAACAGGGGTGTGCAGATGTCTCTTTTATATAATGGTTTTGTTTTGGTTGGATATGTACTCTGTATTGTAGCTGCTGGATCATGTATTGATAAAATTTTCAGTTTTTTTTTTTTTGAGGAAACTCCATGCCATTTCCTATAATGGCTCTGCTAATTTACATTCCATCAACAAGAAATAGGGGCTCCCCTTTCATCACTTCCTTGCCAGCATTTGTTTCTGTTCCCTTTTGCTTATAGCCTTTCTAACTGTGTGAGATGGGATCTCATTGTGGTTGATAGGTACTTCCCAGATGATTAGTGATTTTGAGTATTATTTCACAAACTCATAGGCCATTTGTATTTCTTCTTTTGACCCTTGACTGACTGTTCAGGTTGTTTCCTCATTTTTAATTGGATGGGGAGTATAATTATTGCTATTATTAATTTGCCGTTGAGATATTTGAGTTCCTTATACAACCTGCATATTGTCTCCGTCAGATGAAAAGTATGGAAAACATTTTCTCCCATTCTGTATGTCTCTTGACGTTGTTAATTGTTTCCTTTCCTGTGCAGAAGTTTCCTGGTTTGAGATAATCCAGTTTGTCTAGGTTTGCTTTTGTAGTTCTGTGCAAAAGATCGTTGCCCATCCTGGTGTCTGGAAGTGTTTCCCCTATTTTTTCCTTCTGATAGTTTCAGTTTTGAGTCTTACAATTGGGTCCTTGGTCAATTTTGAGTTGATTTTTTTATGAGGTGGCAATAGGCATGATACACATCCCATTCCATTCTTAGATGTGTATCCAGTTTTTACAGCATTTTTTTTTTTTTTGTATTGGGGATTAAACCCAGGGCATTTAACCACTGAGCCATATCCTCAGCCCTTTTTATTTTTATTTTGAGACAGATTCTCACTAAGTTGCATAGGGCCTCTCTAAGTTGCTGAGGCTGACTTTGAAATTTAGATTCTCTTGCCTCAGCCTCTGAAGCCGCTGGGATTAAAGGTGTGCACACCCCACTTGGCTTTTTTAGCATCTTTTGTTGAAGAGTATGTTGATTCCCTAATGTGTATTCTTGATGCCTTTGTCAGATATACTGAACAAGTAAATATCTATTTCTACAACTATATCTATACACGTGTATATTCATGAAGTTCTGAATGTGGAAATACACAAGAATGCTTGGTCAAATTAATGACATAGATCACTCACAGCACAAATATTGTGGATTCTAAGTTTACTCTAAATGTTAAAACTAAGGTAATATAAGGACATCTGTAAAATTTTGATGCTGTATTTTACTGGCGTTTTTATATTGGATATATTGGATATATTCATGTTCTTCAGTATACATGAACAAATTTAAGCTCATTTATTTATGTGCTAAAGATTGTTTTTTATTGTAAATAATACTGTGATCTCAAAATAAAAAGTTTGTAATACAAAATGAAGGAAAGATTTGGGTAAACAGTAAAAGGTATTTAAACTTTCAAGAAGAAGTTTAAAAGAAAGCAGTACTTCTCAAGTATTTTATGTGAGATGAGATGTTGAGTTTCTGGGTCTTTGTAGAGGCTAAATAGATTCCAAAGATACATTATTGTCATTATACACATTATGTTTCATGGTGGAAACATATCATGAAACTGAATTTGTTTTTGGCTTTGTTAACTTTATTTTGTGACCTGCAAGACCCTGGCCCATCATGGAGGATGGCAGCACTGGTACAGGAATGCTGAAGGAGCCCAGAGGCTTCTCATGAGTTCCCAAGAGTGACCCCTGAGGAACCTCAGCGGACATGAACAGTAATAAAAATAAAGACAACTTTTGATCAACTAGATTTTTAATACCGGGTAAGAAAGTAGGATCACTAACAGTCACACAAACACAGTTAGAAGGAAGGAAAATGGTCCTTCTATGGTAGTTCTATGCAAAAATAAATACATCCAGGAGGCTGTAAGGAATGTGTAATAACAGTTATCATCAAGGACTCTGCCAGAGTGGCAAATGTGCCCTGGGAATTGTTCAGTCCTAAATATCATTCTAAGTTCCTACATGTGGACTTGACATGTTTTCTGCTGGTAACATGATAAACCCCATGATGTATCCCTTAGACTCGTATAAAAGATGCATTGTGGCATCTAACAGCCTGAAGTGACACAGCTAAAGGATCCCTATAGAAAACGTGGGGGTAACGCTAAAGAAAAAGGTATTTTACTAAATCTGATAAAAGTGTAGATCTTAATGATAGCTTAAGGGGATGACTGTGTTATTATAAAATGCCAATTTTTGTATATTTCTAAAAACTATGATAATTTTTCCAAAGCCTTATGTGACTTCCACTCACAAATCAATGACAGGTTGGGTCCCCCTTAAGCTTAAAAGAGTTACTTACTCTTCATGGTTTCCACAGCCTGGCTGATGATACTGACCCCTTTTGTCCTAATGGTTTACAAAAATAATACTTTGCTGTCTATTTTATAATTGTCCCAGGAAGTTCCCTGCCTGTGGATGACTCATCAATCACCTGGCAGCTGTGCCATGGACCTCCTGATTTCCCTTATGCTAAACACCCTTAACTGCCCCTGCCACACCTGATGGAGAACCAGGACTGGGTCACTCCCACCTTGACCATCTGTCACCAGTGAGCAGTCAGATGAAACGGACCCATAAATGCCCTAAAATAATTCAGGGACCTTAAATCTTGTGTGGGGTGGATTTCAGTCAGCAATGAGTGGCTGGTCAGGGGAAGGCATAAAGGGTGACTGGACACCACAAGGAATACTACCTGACAGGCAAGCACTTGGGAGTTGGGGGCTTGGTGTGACAGAGCCTTCCCAGCCATAATGACACCACCTTCAGACACACTGTTGTTTCAAAATTGTGTCACTCCCTGGACCTTCCCTGATCACTGAAATGGTCACAACTACCAATCAACCTGTCAACCAGAACATCAAGAAGCTTGCAGAAAGCTTGCCAAGGGCTATCCAGAGGGTGATAAACTGACAAAGGGCACAGGAAGCTGAGCCAAAACCAAGGGGGCTCGATTTCCTTAAAGACTCCAACACTGACCATGCAGTGCCTATGCTTCAGATGTCCAAAGGTGGACCTAGACGGGGCTCTCTGGCAGCTTCCCTGGAACCCCCAGTCAAACTGGAGTGCAGGAGGAGGGCACCTTCCTTCTCCTAAGAAGACCCCCCTGAGAGATTTCCTTTCTCCTTTTCCTGTGCTTTCTAATAAGCTCAAACCTCTACTCTGAGTGACCTGTGGACATGTTTCTGGCATGATGCAGGAACTGGTGAGGAGCATTTTGCCATGGCTCCTCAGTGTGCAGCAGGCTCATGCCCTTCAGCTTTTCCTTACAAGCAGCCACTTCACACGGTTCAGGTCCAACTCCGACCCACCACTGCACACGCACTTGATCTATCTGTAGTGACTGGTACGCTTTCAGATCAGCACATTTGATCTTCCACATAACAGAGTGAATGTGGTTCTTGTCTTTCTGGGTCTGGCTTGGTTCCACTAACATAGGGCCTTCTACCTTCACACTCATGCTTTAACTGACAGGATTTCATGTTGGCATGGCTGAATGCTGCTCCATTGTGTGTACAGACCACATCTTCTTTATCCAGTCCTCTGTTAATAGGCAGCACCTGATTCTGTGTCTTAGTTACTGGGAACAGAGCTGCAAGAAACAAGGCTTAGCAGGTATCTGCTTGATATGCTGTTATCAGTTCCTATGGATACATGTTCAGAAGTGGGATACCTGCATCACATGGTATACCTATTTTTAGGTTTTTCAGGAAACTCAATACTGTCTGCCATAACATGTGAATTAATTTATATTCCCACCAAGAGTAAATGTGTTTCTTCCTCCTCCACATTCTCAGTGAAGAGACAACCTAGATAATGGTAGAAAGTAGTTGCAAATATTCATATGACCTAGGGTTAATCTCCAGTATATTTAAGGAACCAGAAAATACTGACATAAATCACAAAACACACAACTTATTCCACTGAAAAATGGGCAAATGACCTGAGTATACACTTTTAAAAGAAGAAATACAAATGACCAACAAATATATAGAAAATGCTTGACATCCTTAACCTATCAGGAAAAAATAAATGAGAATCCCAGTATTCCACCTCAGCCCAGTTAGAATAACCATTAGGAAAGAAAGAAAAATAACAAATGCTGGCAAAGATGTGGAGGATTCTCATGTGCCACCCCCCACCAGCACGAGAGGCTGAACTAAAGTGACTCTTATGAATTTGGGGTGACACAAGATACCACACAGACACAAAATACCTTCAGTAAGCTTCAGGAGGGCTTTTCCATCTCCCGGCCTCAGGCTCCTCAAGAAGGGGGGCAAGAGGAGGTCATGGGAGGCTGATGAGAGAGAGAGCAAGCACACTTGGAGGTGGGCTTTTATTTGGGGTTTTTTATTTGGGGCTGTTTCTTAGAGCATTCTATCCAAAAAAGTGGAAGGTGTAGGATTCTAAGGAACAGGTGAGTGTAGCTCAACCCCAGCAGGTGACACCTACACCTGGTGCCATGCCTGGCTATCTGAGCTGGGGTGATGCCCAAGTTACCTTGGAAAGCAATAATTGTTTCAGACCCCGGGTTTCAAGACTGAAATGCGTGTTCATCCAGGGTGGCTCCCCACACTCATGCTTTAAGGTTAAGGCTTAAAACTCTGAGGCCCCTGTCCTGAAGGATGACATGTCTCTTTCTTTACAGAATGGAAACAATAGAAGTAAAACGAATTGTTTGTGTATAGGAGTGGGTGGAACAGAGTGTCCACAAAGCTTGGAAGTCCATGCAGTTCGACATTTGTGATGGGTGGGTTAGCAATATTTGTGGCTCAGACCACTATAATTTTTTTGTATGATTTTCACTGTTCATAACAGGAACTAGAAAGTGCAGTGCAAAGTCTGTACAAGAGCAATTTCACACCGATGGGGCAAATTCCATTTGGATTTGGCATTTGCCAGTGAGAGAGACAGAGGCATGGACTCAGCTCCTGGGACTTCATGGAGCCAGCACCTGGGCAGTGAGAGTGAGGCCAAGACGCTGCTGTAACAGCAAAATCACTCCCACTTTGTGCACAGCTCATTTCACTCAAGGAGCTGTCCTGCAGTGCCACTGCAATAAAGCCAGTTCACAGGGAACAAAGTGAAAAAAATTACAGGTTTCATTGGAGTTCCTTTTTTAATATTTACTTCACACTTCAGGTGCTTAATAAATTCAAATGCTTTTGGAATAAATGTGGACATAATTCCATAAGTTGATCAATTTATTAATATCAGGTAAAATATATTTTACTACTCATTTTCATTTTTAGTCTCAAAACTGTTACTTTAAATTCTAAAAATCTTTTCATCTGTTTCTTTTCTCTGTTTCTAAGTATTTTCTGTCTTGTCTTGATAATGTTGCTTGGACAGTGTGTAATTCTTGGATAACATATGCAATTTAATTTTATGAAGCAAAAAATAATTTTTTGTATCTTCAGAAAATTTTAGTTCAGACATCTATTTCTTCCCATGAATACTAAAAAAAAAAAAGAATATAGGATGTTGGATTGTTACATTTATTAATTTTTTGGTTAAATCCATTTATTCCATAATAAAAAGAAAAATAAAAGGGAGCCGTATCACCAGGCCACCACATCCAGTCCCGTCTCCTTCCTTTGCCCAAAGCTATCAATAAGGAAGTTTCCCAGTCCCATATAATTGGAATCTCCTCTCCTTTTGCCAGCTCCAGCTGTGACACAGGGGGCAGTCCTACTCCAAATATACAAATATTTCACAGGTACAATATGTCCACTGGGGAGGGGTGGCCCACGCTCCAGCCCCCTGAGCCCTGCCTGGCCTACAGTTAGCCTCAAGTATCATAGGGCCTGAGAACCCTGCCCAGTGGCCCTGCACAAGATGCTTCTGAGGAGCGGAGCCTCCAGGACTGCCTGCACCCACCCTGCCCTCCCCTAGCCTTCAGTGACTCCACCTGTCTGAAGACCCAGGAGAAGGCGGCCCAGCTGACCTGGCCCACAGGGCCTCTAAGAAAATGGGAGCTCCACTGAATGGAGGACTGCCACCGCCAGACTCTGCTCCAGCCCTGCCTACAGTGAGCCCCATCTTAAGGGCTGTGAAAATGCTGCCCACCTTCCCTGCCCCAAGGGCCCCTGTGTATAGGGAACTAAATGAAGGATTTGAAATCCATAAATAGAATAAATATTTTGTTAATAATTATTTTTATATGGTCACTGTTCTTGAGGTAAGGATACTTAAAAAACAGAATTCTGAACATTTTTGTTGTGCTTATGTTGGATTTTATTTGAAAGTAATATTTGGTGGAGACATACTTCCTGAAAAGACTGTTTTTTCAGCCTTCTTTAAATGTGATCATGAGCATCAGTGTCCTTCAGTCCTCCCTGCTGTGGGAACATTTTCTTTTATTGCATTGAGGGAACTTCAATATTTTCTGTGTTAAATGTTTTCTCTTACCTCCTATGTTCTTTTTTATTTTTGTCTTACACAGGAGGACAGCACATTGTGAGCAGAATTGAAGAGTATTCCTGGGAAACTGTGAGAAGAGCTTGGACGGCATTTCAGAGTGAGAGATGTTGAGGGTGCTGCCCACTGAGTGCTGGCTGTCCATGTGCCAGGCACTCTGTTGTGACAAGGATTGTGTCATTTAATCTCAAGCCCAGAGGCAGACATACCACCACCCAACATCCTCACATCACTCATTTCATTTAACCACTAAACAAATAAAAACTGCAGACAGGTGTTTCTAGAATGCCTGCAGGACAGATGAGCCACTTATTGAGGATGCTCTGCCTTTATGAAGCCCCAACAAGAATCCAGCCTGAAACTCTGCATTCTGTTTTCAAAGACCCTTCCCAACCACAAGATACCCGTCCATTTACACCTAGCAAACTCTCAGTGTTTCAGGTGGGTGTTTTCGAGGTCTGTAACACTTTGCCTATTGCTTCCTTTTGATGAGAAGAAGACTGGAAATATTTGGACAGGAGGGATCATGGTTCCTCTTCCTTATAATCCTCCCTACTCCAAACGACAGAGAACACGAGCTCTTTGAAGAATCTGGGCAAGGTCTTGGAGATATGCCTTATGACCACACATCTGAACCCTCTCTCCTTTTGGTGGCTTTGACCTGTTCCCTGTTCCACAGATGGCCAGGAAAGCCTTCTCAGCCACTCTTTCTTGGTACAGGTGAGTTTGCTGTTTGTGAGACCTGCAGGCTTGGTTGTGGCAAATGCAGGAAGATTTGCCTGGAGGGTGAGAAGATTTATGAAAACTGCAGATTGAACTTTTTCTGTTGCCGACCCGAGATCCTGAGATAGCAGACCAGGCTCTGGGCCTTGGAAACAGAACAGGATGAATGTTCAAGGAAGGTCAAGAGAACTATGAGGCCTAGTCAAGTCATATTGTGAGTGTTTCAAGATCATGCTCATTTCTTTCTCTCTTTGTTTTGGTTTCCTTGTCTAAGTTTAGTTTTCAGAAGATATTTTATAAAAAAAAAAAATCTAGACATGAGCCAGGCATAATGGTGCACGCCTGTAATCCCAGCAGCTCAGGAGGCTGAGGCAGGAGGATCACGCGTCCAAAGCCAGCCTCAGCAATGGCAAAGCACTAAGCAACTCAGTGAGAACCCTCTCTAAATAAAATACAAATTAGGTCTGGAGATGTGGCTCAGTGATTGGGTGGCCCTGCATTTAATCCCCCACCCCACAGAAAAATCAAGACATGAATGAATAAGGAATAGCTACTCACTGAACCAGGCACTGGAATGTATCATGAATTATTTTTCTGTACTTTCTCACTGGAGTCAAGATTATGTTGAAGGATATTTTTCATTATGATAATTTGTATTTAAAGAAATTGAGACCTAGGGGAGTTGTCATTCACTCAGAGATACAGCAGGGAGTCAATAAATGATGTGGGCACAACAGTCAAGTCCTGCATGTCCAGCTACATGGTCTAGTTTCCATAGAATTAATAGGTAAATGGAAGTAGATGCACATCTGTGAGTGAGTAATGAGTCTACATAATAAAATAAATTACTTTTATCCAGTGCATTTTTTAGTATTATAATATGTGGTCTTCATTGATTCTAGTATTAAAGTGTATTTTTATAACAACTCCCATCTATTCAGTTAATGCCAGTGGCACAAATTTTGTTTTTTCGTTCTTACCTATGAAAGAAAGTGGTCAGAGATTGATTTGAAACATTCAGCACAGCATGTAAGGAAATGAGTGACTGTGTAAAGTCTGTGTGATACAATTCGTAACTTCACTAAATAAAGGTCACAATTACCAGCCATGGCACTCGAGAGATTGCTCAGTTTTAACATGCGAGTCAGAACAGTTTCCCTGAGTGTTTTTTGGCCTTTTGTCTTTTTCTGCTCAGGTCATTCCTTGTCATCCCGACTTTGCTCTGTGGCTTCGGCTCTGTCTTCTGTGAACTGCCCTCACCAGGCCTCCAGCTCTGGGGTTTCAGTGGATGTGGGCGTCAGTGGGGAGGTGGTCGTGGGGAGAGGCAGAACTCAGGGCACGTCGCCCCCACTCTCTCTTGCCCTTGGGCTCCTCCATCTCCCAGGGAAACTGCTTCTGCCCCCCACCCCCCAGCCAGGACTTGCTCCTGTCACCCGTCTCCTCCTGGGTTACTCCAGCCACAGGCAGTGGGGACTCCAGTCGTGGCTGTCCCCGGGTTGCCTCTGCACGCTCACCTGTCCAGGCCTCATCTTCAGCTGTGCACGTCCCTCCTGTGGAACTAACTGGGAGGGGACTCTTCTCATGCCTGGGTGTCACCAGTCCACAGTCAGGTCTCTTACTTGGAGGAACTGGTCTTTAGAACACATCCGAAGTGCAGCTGTCCTGAGCCATTTGCACAGGAGTCACCTGCAGAACGAGGCAGGTGGGAATTGCCTTAAGACTCTATAGCTCCGGAGCCACAAGGCTCACAGTGCTCTATGAGCCATCCCTGTACCTCCTGTGCATGCCCACATTGTTTTTTGAAATGGTCACCCATTCTCTCTCCTTCCCTCAGGGGCAAGCAATTTCACTTACCTCCGAGCTTCAGGCGTTCCCAAATGCCGCAGTCTGGCTGGGCACAAATCACGAGCCACTGAAGCAGGAACAAACTTTATTTCTGAACTCCACCAGCACACTCCACACATGCTCCCAGGAACTCCCCCGAACGCCACGCGGCTCCTCCAGGAACCACCAAACAGAAATTCCTCCTCTGGAAATCCCTCTTCCCGCACTTCCCCAACCAATGGAAACTCTCTGGAATCCCCACAAGAACTCCAAAGCAGTGGGAGAACTCCAAAGTAGCAGGCAAGGTTGATAGTAAAGGTCTAATATACAACCGAAACAATCCAGCATCATCTTAATGGCTTGCCTCTCAACCAATACTATTGGAAAAATGCCAGGGGCCATTCTGACTCGGTTGTGGCTCTCAGCACATGTATATCTGTATTTAATGTACTTCTCTTCACAATAGCCATGATATGAAATCAGCCTTGGTGCCTATCAAGAGAAAAATAGAGGGGTGGGGTGGTAGTCCAGTGGTAGAGGGCCTGCCTAGCACATGTGAGGCACTGGGTTCTATCCTCAGCACCACATAAAAACAAATAAGTAAAATAAACATACTAAAAAGAGAGAGAGATATGAATGGAGAAAGAGCCTATCCTACATATATATACAATGGAGTATTCCCCAGCCATAAAGAATAAGGAAAGTGAATGGAACTAGAAGATGGCATGTTAATCAAATGAGCCAGACAGAAAGACAAGTATCATGTGTTTTCTCTCATACTTGAAAATTAAACAATAATGAAAGAAAAATAAATGAAAAATGATCATAAAGAAGAGGAGTGGTAAGGCCCTGGGAAGTGGGGTGGGGTAGGAGAGAAAGGGGATGGGAGGGGCAGAAGTAAGGGGATGGGCTTCCCATCGCAAGGTATGTGCAGATATGGAAGTGAACCCCACATTTCTTCACTGGATACATGCTAATAATTGTAATAAAGTTAACATGTAAAAATAAGAAAAGTAAGTCATATGTAGAATCTTAAAATGAGAAGAAAATGAGTTGGGTTTGTAGGTCTTATGGAATAACTGGTGGTCCTCCAAATGTGTGTTGAAGGAAATGTGGGAGAAGTCTAGACAGAGTCACAGAATAGAATATTCCAGACAAGGTTCCTTCTTACACTCTCATAATGTGACTAGGCAAAGTCTGACCTGTCCTCCCACACGCTACTCACTGGAGCATGAAAACAGTGTGTTCCTAATGAGCATTTCAGACCAAGGCTGACTTAAAGCCAATTCAGAGCAGTAGAGTGAATCTTTGCCAATTTCCCTTGACTGAAGAGCTGGACTCCAGCGACTGCACCTCCCTCTTCTTCTCTCCACAGGTGTCTGAAGCCATGAGAACATTTTCCTTAATTTTTGCTGGCCTCATTCTTGTTGCTCAAATTTTCCCAGGTAAGAGGGAAGTGCTTAGAGAGGCAGAATTGGCAACTGGTTCAGAATCTGTCTTTGGAGAAGAAAGGTCTGCTTTTTACAAAAGTGCCTCATTCATTCTTGTGTCCTATAAAGGTCCCAGGCCAAACTAGTCCCTGAGATTCTGTCCTGTGCTCAGAAATAGAGCCAAGGGACCCACTGACCCAGATCGTCTCCCACCAGGAGTTATCTCATTTGTTTTCCTAAAACCTCTGCCAAGGGGTTTGGGCTTCTTTTTACTTTTACATCTCTTTCCTGAGTTTGTAGCCTTCAACCGATCCTCAGCACAGGCCACAGTGATTGCTTAATATAAGAGGAAGTCCCAGAGGCACCCTCCAAACACATTGCTAATTCAGGAAAATAAAGCCTTTGTAGTCTAAGCTAAATTAATAGCTTGTAGCTGGCAGTTTTCTGTGTTTCCTTAGTTGGCCTAATTCTCCTATCCTTAGATTATTTCAGACATTCTTTCAGTCTCACATAGTGATTAAAAAATGTATCATTAAAACCACCAACATCTTGATTCACTTGCTCTTGAGACTTCGGTTCTTCTAAAGGATCGTTCTTGAAAGCAGGTAGGGTGAGACCAGAGGGCAGCCAGGAGCAATGTCCTCATGCCAGGTTCTCACTTTCAGAATCAGCCCCTTAGCTTCTGCTCCCAGCCTCTCTCCACAGAGGTCAGAAGGTGGATTCCAGCCAGGAAAATACGTTTTAAACTGTTCTCTCCACCCACAACCAGGACTCCACGTTAGTCACGTCAGTATGTAGGAGGAGATTCTTAAGAGCTTGCTATCTCCAGAGCTGAGCCCAGGCGTGCTTGAATCCCAACAACAAGCACAATGGGGGCCCAAATTATGACTCCACGACCACAACAACTGTGAAGAGTCTCAGAGATGAGCACGCATCTAATGGTCAAATAAGGGGACAGAGATCAGGAGTTTCAGCTACTCAAGGTTAAACCACCATTTCAATCCCCATCAGCTGTTTGAATTCTGTACTTCAGTTTCCTCTCTATAAGTGGAAGTGATAATAGGATTTCTTTTAAGATTAAGGAATTTGCTACATTGATTACAGGATGACTTGTTATAATAAGGAAACTTAAAAATAGAGTGACTGACAAAACATGGAAATCTGTTTCATTTTTATATAAAAGTCCAAAAATGGGTAGGTCAACTAGGTTGGGCTGGAGGGGACAGTCTCCAACTTCCAGACTCACTCAAAATTGGCCTCTTGATCTGACCTAATTTGATTTGCCTATCTATGCTGACTGCCTATCTAATTCTGGATTCACTGTTATAGGGAAAAACATGCAAGGCACAAAAGATAGCAGGAAACAGTTTTATTTGGGTGCAGCCAGGTTCAGAGGGTCCAGCTTTTGCTGCAATCAATTACTCTCCTGAACCCCAAGTTCAGGGACTTTCAGAGTTTTATACCCAGCATGTAAGGGGAGGGGTCAGAAGTTCACAGTCTGCAGAAGTTCATAAAGAAACAGCTTTTTTTCACTGTTTTGGGCAATTTAACCCTTCAAGGACAAAACCTGAGAAGGAGAGAGCTTCTCCCCTTTCCTTTCTCGTCCTGCCAGTTGTTACCATGGAGTCCAGTTGGTAACTTATCTTAAAAATGTACACATCTCTGTGAAGTCCAGCTCAAGGCCAGAGGCCTTGTTTCAATTTTCTTCAAAGTATTATACTGGATATGTTTGTGAAAAACTAGTAAGAGGTGTTCAGCACCTGGAGTGCTGGTGTATTCTTGGCCAGTGGCCAAAACAGGGTGACACAAAAAATAGGAAGTTTATCTACATTGAACTCTTTTGCAGAGACTCTTTTTGCTGACAGTTCTAAAATCAGACTGGGTGAAGATTTTGGGAGAAGCCCAGTTAAGTCTTTTCTGTGGAGAAAGGGGGTGCCACTGTGATAGCAGAAGCAAATGTGACTCCATTTTGTTTTATGACTTTATCCTGTAATACAACCATGCCAAGTAGAAGGGTCACTGGGGCAAGATGTTCTTTTCCTTTTGCTATAGAAACCTTTAAGAACATGGAACTACCTAATGTGTCATTGTTTCTGTAACTAGGGTAACGGGGCTCTGTTTGTATAACTGAGGTGACTGGGTTAACTGTGATTGGTTAGGCTTCCCGCCACTTGACTGCACTCTCCCACTTCTGTAACCTGGCTTGCTTGCATTGGGTGGACCCCTGAACATCCCTTTTGTGATTTTGAAGCTTATAAGGAGTGCCCTTGCAATTGTTTGGAGCTGATCAGGGGAACTGCTTTATGTTCTGGTCAGTCGCCACTAGTGTGCTTCAGTAAAGGCTTGATTTGATTATACGTGAGTGGTCTGGAAGTCAGTGTTGGTAAAGATGGTACCCAGACTGCTTCTCTTCAGGGAGCTCAGGTCCATGTCACACTGAATGGCATGCGAACCGTCACCTCCAATCCCTGTGAATGGCGCAAACTTTGAATGGTGCACCTCCAATCCCTGAAGTGGCGTGAACTCAGCCAATGAAGAAGTAACAGCCCACTCGCCTTGCTCCTTCTCATCCTGTGTTAAGCCCATAAATATCAACACCTTGTTTGTGTTTGCTCTCTTACTCTTACTCTCTCTTACTCTCCCTCTCTCTCTTACTCTCCCCTCTCTCTTCCCTCCCTCCTCTCCCCCCTCCCCCCATTCTGGTGATCCCCTTCTCTTCTGTGACTGACCACTATGGTCCTGCTAATAAAATCTCAGACAGGTAAACGGTTGTTTGGGCTTGTTGAGTTTATGGAGCTTTTCTATTGTCCTTTACATTGGTGCCAAAATCCGGGACAGGGATCCCCGTCGCTCAAGGTGGAACCCCATTCCCAAACTCCGAGTCCAACCATTCCTGTCGTAGTCCACTCCTCTGATCACCTGCCTGACATCCACCACCGTCCTGCAGATTGGTGAGTTCCTCCATCCCATGAGCTCCTGAATCCTAACTCACCAGAATGAGGGAATTGGCCATTGAGTGTCCGGACACCCCTGGGAATCAACTGCCTTGGACATAGGATTAATTCTCTCTTTGTAACTCCTCCGTCTCTCTTCACTCTTATAACCCGTGGATGGGTTAGCGTAATTGCTAAAGCCCGTCTCACCAGAGTCTGGAACTCCATTCCTCCTTGAACTCTGTTCCTCCCATTCCTGACTCTCTAGTTCCAGTCGAAATACTTTCCTGATGTCAGGTTGTCCGCAGCCCCGGCCCTATTTGGGTCTCACAGATCGCACTTCACTGGTGATGACTGGGTAGTGCCCTCTGTATTTCCTCAAGGTGGTTGGTCATTTTGGGGATGCCCACTTGATCCTCCGTTCACCCTGAGCTTCCAGGAAGCTTTTTCCGGACCAGGTTTTCTCTCTGTCCCTCTCTCTTACTCTTTCTCTGACTCCCATCTTGCCCTTCCAGCATGGGATATTCCTTGTCCCTCCGGGCTGATTCTCCCTTGTGGTGCCTCTTAGATAATTTGAAAATCTGAGCCTGGCCCCTGATATTAAACTGAAAAGGCTCATAAAATTCTGTACCCAGGACTGGCCTACATACCTCTTAGACATCCAAAACGTTTGGCCCATGTGTGGGTCTCTGGATCCCAACTTACTCCAGGATCTTTTAATTATGTGAGCAATAAAAGAAGTGGAACTCGATTCCCTATGTTGAGGCTTTTTCCTTGCTTCGATCTCATCCAAATCCCTGCTCTCAATGCAAGCCTCAACAGCTACTCCTTGCTCTCAAACCTCCTTCTTCCTCTTCTTCTCCACCCTCTGCCTCCGCATCTTCTCCTCGTCCTTCCTCTTCTCTCCTCTCCACCTCCACTTTTGATCCAGCTGATGAACTGCCTCCATACCACTCTCCCCTGCCCTCAGCCTTGCTTTCCCTACTTTCACTCCTCCCACTTCCCTGTCTTCTACATCTGTGGCTTCTTCTTCGGACACTTCTCCTCCTCTTCCTCCCGATACTTCTGCACAAACTCCTCCCACTTCTGTTCCTTCCATCCCAGTCCCTCCATCTCAGTTTAGTCCACCCGCCACCCATTCAGCCACCCGTTCATGCACTAATACAGCACCTAACCCACATGTCACCACATATCATCACCTGACTCAAACTTCACATGTTGTGGCCCCCCTTCTGGAGGTCGCTGGGCCGAATGGGATTTTAAGGGTTTATGTTCCTTTTTCTATGCTTGATCTTTCTCAAGTAGAAAAAAAATTGGGATCTTACACTGCAAACTCTGTCTCTTATATTAAAGAGTTTCAATACTTAATTCAAGTCTATAGTCTCACCTTTCATGATCTCTATATGATTCTGTCCAATACTCTCCTCCCTGAAGAAAGGAGAAGGGTCTGCGACCAGGCTAGGGCCTATGCAGATCAGGTTCAACAGACTAATGCCCACCATCCCTTAGGGGCACAGGCGGTTCCAAACCAATACCCCCACTGGGATTATAATGACCCCAAGACCTGGGACGTAGGGACCACCTTATTACCTGTCTGATAGCTGGCCTAAAGGCTGCAGCACAAAAGGCTATTAACTTTGATAAACTCCAGGAAGTCATCCAGGAGAAGAATGAAGACCCCTCAGCCTTCCTAGACTGACTAACAAAGGCTCTCCTTCAGTACACTAATTTGGACCCTGAATCCCCAGATGGGAGGCAACTTCTTATGACCTGTTTTTTCTCCCAAAGCTACCCCAACATCCAGGCAAAGCTAAAAAAATTAGAGAGGGGACCCTTGACTCCTCAGACTGAGGGGTTGGCCATGGCCTTCAAGGTCTACACAACAGAGAAAAATGAGCAAAATGCCAAAAATGCCAGATGTGGACCCAGGTGTTTCAGGGCTACTTCCAACTTATGGAAAGGGGGAGACAACATCCCCCACAACGAGAACCCTCTGGGCACTGCTTCCAACCTATGGAAAGGGGGAGACAACAACCCCACCAATGAGAACCCCTTGAGCCCTGCTTTAAGTGTGGTGATGAAGGACATTGGGCTAGAGCTTGCCCTAACCCCAGGGTACCACCCAGACCATGCCCCAGATGCAGACGTCCTGGCCACTGAGGATCAGACTGCCCCAATTCCCGTAGGGGAACAGAGGTCAGTCACCCCGCCAGTGACTTGCTAGGCCTAGCAGCCGAGGATTGATGGGGCCCTGGGTCTTCTGTCCCGACCTATTCAATCACTAAGCAGGAACCCAGGGTGGTTATTGGAGTGGATGGGCATCCCATAAACTTTTTGATAGACACCGGGGCCACATTCTTGGTTCTGAGAGAGCTTTGGGGAACTACCTATCCCTCTGAAACTCCTATTGTTGGGGTAGGAGGTCAAACCATCATCCCGCACAGAACTCCTCCCCTCACCTGCTCCTTATCTGAGTTCTTCTTTTCACACCATTTTGGTTATGCCTCAGTGACTGGTGCCCTTGCTGGGAAGGGATATATTATCCATCTTGAAGGCCTCCATAACCTTACCCTTATTGTCCTCTCCTACTTATATCTTCGTTCTGGCTTTACTCCCTGATGAAGAAGAGACTTTACCCCTTTGTGTCTGGTGTGGAGACCCCAGTGACCACCAGAACACACATTTTCCCCTCCCCTGTAAAATGGTAGATCCAATTGTATGGGACACTGAAACCCCATCCTCTGCAAATTGCTCTCCCATGGAAGTGCATCTTAAAGACCCTAACCACTTCCCAAACCAGGCTCAATATCCACTGCCAACTGCCAGTCTTAAGGGCCTAAAGCCAATCATTCAGAGCTTACTAAGAAAGGGGTTCCTCTGTCCCATACACTCTCCATTCAATATCCCAATTTTAGCAGTAAAAAAGCCTATGGAACATACCGTTTGGTGCAGGACTTAAGGTTTATAAATTCTTCACCCAGGCCCATACATCCCCTGGTTCCAAACCCTTATACCATCCTTTCCTCCATTCCTTCAAACTCCACCTGTTTTTCAGTTATTGATCTTAAAGATGCCTTCTTTTTGATTCTACTATCTGTTTCTTCCCAAGACATATTTGCCTTCACCTGGACTGATCCAGAAACTAGACATTACCAACAGGTAACCTGGACTGTCCTGCCCCAGGGGTTTCGAGACAGCCCACATATTTTTGGACAAGTCCTCGCTGGAGATCTTGAGGATTTTTTCCCTCTATGCCCCAACTCAACCCTCCTACAATATATTGTTGACATCCTCCTCTATAGTCCCTCATTAGAAACCTCAAATTCAGACACAGCCACCCTTCTGAATTTTCTTGCTCACCGAGGATATATGGTTTCTCCGCAAAAGGTACAGCTCTCTCTCTCTGAGGTTGTTTACTTAGGGTTCCACATTTCCCCAGGAAAGAAAGCTATTACAACCAATAGAAAAGGCCTTATTGAAAGCCTTCCAGTACCAAAAACTAGAGGAGATTCTCTCGTTCCTGGGTCTGGAAGGCTATTTTAGAGCATGGGTACCAAATTACTCATTACTTGCCAAACCATTATATGATCTAGCAAAGGGGAACATGAATGAGCCCTTGTTACATTCAGCAGCACCACATTTCAGAACCCTCCAGAAGGTCCTCATACAAGCACTGGCTCTACACCTGCCAGATGTTAATAGGCCTTTTACTCTCTATGTTCGTGAAAACAAAAGGCAAGGCTTGGGGGTGCTGGGACAAGTGTATGGACCCACCTTTGCTCCGGTGGCATATCTTTTGAAACATTGGATCCAACTGTCCAGGGATGGGCTCCTTGTCTCCGTGCCTTGGCGGCCTCCTGTATTTTTATTAAAGGAATCACAAAAGCCTACCTTTGGAGCCCAAATCACTGTCACCTCCCCTCATCATCTCAAGGACTTGCTAACATAAAAAGGACTGCAAACCCTCCCTCCCTGTCGAATTCTCTCTCTCTTGGTTTGTTTCCTCTATGACTCCTCCATGTCCTTCCAAACCTGCGCCCCTCTCAACCCGGCAACTCTGTTACCCATTCAGGCTCAAGGTCAAACACAGTCCCCAATACATAAATGCAGGGAAATTCTAGAAAACTTCCTCCCATGCCCAATTAATATCACTGAGGAACCTTTAGGCCAATCTAATTACACCTGGTTCACTGATGGCAGTTCCTTTATGCATGAGGGGATCAGAAAACGTGGATATGCCATAGTGTCCCTATCACAAGTAATAGAAGCCAATCCCCTGCCTGCAAATACCACCAACTAACAGGCTGAGCTGGTAGCTGCAACTCGAACCTACAAATTGGCAGCAGGGAAAAATCTTACATTTTATACTGATTCCAAATATGTTTTCCACATTCTTTTATCTCATGCAGCAATTTGGAAGGAGAGAGGTCTCCTGAACTCAAAGGGCACCTCTATAACCAATTCCACATACATCACACAGCTACTACAAGCCTCCCAGCTTCCTAAAAAACTTGGAGTTGTCCATTGCAGATCACACCAAAATGACTACTCTCTCGTCACACAGGGGAATTCAAAAGCAGATCAGGCAGCCAGGTCAGCTGCTCTTTCAGACCTCACCACATCTCTCATTGCCACATGCTCTCCATCATTACCCAATAACAGAGACCCACCTAAACATGCCCTCTTTACTTACCTCCACTCCATTTTTCACACCAGTCCGCAGTCTCTCAAAGCTTTTCTCCACTCTTTCTTTACTCTGACTCCCCGGGATAAAGAAGTGATACAGCAAATCACAGCCTCATGCCAGATATGCAAAAGAGTGAATTCCAATACATCTTTAAAACCCAGAACCTTCCCTTCTCATCAGGCTAGGGGTCAAATTCCCAGGGAAGATTGGCAAATTGACTTTACCAACATGCCCAGAGTAAAAAACTTCAAGTACATACTAGTTTTAATAGACACATTCTTGGTTTGGTAGAGGCCTTCCCCACCTCAAATAAGTGGGCTACCACAGTGGATAACATCCTCCTAACTGAAGTAATCCCTCGGTTTGAGATGCCTGCTTCAATTCAATCTGACAACAGGCCTGAGTTTGTCTCTCAAGTAACCCAGAATGTGGCAAAGACATTGTCCATCCCATGGCACCTTCATTGTCCCTATCACCCCCAAGCCTCAGGTAAGGTTGAGGGAGCCAACCACACAATGAAAGACATCATAATGAAACGATCTTTAGAGACTCATTTAGATTGGGTTAAACTCCTCCCTCTTGCCCTACCACACATGAGGGCTTTACCAAAAAAGCCATCCCTTGCTTCCCCCTTTGAGATAATGTATGGTCGTCTCCTTCTCCCCCCAGGAATCTCACCAGAGCCTTGGCCCCTTCCCAACCAATGTGCTCTTCCCCTCCTCTTCCTTATATGCTCTGAGCTATGGAAGCAACAAGATTTGTTGCTTCTGGATCCAGAGAACTCACCTGCCTCCTTTCTGCTCAAACCAGGAGAATGGGTCTACTTTTCTTCCCCAGGAGAAAGATCCCCCCAACCCCAAAATGGGAAGGGCCATTACAGGTAGTCCTTGTGCACCTAATGCTGCAAAACTCCAACAGGAAGGAAAGAAACTAACCCCCTGGATTCATATTTCTAGGTTAAAACTGAAGGCAAGCCCTCCAGAGAACAATCCCACCACAGCTCCCAACCTTGCAGGACACCCACAATCACCCAGATTTACCTGTGAGATATCCCCAGATAACCCTCTCAAGCTCCGTTTCTCAGTCACACACCACTCTTCAACCTATTCCATAGAAGACCTCTTCACAAACCCCATTATCCGCTGGATTCTTCTGATACTGGGACCTCTAGTTGGTCTTTTTATTCTGTGCTTTCCTTCCTTGCATTTTAAAATTCCTTCAAGGACAAATTAACAAAATCTCTAACCAAACTTTCAATCAGCTGCTCCTCAGGGATTACCAGCTACTTGCCAACAATCTGGATGACATGCACATCCAGTCATCCCAAGAAACCTCCACCAAGTGCTGAAAGATTAAGATACCGAATGACAACTCCACCGAAGGGCCATCGTGCCAAAAAAATAAGCCCTTGGTTTTCAGCTTTATATGTTCTAATCTACCTTCTCCTGGGCAAAGGCTTATTCTACCAGCCCTACAGACTGGACGACATTCCAGAAATGAATGCTGTTTCTTTTCATAGTTGCAGGGCACATTCATGAACTTCTCCCCAGAGGAAATCTATGCCTTCAGTGCATGGATATGGGGCCTCCTGACCCTTCTCCAACCAACTGACCTCCTTCCCTCCCTCTAAATGACGCCCCTACTCAGCAGGAAGTAGCCAGATCGAGTACGATGCCCCCAAACCAAAACAAAAAAGGGAGGAATGTTGGTAAAGATAATGCCCAGACTGCTTCTCTTCAGGGAGCTCAGGTCCATGATGCACTAAATGGCACGTGAACCATCACCTCCAATCCCTGTGAATGCGCAAACTTTGAATGGCACACCTCAAATCCCTGAAGTGGCGTGAACTCTCAGCCAATGAAGAAGTAACAGCCCACTCACCTTGCTCCTCCTCATCCTGTATTAAGCCCATAAATATCAACACCCTGTTCGTGTTCACTCTCTTACTCTTACTCTCTCCTTCTCTCTCTCTCTCTCTCTCTCTCTCTCTCTCTCTCTCTCTCCCCTTCTCGTGATCCCCTTCTCTTCTGTGACTGACCGCCATGGTCCTGCTAATAAAATCTCAGACAGGTAAACAGTTGTTTTGGCTTGTTGAGCTTATGGAGCTTTTCCATCATCCTTTACAGTCAGTTTATTAAATCCCGGGATGAAGCTTCAACTATAACACCACTTCATCAACAAGACAAAGAATAATTTAAAAAGAAAGAAAGAAAGAAAGAAAACTGCAGGGATTTCTAATTTATTGGGCAGCAAGTGGACACAGAGGGTCTGTAAGCTGGCAAGACCTCCCACATTCTCTACATCTGCTGGGAAAAGCCAATTTCTCTCCCATACTGATTCCTTCTCAGTATCAAAATGGTTTTCTGGCTCAGACTGTGAAATTGCTAGACAACACAGCCTGCTTCTCCTTCATCTTTGATGCTTGTCACTACTTGTCTCCAGTGCTGCCACCGTCTACTCATTTTATACATTCACCTTTTATTCTCAAAGCTGACAATCTGCTCCTCCTCTGGCCTCTAACCCTGGGAGACACCTTCCAGCTCTCCCCTGCTCTTCCTACCTCATCTCATCTTGTAATGCCAGATTCGTGGCATGGGGCTAAAATCCCCAATAGAGCTCCAGGAGCTGAATCTGATTCAATATCACAAGAGTCTTTATTGCAAGCTTGAGCCTGGACTCACAACCATTTCTGACACAGGGGTCCTGAGGAGTGAGTCCCAGCCCTTAGTTCACTGAGGATTTATAGGTTTTTGTGGGGATACTCTATGCATCACAACATCACACAGCAAATCATTTCATACCGTGGGGAAAATCAAACAACAACTCCTAACACTGATTAGGACTTTCACTGGTGGGAACAAGTTGGTTAAGGGTGATTGGTGAGTTCAAGAGATGGATACATTTGAACTGATTGGTTTAAGCCACGAGGGGTTGCAAGAGTGTATAAGCTAAACTGCAGGGTTGCCTAATCATGTTATCAATCATGAACACTACTGGGATGGTCACCTGGCATTTCAGAAATTTTCCCTGTCTCATGCTGATTGTTGGCTGCTAGGGGGTTGCTATGGGTACCCACCTAGCTTAACTGAGTTAGGGACACCTGACCCTACAGATCTATCCTGTTATTTGCAGAAAAACAACTCAGCAGGATTTCTATGTGACTAGGAGTGCTCTTTGATTTTTCCAAGGACAAGGATCACCGCCCCCTCCCTTTAGACAGGTCTTGAGGTAGAAGCTGGGTTTTCAAAAATGGAGTCACAGCAGTTTTTCAATCTCTGCAGAACTGTGCTTCCCATTCTGTAGGGCATGATGTAATATGTTGGGCATGTTGCATCAGAATGGAGGAAACCTAACTTGATGTAGGGCATGCAACATGTAGGGTATGCTGCATCAGAAAAGAGGAAACCTAACTTGCTGGCTGCTACTCCGACTCCTGGTCCTGGGGCCACATGTGGCTAAGATAGCTCCTGGCAATCAGCCAGAAGGCATTGTTGTGGGTTGTGACAAAAAAATGGAGCACCTCTAGGATAGGCTCAGAACCTTCCACCTTCGTGGACAGCTCATGTCTCCCATTACTGCCTGTAGGATGGGTGTACACATGACCTCTCCCAACCCTGCTGACCTTTATCCTGATTGGCTCCTGTACATTATATTAGCTGTGTGTGTTTTCTCATTAAACGACATCCTGCTTTGACTGGTCTCCATGACACGTCTGATTGTCCTCCGGCGAGGGAGGACTGAGTGAGTGGTCAGTTGGCCCTCTCCTTTCTTGGTTTGTCCTGGTGGGGGCATGCTCTCCCCAACTCTCCTGCAGGTCAGGAGGGAATGAGGGCTTAAAACCCCAACACCATTCAGCCTTGGACAGCAGTGGCTCTGTACTGGGTTCCTCTACTGGCCATTTTCAGAAGACCCTTGCAACAAATTATCAATATCTTCGTGGAAATACAATTTAGCCTATGCCCTAACATGGCCCTCTCCAACACAATAGCAACTTTTTTGTTAAACCATTTTCTTCTTGAAAACATTTCTATTCACCTTTCATTATATATTAAAATCCACTATTTGCCAGGCAATTGTGCCCATGAGACACTTGTTTGCTGATTTTCTGGACAGATTTCTATTATTAGAATGCTTCCCATGCACAGGATTGACACAGGGCTATTTATAAGTGAGTGAAGACCCAAGTTATCTTGCAAATTCCCTCTCAGGAGTAGCCTTTCCTCATTGATCTCAAACTAGGTGTGGGGAAACAGATTTAATGTAGTCTGGGAAAACCAATCAGCCTGAGAGGGTGTGTTCCCAGCTGAAGACAGGATATTATCAGTGTCTGTGAAGCCAGGGTGTGTCCCTGGAATGTGGCCCTGATGAGATATACTAACTGATTATCCATATATAAAAGGAAGTCAAGCAGAGATGGCATGTTCCCAGAGAAGGGGCACTGAAGAGTCCAGAGCTTGGGAGAAGAGCAAGTCCTTGCTCACCTGAGGAACCTGCTGGCTGTCTTCTCCTCCAACTCTTATTTCCTGGTGAGTTCTCCAGACAATGGGATGGGAGCCTCTTTGTTTCACTGTGAGTTAAACCCTCTCTCTCTAGGAATTTGTGCCTCACCTCAGCATTATAATCTCTAAATTGTATTGTTTCAACAGGGACTTCTCCACTCTTCCTGCTTTTACAATTCGGGAACCATTTCCATTTGTCTTGAATCTAGGTTATAATCTTAGTTTCCTCTTCCATGATTTTGTATCTTGCTATAACCAATAACCAATAACTAGTGGTTATAAATTTAAATGACTCATTGAAATGGAAATGAACTCATGTATATCTGTAATCCTTGTCATTTGCAATGTTAAGAAAGGAGAATTGCAAGTTCCAGACCTTCCTAAATAATGTACCAGGGTCTTCATCAACTTGGTGAGACTCTGACTCAAAAGAAAAATATAAAAATTACTAGGTTTGTGGCTCTGCAGTAAGAGTCTGTTGGGTTCAATCTCCAGTACCAAATACCAAATACAAAAAGGCTCTTCTGATTCAAGTGGTAGAGATTTCTTTTTTCCATTAGCTGCATTCTTATGGATGAACCAGATTATGAAAATCTTGCAGAGCTGGGGTTTTCGTTGTAATCCAATTTATCAAATTGTATTTTCCATTTATATCATTGACATAGGTTCATATTGATTTCTCGCTTACTGTGTGTTTAAAGCTGTTCTCATGTACTATAGATTTGGTCTCTGCTTTTATGCCTGCATTGCTAAAATATAAGAGGCACTAGGAAAGAACCACTCAGCTATGTCCAGTGCCGTAGTCTGGCTGGGCACAAATCACGAGCCACTCACAGCTTTGTAGATTCATACAGCAATTCTTTATTCCCGATCTCACACCGGCCTTCTACAAACATGTTCTGGGGAAATCCACGTTCTCTGCCCAAATCCACACTCCACTGGGCTTCTGTCTCCCAAATATACTGTCTGACCCTAAGAACTCAAGAGGAACTCAGACAGCAGGATACACCCTATTCTAAACCGGGAATGCCCTAAACTTGGATCCGCCCTGGTCCTTGAGCAAGGTCACCTTACATGCAATGTCGCTGCAAAATGTTCGATTTCCATGAGTCCTTCCACTAAAGAAACATGGGGATACACTGGCAAGGAAATTGTCATACCTACTTGGCTGATGGCTCCCAGCAGCCCAGCATTGGGAAGAGGCATATCTCCAGCATTGGGTAGAGGATTTATCCCATCCTGAACACTGAGAATTATGAGGTCAGGGGTTCATGGTTTAGATTTGAGGTTTAGAAGGCTTGCATGAGAGACAATGCATGAAAGTTAGAGGTGAGATATTGGCTTATGATAACTCTCACCTAATCAGTGATTCAAAGCCTTAAAGGGATTAACTGGGTGGTGACTGAGGGCAGGAAGGGTGTGGCTGAGTTTTGTAAACCACTCAGGGCATGCCTTTGGGTTTATATTTTGTCTCTGGTGATTGAAGTTTTCTCTTGTTTTCTTGCTATTATGACCTGTCCTGCCTTCTTTTTAGTTTTCTCTACATTTTTTAGAGTTGCATTATATTTTTACATGATGATGGGATTTGTTGCTCCGTATTTGTACATGCACACAGTATACAACATAAAGTGGCCAATATCACTCCCCAGCATTTTCTTAGGCCCCAGCTGCCTCCCTCCCACCCCTTGCTCCTTTCCTCTACTGATCTCCTGTCATTCTTAGGACATCCACACCCACTCTTATTTTCCTTTCTAGCTTCTGCCTATGAGAGAAAACACAGGACATTTAACCTCCTGAGTTTGACTTATTTCCCTAACCTACTGGTGTCTAGTTCCATCCATTTTTCTGCAAATGACACAGTTTCATTTTTCTTTGTAACTAAAACCCCCCTGTGTAAAGATACCACATTTTCTTTGTGCATTCATCTGTTGATGGACACTGAGGCTGGTTCCATAGTTTAGCTATTGTGAATTGTGCTGCCATAAACATGGGTATGCCTGTGTCACCACAGTACAATTACTTAATTCTTCTGCAAACAGGAACCAAATGCATGTTGAAACATCCTGGGAGGACTGGGAATTCCCAAGCTGGCATCTCAGTGGTGAGGAATGCCTCAAACCCTACCTTGATAGTGAGGATACAGAGAGACTCCTCCCTGATGTCTTCCTAAGGGACCTGGAGGGAGAGGACAAGTTGTACCAATACCCTTGCTGACATCACAGTGATGTGTCACTACTCCTGCTATGTCATGTGGATCAGTGTAACTTTGCCCACATGAATGACTAATTGAGAATCACTAAACTAATTGTTAGTTTCTTCAAAACTGCTCTATAGCTAGGTTGTTGTTTTCTGAAAGTTAACTGTATTTGGACATATAGTGTTAAAAGAGGAAAATTCAATCAAGATAATTGTGTGGACACCATTGCAATATGATCAGTACCCTCACAATAGAAAGAGTTTGGGAGCAGAAAGACCATGTAGAGACACAGGTTGGCCAGCGTGTACAAGGCAGGAACACAGGTCTTAGAAGAAAGAAGCCCTGCAGACATGTTGATCTCACACTCCTAGCCTCCAGAATCATGAGAAAATCAATTTTTTTTAAAGCCACCCTGTTTCTGTCTTACTGTTATGAAAGTTATGAAACTCTTATGAAAGTCCATTCAAACTTGGTGAACTAACACAATATTCTTAGCAGCAGGCATACTAAACTTTTGAAAATATGGATGAAATTAGAAGGTGATTTTCAACAATTTTGACAAGAAAAATTTTGTGGATCATGCAATTATGGCTTATTTAGAAAAATATATCAGATTCTAAATACTTTGAAAGCCAATGGGAGTCATGATTCTGAGTTCAGGTATGGATGGCCACTACAGTCAAGGGTTCTCAGATGCAGTTGAAGAAGAGACACATACAAGCATTCCCCTGCTACAGGGGCTGTAGGACAAATGTGGGAAATAGTGTAGTGAAGACCAGATGAGCTTGATGAGTGTGTGTTTAAATGAGTAAGAACCTAATAAGTTGAGCAGTGATAAGAAAAAGATGATGAGGTTTGGGAGGTGGGGTCAGTGCACTGGAGGATCCTGAATGGTAGGGTATTGGAAAGGAGAGTAAGCTTGATAAATGAGAAGAAAGACCGTGCCCTGACAGGTAGGGCTTGTGCTCTTTAACAGCAGAGGCACTATCATAGGTCAGCTTCAAGGTTGTTTTGGTATCTTCTTTTACTGTTTATTTTCCAGTTGGATAAATTCATTATCTAATGAAGACCATGTAAATCTTTGTTTAGGTCATTTTTTAAATTTATGAATTGCCCTTTAATCAGCAGGGTTATGATAAGAACCCAATATTTGAAAACTTGTAATCACATTTAGTAAATTATTGGTGCTTTTTTTGTTTTGTTTTGGGTTTCTTTGTTTTGTTTCTTTGTTTTTGATTGGGATTGAACACAGGAAAATCATGCCATGGAGCTACATTCCCAGCACTTTTTTATTTTTATTTTCCATGTTTGAGAGCAGGGATTGAGCACAGGGATGCTTAACCCCTGAGTCCCATCCCCAGCCTATTTTGTGATTTTGGGGTTTTTTGGTTTTTTTGTGTATTTTGAGACAGAATCTCACTTAGTAGTTTAGAGCCTGCCTGTTTCTGAGGATGGCATTGAACTTTGGTCTTCCTGCCTCAGCCCCCTGGGTGGCTGGTCTTTCAGGTGTGCATCATGCACCTGGATTTTTCTCTTTTTTCAGTGGAGGCACAATAATGTGAGTGAATTTTAGTCTTCATAATACAAATTGTAATTCCTCCACAAAATGTGTGATATGTTGATGGATACACTACAATTTATAAATATCTGTCTCATATGTATGAATCTACAATTAAAACAGAAATATCATAGCTGATGATGGATGGATATTGAACAGGATTTCAAAGGTTTCAACTAGCACATTAGCAAATGACCAGACTAATCAAATAGATTTCATCCTGATCCCAGTCATCATCTATGAGCATCATTTCTGAACATCCTTAATATAAATTAATGTTACCAGCCCTGACACACCCACTAGGACTCAATACTTAAGCTGGTTTGGATAAATGGAACTATAAGGGCTGGATTGGCAGGATGGTGCCATTGATTCCTCAAAATGGAAATCAACTTGAGTTGATTCATGCTTTCATAATAGAGATCCTGACTTGACTGCTTCTAAATCCAGGAAAAATAGACCTACCTTATGGGTGAGGGAGGGTTGGCAGGGAGTGAGACTCCAAGGGGACACAATTTAACTTACAGAACTACTGCTAACAAATAAAGCAAAATCAGTGAAATCTGAGAAATTCCACAATGTTTCCCTAGAAGTGGAAACCAAAGTCTGCATGTTGGTTAAAAAAGTGATACTTCTTCAAATTCTAAGAGCATTTTAAAACTCTGGACCCTTTATCGGGCAATTCACATGTGAAAATCAAGGTTCTCCATATATATGGAAATGCATATATGGAGGTTTAATTCCTTCATTTTTGTTAGCAATCATGTCCCCATTCTTTTGAATTTTGTTCTTGGAATATGAACAGAGTACTGCACCTATAACTCTTGGGCAATCTGAATTTTCCCAGTGTTAGCACTGCATTTTAGACAAAAGGATGTCTAGGATTTCATGAGAGAGGAGTCAGGATGTCTTCTAAATGTATTGAATATCATGATTTTTCTTCTTCATCCACAGTATTTTCTGCAAATTGTTTGGACTGTGTGTGAGTGAAGAGCAAGATTGCAGAAATCAAAACCATGGCTAACAATCCATCGGTGGGTGAGCAGTGAATGGCTTTTCTATTGAAATTTTCCCCCTATTGACAGAGATGCCAAGTCTTCAGTGCAAGCAGTAGTTACTCCTGTACCCCACAACTCTGCAGTTGTCACCATGGGTCAGGAACTCATCAGCAGGCAGCTGATGTCCTTCCTGTTAGGACACCACTATACCATGGTACCATTCCTGGCTGTGTACTTCCAGAAGGAATGGGACATATTGAATCTCACATTTTGCCTATGACTCCATTTGAAATAATTGCTGATTAATGATGCTACTTATTGAAATGATGTTTGGATTGTAGTGAATTCAGGTGAGGGAAATGAGTGAGGAGTAGAACCTCACAGCCCAACATGGAGGCAGATATTCTAGCACGTAAATTCTGTTGACCCAGTGCCACAGTCATTGAAGTCATACTGAGAAAAAATAAAAGACCTAGGCTAGAGAAGGCATGAGAAATAATTTCTTTTTGCAATTTTAAACTTAAAGTTTTATGGAATAAATTTCAACTTTTGATAATCCCCCCCAAAAAAACCCTAAATTAATCATGATCATTTTTATTCCCAATGTTGTTATAACTTACTAATAAAATATTCCTTCATATTTTGTACTGGAAGTTGTTTATACCAACTTATATTAACTTAATTGATGTTTATCATTAAAATATACTAGTAAATCACATAGTAGATGGAGCAAATTTTTTGAAGAACTGGATACATGAAAACAATAAATTAACAGAGAAATGAGATCAAGATATCAGAGAGATTGAAAAGTAGTCTTTGGAGCTCAAGAGAGAATTGAGGATGAGAGTTGTAGTACAGGGATGGTTGCTGGGATTCTGCCTCAGAGTACAAGTCTCAGAGACTTTGCCTTGTGCTGCTCAAATGTCAGTCCTTAACCTTATTCTGACCTACTTGGTCACATTGTGAGAAGAGTGACTCTTCCTACTGATAGCAAGTTACATGCAGTTTGTTCAGTTCTCAAAAATTCTGGAGATTGGTTCAAGAATGTCTGCATTGTTCTGGTTATAGGGTTATAGTTTAAACATGTTTTGAAGATATAAAGAAATTCATTGGCCTTTTAAACACATTACTAAATATCTTACTGATGAGGGATCTAAGATACCTCTTTGTGCAAATGACTATTTTATATGTAATCAATTTCCAAGATGACAAATTAATGTTAAGGTTGGCCTGGTGATAATTCTGGAAAGTTATTTAAATAAATGGGAATTACATTTTAGTTAAAAAGGTTCAAGTGAAAATTTTATAATAGACTGATTGAAAGTTATTCTTACCAGCCCTAAAATGTTTTTCATGTTGCATGATTCTCTATCATTCCATATTCCTTTACTATAAATTCTATGAATTCAATGTATGTATATTCTGGGTTTCTGAAAGTAAGAATGTTGGGAGCTGAAAATGAATAGGCTGGTGCTTTACACTTTGATCTCCTTCACACTTAGTTTCCCCTCTGCCTCATGCTGTCCTCTCAGTCCTTCTTTTGTGAAATTGATCTCATTGCTCTTTCTAATCTAGCTTGTCAATACTGTTCTAGGAATTGATGACCATTGAAGATGTAAGCATAAGTTTCACCCAAGAAGAGTGGGCCATGCTGGACCCATCTCAGAAAGTGCTATACCAGTCAGTGATGCTGGAAATCATTAACCATCTGGTATCAGTTGGTGAGTCCATCAATGATATATAAGAAAGATGTGAGGGTATACATATTTCTTCAATAACATATCTGGAATAGCCTTTCTCTATTCAATTCCAATCTCTGTCCTGATTTTCCATAGAACTTATAATTACATGTAAGAAAGCTGCTCTTATTTTTTACTTTAATTACAACTTATTTTACACCACACTACAATATGGTCCACACCATAATGTTATGTATTCAGTAAAATTAAATTATTACATAAACCTAATATTTATAAATAATTATCCTTATATGGTCAGTGTGCTGGAGGATTGAATACCAAAACAAGAGAATTCTGCACATTTTTTGTGATTATTTGGATTCCATTTGAAAGTAATATCTAGTGGAGAGATGAAGTGCCTGGTTCAGCAAGCATTGTTTGAATGTCATCGTGAGCATGGGTGTCCTTCAATTCTCCATACTATGGGAGCTTTCTATCTTTTCTCTGCTAAATAGTTTCTCCCAGTGACTTGGTTCTCTTTATTATTGTTAAGTCATCTTCATGGCCTTGAAACTAATGCACATTTCTTAACAGAAACCCTAAAATCCAATGGCTTTCTTTCACCATGCATAGGGTATCTGTTCTGCAAATCAGATTGGACTTTGTATCTAGAGGAAGGAAAAATCTGTAGATGGGAGAAGGGACAGGGTTGGTCCCAAGCCAGAGTGCTTAAGAAACAGAGACTTTTGTGATTCTACAGAGATGGGTGCCCAGCCAGTGATTGAGCTTGGAAATATTAACTGACATAACTGTGAAATGAATGTGGTTGTCTAAAATATAGTAGGGGATCATGGAACAAAATTTCTCATGTATTGAGATAGCTCATTTTATTTTACACTCAAAATGTTTCCTCTTTATTTATATTTTCATTGAGGGGAAAAACCTGTTAGTGTATTTTTTAGGTCAATTTCCATGTGTTTTTCCAGATTTTCTCCTTTAAATTACATTTTTAAAAACAATTCTATCTTGAAATCTTTTATAATTATCAGTGTTCGATTTTTCCAAGATATATAATGTAGAGAATCAGATGTGACTGCGTTACTCTTATTGTCCTTGATGGAGTCTGCCTGCAAACGGGATATTCTGTCAAGGTATAGATAGGTAACAGCGGACATGCTTGAAAACGAGGTGTCTGTTGTCCTTGGGAGGACTTGCCTGCAAACAGGATGTTCTGCCAAGTGGGCTAGGAGGGCACTGAGAAAAATTTTATTATCTGTTCTTAACAAGATCAGAGCTCGGCATGCCCCAGGCCGAGAGTAGATTAGCCATGAGAAGCGGGTCACTTCTGATTATAAAGTAAAACTTCTGTATTCTATGTTTAATTAGCTGAAAGACCTGATTTATTGCTGTTGGAAGGCTGCCTTCTTTGTTCACAATACTATAAAAAGATTGCTTGTATACAATAAAGGACTTCTTTTCTGCTGCTGCTTTGCTTGCTCTGCTTCTTCTTTCTTTCTCATGCTGACCTGCAAGTGAATTTACTGCAACAATATAATTTTTCTGGATTTAAGCCATAACCTCCATGAAAGTGTCAATGATGAAAAAGACATTCTCGTGAGATTGTTGATTTTTAACTTTGTCTCTCTGAATTTCATGCTAACAATTTGTATTTCAAACTCTTCTAGGAATGGAAAGTGCACATCCAAAACATGAAATGATATGCAGAGAAGTTTTGAAAAGAAAGGACACACCCATCAACATGTCAATGGTAAGTTTCAAGGATGGGAACACTGATTATGTAAGTTAAAGATCTGTCTGTGGAATAAATTAGTAACCGAGTACAATTTCATGGCTGTGATTATGTTGAAAATACCAAATTTCTGTGTCAAAACATCTGTATAGCTTGCATTCTGGGAAAAATAAAAAGACTCCAAATGCACAAGAATTTCTCATGTAGCTATTCCTTGAAATATTGAAGACCATAAAGTTAATTTGAGCCCCTTCAAATTAAATACTAGCAAATGGAAAATACTTGGCTCACCTGTGAATTATCTACAATGTTCATGGAATTAAAAGTAAAAAGATTTACATATTCATGTTATAATGGATTCTTATGTAGAAAAATTAATTTGTAAGTTTATATGGAGACATCATTAAGAAATATTCATCTTCTTTATGAAGCAGAAATCTCATGCTAAAGAGAATTCCTTGGAATGGAAAGTCTTGGAGGAAGAGCTATGTCACAGCCCTGCATGTATTCGACCTTGGTTTACACGCCCAGCAAGGAACCACTGGGAGAACAAACACTGTGGACGATCCCTTGCTGATAATGTGCATCTTGGTGAAAACAAGAAAAATGATTGTGTCTCATGTGAAGGGCAAGAATGTTTGAAAGGACATAGGAATTGTTTAGGACCTAGAAAATGCAACAAGAATGATCCTGCAGAGATACAATATGAACGTCGTCTATGCAGTAAATCCTTTAATCAATCCTCTGATCTAAGCAGACTCATTGAAACTAGAACAGGGGAAAAGAAGCGTAATTTTTCTGAGAAAGTCTTCAGTTACTGCTCTGAGCTTACACAACATGAGAGAACCCAAACAGGTGAGAAACAAAATAAATGCCATGTGTGTGGGAAAGGCTTTAGGAATTCTTACAACCTTAAAATACATGAGAAAGTCCATACTGGAGAGAAACCATACAGATGCCATCGGTGTGAGAAAGCTTTTTGTAAATTATACAGCCTTCAAATGCATGAGAAAATTCACAAGGGAGAGAAACCATACAAATGCCATGTGTGTGGGAAAGCTTTCAGCAAATCAGTTCATGTTAGACGTCATCAGATAATCCACACAGGAGAGAAACCATACCAGTGTCAACTGTGTGGGAAATCCTTTGGGCAATCATGCTACCTTAAAATACATGCAAGAATCCACACTGGAGAGAAACCATATCAATGCCAATTTTGTGGGAAATCCTTTGGCCAATCGTGCTACCTTAAAATACATAAAAGAATCCACACTGGAGAGAAACCATATCAATGTCAATTATGTAAGAAATCCTTTGGTCAAACATGCTACCTTAAACTTCATCAGAGGACACACACTGGAGAGAAACCCTATCAGTGCCACATGTGTGGGAAATCCTTCAGTCAATCGTGTTACCTTAAACCACATCAGAGAATCCACACTGGTGAGAAACCATATAAATGCCATGTATGTGGGAAAGCCTTCAGTCTATCATCTGGCCTTAGACACCATGAGAAAACACATATTGGAGACAAACAATACAAATGTCACCTATGTGGAAAAGCTTTCAGTACATGCTCTGGCCTGAGACACCATGAGAAAACACATACTGGAGAGAAACCATACAAATGCTCTGTGTGTGGGAAAGCCTTCAGTCGATCATCTGGCCTCAGAGTTCATGAGAGAACACACACTGGAGCAAAATAACATGCATGCCACCTGTGTGGCATAGTCCTTGACCATCACCGTACCATTAAAAAAATCAAAGAAGAGTCACCTTGGAGAGTGGTCACTGGAATGTAGCCTGTGTGGAAAGGCCTCTCTTTAAGACCCTAACCTTAGAAAACATGAGCCAGCTCAATAAAGAGAAACCTCATGTGTGGCATCTATGTGGGAAAGGCTTCAGTCAATCTTATTGCCTTACTCTGCATGAGAAGATGCACATGAAATCAACTGTGGGAATGTCAGCTGTTTGAGATGTCTTGCCAATGTTCTGCATGTAGGAACCCATGATGGAGACAAAGTTGAATTCTTGTAGCATATATTATAACCTGGTATTACAAGATTTAATAACTAAAATTTTTCTCTACAATTCACATATTTTTGCTCCTACTCATATTTTTTCTACTACCTGCTAGAGGGCTGAGTCTTTGCTTTAATACAACAGAGTTTCTTGTCATTTTTGTACAGATTATTTCACCTAAACAAATGCCCTCTGGTTCTACCCACATGTCTATAACAGTAAGGATTTGTACATTTCAAAATAGGTAGAATAGGGGCTTTGGATGTTCTCACACAATTACATGGTATCACTGAGGAAGTAGATTCACTCAGTGAATAGAGGTGTGGAAATATCAGTTGGTACTCTGCAGATAGGCACAATTATTCTGTCAATCAATAGGTAAAAGAAACAAAGATTGAGGTGGTATGCAAGTTCCCTTCTCTTTATTTACTTTCAATTTACTTTATTTCACACTTAAATTGATTTTATAAATTCAATTCCCTTTGACACAAATGTGGGTGTTATTCCATAGTTTGATCAACTCATTAATTTCCAGATACATTGCAGCTTCCCCCTCATATTTCATAGTCCATATTTATTTCCATTTCAATTATGAATCATTTAGACTTATACCACTGGTTACTGGCTGTTGGTAGTATCAGATGTAAAATCATGAAAGAAGAAACTAAAGTCACAAATAGATTCAAGTAAAAGGAAAATGGTTCACTAAGAGTCAAGTCAGAAAGAGTGAAGAAGTCCCTGCAGAAACAATAAAATTTAGAGATCATAAAATGCTGCTCTGATGGCCCAAATGCCCAGAGACAGTTTCTCTCACTGTGAAGCAAGGAGCCTTCCATCCCATTGCCTGGGTAACTCCCAAGGAAAGAAGAGTTGGAGGAGATGGAGAAGACAGCCAGCAGGGTTCCTCGGGTGAGCAGGGACTTGCTCTTCTCCCAGGCTCCGGACTCTTCAGTGCCCCTTCTCTGGGAACATGTGACCTCTGCTGAACTTCCTTTTATTTAGGGTCAATCAGTTTGAAAATCTCATCAGGACCACATTCTAGGGACACAATCTGACTTCACAGATACTGACCCTAACCAGGGCTTCAACTTGGAACACACCCTCTCAGGTTGATTGTATTTTCCAGACTACTCTAAAGTGGTTTTCCACACACAGTTGGAGATTAATAAGGGATGGTTACTCTCAAAATGGGAGGCATTCATTTATAAATAGCCCTGTGTGTGTCCTATGGATGGGAGGCATTCTAATGATAGGAATTTGGCCAGGAATTTGGCAGACAGAGGTCCCATGGGCAAAAGACACAACTGCCTGGCAGAATAGTAGACTTGAAAATGCAATGAAAAATGAATATACAGGAAAGTATTCCAGAAGAAAATGGTGTAACAAAAAAAAATATTACTATGATGGAGAGGGCAATAGTATGACACGGGCTAAGTTGTATTTTCAAGACAATATCATAATTTATGATAGGGTGTGCTGAAAGTAGCCAACTAGATGTACCCAGTGCACAGCCCCTGCTGCCCAAGGCTGAATGGAAAGCCCAGTTCTGTAGGGATGAGATGAGGTAGGAAGACCAGGGGAAGAGCTCGAGGGCATCTTCAAGGATCAGCAGAAAAGGGAGGAGCAGCAAAGTCAGTTTTGAGAACACAAACAGAATGAATGGAAGGGATAGACTCTGGCAGCATGAGACATGTGGTGGCCCCTGGTGGAAGGGGAAGAAGAAGCAGGCTGTGTTCAGCAATTTCCCAGCATGAACTGGAAAGATAATTAGGTACTGAGAAGGAATCAGTATTGGAGACAGATCATCCTTTCCCAGGAGATGGAGAGATTGTAGAGAACCATAGTGAATTTTCAATATATGTTACTATATGGGTGATTATTAAATGACAAGTATTCTCCTCTCTAATTGGGACTGGAGATTGAACTTCCCTTTCTGATTACATTAGAGAACCCTCACACAACAGAAGCAACAGAGTCCCTCGCAGCATGTGCTCCAACAACTTAGAGCATGTGAAAACCTGAAGAGACAAGCCAACAGAGGCCTCCATAGGTTACAACCACAGTGAGATGCCCTCAGAATTGCATTAACCAGTGACATGCAATAGAATATAGGAAGGAGTCTATACAAATTAATTGACAGCATATATAGTGCTTTTGCTAATATGGCATGTATTGCGTTACTGTAAATCTTTTTTTTCAAATCACCACCGAGGTTGAACACTTCTTCATATTAAAACTCATTGTATTTGTTTTATATTTATGCTTCTTTTCTTTGCTCCATGAGTTAATTGGCTAATTTAACTTGTACTTGATGTAGTATTAGTGAGAACTTTGTGCTGGACTCTGCCCCAAACAGGGCAATGTGCCTTTGAGTAATCAGGAAGACATCTGTCCTGGACCATGTGTTTTCAAGGCAGCTATCTGTCAATAACACCAACATGAGAACACTCTGCCCTGCTGTCTTCCACCCAAACCCTGAAATTGCTTTCTACTCACCTCCTGGGCCAAAAAAAAGTAGAGGGAGTGACTGGCACTGGCACCTGCCAGGCAAATTTAAGGCACTCAGGGCAGAACCCTCTCCTATGTGTGAAGACAGCAGTCCAAAGGCCAGAGGGTGTCTCCCTTAAAGTTGCCAAGGCTGCCTCCAAAAGGCAAGGCATGGGCCAAAGGATCAACTCTCGGGCTCTGGTCAGGTGTCCTGATCTGACCAAACAGCCCTGCCTGCAACTTGCAGCACAGAGAGAGGCCCCAAACTCCAAAATCACTATCAGGACCCCATAGAGACTGACCAGAATGCCTGAAGGAAGCCTCTGTAGGAGCAGTTCCTTCTAAACTCCCCAGGGGACCACTCAGAGACCAGGCTTGGGGGTAACCCAGCTTCTCTAATGTTCAAGGTGAAGTGGACTTGGAAGAATAGTGTGACCCCAAGTGACCAGGAAAATTCCAATCCCAATGCCTAGCACTCCCCTGCCCCCACTCACTGTTGTTTGGGCAGGCAGTTGCCAGGAGAGAAGATCAAAAGAAACCAGAAAGCAAAGAAGAATGAAAGAAAGTGCTGGGCATTGCTCGGATGGGGGTGGGGGTGGTAAACAAGAGGAGGATAACACAGATGTAGAAGAAAACAGGGATCTAATGCAAATGTTGAGACTGAAGAAAGAACAGGAGCAAGAACATAAAAACTCAGAGCAAGGAGCATCCTCTTCTGGCTACAGGCCTTTACAGCCTGCTTTGTCAGGGATGTTGCAACATCGCCATCTAGAGGACTCAATTCCTCCTGCATCTGTTGGATCAAGCTGTCCCTTGTCAAGGAGGGCAATGGGATGTTTTACCACAAGGCATGAAAACCAGGCCTACCATTCCTCAGTATTGTATGTTTGAGGCTTTGGAGCCTTTTTTAAAGGTATGGACCTCACGATTATTCATCGAATGGATGACTTTAAGCCCATTGCTCTGCACCAGACCTAGAATCTATTTTCCAATTAGTCCAACTAGCGCTTAAAGAAATTGGTTTTAAATTCAGCTCCAGAAAAGGCACAAAAACTAGTTCCTTTTCACTTTCTGGGAACCATATTAACCCCTGCAGACATCTCAATACAGGCTCCAAGAATTTATATAACATCTCCCATTACTTTGAATGAGTTACAAAAGGTTTTAGGAGACATAAATTGGCTTAAGTCATTTCCCCAGGTTTCTTCATAGGCTGTACCTCCTCTGTTCCAGTGTTTGGAAGGTGATGCATCCCCTTTGTTTTTAACAAGATTAACTCCTAAAATTAACTCCTAAAATTATTAACCTTGCCGAAGGTTAATAATCAACTTGCTAACTTGCATCTTAGTTGATGGAATCTGACAAGGACATTATTGCAGGAACCAGGTAACCCTATAGAATGGGTGCTTCTTTCTACCAATGTTTCTTCCAAAATCACCACAAAATTAGATTTTTTTTTTGTCTGATGACATCACATCTGCACACTAAGACTTTTCAATTATTTTGGCTAGTACCTGGTCAACTTACCTTGTTATTAACAGGAGATGAGCCTTCTTTTAAAAAATAATATCCTGTTTTAGGTGCAATTATGGCTTTTCCGGGAAAATTGGATGATCATTTACCTCTTTGGAAACCTATCCAAGCTTTAATTGGTAAAACAGTTCACTTTCAAAAACAATTTGTGATGAACCAATCCCTGGAGCTGAACTCATCTTTTCTGATGCCAGTTCTTCTGGTGGCCTAGTAATCCTCATTTATAATCTTGACAGGGATGAATACAAAACTTGTACTTATAAGGAGCCACCTTATAATAACTAATAACTCACCTCCATTATTAGAGTTATCTCATGGGCCATCAAAGCTAACTTCACAAGCTATAAATATCTTTACTGATAGTGTTTATTGTACCCATCTTATACCCAGATTCCTCATTCCTTTATTAAAGGTAAATCAAAACCAGCTTTGGATATATTCCTTTATTCTCTTCAAAGAGTGCTCCAGAAATATACTAATTCACTGTTTACCATTCATATCAGAGCTCATACTGGTTACTGGAAACTCTCTCAAAGCTTAATAGTTTAACAGATCAAACCACAGGAAATGTATACATTACTGATTGGGAATCAGCACCAGAGCTCACGCTCATTTCCATTAGTCCGTCCACTCCCTCAAACAGTTGTCTCCTATACTCACTATCCAACAAGCTAAACAGATAGAAATTGTAAAAGTTGTGCTCCATTTTTGCCTTTGAGACCCTTACAGCCTCCAGGAGTCAATCCACAGTGTTTAAATGCATTATCTTTATGGCGGATGGATGTTACACACATACCCTTGTTTGGTAAATGAAAATATGTACATGCCACTATTGACAGTTTTTCTCAGGTACTTATGGCTACTCCTATGGTGGAGAAAAAAACTAATCATGTCCTTTAACATATGCTCACGTGCATTATGACAGCAGGCATTCCACTTAATGTTTAACAGTGGTCCAGTTATACTTCCAAAGTTTGCTGAATTCTGTGCACAATGGAATATTCAATATTCTACTGTGATTCCTTGTAACCCTCAGGGAGAAGCCATGCTTGAGAGAGCCAACCAAAATCCTAAGCCTCAAATCACAAAACTCAAAGGGGGGAATCCCTTGCTAACTAAAGCAAATCCTCATATTTTAACCAATATGACCTTAAACACGTTAATTTTTAAAAAGTTTGATGATGCTAACCATACCCCAATACAGAGACATTGGGAGCCATTAATAGGTCCCTCAAAGTTACCCCAAGGGTCTGGAAGCATCCTCAGACACAGCAATAGCAACCACCAGACCCTTTATTAACCTGAGGGTAAAGTTTTGTTTGTGTCTTTCCAGAAAACGCTGTACCAATCAATCTGGGTCCCAGCAAGCCTTGTGCAACCCTGGACCGCTGATTCCCTGAGGCACCAACTGACTCTCAAGAGGAGAAAGGGTCATCAAATGGCAAAGGAAACAAAACATCCCAATCACCTGGGGTGACATCAAAGGGCTGGTCATACAGGCTGAACAGATTGGGAGAAACTCACATCAAAATGTCTCCCAGCTGTCTATACTCTTCATTTGCCCTTTAATTGCTTTCAACATTGAGAGCCCACAGGCTGTTCCTTTGTGGACCTTCATCCCTCATCCTCCTTTCCTTAACAGATGTAAAAAGAAATAAGCCCTTTCCTCAATTCAGCAATATAACTCACCTGTTTACAGATATTGCTCCTCCAATAGGTTTCTCCAAAGTACCCTGGAACTCCTCCATTGCCTTGCCAGACAAACCTCTTTGTTTTTATTTAGTTTTTACACATAATAACATCACTGAAAGAATTTCCACACATCCTTGCGCTACGTTTTCTGCAGGATTTTTCTATGAGTGTGTTCTGATGACCCATTTGGACCTTCATTCACGTTGTGATCCAAAGTTTAATGGAACCTGTAAACAGCATTTTGTCCCTATTTGTTCCCAGTGTACCCCTGCACAAGCTTTTGATAACATCACTTTTCCTTGGAATCCTTGTCATGCATGCAGGCCTTAAACTGTTAACTTGGATGCATGCTCCTGGGCTCTGCTTTGAGATATCAATGTCACTATACACTGGGCGGATCAACAAACCAATGTTTCAATCCACTCTTATGATGATATGAAATTATATTCTCAAGCTTGTGTCACCTCTCTATCCTTTGACTTGCCACTAATGATTCCTTTAACTCAACAGGAATACCATATTCTAGCAACAATACCTGCTGCTTAATTTCATGTGTTGCAGCCAATAAGTTCAGTACTTTTCTTTATTTAGTTTGCATGCTTCCTCTTATCTGGCTTCCTATAAACCTGACAGACCATTGAATAAGTCTATGGAAGAAAGTTATATACCTTGGTTACAACGAGGGCTAAAGGGAACAGAAGAACTCTTGGCCACATTGTGACTGGAATCATTTCTCTTATTACAATGCTAGCTTCTACTGCCTCTGCTGCAATATCCTTAACCCAATCTTTACAGACTGCCCAGACTGTAAACCACATAACACAACAAATCAGCACCACTTTTGAGAATCAAAAATGAATCAGTCAACAATTACATGCTGCCATCTTGGTTCTCCAACAACAACAACAAAAAAATGACCTTCAAGAAGAGCAAATCAAAGCTCTACTTCAAACTCAAAGACTGCTTTGTGAGATGCATTTTATGGACATTTGTGTGACTCAATTTCTTTGGAGTGATTCTTTACAAAATTATACTAATTTGTCAAATCATATTCATGGACCGTGGGTCAATCATTTTCAATAAACTCTCCTTAATTTGACTACTCAAATTATAAAAATGAATTCTACTCAAATTAAGATACCTACAGTTCCCATCTTCATCCAAGGGTGGGCTAAACACCTACTTAACCAATGGCAAAAGTTAATTTCATAATTTAATCCCTATAATCTATTAATATATGGCATACTCAGTATTCTTCTCATGTTAGCCTTGTTTATTATAACATGCCTTATTAGCTGTGTGCATACAGCTCAACATAAAATTGTCTTACTACTCAGGTTGTTTAAGATATAGACGGGGGAACTGTTGATGGGCCTGATTATGGACCTACATTGAGAAATGCTTATCTTGACCTTGCATGTTGTGGCTATTTAAAGTCATTCTTCAGTAGTCTTAAACATTTATTTCAGTGTTAATAATATTCTCCCCAGTGTGGGATGCCATGTCCATATTTTGACTGCTTGGCTATGCAAATCCCTTTCTAAATGGTTTTCTTCACAAAGTTTATTTGCTATACACAGAATCTCTACTTGCCTCACCCTGGGAACACTGGGTGGCCCTAAAATAGTGAATACAGCAATCAAGCTGATTGATACTGCATGCTGAATCCTCTATTACTATATTTTCCCATTCTCTCTCAACAAACCTATCAAATGCTAATAACTGACATACAAAAGTTTGTTTTACTGTTTCAGGCCTGGACACTGGAAATTTAAAATAATGTCTAAGCCATTCAAACTGTGAGCAAAATTTGAGAATCACTGGAGTTGGCTGGCAAAGACCACAAGTCAGTGACATACAGTCACCATTCTCTCCCTTTGGGAACCTGTCTGACTAGGATCAAGAAAGTGTCTGTGGCTTCCTAGGGACATGAAGCAGATGCCTCTTCCCTCCTCTCTGAGAGCACTAACACTGCTGTCCTTGTTCACAGGGAGTATTTGATGTGATGATACTTCTTAAAATGACTTTAAGAAAACCAAGGCAGGTGATCTCTATGGAGAATCATGGAGGAGAACTATTTATCTCAAGACAGCTTCGTAAACCCCCAATGACCTGGATTCACTTTGAGAAGCAGGGCTTAAATTCTGGGAATCTATGACTCTGAAATCTGGATAGAGGTAAACTCTTGTATCTTTAGTAAGGTCAGTGCCCAAGGTGATGGTAGTCCCCTCACAGACTATGTCCTATAACATGGGATGCAGGCACATCCCTGTTATGGAGCTAGCACAGCCCAGTGATACCCTTCCTGCAAAGTGGCCTTTCTTATCTAAACTAGGGTTGGGATCATTGAAGTGTATCAATTTCCTCCCTGAAAGATCACTGTAATTCTGAGCAGTAGTAAATGAAGTCATATAAAAAGATGCCTGAGCAGGGCAGCCTTTGGGAAACAATATGCCTCTCCTACCAAAGTGACTTTTACTGCATTTCCACTCTTTTCTCACATGTGGCTCAGGATGCCTTGTGCTCAGGTACCTGTGCTTGAACCCCCAATGCTTTGTGGGATTTAATTCTCATGTCCCTCGGTTTGAGTGACTGATAGTGAAACACATGAAGAAAGGAAGCAGGGTGCAGGTGCTGGAAGGATGAGAAGGAAAATGTCAGGGAGAATTCCCGTGGAAGGAGGGGAGCTTTCTGTGGAGCTCTGCATGCACAGGCACTGGGGTCTAGAAGCCAGAGGCACTGAGAACACAGGTCCCTGTGGCCAGGTGCTGAACCTCAGAGAGGCATGCTGTGCTGGAGCATTGTGTCCAGGTGCAGCAGCAAAGCTGACCCTCCCCCATCAAGGGGGAACTATAGGGAGACCTTCCTGGAGAGGAGTCTGTCTGTGTGATGGGCAGAGGGGAAGGTCCTCCTTGTAATCCTACTGGCTGGGGGGAGGATTTCGGAAGTCCTGGGTGTTGGGGCTTGCCATTTCCCTTTATTTAGGTCTCATGCCCTCACTACTCTCCCTAGACCTCAGTACCTGCCCTCAGAAGAGAAGACATCAGAGTGTGTGAAGAAGAGCAATGACCAAAAAGCAGTGCTCAGGTGAGGAGCACCTGCCATTCAACTCTGCACCCCTCTGTAGTGTGTGCACTTGACCAACCTTAGTGATGAAGGGCAACTCAAGTCATGTCTGAAGACTTCCTCCCTCACTCTCATGCTGCATAGGGACTACTGTACGTAAATATTCACTGACCTGCAGGAATCTTGTGGGGTCTTCCAGGAAGGAGTCCACCTCTAGTGTGGACTGTGGGTTCAGTCCCTGATGTTCTGACCCGTCTCAGAGGTGCTGGGCAGTGACGTGGTGCTGCAGCCCAAGGCAGCCTGCTGTCTTGCTGTCCTGGGTGACAGGCTCCCTCCTGCCTGCCAGGCCTCTCCATGGACAGGACTACTAGCCCCAGGCTGAGAGCTGCCGACTGAGACAGGTGTAGTTCATCCAGCTGAGGGTTCTGTGGCCAATGGGTCTTCAGCCCCAGAAGGGCAGGTGTTCTTCCCTCCTCAGGCTGAACATTGACCCTGGGAGCTTCTTCACTTTCACCCTGGCTCAGCTGGGGTGCTGGTGTACACCTGGCGAGTAGAAATGGAAACCAGGTTCAAGTAAGAAACCCAGGTTGGTCCAGCTGAATGTCCTCACCTGAATAACTGGTCTGAATGCAGGACCCACAGAAGTTTCTAAATTGATCCACCCAATATATGGACCCTGATCAAAGTCCCCACTTAGAGGCTGGATCATGGAACCTTGCAGTTCTGACAGGACTGGTTCAATATACAGATTTTGTCATAATGTGTTTTTAAGCATTGAGTAGAAAACACTGCACGCTCAGCATAAATATCTTCAGGACTCTAAATTTTCACGTAAGTGGGAAATGCGAACCTTACCTTGCAGAGCCAGATGCAGCCCAAGCCTACTGGACACCAAGCCTGCTGCTGAGCTCCATGGAGATAGAGGTGCCTTGGTCTGGAGGTGTGGAGGGCCCCAGGCCAGCAAGGACCTGAAGGTGCTGTAGAGGAGCCTAAGGCCCCGCCCAAACTGGCCACACCCCTGCAGACCAGTTTCCTGCTGGCCCTGAAGCAGGTTTCCCTCTTCTGGAGTGAGTGTCAGTAGTTCAGTTCATAAGTGCCTGTGTCCCCCAGTTCTCCACACGTGGTCTCCACAGTCCTAAAGTCCTTGTGCAAGTCGTGGTCTCCATCCACTTGTCACTCCCCTGGGAGACTAGGTGACACACCCCTAGGGGGGCATCTGCACCTGGCTGTGTTTGGTTAGAGTCTCTCCAACTCTCTTCCCCCTCCCCTCCCCTTGCTTTCCATCCTCCCCATCTCCCTCCTCACCCCACACAGGGACAAGCCACTCTCACCAGTGAGTCAGTTCTCACCATTCCCAGTTCCTCTCAGATAATGCAGGGATGTGGACCCTCCCCTGGCCCTGACATTACGCAGGCCACACCTTGCTAAGATGCCCTATGGATCCTCATGACCTTTTGGGGTCTGAGCCTAAGTTCCTGAGACCTCTCCTTCTTAGTTCTGACTCAGGGAGAACCCTGAAGTTGGATGTGGGGATTCCACCTACCCTGTGACACCCCTGTTCTTTTCCCCTAACCCTCATCCAGTTGACTTACCAGCAGAGATGTCTTTAAATTTCCATTGTGGAGACAGTCAACACATCATCGGAACAGAAGCAAAAGGCCCTGAGACATTAAGGAGCACACATGGAAGCTCAGATTTTGCAAGGATAGTTTGGGGAATGGTATGACCAGTGGCAGCTACAATTCTAGAAACATCAAAAGCAAAACAAAATAAAAAATAAATTAAATGAATAATTCCTGTTTCAGAGTCTGATTTCCATATTTCCCACATTACAATAGACAAAACTCCAGTTTTTACCAAACACACCGTGATCACTGGTATAGAGCGATTATGAGAAAAGCCTGTTCTTGAAGGAAGAAAGTGAGCTGTGACAATAATGCCCAGGGAAGTGTATTTCCTCCCCTCACCATGCTCCATCTCCCCTGTCCCAGCACTTTGTGCTGAGTACTAAGGAACAGCTCCAGGAAACTGAGGGCTCACACACTCTCTGTGTTGGTTAGAGAGCAGAAAGTCACTGTGTTGAGGAAGTAATTCTGAAATATTGTTCAGGGCTCTGTGCACCCACCTCTCAGGACTGGGTTTTGTGGAAATGATGAAGGGATTTTGCAGATACAATTTCCATTCATTGTCAGTTAATCACAGGGAAAAATCCAGAGTGAACCTAAGTTGACCAGGTGAGCCAGATAATTTCTTGTTCTAATTATGAAAGGAGAATTTCAGGCAGAGTTCTGAGCCCTAAGAAGGTCTCTAGCTGGCATTAAAGAAGCAACCCTGGGTTGGTTGTGAGATGCAGTGGTGCACTGCAAAACCAGGAAGCCTGAGGCCCTGACTTCCCTCTGCTGAAATGGTAGAAAAAATTGTAAAGGGTACCTCAGCATAGAAAGGGACAGGGACATGTAGGAGGGGACAGAAGTCAGAGTATGGAAACTGAGGTCCCCAGCCCCACAGAATGGAACCCTTCCAACAGTCTGTGGGATATGTGAGGACCAGCAGCCTCTCCTGAGGTCACAGCCCCAGACCACACCTACTGGAGGGCCCTGAGAGGTTTTCAGAGGACCCAGCCTGGCCGGACCTGGAATTCTGACTTATAAATCAGTGACTTAAATTTTCAACAACTGTTGTGTCCCAGTTTATACACACAATCATAAAAATGTGTATACATTCTCTTCTTCTCCCTCCTTCACTACTGGATGCATCCAACCTCCAAACAATGGCTGAACTACGTACATGCAACGGACAGAAAACTGACTGCAAAGGAAATGATGTGGAATAAGCAGAATCCTCATTTTTTTGGAATGCATTTTAATGTGAGGTTGGGAACTGAAGAAGGACATGGAAAGAGGAACCCCCAATCAGTCCTTCCTTTATGGTAACATCTTATTTTCTCAATCTCAACACAAAATTATTATGAGAGAACTTTCAACTCATAGGTGGAATTTCCACACTTACTCATTGTTGTTGGCTCTTTCTGAAGTGTCCCACCAGACTTCATAAAGGATTAATTTGGAATAAGACTTTGGAAAGTAAGGATGAGGAAATAGGTAAATTCTGGAAGTATAGAGGGGAAGGCATTTGAGAGCTGGAAACGACTAATGTTGATCTACAGGACATAGGAAATTTAAACAATCTTAGTGCATCTTTATTAATCACTAGCAAACCACAGTGCAATGCAGTAAACTAGAGGCATATTTGACAAGAGAGTAACAATTCATGTGAAACTATTTTTATTTCTTATGCATATATTTGTTTATTTAGCTGCTAGAATTGAACCCAGGAAAGCTTTTACCACTGAGCCACATCCCGAGTTCTTTCAGTTTTTATTTTGAGAGAGAGTCTTGCTAAGATCTGATGGTCTCGCTAAGTTCCTAGGGCAGGCCTCCAAGTTGCAACCTTCCTGCCTCAGCCTCCTGAGTTCCTGAGACTAAAGTGTGTACCATCAGGTCCATTTAATGTGCAATTATTTCTTTATTTGAGAAGCCAAGGTGGAGGATGAAGCAGTATAGTGACAATTGTACAAAGTATTGTGTTCACTTTACAAATGTGCATGTATCAAAATATTTAGGTATAAAGAAATGTTAAGTGATAAGTTTCAAAATATCCCAGAGATGATTAGAATAGATGTAATTTGGTCCCACTGATAGCATTAGGAATGCTATCATGTGGCCTTGAAAGGTGACCCCATCAAACTGCCCCAAAGGAACTTTATGTACATAAGATGATATTTTCTCCTTTTATTGGTCTAGGTTTTTAGCGAACAAATTCCTCTGAAGGCTTTCAATTTTCCTGAATTTAATTTGTCATAGTAAAAATATAAATTAGATAATTTATAGACTTAAATAAGGAAATTATAGGCAAAATTATGATATAAACTAGGTTATTAAAATGTGCAGATACAACTGTCTTATGTTTCCTTTTTTAATATTTATGGGAAAGAATGATTCACCTATTAGATATCCCTGAAAAACCTCAAATTAGTTTTTAATGGATAGAAGCAAATTTCATTTATTTCCCAAGTGCACATTTTAGAGGTTATATTATAGACATATGACATCAATACTTAGCAATAGAGTACAAATAAGAGATAAAATATCAGATTTTAAAATTTACAATAGTATTTCAGAGAATAAATATGAGTCTAAAGTTATAGTGTTATGGAAATTAACAATTTGATCCAAATATGGAATACCACACTAGTTGTGCCAAAGGCATTTGAATTTATAAATTGACTGAAGTGTGAAATAAAGTAAATTGATAGTAAATAAAGAGAAGGGAGCTTACATACCATCTCTATCTTTGTTTCTTTTTCCTGTTAATTGATAGAATAATTGTGTATATCTGCAGAGTACCACCTGATATGTCCACACCTCTGTTCATTGAGTAAATCTACTTCCTCAGTGATACCATGTAATTGTGTGAGAACATCCAAAGTCCCTATTCTATCTATTTTGAAATGTACAAATCATTACTGGTATGGAGATGTGGGTGGAACCAGAGGGCATCTGTTTAGGTGAAATTATCTGTGCAAAAATGGCAAGAAAACCTGTCGTATGAAAGCAAAGGCTCATCCCTCTACCAGCACTACCTGGGGGATGGTTCCATGAAGGGCCAGGAGGTGAGTTCACACATTGGTCTCTGTCATCCTTGCCAATAGCAAGTCAAAATGGAATTTGCCACATTAGGGTGAAATTGTTCTTGCACAGAGAGGTTGGCATTGCACTTTCTAGTTCTATTGTAAACAGCAAACAGTATGCAAAATAAAAATTGAATGGGAAAAGCCTCAAATATTCCTAACCCACACATGAGAGATACTAAATACTATAGACTCCCAAGGTTTGTTTGGCTCTCTTCGAGATATGGCTGCATGAGCACACACATGCGCGTGTGTGCATACAAACACACACATTTAAATTGAACTGTTTCCACTTCATTAACAGATATATTGTTGATCACCAAGTGACCTCACAACTATATAAGATTTAACTTCTACACATGAAGGTTCTACATCCTTGTCAACGTTTGTTACATTTTTATTTCTTTGGTGATATTCATTTTATAACTTTTCTGGTTATCATTGGCATTTCTTGATAACTAATGATATCAATCACTTTTTTCAGGTGTTTGTTGGCCATTTGTATTTCTTTTTGGGGAAGTGTCTGTTCATATGCCCATGTTTTTGTGAAGTAACTATATGGACTTTTCATTTTTTGAGGTAGGGCCACTCTATGTTGCTTAGGGCTTCACCATATTGCAGAGGCTAGCTTTCACCTTGGGATTTTTCTTCCTGGGGCTCTGGTGTCTCTGGAATTTTAGGCTTCCCTTGGGTGCCTAGCCAGAGGTGGAATTGTTAAGGAAATGAGTTCTTCAATTTCTGCCTCAATTTCCTGCTCCTCAGTGGGTTTGTTATTCATTGAATAGCTACCAGTGAGCTTTCATTTTATTTTATTTTTGATGCTTTGTTTGTCAGGGTGATTGGGGGTTGTGACAGTTTTGGCAACAAGAGTGTCCTAGCCACTGGATAGGGTGTGACCTGACACTGAAAGACTAGATTTGTTAAATTACATCCAGAGGTAAAATGACAGCTGAAGAAGGATCTGATACCCAAGGCTTCATCTTCAAGGTTCTCTCCTGTCTGATGAGGCTGCCTGTGGCTCTCAGTCATCATCATTGTCCTCACGCTGCTCTCTTGTTCATGACTATGGCTTGGAAATGAGGTCTCCCTCAAAGTGTCATATTAGAAATCTAGAAATGTTCCAAAATTTTGGAGGTGAGATGATTACATTAAGAGATGGAGGTGACCGAATCAGTAAAGTGATTGACCAATAATTTGAATGGGCTACTGGATGGAAACTGTTGGAAGATAGGCCAGAGCTTGAGGAAGTAGTCCCCTAATGCCCTTGGTGAATAAGCACCTCATCCCTGGCTCTTCACTCTCTCTGCTCCTCGTTGCCATTAGAGAGTATTTTTTTCTCTCGTGCCCTTGTGCCAGGATGTTCTGCCTCACCTCAGGCCTAAAGCATTGCAATCAGGTGGCCATGGATTGAAACTCTAAAACTGAGTCCGAAACAAAATACTTGATCCATAAGTTGTTCTTGTCATATATTTTGTTCACAGCCACAAAAACTGGCAATGAGGGGGTAGTTTGCTCATACAATTACTAACACTGTGATCTAATCAAAGGGAAATTACCCGAGAGAACCTGAAAAGCTGAGTGGTGTAACATGAATCTATTACTTGTGTTAGAGGATTGCAGACAGAATCAAACTCTGAACAGGTCTCCTTCAGGCACAGAAGAAGCAATTGTGGGCCTGGGATACATTGCAACAAACACAAACACACCCCAAGTCTACAAATTTCCACAGAATATAAGGGGACATATAAAAGAAAACAAAAATCAGGGTGTCAAAATTCTGGTACCCAGCCCCACGGCCCCACAGCCCCAAGTAACTTCACCCACCCCAAAGACTGAATGAGAGCAGATCAACAGGCCCCACGGAGACCATGATGCAGCCAGCACCTGCATGAGGTCCTGTGACAGGCTTCCAGAGGATCCAACCTGCTCTGACTTGGACTTCTGACCTATTAATCTGTGACTTAATGGATTTTATTGGTGTTGCCACCAAGTTTCTGGCATATTTCAGAAATTCCAGCACAAATTAAAATTTATTTTCTTGTTCAAAGAATATGGGGAAAATATCATTAAAGGAAACAATTTGCCAACCACACTCTTTGTTTCATTATGTCTCTCAGATTAAAACTGTTTTATTCTACCTGTAATCATTGTTGATCTGAGTAACAAGAATACAACTGTAACTTATTAATGTAAATTTAATCATTCATTTCCCCCCCTCTTTGGAATACCAGATTAAATGGAGAGATGAGAGCACATAAAACTTGAAAGTAAAATCCTTGAAAATACTTTTTTTTTTGTTTATGGGATTGTTCTCAAAAGTTCCCCCAGTGGACACAAGGGAACCAATGTGAATGAAGCTCAAGAAGTTCCTGAGGAATACAAGGGAGTGGGTTGGGTCTGAAAGTACACAGGATTGAGGAAACCCTGTCTAGGACCTGGATAGTGTCAATATGACTTTCCTGTCACACACTCTGGTATATTGAAAGCTGAGAATTAAGATCATAGACTACTATATTCTTTTCTTGACAGGGGTTATAATATTCATGCAATTTAAGAAGGATCACTTATTAGGGCTTTTGAAAACAAATTTTATTCATATGGCTTATTTTCCAGGAACTTGTGTTTGTCAACAGAGGATTAAAAGTACTTAAATTTTTTTCAAACAGATTAACGGTGATTCATCAATTTTGGAGTGCTCAGATTTAGATTTCACATGTAGAGTTGAAGTTTGCTTCACATTTTTTAAAATAGTTTTATTGAGGTAAAGCTGAAGAACAATCAAATGCACATATTGGATGAATGCAATTTTATCAATTTTGACATGTGTGTAATGAGTACAATCTTATAATTCAAATTTTAAGCATTTCCATTACACTTTTAAATAATTTAAATAATTTAAACCAGGAAGACTGTGTTTCCTGCATAGTTTATTATATTAGAAATCAATCCCCTTGAGATCTATAGAACCCATCACCCATGTCAAGTCCTTCAACATGAAATGGCAAGGAAAAAGGCAAAAGAGAAGTAAATAAAAAGTGCTTTGAACTAAGTGAACTGAGAGATCTTTCAATGTCAGAATCTGTGGGATAAAACAGTACACAGACAAACATTTATAACTTAAAATACTTTCATCAGTAATAAATAGGTCAGCAATCAGTTTATTTTGAAATTAGGTAAGTAGGAAAGAAAAAATAAGGGGAGGAGCAGAAATATATGAAATAGAAGTCAAAAATTTTAGTTATTATATCTTGCAATACCAGGTTAGAATATATGCTACAGGAACTCAAGTTTGTCTCCATCATGGGTTCCTACATGCAGAACATTGGCAAGACATCTCAAACAGCTGACATTCCCACAATTGATTTCATGTGCATTTTCTCATGCAATAAGATTGACTAAAGCCTTTCCCACATAGATGCCACACATGAGGTTTCTCTTTATTGAGCTGGCTTGTGTTTTCTAAGGTTAGGGTCTTAAAGAGAGGCCTTTCCACACAGGCTACATTCCAGTGACCAATCTCCAAGGTGACTCTTCTTTGATTTTTTTTTAATGGTACGGTGATGGTCAAGGACTATGCCACACAGGTGGCATGCATGTTATTTTGCTCCAGTGTGTGTTCTCTCATGAACTCTTAGGCCAGCTGATCAGCTGAAATCTTTCCAACACACAGGACATTTGTATGGTTTCTCTCCAGTATGTATTTTATCATGCCATCTCAGAAGAGAGTATGTACTAAAAGCTTTTCCACACAGGTGACATTTGAATGTTTTTTTTTCAATATGTGTTTTCTCAGGGTATATAAGGCCAGATGATAGACTGAAGACTTTCCCACACACAGGGCATTCATATGGTTTTTCACCAATGTGGATTTTCTGGTGTGGTTTAAGGTAGCATAAAAGACCAAAGGGTTTCCCACAAATTTGTCATTGATATGGTTTCTCTCCAGTGTGGATTCTTTCACGTATTTTAAGGTGGCATGACTGACCAAAGGATTCCCCACAAAATTGCCATTGATATCATTTTTCTCCAGTGTGGATTCTATAATGTATTCTAAGGTAGCATGATAGACCAAAGGACTTTCCACACAATTGATATTGGTATGGTCTCTCTCCTTTGTGGATTATCTGATGATGTCTAAGATGAACTGATTTGCTGAAGGCTTTCCCACACACATGGCATTCGAATGGTTTCTCTCCTGTGTGAGTTTTCGCATGCATTTGAATGTTGTATAATTTATAAAAGGCTTTCCTACACCAGTGGCATCTGTATGGTTTCTCTCCAGTATGGACTTTCTCATGCATTTTAAGGTTGTAAGACTTCCTGAAGGCTTTCCCACACACATGGCATTCATTTTCTTCTTGCCAGTTTTGGTTCTCTCATGTTGTCTAAGCTCAGAACAGTTCCTAAGGACTTTCTCACAAAAAATACGTTCACACATCATTTCTCCTGTCTTAGTTTCATTGATTCTCCTGAGATCAGAGGTTTGATTTAAGTGTTTGCTACATAGATGACATTCATATTATACTTCCCCAGGGTCATTCTTATTGCATTTTCTGGGTTGTAAAAAATCTCTATGTCCTTTCAAACATTCCTGCCCTTCACATGAGATATAATCATTTTATTGTTGTTGTTTTCCCTGGATGCAAATTGTCAGCAAGGTATCATCCATAGTGTTTCTTGACCCACTGGTTCTTTGCTGGGTGAGTAAACAGAGATTGAATGCATGCAGTGTTGTGATGCAGATCTTCCTCCAAGTCTTTCAATTCAAAGGAATCCTCTTCAACATGAGATTTCTGCCTTGTAAAGAAGATGAACATTTCTTAACTATGTCTCCATATAAACTTACAAATTAATTTTTCTACATAAGAATCATAGAACAAACACTTGTTAAAAAGAAAATAAAAATCTTTTTGCTTTTAACCCCAAAAATATTGCACATAATTCCAGGGTGAGCCAAGTATTTTCCATTTGCTAATATTTTATTTAAAGGGGCTCAGATTAACTTTATGGTCTTCAATATTTCAAAGATTTGCTTCTTGATAAATGCATGTTATTTTGGAATCTTGTTAATTTTTTCACAGAATGAAAACTATACAGATCTTTTGATTCAGAAATTATGTAATGGCAACATAATCACAACCATGAAATTGTACTCAATTACTAATTTATTCCACTGACAGGTCTTTAATTTACATAATTAATGTTCTCATCCCTGAAACTCACCACTGACATGTTGATGGGTGTGTCCTTCCTGTTCAATAGTGCTCTCCATTATCATTTCATGTTTTTGATGTTCAATTTCCATCCCTAGAATAGTTGGAAATATGAATTTGTAGCATGAAATTCAGATAGAGAAAAAGTTGAATATCAACAATCTTATGATAATTTTTTTCATAATTGACACTTTCCTGGAGAACATGGCTTAAGTCAAGAAAAACTGTCTCAGAAAAAATAGAACACTGGTAATTATAAAAGATATATGGATAGAATTATTTTTTAAATGTAATGGAGAAAAATTTTAAAGAAGAAAATTGGAAAAGAATTCATGGAAATTGACCTGAAAAAATACAGTAACATGTTTTGCCCTTAATGAATATATAAATATAGAGAAAATATTTTGAAGGTAAAATAAAAGACCTAGGTCAATATGTGAGAAATTGTGTTCCATCATCCCCCACTATGTTTTAGACAACAACATTCATTTCACAGCTATGTCAGTTAATATTTCCAAGCTCAATCACTGGCTGGGCACTCATCTCTGTAGAATCACAAAATTCTCTGTTTCCTACCTGCACTGTGTCTTGGGAGAAACCCTCTCCCTTCTACCATCCACAGAATTTCTTCCTGCTCCAGAGGCAAAGTCCCTTCTGATTTACAGAACCAACACCCTATTTATGGGAAAGAAAGGAATTAGATTTTAGGGTTTCTGCAAAGAAATGTGCATTATCATCAGGGCCATGAAGATGACTTAGCAGCAGTTCAGAGAACCAAGGCACTGGGAGAAACCATTTAGCAGAGAAAATATTGAAGTTCCCTCACTGCAGTAAAATGAAAGGTAGAAAGCTCCCATACCAGGGAGGACTGATGAACAGCCATGCTCATGATTACATTCAAAGAATGCTGAATCAGCAGTCCTTTCAGGCACTTCATCTCTCCACTAGATATTACTTTCAAATGGAATCCAAAAAAGCACACAAAAATAATCAGAATTCTCTAGCTTTGGTATTCAACCCTCAAGCACAATGACCATATAAGAATAATTATTTATAAATATTACATCTATTTATGGTTTTCAATTCATTTATTCAGGAGATTTAGTTGCAATAAATACATAACATTATGCTGCTGACCACATTGTAGTGTCATGTAAAATGATGTGTAATGCAATTTTTTCAAAAAAGCATCTTTCTTGCAAGTAATTAAAATGTCTATGAGAGAATCAGGGAAGAGACTGGAATTAAATAGAGAGAGTCTATCCCAGATACTGTTGATTGAAGAGATACGTATACCCTCACATCCGTCATACATAACATTGATGGACTCACCAACTGATACTAATTGCTTAACAATTTCCAGCATCACTGACTGGTATAGCATTTTCTGAGATGGGTCCAGCATGGCCCACTCTTCTTGGGTGAAACTTATACTTACATCTTTAATGGTCACCAATTCCTAGAAGAGTATTGACAAGCTAGGTTAGAAAGACCAACGAGAAGGGTTGAGAGGACAGCATGAGGCAGAGGGGAATCTAGGTGTGCAGGAGATCAAACTGTTAAAGCACCAGCTTATTCATTTTCAGCACCCAACATTCTTACTTTTAGTAACCCAGAACATCAATATATTGATTCATAGAATTTATAGTACAGGAATATGAAATGATATGTGCAAAACTCTTAAGGACTTGTAATAATAATTTTCAAATAGGTTATTATAAAATTTTCACTTGAAACATTTTAACTAAAATGTAAATCCCCAATTGTTTAAGTAAACTTTGTCAGTCTTGAAAAATGATTATGTATAAAATAGTCATTTTCACAAAGAGGTATCTTAGATCCCTCACAGGTAAAATGGTTAGTAATGTGAATGTTTAAAAGGCCAATGAATTTCTTCATATCTTCAAAACATGTTTGAACTATAACCCTATAACCAGAACAATGCAGACATTCTTGAACCAATCTCCAGAATTTTTGAGAACTCAACAAACTGCATGTATCTTGGTATCAGCAGGAATATTCATTCTTCTCAGGATGTGACCATGGAGGTGAGAATAAGGTCAAGGACAGATATTTCAGCAGCACAAGACAGTCTCTGAGACTTGTATTCTGAAGCAGGGTCCCAGCAAACATCCCTATACTTCCCTATACTACAACTCTCAACTCACTTCTCTCTTGAGCTCCAAAGAATACTTTTGAATAGCTCTCTGGTATCTTGATCTTGTTTTTCTGTGTTTTTTTTTATTAGATTTTGTGTATCCAAAAAAATTTGGATACAAAAAAACATTCAAAAAAATTTAAAAAAATTTGCTCTATCTATTACTATGTTATTTCCTAGTATGTTTTAATGACACAACATCAATGAAGTTAGCATAAATTGGTGTAAATAATTTCCAGTATGAAATATGAAGAAATGGTTTACTAGTAAGTTGTAGCAACACTGGGAATAAAAATGATCATGATAATTTTAGGCATTTGGGGGGACTTCTCAAAAGACTGAGACTTATTCCATGATATTTTAAATTTAAAATTGGAAAAAAATACATTTTTTCTCATGCCTTCTCTAGCCTACATCTTTTATTTTTCTCAGTATCACTCCAATGGCTGTGGAACTGGGTCAACAGAATCCAGCTGCTAGAATATCTGCCTCCATGTTGGGCTGTGATGTTCTACTCCTCACTCAGTTAGTTCTCTGGAATACATTCACCAGAACCCAAACATCATTGCAATAAATAACATCATTCATCATCAATTATTTCAAACGGAGTCACAGGCAGAAAGAGAGATTCAATATGTCCCATTCCTTCTGGAAGTACACAGCCAGGAATGGTACCATGGTATAGTGGTGTCACAACAGGGAAAAGATCAGCTGCCTGCTGATGAGTTCCTGACCATGGTGACAACTGCAGAGTTGTGGGGTACAGGACTAACTCCTGCTTGCCCCGAAGACTTGGCATCTCTGACAATAGGGGGGAAATTTCAATAGAAAAGCCATTCACTGCTCACCTGGAAATTCATAGCCATTGATTTTGCATTTTGCTCTCTTCTTCTCTCAAAGTTCAAACTGTATTCAGGAAAAATCTGTGGATGAAGAAAGGAATCATGAGGTTGCATGGAGCTAAGCTTCTAAGTGAGAGTTTGTCTCAAAACACAAAAATACAAAATAGGCTGGGGCTGGCGAAGGGACTCAGTGGTTCAATCCTATGTTCAATCTCTGCTATTGAAAAATAATAAATAAATAAGTAAGTAAATAAATAATAGAGTGGTGGGTATGTAGCTTCCTGGTCTGATATCCCTGAGTTCAATCACAATGAAAAACAAATAAACTAAATTAAAAAAAAATATCACCAATAATTCATTAAGTGTGACTATGCTTACAAATTTTCACATATTCGATTATTATCATTACCCAGTTGACAGTAGGATAATTCACAATTTAAAAAATGACAAACAAAGATTTACAAGGTGTTCATAATATGATAAATTTATATCAGTAGAAAATATATAGCAATGTTTTTCCTTTGTTGTTGTTTTTTTTTTTGTTTGTTTGTTTGTTTGTTTTGATTTTTCTATGACCTGAGCTCAATGTCTTTGAAGACACCAACACAATCTCTAAATTGATCTGGAATAGTACCTCTGATGTTAAAGAGCACAGCCCTACCATGTGATTGCATGGTCTTCTTTCTCATTTCTTAAAGATCACTCTCCTTCCACAGATTCTATGATTCATGATCCTTCAGTGCATTGACCCCACTTCCCAAATCCAATCCTATTTTTCTTTGCTCAATTTATTACATTCTTACTCATTTTGAGACACACTCATCAACCAAATCTGGTCATCTGTACACCATTTTCTGTCCTCCATGCTAGAGTCTTATCAGCCTCCACCTTAATCTCAGGCCCAACAGCTCCTAGGAATGAAGGCACTTCCTTGCTAAAATAACAACAATGTTTCACGAGTTCAGCTGCTCCTGATTCTGCCTGCAAATTAGTAACTTTAAACAATGGGCTTTCTTGAGAGCTGCACAATGCTCCTAACTTTGCACATTGCAACCATAGATTGTAATTTATGAAATAGCTGCATAGTGTTGCGTAGTCCTTAATCTGATTCAGAGATGTATATAATAAAGATTGCTGGTGTAATTCTCCATCAGAGAGCAGCACTCCTTTGGACCCCACATCACCCCTCACTGAAACCTAGTATTCGGCAGCGCTGGTCAAGATGCTGGAGTCTAGGATTGTGATATCAATGTGTCTGCAGGGTCTCTTTCTTCTGAGACCTGCATTCCTGCCTTGTATATGCTGGTCTCCCTGCTCACATCTCTTTATAAACTCGTCCTACTGGAAGGCTACTGATCATATTGCAATAGGGTCCACCCAATTACCTCGATTGAATTTTCCTCTTTTTTTTGGATTAAAAATGGTTTATTTTTTATTGGTTGTTCAAAACATTACAATGCTCTTGATATATCATATTTTATACATTTGATTCAAGTGAGTTATGAACTCCCATTTTTACCACGTATACAGATTGCAGATTCACATTGGTTACACATCCACCTTTAGACATACTGCCATACTAGAGTCTGTTGTATTTTGCTGCCTTTCCTATCCCCTTCCTATGACCCTCCCCTCCTCTCCCCTCCTATCTTCTTTCTCTACCCATCTACTGTAATTCATTTCTCTCTCTTGTTTTTTCTCCCCTTCCCCTCACATCCTCTTATATGTAATTTTGTATAACAATGAGGGTCTCCTTCCATTTCCATGCAATTCTCCCCCTCTCTCTCTCTTTCCCTCCCACCTCTCATCCCTGTTTAATGGTAATCTTCTTCTCATGTTTTCAGACAACAACAACCTAGCTGCAGAGCATCTTTGAAGAAACTAACAATTCACTTAGTGATTCTCAATTAGTCATTCATGTAGGCAAATTTACACTGATCCCCGTGCCATAGCAGGAGTAGTGACATATCACTCTGATGTCAGCAAGGGTATTGGTACAACTTGTCCTCTCCCTCCAGGTCCCTTAGGAAGACAGTAGGGAGGAGCCATTCTGTATCCCCACTATCAAGGTAGTGTTTGAGGGCATTCCTCACCACTAGGTGGCAGCCTTGGGAATTCCCAGGCCTCCTGGATATTTCAACAGGGATTTAGTTCCTGGTTGCAGTGTTAGGGACCTTTTTGCCTGCACTCAAAACTGCATTCTGCAAAGATTGTCTTCAGATATAACTGATCTCCATGAGAAATCCACTGTTCTTTTCCTTTCCATTCAAACATACAACCTAAAAAGTAAGCTACTTAAATAGGGTTTTCATGACCTTTTCCATCCCTCTGACTAATAGGGATGGCAAGAACAATATAGAGGAGGAAAAGTTTACTTGACTGGAAGTTGCAGAGAACTCGGTCCATAGACAGCTGACTCCACAGCCCTGGCCCAGAGTCAGGCAGAATATCATGGGGGAACAATATGGCAAAAGAAACCAGTTTAATAAAGACAACAACCACATGGTACTGGTTTGAATACAGACAGAGAGACCAAGAGTACAGAATGGAAGACACAGAGACAAAACCATATATCTACAGACACCTGATCCTTGACAATGTTGTCAAAGCACACATTGGATAAAACACCCCTATTTAAAAAGTGGTGCTACTTCAACTGGTTAATCCACATGTAGGGGAATGAAGCTAGACACTTATCTCTCACCCTACAAAAAATTAAATCACAATGGACCAAACACCTTGGACATAGATTTAAAACCATGTAATTTCTAAAAGAAAATTTATGGTCAATCCACCACTTTTTAGGCACATGAATGACTTTCTCAATAGGAGCCCTAAAACTCTGGAACTAATGCCAAGAGTTAATAAATGGAATGACATTATATTAAAATGCTCCTGCACAGCAAAGGTCACAATTGGGAATGTGCAGAGAGAACCTACAGAAGGAAAACAGCTTGGCTAGCTATTATTCTGACTGAGGATTTACATCTACAATGTATAAAGATCTCAGAAAATGCTAAAACATAAAACAATCAGAAACCCACCTTCTAAATGGGCAATTAAACTGAACAGACACTTCTCAAAAAGAGAAATAGGAATGGTCATCTAATACATAAAAAAATGTTCAACATCCTTAGCAACTAGGGAAAAGCAAATCAAAACTAAACAGGGATCTCATCTCATACCAGTCAGAATGGCAGTCTTCAAAAACAGAAATAAAATTTAATGTGAGAGAAGACTTGGATAAAATGGAAAACTTTTACACTGTTGGTGAGACTGTCAATGAGTCTATCCATTATGGAAATCAGTAGGGAGGAGTCTCAAGACTAGGCATGGAACCACCATATGACCCAGCTATAAAACTCTTCATTATGTGCCCTGAAGAATTAAAGTAATTGTACTGTGGTGATAAATGCATACCCATGTCTATGGCGGCACAGTTCACACTAGCTGGACTATGGAACCAGCCTCAGTGTCCATCAACAGATGAACTCACACAGAAAATGTGGTATCTGTACACAGTGGAGTTTTATTTAGTCAGAAACAATAATGAAACTCTGTTATTTGCAGGGAAATGGATGGAACAAGAGACCCTCCTGTCAAGGGAAATAAGTCAAACTCAGAATGTTAGGAGTAGTATATTTTCTTTAATATGTGGAAGCTAGAGAGGAAAAAAGGAAAGTAAGGGTGGGTGTGGGTCTCCTAAAAATCAAATAAAGATTAGTAAAGGAAAGGAGCAAAGGATGGGAGGAGCCAGGGGAGTAGAAAAATGCTGGGGAGTGATGTTGGCCACTTTATGTTGTCTAACTGTGTGCAGGCACAGGTGTGGAGCAACAATCTCATCCACATGCACAAATATAATACAACAATTAAAAAAATGTAGAGAAAACTAAAACGAAAACTGTACAGGTCATAAAGGCAAGAAACCAAATGGAAAACGTCAATCACCAGAGACAAAACATGAACCCCAAGGCCCACCATCAGTGAAATACTACACTCAGCCACACCCTACCTGCCTTCAGTCACCACCCAGTTAATCCCTTTAAGGCTTTCAGGCACTGATTACATGAAAGCCATCACAAGCCAATCTCTCACCAATAAACTTTCACGCATTCTTTCACATAATCCATTGGGAACCTCATATCTAAACCATGAAACAGACCTTCTAATTCTCAGCCTCAGGGATGGGATAAGGCTTCTTCCCAATGCTGGGGATATGCAGTGGACATAGACTGAGGGGGTTCTTCCCCATTGCCTTTTATATTCTAGCAAAGCAGACAAAAGGCAAAGACCAAATCTAGAGTACATGACAATAGCTTTAAACCCACAGTAAGTGAGAAAGCAATATAAACCTATGTCAGTGATATACACGGAGAATACAATATCCTCCAATTAGATTACAACACAAAACCCAGCGTTGCAAGATATTCATCACCCATTTCATTCATAATAATGCAGCGTATGGAAAAAGGAGAACTGTGTGAAAGTGTTTTATGATTCTGAACATAAAAATCTACCACTTGAATCAGAAGAGCCTTTTGTATTTGGCATTTGGTACTGGGGATTGAACACAACAGAGTTTTACTATAGAACCACAACCCAACTAAGTTTTTGTACTTTTCTTTTGAGAGAGGGTCTCCCTAAGTTGCTGAAGACCCTGGTAAATTGCTTAGGAGGGCCTAGAACTTGCAATCTTCCTATCTCACCCTTGCAAATCAAAAGGATTAGAGATATAAATAAATTCATTTCCATTTCAATGATGAGTCATTTAAATTTATAACCACTAGTTACTGGTTGTTGGTAGTAGTAAGATACAAAATCATGGAAGAGGAAACTAAGATCATAACCTAGATTCAAGACAAAGGAACTGGTTCCCTAATTGCAAAGCAGGAAGAGTGGAGAAGTCCCCATTGAAACAACACAAGTTAGAGACCATAGATGCTGCTGTGATGCCACAAATTCCAAGAGAGAGAGAGTTGATCTCCCTGTGAGACAAGGCACTCCCATTCCCATTGTCTGGAGAACTCACCAGGAAATAAGAGTTGGAGGAGAAGACAGCCAGCAGGGTTCCTCAGGTGAGCAGGGACTTGCTCTTCTCCCAGGCCCTGGACTCTTCAGTGCCCCTTCTCTGGGAACCTGTGACCTCTGCTTTACTTCCTTTTATATATGGATAATCAGTTACTAAATCTAATCAGGGACACACCCTGCCTTCATGGACAGGGACCTAATCAGGGCTTCAGTGGGAACACTCCCTTTCAGGTGGATGGATTTTCCAGACTAATCTGAAGCTCTTTTGCACACAGTTGGAGATCAGTGAGGGAAGGCCTCTCCTGAAGGGGACTGGGCAAGATGACTCAGCTCTTCACTCACTTACAGACAGCCCTGTGTGCATCCTGTGGCCTGGAAACATTCTAATGATAGGAAATTGGCCAGGAATCTGGCAGACTGGGCAAAAGGCAGAACTGACTGGCAGAATAGTGGACTTGAAAATACAATGAAAGATGAATACAAGGGAAAGATTTCAAGAAGAAAACCGAGTAAGAAATTGTCACTGAGATCAGGAGAGAGATGCTAGGGCACTGGTTACATCGTTCTTTAAAGAAAATAAGAAGGGTGTTCTGAAAATGGCCAAGTAGAGGAACCCAGTGCAGAGCTGCCGCTCTCCAGGGCTGAATGGAAAACACAGTTCTGCAGTGATGAGTTGAGGGAGGAAGACCAGGGAAGAGATGGTAGAGTCTCCCAGGGCTAGCAGAAAGGGGAGGAGCAGAGAAGTCAGTTTTCAGAGGACAGAGAGAATTAATGGGGAATGGACTGTGCCAGCACTGGGGATGTGTGGTGGCAGGTGGGGAAGAAAAAGGAGAAGCAGGCTGTGCTGTCCAGTAATTTCACAGCCTGAGCCTGAAAGATGTTCACATACTGAGAAGAGTCATTTTGGGAGAGCCATCAGCATTTCCAGGAAATTGTGAAAATGGGGAAAGCCTTGCCAGTCTACAGACTCTTCATGTTGACTTACTGCTCAATGTAGTAGAAATTCCTGCAGTTTTTTTATTATTATTCTGGCTCTGTTAATGGATTGCTTTTGTTTGTACCCAAGACACAGACGCCATGTGTCCTAGATTTTCACTGTGCACAAATGATGAATCCATCTGGACATGAAGTGAGACTCTGCCATAGTTTTCCTGAAGATTTGGGCAGTGATAGGAACTTTGGCTACCAGGCTTTAGGTCTACAGAGTGGAGAGAAGCAATGGGCACTTCCATTTCAAAGTGGTGGTCTAACTGCTTGATAAGGAACTAGGCTCTTGGCATTTAGAACTGGGTCTAGTTGGGGTTGTGTGCAAAGGTACTACCTTCAGAATTCTAGCTCAGGGTGTCCCAGCTCCCACACACCCAGAAGTATCTGGAAGCAATCCCCAGACTCCTCCCCAGCCCACGGAAATCACCTGAGTCTTGCAATCTGCCTTGGCCCACAGGCTATCCAGGACAGAAGACTGGTCAGTATCTACTGCCAGAGCCACACTGAGGGTGAGTTATGCTCTGAACAGGAAATTCTCCTTCATACTCACTCTCAGGTAAAAGCAGGCAGAGCTTAGCAGAGAGACCCCTGAAAATTGTGTCCAGTTTGGATCAAAGTGAATTAGCAACAATGGGTAGGATGATTTCCTGTTACAAACACCCTCATTGCCAGGGGACGTTACAGTGAAAGCCATGGAAACATCTTCATTTAAAAATCCTCAGCAAAGAGAAAACAGAGATCTCTTTGTGATTCTTGATATGCTGCTTCTTTTCTCTCCAATGTCTTAGAAATGTTCTATTATTTAATCCTCAAAGGTTGTGTTGAGTACAACTTGTCCATCACCTGAACTTTCACTGAACCACTCCTTTGCTACTCTGCTCCCTCAACTGCCCTTCTGCTTCAGTCCCCTTTCTGCTGTCCCCTTCCCTTTCTCACCTGGTTCCTTTGCAATTGTCTTTTTAACCCTCTTCTTCCAATCAGTTGAGTAGTGCTCACAGTATGACTCATGCTTCAGGCTTCAGCCAGTCTATTTTATTTATTTACCACTTTTCTCATTGGTTAACCCAGTTGTAGAGATCAGCCGTAAATGTTAAATACATGTCACTATAGAGATGGCAATGACATTGACAGGTTCTCTCCTCTCTAATAGGGACTGGAGATTGAACTTCCCTTTCTGATTACATTGGATACCCTCACACAACAGAAGCAACAGAGTCCCTCCCAGCACGTGCTCCAACAACTTAGAGCATTTGAAAACCTGAAGAGACTAGCCAACAGAGGCCTCCATAGGTTACAAACACAGTAAGAGTGCCCTCAAAATCACAATAGCTAGTGACACTTCATAAAATGTAGGAAACAATTTAACAAATTACTAACAACACATAACGCATGATTTTATTTTCTAATATGGCATGAATTGCATAATGTAGACACCATAAATTATTTTTTAATCAACACGGAGGTTGAGCAATCTATTGAATACGACTCTAGTTGTTTTACATTTAAACTTCTTTTCTTTCTTTCTCATCTTACCTGCTAATCACTCGCACCTTTGCACTACATGACTCTCTCAGTATACGTTTTTGCAAATCATTGTGTTCTAGATACCCTGCTGCTTCCCTGACTTCAGTGTCAATCTCTCTCAGCCAATATTTTTCAGAAACAGGTTTAAAATCAGAAGTTAGAATGATTTGGAGACCCTGGGTAGATTGCACATGCCAGTTGACCTGAATGACTTTGAGGTTTTACACATTTTGTTCTCTGGGGTCTCAAGGATTTCTTTCCTACCATTTTCTTTAGTGATGCCTTAATTAAAAGAAATGAACTACAGTGCTTTAATGCTTTGAATATTATGAGAACTATTTTTATCATGAAGAGAATATGAATCCCTGTTTATATTGAAAAATCTTTCCTTTTGTCCACAGTTTGGAATCACATTTCTGGACATGGAAGGGCCCAGGATTTCCACGTGGTGAAGGATGTCCTGGTGCTGAGGGCTGATGACCCTGGTTTCCATGAGAATCTGGGGGCTTCTGAGTTCCACTGCAGGAGCAAAGTGTGGTTCTGGTTCAGCCCTGCTCCAGGGGAGTCCACTCAGGCCCTCAACTGGCCAACTCATTCAGTGTGTGGCAAATGGGAAGCATGCCAGTGTCCCTGTCCACCGCCCCTGACCAACAGTAGTTCCAAGCACTCTTCCAGCCCTCTCCTGCTAGAGTCCCTCCCTTCCTATGTCTCCAAGAACTCCACTCACAGAGATTTGTACTGCTCAAAGCACTGGTGGGAGGGTGCAGAGCTCAGACCACATGGTGCCTGAGGATTTTATGCTCACTTATCTTAAATGTCACAGGAAACTGAATGCAAGCTCTACTCCCAGACTCCTTTCATTTTTTTAAAGAGGTAAAAATCATTATAAACTATTTTTCCCAATATAAAAACATCATAAAATCTGTCAGGAAAGACAGGCAACTTAGTTAATTAAGAAAAAATGAAAATATTTCCTTTTCATGGATTATTTTTAGTGAATGCAAACACTAATATATTATTAGCATACATTGTTAGCATGGGAGGTCCAGAACAAAAAGTACATATGAATATGCAAACACACACACACACACACACACACACACACACACACAGGTATAATTTTTTTTTTTTTGTAGAGTTCTTCCCTTTCCTTGTTTCGGGAAACCTAATTCAACTGTTTTTCCATCACAGTCTCCTTGCAGCACTGTCTGGGATTTGTATTAAATGATTGGATTTCTCTGAAAATTCTTAAACCATCCTGATAATGAAATTGGCTTCTATGCATAAGGTGTTTCACCAAAATAATTGCAGAAGGAACACACCCAAATTCCCCAGAAAATGCACTGGCAGCACCTAAAGCTTTCTAATCCCATTAAAATCTTAGAAGGGATTGTGGATCTGACACCAAGTGAGACCAGAATACTGATCAACTGAGGATTTGGAAAATCCTGTCCTTGGAAAACCATCTCAGAAGAAGTGTTTCTCTTCCTCTTGAGGTCAGGCAGGGAATCCTTGGAGTCACTGATGGTGGAGACATGGAGGCAGTTTCCCTCATCAGGAGAGACCATATCAATTGGATGACATTGTTTACCCCACACCTTCTCCATGAAATTCAGCTGATGCTAAAGTTAATTTGGGTCCTTCTCTACCTGCAGGGCCACCAGTGTAACCTTGGGCACATGCACACTTGAATAACACTTTCTTTAAATGTCCTTTGGGGACTCACAAGGCTCCTAGGGGAAACTGTCTGCCTGGAAGTGTCATTCTATCTCTGTTGCTGGCTGTGGAATATGGGAAACATCTACTAGGTGAATGCAGCTCTGCACAGTCTGACCACAGAGCTCCTCAGTCAATGAAGGAAGTGGAGGAGGAGGTTCTATGCACAGGAGAGAACAGAATGCATCCTAGTCAGGTCAAAAGAAAGTACATGTGTAAATTGACCAAATTCAGTGCCTCCAGAGGTCCCCATTAGGGACACCAAGAAGTTACAGGTCTGAAACTTTCCCAGGAAGAAGGACCTTGACTCAGGACGCATGGGGTTCTTAGCATTCATGACAGCATAGAATTTCCACCTGCCCCATTTAAAGTCATAGAAGGGATTTATGTAGAGATGCATTGTGGTGAAGCAAACAATAGGGACTGAAGGGAGAATGTGGCCTCTCCAGAGGGAGAGACAGCTTCCCCTCGGTGAGGGGTGTTAACATTTTAGTGTGACAGTCCCATGCACTAAAGTGGGAGGCATAGGGTTGCACAATTTCATGCTAGAGCTTATGAACTGAAGTGTATTTTTAAAATATAATGTGTTAGTTTGAACACGTTTAAAGGTTTCAGTAAATTCAAACTATCCAGAGATTTTGCTGAGGCCTTGAGGCAGGCAGATGTGCTCAGACTCTAATTAAACCATGGCCATGTCTTCCATCTCTGTCACCACTGTTCAAATCCACAGAACTTACCACTGAGAGGGTAAAGGGTGTGTCTTTACATCTTCTGTTTTCTCTGGATGTCCCTTCAAGTTCTTCATGTGCACCTTTCCTTCCTGTAATTCTGGTCATAGGAAAAGTCTCTGGAAAATTAGGAGAATGAGAGTGTTGAAGTGTGTCCCTGCCGGTGGGTGTGCAATTATCCAGTGGGCACTTCAATGGAGCAGATGGAACAGATGAAAGAAAACTGCAGTCCTGAAAAAAGACTCTAGACATCAAAGGTCATGAACATTTCTGATCCTTGTACAAAAACTAAATGGAAAAGCAAGCCTGGACAGACAAAAATCAGGACTATCTTGAAAGTAGAAAACAAAGACAAGGATCTCTCAGGATATGTAATTCCCACATGCATTAGTATGTTCCCCACCAAGTCAAACACAATGTTAAAAGAACACTTAAAATATGCTTAGTTATGGAAGGAAAGATGACAATACAGGGGGAATTTTGTCCCACTCTTCCCTTTTCTTTAGATAAGACCATTCATTGTGACAGGACAAGGAAACTGTCCACAATGTTTTCCACCATCACACTCTACAGTCAAGAATGCCCAGCAAGGCCAGAACAGAGGTCCCAGCAATCATCCAGTGTTGCTCAATTCAGTCACAGGACAACAGACTGACAGTTGAGCCTCCTACTGACATTACAGTTCCATACATACACCAGCATTCCAACTCCCATTTTTATTATCTGCACAAAATAAAAAACTACATGTGCCCATTTGAAAAGCCCCGATAGAAATCTCAAAAGAAACCTCTGTCATTCAGAGCCAGTGTCTGTGTCTGATCCCATTGTCTCTGGACTCCCAGCATTTCCTGTACCAGTCTTGACCTTTGTCTTCCCTCTCTTTCTGGGTCACCAAGAAATTCAGAATCAGAGATTTGTACTTCAGAGATCTCTGTATGAGGGGACAAGACTCATCCCAAGAGGCACCTGAGTATTTTAGGCACACTTATCTCAAAGGTAAAAGGAAACATAATGCAACCCTTACTTTCTGACTCCTTTCATATTTGGTAGAGTCCACACTAACTCCTATCTTTCCAATTCAAAACCTTGAGGACAATGTTTCATGAAAAACAGCCAAGACATATTGGTAAACTGTGAAAGCATAGGTTTGAAAAATAAATCTGTGGTAATCAAACATTTCAAAACTTAAAAATGCTTCCATGATCCTTGTGTTTCCACAAATAGAAACTGTAAAAAGAACACAAAAAAGCTCTTTGTCATATTGAATGGAAATGCCCAAAGTTTCCTAATCCAGCTAGTCCATGAATTTCTGAGAAGGGATTGGTGGATCAGACATGGAGAGAGAGGGGGCGGTGGGTGGACTCCCTGCAGGCTGAGGAGGTGAGGAAGCCTGTCCTATGGAAACCTTCTCAGAGAATGTCTCTCTTTCTTCTGAGCTCCCAGCAGGAGTCCCTTGTGCTCCTTGATCCTCCATGCATGGAGGTAGCTTCCATCCATTAGAAAGACCATCTCAGGTGGATGACATTAGGAACTGCAATGGTCTTATGCAATACCCCTGACTCTCAAGTCTACCTGGGCTCTCCCCTACTTGCAGAGTCATCTGTGTCATTTGGGCCAATGCAAAGTTGAACAACAATTTGACTCCAGCACACGTGTTGGCTCTGGAGCCTTCCTGTGCTGTCCTAGTCATGGATCTGCATGCTGAGTGGGATGCAAGCCCAGAGGATCCGTGCTCTCCACCAGCCTGGCCCTATCATCCATCCCAGCCTGCATTGGCTGCTGCCTTCCACCCCTCTCAGCATTATTTATCCTAACCTAAACCTCCGTCTGTGTGCTCAACTGTGTCCTGTGGGGATTCTCTTCTATCCTGCATGCCACGAATACCATGGGTCCTGAGTCAACTCCCCCTTCTCCCTGGGAAGGGTTCTGACCTGTAACAATTGGGTTTCCCAAATGGGGACCTTTGGAGGCACTGAATTGGGTCCATGGACACAAACACTTTGCTTTAGCCTTGACTAGGATGCATTCTGTTCTCTCCTGGACATAGAACCTCTTCCTCCACTTTCTTCATTGACTGAGGGGCTCTGGGGCTCAGACTGAGCAGAGCTGCATTCACCTAGCAGGTGTTTCCCATATTCCACAGCCCAGAGCCACCCATAGAAAGACTCTTCCAGGCAGATTGTTTTTTCTCTAGCAGCCCAAAGTGGATTGAAAGAAACTGTTATGTGTTAAGTGTCCATGTGTCCAGGGTCACTCTTTGGAACTTGCATGTAGAGAAGAACCCTAAGAGGACTTGAGCACCAGGTGCATTTAATGGAGAAGAATTGGGCTAAGTCAAGTCATCCTCAGGAGACTGCTCTCACCTGTGGAGGGAAGCTGCTTCCTCGACTCCACCATCAATGACTAGTGGAATTTCCTGCGTGACCTCAAGTGGAAGAGAGAGACTTACCCTTCTGAGATGGTTTCCAAAGAGGGAATTTTCCATATCCTCGCATGATTAGCAGTCAACCCAGCACACCCACTCCCTTGGTGTCAGATCCACAATGCCTTCGGAGAACTTAAGGAGATGAGAAAGATTTGGGTGTGGCCAGTTCACAGCCTGGAGTGCTGAAGGGGGCCTGTTCTCCAAAGACTCCTTGTGAACACCAGAAGTAATGAAGCAGATTCATTACAACGATGGTTCAAGTATATTTAGGGAGGTCCAGTTGCTTCATAAACTTTCAAGTAGGGCAGCAGGCAAGCGGCAATGGGATGCACTTGGATCTCCTCTCACCAAAAAAACAAACAAAAAATAATTCCAAAAAAAGAATTCTAGCTGCTTATATGTGCACATGTGTTTGTGGGGGTGGGGGTGGGGGTGGGGGGTGTTTGTGTGTGCGTGAGTGTGTTAGTGGACATGTTCACGTGCCTATTCCTATGCATGTGCCCGTGTGTTCATATGTAATTTCAGTTATGAATGGAGCCTACTAATATTACATGCATTGAGTTGGTATATTTTTAAAACTATTCATGAAAAACAAACATTTCCATTCTTTCTTCAATTCCATTATTTTGACTTCTTTCCTGATAGATTTTCATGATGGTTTTGAACTGGGAAAATGTAGCTAGCTTAGAACTGATTCTACCCATTATTTCAAGAACTATGAAAAGATGGGGCTGGGGTTGTTGCTCAGTTGCAGAGCGTTGGCCTCCCACCCATGGGCGAATGTGTTTTGATTCTAAGCCCTGCACATACATAAATGCATAAACAAAAGGTCCATGAACAAGTAAAAATATTTAACAACAAAAAAGGAAAACCCCTAAAGGGACTGTGGGAGTAGAGGCTACATTCACTTTTCTGTGATATTGAAGATTAGCAAAGCTACTGAGGTACCAGGTGTTCTGAACTGTGCACCCATAGGCCTGTGTATTGAGGCCTGTGCAAATCTGTGTGCACAAAATCCATGGTGAACTACAAAGGAAGCGACACCAGCACAAGAGCCCTGGTAGAGTGCTGGAAAATCCTGCTGGTCAGGGACCCATGAGACTTACACAGGGGTATTTCTCCTCTCCAGCAACATTGCAGGATTGGCCCAGGTGAGGGCCTGAGGGGATTCCCTGGGGGCGGGGCCAGGGAGCTGAAGCCAGAAACACACCCATTTCCTCCAAGGGAGCTCAGAAGCCCACCAGATTTGGATGAGAAACCAGGGACATCAGCCCTCAGCAGCAGGCTCTCCTTCAGCCCTGTGGTCATTCTGGGCACTTGCAGGTCCACAAATGTCATTCCAAACCCAGCAGAAAAAGAAATACTCTTCCAATGAAATGTAGAGTCAATGCAATGCAGACCTTATATATGTCACATAAACTATGAAAGCATTGGGCAGCATTTCTTTGAATTCTGGAACCCTTATGTTAAAATGGCAGCGTTAAAAACAGTTGATACCCCAGAGAGCCCAACTTGTAAAAACTCCAAGGCCCTTAGGTCAACTGGCCTCTGATCTCTTCCCAGCACCTCAATGTCATTCAAACTATGGATTTCGAACCTCTGTAAAGGAAAGTACTGACTCGAAAAGGCTGGCAAATCTTCGTTCTTGGTAGAGTCATGGAAATCAAAGGTGTGAGTCACTGAATTTTGGCCTAAAATTGCACCTGTGGTATTGAAGATGACGTGTTGCATGCATCATGTGATCCTGGGGGAGGATACAAGTTCCCAGAAGCCACCTTTCCTCACTGCCCCTTCCGGCTGGCATCCAGGAGGCTGCATCTCTTCCTGGGCTCTGTGTACAGCCCTCGCCTCTCTGACCAACTGCTGACAGGAGACAGCAGAACAGTGGGGTCTCAGGTTGGTTTTCGTTGCCCAGGTAGTTTACAGAAGATTCCTTAGAAGACATGTAGATGGGGAAAATGTTAAGGATGGAGGGGGAGGTGCTTGTGGAATTCAGATTTTTCAAGAGTGTTTTTTTATGCTGGGGAGGATCAAATAGGTCATTGAAGGTTCAAATCACCTCAGAACTATTGCAATTTCAGAGAATATTTACTGCAGCATTCTGATACCTGTGAGCAGGTGGATCAATGTGTATGAAAACTGCTGTAGTTTACCATGGAACCTTGGGTAGGCTAGGGAATACCTCCAATGGATAGAGCAATGTTATTCCCTGTGCTTTTTCCACACAGGCACATAGAAGTCCTGGGTCATCCTCACCCAGCCTTCCTCTACCCATTTTCCCCTCTCTTCTGACCTGCTCTTCCATTCCCTCCCCCCTCCCCCATCCCCCCACCCACCTCTCGCCTTCCCCCTTCCCCCTTCCCCCTTTAGGGTAGCTTCTCCCCTTAGTATCCACACCTAGAAACAAACACTGGTTTGGCATGTCTAGCAAAGGATATACACTGGTTCCATCCATAGCTTGTTTGGAAAATGTCAGAATTTCATTCTTCTCTGCCCCTTAATAGCTATCATTGTCTTGCTCTGTTTTTCTTATATCATGTTATGGTAGAGAATCATCGTGACCCCACACCATGCCTTGGGGATGATTTTTTTCCCTTTCTTTCTGTAGAAGAGTTTAAGAAACCTTTCTCTCGAACTTGTTCAAGGCTGGGTTGGGTGAAATTCAACATTGAACCCACCACGTCCTCAGCGTCTCTATTTGGTTAGGTTCATTAATACTGAACCAATCCAGAGCTTGCTCTCTGTATCATTAATTTGCAAATATATTGCAAGGTCTATTTGCTTGGGTCAGATATTCAAGGACATTCTTGCATATCTACTAGTCCTCAGCTTCTCTATTTGGTTAGGTTCATTACCACTGATCCACTCCTGAGTTTGCTCTCTGTATCATTAATTTGGAAATATTTTTCAAGGTCAATCTGCTTAGGTCAGATATGCAAGGACATTCTTGGATATCGACTAGCATTTCTAGCTCCTGATTTCTGACTTTGTCAAGAATAACTCTGGATAATCATGCTCTGCAAATCTCTGTATTAAGATGAAATTCCTTTTGATCTCTCTAGGTTTGAACTAGGTTTACCTCTCTTCACTTTTCCTCTTTTGGTTATCATTTTGATAGAGGCAAATTGTTCCGTTTGTTTAAGATTGCTTTATTGTACCTACAGGAATCATGCATTCCCTCTGCTATAATTCTAAGGGCATGGAGTATCTTATTTTTGTCAAACGCAGTAGTTGGCCTACTCTCCCTTGATCGGGCACCCATCTATGCTCCACCTATTCTACTGGGCTCCCCAGATCATGCGATCTGCTCCATGCCAAAATGTGGAGAATAAATGATAGATCCCATCTCGACTTTGGTCATGACACTTTTTTCTTATCTCTTGAACCTAGGAAAGCCCAATGTCAGCATCTGAGGGGATGGGACCTGACTGGAAGAACATGAGAAAGTCAGCAGAGCATGCCTCACAGCCTCTGGCCCCGAGGCTCATTCAAATCCAGAATAAGAAGCACCAGCATAGGGGAGCTGTGGGGCATAGGGCTCCTCCCCCTGAGGAGGAGGACCCCAGGGTAAGTGGACATTGGAGGCAATGGGAAGCCAGGGGGCGACACAGGTCAGAATCTTGGTTACGTCCTCTCAGATTGCCTCTACCACGCAATTCTCCCATTCCAACCCACGAGCACCTGCCCCGGCACCTCCTCTCAGCTAAGTCCTTTCCTAGGATGGGAGAAGTCATCTTTTGGAACCACTTGAAACCCATGCATCCCAACGTTTGTCCTGTTGTTGAAATCTGGCCCAGGGTCCTCAAGTTGTAACATCCAAACCTTCCTTCCAGTGCCCCTGAATAATAGGTGATTCCACAAACGTATTCTAGGACCTTAAAATCCCTAGAAATTCATGGTTCACAGGCCTGAGTGCCTGACCTAAAACGAGAGGAAACTAAGACTTAAAATCTCTCTTGGTCTGTAAAAGGGCAGAGCTGGTTGTGGTTGGGCTGACTCCTGACAACTTGTGCTTTTCCACCGACAGCTGAAGTGTAAGGACTGTGGGGCTTTTGGACACACTGCGAGGAGCAGAAGATGCCCCATCAAGCGCTGGGATGGCGCGCTGGCCCCACAACCCTTGGGCCCAAAGAAGGAGAAGGAGAACCAGGCACCAAGCAAGCCTAGGAATCTCCAGAGCACAGGGAGCTGTGAGCAGCCAGCCAGAATGATGGGCCTGGTGCAGAGGTGAGGGATGGGGAAGCTGGGATCCAAGCCTCGGGCATGGAACTCCAGCGAGGTGGTGTCTCTCCTTCTCCACAGAGTCATCTCCACACATCCACATGCAGCTAATGACTGCGTCAATGGAGAGAGATAGACAAGGACTCCATGTCCCAAAGCCACAGCCTGCAGCACATTCTCCTGTGCATTCAATTCAGAAAGGGAAGGGGGTCAGGGCAGCACTAGGAACATGAGTGGGAAAGGAGAAGGGCTGCCTGGACATAGGGACGGGGTGTTGTAGGAAGAAAGGCACAGACTTGGGGGAGAACCCAGGGTAGCACAGGAGACACTAAGAAAACGGGCACCTCTCATTTCGCTCCCTCCTCTGCATCCATCCAAATACCATCATGTGTTCTGCAGGCAAGAAGAGGAACGGGGAAAGGCTCTACTCCAGACATGGAGTACCCATAGGAGACCCCAGGAGAGGCAGCAACCCAAATGGAAGGAAGAGACAGAACCCAGTGCCTACCTAAGGGTGAGTATGTGCATGGTGGCCTGCTCTTTTGGTGTCCTGGAGAAGCTTGATAAGTTCCTTCTCTGTGGCCCTTCTGCCTGAGGGATTTGCTATCAACATTTAAGCCCGATGGGACTCAAGCTTGGGGGTCTTTCACATTTGCTCTTTCCAATCTTGTGTGGTACTTGTTTCATCTTCCCCATGACATGGTGCATGGGCTCATGGGGGCAGAGTTGACTCCAAAGTCTCAAGGCACACAATCTTCAATGCAGGCATATTCCTATGGAAAGTGGGGGAACACTCTCAGCTTCTGGAGGCCAACTCCTCAGTGGCCACATCTGCTGAGAGGAGCATTAGCCATCGCCATCCCACGCAAGAACACACAAATGAGCCCTGCCCATCTCAATGCACGAGACCTCCGATTAAGAACGGGATATTTCCCAATGTGCCCTGAAACGTGTCAAGTTGTTCTTGGAATTGGTCGTTGGCTGATAGCCATGGAGGTGGAGGTGGAGCGCCCCTTTTCCATTCCTGGGCTGATGACTTGCTTTCCTGTTCCACTCTATGTTCTGTAGCCGAATTCCTGTTTAGGTGGGCCTTGTTGGTGCTTGAGTGCAGGGACTCAGGAAAGTTTTCTGTGTTTGCTTTTCCTCCAGAAACCCAGCAGGCCACTGCCCATCCACACGACCAGGACGAGGTGTGTCCCGGGCTCTGGGTTTGAGAGTCAGCCTTGTGTCCAGAGCTCAGATGAGAGTTTCACCTTCACTAGCGCACATCCCTTTCAGAGACCCAAACGTGGACTCTACTCAGGTCCCGGGATAAAGAAAAAACAGGATGTGAGCATCCCTGGCACCATCCAGCCGGCAGCAAGGCACTCAGGGCAGAACCCTGCCCTCCTTGGGAAGAAAGCACCTGAAACCCCAGAGGTTTTCTCCTCTAAAATTGCCCAGACTTCTGCCAATATTCTCGGAGGGGGCCATGTGCTCCACCCTCCATCACTAGCCAGGTGTCCTGATGTGAGCAAAGAGCCCTGCCTGCAGCCTGCAGCATGTCCACAGGGCCAGGGCCACAAACTCAGCCTCCAGGCCCCAGGCAAGAGACAAGCTCAGGTCCACCTCCACACTGACCAGAACTCCCCAAAGAAACTCAGGTCGGGGCACAGTCCCACTCCACGGGGGAACACCTGCAGGCCAGGCTCGGAGGCTCGGAAGTCTCTGCCTGCTTGGCAAGATACAAGTGGTATCGGACTCAAAGGGTCACCCCAGGTGACCAGAAAAACTCCAGCCCATGATTCCAGCATGGATCTTCGCCCTCCCAAGGAAAGCCCTTTCCTGAATCCAGTCGAGCCCTGCACCAAATCAAGTCCAGCAGCACCCAGCTGTGTTCCCCGACAGCCCCTCCGAATGCTCTTCAAGAGAATGCACAAGAACTGGTGGAGATCCAGGTTCATTGCCGATCTCCCTTCCTCTCCCAATGCAAAGACCAGTGCTCTTGCTGACACTCCCCCCTACCTTGATGAGTCGGAGAGTCCCAGCTCCCATGAGCCAGTGAGTGTCCTCTATGAAGACCTTCAGGTGTCCTCCTCCTCTGAGGACAGTGACATGGAGTGAGGCACACCATAGCAGGGAAGAATGGCCTTTGGGGCTCCAATGACTTGCAGGGTCTCTCGGGCTGAGGAAGCAATGATGCAGGAGCAGGTGGCACCAGGGTCACAGGACCTTTCTAGCTATGGAGTAGGAGCAAAGGCTGGGACTTCAGAAAGCTCTGGCACAGCCACAGACCCTGCCTCTGACGCACAGCCGCCTGTCCAGAACTCAGAGGAGAGACTCCTCTGAATGGGGTTTCCAGGGGATTGTCCAAAGTGCTCATGTCACCCTCCACAGGCTGTCTATGGGATGACAAATGGCGTGGATATGCAGGTGGAGAGACTGAAGTGGAACAGAAGTAGAAGGCTCAAGTTTGTCCCTCTTGTCCTAGGACCGCATGGAGTGTAACACCTCCTGATCACTGGGACCTCTGTCCCGGACTGCAGTGGACCTTCTTGACTCTCGAGTGTGGCCATGGAAAGCACTGTGGACAATTTCCCTGGCCTTTCCTTTCTTGTTCCTCGCCCCTCATGATAATCATGTTCTTGACGTTTCTCTGAATCCTCATCCAATTTTCCCCACGTTTTACTGTGTACATCGTTGGAGTGCTCAATAGGCACATGCCTTTGTACCTTGTCTCTCCTGCAAACTGCATTGGTTGTGTCCTGGTGCTCAATTGTAATGACTTGGACAGCCCGAATGTCTCAGGTGATGTCCACGTGGCAATTAAGATCATTCATTTGGTGCAGTTCAGCACATCACTGGATTTCCCATACTACCATAATGGGGGAAATTGTGTTCCCAGTTCAAAGAACTCACTTGTGATTTGGAGGCCTGAACATTGAGGCTTTTCAACTCTCTCTCTGGGTGCTCCTAACTGTGAGCAGTTGTGGAACCACCGCAGCTGGTGGAAGGAGCTCTTGTCCTTCACACCCAGTCCCCGTTTCCTATGTCTGGGAACATGTGTGTCCAGGGTCCAGAATGACTCTGTGGTGTTTTAGCCAAGATTTATCAACTGGACACTCCCGTCTCCAGATGGCACTGACATGGCTGTCCCTATTCAGAGACAGAGTCTGGGGTGATGTGGATTCTGATCCACAGGCAGGTGATTTCGCAGGGAAACAGGAAGGAGAAACATGGAGCTCCTCAATTTGAGTTTGGAGCCTGAAAAAACGGAGATATGTGAACACTGATGTCTGGGCAAGGCAGACATGTGCCTAGGAGCTCTCTGGATTTTTCCAAGGACAAGGGTCACGCCCCCTTCCTTGGACAGGCTTTGCTCTGAGGTAGAGGCTGCTTTTTCAAAAATGGTGTCACATCAGTTTCTCAGTCTCTGACCTATTGTGCGGAGACCAGCAGTCCCAAGCCATAGGCCCAGTTCTACCACAAATGAAACACCACCTTCGAGAAGGGCTCTCCCAGCCTGAGGTTGTAGTACCTGCTTCAGAGCCTAGGCCAGCATCAAGCCCTGTACCTGTGTGGAACCCACATCATCCCAAAGGCGAGTGAACTCAGAGTCAGTCCCCTTTTCCCATTGGGGTGGGAGGATTTCCTGAAAAACTTTATTAGCTTTTAAATGCCAGCTGCCTGACTGGGAATTCAGAGGCATTCAAGTCTCCTCTGGATCTCTTTGCTGCCTGGCATAGACCTGCTGTGAAATCTGAAAGTGGCTCCTGCGTCCCTGTTTGCTAGGACTAAAATCCAAGGTTGATTGATCCTGATTAGCTGGCTCTCCCCACGCCCTTTTGGCACATGCAGTAATTTCATCATATATGGCCAGATCATAATTTAACTGCCTTTCTAAATCTGAAAATTCTCCAGTTCCAGTTAACTTCACCAAAGGGACATCAAAGCCTTGCCTCCAGTGTCTCTCAGCCTGTTCAGTGAAATTATCAGTCCAGTGAGACAGCCAAGGAAGGTAGTCACCCCTAATCAAGATGCTTTGGCCACTGAAATCCAGTCACATGGTGTAAGGGCTCATTGCATAAGGAATCAGCTGACTTTGAACAAAGGCTGACTTTGGACCATAAGTACAGAAAGTGCTTTTGAGCTCCTTTACAGTCTTAAAAGGACCTACAGCATCATGGGGACAGGCTGATTTTGCTTATTAACCTGCTCAAAGACTGGAAAAAGTTAAAAACCTGTTTTGTCCTCCTCTGCTTCCAGCGCTATTCTAAGGCCACGTTGGAGGAGCACAAGCATGCCTACTGCCAATTCAGAGTAGTTATTAAACCTCATACTCAGGAGCAGAGTGGCTGGATCCGAATAGCGGGCACAGGGCCAGCCAGAGGTAATCTACCGAAACCTTCCTCTAGCTCATTCTCACCTTCTGGCTGAGTTTCCTCAGACTGTGGCTCAGCTTCATTAGTGTCTTCCTGTCCATTTTCTTCCCCTCCATCTTGAATCAACCTCACAGAAATCCAGTCAGGTCTGGCTTCCTCTCTAGTACATGCCCCTACCATGGAGTTTGGTTGGTGCCCTTCTAAATCACTGGTTCTGTCCTGTTCAGCTCTTACTGAAAGCTTGGTTTTAGGTCTTGCCCTGAGGCCCTCTGTCTGAGGTTGGCAAGCTACAGACTGGGAGAGAATTGACTCCACCCTCAGTCCTGCTATAGATAGTGAAAATCACCTGGTCATAGCCTCAGGCTGCTTCTCCTGATCAAACTTCTAGTGGCTTTCTGCAGCCCTTTAAAAAGTCTTCCAAAAACCATTGGTTCTCCTACTGATCTTCAAAAGACACATTTCTAAAGCAGTCCAGACTTTTTAATGTTGTCAATTGTACTCTTAGAAAGCTTGACAGAGAAGCAGATTTTAGACAATTTTCTACCTAGCCTCTCCCAAGTACACAATCTGGTGACTCTTCCTCACACAACCATGGGCTTACATCATTAACTGTTTTCAGGAATTGAACCAGCTGGGCCCTCCTGACCTGTTTTCCTCTCTGGTTGATTAGAGTCTCCAGGATCATTAAGTAAATTTCTTTTTCTGAAGACGTGGAATATCCCATTATTTCTTTAACATCCCGGGCTCTCAGACTGTCTGCATCTTCTAAGACCTCAAAACATGGTTCACTGAACTTCTTAAGTATGCTCAACCAAATCTACCTAAAAATTCACCCCAAGTGGTCCCTGGTTCCAGGTACCACCTGCCACCCCTGTCCAATGCAGGCAGCTGACCTTAAGATTGCTCCTGACAGGGACACCAAATAAAACACAGATACAATTTACATTTACACAAGCTTCAGGACAGCTTTCCCAGCTCTTAGCCTCAGGTAGCCCAAAAGGGGGAGCAAGAGAAAGGAGAGTCTGATGAGAGAGAGTGAGCACGTTTGGAAGTGAGATTTTATTGGGGAGACTCTTGTTCTTAGAAAGTTCTCTCCACAAAAGGGCAGAAGGGGCAGGACTACAAGGGACAGGTGAGTGTAATTCAACCCTAGGGGCGTGCCCCATGAAGAAGACCCCTTACTATCTGAGCAGGACCCCACCCAAGCCACAGCAAATGCAGTATTTGGTTAGAATCTGAGGCATCAGGACTGAAAGGTGTGGCCATTCAATGTGACTCCCCACAGCCCTTCCTATGCTCACCTTTGCATGAGTCCTTCTGCCCTCAGGCTGGATAAACTCCCCTGTGTTGTGGAGATTTTCAGGTCTCTTGGTGCTTTGTTCACCTCCTCTTTTGGGCCCAAGGGTTGTGGGGCCAGTGCCCCATCCCAGCACTTCATGGGGCATCTTCTGATCCTGGCACTGTGTCCAAAAGCCCCACAGTCCCCACAGTCCCTGTGGGTTGAAAATGAAATTTTAGTGCATCAGCAGAACCACAGCCATGGCTCCATTATCAACAAAGGACAGATTTTCCACTCTGAGTTCAGTACTGCCTTTTTAGGAGGGATTCAGATGGGGGACCTATTGATTACTGTGCTATTTGAGATTCTAGGGTTGTTCCCAAAGCACAGAATTGACAAGGGCACAAGTAGGAAGGGAGATCCTGAAACAGAGGATATGGAGTCAGGTTTCAACAAATGCACAACATCCTGGCTGGATATGATACTTATTTGGAGATATAGTAGACTCTGGCAGCATCTCAACAGACCAGTTGGCCTGGTGAGGAATTCCCAGGCTAGGCCCTCAGGGGCCTGGGATGGACAATTCAGTTACAGAGATAGAAGCATGCAGGATCTAACCCAGGCTCATTGATCCAAGTCACCCCCTGGCTCTCCATATACCTAGGCCTCCACTTACCTGGGGTCCTCCTCCTCTGGTGGGGGAGCCCTGAGACCCACGGCTGCCTTTCACATTCTGGGTTTCATGAGTCTGTGTGGCTGAGGCTGTGGGGAATGACCCATCCACTGCCTCATCTCCTTGGAGTCAGGTCTGCCTTCCTCAGGGGCTTGCTTTTAGAATTTTCTGAGTTACAAGGAAAAGAAAGGGAAAAAATGTCATATTCACAGAGAAACAAATACTTTCTTCCCCTATACACTGAGCAGGACTCATGACCACAGAGTCAAGTCTGTTACCCACAATGTGATGTCCCTTACCCAGATGTTTCTCCATTCTCTGCTGTGGCCACCTGGTCCAGGAACAGGACCCTGCCATAGACTAGACACACTGCATGGGAATGTAATGACAGATTTGCACCATGAGTGGCTGATTCTAGAGAACAGGCACGTCTCTGTGGTGGCACAATGTCAGTGCCAGGAGGGGAAGTGATTTTCCTGAGTGACGAGATAACCATGGCCATGAGGACTGATATACGTAATGCTCTTAGACACCTATTTGAAAACGGTAAATGCAGTGTGGTTTCCCTTCTTTATTTTCATTGCTACCTTTGAGGTCAGAGTAGACAGTTTTCAGGTACAATGTCCCAAAAAACATCTATTTTCTTTTATACTTAAACTTGAGCTCATGATCTTGATTCTTATGTGCTGGCTTAACATTTACTACCCTGCTATTTAGCTAGTTTCTAATAAATATGAAATCAATGTATTTGAACTAGAATTGAACAAAGGAAATATTTATACTTGACATCTCCATGTGATATATGAGGGCCCCATATCAAGAACTGACAGATTCAAAATATTGACATATTCCCCTGCATTTTTCTGATCATAATGGGATAAAGATATAAATAGAAACAAACTCAGACATTTGGTTAAGATATGGAAATGGAGTGATTGACTTTTCAAGAAACAGTTAATCTTTGAAAACCGAAACGAAGAAATTAAAAAATGTCATTAGCCTAATGGAAATGGGGTAACAATATAACAAAACCTGTGGGATGTCACAATAGGAAGCACAAAAAGGAAAGCTTCTAGCAAAGAGTTCCTAGATAAATATACACATATATTTATATATGTAAATATGACATATAAGTGATCTCCAATAAGTAGCCTAAGGAGGCTCCCAAACCTCCGAAAGTAGAAAAAAATACAATAATAAATATCACAACAGATGCATAACACAAACAACTGTTGTGATGAAATAATAAAAAAAGTTGAAAGGCCTTTTTCTACAAAAACCAGAAAATGTAAACACAAATAAAATAACAGAGGAGAGTCAGGTGAACTGAATAAATTAGAGGTGACAGGAGACATTGCAACTGACACCAGAGAAACTAAGAGAATCCTGAATCATGAGGAATTCTTTTTGAAAAAAAAAAAAAATGCTAATAAATTTTAAAATCTTGAGGAAGTGGACAAATTCCTGCCCTTGGACATAAAATGTCCATGACCTTTCAAAATTTACCTCAGTATATATTCAAAAAACAAGAAAGGAATTGAACCAGTTGTTTTAAAGATTCTCCCAAGTAACATCCATTGGTAGATAGGATCACTGCTGAGTTTCAGCAAATTTTTAACAGAATCTAAAAGCAATGCTTCTCAAATGCTTCCATGCAATTGAAAGGGAGGGACTTTTAGAAACCTATTCCATGGGGCCTGTTAGTGGCAGAGCAGGCTGAACAAATGTCAGCTGCAGGGTGGGCTGAATGCTCAACCCTCACCCATCTGGGTCCTTATCCCTTGTTTGCCTCAAGTCAGAACACTTAACCCCACTCAAGGCTGAACAATTGACCCCACACATCTGGTGCAAAGGAAACCCACATCTAACTTCTTCCCCTCTCACTGAGGGCAGAAGATGAGACCCTTAGCAACTACTGTATGATCCAATCACTGTAGGCCAAAAAAGCAGCTTGCAGACCCAGAGACCCCATCAGATGTTGGCTATCAAAACTCTCCCCTCTCCCTCTCTCTCTCTCTCTTTCCTGTCACTCTCTCTTCCTCTCTCTCTCTCTCTCTCTCTCTCTCTCTCTCTCTCTCTCTCTTCCTTCCCTGTTAATCAGACACCACCACAATAAATATCTCTTGGTCACTCCAAGTGTCATGGTCACTTTCCTTTCAGAGCCAACCTTCACCTGTTTATTTACCAAAACTGAGGAGGACACAAGATAAAAAGCAAAAATGAACCAACCACATACATTCAGCCATGAAGAAGGAAATCCTATCATTGTTGAGAGCTTTCCTAGAACTGGAAGACACCACATTCTACACATTGAAAGATAAGGCTCCAGGGCTGGGCTGTAGCTCAGTGGTCGATCACTTGCCTTGCAGGTGTGAAGCCCTGGGTTTGATCCTCAGCACCACATAAAAGTGAATAAATAAATAAATATTTAAAAACATATAAGGCTCCAGTGTTTTCTCTCATGTGTGGAAACTAAAGGAAACAGATGACCCAAAGGTAGAGAAGGGATCACCAAGGATTGGGAAGGGTGTGGCCAGGGTGAGAGAGAGAAATTGAAGACAGAGGTGAGGGGAAATGGGTAGAAGGTGGATGAACAGGGGAAAGCTTGACATGTGCATGGATGGAACTACCAGGTTGAAGCCCATTAATTTGTTCAATTTACAGTTTAAAATGCCCAGGGCAAAAATGACCAGTTTCCATAGGACTCCTCCACTTCCCCATAGAACCCAGAATGGTGGAGTAGGTTTCCTCTGAAATTTGAATCTTCCTGTAGTCATTAAAATGTTGAGTGATTAACAGTATCTTTCTGAATGCAAACACCTCTGTTGAAAATGAAGTGATGCTTACCCAAGGATCTACACCTCCATCATTTCCTGTTTCTCCTCTACTCTTTTTCCCAGCCATAATCTGAGGAACCCATTGGGAAAGGAATCCAACCTGAGGTCCATCTGTCCACCTCTGATCTGTCAGCAGGTTTTCAGGCAGGTGGCTGCTGGGCAAACACCACAGGAGCAGAGTCAGCTTCCTAGATGTCAGAGAAAAGGGAGGGACATTGGATACTGCCCTGGGGCCATGGGATCAGATGCCTTGTCTAATGCAATCAACCTAATCCCTGTGGACATTCCTTGCCACAGCCTGGCTGGCTGGGTAAAATAAGCGGGGGTGACGAATGACTTGTGTACTTTAATACAGCAGGAGTGAGAGCCGTTTATTGTAGAATAAGAGCGGTATTTATACATTTTACACAGCCTATGTAATTAGCATAAAATAGATACAGCAGTCAACCAATAAGGAATCTCCACACATAATGGCTCGCTTTTGTTACTTCACAAACCACTCCCTCTGGCATTTTGCCAGGCACCCTGCAGACTTGTTTACAGACTCTAACATTTCTCTGGCAAAATAACAGGTGCCAATCTGACTTGTTTACAGACCTTAACAATTCCTGTTAAAAAATGTCTCACACATTTGCATCTCAGTTCTGTTTTCCATGTATCTGATTTGAAAATCATTGGGTCCTGGATCAATATTACTTACCTGCACATCTGTGCAAACCTTTCTGAGCTAATACTGCTTATATACATGTTCACAAAAACAACACTCAAATGATTCTCAGGCATTTAGTAGATAAGAAATGCAAGATACTATTGAGTTTCATGAATTTTGGTTACTGTGGACTGAAGGATTATTTTTATGCCTCTATACTTAAATATGCATTTGTTAAAAGAAATACATTTGACTGGCTCAAGTGTTTGTAAGAAACACATTATTGTGAGATGAATGATATGATTTGAGTTGTGCCTTTAAAAGTCCAGTTCTTTCTCTTCCTCTCTAGAGTTTGGAATAAACAATTTGTGACTTGAAAATGATGATTTTGAAAACTGGGTGGTAGACTCCTCACGTGTACATAATTTTCTGGAAGTTTTGTTAAAGACTCAAATATAGAGATGAATAAACCATTAGTGGTATACTAAGAAATCATTTTGCAATCTGTCCTTTGGAATTCTTCTCTGGCTTCCAGATTTTGACTCCCCACTTGGTCCCCACCCTGGGTGGAGAGGTGGGTTCCATGATTTCCTTCAGAGCCCTCCACAAGCTGCACACACAGAAGGCTGTCCATTGTATAAGCCAACAGGGGTAGACAAATACATTTCAAACTATGTTCCAGATCATTCCACCGAGGAATGAAATTCAACAGAGGTAAGGAACCAGAGAATGAACACCTTAGTCCATTAATCTTTTTTATACTATTTATGACCCTATATGAGTACTGGCATTTGGGTGGAGAAGTCTGTACTTATGATACATGAGTACTGGAAGGAACATTATCTTGAACATAATAAAAATCTTATTCCCTGCCTCCTTGATATTTCTGCCAAAGACAAGCAGACATATTCCTAAAGGACTTCCTTTTGAATTCAAAACCATCATGGAAATGTGTCAGGACATGTCCAACATGACTTGGTTTATTGAGAAGAAAATGAAATATATCTTTTTCTCAGAAAAGTGGTTTAAAATTTTTTAAAAATATATATTTTAATAAGTAAAAACATTTCAATTGAGATATTACCACTATGAATATGTGCACACATCAAAATGCTTATGAAATGTGGTTATAAAAATACTCCTTGGGCTGGGGATGTGGCTCAAGCAGTAACAGCGCTCGCCTGGCATGTGCCTGGCGCTGGGATTGATCCTCAGCACCACATAAAAATAAAATAAAGATGCTGTGTCCACTGAAAAATGAAAAAATAAATAAATATTAAAAATTCTCTCTCTCGGGCTGGGGTTGTGGCTCAAGCGGTAGCATGCTCGCCTGGCATGCGTGCGGCCTGGGTTCAATCCTCAGCACCACATACAAACAAAGATGTTGTGTCTGCTGAAAAATAAATATTAAAAAAAAAATTCTCTCTCTCTCTCTCTCTCTCTCTCTCTCTCTCTCTCTCTCTCTGTCTGTCTCTCTTTCTCAAAAACAAACAAACAAACAAAAATACCCCTGAGATCCACAAACAGGGAAAAGAGTCAACCAGTGTCTCCAGGAAGTGAACTGACCACACCCAAATCCCTAATCTAATTAAGTACTTGCAGGTGATTGATGGATCTGGCAGGAAGTTAGTGGGTGTGGTCAGGAGGCTGAGCTATAAAAGGCTGAAAACATGGACCAGGCTGTCATTTGAAGGCCAGCTCTGAAGGAGAAGGTCTCTCCTCTCAAGACTCAGCAGGGAAACCTGGTGGTTACTGCTCCTGGAGACATGGAGGCAGCTTCACTCCACTGTGGAGGTGAGTCTCAGTTTCATGACTGTATAAAACCTGAATGGTCATCAAATGCAGCTGATGCTAAAGTCCATTTGGGTCCTTCTCTACCTGCAGAGTCATCATTGTCACCTTGCCCTGATGCACCCTTAAATAAGAATTCAGCTCCTGTGGGGCTACTGCTGGCTCCTAGAGGAAAACTTTGTCTGAAGTGGCAGAGACCGTCTGCAGCTGGTGCTGGGCTGCAGAACATGGGAAACACTTGCTACGTGAATGCAGCCCTGCAGTGCCTGACGTACACAGCTCCCCTGGCCAACTACATGCTGTCCCAGGAGCACTGCCAGCGCTGTCCTCGTCACAGGGTCTGCATGCTGTGTGTGATGCAAGCCCACGTGACACGGGCTCTCCGCCACCCTGGGGATGTCATTCAGCCCCTGCCTGCTTTGGTTGACGGCTTCCACACTTCCCGGCAAGAAGATGCCCATGAATTTCTGCTCTTCACTCTCCATGCCATGCAAAAAGCATGTCTGCGTAGGCACAAGCAGCCAGGTGCTCACCCCAAGGACCCTACCCTCATGCGCCAGATATTTGGAGGGTGCTGGAGATCCCAAATCAAGTGTCTCCACTGCTGTGGCCTTTCAGACACTTTTGACCCCTACCTGGACATTATGCTAGACATCACGGCAGCTCCCAGTGTGCAGCATGCACTGGAGCACTTGGTGAAGCCTGAGTGGCTGGAAGGGGAGAACGCCTACCAGTGTGGTGTTTGTCAGAAGAAGAGGCCAGCCTGCAAGACCCTGACCCTGCAGAAGGCACCAAAAGTGCTTATGCTTGTTTTGAAACGGTTCTCAGATCTCACAGGGGAAAAAATTGCTAAGCACGTGCAGTATCCTGAGTGTCTTGACATGCAGCCATACATGTCTCAGCAGGGCAGAGGCCCACTGGTATATGCCCTCTATGCTGTGCTGGTCCATGCCGGCGTGAGTTGTCACAGTGGACATTACTATTGTTACATAAAAGCTGGCAATGGCCACTGGTACAAAATGGACGATGCTAAGGTAGTGGCCTGTGACATTGCTTGTGTCCTGAGTCAGCGTGCCTATGTCCTCTTTTATGTCCAGAAGAGTGATCTTGAAACTGACAATGGGAGTGTGTCACTAGGTAGGGAAACAATAGCGCATGGGCCTGGGGACACAATCTTGGGAGTCACCCAAGGAGAGCTCCAAGGAGACTCCTATTGCAAAGCACTAGAGCCAGAAGAGCGCTTGGTGGATACAGCTAACAGAGAAATCACCTTGGATCAGTGGAAATTTCTCCAACAACAGAACCGACCAAAGTCTGAATTCAACCTCAGGAAAGTGGAATTCACTCTGCCTCCCAATGTTGTTGTGATTCACCAGTCAAAACACAGAGAAAAGGAGAACATAAACGATAAGCAGGAAAAATACAAGCAGAGCAAGGATACCAAGTACAGAGTAGGTGAGGAGTTGGTGAACACTGGCCAACTTCCGTGTCTTGCAGGAAGGCCCAGAGCCACCAAGAAGAAGAACAAGCAGGGCAAGAGGACAGTAATTGTGGTCTAGCAATCCAGGGCACTGTGAAGGCCTCTGTATTGCAAACTAATGGTAAGCACTTAGCAGTCCCTGGAGTGCTTTGAGTTCTCTGAAGTAGAGCAGTGCAAACAGTAGCCTGGGTGATCACAGAATCCAGTTGTGGGTTTGGGAGTCAGACCAAAGCCTTTAGTCAGTCTCCAATCATTGGGACTTCTCCAAAGTGCCATGGCATCTGTGAAACCTTGAGAACTGTGGTGGATGGGCGGTGGAAAGAGGAAAAGGTGCCCATGGCATCCAAGCAGTTCAAGGTCAATTACCACTGCAAGAGGTTGTCCTAACAAACAGCTGCCTCCAGAGCCCAGGGACGTGGCACTCTCTGGCTGCCAGCTCACAGCCCTGCATCGTGTTCCTGAGGGGGCAGCAGCCCCAGGCACCTGAAAGGTCATGAGGATGTCGATGTGGTTATCCAGGAACTCATCCCACTGCAGAAATCCTTCTTCTCCTCTTCTATCTCTCCTCCTATCCTCCCTTGCCTCTCCTTCCTCTTCTTCCTTTGGTCCAGGTGTAGGCAGGGCCACTTCCAAAGCCTGCCTAATTAGGAGCATTGGGCCTTCTTTTGTCCAAGGGATTGTCTATGTACCCTGCCAACCCCTCCCTAGAAGAAATGGCTTTTATACAGGAAGAAGCCTGCAGCATTAAGGTTGATTTCAAAGATAGTTCTCCTAACTCCATGAACTCTGAATTTGCAGCTGAAGCTGAAGGTCAGAAGGATGGGATGGAAGGACCAAACGAAGCCCAGAAACCCAACTGGAATAGGCTTGGGACCAGGCCTCCAAGGTGATCCACCTGAAGGCTCTACAGGACATCCCAGGGAAATTCAGTGCCCAGAAGGAAAGAAGCTGCCACCCCTAGGGTGAAGCCCAGCCCAGAAGTGTGTCCCAACCATATGGAAGGACCAGTCCTGAGCATCAGGGTCACTCCTCAGAAAGAGAAAGTGTTGTCCCCAGAGGTCAGAGCCCAGGAGGAACAGCCTGACAGGAGCAGCTTCTGTGACACCAGAGTGATTGTGGACCCTCAGGAGAAGCTTGCTGAGGAGCCACTTGGTGACCAAAGGACAGTCATTGACAAGCCCTCTCCCCTGCTAGAATTTTTGGATGGCTCCAACATTCAAAAAAGGGTTTAGAAATCCACAAGCATCCAGATAGGAAGGTGGTGACGGAACCCCCTCCATGAGGAGGCAACTGGTGTGACGTGGACGAGCCTCCAGGGTCAGAGTCTCTCAGAGGAGCCTGTCTCCCTGAAGTACTCAGCAGTTCCAGAGCCTCTTCCCTCTCCACTGACTACAACATGTACCCCTCATTTGTACAGAAGTCCTCGGTGTGACTACACCAGCTACAGGGCCAGCAGCCAAGACTCCTGGCCACCCCTCTGTGGGCAGCAGCCAGGACACAGCCCAGGTTGGGACACGCTGCCAAGCCTCCTAAGTGATTATCCCCAGCTCCTCAGTGAGCTCCCAGAGCACCTCCAGAGCCCAGAATTCCCATTCCCTGAGGTCTGCACAAGCTCCCTAGAAGAAGTGAAGGAGAAAGGACATTCTGAAAGCAGACCTCACCTCATCCCTGTGGTGGACAGGCATCCAGCTCCCTGACACAGGGCCATGGGGAGCCCAGCCTGAAGCAGGGCTTATGGACACTCAGTGCCACTTGCACATGCTGTACTCCAAGTTCTTTTTCAAAGGGACCTTTACAAGTTTCAGAAAAATTTACAGCAGCTCCTTCCTCACCTCCAGGGCTGCATCTCTGACTTCTGTGACACTGGGACACTGACAGTCTGCCTGTAGCAGGAGCTGCTGAAGGAGGATCTGGTCTGGGGGGCCTTCAGCTGTCACCGAGATTTTGCACTTTATTATAGTGGAGGCCAAGAGAAATCTGTTGCAGGCCTCGGGGCACCCCAGGTCATAGTCTTTGGGTAAATGGGATGGGATTGCTCTTACTAGTGCACATCTAGTAAGAGCAGGGCAAGATAACCAGGGTCTCTGTGGTCAGCTTGTCACTTTTTTTAGATGTTGAGACCTAACAGCAAGGTTTTTCCACTTCTAGAGCTAACAAATATAATTCCTAAAAGTTTCTGTGGATGTCATTGGTCAAATGCTTTATAAGCCATTTCTTATCATTTGGCCATGTTGTTTGTTTTGTTCAATTTTGGAGTACTGGGGAAGGAATCCAGGCAGCGAGCTGCACCCCAGCTCCCCAGTATGCCTGAGGACCAGGGAGGAGAGGCATTTTGTGACTTCTAATGACTGACATCAGCATGAATCTTTCCTTCCTGGGAAGCAATCAACTTTGGGTGTTGATTTGTTTTAAATGTGAAATATGCCCATTGCAGAATACTTGGGAAGTGCAAACAAATGTGTAAAGATCATTCTCATTCACCCTGAAAAATTAAAAATAAAAATAAGAGGAGGCTCATGGTTTTTTGTAAACAAAATTGTATTGGTTACTCTGAAGAAAAAAAAAAGATCCAGGACCAGATGGTTTCACAGCTGAATTCAAATAGACTTTTAAGGAAGAACTAGTACAAATTCTACTCAGAATATTCCAGGAAACAGAAAGGTAACACTTGCATATACACTCTATGTAAGCAGTATAACTTTAATACCATATCCATATATGTAACCTTCAAAGAAAGAAAGCTCCAGACTACTATTCCTCAGGAACAAAGAAGCAAAAGTCCATAACATAATGTTGTCAAATCATTCAACCTCACATTAAGCATTGTTCATCACAGTCATGTTGATTACATTCTGAGTATAAAAGAATGATCCAACACAGGCCAATCAACAAAAGTAATATGCTTCATAAATTGAATGTAGGACAAAAATCACACAAACATCTCAACAGATGCATTTATAATTTACAAATTAATTCATTTATAAATTTAAATGCCTTTAACACAAATGTGGGTCATATACCATAGTTTGATCAACTGCTTAATTTCCAGGTACATAGCAATTTTCCACTCACATTTATCTTTATTCTCTGAACTATCTGAATTTTATTTAAAATTTAAAAATCTTGTATTTTATCTATGTTGTTCTTTCTGTATTTCTAAGTATTTTATGTCAAATCTCAATAATATAATTTGTAAAATATGTACTTGGGAAATATATCTAACCTTCTTTTATCCAATTAAGATTAATTGTGTATATTTTCAGGAATATTTAATAGAAGCCCCTATCCCTTCCCATGAACATTAAGAAAAGAAATATAATAGAGCTGGATTTTGACATTTTAATAACCTAATTTATATCATCATCAAGTTTGTCATTTCCTGAATTTAAATCTCTAATTTATTTGATTTACATGTTTATTATTACAAATGAAATAAAAAAGGAAAGTGAACGGGTTTTAGAGGATTTGTTTCACTGAAGCACTAGACCAATTTAAGGAGAATCTATCACCCAATCTACATACAATGGCTCTAGAAAGGCAGTTTGATGAGATCACCTTTCAAAGTCACATGATAGCACCCTCAACCCAGTCAATAGGACCAAATCACATCTGATCCAATCACCTGTGGAATACTTTGAAACTTACTGCTTGACATTTCTGCATATTAAAACATTGTGATAGACACACACACACACACACACACACACACACACACACACACATTTGAAAACTGAAAGAAATTTTATGTACTATTTCCAGTACACTGCTTCATCCTCCAACTTGGTTTTTGAAATAAATACATGCACATTAACTGGAGTTGGTGGTGCACACCTTTAATCTCAGGAACTCAGGAGGCTGAGGCAGGAGGGCTGCAAGTTTGAGGCCTGCCTCAGGAAGTTAGTGAGACCATCAGCATTTTACAAAACTCGTTCTCAAAATAAAAGAAAGGACTGGGGTTGTGCTCAGTGGTAAAGCTTCCTTGGCTCAATTTCTAGTAGCTAAATAAACAAATAAATATGTAAAAATAGATCCACAAGTAATGTCATTCTCTTGTCTAACATACCTCTAGTTTATTCCATTGCACTGTGGTTTACTAGTTATCTACACAGGGAAACTGAGATTTTTAAAATGTTCTAGTTGTCTATTCATCAACATTAGCAATTTCCACCTCTCAAATACCTCCCCCCCCCTCTATACCTTCAGAATTTACCTGTGTTCCTCATCCTGATCTTCCCGAGTCTTATTCCAAATTGATCCTTTGTGATAACTGGTGGAACCCTTCAGAAAAAGGCAACAAAAATGAGAAAGTATAGCAATTCCACCTATGAGTTAAATGTTCTCTCATCTCTGCTTTCCAGTATTGCTCACAGTGTCACGATAAACAAATTCATGGTGGTCAGTTAAATTGTATTCATTTTCTCAGTTCAACATGAATTACAAATAGAACAATACCCTATATTAGAGAGAAAAAATTGAACAAACTCTGATGAGACAGATGTCTTGACTATAGTGACTCCATGTTGTTTATGAAGTCCAGTTTGTGAACAGCCATGCCAAGTAGAAAGCTCACTACTGGGGCAAGTTGTTTTTCCTTTTGTTGTGGAAGCCCTCAGGAACACAGAAATACCTCACAGCAACCTTTGTTTCTGTAACTGGGGTAACTGGGCTTCTTCTGATTGGCTAAGCCTCCCGTGGCCTGACTGCAATCTCTCACTTCTGTAACTTGGCTTCTGGCATTGCTAAACCACTAATGTCCCCTTCATGGTTTTTTGGCTTAAATATGAGGTCAGACTGAAGGGAGTGAGCCACTCTCACCATCTCACTTTAAGAGAGTAGAGTGTCCACTGCTGGCCAGCAATAAAGGCTTCATTGGAATGGCAATGTGTAGTCTGAGAGTTATTTGAGGGTCTCATATCGGTATAACAAAACTGATGCAGATTCACAATTTATTATCATTAACTAGGACTCTTATGATGCTCCCTGAACAAGTGTTCCAATTATAATTTTGTACTCCGATCCAGCAGACATTATGTCACCTCCAATAAGGAAAGACTGACTGGGGGTCCTCTGTCTGTTTCTCTCTGCATTTCACCAGCCTCACTTTCAAGTGGACTCCAAAAATACGGATGCTGCTTATTCAACATCATTTCCTTTTTGCAGTTAGGTTTCTGTCTGCTGCATGTACATAGTTCAGCCATTATTTGGAGGTAGGATTCATGCAGTAGTGAAAGAGGGAGAAGGAGAAAATGTATCTACACATTTTATTCCAAATATGTATAATATAAACAAACTAAATGGTTCAAAACAATTAAGTCACTGATTTATAAGTCAGGATTCGAGGTCTGGCCAGGCTGGGTCCTCTGCAAACCTCTCAGGGCCCTCCAGTAGGTGTTGTCTGGGGCTGTGATCTCAGGAGAGCCTGCTGGTCCTCACATATCCCACAGACTTTTGGAAGGGTTCCATTCCATGGGGGCTGGGGTCCTCAGTTTCCATACTCTGACTTCTGTCCCCTCCTATATGTCCCTGTCCCTTTCTATTCTATGAGGTACCCTTTATGATTTTTTTCTTCCATTTCAGGAGAGGGAAGTCAGGGCCTCAGGCTTGCTGGTTTTGCAGTGCACCACTGCATCTCACAACCAACCCAAGGTTGCTTCTTTAATGCCAGCGAGAGACCTTCTTAGGGTTGAAAACTGCCTGTAATTCCCCTTTGTGAATCAGGAGGATAAAAGTGTCAGGCTCACCTGGTCAACTTAGATTCACTCTGGATTTTTCCCTGTGATTAACTGACAGAGAATGGAAATTGTATCTGAAAATTCCCTTCATCATTGCCACAAATCACAGCCCAGTCCTGAAAGTGTTAGTGCTCTGAGCCCCGGACATTGAATTACTTCTTTAACCCAATAACCTTCTGCACTCTAGGCAACAGAGACAGTGTGAGCTCCTATGTTTTATGGAGAAGATACTGAGTAGAAAGTGCTGGGACTGACAGGATAGAGCACAGTGTGAGGGGGAGAAAATGCTCCCTGGGGAGTTTTGAAGGGGCTGCTGCTAAGTAAGGTGGGGTTCTTTTCTATTTTTTTTTTTTATGGATCCATGGGCTTGACTTTCACCTGGGGCCCTGATGCTGAGTCTGGGTCTTGGTCTCTCTCTACATGCTGCAGGCTCCAGACAGGGCAGTTTGGTCACATCAGGGCACATGGCGGTACCTAGGTTTGAGTGCTTGGCCCATGCCATGCCTTTTGGAGGCAGCCTTGGCAACTTTAAGGGAGACCCCTCTGGCCTTTGGACTGCTGTCTTCACACAGAGGACAGGGTTCTGCCCAGAGTGCATTAAATTTGCCTGGCAGGTGCCAGTGCCAATCACTTCCTCTCCTTTTTTGTGGCTCAGGAGGTGAGTAGAAAGCAATTTCAGGGTTTGGGTGGAAGACAGCAGGGCAGAGTGTTCTCATGTTGGTGTTATTGACAGATTGCTGTCTTGGAAACACATGGTCCAGGACAGATGTCTCCCTGATTACTCGAAGGCACATTGCCCTGCTTGGGTGCTGGGGGCAGAGTCCAGCACAAAGTTCTCATTAATACTACAAAGTGAAATGACAGATGGAGCAAAGAAAAGAAACTTAAATGTAAAACAAATTCACTTAGTTTAAATATGAAGAAGTGCTTGACTACAGTGGTGATCCGGTGTTATAGTAAAGCTTTGTCCTGGGGTTTCATAAATGGACTTCCGGACCACTCACATATAATCAAATCAAGCCTCTATTGAGTACAAGGGCACTCCTTATAAGCCTGAAAACCACAAAAGGGATGTTCAGGAGTCCAGCCAATGCAAACCACCAAGGTAACAGAAGTGGGAGAGTGCAGTCAAGTGGTGGGAAGCCTAACTAATCACAGTTACCCAATACCCCACTTACAGAAACAGAGCCCTGTTGCCCTAGTTAGAGAAACAATGCCCTATTAGGTATTTCCATGTTCTTAAAGGTTTCTATAGCAAAACGAAAAGAACATCTTGCCCCCATCATAACCCTTCTACTTGGCATGGTTGTTTTACAGAATGGAGTCACAAAACAAAATGGAAAAATGATTTAAAAGGAAAATTAATTTACAGTGTCTACTTAATGCAATTCATGCCATATTAGAAAATACAATTGCACTTTATATGATGTCAATTAATTTGTAAAGGCTCTTTCCTATATTCTATTGTGTGTCACTGGTTAATGCAATTCTGAGGGCCCTCTTACTGTGGTTGTAACCTATGGAGGCCTCCTGCTGGCTTGTCTCTTCAGGTTTTTATATGCTCTAAGTTGTTGGAGCACGTGCTGCAATGGACTCTGTTGCTTCTGTTGTGTGAGGGTCCTCTAATGTAATCAGAAATGGAAGTTCAACCTCCAGTTCCAATTAGAGAGGAGAGTAGAGCTCACTTTTAGCCATCCATGTAACATATGATAACATTTCATTAACATATGTTGAAAATTTACTATTGATCTTGAAAACCATGTTCAATATGAGAAAAGTAAGAAAGAAATAAAATACAATAGTGATGAACCCAGCCTAATTCCATTTTAAGGTTGGGAGTCATCTCGTCACAAAGTAATGAAAATTTAGTTTCTGTTTTACTATAAAATAGTAAGATTTCTATTTGGCCTGACCCTCTGTTGTACAAACTTGTTTGTAATTCCTGCCCATGCTCTGAACTCACTCATGCCTGGCTCTCCTTGACCAGATAACAACCCTCCCTAAAACCTGAGCAGTGCCTCATAATTCTGATGTTAGAATCTCAATTTATTCTCTCCCTTGAAATGTTAAGCCATGTAGATCATTAACCTGATCATTAACATCAGCCTTTGTATTACAATTGCCAGATACCTGTTAGCTGTAAATTACCACAACACTCCCTTTGTAACTTTTTGTGCTATAAAAACCTTTTCTTTCCTGTGAGTTGTTGCTGTTCTCTGACTGGTTTTTGGGGTGAGATAGTCACTGGCCAGCTCTCTTGTGTACACAATATAAGCTTTCTTAATTTGATGTAAAATTGGAGTCAGTGATCTTTTCTTTGTGTTGTGGTTCAACAGTAGCTGAAGCCTTTAGCATTAGTCAAACTATGAACTCTACTCAATGTATTGGAAGGGGATGAAAAAGAAAATACAAAGGAAACAAGTGAGAAAGGGAAGGAAGACCACAGAAAAAATTAGAGGAAGAAGAATGAAAGAGTAATGAAAGGGATGGAGAAGAGAGGAAAAACTACTGAAGAAAATCCGAGGTAACTGAAAAGTTTGCCATTTAATACATCTTTGAAAGAACAAGTGTGGGGAGATCTTACAGGACACTTGAGAGTACAGAAGTAGTGCAAAAACGATCACAAAGGGATCTGGGTTTTGTCCTTGCTGAGGATTTTAAAATGGGGAGGTTTCCATAGATTTGGATTTAATATCTCTGGGTATGAAAGTGTTTTTGACATGAAATTATTCTACTCATTTTTGCATCTCAACTTTGACCCAAACTGGACAAACTTGTCAGGAGTCTGTCTGCTCAGCTCTGCCTGCTTCTTGCCTGCTAATGAGTGTTGGAAGATTTTTTCCTGTTCAGAGCAGAATAAGTCCTCAGAGTGGCTCTCTTTTTCTGTCTGTATTGGGAGTGTGGCTCTGGCTGCAGATGCTGGCCAGTCCCCTCTGCTGGACAGCCTGTGAGTCAAAGTAGTTTGCAAGACTCAGGTGCTTTCCATGTGCTGGGGGAGGAGTCTGGAAATTGCCTCCAGACACCTCTGGGCATGGGGGAACTGGGGCATGCTGAGCTAGAATGCCAAAGGTAATACCTTTCCACACCCCAACTATACACAGTTCAATGTCCCTGTGGCTTTGTCCCTATCTGAGAGTTCAGATCCCCTCTTTGAAATGGAAGTCCCCTTTTGGTTGTCTCCACTCTGCAGACCTACAGCCTAAAAGCCAAACTTTCTGTCACTGCCCAAAGCTCCTGCTAAAACTTTAGCACATTCCCACTCCTGTGTCCAGGTGGACTCAAGACTTGGGCACGGAAGTCAGTGAAAATACAGGACCCATGGCCACTCCACCTTGGGTACACAAACAAAAGCAATCCCAATGATACCTCATTACAAGTTCTGCTCCCTCACATGTTGAAGTGTAGCATTAGAGAAGCATGCTGAGGCAAGCATATAAAGCAGGGTTTATATAAAAAATGGGTAACAGACTTCTCCTGTGAGGGAGAAGGGCGCCATAGCTGCTATCCTGGTATCCCAAGAAGTGAGGTGTTCTGCCCTTTTTATATGACCTAGACTTCCTTTGTTCTCCTGCCCTCTTCTTATCTTTCTCCTTCCTACTTACAGGACTAGGCCTAGGAAATGCTCAGCAGGATGGTCAAAAGGTGGGAAAAAGATGGGCTGAAGGGCAAAGGGCAAGGTGGAGCAGCTCAGGGCACATTCATTAACAACCTTATAGCTCACTATAGGGAGGGGCAATTCCTGGGACAGGTCACCTTAGCAACAAGTTGGAGCTGGGGTAGGTTCTCCCTGAGTGTGGAGAAAGCCCCCTAAAGGAATTAACATCTTGATCCCTCAGGGGACAGTGTCCAACTTCCAGACTCACTCAAAATTGGCCTCTTCATCTGACCTGATTTGCCTATCTATGCTGACTGCCAATCTAATTCTGGCTTCACCTAGAAAAAGAATAATAAAAGAAAAAAACAAACAAAACAAAAAACAAAAGAAAACTGCAGGGATTTCTCATTTCTTGGGCAGCAAGTGGACACAGATGGTCGGAAAGCTGGCAAGACTCCCACATTCTCTATATTGCTGGGAAAAGCCAATTTCTCTCCCATACTGATTCCTTCTCAGTTTCAGAATGGTTTTCTGGCTCAGACTGTGAAATTGCTGGACAACACAGCCTGCTTCCTCTTCACCTTTTACCCTTGCCACTACTTGTCCCCACAGTCTGCTCATTTTATGCATTCACTTTGCTGCCACAGTCTGCTCATTTTATACATTCACCTTTTATTCTCAAAACTGACAATCTGCTCCTCCTCTGGCCTCTAACCCTGGGAGACACCCTCTAGATCTTCTCTGTTTTTTCTACCTCATCTCATCTTATAATGCCAGATTCATGGGACCCCAATAGATCTCCCAGAGCCGAATCCAATTTAATCATACAAGAATCCTTATTGCAAGCTTGAGCCTGGACTCACAACCATTTCTGACACAGGGGTCCTGAAGAGTGAGTCCTGGTCCTTTGTTCAGTGAGATTTTATAGGTTTTTAGGGGATACTCTATGTGTCACAGCATCACTCACAAAACCATTTCACACCACAGGAAAATCAAACAAAAACTCTGAGCATGGATTAGAACTTCACTGGAGGGAAGAAGTTGGGTAGGGGTGATTGGTGGTTCAAGAGGTAGATACATTTGAACTGATTGGTTTAAGCCTTCAGGGGTGTACATGCTAAACTACATGGTTTCCTAACATGTTATCAACCACTGATACTGGGGGGATATCTGGCATCCCAGGTATTTTCCCTGTCTCATGCTGATTGGTGGTTGCTAGGGGGTTGCTATCTCACCTACCCTAACTGAGTCAGGGACACCTGGCATCACAGATCTCTCCTGTTATTAGCAGACAAACAACTCAGCAGAGTGGCTAGGTGCCTAGGAGTGCTCTGTTGGTTTTTCCAAGGACAAGGTCAACACCCCCTCCCTTTGGACAGGCCTTCAGGTAGAAGCTGGGTTTCAAAAATGGAATCACAGTGTTAGACCAGGATGCAAGAAAAGACCACTGAATCCAATTAAAATCAAATTAAAGCAAGCTTATTATTTCAACCAGCCAGGTGCCTCTCCCTCCCAAAACGGCGGGAACAAGACAGCACCCCAGCTTTCCTGCAGCCCAGCTTTATAGCCCAGAAAGTTACTCAAAGGGGGGTTACAGATAACAGAACTCTGACGAGCATCACACTAATGATAGTTTACATTTTTTGCTGGCCCCAACATCAGAATTTATGAGGACCATTAGAGCCTCAGAGAGGGTCATTGTCTGGCCAGGGAAGGCCAATATTTATGAGGTGTCACTATAGTTTCAGAGAGTGCTGCTATCTGGTCAGAGAGCCAGGCATGGGTGAGTTCAAGGCAGGGGCAGGCATTCCAAGCAGGTTCAGAATTTACAGTAATTTATAGTAAAGGAAAATTCAATCAAGATAATTGTGTGGACTCCATTGCAATATGATCAGTACCCTCACAACAGAAGGAGTTTGGGGAAGGGTTGGGAGAAGGAAGACCATGTAGAGACACAAGAAGGCCAGCCTGTACAAGGCCGGAACAGAGGTCTCAGAAGAAACAGGCCCTGCAGACATGTAGATCTGACACTCCTAGCCTCCAGAATCATGAGAAAATTAGTTTGCTTTAAAGCCACCCTGTCTCTGTCTTACTGTTATGAAAGTTATGAAACTCTTATGAAAGCCCATTCAAACTTGGTGAACTAACACAACATTCTTAGCAGCAGGCATACTAATCTTTTGAAAATATGGATGAAATTAGAAGGTGATTTTCAACAATTTTGAGAAGAAAAATTTTGTGGATCATAAAATTATGGCTTATTTAGAAAAATATATCAGATTCTAAATACTTTGAAAGCCAAAAGGAGTGGTGATTCTGAGTTTAGTCATGGATGGACACCACAGTCAAGGGTTCTCAGATGCAGTTGAGGAAAAGACACATACAAGCATTCCCCTGCTACAGGGGCTGGAGGACAAAAGTGGGAAATGGTGTGGAAAAGACCAGATGAGCTATATGAATGTGTGTTGAAGTGAGTAAGAACATAACAAGTTGAGCAGTGATAAGAAAAAGAGAATGGAGTTTGGGAGGTGGATTCAGTGCACTGGAGGATCCTGAATGGTAGGGTCTGGGAAAGGAGAGTGAGCTTGATAGATGAGAAGGAAGACCATGCCCTGACAGGTAGGGCTTGTGCTCTTTAACAGCAGAGGCACTATCGCAGGTCAGCTTAGAGGTTGTGTTGGTGTGTTCAAAGACATTGCGCTCAGCTAAAAGGGAAAAAAAGGGAAAATTGTCGCTGTCGTATTTTTCAGTTGGATAAATTCTTCATCTAATAAACACCATGTGAATCTCTGTTTAGGTAATTTTTAAATTATGAATTGCTCTTTAATCAACAGGGTTATGATAATAACCCAATATTGGAAAAATTGTAATCATATTTAGTAAATTATTGGTGCTTTTTTGTTTTGTTTTGTGTTTCTTTGTTTTGTTTCTTTGTTTTTCATTGGGATAGAACTCAGGGAAATAATGTCATGGAGCTACATTCCAGCACTCTATTTTTTATTTTTATTTTTCATATTTGGAGAGCAGGGATTGAACACAGGGATGCTTAACCCCTGAATCCCATCCCCATCCCAGCCTATTTTGTGATTTTTTTTTTTTTACTGTATTTTGAGACAGAATCTCACTTAGTAGTTTAGAGTCTGGCTGTTTCTAAGGATGACATTGAACTTTGGTCTTCCTGCCTCAGCCTCCTGGGTGGCTGGTCTTTCAGGTGTGCATCATGCACCTGGATTTTTCTCTTTTTTCAGTGGAGGCACAATCATGTGTGTAAATTTTAGTCTTCATAATAAAAATTGTAATTCCTCCACCAAATTTATGATATGTTGATGGATACACTACAATTTATAAATATCTGTCTCATATGTATGGATCTATAATTAAAAACAGATATCACAGCTGATGATGGATGGATATTGAACAGGATTTCAAAGGCTTCAACCAGCACATTAGCAAATGACCAGACTAATCAAATAGATTTCATCCTGATCCCAGTCATCATCTATGAGCAACATTTCTGAACATCCTTAATATAAATTAATGGGACCAGCCCTGGCACTCCCACTAGGACCCAGTACTGAAGCTGATTTGGATAAATGGAACTATAAGGGCTGGATTGGCAGGATGGTGCCATTGATTCCTCAAAATGGAAATCAACTTGAGTTGATTCAGGCTTTCATCATAGAGATCCTGACTTGACTGCTCCTAAATCCAGGAAGAATACATCTACCTCATGGGTGAGGGAGGGTTGGCAGGGAGTGAGACTCCAAGGGGACACAATTTAACTTAGAGAACCACTGCTAACAAATAGAGCAAAATCAGTGAAATCTGAGAAATTCCACAATGTTTCCCTAGAAGTGGAAACCAAAGTCTGCATGTTGGTTTAAAAAGTGATGCTTCTTCAAAATCTAAGAGTATTTTAAAACTCTGGACCCTTTATGGGGCAATTCACATGTGAAAATCAAGGTTCTCCATATATATGTAAATGCATATATGGAGGTTTAATTCCTTCATTTTTGTTAGCGATCATGTTCACATTTTTGTGAATTTTGACCTTGGAATATGAACAGAGTACTGCACCTAAAACTCTTGGGCAATCTGAATTTTCCCAGTGTTAGCACTGCATTTTAGACAAAAGAATGTCTAGGATTTCATGAGAGAGGAGTCAGGATGTCTTCTAAATGTATTAAATATTATGATTTTTCTTCTTCATCCACAGTATTTTCTGCAAATTGTTTGGACTGTGTGTGAGTGAAGAGCAAGATTGCAGAAAGCAAAACCATGGCTAACAATCCATCAGTGGGTGAGCAGTGAATGGCTTTTCTATTGAAATTTTCCCCCTATTGACAGAGATGCCAAGTCTTCAGTGCAAGCAGGAGTTAGTCCTGTACCCCACAACTCTGCAGCTGTCATCATGGGTCAGAAACTCATCAGCAGGCAGCTGATGTCCTTCCTGTTAGGGCACCACTATACCATGGTACCATTCCTGGCTGTGTACTTCCAGAAGGAATGGGACATATTGAATCTCACATTCTGCCTATGACTTCATCTGAAATAATTGCTGATTAATGATTATACTTATTGCAATGATGTTTGGATTGTGGTGAATTCAGGTGAGGGAAATGAGTGAGGAGTAGAACCTCACAGCCCAACATGGAGGCAGATATTCCAGAAGCTGAATTCTGTTGACCCAATGCCACAGGCACTCAAGTAATACTAAGAAAAAATAAACAACCTAGGCTAGAGAAGGCATAAGAAATCATTTCTTTTTTGCAATTTTAAACTTAGAGTTTTATGTAATAAATTTCAACTTTTTTAAAAAAGAGAGAGAGAGAGAGAATTTTAATATTTATTTTTTAGTTATCGGCGGACACAACATCTTTGTTTGTATGTGGTGCTGAGGATCGAACCCTGGCTGCACGCATGCCAGGTGAGCGCGCTACCACTTGAGCCACATCCCCAGCCCAAATTTCAACTTTTGATATTCCTCCCAAAAAAAAAACCTAAATTAATCAAGATCATTTTTATTCCCAATGTTGTTACAACTTACTAATAAAATATTCCTTCATATTTCATAATGGAAGTTGTTTACACCAAGGTATGTTAACTTAATTGATGTTTGTCATTTAAATATACTAGTAAATCACATAGTAGATGGAGCAAATTTTTTGAAGAACTGAATACATGAAAACTAATAAAGAAATAGAGAAATGACATCAAGATATCAGAGAGATATTGAAAAGTAGTCTTTGGAGCTCAAGAGAGAATTGAGGATGAAAGTTGTAGTATAGGGATGGTTGCTGGGATTCTGCCTCAGAGTCCAAGTCTCAGAGACTTTGCCTTGTGCTGCTCAAATGTCTGTCCTTAACCTTATTCTGACCTCCTTGGTCACATTGAGAAGAGTGACTCTTCCTACTGAGTTACATGTAGTTTGCTCAGTTCTCAAAAATTCTGAAGATTGGTTCAAGAATGACTGCATTGTTCTGGTTATAGGGTTATAGTTTAAACATGTTTTGGAGATATAAAGAAATTCATTGGCTGTTTAAACACTCACATTACTAAATATTTTACTGATGAGAGATATTAGATACCTCTTTGTGAAAATGACTATTTTATACATAACCAATTTTCAAGATGACAAATTAATGTTAAGGTTGGCCTGGTGATAATTCTGGAAAGTTATTTAAATAAATGGGGATTTAAATTGTAGTTGAAAAGATTCAAGTGAAAATTTTATAATAGCCTGATTGAAAGTTATCCTTACCAGTTCTTAAATTTTTTTTCTCATATTTCATGATTCTCTATCATTCCACATTCCTTTACTATAAATTCTATGAATTCAATGTATGTACTTTCTGGGTTTCTGAAAGTAAGAATGTTGGAAGCTGAAAATGAATAGGCTGGTGCTTTAACAGTTTGATCTCTTGCATACCTAGTTTCCCCTCTGCCTCATGCTGTCCTCTGAACCCTTCTTTTGTGAAATTGATCTCCTTGCTCTTTCTAAACTAGCTTGTCAATACCGTTCTAGGAATTGGTGACCATTGAAGATGTAAGCATAAGTTTCACCCAAGAAGAGTGGGCCATGCTGGACCCATCTCAGAAAATGCTACACCGATCAGTGATGCTGGAAATTATTAATCATCTGGTATCAGTTGGTAAGTCCATTAATGATATATATGAAAGATGTGAGGGTATACCTATTTCTTCAATAACAGTATCTGGAATAGCCTCTCTCTATTCAATTCCAATCTCTGTCCTGACTTTCTCATAGAACTTATAATTAGATGCAAGAAAGCTGCTCTTATTGATTACTTTAATCACAACTTATTTTACACCACACTACAATATAGTCCACACCATAATGTTATGTATCCATTAAAGTTAAATTATACATAGACCTAATATTTATAAATAATTATATTGTCACTGTGCTGGAGGATTGAATACCAAAACAAGAGAATTCTGAACATTTTTGTGTGATTATTTGGATTCCATTTGAAAGTAATATTTAGTGGAGAGATGAAGTGTCTGAAAGAACTGCTGATTTGGCATTCTTTGAATGTCATTGTGAGCATGGGTGCCTTCAGTCCTCCCTGGTATGGGAGCTTTCCTCTTTTATTCGACTGCAGTGAGTGAACTTCAAAATTTTCTCTGCTAAATACTTTCTCCCAGTGCCTTGGTTCTCTATTGTTGTTAACTCATCTTCTTGGCCTTGTCACTAATGCACATTTCTTGGTAGAAATGCTAAAATCCAATGGCTATTTTTTTACCATGCATAGGGTATCTGTTCTGCAAATCAGATGTGACTTTGTATCTGGAGGAAGGAAAAATCCTGTGGATGGGAGAAGGGACAGGATTCCTCCCAAGGCAGAGTGCAGGTAAGAGACAGAGACATTTGTTATTCTACAGAGATGGTTGCCCAGCCAGTGATTGAGCTTGGAAATATTAACTGACATAGCTGTGAAATTAATGTGGTTGTCTAAAATATAGTATGGGACCATGGGACAAAATTTCTCATGTATGACGTAGCTTCTTTAAATCTAAATTCAAAATGTTTCCTCTATATTTATATTTTCATTGAGGGGAAAACCTGTCAGTGTGTTTTTTAGGTCAATTTTCATGTCCCTTTTTCAGATTTTCTCCTTTAAATTTTTTTCTCCATTACTTTTTTAACAATAATTCTATCATGATGTTTTTTATAATTCCCAGTGTTCTATTTTTCCAAGATATATATCTTTTTATCTAAGCCATATCCTCCATGAAAGAGTCAATGATGAAAAAAGACATTCTCATGAGATTGTTGACTTCAATTTTGTGTCTCTGAATTTCATGCTACCAATTTGTATTTCCAGTTCTTCTAGCAATGGAAAATGAATATCAAAAACATGAAATGATATTCAGAGCAGTTTTGAAAAGAAAGGCTACACCCATCAACAGGTCAATGGTAAGTGTCAAGAGTGGGAACACTAATTATGTAAGTTAAAAACCTGTCTGTGGAATAAATTAGTGACCAAGTACAATTTGATGGCTGTCATTATGTTGGGAATACACAACTTCTGTGTCAAAACATCTGTATTGCTTGCATTCTGGGAGAAATTAAAAAGATTCCAAATGTACAAGCATTTCTCATGTAGCTATTTGAAATATTGAAGACCATAAAGTTAATCAGAGCTCCTTTAAATAAAATACTAGTAAATGGAAAATACTTGGCTCACCTGGGAATTATCTACAATGTTCACGAAATTAAAAGTAAGAAGATTTTCATTTTCATATTACAATGGATTGTTCTAAGATTCTTATGTAGAAAAATTAAGTTTATATGGAGACATTGTTAAGAAATGTTCATCTTCTTTCCAAAACAGGAATCTCATTTTAAAGAGGATTTCTTGGAATGGAGAAAAGCAAGGAACCACTGGGACACCAAACACTGTGCACGATCCCTTGTTGACAATTTGTATCTTGGTGAAAACAAGAAAAATGATTGTGTCTCACGTGAAGGGCAAGAATATTTGAAAGGACATAGGAACTGTTTACAACCTAGAAAATGCAACAAGAATGACCCTGGAGAGATAAAATATGAAGGTCATCTATGCAGCAAATCCTTTAATCAAACCTCTGATCTAAGCAGACTCAATGAAACTAGAACAGGGGAAAAGAATAGTCAATATAATTTTTCTGAGAAAGTCTTCAGTTACTTCTCTAAGCATAGACAACATGAGAGAACCCAAACAGGTGATAAAAAAAATGAATGCCACGTGTGTGGGAAAGCCTTCAGGAAGTCTTACAACCTTAAAATGCATGAGAAAGTCCATACTGGAGAGAAACTATACAGATGTCATCGGTGTGGGAAAGCTTTTTGTAAATTATACAACCTTCAAATGCATGATAAAATCCACACAGGAGAGAAACCATACAAATGCCATGTGTGTGGGAAAGCCTTCAGCAAATCAGTTCACCTTCGTCGTCATCAGATAACCCACACAGGAGAGAAACCATACCAATGTCAATTGTGTGGGAAATCCTTTGGTCAATCATGCCACCTTCGAATACATGCAAGGATCCACACTGGAGAGAAACCATATCAATGTCAATTATGTGAGTAATCCTTTAGTCAAAAATGCTACCTTAAACTTCATCAGAGAACACACACTGGAGAGAAACCCTATCAATGCCACCTGTGTGGGAAATCCTTCAGTCAATATTGCTACCTTAAACCACATAAGAGAATCCACACTGGTGAGAAACCATATGTATGTGGTGTATGTGGGAAAGCCTTCAGTCTATCATCTGGTCTTAGACAACATGAGAAAACACACATTGGAGACATACAAATGTCACCTATGTGGAAAAGGTTTCAGTACATGCTCTGGCCTGAGACACCATGAGAAAACACATATTGGAGAGAAACCATACAAATGCCCTGTGTGTGGGAAAGCCTTCAGTCGATCATCTGGTCTCAGAGTTCATGAGAGAACACACACTGGAGAAAAATAACATGCATGCCACCTGTGTGGCATACTCCTTGGCCATCACCCTAGTATGGTAAAATGAAGCATGACTTGCCTTGGAGAGTGGCCATTGGAATGTTGCCTGTGTAGAAAGGCCTCTCTTTAAGACCCTAACCTTAGAAAAATCGAGCCAGCTCAATGGAGAGAAACCTCATGAGTGGCACCTATGTGGGAAAGGCTTCAGTCAATCTTACTACCTTAGACTGCACAAGAAAATGTACAAGAAATCAATCGTAGGAATGTCAGCTGTTTGGGATGTCCTGCCAATGTTCTGCATGTAGGAACCCATGATGGAGACAAACTTGAGTTTCTGTAGCATATATTCTAACCTGCTATTACAAGATATAATAACTAAATTTTTTTCTCTGTAGTTCACATATTTTTGCTCCTGCTCATATTTTTTCCTACTTCCAAATTTGAAAATTATTTGATTCTTAACCTAGCTTCTTTCTTAGAAATATGTTAAGTTATAAATGCTCATCTGAGTGCTCTTTTATGCCAAAAATTCTAGTATTTGAAGCTTTTATTATCACTTCTTTCAAAGCACTGTTTATTTCCTTCTCTTGTGCCTTCTTCCTTGAACTGTGAGGTATGTATAGGTGTTCCATTTTGTGTTGAAGGACCTGAAGTGTGGAGATGGGATTCTATAGATCTTAAGGTGATTGATTTCTAATATAATCAATTATGCATTAAACAATCTGCATGACTTTAACTTTTTTAAAAGAAAATGGAAATGCTTAAAATTTAAAAAATAAGATTGTATTAGTTACGTACATGTCAAAACTATCAAATTGCATGCTTCCAATATTTGCATTTTATTGCACTTCAATTTTACCTCAATAAAACCATGAAAAAAATGTGAAGAAATGTTCAATTGTACTTGTGAAATCTAAATCTGAGCACCCCATAATTGAAGAACACCCTTTAATCAGTATGAAAAAGTTGAAGTAATTTGAATCCTCTCTTGACATACACAAGTCCCTGTAAAATAAACCATAAGAATGATGTTTGATTTAAAAGATCATAATAAGTGATCTTTCTTAAATGACATATGCTTATTTTAAATTCTGTCAAGAAAAGAATGTAGTAACCTACAATTTCAACTCTCAGCTTTCAACCAACCAGAGTGTTTGACAGGAAAGTCATATTGACACTATCCAGGTCCTAGACAGGGTTTCCTCAATCCTGTGTACGTTCAGACCATACCCCACCCCCTTGTATTCCTCAGGAACTTCTTGAGCTTCATTCACATTGGTTCCCTTGTGTCCACTGGGGGAACTTTTCAGAATTAAACAAATTTGAAAAAAAAAATTTGCATTTTCAAGGACTTCACATTCAAGTTTAATGTTCTCTCATCTCTCCATTTAATCTGGTATTTGCAAAGGTGAAGCAAGTTGAATGATTGAATTTACATTATTAAGTGACAGTTGTACTCCTATTACTCAGATCAACAACAATTAAAACAGAAAAAAAACAATTTTTAACGTGAAAGACATAATGAAACAAAAAGTTTGGTTTGCAATTTGTTGCATTTAATGATAATTTCCCCATGTTCTTTGAACAAGAAAACCAATATTAATTGGTGCTGGCATTTGTGTAATATGTAGAAAGTCTTGATTATACCACCAAGGAGATATATTTGGTAGTTTTTTTTTCTTTTTTCCTGGTTTTCACCAACCTCAGAATCAACTGGATTTAGAAGTTACAGATGAAATTTGTTTCACATGATTCTCTTTCTCAGCCTGTTCTCCATCTCTTTCAGTGCATCATTTAAATCTTGTTTGGATGTTCAATTTATGTTGTGAGCTGTTAGAGGGAGAAGTGGAAATTTTCTGTGCTTCTTTTCTAGTTATGTGCAGCACATTGCCAGAAACTTAGTGGCAACACCAATAAAATCCATTAAGTCACAGATTAATAGGTCAGAAATCCAAGTCAGAGCAGGTTGGATCCTCTGGAAGCCTGTCACGGGACCTCATGCAGGTGCTGGCTGCATCATGGTCTCCGTGATTGATTCTCTCTCTCTCCCAGTCTTTGGGGAGGGTGCAGTTCCTTGGGGTGTAGGGCTGTGGACCTGAATTTTGACACCCTGAGTTTTGCTTCCTCTCATATGTCTCCTTATATTCTGTGAGAATTTGCAAATTTGGGTGTGTTTGTGTTTGTTGCAGTTTTTGATTCTTTGGGCTGGCTAGACAAGCACTATACCACTGCACTATATCCCAGGCCCACAGTTGCTTCTTCTGTGCCTGAAGGAGACCTGTTCAGAGTTTGGTGCTGTCTGCAATCCTCCTATCACAAGTAATAGATTCATGTTACACCACCCAGCTTTTCAGGTTCTCTCAGGTGCCTTCCCTTTGATTAGCTCACAGTGCCTCTAATTGCATGAATAAACTACCCCCCTCATTACCAGTTTTTGTGGCTGTGAATAGAATATGTGACAAGAACAACTTATAGAACAAGCATTTTGTTTTGGACTCAATTTTAGAGTTTCAGTCCATGGCCACCTGACTGCAATGCTTTAAGCCTAAGGTGAGGCAGAACATCCTGGCACAAGGGCATGAGAGAGAAAAGATACTCTGCTAATGGCAACCAGGAGCAGAGAGAGTGAGGAGCCAGGGATGAGGTGCTTATTCCCCAAGGGCATTAGGGGACTATTTCCTCAAGCTCTGGCCCAATTTCCAGCAGTTTCCCTCCAGTAGCCCATTCAAATTATTGGTCAATCAATTCACTGATCAGGTCAAATCCATCTCTCCTAATGTAATCATCTCAACTACAAAATTTTGGAATATTTCTAGATTTTTAATATCAGACTTCGAGGAGACCTTATTTCCAAGCCATAGTCATGGACGAGAGAGCAGGGTGAGGACAATGATGGTGACTGAGAGCCACAGTGAGCCTCATGAGACAGGAGAGAACTTTGAAGATGAAGCCTTGGGTGTCAGATCCTTCTTAGGCTGTAATTCCTCCTTTAGATATAAATTGGAAAAACTAGTCATTCAATATCAGGTCACATCCTACCCAGGGGCTGGGACATCCTTTTTGTCCAAATTGACACAACCCCCAATCACTCTGACAACCAAAGCATTATGAGCCTCAAAAATAAAATAAAATGAAGGCTCACTGGTAGCTATTCAATGAATCACAAACCCACTGAAGAGTAGGACACTGAGGCAGAAACAGAAGAACTCATTTCCTTAACAATTTCCTTAACACTCTAGCTAGGTGCACAAGGGCAAGCCTATAATCCCAGAGACTCCAGAGCCCCAGGCAGGAACTTCACAATTTGAAAGCCAGCTTCTGCAATATGGTCAGGCCCTAAGCAACATAGAGAGCCCCTACCTAAAAAAGAAAGAAAGAAAAAATACAAAGGGCCAACGAACACTTGAAAAGGGTGCTGGATATCACTAGTTTTCAAGGAATGCAATGATAACCAGAAGAAAAAAATAAAAATATAACAAATGTTGGCAAGGATATAGAAGGTTTGTGAGTTAAAGCTCATAGTTGTGAGGTCACATATGATGATCAATAACATATCTATATGTTAATGAATTGGAAACAGTTCAATTTAAACGTGTGTTTGTAAGCACGTGCACGCATATGTGTGCATGCAAACAAATTTTGAAGAGGGCCCACAAAGCCTGGGAGTCTATACTACTTAGTATCTCTGATGTGTAGATTAGGAATGTTTGAGGTTCTGGCCATTCAATTTCTATTTTGTAGACTGTTTCCTTTTTATAGCAGGATCTAGAAAGTGCAATGCCAACCTCTCTGTGCAAGAGAACTTTCACCCTCATGTGGCCAATTCCATTTTGACTTGCTGTTGGCAATGGTGACAGAGACCAATGTGTGGACTCACCTCCTGGCCCTTCATGGAACCAGCCTCCGGGCAGTGCTGGTAGAGGGATGAGCCTTTGCTTTCATACGACAGGTTTTCTTGCCATTTTTGCACAGATTATTTCACCTAAACAGATGCCCTCTGGTTCCACCCACATCTCCATACCAGTAATGATTTGTATACTTCAAAATAGATAGAATAGGGACTTTGGATGTTCTCACACAACTACAAGGTATCACTGAGGAAGTAGATTTATTCAGTGAACAGAGGTGTGGAAATATCAGGTGGTACTCTGCAGATATATACAATTATTCTGTCAATTAACAGGAAAAAGAAACAAAGATAGAGGTGGTATGTAAGTTCCCTTCTCTTTATTTACTTTATTTTATTTCACACTTTTTTGTGGTATTTCATACTTGGATCAACTCAGTAATTTCCAGAACATTTTAATATTCAACTCACAGTTATCTTTATTCACTGAAATACTATTTTAAATTTCAAATCTGATATTTTATGTATGATTTTGGAGTCTATTGCTAAGTATTTATGTCCTATCTCAATAATATAACTTTTAAATTGTGTACTTGGGAAATATATGTAATTTGTTTCTATCCATTAAAAAATAATTTGGGGTATTTTCAGGGATATCTAATAGGTGCATCATTCTTTCCCATAAATATTTAAAAAGGAAACATTCTAAGAGAGTTGAATTTTTACTTTTTAATGACCTAATTTATATCACCAGTATGTCTGTAATTTCTGTATTTGATTCTATAAATTCTTTATTTTACATTGTATTTTTACAAATTAAATTAAGGAAATTTGACAGACTTCAGAGGAATTTGTTCACTAAAAATCTAGACCACTTTAAGGAGAAACTATCACCCTAGATACATAGAGTTCCTTTGGGGCAGTTTGATGGGGTCACTTTTCAAGGCCACATGATAACACTCCTAATCCTATCAGTGGGACTGAATTACGTCTATTCTAATCATCTCTGGGATATTTTGAAACTGATCACTTAACATTTCTTTTTACCTAAATATTTTGATACATGCACATTTGTAAAGTGAACACAATACATTGTCTAATTGTCACTATAGTGCTTCATCCTCCACCTTGGCTTCTCAAATAAAGAAATAATTGCACATTAACTGGACTTGGTGGTGCACACCTTTAATCTCAGAAACTCAGGAGGCTGAAGCAGGAGGGTTGCAATTTGGAGGCCTGCCCTAGGAACTTAGTGAGTCCATGAGCATCCTAGCAAGACTCTCTCTCAAAATAAAAACTGAAAGGACCAGAGATGTGGCTCAGTGGTAAAGCTTCCTTGGGTTCAATTCTAGCAGCTAAAAAACAAATAAATACATAACAGATAAAAATAGTTTCACATGAAATGTTACTCTCTTGTCAAATATGCCTCTAGTTTAGTGCATTGCACTGTAGTTTGCTAGTGATTGATACAAATGGACTAAGATTGTTTAAATTTCCTTGCATCCTATAGATCAACTTTAGTAGTTTCCAGCTCTCAAATGCCTTCCCCTCTATACCTCCAGAATTTACCTATTTCCTCATCCTTACTTTGCAAAGTCTTATTCTAAATTGATCCTTTATGAAGTCTGGTGGAACACTTCAGAAAGAGGCAACAACAATAAGTAAGTGTGGACTTTCCACCTGTAAGTTTTATGTTCTCTCATCATAATTTTGTGTTGACATCCACTACCATAGACTGATTGGGGATTCCTTTGTCCACGTCACTCTGCATTTCCTCAGCCTCACAATTAAAATGAATTCCAAAAATGAGGATGCCTCATGTCTTTTTCAGTCAGGTTTCTGTCTGCTGCATGTGCCTAGTTCCACCATTGTTTGGAGGCTAGATACATGCAACAGGTAAGAAACTTATCTGAAAAGGGACCCTTCTTTATACCTGTATATACAGGTATAAAACAAAGGTGTAAGGTGGAATACACTTTGTGTACAACCAGAGATATGAAAAAATGTGCTCTATATGTGCAATAATAATTGTAATGCATTCCACTGTCATATAGAAAATCAAAAAATTAATTTAAAACAATGAGCCGGTGTTTATACACCAGCTGCTCCACACTGGCTAGTTCTTAGGAAAGCAGGGTGTCAAGAAGGGTTAGCTTACTGCAGTTGTTTTCCCCAGCCTTAAAAAAAACTTCTTTCCTATAGAAACAATGAGCAATGAAGGCACACACAGTCCTCCACACAGGGAGAGCCAACAGCCAACACTAGCCATACCTCTTCTCCCCTGTTATGAAAAGAAACTCACTTGTACCTCACTAAGGGGGCCCGGCCAGCTGGGAAGGTTGCAGCAGGGCTGCCCCTGGAGGGAATTAGCAGCGACCAAACAGCACCCCGTCCAATCACCAGGGGCAGTGACCCAGGGAGCCAGGCAGAGGCAGCCAGCTGCCCAGGAAGGCCCCAGAGCAAGCTGCTGGTGAAGGAGCCTTCCTGACCAGCCTACCACCCACTGGCTCTAGCAGGAAGTGGTGGCAGGCTTGGGCCCAGGTGGGTCAAACTCGAGAGACAATTCTGTGAAACATAATGGGACAAAGTCAGTTGTTAAAAAATATAAGTCAGGATTCCAGGTCCGGCCAGGCTGGGTCCTCTGCAAACCTCTCAGGGCCCTCCAGCAGGTGTGGTCTGGGGCTGTGATCTCAGGAGAGGCTGCTGGTCCTCACATATCCCACAGACTGTTGGGAGGGTTCCATTCTGTGGGGCTGGGGACCTCAGTTTCCATACTCTGACTTCTGTCCCCTCCTACATGTCCCTGTCCCTTTCTATTCTATGAGGTACCCTTTATGATTTTTTCTTCCATTTCAGGAGAGGGAAGTCAGGGTCTCAGGCTTGCTGGTTTTGCAGTGCACCACTGCATCTCACAACCAACTCAAGGTTGTTTCTTTAATGCCAGTTAGAGACCTTCTTAGGGCTCAGAACTCTGCCTGAAATTCTCCTTTCATAATTAGAACAAGAAATTATCTGGCTCACCTGGTCAACTTAGGTTCACTCTGGATTTTTCCCATAATTGACAATGAATGGAAATTGTGTCTGCAAAATCCCTTCATCATTGCCACAAACCACAGCCCAGCCCTGAGACGGGGGTGCACAGAGCCCTGGACAATATTTCAGAATTACTTCCTCAACACAGTGACCTTCTGCTCTCTAAACAACACAGAGAGAGCGTGAGCCCCTCAGTTTCCTGGAGCTGCTCCTTAGTACTCAGCACAAAGTGCTGGGACAGGAGAGATGGAGCATGGTGAGGGGAGGAAATACACTTACTTCCCTGGGCATTATTGTCACAGCTCACTTTCTTCCTTCAAGAACAGGCTTTTCTCATAATCACTCTATACCAGTGATCATGGTGTGTTTGGTAAAAACTGGAGTTTTGTCTATAGTAATTGGGAAATATAGAAATCAGACTATCTGAACCAGAAATTATTCATTTTGTTTGTTTTTTTGTTTTGTTTTTGCTTTTGATGTTTCTAGAATTGTAGCTGCCTCTGATCATGCCATTCCCCAAACTATCCTTGCAAAATCTGAGCTTCCATGTGTGCTCCTTAATGTCTCAGGGCCTTTTGCTTCTGTTCCAATGATGTGTTGACTGATTGTCTCCACAATGGAAATTTAAAGACATCTCTGCTGGTAAGTCAACTGGATGAGGGTTAGGGAAAAAGAACAGGGGTGTCACAGGGTAGGTGGAATCCCCACATCCAACTTCAGGGTTCTCCCTGAGTCAGAACTAAGAAGGAGAAGTCTCAAGAACTTGGGCTCAGACCCCAAAACGTCATGAGGATCCATAGGGCATCTTAGCAAGGGTGTGGCCTGCGTAATGTCAGGGCCAGGGGAGGGTGGCACATCCCTGCATTATCTGAGAGGAACTGGGAATGGTGAGAACTGACTCACTGGTGAGAGTGACTTGTCCCTGTGTGGGGTGAGGAGGGAGATGGGGAGGATGGAAAGCAAGGGGAGGGGAGGGGGAAGAGAGTTGGAGAGACTCTAACCAAACACAGCCAGGTGCAGATGCCCCCCTAGGGGTGTGTCACCTAGTCTCCCAGGGGAGTGACAAGTGGATGGAGACCACGACTTGCACAAGGACTTTAGGACTGTGGAGCCCACGTGTGGAGAACTGGGGGACACAGGCACTTATGAACTGAACTACTGACACTCACTCCAGAAGAGGGAAACCTGCTTCAGGGCCAGCAGGAAACTGGTCTGCAGGGGTGTGGCCAGTATGGGCGGGGCCTTAGGCTCCTCTACAGCACCTTCAGGTCCTTGCTGGCCTGGGGCCCTCCACACCTCCAGACCAAGGCACCTCTGTCTCCATGGAGCTCAGCAGCAGGCTTGGTGTCCAGTAGGCTTGGGCTGCATCTGGCTCTGCAAGGTAAGGTTCGCATTTCCCACTTACGTGAAAATTTCGAGTCCTGAAGATATTTATGCTGAGCGTGCCAGTGTTTTCTTCTCAATGCTTAAAAACACATTATGACAAAATCTGTATATTGAACCAGTCCTGTTGGAACCGCAAGGTTACAGGATCCAGCCTCTAAGTAGGGACTTTGATCAGGGTCTATGTAGGGGGTGGATCGAATTAGAAACTTCTGTGGGCCCTGCATTCACACCAGTTATTCAGGTGAGGACATTCATCTGGACCATTCTGGGCTTCTCACCCGAACCTGGTTTCTATTTCCACTCGCCAGGTGAGCCTGGGTGAAAGTGAAGAAGCTCCCAGGGTCAATGTTCAGCCTGAGGAGGGAAGAACACCTGCCGTTCTGGGGCTGAAAACCCATTGGCCACAGAACCCTCAGCTGGATGAACTACACCTGTCTCAGTCGGCAGCTCTCAGCCTGGGGCCAGTAGTCCTGTCCATGGAGAGGCCTGGCAGGCAGGAAGGAGCCTGTCACCCAGGACAGCAGGACAGCAGGCTGCCTTGGGCTGCAGCACCACATCACTGCCCAGCACCTCTGAGACAGGTCAGAACATCAGGGACTGAACCCACAGTCCACACTAGAGGTGGACTCCTTCCTGGAATGCCCCACAAGATTCCTGCAGGTCAGTGAATATTTACGTACAGTAGTCCCTATGCAGCATGAGAGTGAGGGAGGAAGTCTTCAGACATGACTTGAGTTGCCCTTCATCACTAAGGTTGGTCAAGTGCACACACTACAGAGGGGTGCAGAGTTGAATGGCAGGTGCTCCTCACCTGAGCACTGCTTTTAGGTCATTGCTCTTCTTCACACACTCTGATGTCTTCTCTTCTGAGGGCAGGTACTGAGGTCTAGGGAGAGTAGTGAGGGCATGAGACCTAAATAAAGGGAAATGGCAAGCCCCAGCACCCAGGACTTCCAAAATCCTCCCCCCAGCCAGCAGGAGTACAAGGAGGCCATTCCCCTCTGCCCATCACACAGACAGACTCCACTCCAGGAAGGTCTCCCTATAGTTCCCCCTTGACGGGAACATTAGATTCGCTGCTGGACCTGGACACAATGCTTCAGCACAGCATGCCTCTCTGAGGTTCAGCACCTGGCCACAGGGACCTGTGTTCTCAGTGCCTCTGATTTCTAGACCCCAGTGCCTGTGCATGCAGAGCTCCACAGAAAGCTCCCCTCCTTCCACAGGAATTCTCCCTGACGTTTTCCTTCTCATCCTTCCAGCACCTGCACCCTGCTTCCTTTCTTCATGTGTTTCACTATCAGTCACTCAAACCGAGGGACATGAGAATTAAATCCCACAAAGCATTGGGGGTTCAAGCACAGGTACCTGAGCACAAGGCATCCTGAGCCACATGTGAGAAAAGAGTGGAAATGCAGTAAAAGTCACTTTGGTAGGAGAGGCATATTGTTTTCCAAAGGCTGCCCTGCTCAGACATCTTTTTATATGACTTCATTTACTACTGCTCAGAATTACAGTGATCTTTCACTTTGCAGGAAGGGTATCACTGGGCTGTGCTAGCTCCATAACAGGGATGTGCCTGCATCCCATGTTATAGGGCATAGTCTGTGAGGGGACTACCATCACCTTGGGCACTGACCTTACTAAAGATACAAGAGTTTACCTCTATCCAGATTTCAGAGTCATAGATTCCCAGAATTTAAGCCCTGCTTCTCAAAGTGAATCCAGGTCATTGGGGGTTTACGAAGCTGTCTTGAGATAAATAGTTCTCCTCCATGATTCTCCATAGAGATCACCTGCCTTGGTTTTCTTAAAGTCATTTTAAGAAGTATCATCACATCAAATACTCCCTGTGAACAAGGACAGCAGTGTTAGTGCTCTCAGAGAGGAGGGAAGAGGCATCTGCTTCATGTCCCTAGGAAGCCACAGACACTTTCTTGATCCCAGTCAGACAGGTTCCCAAAGGGAGAGAATGGTGACTGTATGTCACTGACTTGTGGTCTTTGCCAGCCAACTCCAGTGATTCTCAAGTTTTGCTCACAGTTTGAATGGCTTAAACATTATTTTAAATTTCCAGTGTCCAGGCCTGAAACAGTAAAACAAACTTTTGTATGTCAGTTATTAGCATTTGATAGGTTTGTTGAGAGAGAATGGGAAAATATAGTGATAGAGGATTCAGCATGCAGTATCAATCAGCTTGATTGCTGTATTCACTATTTTAGAGCCACCCAGTGTTCCCAGGGTGAGGCAAGTAGAGATTCTGTGTATAGCAAATAAACTTTGTGAAGAAAACCACTTTGAAAGGGATTTGCATAGCCAAGCAGTCAAAATATGGACATGGCATCCCACACTGGGGAGAATATTATTAACACTGAAATAAATGTTTAAGACTACTGAAGAATGACTTTAAATAGCCACAACATGCAAGGTCAAGATAAGCATTTCTCAATGTAGGTCCATAATTAGGCCCATCAACAGTTCCCCCTCTATGTCTTAAACAACCTGAGTAGTAAGACAATTTTATGTTGAGCTGTATGCACACAGCTAATAAGACATGTTATAATTAAACAAGGCTAACATGAGAAGAATACTGAGTATGCCATATATTAACAGATTGTAGGAATTAAATTATGAAATTAACTTTTTCCATTGGTTAAGTAGGTGTTTAGCCCACCCTTGGATGAAGATGGGAACTGTAGGTATCTTAATTTGAGTAGAATTCATTTTTATAATTTGAGTAGTCAAATTAAGGAGACTTTATTGAAAATGATTGACCCACGGTCCATGAATATGATTTGACAAATTAGTGTAATTTTGTAAAGAATCACTCCAAAGAAATTGAGTCACACAAATGTTCATAAAATGCATCTCACAAAGCAGTCTTTGAGTTTGATGTAGAGCTTTGATTTGCTCTTCTTGAAGGTCATTTTTTTTCTGGAGAACCAAGATGGCAGCATGTAATTGTTGACTGATTAATTTTTGATTCTCAAAAGTGGTGCTGATTTGTTGTGTTATGCTGTTTACAATCTGGGCAGTCTGTAAAGTCTGGGTTAAGGATATTGCAGCAGAGGCAGTAGAAGCTAGCATTGTAATAAGAGAAATGATTCCAGTCACGATATGGCCAAGAGTTTCTTCTGTTCCCTTTAGCCCTCGTTGTAACCAAGGTATATAACTTTCTTCCATAGACTGATTCAATTGTCTGTCAGGTTTATAGGAAGACAGATAATAGTACTAAATAAAGAAAAGTACTAAACTTATTGGCTGCAACACATGAAATTAAGAGCAGGTATTGTTGCTAGAATATGGTATTCCTGTTGAGCTAAAGGAATCATTAGTGGCAAGTCAAAGGATAGAGAGGTGACACAAGCTTGAGAATATAATTTCATATCATCATAAGAGTGGATTGAAACATTGGTTTGTTGACCCGCCCAGTGTATAGTGACGTTGATACCTCAAAGCAGAGCCCAGGAGCATGCATCCAAGTTAACAGTGGAAGACCTGCATGCATGACAAGAATTCCAAGGAAAAGTGGTGTTATCAAAAGCTTGTGCAGGGGTACACTGGGAACAAATAGGGACAAAATGCTGTTTACAGATTCCATTAAACTTTTGATCACGACGTGAATGAAGGTCCAAATGGGTCATCAGAACACACTCATAGAAAAATCCTGCAGAAAATGTAGTACAAGGATGTGTGGAAATTCTTTCAGTGATATTATTATGTGTAAAAACTAAATAAAAACAAAGAGGTTTGTCTGGCAAGGCAATGGAGGAGTTCCAGGGTACTTTGGAGAAACCTACTGGAGGAGCAATATCTGTAAACGGGTGAGTTTTACTGCTGAATTGAGGAAAGGGCTTATCTCTTTTTACATCTGTTAAGGAAAGGAGGATGAGGGATGAAGGTCCACAAAGGAACAGCCTGAGGGCTCTCAATGTTGAAAGCAATTAAAGGGCAAATGAAGAGTATAGACAGCTGGGAGACATTTTGATGTGAGTTTCTCCCAATCTGTTCAGCCTGTATGACCAACCCTTTGATGTCACCTCAGGTGATTGGATGTTTTGTTTCCTTTGCCATTTGATGTCCCTTTCTCCTCTTGAGAGTCAGTTGGTGCCTCAGGGAATCAGCTGTCCAGGGTTGCACAAGGTTTGCCGGGACCCAGATTGATTGGTATAGCGTTTTCTGGAAAGACACAAACAAAACTTTACCCTCAGGTTAATAAAGAGTCTGGTGGTTGCTATTGCTGTGACTGAGGGTGCTTCCAGACCCTTGGGGTAACTGTGAGGGACCTATTAATGACTCCCAATGTCTCTGTATTGGGGTATGGTTAGCATCATCAAATTTTTAAAAATTAAGGTGTTTAAGGTCATCTTGGTTAAAATATGAGGATTTGCTTTAGTTAGCAAGGGATTCCCCCTCCCCCCACTTTGAGTTTTGTGATTTGAGGCTTAGGATTTTGGTTGGCTCTCTCAAGCATGGCTTCTCCCTAAGGGTTACAAGGAATCACAGTAGAATATTGGATATTCCATTGTGCACAGAATTCAGCAAACTTTGGAAGTATAACTGGACCACTGTCCATTTTTACATTAAGTGGAATGCCTGCTGCCATAATGCACTTGAGTATATGTTAAAGGACAGAATTAGGTTTTTTCTCCACCATAGGGGTAGCCATAAGTATCTGAGAAAATCTGTCAATAGTGACATGTACATATTTTCATTTACCAAACAGGGTATGAGTGTAACATCCATCCACCATAAAAATAATGCATTTAAACACTGTGGATTGACTCCTGGAGGCTGTAAGTGTCCCAAAGGCAGAAATGGAGCACAACTTTTACAAGTTCTATCTGTTTAGTTTGTTGGATAGTGAGTGTAGGAGACAACTGTTTGAGGGAGTGGATGGACTAATGGAAATGAGCGTGAGCTCTGGTGCTGATTCCCAATCAGTAATGTTTACATTTTCTGTGGTTTGATCTGTTAAGCTATTAAGCTTTGAGATAGTTTCCAGTAACCAGTATGAGCTCTGATATGAATGGTAAACAGTGAATTAGTATATTTCTGGAGCACTCTTTGAAGAGAATAAAGGAATATATCCAAAGTTGATTTTGATTTACCTTTAATAAAGGAATGAGGAATCTGGGTATAAGATGGGTACAGTAAACACTATCAGTAAAGATATCTATAGCTTGTGAAGTTAGCTTTGATAGCCCATGAGATAACTCTAATAATGGAGGTGAGTTATTAGTTATTATAAGGTGGTTCCTTATAAGTACAAGTTTTGTATTCATCCCTGTTAAGATTATAAATGGCCACCAGAAGAACTGGCATCAGAAAAGATGAGTTCAGCTCCAGGGATTGGTTCATCACAAATTGTTTTTGAAAGTGAACTGTTTTACCAATTAAAGCTTGGATAGGTTTTCAAAGAGGCAAATGATTGTCCAATTTTCCTGGAAAAGCCATGATTGCACCCTGAAACAGGATATTATTTTTTAAAAGAAGGCTTATCTCCTGTTAATATCAAGGCAAGTTGATCAGGTACTAGCCAAAATAATTGAAAAGTCTTAGTGTGCAGATGATGTCATCAGACAAAAAAAAATCTAATTTTGTGGTAATTTTGGAAGAAACATTGGTAGAAAGAAGCACCCATTCTATAGGGTTACCTGGTTCCTGCAATAATGTCCTTGTCAGATTCCATCAACTAAGATACAAGTTAGCAAGTTGATTATTAACCTTCTGCAAGGTTAATAATTTTAGGAGTTAATCTTGTTAAAGACAAAGGGGATGCATCACCTTCCAAACACTGGAACAGAGGAGGTACAGCCTATGAAGAAACCTGGGGAAATGACTTAAGCCAATTTATGTCTCCTTTTGTAACTCATTCAAAGTAATGGGAGATGTTATATAAATTCTTGGAGCCTGTATTGAGATGTCTGCAGGGCTTAATATGGTTCCCAGAAAGTGAAAAGGAACTAGTTTTTGTGCCTTTTCTGGAGCTGAATTTAAAACCAATTTCTTTAAGCGCTAGTTGGACTAATTGGAAAATAGATTCTAGGTCCGGTGCAGAGCAATGGGCTTAAAGTCATCCATTCAATGAATAATCATGAGGTTCGTACCTTTAAAAAAGGCTCCAAAGCCTCAAACGTACAATACTGAGGAATGGTAGGCCTGGTTTTCATGCCTTGTGGTAAAACGTCCCATTGCCCTCCTTGACAAGGGACAGCTTGATCCAACAGATGCAGGAGGAATTGAGTCCTCTAGATGGCGATGTTGCAACATCCCTGACAAAGCAGGCTGTAAAGGCCTGTAGCCAGAAGAGGATGCTCCTTGCTCTGAGTTTTTATGTTCTTGCTCCTGTTCTTTCTTCAGTCTCAACATTTGCATTAGATCCCTGTTTTCTTCTACATCTGTGTTATCCTCCTCTTGTTTACCACCCCCACCCCCATCCGAGCAATGCCCAGCACTTTCTTTCATTCTTCTTTGCTTTCTGGTTTCTTTTGATCTTCTCTCCTGGCAACTGCCTGCCCAAACAACAGTGAGTGGGGGCAGGGGAGTGCTAGGCATTGGGATTGGAATTTTCCTGGTCACTTGGGGTCACACTATTCTTCCAAGTCCACTTCACCTTGAACATTAGAGAAGCTGGGGTACCCCCTAGCCTGGTCTCCGAGTGGTCCCCTGGGGAGTTTAGAAGGAACTGCTCCTACGGAGGCTTCCTTCAGGCATTCTGGTCAGTCCCTATGGGGTCCTGATGGTCAGTTTGGAGTTTGGGGCCTCTCTCTGTGCTGCAAGTTGCAGGCAGAGCTGTTTGGTCAGATCACGACACCTGACCAGAGCCCGAGAGTTGATCCTTTGGCCCATGCCTTGCCTTTTGGAGGCAGCCTTGGCAACTTTAAGGGAGACACCCTCTGGCCTTTGGACTGCTGTCTTCACACATAGGAGAGGGTTCTGCCCCGAGTGCCTTAAATTTGCCTGGCAGGTGCCAGTGCCAGTCACTCCCTCTACTTTTTTTGGCCCAGGAGGTGAGTAGAAAGCAATTTCAGGGTTTGGGTGGAAGACAGCAGGGCAGAGTGTTCTCATGTTGGTGTTATTGACAGATGGCTGCCTTGAAAACACATGGTCCAGGACAGATGTCTTCCTGATTATTCAAAGGCACATTGCCCTGCTTGGGGCAGAGTCCAGCACAAAGTTCTCACTAATACTACATCAAGTACAAGTTAAATTAGCCAATTAACTCATGGAGCAAAGAAAAGAAGCATAAATATAAAACAAATACAATGAGTTTCAATATGAAGAAGTGTTCAACCTCAGTGGTGATTTGAAAAAAAAAGATTTACAGTAATGCAATACATGCCATATTAGCAAACGCACTGTATATGCTGTCAATTAATTTGTATAGACTCTTTCCTATATTCTATTGCATGTCACTGGTTAATGCAATTCTGAGGGCATCTCACTGTGGTTGTAACCTATGGAGGCCTCTGTTGGCTTGTCTCTTCAGGTTTTCACATGCTCTAAGTTGTTAGAGAACATGCTGCGAGGGACTCTGTTGCTTCTGTTGTGTGAGGGTTCTCTAATGTAATCAGAAAGGGAAGTTCAATCTCCAGTCCCAATTAGACAGGAGAATACTTGTCATTTAATAATCATCCATATAGTAACATATATTGAAAATTCACTATGGTTCTCTACAATCTCTACATCTCCTGGGAAAGGATGATCTGTCTCCAATACTGATTCCTTCTCAGTACCTAATTATCTTTCCAGTTCATGCTGGGAAATTGCTGAACACAGCCTGCTTCTTCTTCCCCTTCCACAAGGGGCCACCACACATCTCCAGTGCTGCCAGAATCTATCCCTTCCATTCATTCTGTTTGTGTTCTCAAATCTGACTTTGCTGCTCCTCCCTTTTCTGCTGATCCTTGAAGATGCCCTCGAGCTCTTCCCCTGGTCTTCCTACCTCATCTCATCCCTGCAGAACTGGGCTTTCCATTCAGCCTTGGGCAGCAGGGGCTGTGCACTGGGTACATCTAGTTGGCCACTTTCAGCACACTCTATCAATAAATTTTGATATTGTCTTGAAAATACAACTTAGCCCATGTCATACTATTGCCCTCTCCATCATAGTAATATTTTTTTTGTTACACCATTTTCTTCTGGAATACTTTCCTGTATATTCATTTTTCATTGCATTTTCAAGTCTACTATTCTGCCAGGCAGTTGTGTCTTTTGCCCATGGGACCTCTGTCTGCCAAATTCCTGGCCAAATTCCTATCATTAGAATGCCTCCCATCCATGGGACACACACAGGGCTATTTATAAATGAATGCCTCCCATTTTGAGAGTAACCATCCCTTATGAATCTCCAACTGTGTGTGGAAAACCACTTTAGAGTAGTCTGGAAAATACAATCAACCTGAGAGGGTGTGTTCCAAGTTGAAGCCCTGGTTAGGGTCAGTGTCTGTGAAGTCAGATTGTGTCCCTAGAATGTGGTCCTGATGAGATTTTCAAACTGATTGACCCGAAATAAAAGGAAGTTCAGCAGAGGTCACATGTTCCCAGAGAAGGGGCACTGAAGAGTCCGGAGCCTGGGAGAAGAGCAAGTCCCTGCTCACCCGAGGAACCCTGCTGGCTGTCTTCTCCATCTCCTCCAACTCTTCTTTCCTAGGGAGTTACCCAGGCAATGGGATGGGAGACTCCTTGCTTCACAGTGAGAGAAACTGTCTCTGGGCATTTGGGCCATCAGAGCAGCATTTTATGATCTCTAAATTTTATTGTTTCTGCAGGGACTTCTTCACTCTTTCTGACTTGACTCTTAGTGAACCATTTTCCTTTTACTTGAATCTATTTGTGACTTTAGTTTCTTCTTTCATGATTTTACATCTGATACTACCAACAGCCAGTAACCAGTGGTATAAATCTAAATGATTCATAATTGAAATGGAAATAAATATGGACTATGAAATATGAGTGGGAAGCTGCAATGTATCTGGAAATTAATCAGTTGATCAAACTATGGAATAACACCCACATTTGTGTCAAAGGGAATTGAATTTATAAAATCAATTTAAGTGTGAAATAAAGTAAATTGAAAGTAAATAAAGAGAAGGGAACTTGCATACCACCTCAATCTTTGTTTCTTTTACCTATTGATTGACAGAATAATTGTGCCTACTGCAGAGTACCAACTGATATTTTCACACCTCTATTCACTGAGTGAATCTACTTCCTCAGTGATACCATGTAATTGTGTGAGAACATCCAAAGCCCCTATTCTACCTATTTTGAAATGTACAAATCCTTACTGTTATAGACATGTGGGTAGAACCAGAGGGCATTTGTTTAGGTGAAATAATCTGTACAAAAATGACAAGAAACTCTGTTGTATTAAAGCAAAGACTCAGCCCTCTAGCAGGTAGTAGAAAAAATATGAGTAGGAGCAAAAATATGTGAATTATAGAGAAAAATTTTAGTTATTAAATCTTGTAATACCAGGTTATAATATATGCTACAAGAATTCAACTTTGTCTCCATCATAGGTTCCTACATGCAGAACATTGGCAAGACATCTCAAACAGCTGACATTCCCACAGTTGATTTCATGTGCATCTTCTCATGCAGAGTAAGGCAATAAGATTGACTGAAGCCTTTCCCACATAGATGCCACACATGAGGTTTCTTTTTATTGAGCTGGCTCATGTTTTCTAAGGTTAGGGCCTTAAAGAGAGGCCTTTCCACACAGGCTACATTCCAGTGACCACTCTCCAAGGTGACTCTTCTTTGATTTTTTTAATGGTACGGTGATGGTCAAGGACTATGCCACACAGGTGGCATGCATTTTATTTTGCTCCAGTGTGTGTTCTCTCTTGAACTCTTAGGCCAACTGATCAGCTGAAATCTTTCCAACACACAGGGCATTTGTATGGTTTCTCTCCAGTATGTATTTTATCATGCCATCTCAGAAGAGAGTTATGTTCCATTTTTCCAAACACAAACACACCCAAATCTGCCAACTCCTACAGAATATAAAGAGACATATGACAGGATGATGGTTGATGGCCAAGGAGTATGTCACACAGGTGGTATTCATGTTATTTTGCTCCAGTGTGTGTTCTCTCATGAACTCTGAGGCCAGATGATCGACTGAAGGCTTTCCCACACACAGGGCATTTGTATGGTTTCTCTCCAGTATGTGTTTTCTCATGGTATCTCAGGCCAGAGCATGTACTGAAAGCTTTTCCACATAGGTGACATTTGTATTGTTTGTCTACAATATGTGTTTTCTCATGGTGTCTAAGGCCAGATGATAGACTGAAGGCTTTCCCACATACATGGCATTTATATGGTTTCTCACCAGTGTGGATTCTCTGATGTGGTTTAAGGTAACACGATTGACTGAAGGATTTCCCACACATGTGGCACTGATAGGGTTTCTCTCCAGTGTGTGTCCTCTGATGAAGTTTAAGGTAGCATGTTTGACCAAAGGATTTCTTACATAATTGACATTGATATGGTTTCTCTCCAGTGTGGATTCTTTTATGTATTTTAAGGTAGCACGATTGGCCAAAGGATTTCCCACAAAATTGGCATTGATATGGTTTCTCTCCAGTGTGGATTCTTGCATGTATTTTAAGGTAGCATGATTGCCCAAAGGATTTCCCACACAGTTGACACTGGTATGGTTTCTCTCCTGTGTGGATTATCTGATGACGTCTAACATGAACTGATTTGCTGAAAGCTTTCCCACACACATGGCATTTGTATGGTTTCTCTCCCTTGTGAATTTTCTCATGCATTTGAAGGCTGTATAATTTACAAAAAGCTTTCTCACACCGATGGCATCTGTATGGTTTCTCTCCAGTATGGACTTTCTCATGTATTTTAAGGTTGTAAGAATTCCTAAAGCCTTTCCCACACACATGGCATTTATTTTGTTTCTCACCTGTTTGGGTTCTCTCATGTTGTGTAAGCTCAGAGCAGTAACTGAAGACTTTCTCAGAAAAATTACGCTTCTTTTCCCCTGTTCTAGTTTCAATGAGTCTGCTTAGATCAGAGGATTGATTAAAGGATTTACTGCATAGACGACGTTCATATTGTATCTCTGCAGGATCATTCTTGTTGCATTTTCTAGGTCCTAAACAATTCCTATGTCCTTTCAAACATTCTTGCCCTTCACATGAGACACAATCATTTTTCTTGTTTTCACCAAGATGCACATTATCAGCAAGGGATCGTCCACAGTGTTTGTTCTCCCAGTGGTTCCTTGCTGGGCGTGTAAACCAAGGTCGAATACATGCAGGGCTGTGACATAGCTCTTCCTCCAAGACTTTCCATTCCAAGGAATTCTCTTTAGCATGAGATTTCTGCTTCATAAAGAAGATGAATATTTCTTAATGATGTCTCCATATAAACTTACAAATTAATTTTTCTACATAAGAATCCATTATAACATGAATATGTAAATCTTTTTACTTTTAATTCCATGAACATTGTAGATAATTCACAGGTGAGCCAAGTATTTTCCATTTGCTAGTATTTAATTTGAAGGGGCTCAAATTAACTTTATGGTCTTCAATATTTCAAGGAATAGCTACATGAGAAATTCTTGTGCATTTGGAGTCTTTTTATTTTTCCCAGAATGCAAGCTATACAGATGTTTTGACACAGAAATTTGGTATTTTCAACATAATCACAGCCATGAAATTGTACTCGGTTACTAATTTATTCCACAGACAGATCTTTAACTTACATAATCAGTGTTCCCATCCTTGAAACTTACCATTGACATGTTGATGGGTGTGTCCTTTCTTTTCAAAACTTCTCTGCATATCATTTCATGTTTTGGATGTGCACTTTCCATTCCTAGAAGAGTTTGAAATACAAATTGTTAGCATGAAATTCAGAGAGACAAAGTTAAAAATCAACAATCTCACGAGAATGTCTTTTTCATCATTGACACTTTCATGGAGGTTATGGCTTAAATCCAGAAAAATTATATTGTTGCAGTAAATTCACTTGCAGGTCAGCATGAGAAAGAAAGAAGAAGCAGAGCAAGCAAAGCAGCAGCAGAAAAGAAGTCCTTTATTGTATACAAGCAATCTTTTTATAGTATTGTGAACAAAGAAGGCAGCCTTCCAACAGCAATAAATCAGGTCTTTCAGCTAATTAAACATAGAATACAGAAGTTTTACTTTATAATCAGAAGTGACCCGCTTCTCATGGCTAATCTACTCTCGGCCTGGGGCATGCCGAGCTCTGATCTTGTTAAGAACAGATAATAAAATTTTTCTCAGTGCCCTCCTAGCCCACTTGGCAGAACATCCTGTTTGCAGGCAAGTCCTCCCAAGGACAACAGACACCTCGTTTTCAAGCATGTCCGCTGTTACCTATCTATACCTTGACAGAATATCCCGTTTGCAGGCAGACTCCATCAAGGACAATAAGAGTAACGCAGTCACATCTGATTCTCTACATTATATATCTTGGAAAAATCGAACACTGATAATTATAAAAGATTTCAAGATAGAATTGTTTTTAAAAATGTAATTTAAAGGAGAAAATCTGGAAAAACACATGGAAATTGACCTAAAAAATACACTAACAGGTTTTTCCCCTCAATGAAAATATAAATAAAGAGGAAACATTTTGAGTGTAAAATAAAATGAGCTATCTCAATACATGAGAAATTTTGTTCCATGATCCCCTACTATATTTTAGACAACCACATTCATTTCACAGTTATGTCAGTTAATATTTCCAAGCTCAATCACTGGCTGGGCACCCATCTCTGTAGAATCACAAAAGTCTCTGTTTCTTAAGCACTCTGGCTTGGGACCAACCCTGTCCCTTCTCCCATCTACAGATTTTTCCTTCCTCTAGATACAAAGTCCAATCTGATTTGCAGAACAGATACCCTATGCATGGTGAAAGAAAGCCATTGGATTTTAGGGTTTCTGTTAAGAAATGTGCATTAGTTTCAAGGCCATGAAGATGACTTAACAATAATAAAGAGAACCAAGTCACTGGGAGAAACTATTTAGCAGAGAAAAGATAGAAAGCTCCCATAGTATGGAGAATTGAAGGACACCCATGCTCACGATGACATTCAAACAATGCTTGCTGAACCAGGCACTTCATCTCTCCACTAGATATTACTTTCAAATGGAATCCAAATAATCACAAAAAACGTGCAGAATTCTCTTGTTTTGGTATTCAATCCTCCAGCACACTGACCACATAAAGATAATTATTTATAAATATTAGTTTATGTAATAATTTAATTTTACTGAATACATAACATTATGGTGTGGACCATATTGTAGTGTGGTGTAAAATAAGTTGTAATTAAAGTAAAAAATAAGAGCAGCTTTCTTACATGTAATTATAAGTTCTATGGAAAATCAGGACAGAGATTGGAATTGAATAGAGAGAGGCTATTCCAGATATGTTATTGAAGAAATATGTATACCCTCACATCTTTCATATATATCATTGATGGACTCACCAACTGATACCAGATGGTTAATGATTTCCAGCATCACTGACTGGTATAGCATTTTCTGAGATGGGTCCAGCATGGCCCACTCTTCTTGGGTGAAACTTATCCTTACATCTTCAATGGTCACCAATTCCTAGAACGGTATTGACAAGCTAGATCAGAAAGAGCAAGGAGATCAATTTCACAAAAGAAGGACTGAGAGGACAGCATGAGGCAGAGGGGAAACTAAGTGTGAAGGAGATCAAAGTGTAAAGCACCAGCCTATTCATTTTCAGCTCCCAACATTCTTACTTTCAGAAACCCAGAATATACATACATTGAATTCATAGAATTTATAGTAAAGGAATATGGAATCATAGAGAATCATGAAAAACATTTTAGGGCTGGTAAGAATAACTTTCAATCAGTCTATTATAAAATTTTTCACTTGAACCTTTTTAACTAAAATGTAATTCCCATTTATTTAAATAACTTTCCAGAATTATCACCAGGCCAACCTTAACATTAATTTGTCATCTTGGAAATTGATTATATATAAAATAGTCATTTGCACAAAGAGGTATCTTAGATCCCTCATCAGTAAGATATTTAGTAATGTGTTTAAAAGGCCAATGAATTTCTTTATATCTTCAAAACATGTTTAAACTATAACCCTAAAACCAGAACAATGCAGACATTCTTGAACCAATCTCCAGAATTTTTGAGAACTGAACAAACTGCATGTAACTTGCTGTCAGTAGGAAGAGTCACTCTTCTCACAATGTGACCAAGTAGGTCAGAATAAGGTTAAGGACTGACATTTGAGCAGCACAAGGCAAAGTCTCTGAGACTTGGACTCTGAGGCAGAATCCCAGCAACCATCCCTCTACTACAACTCTCATCCTCAATTCTCTCTTGAGCTCCAAAGACTACTTTTCAATCTCTCTGATATCTTGATCTCATTTCTCTGTTAATTTATTGTTTTCATGTATCCAGTTCTTCAAAAAATTTGCTCCATCTACTATGTGATTTACTAGTATATTTTAATGATAAACATCAATTAAGTTAATATAAGTTGGTATAAACAACTTCCAGTACAAAATATGAAGGAATATTTTATTAGTAAGTTATAACAACATTGGGAATAAAAATGATCATGATTAATTTAGGGTTTTTTTGGGGGGATTATCAAAAGTTGAAATTTATTCCATAAAACTTTAAGTTTAAAATTGCAAAAAGAAATTATTTCTCATGCCTCCTCTAGCCTAGGTCTTTTATTTTTTCTCAGTAGGACTTCAATGACTGTGGCACTGGGTCAACAGAATTTACGTGCTAGAATATCTGCCTCCATGTTGGGCTGTGAGGTTCTACTCCTCACTCATTTCCCTCACCTGAATTCACTACAATCCAAACATCATTTCAATAAGTAGCATCATTAATCAGCAATTATTTCAAATGGAGTCATAGGCAAAATGTCAGATTCAATATGACCCATTCTTTCTGGAAGTACACAGCCAGGAATGGTACCATGGTATAGTGGTGTCCTAACAGGAAGGACATCAGCTGCCTGCTGATGAGTTCCTGACCCAGGGTGACAACTGCAGAGTTGTGGGGTACAGGAGTAACTCCTGCTTGCACTGAAGACTTGGCATCTCTGTCAATAGGGGGAAAATTTCAATAGAAAAGCCATTCACTGCTCACCCACCGATGGATTGTTAGCCATGGTTTTGCTTTCTGCAATCTTGCTCTTCACTCACACACAGTCCAAACAATTTGCAGAAAATACTGTGGATGAAGAAGAAAAATCATGATATTCAATACATTTAGAAGACATCCTGACTCCTCTCTCATGAAATCCTAGACATTCTTTTGTCTAAAATGCAGTGCTAACACTGGGAAAATTCAGATTGCCCAAGAGTTATAGGTGCAGTACTCTGTTCATATTCCAAGAAAAAAATTCAAAAGAATGGGAACATGATTGCTAACAAAAATGAAGGAATTAAACCTCCATATATGCATTTCCATATATATGGAATACCTTGATTTTCACATGTGAATTGCCCGATAAAGGGTCCAGAGTTTTAAAATGCTCTTAGAATTTGAAGAAGTATCACTTTTTTAACCAACATGCAGACTTTGGTTTCCACTTCTAGGGAAACATTGTGGAATTTCTCAGATTTCACTGATTTTGCTTTATTTGTTAGCAGAGGTTCTGTAAGTTAAATTGTGTCCCCTTGGAGTCTCACTCCCTGCCACCCCTCCCTCACCCATAAGGTAGGTTTATTTTTCCTGGATTTAGAAGCAGTCAAGTCAGGATCTCTATTATGAAAGCATGAATCAACTCAAGTTGCTTTTAATTTTGAGGAATCAATGATACCATCCTGCCAATCCAGCCCTTATAGTTCCATTTATCCAAATCAGCTTAAGTACTGGGTCCTAGTGGGAGTGTCAGGGCTGGTCACATTAATTTATATTAAGGATGTTCAGAAATGATGCTCATAGATGATGACTGGGATCAGGATGAAATCTATTTGGTTAGTCTGGTCATTTGCTAACGTGCTGGTTGAAACCTTTGAAATCCTGTTCAATATCCATTCATCAGCAGCTATGATATTTCTGTTTTAATTGTAGATCCATATATATGAGAGAGATATTTATAAATTATAGTGTATCCATCAACATATGACAAATTCTGTGGAGGAATTATGATTTTTATTACTAAGACTAAAATTCACTCACATTATTGTGCCTCCACTGAAAAAAGAGAAAAACACGTGCAGTGATGTATCAATATATCCTAAATTTTGTGGAGGAATTACAATTTTTATTATGAAGACTAAAATTCACTCACATTATTGTGCCTCCACTGAAAAAAGAGAAAAATCCAGGTGCATGATGCACACCTGAAAGACCAGCCACCCAGGAGGCTGAGGCAGGAAGACCAAAGTTCAATGCCATCCTCACAAACAGCCAGGCTCTAAACTACTAAGTGAGATTCTGTCTCAAAATACAAAACAAACAAACAAACAAACAAACAAACAACCCAAAACCACAAAATAGGCTGGGGATGGGGATGGGACTCAGGGGCTAAGCACCCCTGTGCTCAATCCCTGCTCTCAAACATGAAAAATAAAAATAAAAAAGTGCTGGGAATGTAGCTCCATGGCATGATTTCCCTGTGTTCAATCCCAATCAAAAACAAAGAAACAAAACAAAGAAACAGAAAAGAAAACAAAAAAAGCACCAGTAATTTACTAAATGTGATTATAAATTTTCAATATTGGGTTCTTATCATAACCCTGTTGATTAAAGGGCAATTCATAAATTAAAAAATGACCTAAACAAAGATTTACATGGTCTTCATTAGATAATGAATTTATCCAACTGGAAAATAAACAGTAACATTTTTCCCTTTTGCTTCAGTGCAAAAGAAGATACCAACACAACCTTGAAGCTGATCTATGATAGTGCCTCTGCTGTTAAAGAGCACAAGCCCTACCTGTCAGGGCACGGTCTTCCTTCACGTTTATCAAGTTCACTCTCCTTTCCCAGACCCTACCATCCAGGATCCTCCAGTGCACAGACCCCACCTCCCAAACCTCATCCTCTTTTTCTTATCACTGCTCAACTTGTTACATTCTTACTCACTTCAACACACACTCATCAAGCTCATCTGGTCTTCATTACACTATTTCCCACATTTGTCCTCCAGCCCCTGTAGCAGGGGAATGCTTGTCTGTATCTCTTCTTCAACTGCATCTGAGAACCCTTGACTGTAGTGGCCATCCATACCTGAACTCAGAATCACGACTCCCATTGGCTTTCAAAGTATTTAGAATCTGATATATTTTTCTAAATAAGTCATAATTGCATGATCCACAAAAATTTTTCTTGTCAAAATTGTTGAAAATCACCTTCTAATTTCATCCATATTTTCAAAAGATTAGTACTCCTGCTGCTAAGAATATTGTGTTAGTTCACCAAGTTTGAATGGGATTTCATAAGAGTTTCATAACTTTCATAACAGTAAGACAAAAACAGGGCGGCTTTAAAAACAAATTGATTTTCTCATGATTCTGGAGGCTAGGAGTGTGAGGTCAACATGTCTGCAGGGCTTGTTTCTTCTAAGACCTGTGTTCCTTCCTTGTACATGCTGGTCGCCTTGTGTCTCTACATGGTCTTCCTGCTCCCAACTCTTCCCCAAACTCTTTCTATTGTGAGGGTACTGATCATATTGCAATGGTGTCCACACAATTATCTTGATTGAATTTTCCTCTTTTAACACCATATGTCCAAATACATTTAACTTCCAGAAAACAACAACCTAGCTATAGAACATTTTTGAAGAAACTAACAATTGGTTTATTCATTCATGTGGGCAAAGTTACACTAATCCACATGCTATGTGATGTCAGCAAGGGTATTGGTACAACTTGTCCTCTCCTTCCAGGTCCCTTAGGAAGACATCAGGGAGGAGTCTCTCTGTATCCTCACTATCAAGGTAGGGTTTGAGGCATTCCTCACCACTGAGATGCCAGCTTGGGAATTCCCAGTCCTCCCATCATGTTTCAACATGCATTTGGTTCCTGATTGCAGAAGAATTAAGTAATTGTACTGTGGTGACACAGGCATACCCATGTTTATGGCAGCACAATTCACAATAGCTAAACTATGGAATCAGCCTCGGTGTCCATCAACAGATAAATGCACAAAGAAAATGTGGTATCTTTACACAGGGGGGTTTTAGTTAGAAAGAAAAATGAAACTCTGTCATTTGCAGGAAAACGGATGGAACTAGACACCAGTAGGTTAAGGGAAATAAGTCAAACTCAGGAAGTTAAATGTCCTGTGTTTTCTCTCACAGGCAGAAGCTAGAGAGGAAAATAAGAGTGGTTGTGGATGTCCTAAGAATGACAGGAGATCAGTAGAGGAAAGGAGCAAGGGGTGGGAGGGAGGCAGCAGGGGCCTAAGAAAATGCTGGGGAGTGATATTGACCACTTTATGTTGTATACTGTGTGCATGTACAAATACGGAGCAACAAATCCCATCATTGTGTACAAATACAATGCAACTCTATAAAAAATGTAGAGAAAACTAAAAAGAAGTCAGGACAGGTCAAGACACCAAGAGAAAACTTCAATCACCAGAGACAAAATATAAACCCAAAGGCATGCCCTGAGTGGTTTACAAAACTCAGCCACACCCTACCTGCCCTCAGTAACCACCCAGTTAATCCCTTTAAGGCTTTGAATCACTGATTAGGTGAAAGTTATCATAAGCCAATCTCTCACCTCTAACTTTCATGCATTGTCTCTCATGCAAGTCTTCTGAACCTCAAATCTAAACCATGAACCCCTGACCTCATAATTCTCAGTGTTCAGGATGGGATAAATCCTCTACCCAATGCTGGAGATATGCCTCTTCCCAATGCTGGACATAGTTGAGTGGTTCTTCCCTAGTGCCTTTTATATTTTAGCAATGCAGGCATATAGTACACGAGAACAGCTTTAAACACACAGTAAGGGAGAAATCAATATGAACCTATGTCAATGATATAAATGGAAAATACAATTTGATAAAATTGGATTACAACAAAAACTCCAGCTCTGCAAGATTTTCATAATCTGGTTAATCCATAAGAATGCAGCTAATGGAAAAAAAAATCTCTACCACTTGAATCAGAAGAGCCTTTTCATATTTGGTATTTGGTACTGGAGATTGAACCCAACAGACTCTTACTGCAGAGCCACAATCCTAGTAATTTTTGTATTTTTCTTTTGAGTCAGAGTCTCACTACGTTGATGAAGACCCTGGTACATTATTTAGGAAGGCCTGGAACTTGCAATTCTCCTTTCTTAACATTGCAAATGACAAGGATTACAGATATACATGAGTTCATTTCCATTTCAATGATGAGTCATTTAAATTTATAACCACTAGTTATTGGTTGTTGGTTATAGCAAGATACAAAATCATTGTAGAGGAAACTAAGATCATAACCTAGATTCAAGACAAATGGAAATGGTTCCCTAATTGTCAAAGCAGGAAGAGTGGAGAAGTTCCTGTTGAAACAATACAATTTAGAGATTATAATGCTGAGGTGAGGCACAAATTCCTAGAGAGAGAGAGGGTTTAACTCACAGTGAAGCAAAGAGGCTCCCATCCCATTGTCTGGAGAACTCACCAGGAAATAAGAGTTGGAGGAGAAGACAGCCAGCAGGTTCCTCAGGTGAGCAGGGACTTGCTCTTCTCCCAAGCTCTGGACTCTTCAGTGCCCCTTCTCTGGGAACATGCCACCTCTGCTTGACTTCCTTTTATATATGGATAATCAGTTAGTAAATCTCATCAGGGCCACATTCCAGGGATACACCCTGGCTTCACAGACACTGATCCTATCCTGTCTTCAGCTGGGAACACACCCTCTCAGGCTGATTGGTTTTCCCAGACTACATTAAATCTGTTTCCCCACACCTAGTTTGAGATCAATGAGGGATGGCTCCTCCTGAGGGGGAATTTGCAAGATAACTTGGATCTTCACTCACTTATAAATAGCCCTGTGTCCATCCTGTGCATGGGAAGCATTCTAATAATAGGAATCTGTCCAGAAAACCAGCAAACAAGTGTCTCATGGGCAAAAGGCACAATTGCCTGGCAGAATAGTGGATTTTAATATATAATGGAAGGTGAATAGAAATGTTTTCAAGAAGAAAATGGTTTAACAAAAAAATTGTTATTGTGTTGGAGAGGGCCATGTTAGGGCATAGGCTTAATTTTATTTCCAAGAAGATATTGATAATTTGTTGCAAGGGTCTTCTGAAAATGGCCAGTAGAGGAACCCAGTACAGAGCCACTGCTGTCCAAGGCTGAATGGTGTCGGGGTTTTAAGCCCTCATTCCTTCCTGACCTGCGGGAGAGTTGGGGAGAGCATGCCCCCACCAGGACAAGCCAAGAAAGGAGAGGGCCAACTGACCACTCACTCAGTCCTCCCTCGCCCAGAGGACAATCAGACGTGTCATGGAGACCAGTCAAAGCAGGATGTTGTTTAATGAGAAAACATACACAGCTAATATAATGTACAGGAGCCAATCAGGATAAAGGTCAGCAGGGTTGGGAGAGGTCCTGTGTACACCCATCCTACAGGCAGTAATGGGAGACATGAGCTGTCCATGAGGGTGAAAGGGTTCTGAGCCTATCCTAGAGGTGCTCCATTTTTTTGTCACAACCCACAACAATGCCTTCTGGCTGATTGCCAGGAGCTATCTTAGCCACATGTGGCCCCAGGACCAGGAATCAGGGTAACAGCCAGCAAGTTAGGTTTCCTCTTTTCTGATGCAGCATGCCCTACATGTTACATCATGCCCTACAGAATGGGAAGCACAATTCTGCAGAGATTGAAAAACTGCTGTGACTCCATTTTTGAAAACCCAGCTCCTACCTCAAAACCTGTCTAAAGGGAGGGGGCGGTGACCCTTGTCCTTGGAAAAATCAACAGAGCACTCCTAGTCACATAGCAATCCTGCTGAGTTGTTTTTCTGCAAATAACAGGATAGATCTGTAGGGTCAGGTGTCCCTAACTCAGTTAAGCTAGGTGGGTACCCATAGCAACCCCCTAGCAGTCAACAATCAGCATGAGAGAGGGAAAATTTCTGAAATGCCAGGTGACCATCTCAGTAGTGTTCATGATTGATAACATGATTAGGCAACCCTGCAGTTTAGCCTATACACTCTTACAACCCCTCCTGGCTTAAACCAATCAGTTCAAATGTATCCATCTCTTGAACTCACCAATCACCCTTAACCAACTTGTTCCCACCAGTGAAAGTCCTAATCAGTGTTAGGAGTTGTTGTTTGATTTTCCCCACGATATGAAATGATTTGCTGTGTGATGTTGTGATGCATAGAGTATTCCCCCCAAAAACCTATAAATCCTCAATGAACTAAGGGCTGGGACTCACTCCTCAGGACCCCTGTGTCAGAAATGGTTGTGAGTCCAGGCTCAAGCTTGCAATAAAGACTCTTGTGTTATTGAATCAGATTCAGCTCCTGGAGCTCTATTGGGGATTTTAGCCCCATGCCACGAATCTGGTATTACAAGATGAGAAGAAGTAGGAAGAGCAGGGAAGAGCTGGAAGGTGTCTCCCAGGGTTAGAGGCCAGAGGAGGAGCAGATTGTCAGCTTTGAGAATAAAAGGTGAATGTATAAAATGAGTAGACTGTGGCAGCACTGGAGACAAGTAGTGGCAAGCATCAAAGGTGAAGGAGAAGCAGGCTGTGTTATCTAGCAATTTCACAGTCTGAGCCAGAAAAACATTCTGATACTGAGAAGGAATCAGTATGGGAGAGAAATTGGCTTTTCCCAGCAGATGTAGAGAATGTGGGAGGTCTTGCCAGCTTACAGATTCTCTGTGTCCACTTCCTGCCCAAAGAAATTAGAAATCCCTGCAGTTTTCTTTCTTTCTTTCTTTCTTTCTTTCTTTCTTTCTTTCTTTCTTTCTTTCTTTCTTTTTAAATTATTCTTTGTCTTGTTGATGAAGTGGTGTTATAGTTGAAGCTTCGTCCCGGGATTTAATAAACTGACTGTAAAGGATGATGGAAAAGCTCCATAAGCTCAACAAGCCCAAACAACCATTTACCTGTCTGAGATTTTATTAGCAGGACCATAGTGGTCCGTCACAGAAGAGAAGGGGATCCTGAGAAGGGGAGAGAGAGAGAGAGAGAGAGAGAGAGAGAGAGAGAGAGAGAGAGAGAGAGGAGGGGGTAAGAGAGAGGGAAGAGTAAGAGAGAGAGGGAGAGTAAGAGAGAGTAAGAGTAAGAGAGTGAACACGAAAAGGGTGTTGATATTTATGGGCTTAACACTGGATGAGGAGGAGCAAGGTGATGGGCTGTTACTTCTTCTTTGGCTGAGAGTTCACGCCACTTCAGGGATTAGAGGTGCGCCAGTCAAAGTTTGCACATTCACAGGGATTGGAGGTGATGGTTCGCGTGCCATTCAGTGCATCATGGACCTGAGCTCCCAGAAGAGAAGCAGTCTGGGCGCCATCTTTACCAACATTCCTCCTTTTTTGGTTTGATTTGGGGGCATCATTCTCGATCTGGCTACTTCCTGCTGAGTAGGGACATCATTTAGAGGGAGGGAAGGAGGTCAGTTGGTTGGAGAAGGGCCAGGAGGCCCCATATCCATGCACTGAAAGCATGGATTTTCTCTGGGGAGAAGTCCATGAATGTGCCCTGCAACTTTGAAAAGAAGCAGCATTCATTTCTGGCATGTCATCCAGTCTTTAGGGCTGGTAGAAAAAGCCTTTGCCCAGGAGAAGGCAGATTAGAACATATAAAGCTGAAAACCAAGGGCTTATTTTTTCAGCATGATGGGGTAGAGATAGCCCTTCGGTGGAGTTGTCATTCAGTATCTTCATCTTTCAGCACTTGGTGGAGGTTTCTTGGGATGACTGGATGTGCATGTCATCCAGATTGTTGGCAAGTAGCTGGTAATCCCTGAGGAGCAGCTGATTGAAAGTTTGGTTAGAGATTTTGTTAATTTGTCCTTGAAGGAATTTTAAAATGCAAGGAAGGAAAGCACAGAATAAAAAGACCAACTAGAGGTCCCAGTATCAGAAGAATCCAGCGGATAATGGGGTTTGTGAAGAGGTCTTCTCTGGAATGGTTTGAAGAGTGGTGTGTGACTGAAAAACGGAGCTTGAGAAGGTTATCTGGGGATATCTCACAGGTAAATCTGGGTGATTGTGGGTTTCCTGCAAGGTTGTGAGCTGTGGTGGGATTGTTCTCTGGAGGGCTTGCCTTCAGTTTTAACCTAGAAATATGAATCCAGGGGGTTAGGTTCTTTCCTTCCTGTTGGAGTTTTGCAGCATTAGGTGCACACAGGACTACCTGTAATGGCCCTTCCCATTTTGGGGTTGGGGGGATCTTTCTCCTGGGGAAGAAAAGTAGACCCATTCTCCTGGTTTGAGCAGAAAGGAGGCAGGTGAGTTCTCTGGATCCAGAAGCAACAAATCTTGTTGCTTCCATAGCTCAGAGCATATAAGGAAGAGGAGGGGAAGAGCACATTGGTTGGGAAGGGGCCAAGGCTCTGGTGAGATTCCTGGGGGGAGAAGGAGACGACCATACATTATCTCAAAGGGGGAAGCAAGGGATGGCTTTTTTGGTAAAGCCCTCATGTGTAGTAGGGCAAGAGGGAGGAGTTTAACCCAATCTAAATGAGTCTCTAAAGATCGTTTCATTATGATGTCTTTCATTGTGTGGTTGGCTCCCTCAACCTTACCTGAGGCTTGGGGGTGATAGGGACAATGAAGGTGCCATGGGATGGACAATGTCTTTGCCACATTCTGGGTTACTTGAGAGACAAACTCAGGCCTGTTGTCAGATTGAATTGAAGCAGGCATCTCAAACCGAGGGATTACTTCAGTTAGGAGGATGTTATCCACTGTGGTAGCCCACTTATTTGAGGTGGGGAAGGCCTCTACCAAACCAAGAATGTGTCTATTAAAACTAGTATGTACTTGAAGTTTTTTACTCTGGGCATGTTGGTAAAGTCAATTTGCCAATCTTCCCTGGGAATTTGACCCCTAGCCTGATGAGAAGGGAAGGTTCTGGGTTTTAAAGATGTATTGGAATTCACTCTTTTGCATATCTGGCATGAGGCTGTGATTTGCTGTATCACTTCTTTATCCCGGGGAGTCAGAGTAAAGAAAGAGTGGAGAAAAGCTTTGAGAGACTGCGGACTGGTGTGAAAAATGGAGTGGAGGTAAGTAAAGAGGGCATGTTTAGGTGGGTCTCTGTTATTGGGTAATGATGGAGAGCATGTGGCAATGAGAGATGTGGTGAGGTCTGAAAGAGCAGCTGACCTGGCTGCCTGATCTGCTTTTGAATTCCCCTGTGTGACGAGAGAGTAGTCATTTTGGTGTGATCTGCAATGGACAACTCCAAGTTTTTTAGGAAGCTGGGAGGCTTGTAGTAGCTGTGTGATGTATGTGGAATTGGTTATAGAGGTGCCCTTTGAGTTCAGGAGACCTCTCTCCTTCCAAATTGCTGCATGAGATAAAAGAATGTGGAAAACATATTTGGAATCAGTATAAAATGTAAGATTTTTCCCTGCTGCCAATTTGTAGGTTCGAGTTGCAGCTACCAGCTCAGCCTGTTAGTTGGTGGTATTTGCAGGCAGGGGATTGGCTTCTATTACTTGTGATAGGGACACTATGGCATATCCACGTTTTCTGATCCCCTCATGCATAAAGGAACTGCCATCAGTGAACCAGGTGTAATTAGATTGGCCTAAAGGTTCCTCAGTGATATTAATTGGGCATGGGAGGAAGTTTTCTAGAATTTCCCTGCATTTATGTATTGGGGACTGTGTTTGACCTTGAGCCTGAATGGGTAACAGAGTTGCCGGGTTGAGAGGGGCGCAGGTTTGGAAGGACATGGAGGAGTCATAGAGGAAACAAACCAAGAGAGAGAGAATTCGACAGGGAGGGAGGGTTTGCAGTCCTTTTTATGTTAGCAAGTCCTTGAGATGATGAGGGGAGGTGACAGTGATTTGGGCTCCAAAGGTAGGCTTTTGTGATTCCTTTAATAAAAATACAGGAGGCCGCCAAGGCACGGAGACAAGGAGCCCATCCCTGGACAGTTGGATCCAATGTTTCAAAAGATATGCCACCGGAGCAAAGGTGGGTCCATACACTTGTCCCAGCACCCCCAAGCCTTGCCTTTTGTTTTCACGAACATAGAGAGTAAAAGGCCTATTAACATCTGGCAGGTGTAGAGCCAGTGCTTGTATGAGGACCTTCTGGAGGGTTCTGAAATGTGGTGCTGCTGAATGTAACAAGGGCTCATTCATGTTCCCCTTTGCTAGATCATATAATGGTTTGGCAAGTAATGAGTAATTTGGTACCCATGCTCTAAAATAGCCTTCCAGACCCAGGAACGAGAGAATCTCCTCTAGTTTTTGGTACTGGAAGGCTTTCAATAAGGCCTTTTCTATTGGTTGTAATAGCTTTCTTTCCTGGGGAAATGTGGAACCCTAAGTAAACAACCTCAGAGAGAGAGAGCTGTACCTTTTGCGGAGAAACCATATATCCTCGGTGAGCAAGAAAATTCAGAAGGGTGGCTGTGTCTGAATTTGAGGTTTCTAATGAGGGACTATAGAGGAGGATGTCAACAATATATTGTAGGAGGGTTGAGTTGGGGCATAGAGGGAAAAAATCCTCAAGATCTCCAGCGAGGACTTGTCCAAAAATATGTGGGCTGTCTCGAAACCCCTGGGGCAGGACAGTCCAGGTTACCTGTTGGTAATGTCTAGTTTCTGGATCAGTCCAGGTGAAGGCAAATATGTCTTGGGAAGAAACAGATAGTAGAATCAAAAAGAAGGCATCTTTAAGATCAATAACTGAAAAACAGGTGGAGTTTGAAGGAATGGAGGAAAGGATGGTATAAGGGTTTGGAACCAGGGGATGTATGGGCCTGGGTGAAGAATTTATAAACCTTAAGTCCTGCACCAAACGGTATGTTCCATAGGCTTTTTTACTGCTAAAATTGGGATATTGAATGGAGAGTGTATGGGACAGAGGAACCCCTTTCTTAGTAAGCTCTGAATGATTGGCTTTAGGCCCTTAAGACTGGCAGTTGGCAGTGGATATTGAGCCTGGTTTGGGAAGTGGTTAGGGTCTTTAAGATGCACTTCCATGGGAGAGCAATTTGCAGAGGATGGGGTTTCAGTGTCCCATACAATTGGATCTACCAGGGGAGGGGAAAATGTGTGTTCTGGTGGTCACTGGGGTCTCCACACCAGACACAAAGGGGTAAAGTCTCTTCTTCATCAGGGAGTAAAGCCAGAACGAAGATATAAGTAGGAGAGGACAATAAGGGTAAGGTTATGGAGGCCTTCAAGATGGATAATATATCCCTTCCCAGCAAGGGCACCAGTCACTGAGGCATAACCAAAATGGTGTGAAAAGAAGAACTCAGATAAGGAGCAGGTGAGGGGAGGAGTTCTGTGTGGGATGATGGTTTGACCTCCTACCCCAACAATAGGAGTTTCAGAGGGATAGGTAGTTCCCCAAAGCTCTCTCAGAACCAAGAATGTGGCCCCGGTGTCTATCAAAAAGTTTATGGGATGCCCATCCACTCCAATAACCACCCTGGGTTCCTGCTTAGTGATTGAATAGGTCGGGACAGAAGACCCAGGGCCCCATCAATCCTCGGCTGCTAGGCCTAGCAAGTCACTGGCGGGGTGACTGACCTCTGTTCCCCTACGGGAATTGGGGCAGTCTGATCCTCAGTGGCCAGGACGTCTGCATCTGGGGCATGGTCTGGGTGGTACCCTGGGGTTAGGGCAAGCTCTAGCCCAATGTCCTTCATCACCACACTTAAAGCAGGGCTCAAGGGGTTCTCATTGGTGGGGTTGTTGTCTCCCCCTTTCCATAGGTTGGAAGCAGTGCCCAGAGGGTTCTCGTTGTGGGGGTTGTTGTCTCCCCCTTTCCATAAGTTGGAAGTAGCCCTGAAACACCTGGGTCCACATCTGGCATTTTTGGCATTTTGCTCATTTTTCTCTGTTGTGTAGACCTTGAAGGCCATGGCCAACCCCTCAGTCTGAGGAGTCAAGGGTCCCCTCTCTAATTTTTTTAGCTTTGCCTGGATGTTGGGGTAGCTTTGGGAGAAAAAACAGGTCATAAGAAGTTGCCTCCCATCTGGGGATTCAGGGTCCAAATTAGTGTACTGAAGGAGAGCCTTTGTTAGTCAGTCTAGGAAGGCTGAGGGGTCTTCATTCTTCTCCTGGATGACTTCCTGGAGTTTACCAAAGTTAATAGCCTTTTGTGCTGCAGCCTTTAGGCCAGCTATCAGACAGGTAATAAGGTGGTCCCTACGTCCCAGGTCTTGGGGTCATTATAATCCCAGTGGGGGTATTGGTTTGGAACCGCCTGTGCCCCTAAGGGATGGTGGGCATTAGTCTGTTGAACCTGATCTGCATAGGCCCTAGCCTGGTCGCAGACCCTTCTCCTTTCTTCAGGGAGGAGAGTATTGGACAGAATCATATAGAGATCATGAAAGGTGAGACTATAGACTTGAATTAAGTATTGAAACTCTTTAATATAAGAGACAGAGTTTGCAGTGTAAGATCCCAATTTTTTTTCTACTTGAGAAAGATCAAGCATAGAAAAAGGAACATAAACCCTTAAAATCCCATTCGGCCCAGCGACCTCCAGAAGGGGGGCCACAACATGTGAAGTTTGAGTCAGGTGATGATATGTGGTGACATGTGGGTTAGGTGCTGTATTAGTGCATGAACGGGTGGCTGAATGGGTGGCGGGTGGACTAAACTGAGATGGAGGGACTGGGATGGAAGGAACAGAAGTGGGAGGAGTTTGTGCAGAAGTATCGGGAGGAAGAGGAGGAGAAGTGTCCGAAGAAGAAGCCACAGATGTAGAAGACAGGGAAGTGGGAGGAGTGAAAGTAGGGAAAGCAAGGCTGAGGGCAGGGGAGAGTGGTATGGAGGCAGTTCATCAGCTGGATCAAAAGTGGAGGTGGAGAGGAGAGAAGAGGAAGGACGAGGAGAAGATGCGGAGGCAGAGGGTGGAGAAGAAGAGGAAGAAGGAGGTTTGAGAGCAAGGAGTAGCTGTTGAGGCTTGCATTGAGAGCAGGGATTTGGATGAGATCGAAGCAAGGAAAAAGCCTCAACATAGGGAATCGAGTTCCACTTCTTTTATTGCTCACATAATTAAAAGATCCTGGAGTAAGTTGGGATCCAGAGACCCACACATGGGCCAAACGTTTTGGATGTCTAAGAGGTATGTAGGCCAGTCCTGGGTACAGAATTTTATGAGCCTTTTCAGTTTAATATCAGGGGCCAGGCTCAGATTTTCAAATTATCTAAGAGGCACCACAAGGGAGAATCAGCCCGGAGGGACAAGGAATATCCCATGCTGGAAGGGCAAGATGGGAGTCAGAGAAAGAGTAAGAGAGAGGGACAGAGAGAAAACCTGGTCCGGAAAAAGCTTCCTGGAAGCTCAGGGTGAACGGAGGATCAAGTGGGCATCCCCAAAATGACCAACCACCTCGAGGAAATACAGAGGGCACTACCCAGTCATCACCAGTGAAGTGCGATCTGTGAGACCCAAATAGGGCCGGGGCTGCGGACAACCTGACATCAGGAAAGTATTTCGACTGGAACTAGAGAGTCAGGAATGGGAGGAACAGAGTTCAAGGAGGAATGGAGTTCCAGACTCTGGTGAGACGGGCTTTAGCAATTACGCTAACCCATCCACGGGTTATAAGAGTGAAGAGAGAAGGAGGAGTTACAAAGAGAGAATTAATCCTATGTCCAAGGCAGTTGATTCCCAGGGGTGTCCTAGCAGAGCACCCGGGGTCCACTGCGACCCTGATGGGTCTGGGTGGGGTGCATTCCCCCCCTAAAACACCTGGAGGGATTGCCGGACACTCAATGGCCAATTCCCTCATTCTGGTGAGTTAGGATTCAGGAGCTCATGGGATGGAGGAACTCACCAATCTGCAGGACGGTGGTGGATGTCAGGCAGGTGATCAGAGGAGTGGACTACGACAGGAATGGTTGGACTCGGAGTTTGGGAATGGGGTTCCACCTTGAGCGACGGGGATCCCTGTCCCGGATTTTGGCACCAATGTAAAGGACAATAGAAAAGCTCCATAAACTCAACAAGCCAAAACAACCGTTTACCTGTCTGAGATTTTATTAGCAGGACCATAGTGGTCAGTCACAGAAGAGAAGGGGATCACCAGAATGGGGGGAGGGGGGAGAGGAGGGAGGGAAGAGAGAGGGGAGAGTAAGAGAGAGAGGGAGAGTAAGAGAGAGTAAGAGTAAGAGAGCAAACACAAACAAGGTGTTGATATTTATGGGCTTAACACAGGATGAGAAGGAGCAAGGTGAGTGGGCTGTTACTTCTTCATTGGCTGAGTTCACGCCACTTCAGGGATTGGAGGTGCACCATTCAAAGTTTGCGCCATTCACAGGGATTGGAGGTGACGGTTCGCATGCCATTCAGTGTGACATGGACCTGAGCTCCCTGAAGAGAAGCAGTCTGGGTACCATCTTTACCAACACTGACTTCCAGACCACTCACGTATAATCAAATCAAGCCTTTATTGAAGCACACTAGTGGCGACTGACCAGAACATAAAGCAGTTCCCCTGATCAGCTCCAAACAATTGCAAGGGCACTCCTTATAAGCTTCAAAATCACAAAAGGGATGTTCAGGGGTCCACCCAATGCAAGCAAGCCAGGTTACAGAAGTGGGAGAGTGCAGTCAAGTGGCGGGAAGCCTAACCAATCACAGTTAACCCAGTCACCTCAGTTATACAAACAGAGCCCCGTTACCCTAGTTACAGAAACAATGACACATTAGGTAGTTCCATGTTCTTAAAGGTTTCTATAGCAAAAGGAAAAGAACATCTTGCCCCAGTGACCCTTCTACTTGGCATGGTTGTATTACAGGATAAAGTCATAAAACAAAATGGAGTCACATTTGCTTCTGCTATCACAGTGGCACCCCCTTTCTCCACAGAAAAGACTTAACTGGGCTTCTCCCAAATCTTCACGCAGTCTGATTTTAGAACTGTCAGCAAAAAGAGTCTCTGCAAAAGAGTTCAATGTAGATAAACTTCCTATTTTTTGTGTCACCCTGTTTTGGCCACTGGCCAAGAATACACCAGCACTCCAGGTGCTGAACACCTCTTACTAGTTTTTCACAAACATATCCAGTATAATACTTTGAAGAAAATTGAAACAAGGCCTCTGGCCTTGAGCTGGACTTCACAGAGATGTGTACATTTTTAAGATAAGTTACCAACTGGACTCCATGGTAACAACTGGCAGGACGAGAAAGGAAAGGGGAGAAGCTCTCTCCTTCTCAGGTTTTGTCCTTGAAGGGTTAAATTGCCCAAAACAGTGAAAAAAAGCTGTTTCTTTATGAACTTCTGCAGACTGTGAACTTCTGACCCCTCCCCTTACATGCTGGGTATAAAACTCTGAAAGTCCCTGAACTTGGGGTTCAGGAGAGTAATTGATTGCAGCAAAAGCTGGACCCTCTGAACCTGGCTGCACCCAAATAAAACTGTTTCCTGCTATCTTTTGTGCCTTGCGTGTTTTTCCCTATAACAGTGAATCCAGATTAGATAGGCAGTCAGCATAGATAGGCAAATCAAATTAGGTCAGATCAAGAGGCCAATTTTGAGTGAGTCTGGAAGTTGGAGACTGTCCCCTCCAGCCCAACCTAGTTGACCTACCCATTTTTGGACTTTTATATAAAAATGAAACAGATTTCCATGTTTTGTCAGTCACTCTATTTTTAAGTTTCCTTATTATAACAAGTCATCCTGTAATCAATGTAGCAAATTCCTTAATCTTGAAAGAAATCCTATTATCACTTCCACTTATAGAGAGGAAACTGAAGTACAGAATTCAAACAGCTGATGGGGATTGAAATGGTGGTTTAACCTTGAGTAGCTGAAACTCCTGATCTCTGTCCCCTTATTTGACCATTAGATGCGTGCTCATCTCTGAGACTCTTCACAGTTGTTGTGGTCGTGGAGTCATAATTTGGGCCCCTGTTGTGCTTGTTGTTGGGATTCAAGCACGCCTGGGCTCAGCTCTGGAGATAGCAAGCTCTTAAGAATCTCCTCCTACATACTGACGTGACTAACGTGGAGTCCTGGTTGTGGGTGGAGAGAACAGTTTAAAACGTATTTTCCTGGCTGGAATCCACCTTCTGACCTCTGTGGAGAGAGGCTGGGAGCAGAAGCTAAGGGGCTGATTCTGAAAGTGAGAACCTGGCATGAGGACATTGCTCCTGGCTGCCCTCTGGTCTCACCCTACCTGCTTTCAAGAACGATCCTTTAGAAGAACCGAAGTCTCAAGAGCAAGTGAATCAAGATGTTGGTGGTTTTAATGATACATTTTTTAATCACTATGTGAGACTGAAAGAATGTCTGAAATAATCTAAGGATAGGAGAATTAGGCCAACTAAGGAAACACAGAAAACTGCCAGCTACAAGCTATTAATTTAGCTTAGACTACAAAGGCTTTATTTTCCTGAATTAGCAATGTGTTTGGAGGGTGCCTCTGGGACTTCCTCTTATATTAAGCAATCACTGTGGCCTGTGCTGAGGATCGGTTGAAGGCTACAAACTCAGGAAAGAGATGTAAAAGTAAAAAGAAGCCCAAACCCCTTGGCAGAGGTTTTAGGAAAACAAATGAGATAACTCCTGGTGGGAGACGATCTGGGTCAGTGGGTCCCTTGGCTCTATTTCTGAGCACAGGACAGAATCTCAGGGACTAGTTTGGCCTGGGACCTTTATAGGACACAAGAATGAATGAGGCACTTTTGTAAAAAGCAGACCTTTCTTCTCCAAAGACAGATTCTGAACCAGTTGCCAATTCTGCCTCTCTAAGCACTTCCCTCTTACCTGGGAAAATTTGAGCAACAAGAATGAGGCCAGCAAAAATTAAGGAAAATGTTCTCATGGCTTCAGACACCTGTGGAGAGAAGAAGAGGGAGGTGCAGTCGCTGGAGTCCAGCTCTTCAGTCAAGGGAAATTGGCAAAGATTCACTCTACTGCTCTGAATTGGCTTTAAGTCAGCCTTGGTCTGAAATGCTCATTAGGAACACACTGTTTTCATGCTCCAGTGAGTAGCGTGTGGGAGGACAGGTCAGACTTTGCCTAGTCACATTATGAGAGTGTAAGAAGGAACCTTGTCTGGAATATTCTATTCTGTGACTCTGTCTAGACTTCTCCCACATTTCCTTCAACACACATTTGGAGGACCACCAGTTATTCCATAAGACCTACAAACCCAACTCATTTTCTTCTCATTTTAAGATTCTACATATGACTTACTTTTCTTATTTTTACATGTTAACTTTATTACAATTATTAGCATGTATCCAGTGAAGAAATGTGGGGTTCACTTCCATATCTGCACATACCTTGCGATGGGAAGCCCATCCCCTTACTTCTGCCCCTCCCATCCCCTTTCTCTCCTACCCCACCCCACTTCCCAGGGCCTTACCACTCCTCTTCTTTATGATCATTTTTCATTTATTTTTCTTTCATTATTGTTTAATTTTCAAGTATGAGAGAAAACACATGATACTTGTCTTTCTGTCTGGCTCATTTGATTAACATGCCATCTTCTAGTTCCATTCACTTTCCTTATTCTTTATGGCTGGGGAATACTCCATTGTATATATATGTAGGATAGGCTCTTTCTCCATTCATATCTATCTCTTTTTAGTATGTTTATTTTACTTATTTGTTTTTATGTGGTGCTGAAGATAGAACCCAGTGCCTCACATGTGCTAGGCAGGCCCTCTACCACTGGACTACCACCCCACCCCTCTATTTTTCTCTTGATAGGCACCAAGGCTGATTTCGTATCATGGCTATTGTGAAGAGAAGTACATTAAATACAGATATACATGTGCTGAGAGCCACAACCGAGTCAGAATGGCCCCTGGCATTTTTCCAATAGTATTGGTTGAGAGGCAAGCCATTAAGATGATGCTGGATTGTTTCGGTTGTATATTAGACCTTTACTATCAACCTTGCCTGCTACTTTGGAGTTCTCCCACTGCTTTGGAGTTCTTGTGGGGATTCCAGAGAGTTTCCATTGGTTGGGGAAGTGCGGGAAGAGGGATTTCCAGAGGAGGAATTTCTGTTTGGTGGTTCCTGGAGGAGCCGCGTGGCATTCGGGGGAGTTCCTGGGAGCATGGGTGGAGTGTGCTGGTGGAGTTCAGAAATAAAGTTTGTTCCTGCTTCAGTGGCTCGTGATTTGTGCCCAGCCAGACTGCGGCATTTGGGAACGCCTGAAGCTCGGAGGTAAGTGAAATTGCTTGCCCCTGAGGGAAGGAGAGAGAATGGGTGACCATTTCAAAAAACAATGTGGGCATGCACAGGAGGTACAGGGATGGCTCATAGAGCACTGTGAGCCTTGTGGCTCCGGAGCTATAGAGTCTTAAGGCAATTCCCACCTGCCTCGTTCTGCAGGTGACTCCTGTGCAAATGGCTCAGGACAGCTGCACTTCGGATGTGTTCTAAAGACCAGTTCCTCCAAGTAAGAGACCTGACTGTGGACTGGTGACACCCAGGCATGAGAAGAGTCCCCTCCCAGTTAGTTCCACAGGAGGGACGTGCACAGCTGAAGATGAGGCCTGGACAGGTGAGCGTGCAGAGGCAACCCGGGGACAGCCACGACTGGAGTCCCCACTGCCTGTGGCTGGAGTAACCCAGGAGGAGACGGGTGACAGGAGCAAGTCCTGGCTGGGGGGTGGGGGGCAGAAGCAGTTTCCCTGGGAGATGGAGGAGCCCAAGGGCAAGAGAGAGTGGGGGCGACGTGCCCTGAGTTCTGCCTCTCCCCACGACCACCTCCCCACTGACGCCCACATCCACTGAAACCCCAGAGCTGGAGGCCTGGTGAGGGCAGTTCACAGAAGACAGAGCCGAAGCCACAGAGCAAAGTCGGGATGACAAGGAATGACCTGAGCAGAAAAAGACAAAAGGCCAAAAAACACTCAGGGAAACTGTTCTGACTCGCATGTTAAAACTGAGCAATCTCTCGAGTGCCATGGCTGGTAATTGTGACCTTTATTTAGTGAAGTTACGAATTGTATCACACAGACTTTACACAGTCACTCATTTCCTTACATGCTGTGCTGAATGTTTCAAATCAATCTCTGACCACTTTCTTTCATAGGTAAGAACGAAAAAACAAAATTTGTGCCACTGGCATTAACTGAATAGATGGGAGTTGTTATAAAAATACACTTTAATACTAGAATCAATGAAGACCACATATTATAATACTAAAAAATGCACTGGATAAAAGTAATTTATTTTATTATGTAGACTCATTACTCACTCACAGATGTGCATCTACTTCCATTTACCTATTAATTCTATGGAAACTAGACCATGTAGCTGGACATGCAGGACTTGACTGTTGTGCCCACATCATTTATTGACTCCCTGCTGTATCTCTGAGTGAATGACAACTCCCCTAGGTCTCAATTTCTTTAAATACAAATTATCATAATGAAAAATATCCTTCAACATAATCTTGACTCCAGTGAGAAAGTACAGAAAAATAATTCATGATACATTCCAGTGCCTGGTTCAGTGAGTAGCTATTCCTTATTCATTCATGTCTTGATTTTTCTGTGGGGTGGGGGATTAAATGCAGGGCCACCCAATCACTGAGCCACATCTCCAGACCTAATTTGTATTTTATTTAGAGAGGGTTCTCACTGAGTTGCTTAGTGCTTTGCCATTGCTGAGGCTGGCTTTGGACGCGTGATCCTCCTGCCTCAGCCTCCTGAGCTGCTGGGATTACAGGCGTGCACCATTATGCCTGGCTCATGTCTAGATTTTTTTTTTTTATAAAATATCTTCTGAAAACTAAACTTAGACAAGGAAACCAAAACAAAGAGAGAAAGAAATGAGCATGATCTTGAAACACTCACAATATGACTTGACTAGGCCTCATAGTTCTCTTGACCTTCCTTGAACATTCATCCTGTTCTGTTTCCAAGGCCCAGAGCCTGGTCTGCTATCTCAGGATCTCGGGTCGGCAACAGAAAAAGTTCAATCTGCAGTTTTCATAAATCTTCTCACCCTCCAGGCAAATCTTCCTGCATTTGCCACAACCAAGCCTGCAGGTCTCACAAACAGCAAACTCACCTGTACCAAGAAAGAGTGGCTGAGAAGGCTTTCCTGGCCATCTGTGGAACAGGGAACAGGTCAAAGCCACCAAAAGGAGAGAGGGTTCAGATGTGTGGTCATAAGGCATATCTCCAAGACCTTGCCCAGATTCTTCAAAGAGCTCGTGTTCTCTGTCGTTTGGAGTAGGGAGGATTATAAGGAAGAGGAACCATGATCCCTCCTGTCCAAATATTTCCAGTCTTCTTCTCATCAAAAGGAAGCAATAGGCAAAGTGTTACAGACCTCGAAAACACCCACCTGAAACACTGAGAGTTTGCTAGGTGTAAATGGACGGGTATCTTGTGGTTGGGAAGGGTCTTTGAAAACAGAATGCAGAGTTTCAGGCTGGATTCTTGTTGGGGCTTCATAAAGGCAGAGCATCCTCAATAAGTGGCTCATCTGTCCTGCAGGCATTCTAGAAACACCTGTCTGCAGTTTTTATTTGTTTAGTGGTTAAATGAAATGAGTGATGTGAGGATGTTGGGTGGTGGTATGTCTGCCTCTGGGCTTGAGATTAAATGACACAATCCTTGTCACAACAGAGTGCCTGGCACATGGACAGCCAGCACTCAGTGGGCAGCACCCTCAACATCTCTCACTCTGAAATGCCGTCCAAGCTCTTCTCACAGTTTCCCAGGAATACTCTTCAATTCTGCTCACAATGTGCTGTCCTCCTGTGTAAGACAAAAATAAAAAAGAACATAGGAGGTAAGAGAAAACATTTAACACAGAAAATATTGAAGTTCCCTCAATGCAATAAAAGAAAATGTTCCCACAGCAGGGAGGACTGAAGGACACTGATGCTCATGATCACATTTAAAGAAGGCTGAAAAAACAGTCTTTTCAGGAAGTATGTCTCCACCAAATATTACTTTCAAATAAAATCCAACATAAGCACAACAAAAATGTTCAGAATTCTGTTTTTTAAGTATCCTTACCTCAAGAACAGTGACCATATAAAAATAATTATTAACAAAATATTTATTCTATTTATGGATTTCAAATCCTTCATTTAGTTCCCTATACACAGGGGCCCTTGGGGCAGGGAAGGTGGGCAGCATTTTCACAGCCCTTAAGATGGGGCTCACTGTAGGCAGGGCTGGAGCAGAGTCTGGCGGTGGCAGTCCTCCATTCAGTGGAGCTCCCATTTTCTTAGAGGCCCTGTGGGCCAGGTCAGCTGGGCCGCCTTCTCCTGGGTCTTCAGACAGGTGGAGTCACTGAAGGCTAGGGGAGGGCAGGGTGGGTGCAGGCAGTCCTGGAGGCTCCGCTCCTCAGAAGCATCTTGTGCAGGGCCACTGGGCAGGGTTCTCAGGCCCTATGATACTTGAGGCTAACTGTAGGCCAGGCAGGGCTCAGGGGGCTGGAGCGTGGGCCACCCCTCCCCAGTGGACATATTGTACCTGTGAAATATTTGTATATTTGGAGTAGGACTGCCCCCTGTGTCACAGCTGGAGCTGGCAAAAGGAGAGGAGATTCCAATTATATGGGACTGGGAAACTTCCTTATTGATAGCTTTGGGCAAAGGAAGGAGACGGGACTGGATGTGGTGGCCTGGTGATACGGCTCCCTTTTATTTTTCTTTTTATTATGGAATAAATGGATTTAACCAAAAAATTAATAAATGTAACAATCCAACATCCTATATTCTTTTTTTTTTTTAGTATTCATGGGAAGAAATAGATGTCTGAACTAAAATTTTCTGAAGATACAAAAAATTATTTTTTGCTTCATAAAATTAAATTGCATATGTTATCCAAGAATTACACACTGTCCAAGCAACATTATCAAGACAAGACAGAAAATACTTAGAAACAGAGAAAAGAAACAGATGAAAAGATTTTTAGAATTTAAAGTAACAGTTTTGAGACTAAAAATGAAAATGAGTAGTAAAATATATTTTACCTGATATTAATAAATTGATCAACTTATGGAATTATGTCCACATTTATTCCAAAAGCATTTGAATTTATTAAGCACCTGAAGTGTGAAGTAAATATTAAAAAAGGAACTCCAATGAAACCTGTAATTTTTTTCACTTTGTTCCCTGTGAACTGGCTTTATTGCAGTGGCACTGCAGGACAGCTCCTTGAGTGAAATGAGCTGTGCACAAAGTGGGAGTGATTTTGCTGTTACAGCAGCGTCTTGGCCTCACTCTCACTGCCCAGGTGCTGGCTCCATGAAGTCCCAGGAGCTGAGTCCATGCCTCTGTCTCTCTCACTGGCAAATGCCAAATCCAAATGGAATTTGCCCCATCGGTGTGAAATTGCTCTTGTACAGACTTTGCACTGCACTTTCTAGTTCCTGTTATGAACAGTGAAAATCATACAAAAAAATTATAGTGGTCTGAGCCACAAATATTGCTAACCCACCCATCACAAATGTCGAACTGCATGGACTTCCAAGCTTTGTGGACACTCTGTTCCACCCACTCCTATACACAAACAATTCGTTTTACTTCTATTGTTTCCATTCTGTAAAGAAAGAGACATGTCATCCTTCAGGACAGGGGCCTCAGAGTTTTAAGCCTTAACCTTAAAGCATGAGTGTGGGGAGCCACCCTGGATGAACACGCATTTCAGTCTTGAAACCCGGGGTCTGAAACAATTATTGCTTTCCAAGGTAACTTGGGCATCACCCCAGCTCAGATAGCCAGGCATGGCACCAGGTGTAGGTGTCACCTGCTGGGGTTGAGCTACACTCACCTGTTCCTTAGAATCCTACACCTTCCACTTTTTTGGATAGAATGCTCTAAGAAACAGCCCCAAATAAAAAACCCCAAATAAAAGCCCACCTCCAAGTGTGCTTGCTCTCTCTCTCATCAGCCTCCCATGACCTCCTCTTGCCCCCCTTCTTGAGGAGCCTGAGGCCGGGAGATGGAAAAGCCCTCCTGAAGCTTACTGAAGGTATTTTGTGTCTGTGTGGTATCTTGTGTCACCCCAAATTCATAAGAGTCACTTTAGTTCAGCCTCTCGTGCTGGTGGGGGGTGGCACATGAGAATCCTCCACATCTTTGCCAGCATTTGTTATTTTTCTTTCTTTCCTAATGGTTATTCTAACTGGGCTGAGGTGGAATACTGGGATTCTCATTTATTTTTTCCTGATAGGTTAAGGATGTCAAGCATTTTCTATATATTTGTTGGTCATTTGTATTTCTTCTTTTAAAAGTGTATACTCAGGTCATTTGCCCATTTTTCAGTGGAATAAGTTGTGTGTTTTGTGATTTATGTCAGTATTTTCTGGTTCCTTAAATATACTGGAGATTAACCCTAGGTCATATGAATATTTGCAACTACTTTCTACCATTATCTAGGTTGTCTCTTCACTGAGAATGTGGAGGAGGAAGAAACACATTTACTCTTGGTGGGAATATAAATTAATTCACATGTTATGGCAGACAGTATTGAGTTTCCTGAAAAACCTAAAAATAGGTATACCATGTGATGCAGGTATCCCACTTCTGAACATGTATCCATAGGAACTGATAACAGCATATCAAGCAGATACCTGCTAAGCCTTGTTTCTTGCAGCTCTGTTCCCAGTAACTAAGACACAGAATCAGGTGCTGCCTATTAACAGAGGACTGGATAAAGAAGATGTGGTCTGTACACACAATGGAGCAGCATTCAGCCATGCCAACATGAAATCCTGTCAGTTAAAGCATGAGTGTGAAGGTAGAAGGCCCTATGTTAGTGGAACCAAGCCAGACCCAGAAAGACAAGAACCACATTCACTCTGTTATGTGGAAGATCAAATGTGCTGATCTGAAAGCGTACCAGTCACTACAGATAGATCAAGTGCGTGTGCAGTGGTGGGTCGGAGTTGGACCTGAACCGTGTGAAGTGGCTGCTTGTAAGGAAAAGCTGAAGGGCATGAGCCTGCTGCACACTGAGGAGCCATGGCAAAATGCTCCTCACCAGTTCCTGCATCATGCCAGAAACATGTCCACAGGTCACTCAGAGTAGAGGTTTGAGCTTATTAGAAAGCACAGGAAAAGGAGAAAGGAAATCTCTCAGGGGGGTCTTCTTAGGAGAAGGAAGGTGCCCTCCTCCTGCACTCCAGTTTGACTGGGGGTTCCAGGGAAGCTGCCAGAGAGCCCCGTCTAGGTCCACCTTTGGACATCTGAAGCATAGGCACTGCATGGTCAGTGTTGGAGTCTTTAAGGAAATCGAGCCCCCTTGGTTTTGGCTCAGCTTCCTGTGCCCTTTGTCAGTTTATCACCCTCTGGATAGCCCTTGGCAAGCTTTCTGCAAGCTTCTTGATGTTCTGGTTGACAGGTTGATTGGTAGTTGTGACCATTTCAGTGATCAGGGAAGGTCCAGGGAGTGACACAATTTTGAAACAACAGTGTGTCTGAAGGTGGTGTCATTATGGCTGGGAAGGCTCTGTCACACCAAGCCCCCAACTCCCAAGTGCTTGCCTGTCAGGTAGTATTCCTTGTGGTGTCCAGTCACCCTTTATGCCTTCCCCTGACCAGCCACTCATTGCTGACTGAAATCCACCCCACACAAGATTTAAGGTCCCTGAATTATTTTAGGGCATTTATGGGTCCGTTTCATCTGACTGCTCACTGGTGACAGATGGTCAAGGTGGGAGTGACCCAGTCCTGGTTCTCCATCAGGTGTGGCAGGGGCAGTTAAGGGTGTTTAGCATAAGGGAAATCAGGAGGTCCATGGCACAGCTGCCAGGTGATTGATGAGTCATCCACAGGCAGGGAACTTCCTGGGACAATTATAAAATAGACAGCAAAGTATTATTTTTGTAAACCATTAGGACAAAAGGGGTCAGTATCATCAGCCAGGCTGTGGAAACCATGAAGAGTAAGTAACTCTTTTAAGCTTAAGGGGGACCCAACCTGTCATTGATTTGTGAGTGGAAGTCACATAAGGCTTTGGAAAAATTATCATAGTTTTTAGAAATATACAAAAATTGGCATTTTATAATAACACAGTCATCCCCTTAAGCTATCATTAAGATCTACACTTTTATCAGATTTAGTAAAATACCTTTTTCTTTAGCGTTACCCCCACGTTTTCTATAGGGATCCTTTAGCTGTGTCACTTCAGGCTGTTAGATGCCACAATGCATCTTTTATACGAGTCTAAGGGATACATCATGGGGTTTATCATGTTACCAGCAGAAAACATGTCAAGTCCACATGTAGGAACTTAGAATGATATTTAGGACTGAACAATTCCCAGGGCACATTTGCCACTCTGGCAGAGTCCTTGATGATAACTGTTATTACACATTCCTTACAGCCTCCTGGATGTATTTATTTTTGCATAGAACTACCATAGAAGGACCATTTTCCTTCCTTCTAACTGTGTTTGTGTGACTGTTAGTGATCCTACTTTCTTACCCGGTATTAAAAATCTAGTTGATCAAAAGTTGTCTTTATTTTTATTACTGTTCATGTCCGCTGAGGTTCCTCAGGGGTCACTCTTGGGAACTCATGAGAAGCCTCTGGGCTCCTTCAGCATTCCTGTACCAGTGCTGCCATCCTCCATGATGGGCCAGGGTCTTGCAGGTCACAAAATAAAGTTAACAAAGCCAAAAACAAATTCAGTTTCATGATATGTTTCCACCATGAAACATAATGTGTATAATGACAATAATGTATCTTTGGAATCTATTTAGCCTCTACAAAGACCCAGAAACTCAACATCTCATCTCACATAAAATACTTGAGAAGTACTGCTTTCTTTTAAACTTCTTCTTGAAAGTTTAAATACCTTTTACTGTTTACCCAAATCTTTCCTTCATTTTGTATTACAAACTTTTTATTTTGAGATCACAGTATTATTTACAATAAAAAACAATCTTTAGCACATAAATAAATGAGCTTAAATTTGTTCATGTATACTGAAGAACATGAATATATCCAATATATCCAATATAAAAACGCCAGTAAAATACAGCATCAAAATTTTACAGATGTCCTTATATTACCTTAGTTTTAACATTTAGAGTAAACTTAGAATCCACAATATTTGTGCTGTGAGTGATCTATGTCATTAATTTGACCAAGCATTCTTGTGTATTTCCACATTCAGAACTTCATGAATATACACGTGTATAGATATAGTTGTAGAAATAGATATTTACTTGTTCAGTATATCTGACAAAGGCATCAAGAATACACATTAGGGAATCAACATACTCTTCAACAAAAGATGCTAAAAAAGCCAAGTGGGGTGTGCACACCTTTAATCCCAGCGGCTTCAGAGGCTGAGGCAAGAGAATCTAAATTTCAAAGTCAGCCTCAGCAACTTAGAGAGGCCCTATGCAACTTAGTGAGAATCTGTCTCAAAATAAAAATAAAAAGGGCTGAGGATATGGCTCAGTGGTTAAATGCCCTGGGTTTAATCCCCAATACAAAAAAAAAAAAAAATGCTGTAAAAACTGGATACACATCTAAGAATGGAATGGGATGTGTATCATGCCTATTGCCACCTCATAAAAAAATCAACTCAAAATTGACCAAGGACCCAATTGTAAGACTCAAAACTGAAACTATCAGAAGGAAAAAATAGGGGAAACACTTCCAGACACCAGGATGGGCAACGATCTTTTGCACAGAACTACAAAAGCAAACCTAGACAAACTGGATTATCTCAAACCAGGAAACTTCTGCACAGGAAAGGAAACAATTAACAACGTCAAGAGACATACAGAATGGGAGAAAATGTTTTCCATACTTTTCATCTGACGGAGACAATATGCAGGTTGTATAAGGAACTCAAATATCTCAACGGCAAATTAATAATAGCAATAATTATACTCCCCATCCAATTAAAAATGAGGAAACAACCTGAACAGTCAGTCAAGGGTCAAAAGAAGAAATACAAATGGCCTATGAGTTTGTGAAATAATACTCAAAATCACTAATCATCTGGGAAGTACCTATCAACCACAATGAGATCCCATCTCACACAGTTAGAAAGGCTATAAGCAAAAGGGAACAGAAACAAATGCTGGCAAGGAAGTGATGAAAGGGGAGCCCCTATTTCTTGTTGATGGAATGTAAATTAGCAGAGCCATTATAGGAAATGGCATGGAGTTTCCTCAAAAAAAAAAAAACTGAAAATTTTATCAATACATGATCCAGCAGCTACAATACAGAGTACATATCCAACCAAAACAAAACCATTATATAAAAGAGACATCTGCACACCCCTGTTTATTACAACACTTTTCACAATAACCAAGTTGTGGAATCACCGGAACTCTGTTGATGGAGGAATGAATGAGAAACATGATATATTTACCTAATGGAATATTATTTTGTCATAACAAATGAGAGCTTGTCATTTTCAGTAACATGGATGAAAGTGGAGGGCCCTATGTTAAGTAAAATGAGCCAGGCATGGAAAGACAAATACCACATGTTCTCACTCAGTTATAGAAGCTTAGGTAGTTAGTCACATAGGAGTTGAGAGTAGAATACAGTTCACTGGAGCCCAGGAAGGGAAAGAGCCATGGAGAGTGAGAGCATGAACACAGGGTACAACACACAAAGAAAGGGAGCATTTCTAACTTATTATGCAACATGGGCCAACCACAGACTACAAACTTAATTTTATGTTTCAAAATAACTAGAGAAGAGTTGGAAAGCTGTTAACACGGAAATGTTAATATTAGACATCAAAAAGTTAATATATGAGTGGAAATACTAATTATTCTGATTTGATCATTACACGTGGCATACACATATTGAATTACAATTAGTAATTGGTACAAATTAGTACAAATATTACATACTTGTTAAAATTGTTTTAAAAAGAAGTTGGAAATTGACTCTTAGTATACCCATGATTATACCAATGGGGTTCATCTCTGCTGAAATGTGGAAGCGAACCATGTATTCAGAGACCAAAAGGTGGATAAGCAAAACACGGCATATATACCACATTGTGGAATGATAGAGGAACCCACATTACTTAGCTTTAAAAAAATTTGCAATATATGTCAGCATAAATGAAAACTGAAGACATTATGCTAAGAGAAATAGTGATGAGGTTAGGAAAGGATACCTTGTCCCCTGTTTGTGAGAATGCACATTGGTGCACCCATCATGGAAAAAAACATGGAGGTTCCTAAATAAATGAGGAAGAGAACCACCATATGCCCCAGTGATCCTTGTCCTGACCACACACCCAAAGAAAATGAAATCACCTTGTGAAGGTGTCCGAATACTCACGTTCACAGCATTACTTACAATTAATTACAATTACTTTTACAATAACCAAGGTATTTAAATAATCCCATTGTCCATTGCCACACGGACACAGAATGTATCATACACAGACACATTAGAATATTGTTCAGCATTTTTAAAAGAAATACTGATACTTTCAATAACATGGATAAACTAAGTGGACATCATATGTGAAATAATCCTGACTGCTTGACCTCACTTATACATAGGCTCAAAAAGAAAAAATGAAAACCTTGAATGCACAGAAGCAGAAAATATGAAGGTTATTATCAAAGATCAGTGGGGAGAATAGGAAGATGAGGCTCAGAGGCCAGAATGCTTCAGTTATGCATAATAAGCTTAGAGATCTGATATGCAGCTCCAGTTTACCCCTGTAAGTAAAGGAGTGGGGGTCTTCTCATTTCCCCTCCTCTGACACAAGTGGCAGGGGTTGCTGCCTGCTACTCAGAGTAAGACCTTGAGGTTCTCCTCTCTGACCTCCAACTGCAGCATCCAGTGCTCACATGGGGGCCCTCACATAACTACTTCACTCAGACTTGCTTAGGAGCACTCACTGGAAGGTCATAAAAAGAGCTTGTGAGTCTGTTACTGAGACCCTGGTAATGCTACTCTCTAAAACTCCACACCCTGCCTTCAAACCACTGCTTGAGGCTCAGCATCTCTGTTTTCCTCTATTATCAATGGCTCCTTCCTCTTGCTCCTGACACTCACTCACACAGGAAAGCATCTGTGAGTGCCCTGTCAGTAGGGCCTCCTCACTCAGAACCCTAGTTAGTCCACTCCCATTGAGTCTTCAGCTTTGTGCGGGGCCTTAGAAACCTAGGATATATAGACTATCCAACCTACTCTCTGTCAGGGCAAGAGCAATTCCTTTTGTCACCTTGTGTGTCCTCTCAGAAGGAGAAGCATCCATGCCATTCATTTCAGATCCCTGTGTTAGAAGAAGTGTCATTAACACAAGTACGATGGTGTTCCCTCAGAATCCCACCCTGACTCTTAGGTCCCCTTCTCTAGTCAATCCTTTCTTCCTATACACACACACACACACACACACACACACACACACACACCTTTCAGAATTTTCTTGCTGTAGATGTCTTGGTGGAAAACCATTTGAGTCTTTCTTTACCTGTCAATTTCTTAGTTTTATCAATTTTCCTGAAGGTGGAATTTCTCATACACAATTCAGTATGAACAGTCATTTTCTCTCAACATTGGTTGGTATAAGTCCACTTGTTTTTGGTTTCATTATTGTTGTCACAGTCAGCTTAATTATAATTCCATTATAAATTATCTGTTTTATTGTTTTTGCTTTATTTGGAATTGAGATTGAATCCAGGTCCTCTTGCATGACAGGCAAGCACTCTACCCCAGCCCCACAGTTCAGTCATGATCTGGCCTTTCTTTATAAGGTTTAGACCTTAACTAATTTGCATTTTAGATCACATCTTAAAGTACTTTTCTTTGAATTGATCGATTGATTTTTACATGATTTATTTTGGAGGATCTCCTCAATGTTCATTATCTTGCTCTTCTCTTCTCCTGGGATTTGAATTAGATAATGTCCTTATAGCTCAGAACTACCCTCTGCTAAATTTAAATGTTTCTCTTCATTCTCTGGTATTTTTATCACTTCTAATTTGTCAATAATACCTTCTGCTTAGTTTTTCAACATTTTCTTCAAGCCTGCCAGTTTGTTCATTCATCTATACTATTTTCTTGCAGTGTTTAGAACTTTGGGGCATACCTTTTATGTCTTTAAATATTGCACATAGCTATTTGATTATTTCTCCATGCTGGCAGGTCCAGTAGCTTTCATCCTTGAGGGTCCAAACTGTTGCTTAGCTCATTGATGTTTACTCCTACTGTCTTGCCCACCTGATCATCTTTGTTGTTGTAGTTTTAGATATACATGACAGAAGGGTACATTTTGAATATTACACATACATGGGGTATGACCCATTACAATTTTGATCCCATTCTTGTGGTTAAACATGATGTGGAATTACACTGGTTGGGTATTCATATATGACTACAAGAAAGTTATGTTTGATTCATTCTACTGTCTTTTCTATTCCTATCTTCCTCTCCCTTCCCTTCATTCCTCTTTGACTAATCCAATAAACTTCTACACTTCCCCTCACTATCCTCCCTTGTTATGGGTTGGCATGCACATATAAGAAATCTGATCATCTTTATGCTGAAGTCACTGCTCATCATTAATCCCCCATTGTTCCACGGTCAAAAATGGGGAAAAATGGTCAAAAATGCCATCCAAACCTACTTCAGTAGACCAACTCAATGATGGTCTCAGTGAAGGAGTTCCAGGCTTAACAAACCAGCATTGCTGTTTGAACCCAGGGATGCTTAACCACTGAACCACATCCCCAGTCTTTTTGTATTTTGTTTAGAGACAGGATCTCACTGAGCTGTTCAGGGCCTCACTAAATTGCTGAGGCTGGCTTTGAACTCAGGATCCTCCTGCATCAGCTCCCCAAACCACTGGGATTACAGGTGTGTGCCACCACCCCTGGGAACTCTTTTCACTTTTAAATTATATAAACTAAGATACCTTCCCACTGCCAGAAGATACCTGCCATCTGACAATGTCTTCATATGCTGCTATACTTCCCATGTTTTTGTACTAGTAACTTGGCAAAATCTTTATCCAAAGGCTTAAAATACTGGCAGTAACTATTGGCAACCTTGTTTTATGTTCAGCCAATTGGGCATACTGAGGCATATTAATGCTAAATTTTGGCACGTCAGGTATGTGTTATTAAAATACTTGATGAACAATAGTTTGGATTAGTGACTTTTTATTGAAAACAAAACCTTAATGAAGAAATATCCAGGGAGACCCACTCAGTAAAAAAATATATTATAAACACATAGCATTCCACAACTACCCAGAATATTAAGCTCTTATGAGTAATCAAAATGGTAAACAATGGGCTTGTTTTATACAACCTTATTAATCATATATTTCTTTTAAAAATGAGATTATATCAATTTGGAACCTCAAATATCATAATAATCCAAATATGATCCTCACTTTATAAAAATGTAACAGAACTAGCACTGGGTTACTGTCATTGTATGCCACTTACTTTCATACAGTTTTCTCATTTAGTCCTGCTAATGACCTCATAAATTAGTACTATTAATCTAAATTTTGACACATGTAAACATTGAAACTCAGTGAAGAAACTTGAGAGAAGAAAAAACCATACATACTTTGACTACCACAAACCCAGAGCCTGAACCACATCTGGCACCACAAGTTGAACAAATGGTAACTGTCCACATAACTAGTCAGTACAAACATGCAGCTTCATTGACAATTTATGATCAAAACAGACAATCTCAAGTAAAGGTTTGGATTGAACTATATCTACACATTTTTTTGAGAGAAGAGAGAGAGATAATTTTTTTTAAAAGAGAGAGGGAGAGAGAGAGAGAGAATTTTTTATTTTTTTTATTTTTATTTTTTTCATCTTTCATACATTTGATTCAAGTGAGTTATGCATTTCCATTTTTACCCCAAATACATATTGCAGAGTCACATCAGTTACACATTCACAATGTTTACATAATACCATATTAGTGACTGTTGTATTCTGCTGACTTTCCTATCCCCTACTATCCCCCCTCCCCTCCCCTCTCATCTTCCCTCTCTACCTCATCTGTTGTTGTTCCGTTTGAGAGAGAGAATTTTAATATTTATTTTTTAGTATTCGGCCGACACAACCTCTTTATTTTATTTTTATGTGGTCTGAGGATCGAACCCAGTGCCTCACGCATGCCAGGTGAGCGCGCTACCTCTTGAGCCACATCCCCAGCCCTATATCCACACATTTTTAAAAGAAATCATTCCTGGGATAGGCAAGAATCTTTCTCCAGAACCAAAATGCATAGAAAATTTTTAAAAAACAGTAATTTAAAGTCAAGAAATCAAGTCACAAAAGGTGACTCCTTAAGGGGAGTAGACCAACTTCATATTCTCTCCAAGGCTGCATGTGAAGCAATACACACAAAAAAATAAAGATTTAAATTCTCAAAAAATGTGTCTCATACTTAGGAAAAGCAAAGTATAGGGAAGGAATACTCTTTATCAATTTTAAAAAGTCAAGGGCAAGTCTCTCTTATCAATTATTACTATTTATTTCCTTCCTTTGAATGGTCTTGCAAGAATTAAATAAAATGTACATGAAAGTGCTAGAAAAGTCATTAAGTTCTATAACGTCCTAAAAAACATAAATAACATTATGAACATTATTACTATTTAATCATTTTATAAATCCACTGGACTACTGTCATATTAGCAACCAATTTTTGTCCCTCAATATTTTTAACAAGATCCTGAGCTCCTAGAAGTACATGTTTCCATGATCCAACTTAAGGTACTTGTTATGGTCACTCAAATATCCTTTAAATTGAATTGAAATTGAGCCCAGAAAACATTATGTGTTTAATACTGTTATGATCACTCAAATATCCTTTGAATTGAATTGAAATTGAAGCCAGAAAGCATTATATGTTCAATAAAAATTTGCTAAATGTATAAACAGTAGGCACACAATGCACATTAGTTCGGAGTTTGCCAGCTGACTGCATTTTTTCTCTTCCAGGGTAGTAGGTCAGTAATTCACAGTGTCCCCTTCCTGCCTCTATTCTAGCTCCTGACAGCATCATACATTGGAAGAACACGTAACCCTTTAAATCACTGTTATTTATGAGCATAAATTCTCACTGAAAAAGCAACCAACCCAGAGTAAGCAAACTTAGGTGGGGGAGAGGGTTGGGAGGATTTCATAGAGCTAAGAAGAGAAGATGCAGCCAAGGGAGAAGGTACAAGTGGAATAAGGAAAGCAATGTTCCAAAACCCTGGGAATCTGGAAAAGATATTCTCTGCAGTCAAAGAAAGTCTGTAAGGCTGAGCTTTGATTCTACAATGGTGTGTACTATACCATATGATCAGCCATACAAACTTCTAAAACACAGATTGATAAAACAGAAACAACTCAGAAAAACTTTAATTCATAACAGCGAAGCTAAAAGCACTCAGAATCCTATGCTAGCTGTTAAGCAATCTTCTTACAATACAAACAAGGGAGCTCATATTCTCCTGGTTCCAAATTGGTATCCTTAACACTTCATGTCAGTTATCACTCTTTCTTGACTAGGAGTCTTAATAAAAAGATATTTGTTAATAACGAATCATTTTTTAAATGTGGGGTCTAGCTTTCTATATCAGGGAAACAGAAATAGACATATTCCAAAAGATACTGCCTTTGATAATTAGTCTAATATGAATACTGGGACTTCAGAACAGTAAGTTTATTTGAAAAACAGAATTCAACACAAAGTCACAAGTTTAGCCTTTTGGGCATGCTTGAGGACAGAGCTTTAATTCTATAGCATTTCTACTGGACCTATGACAGGCAAAGGCAGTAACTTTAAAAAGGTACAAAATTCTTTCACAAAAGAAAGAATAGCTAAAAAATGCAGAACAATCCAAGATCACAAGAGTAAAATATTCTAAGTGCACGCTAACTGAAATGCTCATAATCTGATTATATCTACATATCAACTTTAAGTTGATCCTCAAATCACAATGCAAAATTACACAGACAAATCATATTGTAATAACCCTCAGTAAAACTGCATTTGGGGCTGGGGTTGTGGCTCAGTAGTAGAGCACTCACCTAGCATGGGTGAGGCTCACCTAGCATGGGTTCAATCCTCAGCACCACATTTTTAAAATGAAATAAAGGTATTTAAAAGACTATCTTTTAAAAATTAAAAACACTATATTTGTTTAACAAGTTAAAAATGATTAATTAATGATATATCTGCTCCTCTTAGAGTACTATTAGCTGATGTGAATATTGTTTTATATATGCTTTCCAATGGGCCCTGTAGCATATTTTAACCCATTACTTGTTTCAATTTTTCTAATATGGCATCACTTCAAAAGACTAACTATCCATTCTACCTTCTTCATTCTTCTGACTGAAACTAAAAAGATAGATGCCCTTCAGTAGATGAATGGGTAGGGAAACCTTGGTATATATACACAATGGAACATTACTCAGCATTAAAAAAGAGTTAAATCATGGCATTTGCAGGTAAATGGATGGAGCTGGAGAATATAATGCTAAGTGAAGCAAGGCAATCCCCAAAACCCAAAAGCCAAACACAGAATGGTGATGGGCAGGGTGGAGCATGGGAGGAATGGAGGAAATTTAGAAAGAGCATAGGAGAGGGAGGGGAAGGGAGAGGAAGAAAGGAATGATGGTGGAATGAGTTAGACATTATTATCCTAAGTACATGTATAAGACACGAGTGGTGTGAAAATATTCTGTGGTACAATCAATGTCTTAAAAAAAATCATGTTCTATATGTATAATATAATATGAATTGTATTCTGCCATCATGTATAACAAATCAGAATAAATTTAAAAAATAAAGCATAATAAAAGGTTTAAGACAAAAAAGATATTTTGTCCATGTGTAACTAAAAATATTAATTTTTTAATTAATTAATTTTTAAAATTAGGTTAATATGAAAGCAGAATGCATTTTGATTCATTGTACACAATTGCAACACAACTTTTCAATTCTCTGGTTGTAGGCGATGTAACCTCACACCATATGTGCAGCCATACATGTACCTAGGGTAATGATGTCCATCTCATTCCACCATCTTTAAAAAACAAAATCTGTCACGCCATCTAAAAAAGCTAGCAAGAACATTAAATCCATCTAAATCGACTTTCAAAACACGAATCATCCTGATAGCAAAAACTCAATCCAAGTAAAATTTCAGTATTGTGGTGGTTTGGGGTATTTCTCTTTTCAGCCAGTCAGCCAAGAACCAAACAATTTACTTCTCTACCAAATGTACTGTATCTTGTAATGAGGTGATGGAATACAACTTTAGCTATATTGTGTGTGTGCACATATGATTAAGCTAACTGCCAGAAGTATGCGGCAGGAACAGAAAATTCAGCAAGAACTGTAAAGTGTTCTCCAAGAAACGTGGCTTTAAACTCCATCTCTGGGAGCCCCACTAACCTACAACATTACAATTCCCCGCTCATGTATATAATCGACAGACTTTTCCTGCGACGAATCTGTGAAAAGTAGGAAAAGGCAACTTACATCGGGTAGCAGACGCACGTCCTTTTGTTGTTGTTATTGTGAGGCAACAACAAATTCCCATTTGGCAAACCCAAGGCGTCAAAGTGTGTACAAAAGAGTTTCCGTGGAAACGCGAACCCGCTAGTTTGCACAAATACACAGCCTTCCGCTGCCTACAGAATTCAAAGGCCACCCTGACGCCGGCCCTCGCTGTGCTGGCGGTCACCAGGTCCCCGTGGGATTCCCCACACCCGGCCAGAGCGCGGAGTCCTGCGGTCCCCAGGGGAAGAGGCTCCGCAGGGCCGGGCTCCGAGGACCTGCCGGCGGCCGCGAGGGCAGCGGGAGGGGAGCCCGGGCCTCCTCTGCGGAGCCCGGGAGGGTCCCACGCCTTCCCCGCGACCGGGGCAGAGCCTAGAAGGCGACCCTTCAGCGCGGCCCTCGGGCTGGGGCCAGTCCCCGAGGCGTCCCTGGGACTTCAAACGCCGCCAGGAGGTCCACTGCCGCGCAAGGTGGCAGGCTGGCCCCGGAGACCCCGGCCCTCGCCCCCTGGAGAGCCCGAAGAGGAAGTCTCTAGAAACCCCCGTGGGCCGTGGGCGCTCGCCGGCCGCTTACCTTGAAGGACTTGAGACGAGGCTGGGCGTGGGCGACAGCAGGAGGAGCAGGGACGCCACAAGGGCGGTGGGGCCGGCCTTCACCTCGCCGGCTTCCGGGTCTCATTGGAAGTCGGCCCGGCGGCCAGGAGTGGCTCCCCCGCGGCTGGGCTGCCAGGCTGTGCGCGCGGTCGCGGGCGGGCGCGCTCCCTGAGCGTGGGCAGGGGTCAAGCTGGGGCTCTTCTTATTGGACGTGAGGGTCGCCCCGCCCTGGAGCAGCCTTGATTTACATAAAGTTAATTTACATAAAGCTGGAGCCAGCTGAGCAGTGCGCCCTGGCCTGGTCTGCAGGGGGCGCTCCACGCACACAACACGCCGTCCTTCATCCACAGACTGCGGACTTGGCGGGGCTCCATCTGGCGGCCATCTCTCTCCCGTGCCTGCAGCGTCCCAGGGAACACTACCATGGCTCGAGTATATTATTATGAGCATATTATTATGCATACATAAGATTCATATTTATCTTTACTATGATTTTTCCTCATGTCCACTAAGATCTGAATAGTTGCTAAAGGATTGTACTGTTTGATGACGTAACATTTCTTTGCATTTTGACTTAATCAATGTTGAATCAATGCAATGTAGTGAGTTAGACCTGCCTCCAAATCACTGTTTTCAAATACATCTTTCTGGCTATGAGGTTTCTGCTTTGGGAAGAGATTGAAAGTTGGTAATCATGTTCCTACATAAAACCTTGTATTAATTTCTCTATATATGATCCTAGACAAACTTGTAATAGTAAAAAAATCCATTTTTACTTCTATACACATAGCCCATTATTGCCACGTAGGACAAATATTGTCCATTTGGTAGCATCCTCCTGTGGGATCCACTTATTAATTTTGAGGATTTCAATATATTTAAAAGACCAGCTACATGGATAATGCTTATTAAATTGCCCCTTTCTTAAAGATCTCAAGTTCTATTTTTTAACTTATGTTAATTTCACACTTAATTCAAACAAGTTAGAGTTTTTGGCTCAGGAAATTCTTCATCTTAACTATATCACTATCAGGCAATTGAGCTTCATTAGTCATTTATTCCACTCCCAGGTCTTTAATTTCCATTACCACTGTTCACATCCATGAAACTGACATGGTGGGTGTGTCCTTCCTAATTATTTCCTTAAATTAAATGGCTGTTTTTGCATGTAATTTCCCAGCCTATCTTCCTGGAGAACCAAACAAATCATTATCATGATATTGAGAGAATGAAAATGTTGAAAAAATCCATGGGCATAATAATATGTATTTCAAACCTGTCAACTAAATGGAATATATGAGTCAGATGAAAAAAACTGAAGGTAATAGAAAAACATTAAACATTTTTCAAGATTGGAAAACAGAAAGAACATAAAATGGAGATGACAACCTGAGCAGGTATGATTCAGGAATATGATCAAAGACAATGAGAACTATAGCCTCTATAGAAATATGACCCAGTACATGCATTACTATCCCGTTCCCCTAAAGCCAGAACCAATGCATGAAAAAACATAACTTATGATTGGCATATGAAAAGAATCATGACAACACATGAGGAATATTATTCCATTGTCCTCTCCTACATTTTAGACCATATCATTCATTTAATGACACCTTCAGTTGACGTTTCCAAGGACAGACTCACTGGCTAGGCACACAGCTGTACCGAAACATAAGTCTCTGTTGTGCAATGGACTCTGTATGTGGGGAGCTCCCCTTTGTATTACCATTCATAGAATTTCTCTTCATTCTATATTTGATGTGTAGAACTCACACCCTACCCAGGGATATAGAAAGCAATGAAATTTTGAGTTTGTACTAATAATTGTACATTATCATCAAGTCCATGATGTATGGAGGAAAAATAAGGAAAATGTTGGAAGTCAGCCAAGAAAACATGTTTAATGTGTTTAAATAAATTTTTAATTGAAATAGTCTCTCATGTCTTTTCAGATAATCATGGAGTGAAATTAGAAATCAACAGAAAGAAAGCAACTACACAAATACATAATCATTGAACAAGATACGTTTGAATGATCTGGGACATCAAAGAAAAGTTCAAAAATTCCTATAATCAATCAGAATATTAACACAGCATACAAAGTCTGTGGGATACAGCAAAGGTGATTCTAAGAGGAATCTTTATAGCTATGACCACCAACATTAAAAGAAAGACCCAAGAAACCAACCAAAGCATGCATTTCAAGGTCTCAGAAAAGCAATAGTAAGCATTTTTATGAATCAATAGAATGAAGTAAATAATGAAAATCAAAATAGAAATTAATAAAAGAGAAAAAAAACAATAAAAATGATCACTGAAACAGACTTGAATAACAAAACTGATAAACCACTAACCACATTAATAAAAGGAAAGAGAATGAGGACTCAAATTTATAACACAGAAATCTCTGAAATCCAGAGGATGATTAGGGTATGTTTTGAAAATTTATATTCCAACAAATTAGAAAATCTACAAAATAGGGAGCAATTTCTAGATATATGTTGTCTATCAAGTTGAAACAAGAGGATGTAGAAAACCTAAAAAGAACAATAATGTGCAATGAGATCAAAGCAGTAATTGGAACCTTCCAACAAAGTTAGAAGCCTGTGACCAGATGGATTTACAGCTGAATAGAATCCCCATATCCCTCTCCAATCTCTCTCCTGATTCTATCACAGAATTTATAATTGTACAGAGGATAGCTGTATCTTCATTTAACTACAATTTATTTTTTGACACACTAGAATGTACACTGGACCACAGTTTCATATGTTTTGACACCAAATCCAAAGGGAAGCAGAAAACATAAGGAACATTTTTGAATTTATAAGTGGATGAAATATTTTAAAAACAGCTTTCTCCTCTATGCTTGATAAGAGAATAGTGAAAATAACAGCGCGTTTGGTGTTCTCTTGAGGTTCATATTTAATTGTGATTAAAGATCATATTTAGTACACTGTAGAGAAATGCACTTCCTCCATTTTGAAAAGACTGATTTTTCTGCACTCTTCTTTGAATGTGTTCATGAGCATTCGTAGGCTCCTCCCAGCTATGGGTACACATCAAGATTATACCCTACTCTAGTGAAAAAAACACTTCAATATTTTCCCTGTTAAACATTTATAATTGGCTGAATTAGAGGGTCAGCCTTATTTTTTTCCATAAACATTGGGGATCTGATGATAATACACACTGGCAATGAAATAATAGATTAATTTAGCAGAATTAGCAAACTCTATTGTCAAAATTTAGCATTTTCTGAACCAGAACTCTTGAGTTATCTAAGATAACTGAGAAATTGGCATGAGTTCAAAACCAGGAGTTGAGATTGTTTTAAAAAATGGACAGTCACGTAAACTTTGCCCATATGTGTAGCCTTGGAAACATATTAAAATCATCAAAATTAATCTGTGGGCCAAATAATTAGAATGTTACCAAATGTTACCTATTTGGTCTACCTGGACATCATGTGCCGTGTGCACAGAAGTAAAACCAGAAAGATTGTTGTTTCTAGACTGTGACTTCTTAGTCTCAGACTCTTCTTAGAGAATTTAAAATATGACTTTGTATGGGTACATTACTACCAAATCACTATTTCCTATCAAAGCAGAAAGCTCATCTGCAGGAAAATTCATTTAAAAGGAATGACATTGAGGAAGGGCTAATTTACAACTGTACAATGATTCAACATTTGTTAACTCATAAAAGAAATCAAAACTATCTCAACAGTGTGGACCATCACCTAGTGTCAACTTATATCAGCTCACTATAGACACGTGCATATCAACTCAGGGATTCCTAGAACTGACTTCAGGTAAAACCCTTTACATGCTGATTTACTAAGTGCCAATGTTGAAGTTTACTTTCCCATAATTCAGAGTCAACGTCTGTGTGTCTGTTTCCAGCACTTTGGGGTCCCAGCAATGGACTCCACAGATGGGAAGGTTCCTCTTCACTAGGTGCAGCCTCCTCCCTGTGTCTTTGCCTCCTCAGGCCAAGAGTGCTCTCTTAGTCACCTGTGTGTGACGAGCATGAGACTTCCCTTCCATGGAGTGTCTCACTCCCTGTCACTGACCTCAGGGGAGGAGCAGACCTGAAGGTCTTCAGAGAAGACACTCCCGGGCACATGGGAGCCCTGTCCCTCGGCCTTCTCCAGGATGGGAGGGCTCTTAGCAGGACGGATTGTCTTCTCAGGAGCCTGGAAGCAGAGAGCTGTGATGAACTGGGAGATCCACCTGTCATTGCCCAATATCCTGAAGACCACTCTAAGGGGCTGTTTTGGAGCACAGGTGGATGGTGGGTTATGGGACTTGGTGAAGACCTCCACAGAATTCAGGACAGGTGTTTTGCTTGGAGGGTACAGGCCAATGCTGGGCATCTGGGCTGGTATTTCCTGATAACTTGGAGTGAGACTTTTGGTCTAAGTTCATTTGTACCTGACAGAGGCAGCAGAGGCTGGAAAGATCCCAACCCAGGATTCTGGGTGCTCCTCTGGGACTTCTGGGTATGGCTGAGTCTAGGTTTCTTTGGGGCATTCTGGCAAGACTCAGTGGGGACCTGGACATGTTTCTTATCCAGGGCCCTGAGGCTGACTTTTAGGCCCTGGTCCTCTCTGTATGCTACAAGCTTCAGGCAGTTTGGACACATCAGGACACCTGTCTGGTGCTTGAGGGTTGAGTACCTGGCCCATACCATTCCTTTTGGAGGCAGTGTGAGACCTTTAAAGGAGACACCCTTTGGCTTTTGGACTTCTGTTTTCACAAGGAAGGCAAGGTTCTGGCCAGAGTGCCTTAATGCTAGCTGGCAGGTACCAGTGACAACCACCTCCTGTTCTTTCCCGGGACAGGAGGTGAGTAGAGGACAAGTTCAGGCATTTGGATGGGGAGTGTGGCTGTACAGATGGGTCTCAGGTGACTGATATTGACAGGTGGCTGACTCAAGAGGACAGGGCCTAGGACAGATCTCTTCTTGGTTATTGAATAGGCATTGGTCTACTTCGATTCTGCAGGAAAAGACAGATACATAAAATACTCAGTACTTCTTACATCAAGTGAAAATGAAAATAAATCAAATAAGATATGGAACATAGCACGTGAAAGTTAACTGTAAAATAAAAACTCATAGTCATTTTAAACTTGAGGAAGTGCTCCACCTCTGTGGTGATATAATATCAATACATTAGATTATCCACTTGATACACTTCATGCCAAATTAGAAAATAAAAACATTCTTAATATGTCATATGGCTAATGAGGATTTAAAAGCCTCTTTCCTGCATTTTTGTTTCAAGTGTAATTGATTAAAATAATTTTAAGGGCATTCTGATGGCTGATGAGTTTTGAAGATAAGTTGAGGATATATACCCACTGTAAATAAGAATCTCCTGTAGGGCTGGGGTTGTGGCTCAGTGGTAGAGTACTTGCCTAGCATGTGTGGGGCACTGGTTTCAATTCTCAGCAACACATATAAATAAATAAATTAAAGATCCATTGACAACTAAAAAAATATTAAGAAAAAAAAAAGGTCTCCTGTAGTAGGACTTGCTCTTGTGGAGCAATTTGATTCAACCATGCCCACCTGCCATGTTACTGAGAGACATGCAAGTCCTCCTTCAAAGCATTGGAAATGCCACCTCTGAAAAACACACAAACCACAATTGCATTGTCCAGAACAGATTGGTGATACTCATACTGAAGCCCTGTGACCTTTGCTAGTCTGTGCCTGCACTCATATAACACCCTATCCCTAACCCCAGGCAGCCCTTCTCAAGGTCCATCTAAGTAGTTTTATATGTTCTCCATTCCTTTTGTATCTGTGATGTGCAAGCACCTACAGGTGCTGTGAACCCTCCCCATTACTAATTGACTTGAGAAAAATGAGCTCCTGGGTTTGGATTCCTGCTATGAAACTTTTATCTATTTCTTTTTTTAATATTCATTTTTTAGTTGTAGTTGAGCACAATACCTTTATTTTATTTATTTATTTTTATGTGGTTCTAAGGATCGAACCCAGTGCCTTGCGCATGCTAGGCGAGCACTCTATGCTGAGCCACAACCTTAGACTTCTTGCCTATTGCTTTCTGGTTTTTCTGTAATTGCCTGGAGATGGAAGTGCAGTGGTGTGGAGAAGGAGAGACAGCTAGCTTGGGCTGCAGTGCTTGAGGGGGATTACCACCCTTTGCCACCCTCAACCAGGCCAGGCAGCTGAATTTAAGATTGCTCCTGTGAATTTGCAGGGACATCAAATAAAACACAGACACAATTTACCTTTAAACAAGCTTCAGGATGACTTCCCTGACTCTCAGCCTCATGTACCCAAAAGGGAGAGCAAGAGAAAGTCATGAGAGTCTGGCGAGAGAGAGGGGGAACAAATTTGGAAGTGAGCATTTATTGTGGAACTCTTGTTCTTAGAAAGTTCTATCCAAAAAGGGCAGAAGGGGCAGGACTACAGGGGACAGGTGAATGTAACTCAACACTAGGGGCATGCCCCACAAAGAAGACGCCTTACTATCAGAACTAGACCCCACCCAAGCCACAGCAAATGCAGAGTTTGGTCAGAATCTGAGGCATCAGGACTGGAAGGTGTGGTCATTCAATGTAGCTCCCCACATAGTCCCCCTTCTTTCCTTGAAAAAGAAGCTGATGAGTCATTATTTTGAGCCCCAAATTCTTGTTCTGAAGGCATGACATCCTACAATTACAATACAAGAGAGAATTAGTAGCAAAGAGAACAATTCAAGGATAGACCCCCAGAATGTTTTAAGAATGTTTGCAGGGTTAAAGCCATTCATTTCTCTAAGTATTTGATCAGCTAAAGAAGTAGAATATGAAAAATCAATCTTACTTTTTTGTATATCTTGAATATGATGATGTAACTTCAAAAGATCCAAGCTGTTATTATTATTTTGCCAAATATCTAACAAATGGTTTTTAACCTTCTCCCAATACCATTAGGAAGCCTTGTATTTGGCATTAGAAACACACACATACTTATAGTCACATGACACTTAAGTCTTTCTTTGAATTTCAAAGCAGAAAGTTCATGACCAATATTTATGACAGTAGCTTCTAAGGAATTTAGCTTAGTCTCAATCCTTTCATCATATTTATTTGTTTATGAAGCGCTTTGGAAGTATTCTGAGCCAAATTATTAAGAAAATTTGCATGTTGAATATTTTGAGATATGGCCACCGAAGCTGTGACTGTGGAAGCAACAAAGGAAACCAAGGCAACTACTCCCAATACTACAAGTTCAAGTGCCCGTTTAGGTCTTTGTAACAGGACATGTATTTGTTGTAAGACTTGACAACCAGCATAAGTGTACCATGGCTCTGAAATATTACCTGGCAATAAAACAAAAAAAGGGCTTGTGAAGTATTAGCATTTATTTCCCTCTATTATATCTGGTGATACAAATAGTTAAATTACATTTATTACTTGATACAAGATATCTATCACCTTTTTTTAACTTTTACATTTTCAGTAATTAAAATGTAAGGAGATTGAATACAGGCACACAGTTCAGTCCACCTTCCAGTTTTTGCCTACAAAGTCCAGTAAAGTCTTGTCAGTAAAATGTAAGAATTCTGAGGCAGCAAATAAGCATCAAACATCTTTTTGAATGCCACCTCCACTGAAGGTCAAGATGTTACTAAAAAATCTTCCAGGGGTAATGGCAGCACCCTTTTGCAATTGTTTTTTGTCAATTCTAGGAGACCAGTCCGAAAAGTAGCCACTATTTCTAGACACCTTATGCTGTACTGGGAAAGTATTTATACAATCCATCCACTTAGGAAAGGTGCCAATTTCTATCACAGAACAGTTAGGACGATGAGGTGTTAGTGGATGTTCTGCTGAGATGTCTTGTTTGTAAACAAAAAGTCCCATTTTAATAACTGATCTGATATAAGGCTTTGAGTCTCCAGGAACAGTATGATTAGCTGGTCTAGGTCCCCCAACTTCTGTCTTTTCCTCAAAGGACACTTTTAGACAGCATGTTTATCGCAGGACCAACACAAAGGTAATTGAGCACTACAACTAGAATAATTAAACCCAATCACATGGATAGGAGTAATATGGTGTCTGTAAATCCTCCCATCATGAATGGGTCATTAGTAAAATCTGGAATGGATTCTCCATCCACATTGTTGGGTGTACTAAAGGTGGATCTGGAAAATATGTCCAATAGCTTTCTCCCTGATTCCCCTTAACCTGACAGCTCAAAAAGACAGTACTATGGCAAGCATCATCATTGGAGACTTGGTTTTTCCTTGATGCTGAATCATTTGATCAGCCTGCAGCATCAGATTCTTCAGTTCTTTCCATGAGGGTAGCTTCACAACTGGGTCTCTCTGGGTCATCTTCTTTCCCCTCTTCTGTTGAGAGTTCCTCTTGGTGGTGGGAGTGAGGTCTGGTGTGTCTGGGTCAATCCTCAGTCATTTGAATCTTGGTTCTATGTCCTCCATGCCTGATAGCGCATTCAGGTAACCAAATAAGACAAAAAGCACATTCTGGGAAAATACAAGCATGGACTATGCTTCACATAATCACTGGATCTGATCCTTTCCAATGACCAGTCTGTAAGTCCTTTCACCAAACTCAGCCTAAAGGGCCTGTTGCTGTGGAAGACATGTGTTGCTCAGCTGCAGTGTGACCTTCTGAGTCACAATTTAGAAAATTTAAAACAAATAGAGCACGATTGAGGTTATTTTGGGAAGTGATAGTACTATCTCCCCCTTTTAGCTTTTATAGATGTAGCTAAACAGATAAATGAGTTCGTTCTACAATGGCTTGACCTTGAGGGTTGTAAGGAATACCTGTTTTATGGTAAATCTAAAACTATTGGCAAAATTGTTGAAAAGAAGAGCTTACATAAACCGGTGCATTAAAATTTTAATCTGTAAAGGACATCCTAATACTGCAAAAGCAGCTAAACAATGAGAAATAACATTCTGAGTATTTTCTTTTGTATGGGCTGTGGCAAACATAAATCTAGAATAAGTATCTACAACTACATGTACATAACATTGCTTACCAAATTGAGAAATGTGAGTTATATTCATTTGCCATAATTGATTTGATTTTAATCCATGGGGATTTAACCTAGGTGGTAAAGATGGAGTGTGTATAACACACTGGGGGCAGTGACATAAAATTTGACAAACTTGCTCTCTAATAATATTAAATTTCTTATACAAACTAGAAGCCTTTTGGTGATGCAAAGAATGTGAAGCTTGTGTACATATACAAAGACATTTGCTGACAAACAGCAACCAATTTATCAATCTTATCATTAACTGAAGTTAAAGGCCCTGTAAAATTAGTTTGGGCCCATATGTGGCCTATAAAACATGGGTGTTTTCACATTTTCACCATCTTTTGCAGGGTATGAGAGTAATTCTTATGATGGTATACACTCAATAGTTGAAGTTTCAATATTTTTAGTAACTCTATCTGCATATAAGCTGTCGGAATAAATATTGATGGACTTGAATCAAAGTATGAAATATGATATATCAAGAACTATGTAATGTTTTGAACAACCTACAATAAAAATTGATTAAAAAAAAGAACAAATGAGATAATTTCCACACATAAAATGGATAAAGAATTTATACCCAGTATATTTGAAGAACTTATATATATCAGTAAAAGACAAATAACCCAGTAGAAAAATGGGTTAAGAATACAAAGAGGCTTTACAGAAAAGTAAACACATATGGTCAACAAACATATGAAGAGATGTACAACCTGATTAACAATCAGGCAGATGCAAATCAAGGCTAGTTTTCATTACATTTGAGCTTCATATATCACAAATATATGTGATAAAATTACACAACTACATATATATTTATGACATGGGAAGGGAAAAGGCAATATTCTAAATTGAAAAAAAAGAACAAATGAGAGCTTGAAGTTCTGCTCGTTGGGCAGAAGTATATGAGGTCTGCATCACCTCTGTATGAGTGTGACTATAAAAATCTGCTTTACCTGAGCTTGAGGCATCAGTGAATATCATTAGTGCCCCATCTATTGGCTGTACACGCACAATCTTTGGAAAAATTTAGACAGTTACCAAGACAAATTGAATAATTTTATCATAAGAATAATGACTTCCTATCTGACCAGGAAAATTAGCAAAAACTACTTGCCAAGTATTAGAAGTTTGGAAAAGCCAATCATTCTGTTGAGCAGAAAATGGAGTGATAATAATATTAGGTTATCATCCAACCAGCTGTAAAATTTGTGTTCTGCCTTTAATAACTAATTGAGCAATAAAATCATGAAAGGGAGTTAATTATTTTTGAGGAGAGTGGGCTAAATGAATCCACTCAATAAATCCCAATGATTGCCACATGGTTCCTATAAGAGCAGAAGTAGTTGAAAATATCAATAAGTATATAGGCTCTTGTGGGTTAATTTTAGTAAGTTTAACATTTTTAATAGTAATTTCAACTTTCCTCAAAGCCATTCTTGCTTCTGCTGACCAAAAGAAGTTGGAGAAGGATCTCCCTCTAATATCTGAAACAAAGGACTTAAATCTGAAGTAGTTAGCTTTAACGATGGTCTCAGCCAATTTATATCACCTAATAGTTTTTGAAAATCATTAAGGGTATGCAGTTCCTTGACTCTTATTTGTAAGATGTGAGGACAAATTGTATAGCCTTCAATCACATGACCTAGATATTGAAAGGAGATGTCCTTTGAACTTTTTGAGGTGCAATACACAAACCCATTGCTGCAAATGAAGTCTCTATTTGGGAAAATATTTTTAGGAGTACACCTGAATTAACATGAGCTAAACGCATATCATCCATAAAGTGAATAATACATGCATCAGGGAATTTCTCCCTCATAAGTGTGATGGCCTGTGCCACAAAATTTTGACATAGGGTACAGCTGTTACACATTCCCTGAGGCAACACTTTCCAGCAATATCTTTTAACTGGTTCCTTAAAATTTATTGCCAGGACACTAAAGGCAAACCTTTTACAGTCCTCTGGGTGGAAAGGTATAGAAAAGAAACAATCTTTTAAATCTATTACTATTAAATGATAACCCAAAGGAATAGCTGTAGAAGGAAGCCTTGGTTGTAAGGCTCCTGTGGGCTCGTTAACACAATTAACTGCCCTGAGATCTTGTACTAATCTCCAGTGGCCATATTTTTTTCTTTATTACACAGATGGGTGTGTTCCAAGGACTGAGAGTAGGTTGTGAATGGCCAGCCTGAAGTGGCTCCTGAACTAGCATGTGGGCTATTTCAAGTTGTTTCCTGTTAAGGGCCACTGACTGACCCAGATTGGCTCTGCTGTGAGCCAATTATTTTTTTCTGCTGTTCTCTGGGTTGGGGATAAAGTCAGGACCCCTACCAAAAATTTTGGCTGGGTGTAGTAATTAATCTCTGTTGGGAAGATTGGGTTATAGGTAAATTGGGTTATAGGTAAATCTTGTAAATTTCCCTCAATATCTCTAAGAATGAATTTTTGATTAAGTCCCTCAGATGACATGATAGAATTTGGAGGCTCCTTAGACTATCATGGCCCCACAAATTTATTGGTAAGTTGCCTAAGATATAAGGCTTGAAAATCCCAGAGTTACCATCTCTATCTTCCCTGTGAAGATACTGAGCACTTTGTGCAGGCTGAGAGATCTGACCTATCCCCTCCAAGTTGGTGGGTGCAATATGCAAAGGACAGCTCTTAGAGCAGAATTTACTAGGCAGAACACATCTAACAGTCCCAGTATCTGCCAAACCCCAAAATTTTTTATGATTGATTTTAAGATTCAGAAGAGGGCACTCTACAAAACTAATTGAGCCCAGTATACTTGGTAAGGGACCGTGAAGTTGAGATCTCATCTGGGCTATCCATAGAGTGACAAAGCAAAAGTATTAGCTGTGTTAACACATCTCTAATAGAGAGCTGAGTGGCAGGGTCCGATTGTACAGTGATGCCAATCTATCTCTAAAATTGGAATTAATTGCTCCTGGCAGCACCTGAATTCCCTTTTTTAAGTTGTTTAACCCCAGAATTAGGCCTACAGTATTTGGCAGTAATGGCCCACAAACCCCAGTAGGGACTCCTTATGGCCCTATTTCAGGCATTAGTTTCTCTCAAGGTTGGCTGTAAGTGTATCTATGGAGCCAGCTGATAGTAGTGACGAGCTGGCATGGCCAGCCCTGATGACTTTGGAGTCTGCAACTCCTCTTCAGGTGTACACTGCAGCACCCCGACTGTTTGGTGGACCTAGGGCAGGCCCTGTTCCCAATTTCCCAGTGCTGAAGAAGGCAGAAGTGAGGTCAGAAGTGGCTATGAGCTGCTGCCATATCTACCCAAATCTTCCCATGCTATGTGATCATCTCTCTGGCAGCACTGTCTGCACAAACCAAGAGAGGTCTTGTTATGCTCGAGTTCAGGACCCCCAGAAGACCACCAGAGACCAAGAGATGTAAGCAGCAAAGAGGTGTTTATTGCGAGCTAGCTCAGTCCCCTGCGCACACAGCAACTGGTGACGCTGAGAGGCCCCGAACCCAGAGTTTGCAGCAGTTTTATACACTCTTTGGGGAAGGCAGGGACTTCACATGCTTCACACAACAACTCTGAAACATGATTAGCACATTCACTGGTGGGAACAAGCTGGGTAAGGGTGATTGATTAGTACAAGAGGAGGATTTCTTTGAACTGATTGGTTTAGGCCACAAGGTGTGTTCATGCTGAACTACATGGTTTCCCAACATGTTATCAACCATCATGAACTACGGGAGGGTCATCTGGCATCCCAGATATTTTACCTGTCTCATGCTGATTGTTGGTTGCTAGGGGGTTGTTATGGGTTCTCACCTAGCCTACTGAGTCAGGGACACCTGGTGCTGCAGATCTCTCCTGTTATTTACAGACAAAGAACTCAGCAGGGTGGGTATATGCCAAGGAGCTCTCTGTGGGTTTTTCTAAGGACAAGGGTCACGCCCCCTTCCTTGGACAGGCTTTGCTCTGAGGTAGAGGCTGCTTTCTCAAAAATGGTGTCACATCAGTTTCTCAGTCTCTGCCCTATTGTGCGGAGACCAGCAGTCCTGAGCCATAGGCCCAGTTCTACCACAACTGAAACACCACCTGCGAGAAGTGCTCTCCCAGCCTGAGGTTGTAGGACCTGCTTCAGAGCCTAGGCCAGCATCAAGCCCTGTACCTGTGTGGAACCCACATCATCACAAAGGCAAATGAACTCAGACTCAGTCCCCTTTTCCCATTGGGGTGGGAGGATTTCCTGAAAAACTTCATTAGCTTTTAAATGCCAGCTGCCTGACTGGGAATTCAGAGGCATTCAAGTCTCCTCTGGATCTCTTTGCTGCCTGGCATAGACCTGCTGTGAAATCTGAAAGTGGCTCCTCTGTCCCTGTTTGATTAAACTAAAATCCAAGGTTGATTGATCCTGATTAGGTAGCTCTCTCTACGCCCTTTTAGGACATGAATTAATTTCATCATATATGGCCAGATCATAATTTAACTGCCATTCTAAAATCTCCAGTTCCAGTTAACATCACCAAAGGGACATCAAAGCCTTGCCTCCAGTGTCTCTCAGCCTGTTCAGTGAAATCATCAGTCCAGTGAGACAGCCAAGGAAGGTAGTCACCCCTAATCAAGATGCTTTGGCCACTGAAATCCAGTCACATGGTGTAAGGGCTCATTGCATAAGGAATCAGCTGACTTTGAACAAAGGCTGACTTTGGACCATAAGTACAGCAGGTGCTTTTGAGCTCCTTTACAGTCTTAAAAGGAACTACAGCATCATGGGAATGGATGATTTTGCTTATTAACCTGCTCAAAGGCTGGAAAAAGTTAAAAACCTGTAATGTCCTCTCCTGCTTCCAGCGCTATTCTAAGGCCACGTTGGAGGAGCATAAACATGCCTACTGACAATTCAGAGTAGTTATTAAACCTCATACTCAGGAGCAGAGTGGTCGAATCCAAATAGCAGGCACAAGGCCAGCCAGAGGTAAACTACCAAAACCTTTCTCTAGCTCATTCTCACCTTCTGGCTGACTTTCCTCAGATTGTAGCTCAGCTTCATTAGTATCATCCTGTCCATTTTCTTCCCCTCCATCTTGAATCAACCTCACAGAAATCCAATCAGGGCTGGCTTCCTCTCTAGTACACGCCCCTACCATGGAGTTTGGTTGGTGCCCTTCTAAATCACTGGTTCTGTCTGGTTCAGCTCTTACTGAAGGCTTGGTTTTAGGTCTTGCCCTGAGGCCCTCTGTCTGAGGTTGGCAAGCTACAGACTGGGAGAGAATTGACTCCACCCTCAGCCCTGCTATAGTCCCCGTTTCCTATGTCTGGGAACATGTGTGTCCAGGGTCCAGAATGACTCTGTGGTATCTTAGCGAAGATTTATCAACTGAACACTCCCGTCTCCAGGTGGCACTGACATGTCTGTCCCTATTCAGAGACAGAGTCTGGGGTGATGTGGATTCTGATCCACAGGCAGGTGATTTTGCAGGAAAACAGGGAAGAGAATCAGAGAGCTCCTCAATTTGAGTTTGGAGCCTGAAAAAATGGAGATATGTGAACACTGATGTCTGGGGAAGGCAGCTCTTGAGATGCATTCTATATTCAGATTTGATTTTTCCCTCAGTGTGGGCTTTCCTATACATTTCCTAGTTCCACTCCAGATGTGGAGAGTGCCATATATACAGGAGTCTGTCCTGGGCCCCCCAACTATCATAGGAGTTCCTTCTCCCACCCATGCTGTGAGCAACCTTCACCAAGTGATGCACATTTAGAAAGGGAAAGAAGGGGTGGAGAGGTAGGGGGATTAGTCTGGACAATGCAGAGGATGAAGGAATGGTACCGGCTCCACAGTGTGCACTCAGGAGTACTTTGTTCTGGGCCCATCTCCCGCATACTTGGGTCTAAATAAAGGTGTGCAGAACACCCGGGTGCCAGAGCCATGACTGGACCAGAAAAAGGCATGCCTATGATGCATTTCACGTCCATTAGTAGGAGTGCCCCTGATCTCCCCCTTGAGCAGGCATAGGGCCAAGAATGTCCCTGAAATGGAGCCTGATTCTCTGATGCGCAGAGGTGGATCAGTCACCTGTGTGCATGTGACAGTGAGATTAAAAACGGGTTGTGGGGCTTTCTGTGCCCTGGCGCATGGAGACATGGAATTCTTACAGAATGCAATGGTAGGGGAGGAGTCAGACCCTTGAGCCCCCTACAGACATTCCAGGTCAATCTACAACCTGCATATCAACTCTCAGTTTTATTGTAGACACACCCTACAGAATCCTCCATGTGCTCCTAGGAAAAGTCCCAGTGAATACCCAAGGTGAAACCTCTGTCCATCAGAACTGGTATCTGTGTTGGTTCAGGTTCTTTTAGGAGCCCCAGCATGTGCTCCTCTTCGTCTTCCCTCTCATTCTGGTTCACCAAGAATTCCAGAGACAAGACTGCACTTCTCAGATCACAGGGCAAGGGGACCTTGCTCAGATCCCGAGGCACCTGAGCAATTTGTGCACACTTATCTCAAAGGTGACAGAAAACATAGTGCAACCCCTCCTTTCTTCCTCCTTTCATATTGCTGCAACAGGCTGGTATGGTTCTTTGTGAATTTTTCCATTCCAATTTGAAACCTGGAGGACAATCTCCCCAAAAAGACAGCCACTACCTATTGGTCGTGATGAGACCAATGTCTTCAGTCTATTGAATCCATTTTGTTTAGGAACTCCATTCTGTTAAAGTGTTATAGCAACTAGAAAGGTCATGACTGGGGCAAGTGGTTTTTCCTTCTGTTGTGGAGACCCTCTAGAACATGAGCTATCTAAGTGGGCAGTGATTCTGTAACTGGGGTATCTGGGCTCTGTTTCTTCAATTGGGGTAACTGGGCTCTGTTTGTATAACTGGGTGACTGGGCTCTGTGCAACTAGGGGTAACTGGGCTCTGTTTCTGTAACTGGGGTGACTGGGCACTGTTGGTGTATCTGGGGTATCTGGTGCTTTTGGTGTACCTGGGGTAACTGGGATCATGTGGATTGGCTTAGCCTCCTGTCACCTGACTGCATTCTCCTGCTTCTGAGACTTGGCTTGCTTGCATTGGGTAAATCCCCGAAACATACCTTTGGTGTGTTTCTGGCTTCAGTAGGAGGCCAAAGAGAAGGGGGTGTGCCACTCTGACTAGCTGGCTTTTAGAGAGTAGAGTGTCCCCTGCTGGCCCACAATAAAGGCTTCTTTGGAATGGCAAAGTGTGGTCTGAGAGTGATTTGAAGATCTCCCTATCAGTATAACATGGGAAACCGTGAAAGCGTGAAAATGTTTCTGTTTCCCATGCAGGTGGCTGAAATGGGAATACTGCTTTGAAAACATGCAACCTCTAAGACTTTCTGGATCTTCCTTCATATGAAAACATCTGTAACAAAAGGCTTCTAAACCCACAGGTGTATTTGCACACACAAACAGAAACAAGCCCTCCAATAGTAACATGCACACACACCACTCACACAAAACAACAGCACTTCTCTTAGTCCTTTTACTTTTCCAAGTGAAAAAAGACCAATGAAACATATATTTTCAAAACACCCTCCCAGCACCACAGCCTGGAAATGGCCACAGTGTACTAAGGTTTTCTACATGTTCTGGAGCAATAAACTCTTGGTAATTAGACACCCTAAGAATTGTAGCTGCTCCCAGGCCTCTCGTGTGCCACAGATGGAAACTGGGAAAAGCACGCAAAGCAGCTCTCCAGAAGTTCAAAGAGATATGCCCTGAACTTCCTCATCCAGCTAGTCCATGAATTTCTGAGAAGGGATTGGTGGATCTGACGTGGAGAGAGAGGGGGCGGTGGGTGGACTCCCTGCAGGCTGAGGAGGTGAGGAAGCCTGTCCTAAGGAAACCTTCTCAGAGAATGTCTCTCTTTCTTCTGAGCTCCCAGCAGGAGTCCCTTGTGCTCCTTGATCCTCCATGCATGGAGGTAGCTTCCATCCATTAGAAAGACCATCTCAGGTGGATGACATTAGGAACTGCAATGTTCTTATCCAATATCCCTGACTCTCAAGTCTACCTGGGCTCTCCCCTACTTGCAGAGTCATCTGTGTCATTTGGGCCAATGCAAAGTTGAACAACAATTTGACTCCAGCACACGTGTTGGCTCTGGAGCCTTCCTGTTCTGTCCTAGTCATGGATCTGCATGCTGAGTGGCATGCAAGCCCACAAGATCCGTGCTCTCCACCAGCCTGGCCATATCATCCATCCCAGCCTGCATTGGCTGCTGCCTTCCACCCCTCTCAGCATTATTTATCCTAACCTAAAACTCCGTCTGTGTGCTCAACTGTGTCCTGTTGGGATTCTCTTCTATCCTGCATGCCACGCATACCATGGGTCCTGAGTCAACTCCCCCTTCTCCCTGGGAAGGGTTCTGACCTGTAACAATTGGGTTTCCCAAATGGGGACCTTTGGAGGCACTGAATTGGGTCCATGGACACAAACACTTTGCTTTAGCCTTGACTAGGATGCATTCTGTTCTCTCCTGGACATAGAACCTCTTCCTCCACTTTCTTCATTGACTGAGGGGCTCTGGGGCTCAGACTGAGCAGAGCTGCATTCACCTAGCAGGTGTTTCCCATATTCCACAGCCCAGAGCCACCCATAGAAAGACTCTTCCGGGCAGATAGTTTTTTCTCTAGCAGCCCAAAGTGGATTGAAAGAAACTGTTACGTGTTAAGTGTCCATGTGTCCAGGGTCACTCTTCGGAACTTGCATGTAGAGAAGAACCCTAAGAGGACTTGAGCATCAGGTGCATTTAATGGAGAAGAATTGGGCTAAGTCAAGTCATCCTCAGGAGACTGCTCTCACCTGTGGAGGGAAGCTGCTTCCTCGACTCCACCATCAATGACTAGTGGAATTTCCTGCGTGACCTCAAGTGGAAGAGAGAGACTTACCCTTCTGAGATGGATTCCAAAGAGGGAATTTTCCATATACTCACATGATTAGCAGTCAACCCAGCACACCCACTGCCTTGGTGTCAGATCCACAATACCTTCTGAGAACTTAAGGAGATGAGAAAGATTTGGGTGTGGCCAGTTCACAGCCTGGAGTGCTGAAGGGGGCCTGCTCTCCAAAGACTCCTTGTGAACACCAGAAGTAATGAAGCAGATTCATTACAACGATGGTTCAAGTATATTTACTTAGGGAGGTCCAGTTGCTTCATCAACTTTCAAGTAGGGCAGCAGGCAAGTGGTAATGGGATGCATTTGGATCTCCTCTCACCAAAAAAACAAACCAAAAATAATTCCAAAAAAAAGAATTCTAGCTGCTTATGTGTGCACATGTGTTTGTGGGGGTGGGGGTGGGGGGTGTTTGTGTGTGCGTGAGTGTGTTTGTGGACATGTTCACGTGTCTATTCCTATGCATGTGCCTGTGTGTTCATATGTAATTTCAGTTATGAATGGAGCCTACTAATATTACATGCATTGAGTTGGTATTTTTTAAAAACTATTCATGAAAAACAAACATTTCCATTCTTTCTTCAATTCCATTATTTTGACTTCTTTCCTGATAGATTTTCATGATGGTTTTGAACTGGGAAAATGTAGCTAGCTTAAAATTGATTCTACCCATTATTTCAAGAACTATGAAAAGATGGGGCTGGGGTTGTTGCTCAGTTGCAGAGCGTTGGCCTCCCACCCATGGGCGAGTGTGTTTTGATTTTAAGCTCTGCACATACATAAATGCATAAACAAAAGGTCCATGAACAAGTAAAAATATTTAACAACAAAAAAGGAAAACCCCTACAGGGACTTTGGGAGTAGAGGCTGCATTCACTTTTCTGTGATATTGAAGATTAGCAAAGCTACTGAGGTACCAGGTGTTCTGAACTGTGCACCCATAGGCCTGTGTATTGAGAAGTGCAAATCTGTGTGCACGAATTCCATAGTGAACTCCAAAGGAAGCGACACCAGCACAAGAGCCCTGGTAGAGTGCTGGAAAATCCTGCTGGTCAGGGACCCATGAGACTTACACAGGGGTATTTCTCCTCTCCAGCAACATTGCAGGATTGGCCCAGGTGAGGGCCTGAGGGGATTCCCTGGGGGCGGGGCCAGGGAGCTGAAGCCAGAAACACACCCATTTCCTCCAAGGGAGCTCAGAAGCCCACCAGATTTGGATGAGAAACCAGGGACATCAGCCCTCAGCAGCAGGCTCTCCTTCAGCCCTGTGGTCATTCTGGGCACTTGCACGTCCACAAATGTCTTTCCAAACCCAGCAGAAAAAGAAATACTCTTCCAATGAAATGTAGAGTCAATGCAATGCAGAGCTTATATATGTCACATAAAGTATGAAAGCATTGGGCAGCATTTCTTTGAATTCTGGAACCCTTATGTTAAAATGGCAGCATTAAAAACAGTTGATACCCCAGAGAGCCAAACTTGTAAAAACTCCAAGGCCCTTAGGTCAACTGGCCTCTGATCTCTTCCCAGCACCTCAATGTCATTCAAACAATGGATTTCAAACCTCTGTAAAGGAAAGTACTGACTCGAAAAGGCTGGCAAATCTTCACTCTTGGTAGAGTCATGGAAATCCAAGGTGTGAGTCACTGAATTTTGGCCTAAAATTGCACCTGTGGTATTGAAGATGACGTGTTGCATCATGTGATCCTGGGGGAGGATACAAGTTCCCAGAAGCCACCTTTCCTCACTGCCCCTTCCGGCTGGCATCCAGGAGGCTGCATCTCTTCCTGGGCTCTGTGTACAGCTCTCGCCTGTCTGACCAACTGCTGACAGGAGACAGCAGAACAGTGGGGTCTCAGGTTGGTTTTCTTTGCCCAGGTAGTTTACAGAAGATTCCTTAGAAGACATATAGATGGGGAAAATGTTAAGGATGGAGGGGGAGGTGCTTGTGGAATTAATTCTTCAAGAGTGTTTCTTTATGCTGAAGAGGATCAAATAGGTCATTGAAGGTTCAAATCACCTCAGAACTATTGCAATTTCAGAGAATATTTACTGCAGCATTCTGATACCTGTGAGGAGGTGGGTCAATGTGTATGAAAACTGCTGTAGTTTACCATGGATCCTTGGGTAGGATAGGGAATACCTCCAGTGGATAGAGCAATGTTATTCCCTGTGCTGTTTCCACACAGGCACATAGAAGTCCTGGGTCATCCTCACCCAGCCTTCCTCTACCCATTTTCCCCTCTCTTCTGACCTGCTCTTCCATTCCCTCCCCCCTCCCCCCTCCCCCCACCCACCTCTCGCCTTCCCCCTTCCCCCTTTAGGGTAGCTTCTCCCCTTAGTATCCACACCTAGTAACAAACACTGGTTTGGCATGTCTAGCAAAGGATATACACTGGTTCCATCCATAGCTTGTTTGGAAAATGTCAGAATTTCATTCTTCTCTGCCCCTTAATAGCTATCATTGTCTTGCTCTGTTTTTCTTATATCATGTGATGGTAGAGAATCATCGTGACCCCACATCATGCCTTGGGGATGATTTTTTTTCCCTTTCTTTATGTAGAAGAGTTTAAGAAACCTTTCTCTAGAACTTTTTCAAGGCTGGGTTGGGTGAAATTCAATGTTGAACCCACCACGTCCTCAGCGTCTCTATTTGGTTAGGTTCATTACCACTGAACCAATCCAGAGCTTGCTCTCTGTATCATTAATTTGCAAATATATTTCACGGTCTATTTGTTTGGGTCAGATATTCAAGGACATTCTTGCATATCTACTAGTCCTCAGCTTCTCTATTTGGTTAGGTTTATTACCACTGAAGCGCTCCTGAGTTTGCTCTCTGTATCATTAATTTGGAAATATTTTTCAAGGTCAATCGGCTTCGGTCAGATATGCAAGGACATTCTTGGATATCGACTAGCATTTCTAGCTCATGACTTCTGACTTTGTCAAGAATAACTCTGGATAATCATGCTCTGCAAATCTCTGTATTGAGATGAAATTCCTTTTGATCTCTCTAGGTTTGAACTAGGTTTACCTCTCTTCACCTTTCCTCTTTTGGTTATCATTTTGATAGAGGCAAATTGTTCCGTTTGGTTAAGATTGCTTTATTGTACCTACAGGAATCATGCATTCACTCTGCTATAATTCTAAGGGCATGGAGTATCTTATTTTTGTCAAACGCAGTAGTTGGCCTACTCTCCCTTGATCGGGCACCCATCTGTGCTCCACCTATTCTACTGGGCTCCCCAGATCATGCGATGTGCTCCATGCCAAAATGTGGAGAATAAATGAAAGTTCCCATCTCGACTTCGGTCATGACACTTTTTTCTTATCTCTTGGACCTAGGAAAGCCCAATGTCAGCATCTGAGGGGATGGGACCTGACTGGAAGAACATGAGAAAGTCAGCAGAGCATGCCTCACAGCCTCTGGCCCCGAGGTTCATTCAAATCCAGAATAAGAAGCACCAGCAGAGGGAAGCTGTGGGGCATAGGGCTCCTCCCCCTGAGGAGGAGGACCCCAGGGTAAGTGGACATTGGAGGCAATGGGAAGCCAGGGGGCGACACAGGTCAGAATCTTGGTTACGTCCTCTCAGATTGCCTCTACCACCCAATTCTCCCATTCCAACACACGAGCACCTGCCCCGGCACCTCCTCTCAGCAGGGTCCTTTCCTAGGATGGGAGAAGTCATCTTTTGGAACCACTTGAAACCCATGCATCCCAACGTTTGTCCTGTTGTTGAAATCTGGCCCAGGGTCCTCAAGTTGTAACATCCAAACCTTCCTTCCAGTGCCCCTGAATAATAGGTGATTCCACAAACGTGTTCTAGGACCTTAAAATCCCTAGAAATTCATGGTTCACAGGCCTGAGTGCCTGACCTAAAACGAGAGGAAACTAAGACTTAAAATCTCTCTTGGTCTGTAAAAGGGCAGAGCTGGTTGTGGTTGGGCTGACTCCTGACAACTTGTGCTTTTCCACCGACAGCTGAAGTGTAAGGACTGTGGGGCTTTTGGACACACTGCGAGGAGCAGAAGATGCCCCATCAAGCGCTGGGATGGCGCGCTGGCCCCACAACCCTTGGGCCCAAAGAAGGAGAAGGAGAACCAGGCACCAAGCAAGCCTAGGAATCTCCAGAACACAGGGAGCTGTGAGCAGCCAGCCAGAATGATGGGCCTGGTGCAGAGGTGAGGGATGGGAAAGCTGGGATCCAAGCCTCGGGCATGGAACTCCAGCGGGGTGGTGTCTCTCCTTCTCCACAGAGTCATCTCCACACATCCACGTGCAGCTAATGACTGCGTCAATGGAGAGAGATAGACAAGGACTCCATGTCCCAAAGCCACAGCCTGCAGCACATTCTCCTGTGCATTCAATTCAGAAAGGGAAGGGGGTCAGGACAGCACTAGGAACTTGAGTGGGAAAGGAGAAGGGCTGCCTGGACATAGGGACGGGGTGTTGTAGGAGGAAAGGCACAGACTTCGGGGAGAACCCAGGGTAGCACAGGAGACACTAAGAAAACGGGCACCTCTCATTTCGCTCCCTCCTCTGCATCCATCCAAATACCATCATGTGTTCTGCAGGCAAGAAGAGGAACGGGGAAAGGCTCTACTCCAGACATGGAGTACCCATAGGAGACCCCAGGAGAGGCAGCAACCCAAATGGAAGGAAGAGACAGAACCCAGTGCCTACCTAAGGGTGAGTATGTGCATGGTGGCCTGCTCTTTTGGTGTCCCGGAGAAGCTTGATAAGTTCCTTCTCTGTGGCCCTTCTGCCTGAGGGATTTGCTATCAACATTTAAGCCCAATGGGACTCAAGCTTGGGGGTCTTTCACATTTGCTCTTTCCAATCTTGTGTGGTACTTGTTTCATCTTCCCCATGCCATGGTGCATGGGCTCATGGGGGCAGAGTTGACTCCAAAGTCTCAAGGCACACAATCTTCAATGCAGGCATATTCCTATGGAAAGTGGGGGAACACTCTCAGCTTCTGGAGGCCAACTCCTCAGTGGCCACATCTGCTGAGAGGAGCATTAGCCATCGCCATCCCACGCAAGAACACACAAATGAGCCCTGCCCATCTCAATGCACGAGACCTCCGATTAAGAACGGGATATTTCCCAATGTGCCCTGAAACGTGTCAAGTTGTTCTTGGAATGGGTCGCTGGCTGATAGCCATGGAGGTGTAGGTGGAGCACCCCTTTTCCATTCCTGGGCTGATAGACTTGCTTTCCTGTTCCACTCTATGTTCTGTAGCCGAATTCCTGTTTAGGTGGGCCTTGTTGGTGCTTGAGTGCAGGGACTCAGGAAAGTTTTCTGTGTTTGCTTTTCCTCCAGAAACCCAGCAGGCCACTGCCCATCCACACGACCAGGACGAGGTGTGTCCCGGGCTCTGGGTTTGAGAGTCAGCCTTGTGTCCAGAGCTCAGATGAGAGTTTCACCTTCACTAGCGCACATCCCTTTCAGAGACCCAAACGTGGACTCTACTCAGGTCCCGGGATAAAGAAAAAACAGGATGTGAGCATCCCTGGCACCATCCAGCCGGCAGCAAGGCACTCAGGGCAGAACCCTGCCCTCCTGGGGAAGAAAGCACCTGAAACCCCAGAGGTTTTCTCCTCTAAAATTGCCCAGACTTCTGCCAATATTCTCGGAGGGGGCCATGTGCTCCACCCTCCATCACTAGCCAGGTGTCCTGATGTGAGCAAAGAGCCCTGCCTGCAGCCTGCAGCATGTCCACAGGGCCAGGGCCACAAACTCAGCCTCCAGGCCCCAGGCAAGAGACAAGCTCAGGTCCACCTCCACACTGACCAGAACTCCCCAAAGAAACTCAGGTCGGGGCACAGTCCCACTCCACGGGGGAACACCTGCAGGCCAGGCTCGGAGGCTCGGAAGTCTCTGCCTGCTTGGCAAGATACAAGTGGTATCGGACTCAAAGTGTCACCCCAGGTGACCAGAAAAACTCCAGCCCATGATTCCAGCATGGATCTTGCCCTCCCAAGGAAAGCCCTTTCCTGAATTCAGTCGAGCCGTGCACCAAATCAAGTCCAGCAGCACCCAGCTGTGTTCCCCGACAGCCCCTCCGAATGCTCTTCAAGAGAATGCACAAGAACTGGTGGAGATCCAGGTTCATTGCCGATCTCCCTTCCTCTCCCAATGCAAAGACCAGTGCTCTTGCTGACACTCCCCCCTACCTTGATGAGTCGGAGAGTCCCAGCTCCCATGAGCCAGTGAGTGTCCTCTATGAAGACCTTCAGGTGTCCTCCTCCTCTGAGGACAGTGACATGGAGTGAGGCACACCATAGCAGGGAAGAATGGCCTTTGGGGCTCCCATGACTTGCAGGGTCTCTCGGGCTGAGGAAGCAATGATGCAGGAGCAGGTGTCACCAGGGTCACAGGACCTTTCTAGCTATGGAGTAGGAGCAAAGGCTGGGACTTCAGAAAGCTCTGGCACAGCCACAGACCCTGCCTCTGACGCACAGCCGCCTGTCCAGAACTCAGAGGAGAGACTCCTCTGAATGGGCTTTCCAGGGGATTGTCCAAAGTGCTCATGTCACCCTCCACAGGCTGTCTATGGGATGACAAATGGCGTGGATATGCAGGTGGAGAGACTGAAGTGGAACAGAAGTAGAAGGCTCAAGTTTGTCCCTCTTGTCCTATGACCGCATGGAGTGTAACACCTCCTGATCACTGGGACCTCTGTCCCGGACTGCAGTGGACCTTCTTGACTCTCGAGTGTGGCCATGGAAAGCATTGTGGACAATTTCCCTGGCCTTTCCTTTCTTGTTCCTCGCCCCTCATGATAATCATGTTTTGACGTTTCTCTGAATCCTCATCCAATTTTCCCCATGTTTTACTGTGTACATCGTTGGAGTGCTCAATAGGCATATGCCTTTGTACCTTGCCTCTCCTGCAAACTGCATTTGTTGTGTCCTGGTGCTCAATTGTAATGACTTGGACAGCCCGAATGTCTCAGGTGATGTCCACGTGGCAATTAAGATCATTCATTTGTTGTAGTACAGGATATCATTGTATTTCCCATACTACCATAATAAATGGGTGAAATTGTGTTCCCAGATCAAAGAAGTCACTTTCGATTTGGAGGCCTGAACATTGGGGCTTCTCACCTCTCTCTGGGTTCTCCTAACTGTGAGCAGTTGTGGAACCACCTCAGCTGGTGGAAGGAGCTCTTGTCCTTCACACCCAGTCCCCATTTTCTGTGTCTGGGAACATGTGTTGCCAGGGTCCAGAATGACTCTGTTGTGGTTTAGCCAAGATTTATCAACTGGACACTCCCATCTCCAGATGGCACTGACATGGTTGTCCCTATTCAGAGACAGAGTCTGGGGTGATGTGGATTCTGATCCACAGGCAGGTGATTTCGCAGGGAAACAGGAAGGAGAAACATGGAGCTCCTCAATTTGAGTTTGGAGCCTGAAAAAATGGAGATATGTGAACACTGATGTCTGGGCAAGACAGACATGTGGCTAGGAGCTCTCTGGATTTTTCCAAGGACAAGGGTCACGCCCCCTTCCTTGGACAGGCTTTGCTCTGAGGTAGAGGCTGCTTTCTCAAAAATGGTGTCACATCAGTTTCTCAGTCTCTGCCCTATTGTGCGGAGACCAGCAGTCCCAAACCATAGGCCCAGCTCTACCACAACTGAAACACCACCTGCGAGAAGGGCTCTCCCAGCCTGAGGTTGTAGTACCTGCTTCAGAGCCTAGGCCAGCATCAAGCCCTGTACCTGTGTGGAACCCACATCATCACAAAGGCGAGTGAACTCAGAGTCAGTCCCCTTTTCCCATTGGGGTGGGAGGACTTCCTGAAAAACTTTATTAGCTTTTAAATGCCAGCTGCCTGACTAGGAATTCAGAGGTATTCAAGTCTCCTCTGGATCTCTTTGCTGCCTGGCATAGACCTGCTGTGAAATCTGAAAGTGGCTCCTGTGTCCCTCTTTGCTAGGACTAAAATCCAAGGTTGATTCATCCTGATTAGTTGGCTCTCCCCACGCCCTTTTGGCACATGCAGTAATTTCATCATATCTGGCCAGATCATAATTTAACTGCCTTTCTAAATCTGAAAATTCTCCAGTTCCAGTTAACATCACCAAAGGGACATCAAAGCCTTGCCTCCAGTGTCTCTCAGCCTGTTCAGTGAAATCATCAGTCCAGTGAGACAGCCAAGGAAGGTAGTCACCCCTAATCAAGATGCTTTGGCCACTGAAATCCAGTCACATGGTGTAAGGGCTCATTGCACAAGGAATCAGCTGACTTTGAACAAAGGCTGACTTTGGACCATAAGTACAGCAAGTGCTTTTGAGCTCCTTTACAGTCTTAAAAGGAACTACAGCATCATGGGGACAGGGTGATTTTGCTTATTAACCTGCTCAAAGACTGGAAAAAGTTAAAAACCTGTAATGTCCTCCTCTGCTTCCAGCACTATTCTAAGGCCACGTTGGAGGAGCACAAGCATGCCTACTGCCAATTCAGAGTAGTTATTAAACCTCATACTCAGGAGCAGAGTGGCTGGATCCGAATAGCGGGCACAGGGCCAGCCAGAGGTAATCTACCGAAACCTTCCTCTAGCTCATTCTCACCTTCTGGCTGAGTTTCCTCAGACTGTGGCTCAGCTTCATTAGTGTCTTCCTGTCCATTTTCTTCCCCTCCATCTTGAATCAACCTCACAGAAATCCAGTCAGGTCTGGCTTCCTCTCTAGTACATGCCCCTACCATGGAGTTTGGTTGGTGCCCTTCTAAATCACTGGTTCTGTCCTGTTCAGCTCTTACTGAAAGCTTGGTTTTAGGTCTTGCCCTGAGGCCCTCTGTCTGAGGTTGGCAAGCTACAGACTGGGAGAGAATTGACTCCACCCTCAGCCCTGCTATAGATAGTGAAAATCACCTGGTCACAGCCTCAGGCTGCTTCTCCTGATCAAACTTCTAGTGGCTTTCTGCAGCCCTTTAAAAAGTCTTCCAAAAACCATTAGTTCTCCTACTGATCTTCAAAAGACACATTTCTAAAGCAGTCCAGACTTTTTAATGTTGTCAATTGTACTCTTAGATAGCTTGGCAGAGAAGCAGATTTTAGACAATTTTCTACCTAGCCTCTCCCAAGTACACAATCTGGTGACTCTTCCTCACACAACCATGGGCTTACATCATTAACTGTTTTCAGGAATTGAACCAGCTGGGCCCTCCTGACCTGTTTTCCTCTCTGGTTGATTAGAGTCTCCAGGATCATTAAGTAAATTTCTTTTTCTGAAGATGTGGAATAACCCATTATTTCTTTAACATCCCGGGCTCTCAGACTGTCTGCATCTTCTAAGACCTCAAAACATGGTTCACTGAACTTCTTAAGTATGCTCAACCAAATCTACCTAAAAATTCACCCCAAGTGGTCCCTGGTTCCAGGTACCACCTGCCACCCCTGTCCAATGTAGGCAGCTGACCTTAAGATTTCTCCTGACAGGGACACCAAATAAAACACAGATACAATTTACATTTACACAAGCTTCAGGACAGCTTTCCCAGCTCTTAGCCTCAGGTAGCCCAAAAGGGGGAGCAAGAGAAAGGAGAGTCTGATGAGAGAGAGTGAGCACGTTTGGAAGTGAGATTTTATTGGGGAGACACTTGTTCTTAGAAAGTTCTCTCCACAAAAGGGCAGAAGGGGCAGGACTACAAGGGACAGGTGAGTGTAATTCAACCCTAGGGGCATGCCCCACGAAGAAGACCCCTTACTATCTGAGCAGGACCCCACCCAAGCCACAGCAAATGCAGTGTTTGGTTAGAATCTGAGGCATCAGGACTGGAAGGTGTGGCCATTCAATGTGACTCCCCACAGCCCTTCCTATGCTCACCTTTGCATGAGTCCTTCTGCCCTCAGGCTGGATAAACTCCCCTGTGTTGTGGAGATTTTCAGGTCTCTTGGTGCTTTGTTCACCTCCTCTTTTGGCCCCAAGGGTTGTGGGGTCAGTGCCCCATCCCAGCACTTCACGGGGCCTCTTCTGATCCTGGCACTGTGTCCAAAAGCCCCACAGTCCCCACAGTCCCTGTGGGTTGAAAATGAAATTTTAGTGCATCAGCAGAACCACAGCCATGGCTCCATTATCAACAAAGGACAGATTTTCCACTCTGAGTTCAGTACTGCCTTTTTAGGAAGGATTCAGATGGGGGACCTATTGATTACTGTGCTATTTGAGATTCTAGGGTTGTTCCCAAAGCACAGAATTGACAAGGGCACAAGTAGGAAGGGAGATCCTGAAACAGAGGATATGGAGTCAGGTTTCAACAAATGCACAACATCCTGGCTGGATACAATACTTATTTGGAGATATAGTGGACTCTGGCAGCATCTCAACAGACCAGTTGGCCTGGTGAGGAATTCCCAGGCTAGGCCCTCAGGGGCCTGGGATGGACAATTCAGTTACAGAGATAGAAGCATGCAGGATCTAACCCAGGCTCATTGATCCAAGTCACCCCCTGGCTCTCCATATACCTAGGCCTCCACTTACCTGGGGTCCTCCTCCTCTGGTGGGGGAGCCCTGGGACCCACGGCTGCCTTTCACATTCTGGGTTTCATGAGTCTGTGTGGCTGAGGCTGTGGGGAATGACCCATCCACTGCCTCATCTCCTTGGAGTCAGGTCTGCCTTCCTCAGGGGCTTGCTTTTAGAATTTTCTGAGTTACAAGGAAAAGAAAGGAAAACAATGTCATATTCACAGAGAAACAAATACTTTCTTCCCCTATTCACTGAGCAGGACTCATGACCACAGAGTCAAGTCTGTTACCCACAATGTGATGTCCCTTCCCCAGATGTTTCTCCATTCTCTGCTGTGGCCACCTGGTCCAGGAACAGGAACCTGCCATAGACTAGACACACTGCATGGGACTGTAATGACAGATTTGCACCATGAGTGGCTGATTCTAGAGAACAGGCACGTCTCTGTGGTGGCACAGTGTCAGTGCCAGGAGAGGAAGTGATTTTCCTGAGTGACGAGATAACCATGGCCACGAGGACTGGTATACGTAATGCTCTTAGACACCTATTTGAAAACGGTAAATGCAGTGTGGTTTCCCTTCTTTATTTTTATTGCTACCTTTGAGGTCAGAGTAGACAGTTTTCAGGTACAATGTCCCAAAGAACATCTATTTTCTTTTATACTTAAACTTGAGCTCATGATCTTGATTCTTATGTGCTGGCTTAACATTTACTACCCTGCTATTTAGCTAGTTTCTAATAAATATGAAATCAATGTATTTGAACTAGAATTGAACAAAGGAAATATTTATACTTGACATCTCCATGTGATATATGAGGGCCCCATATCAAGAACTGACAGATTCAAAATATTGACATATTCCCCTGCATTTTTCTGATCATAATGGGATAAAGATATAAATAGAAACAAACTCAGACATTTGGTTAAGATATGGAAATGGAGTGATTGACTTTTCAAGAAACAGTTAATCTTTGAAAACGAAATGAAGAAATTAAAAAATGTCATTAGCCTAATGGAAATGGGGTAACAATATAACAAAACCTGTGGGATGTCACAATAGGAAGCACTAAAAGGAAAGCTTCTAGCAAAGAGTTCCTAGATAAATATACATATATATTTATATATGTAAATATGACATATAAGTGATCTCCAATAAGTAGCCTAAGGAGGCTCCCAAACCTCCGAAAGTAGAAAAAAATACAATAATAAATATCACAACAGATGCATAACACAAACAACTGTTGTGATGAAATAATAAATAAAGTTGAAAGGCCTTTTTCTACAAAAACCAGAAAATGTAAACACAAATAAAATAACAGAGGAGAGTCAGGTGACCTGAATAAATTAGAGGTGACAGGAGACATTGCAACTGACACCAGAGAAACTAAGAGAATCCTGAATCATGAGGAATTCTTTTTGAAAAAGAAATGGTAATAAATTTTAAAATCTTGAGGAAGTGGACAAATTCCTGCCCTTGGACATAAAATGTCCATGACCTTTCAAAATTGACCTCAGTATATATTCAAAAAACAAGAAAGGAATTGAACCAGTTGTTTTAAAGATTCTCCCAAGTAACATCCATTGGTAGATAGGATCACTGCTGAGTTTCAGCAAATTTTTAACAGGATCTAAAAGCAATGCTTCTCAAATGCTTCCATGCAATTGAAAGGGAGGGACTTTTAGAAACCTATTCCATGGGGCCTGTTAGTGGCAGAGCAGGCTGAACAAATGTCAGCTGCAGGGTGGGCTGAATGCTCAACCCTCACCCATCTGGTTCCTTATCCCTTGTTTGCCTCAAGTCGGAACACTTAACCCCACTCAAGGCTGAACACTTGACCCCCACACATCTGGTGCAAAGGAAACCCACATCTAACTTCTTCCCCTCTCACTGAGGGCAGAAGATGAGACCCTTAGCAACTACTGTATGATCCAATCACTGTAGGCCAAAAAAGCAGCTTGCAGACCCAGAGACCCCATCAGATGTTGGCTATCAAAACTCTCCCCTCTCCCTCTCTCTCCTTCTTTCCTGTCACTCTCTCTTCCTCTCTCTTTCTCTCTCTCTCTCTCTCTCTCTCTCTCTCTCTCTCTCTCTCTCTCTCTGTCTCTCTTTCTCTTCCTTCCCTGTTAATCAGACACCACCACAATAAAGATCTCTTGGTCACTCCAAGTGTCATGGTCACTTTCCTTTCAGAGCCAACCTTCACCTGTTTATTTACCAAAACTGAGGAGGACACAAGATAAAAAGCAAAAATGAACCAACCACTTACATTCAGCCATGAAGAAGGAAATCCTATCATTGTTGAGAGCTTTCCTAGAACTGGAAGACACCACATTCTACACATTGAAAGATAAGGCTCCAGGGCTGGGCTGTAGCTCAGTGGTCGATCACCTGCCTTGCAGGTGTGAAGCCCTGGGTTTGATCCTCAGCACCACATAAAAGTGAATAAATAAATAAATATTTAAAAACATATAAGGCTCCAGTGTTTTCTCTCATGTGTGGAAACTAAAGGAAACAGATGACCCAAAGGTAGAGCAGGGATCACCCAAGGACTGGGAAGGGTGTGGCCAGGGTGAGAGAGAGAAATTGAAGACAGAGGTGAGGGGAAATGGGTAGAAGGTGGATGAACAGGGGAAAGCTTGACATGTGTGTGGATAGAACTACCAGGTTGAAGCCCATTAATTTGTTCAATTTACAGTTTAAAATACCCAGGGCAAAAATGATCAGTTTCCATAGGACTCCTCCACCTCCCCATAGAACCCAGAATGGTGGAGTAGGTTTCCTCTGAAATTTGAATCTTCCTGCAGTCATTAAAATGTTGAGTGATTAACATTATCTTTCTGAAGGCAAACACCTCTGTTTAAAATGAAGTGATGCTCTCCCAAGGATCTACACCTCCATTATTTCCTGTTTCTCCTCTACTCTTTTCCCCAGCCATAATCTGAAGAACCCATTGGGAAAGGAATCCAACCTGAGGTCCATCTGTCCACCTCTGGTCTGTCAGCAGGTTGTCAGGCAGGTGGCTGCTGGGCAAACACCACAGGAGCAGAGTCAGCTTCCCAGATGTCAGAGAAAAGGGAGGGACATTGGATACTGCCCTGGGGCCATGGGATCAGATGCCTTGTCTAATGCAATCAACCTAATCCCTGTGGACATTCCTTGCTGCAGCCCAGCTGGCTGGGCAAAATAACCGGGGGGGTGAGGAATGACTTGTGTATGTTAATACAGCAGGAGTGAGAGCCGTTTATTGTAGAATAAGAGCGGTATTTATACATTTTACACAGCCTATGTAATTAGCATAAAATAGATACAGCAGTCAACCAATAAGGAATCTCCACACTTAATGGCTCGCTTTTGTTACTTCACAAACCACTCCCTCTGGCATTTTGCCAGGCACCATGCAGACTTGTTTACAGACTCTAACATTTCTCTGGCAAAATAACAGGTGCCAATCTGACTTGTTTACAGACCTTAACAATTCCTGTTAAAAAATGTCTCACACATTTGCATCTCAGTTCTGTTTTCCATGTATCTGATTTGGAAATCATTGGGTCCTGGATCAATATTACTTACCTGGACATCTGTGCAAACCTTTCTGAGCTAATACTGCTCATATACATGTTTACAAAAACAACACTCAAATGATTCTCAGGCATTTAGTAGATAAGAAATGCAAGATAATATTGAGTTTCTATGAATTTTGGTTACTGTGGTCTGAAGGATTATTTTTATGCCTCTACACTTAAATATGCATTTGTTAAAAGAAATATATTTGAGTGGTTCAAGTGTTTGTAAGAAACACATTATTGTGAGATGAATGATATGATTTGAGTTGTGCCTTTAAAAGTCCAGTTCTTTCTCTTACTCTCTAGAGTTTGGAATAAACAATTTGTGACTTGAAAATGATGATTTTGAAAACTGGGTGGTAGACTCCTCACGTGTACATAATTTTCTAGAAGTTTTGTTAAAGACTCAAATATAGAGATGAATAAAGCATTAGTGGTATACTAAGAAATCATTTGGCAATCTGTCCTTTGGAATTCTTCTCTGGCTTCCAGATTTTGACTCCCCACTTGGTCCCCACCCTGGGTGGAGAGGTGGGTTCCTTAGTTTTCCTTCAGAGCCCTCCACAAGCTGCACACACAGAAGGCTGTCCATTGTATAAGCCAACAGGGGTAGACAAATACATTTCAAACTATGTTCCAGGTCATTCCACTGAGGAATGAAATTCAACAGAGGTAAGGAACCAGAGAATGAACACCTTGGTCCATTAATCTTTTTTAAACTATTTATGACCCTATATGAGTACTGGCATTTGGGTGGAGAAGTCTGTACTTATGATACATGAGTGCTGGAAGGAACATTATCTTGAACATAATAAAAATCTTATTCCCTGCCTCCTTGATATTTCTGCCAAAGACAAGCAGACATATTCCTAAAGGACTTCCTTTTGAATTCAAAACCATCATGGAAATGTGTCAGGACATGTCCAACATGACTTGGTTTATTGAGAAGAAAATGAAATATATCTTTTTCTCAGAAAAGTGGTTTAAAATTTTTTAAAAATATATATTTTAATAAGTAAAAACATTTTAATTGAGATATTACCACTATGAATATGTGCACACATCAAAATGCTTACGAAATGTGGTTATAAAAATACTCTTTGGGCTGGGGATGTGGCTCAAGCAGTAACAGCGCTCGCCTGGCATGTGCCTGGTGCTGGGATTGATCCTCAGCACCACATAAAAATAAAATAAAGATGCTGTGTCCACTGAAAAATGAAAAAATAAATAAATATTAAAAAATCTCTCTCTCTCTCTGGCTGGGGTTGTGGCTCAAGCGGTAGCGTGCTCGCCTGGCATGCGTGCGGCCCGGGTTCGATCCTCAGCACCACATACAAACAAAGATGTTGTGTCTGCTGAAAAATAAATATTAAAAAAAAATTCTCTCTCTCTCTCTCTCTCTCTCTCTCTCTCTCTCTCTCTCTAAAAAAAAAAAAATTACTCCTGAGATCCACAAACAGGGAAAAGAGTCAACCAGTGTCTCCAGGAAGTGAACTGACCACACCCAAATCCCTAATCTAATTAAGTACTTGCAGGTGATTGATGGATCTGGCAGGAAGTTAGTGGGTGTGGTCAGGAGGCTGAGCTATAAAAGGCTGAAAACATGGACCAGGCTGTCATTTGAAGGCCAGCTCTGAAGGAGAAGGTCTCTCCTCTCAAGACTCAGCAGGGAAACCTGGTGGTTACTGCTCCTGGAGACATGGAGGCAGCTTCACTCCACTGTGGAGGTGAGTCTCAGTTTCATGACTGTATAAAACCTGAATGGTCATCAAATGCAGCTGATGCTAAAGTCCATTTGGGTCCTTCTCTACCTGCAGAGTCATCATTGTCACCTTGCCCTGATGCACCCTTAAATAAGAATTCAGCTCCTGTGGGGCTACTGCTGGCTCCTAGAGGAAAACTTTGTCTGAAGTGGCAGAGACCGTCTGCAGCTGGTGCTGGGCTGCAGAACATGGGAAACACTTGCTACGTGAATGCAGCCCTGCAGTGCCTGACATACACAGCTCCCCTGGCCAACTACATGCTGTCCCAGGAGCACTGCCAATGCTGTCCTCGTCACAGGGTCTGCATGCTGTGTGTGATGCAAGCCCACGTGACACGGGCTCTCCGCCACCCTGGGGATGTCATTCAGCCCCTGCCTGCTTTGGTTGACGGCTTCCACACTTCCCGGCAAGAAGATGCCCATGAATTTCTGCTCTTCACTCTCCATGCCATGCAGAAAGCATGTCTGCGTGGGCACAAGCAGCCAGGTGCTCACCCCAAGGACCCTACCCTCATGCGCCAGATATTTGGAGGGTGCTGGAGATCCCAAATCAAGTGTCTCCACTGCTGTGGCCTTTCAGACACTTTTGACCCCTACCTGGACATTATGCTAGACATCACGGCAGCTCCCAGTGTGCAGCATGCACTGGAGCACTTGGTGAAGCCTGAGTGGCTGGAAGGGGAGAACGCCTACCAGTGTGGTGTTTGTCAGAAGAAGAGGCCAGCCTGTAAGACCCTGACCCTGCAGAAGGCACCAAAAGTGCTTATGCTTGTTTTGAAACGGTTCTCGGATCTCACAGGGGAAAAAATTGCTAAGCACGTGCAGTATCCTGAGTGTCTTGACATGCAGCCATACATGTCTCAGCGGGGCAGAGGCCCACTGGTGTATGCCCTCTATGCTGTGCTGGTCCATGCCTGCGTGAGTTGTCACAGTGGACATTACTATTGTTACATAAAAGCTGGCAATGGCCACTGGTACAAAATGGACGATGCTAAGGTAGTGGCCTGTGACATTGCTTGTGTCCTGAGTCAGCGTGCCTATGTCCTCTTTTACGTCCAGAAGAGTGATCTTGAAACTGACAATGGGAGTGTGTCACTAGGTAGGGAAACAATAGCGCATGGGCCTGGGGACACAATCTTGGGAGTCACCCAAGGAGAGCTCCAAGGAGACTCCTATTGCAAAGCACTAGAGCCAGAAGAGCGCTTGGTGGATACAGCTAACGGAGAAATCACCTTGGATCAGTGGAAATTTCTCCAACAACAGAACCGACCAAAGTCTGAATTCAACCTCAGGAAAGTGGAATTCACTCTGCCTCCCAATGTTGTTGTGATTCACCAGTCAAAACACAGAGAAAAGGAGAACATAAACGATAAGCAGGAAAAATACAAGCAGAGCAAGGATACCAAGTACAGAGTAGGTGAGGAGTTGGTGAACACTGGCCAACTCCCGTGTCTTGCAGGAAGGCCCAGAGCCACCAAGAAGAAGAACAAGCAGGGCAAGAGGACAGTAATTGTGGTCTAGCAATCCAGGGCACTGTGAAGGCCTCTGTATTGCAAACTAATGGTAAGCACTTAGCAGTCCCTGGAGTGCTTTGTGTTCTCTGAAGTAGAGCAGTGCAAACAGTAGCCTGGGTGATCACAGAATCCAGTTGTGGGTTTGGGAGTCAGACCAAAGCCTTTAGTCAGTCTTCAATCATTGGGACTTCTCCAAAGTGCCATGGCATCTGTGAAACCTTGATAACTGTGGTGGATGGGCAGTGGAAAGAGGAAAAGGTGCCCATGGCATCCAAGCAGTTCAAGGTCAATTACCACTGCAAGAGGTTGTCCTAACAAACAGCTGCCTCCAGAGCCCAGGGACGTGGCACTCTCTGGCTGCCAGCTCACAGCCCTGCATCGCGTTCCTGAGGGGGCAGCAGCCCCAGGCACCTGAAAGGTCATGAGGATGTCGATGCGGTTATCCAGGAACTCATCCCACTGCAGAAATCCTTCTTCTCCTCTTCTATCTCTGCTCCTATCTTCCCTTGCCTCTCCTTCCTCTTCTGCCTTTGGTCCAGGTGTAGGCAGGGCCACTTCCAAAGGCTGCCTAATTAGGAGCATTGGGCCTTCTTTTGTCCAAAGGATTGTCTATGTACCCTGCCAACCCCTCCCGAGAAGAAATGGCTTTTATACAGGAAGAAGCCTGCAGCATTAAGGTTGATTCCAAAGATAGTTCTCCTAACTCCATGAACTCTGAATTTGCAGCTGAAGCTGAAGGTCAGAAGGATGGGATGGAAGGGCCAAACGAAGCCCAGAAACGCAACTGGAATAGGCTTGGGATCAGGCCTCCAAGGTGATCTACCTGAAGGCTCTACAGGACATCCCAGGGAAATCCAGTGCCCAGAAGGAAAGAAGCTGCCACCCCTAGGGTGAAGCCCAGCCCAGAAGTGTGTCCCAACCATATGGAAGGACCAGCCCTGAGCATCAATGTCACTCCTCAGAAAGAGAAAGTGTTGCCCCCAGAGGTCAGAGCCCAGGAGGAACAGCCTGACAGGAGCAGCTTCTGTGACACCAGAGTGATTGTGGACCCTCAGGAGAAGCCTGCTGAGGAGTCACTTGCTGACCAAAGGACAGTCATTGACAAGCCCTCTCCCCTGCTAGAATTTTTGGATGGCTCCAACATTCAAAAAAGGGTTTAGAAATCCACAAGCATCCAGATAGGAAGGTGGTGACGGAACCCCCTCCATGAGGAGGCAACTGGTGTGACGTGGACGAGCCTCCAGGGTCAGAGTCTCTCAGAGGAGCCTGTCTCCCTGAAGTACTCAGCAGTTCCAGAGCCTCTTCCCTCTCCACTGACTACAACATGTACCCCTCATTTGTACAGAAGTCCTCGGTGTGACTACACCAGCTACAGGGCCAGCAGCCAAGACTCCTGGCCACCCCTCTGTGGGCAGCAGCCAGGACACAGCCCAGGCTGGGACACGCAGCCACAGCTCCTAAGTGATTATCCCCAGCTCCTCAGCAAGCTCCCAGAGCACCTCCTGAGCCCAGAATTCCCATTCCCTGAGGTCTGCACAAGCTCCCTAGAAGAAGTGAAGGAGAAAGGACATTCTGAAAGCAGACCCCACCTCATCCCTGTGGCGGACAGGCATCCAGCTCCCTGACATGGGGCCATGGGGAGCCCAGCCTGAAGCAGGTTTATCGACACTCAGTGCCACTTGCACATGCTGTACTCCAAGTTCTTTTTCAAAGGGACCTTTACAAGGTTCAGAAAAATTTATAGCAGCTCCTTCCTCACCTCCAGGACTGCATCTCTGACTTCTGTGACACTGGGACACTGACAGTCTGCCTGTAGCAGGAGCTGCTGAAGGAGGATCTGGTCTGGGAGGCCTTCAGCTGCCACCCAGATTTTGCACTTTATTATAGTGGGAGCCAAGAGAAGTGTGTTGCAGGCCTTGGGGCACCCCAGGTCATAGTCTTTGGGTAAATGGGCTGGGATTGATCTTACTAGTGCACCTCGCCCGTCCCAGATCACGGCAAGATAACCAGGGTCTCTGTGGTCAGCTTGTCTCTTTTTTTAGATGTTGAGACCTAACAGCAAGGTTTTTCTACTTCTAGAGCTAACAAATATAATTCCTAAAAGTTTCTGTGGATGTCATTGGTCAAATACTTTATAAGCCATTTCTTATCATTTGGCCATGTTGTTTGTTTTGTTCAGTTTTGGAGTACTGGGGAAGGAATCGAGGCAGTGAGCTGCACCCCAGCTCCCCAGTATGCCTGAGGACCAGGGAGGAGAGGCATTTTGTGACTTCTCATGACTGATATCAGCATGACTCTTTCCTTCTTGGGAAGCATTCAACTTTGGGTGTTGTTTTGTTTTAAATGTGAAATATGCCCATTGAAGAATATTTGGGAAGTGCTAACAAATGTGTAAAGATCATTCTCATTCACCCTGAAAAATTAAAAATAAAAATAAGAGGAGGCTCATGTTTTTTTGTAAACAAAATTGTATTGGTTACTCTGAAGAAAAAAAAAGATCCAGGACCAGATGGTTTCACAGCTGAATTCAAATAGACTTTTAAGGAGGAACTAGTACAAATTCTACTCAGAATATTCCAGGACACAGAAAGGTAACACTTGCATATACACTCTATGTAACCAGTATAACTTTAATACCATATCCGTATATGTAACCTTCAAAGAAAGAAAGCTCCAGACTACTATTCCTCAGGAACAAAGAGGCAAAAGTCCATAACATAATATTGTCAAATCACATTCAACCTCACATTAAGCATTGTTCATCACGGTCATGTTGGTTACATTCTGAGTATGAAAGAATGGTCCAACACAGGCCAATTAACAAAAGTAATATGCTTCATAAATTGAATGTAGGACAAAAATCACACAAACATCTCAACAGATGCATTTATAATTTACAAATTTATTCCTTTATAAATTTAAATGCCTTTAACACAAATGTGGGTCATATACCATAGTTTGATCAACTGCTTAATTTCCAGGTACATAGCAATTTTCCACTCACATTTATCTTTATTCTCTGAACTATCTGAATTTTATTTAAAATTTAAAAATCTTATATTTTATCTATGTTGTTTTTTCTGTATTTCTAAGTATTTTATGTCAAATCTCAATAATATAATTTGTAAAATATGTACTTGGGAAATATATCTAACCTTCTTTTATCCAATTAAGATTAATTGTGTATATTTTCAGGAATATTTAATAGAAGCCCCTATCCCTTCCCATGAACATTAAGAAAAGAAATATAATAGAGCTGGATTTTGACATTTTAATAACCTAATTTATATCATCATCAAGTTTGTCATTTCCTGAATTTAAATCTCTAATTTATTTGATTTACATGTTTATTATTACAAATGAAATAGAAAAGGAAAGTGAACAGGTTTTAGAGGATTTGTTTCACTGAAGCACTAGACCAATTTAAGGAGAATCTATCACCCAATCTACATACAATGGCTCTAGAAAGGCAGTTTGATGAGATCACCTTTCAAAGTCACATGATAGCACTCTCAATCCAGTCAATAGGACCAAATCACATCTGATCCAATCATCTCTGGAATACTTTGAAACTTACTGCTTGACATTTCTGCATATTAAAACATTGTGAGATATATATATATATATACACACACACACATTTGAAAACTGAAAGAAATTTTATGTACTATTACCAATATACTGCTTCATCCTCCAACTTGGTTTTTGAAATAAATACATGCACATTAACCAGAGTTGGTGGTGCGCACCTTTAATCTCAGGAACTCTGGAGGCTGAGGCAGGAGGGCTGCAAGTTTGAGGCCTGCCTCAGGAAGTTAGTGAGACCATCAGCATTTTACAAAACCCTTTCTCAAAATAAAAGAAAGGACTGGGGATGTGGCTCAGTGGTAAAGCTTCCTTGGGTCAATTTCTAGTAGCTAGATAAACAAATAAATGTGTAAAAATAGATCCACAAGTAATGTCACTCTCTTGTCTAACATACCTCTAGTTTATTCCATTGCACTGTGGTTTACTAGTTATCTACACGGGGGAACTGAGATTTTTAAAATGTTCTAGTTTTCTATTCATCAACATTAGTAATTTCCAGCTCTCAAATACCTCCCCCCTCTATACCTTCAGAATTTACCTGTGTTCCTCATCCTGAACTTCCTGAGTCTTATTCCAAATTGATCCTTTCTGATAACTGGTGGAACCCTTCAGAAAAAGTCAACAAAAATGAGAAAGTATAGCAATTCCACCTATGAGTTAAATGTTCTCTTGTCTCTGCTTTCCAGTATTGCTCACAGTGTCATGATAAACAAATTCATGGTGGTCAGTTAAATTGTATTCATTTTCTCAGTTCAACATGAATTACAAATAGAACAATACCCTATATAGGAGAGAAAAAATTGAACAAACAGTTGTCTTGACTATAGTGACTCCATTTTGTTTAGGAAGTCCAGTTTGTGAACAGCCATGCCAAGTAGAAAGCTCACTACTGGGGCAAGTTGTTTTTCCTTTTGTTGTGGAAGCCCTCAGGAACACAGAAATACCTCACAGCAACCTTTGTTTGTGTAACTAGGGTAACTGGGCTTCTTCTGATTGGCTAAGCCTCCCGTGGCCTGACTGCAATCTCACTTCTGTAACTTGGCTTCTGGCATTGCTAAACCACTAATGTCCCTTTCATGGTTTTTTTGGCTTAAATATGAGGTCCTACTGAAGGGAGTGAGCCACTCTCACCATCTCACTTTAAGAGAGTAGAGTTTCTACTGATGGCCAGCAATAAAGGCTTCATTGGAATGGCAATGTGTAGTCTGAGAGTTATTTGAGGGTCTCATATCGGTATAACAAAACTGATGCAGATTCAGAATTTCTTATCATTAACTAGGACTCTTAGGATGCTCCTTGAATAAGTGTCCCAATTATAATTTTGTACTGAGATCCAGCACACATTATGTCACCTCCAATAAGGAAAGACTGATTGGAGGTCCTCTGTCTGTTTCTCTCTGCATTTCACCAGCCTCACTTTCAAGTGGACTCCAAAAATATGGATGCTGCTTATTCAACATCATTTCTTTTTTGCAGTCAGGTTTCTGTCTGCTGCAAGTACATAGTTCAGCCATTATTCGGAGGTAGGATTCATGCAGTAGTGAAAGAGAAAGAAGGAGAAAATGTATCTACACATTTTATTCCAAGTATGTATAATATATTGGGACAAACTAAATGGTTAAAAACAATTAAGTCACTGATTTATAAGTCAGGATTCCAGGTCTGGCCAGGCTGGGTCCTCTGCAAACCTCTCAGGGCCCTCCAGCAGGTGTTGTCTGGGGCTGTGATCTCAAGAGAGGCTGCTGGTCCTCACATATCCCACAGACTGTTGGAAGGGTTCCATTCCTGGGGGGCTGGGGTCCTCAGTTTCCATACTCTGACTTCTGTCCCCTCCTACATGTCCCTGTCCCTTTCTATTCTATGAGGTACCCTTTATGATTTTTTTCTTCCATTTCAGGAGAGGGAGGTCAGGGCCTCAGGCTTGCTGGTTTTGCAGTGCACCACTGCATCTCACAACCAACCCAAGGTTGCTTCTTTAATGCCAGCAAGAGACCTTCTTAGGGTTGAAAACTGCCTGTAATTCCCCTTTGTGAATCAGGAGGATAAAAGTGTCAGGCTCACCTGGTCAACTTAGATTCACTCTGGATTTTCCCTGTGATTAACTGACAGTGAATGGAAATTGTATCTGAAAATTCCCCTTCATCATTGCCACAAATCACAGCCCAGTCCTGAAAGTGGTAGTGCTCAGAGCCCCGGACATTGAATTACTTCTTCAACCCAATAACCTACTTCTCTCTGGGCAACGGAGACACTGTGAGCTCCTAAGTTTTATGGAGAAGATACTGAGTAGAAAGTGCTGGGACTGACAGGATAGAGCACAGTGTGAGGGGGAGATAATGCCCCCTGGGGAGTTTTGAAGGGGCTGCTGCTAAGTAAGGTGGGGTTCTTTTCTATTTTTTTTTTTTTTTTTTATGGATCCATGGGCTTGACTTTCACCTGGGGCCCTGATGCTGAGTCTGGGTCTTGGTCTCTCTCTACATGCTGCAGACTGCAGACAGGGCTGTTTGGTCACATCAGGGCACATGGCGGTACCTAGGTTTGAGTGCTTGGCCCATGACATGCCTTTTGGCGGCAGCCTTGGCAACATTAAGGGAGACCCCTCTGGCCTATGGACTGCTGTCTTCACACAGAGGACAGGGTTCTGCCCAGAGTGCCTTAAATTTGCCTGGCAGGTGCCAGTGCCAATCACTTCCTCTCCTCTTTTTTTTTGGCCCAGGAGGTGAGTAGAAAGCAATTTCAGGGTTTGGGTGGAAGACAGCAGGGCAGAGTGTTCTCATGTTGGTGTTATTGACAGATGGCTGTCTTGGAAACACATGGTCCAGGACAGATGTCTTCATGATTACTGGAAGGCACATTGCCCTGCTTGGGTTCTAGGGGCAGAGTCCAGCACAAAGTTCTCATTAATACTACAAAGTGAACAGATAGATGAAGCAAAGAAAAGAAACTTATATGTAAAACAAATACGGTTAGTTTAAATATGAAGAAGTGCTTGACTACAGTGGTGATCCGGTGTTATAATAAAGCTTTGTCCTGGGGTTTCATAAATGGACTTCCGGACCACTCACATATAATCAAATCAAGCCTCTATTGAGTACAAGGGCATTCCTTATAAGCATGAAATCACAAAAGTGATGTTCAGGAGTCCAGCCAATTCAAACCAGCCAGGTTACAGAAGCGGGAGAGTGCAGTCAAGTGGTGGGAAGCCTAACTAATCACAGTTACCCAATCACCCCACTTACAGAAACAGAGCCCTGTTGCCCTAGTTAGAGAAACAATGCCCTATTAGGTATTTTCATGTTCTTAAAGGTTTCTATAGCAAAACTAAAAGAACATCTTGCCCCCATCATAACCCTTCTACTTGGCATGGTTGTTTTACAGAATGGAGTCACAAAACAAAATGGGAAAATGATTTAAAAGGAAAATTAATTTACAGTGTCTACTTAATGCAATTCATGCCATATTAGAAAATACAATTGCACTTTATATGATGCCAATTAATTTGTAAAGACTCTTTCCTATATTCTATTGTGTGTCACTGGTTAATGCAATTCTGAGGGCCCTCTTACTGTGGTTGTAACCTATGGAGGCCTCCTGCTGGCTTGTCTCTTCAGGTTTTTATATGCTCTAAGTTGTTGGAGCACATGCTGCCATGGACTCTGTTGCTTCTGTTGTGTGAGGGTCCTCTAATGTAATCAGAAATGGAAGTTCAACCTCCAGTTCCAATTAGAGAGGAGAGTAGAGCTCACTTTTAGCCACCCATGTAACATATGATAACATTTCATTAACATATGTTGAAAATTTACTATTGATCTCAAAAACCATGTTCAATATGAGAAAAGTAAGAAATAACTAAAATACAGTAGTGATGAACCCAGCCTAACTCCATTTTAAGGTTGGGAGTCATCTCGTCACAAAGTTATGAAAATTTAGTTTCTGTTTTACTATAAAATAGTAAAATTTCTATTTGGCCTGACCCTCTGTTGTACAAACTTGTTTGGAATTCCTGCCCATGCTCTGAACTCACCCATGCCTGGCTCTCCTTGACCAGATAACAACCCTCCCTAAAACCTGAGCAGTACCTCATAATTCTGATGTTAGAATCTCAATTGACTCTCTATCTTGAAATGTTAAGCCATGTAGATCATTAACCTGATAATTAACATCAGCCTTTGTATTACAATTGCCAGATACCTGTTAGCTGTAAGTTACCACAACACTCCCTTTGTAACTTTTTGTGCTATAAAAACTTTTTCTTTCCTGTGAGTTGTGGCTGTTCTCTGACTGGCTTTTGGGGTGAGATAGTCACTGGCCAGCTCTCTTGTGTACACAATATAAGCTTTCTTTAATTTGATGTAAAATTGGAGTCAGTTGTCTTTTCTTTGTGTTGTGGTTTAACAGTAGCTGAAGCCTTTAGCATTAGTCAAACTATGAACTCTACTCAATGTTTTGGAAGGGGATGAAAAAGAAAATACAAAGGAAACAAGTGAGAAAGGGAAGGAAGACCACAGAAAAAATAAAAGGAAGAAGAATGAAAGAGTAATGAAAGGGATGGAGGAGAGAGGAAAAACTACTGAAGAAAATTCCAGGTAATTGAAAAGTTTGCCATTTAATAGATCTTTGAAAGAACAAATGTTTGGAGATCTTACAGGACAGTTGAGAGTACAGAAGTAGTGCAAAAACAATCACAAAGGGATCTGGGTTTTGTCCTTGCTGAGGATTTTAAAATGGGGATGTTTCCATAGATTTGGATTTAATATCTCTGGGTATGAAAGTGTTTTTGACATGAAATTATTCTACTCATTTTTGCATCTCAACTTTGACCCAAACTGGACAAACTTGTCAGGAGTCTGTCTGCTCAGCTCGGCCTGCTTCTTGCCTGCTAATTAGTGTTGGAAGAAATTTTCCTGTTCAGAGCAGAATAAGTCCTCAGAGTGGCTCTCTTTTTCTGTCTGTATTGGAAGTGTGGCTCTGGCTGCAGATGCTGGAAAGTCCCCTCTCCTGGACAGCTTGTGAGTCAAAGTAGTTTGCAAGACTCAGGTGCTTTCCATGTGCTGGGGGAGGAGTCTGGAAATTGCCTCCAGACACCTCTGGGCATGGGGAACTGGGGCATACTGAGCTAGAATGCCAAAGGTAACACCTTTCCACACCCCAACTATACACAGTTCTATGTCCCGGTGGCTTTGTCCCTATCTGAGAGTTCAGATCCCCTCTTTGAAATGGAAGTCCCCTTTTGGTTGTCTCCACTCTGCAGACCTACAGCCTAGAAGCCAAACTTTCTGTCACTGCCCAAAGCTCCTGCTAAAACTTTAGCACATTCCCACTCCTGTGTCCAGGTGGACTCAAGACTTGGGCACGGAAGTCAGTGAAAATACAGGACCCATGGTCACTCCACCTTGGGTACACAAACAAAAGCAATCCCAATGATACCTCATTACAAGTTCTGCTCCCTCACATGTTGAAGTGTAGCATTAGAGAAGCATGCTGAGGCAAGCATATAAAGCAGGGTTTATATAAAAAATGGGTAACAGACTTCTCCTGTGAGGGAGAAGGGCGCCATAGCTGCTATCCTGGTATCCCAAGAAGTGAGGTGTTCTGCCCTTTTTATATGACCTAGACTTCCTTTGTTCTCCTGCCCTCTTCTTCTCTTTCTCCTTCCTGCTTACAGGACTAGGCCTAGGAAATGCTCAGCAGGATGGTCAAAAGGTGGGGAAAAGATGGGCTGAAGGGCAAAGGGCAGGGTGGAGCAGCTCAGGGCACATTCATTAACAACCTTATAGCTCACTATAGGGAGGGGCAATTCCTGGGACAGGTCACCTTAGCAACAGGTTGGAGCTGGGGTAGGTTCTCCCTGAGTGTGGAGAAAGCTCCCTAAAGGAATTAACATTTTGATCCCTCAGGGGACAGTGTCCAACTTCCAGACTCACTCAAAATTGGCCTCTTCATCTGACCTGATTTGATTTGCCTATCTATGCTGACTGCCAGTCTAATTCTGGCTTCACCAAGAAAAAGAATAATAAAAGAAAAAACAAACAAAACAAAAACCAAAAGAAAACTGCAGGGATTTCTCATTTCTTGGGCAGCGAGTGGACACAGAGGGTCTGTAAGCTGGCAAGCCTCCCACATTCTCTACATTGCTGGGAAAAGCCAATTTCTCCCCCATACTGATTCCTTCTCAGTATCAGAATGGTTTTCTGGCTCAGACTGTGAAATTGCTGGACAACACAGCCTGCTTCCTCTTCACCTTTTACCCTTGCCACTACTTGCCCCCACAGTCTGCTCATTTTATGCATTCACTTTGCTGCCACAGTCTGCTCATTTTATACATTCACTTTGCTGCCACAGTCTGCTCATTTTATACATTCACCTTTTATTCTCAAAACTGACAATCTGCTCCTCCTCTGGCCTCTAACCCTGGGAGACACCCTCCCGAACTTCCCTGTTCTTTCTACCTCATCTCATCTTATAATGTCAGATTCATGGGACCCCAATAGATCTCCAGGAGCTGAATCCAATTTAATCATACAAGAGTCCTTATTGCAAGCTTGAGCCTGGACTCACAACCATTTCTGACACAGGGGTCCTGAAGAGTGAGTCCTGGTCCTTTGTTCAGTGAGATTTTATAGGTTTTTAGGGGATACTCTATGTGTCACAACATCACTCACAAAACCATTTCACACCAAGGGAATATCAAACAAAAACTCTGAGCATTGATTAGCACATTCACTGGAGGGAAGAAGTTGGGTAGGGGTGATTGGTGAGTTCAAGAGGTGGATACATTTGAACTGATTGGTTTAAGCCTTCAGGGGTGTACATGCTAAACTACATGGTTTCCTAACATGTTATCAACCACTGATACTGAGGGGATATCTGGCATCCCAGGTATTTTCCCTGTCTCCTGCTGATTGGTGGTTGCTAGGGGGTTGCTATCTCACCTAGCCTAACTGAGTCAGGGACACCTGGCATCACAGATCTCAGCAGGGTGGTTAGGTGCCTAGGAGTGCTCTGTTGGTTTTTCCAAGGACAAGGGTTACCACCCCCTCCCATTGGACAGGCCTTCAGGTAGAAACTGGGTTTCAAAAATGGAATCACAGTGTTAGACCAGGACGCAAGAAAAGACCACTGACTCCAATTAAAATCAAATTAAAGCAAGCTTATTATTTCAACCAGCCAGGTGCCTCTCCCTCCCAAAATGGCAGGAACAAGACAGCAACCCAGCTTTCCTACAGCCCAGCTTTATAGCCCAGAAAGTTATACAAAGGGGGGTTACTGATAACAGAACTCTGACAAGCATCACACTAATGGTAGTTTACATTTTTTGCTGGCCCCAACATCAGAATTTATGAGGACCATTAGAGCCTCAGAGAGGGTCGTTGTCTGGCCAGGGAAGGCCAATATTTATGAGGTGTCACTATAGTTTCAGAGAGGGCTGCTATCTGGTCAGAGAGCCAGGCATGGGTGAGTTCAAGGCAGGGGCAGGCATTCCAAGCAGGTTCAGCATTTACAGTAATTTATAGTAAAGCCGAAATTATCTTTTCATGGCTTTGTGGTGAGATGCCTAATTTTAAGAAAAAATCAGGTTGGGTCTATCAACAGTAGTTTCTCAATCTCTGCAGAACTGTGCTTCCCATTCAGCCTTGGACAGCAGTGGCTGTGCACTGGGTTCCTCTACTGGCCATTTTCAGAAGACCCTTGCAACAAATTATCAATATGTTCTTGGAAATACAATTTAGCCCATGCCCTAACATGGCCCTCTCCATCACAGTAACAATTTTTTTTTTTTTTGTTAAAAAATTTCCTTCTTGAAAATTTTTAATTCATCTTTCATTATGTTTTAAAATCCACTATTCTGCCAGGCAATTGTGCCTTTTGCCCATGGGACACTTATCTGCCAGATTTCTGGCCAGATTCCTATCATTAGAATGCTTCCCATGCACAGGAAGGACCCAGGGCTATTTATAAGTGAATGAAGACCCAAGTTATCTTGCAAATTCCCCCTCAGGAGTGGCCTTCCCTCATTGATCTCAAACAATGTGTGGAGAAACAGATTTAATGTAGTCTGGGAAATCCAATCAGCATGAGAGGGTGTGTTCCCAGCTGAAGACAGGATAGGATCAGAGTCTGTGAAGCCAGGGTGTGTCCCTGGAATGTGGCCCTGATGAGATTTACTAACTGATTATCCATATAAAAAAGGAAGTCAAGCAGAGGTTGCCTGTTCTCAGAGAAGGGACTCTGAAGAGTCCAGAGCCTGGGAGAAGAGCAAGTCCCTGCTCACCTGAGGAACCCTACTGGCTGTCTTCCCCTCCAACTCTTATTTCCTGGTGAGTTCTCCAGACAATGGGATGGGAGCCTCCTTGCTCATAGTGAGATAAACACTCTCTCTTGGAATTTGTGCCATCACAGCAGCATGTAGTCTCTAAATTGTATTGTTTCAACAGGGACTTCTCCATTCTTAATCTGATTATTAGAAACCATTTTCATTTGTCTTGAATCCAGGTTATAATCTTAAATTCCTCTTCCATGATTTTGTATCTTGCTACTTACTATGAACAACCAATAACTAGTGGTTATAAATTTAAATGACTCATCATTGAAATGGAAATGAATTCATATATCTGTAATCCTTGTCATTTGCAATGTTGAGAAAGGAGGATTGCAAAACAAACAAACAAACAAACAAAAAAAAACTCTCAGTAATGTACCAGGGCTTTCAGCAACTTAGTGAGACTCTGACTCAAAAGAAAACTACAAAAATTACTAGGTTTGTGGCTCTGCAGTAAGAGTCTGTTGGGTTCAATCCCAGGTACCAAATACCAAATATGAAAAGGCTCTTCTGATTCAAGTGGTAGATGTTTCTTTTTTTATTAGCTGCATTCTTATGGATGAACTAGACTATAAAAATCTTGCAAAGCTGGGTTTTTGTTGTAATCCAATTTTATGAAGTTGGATTTTCTATTTATATCATTGACATAGGTTCATATTGATTTCTCGCTTATTGTGTGTTTAAAGCTGTTCTCATGTACTATAGATTTGGTCTCTGCTTTGATCCCTGCATTGCTAGAATATAAAAGGCACTAGGGAAGAACCACTCACTATGTCTGGCATGCAGAAGAGGCATTGAAAGACCCCAGCCCAGAAACCCCAGGCCCCATTGTGAAACCATCAGGGCGTGTTGCTAACCCACGTAAAGAGAGGTCTCTCTGTTAATCAGTTAAGGGTAGTCTATTGTGAGGGGACAGGATGGTTGAGGAAGAACAGAAAAGCAGATCCCAAGGCATGCCTGAACAAACAGGAACTGATAATGATAAGCAGGAACAGAAAAACCAGAGTGTTAATATGTAACTGTCATGAGGTTTATCCAGGAACATAAAGTGAAAAACAACTTTGCCCTTTAGGTAATCTATATGTTGGGTTCAAAATAACCAATAAGAAACCTGTCACTTCCCGTGCGCGCGAAACCTGCCCCATTATCCTATAAAAGACCTGTACCCCAAAGCCCGGTGTGCCAGTTCACCAAAGCTCCAGCTGAGGTTTTGCTGAGCACCCACAGGCGTCTGTGTCTGAATAAACCTCTTGCGTTTGCAGCCAGTGCCTCGTGCGTCTTTCTTGGACAGGGAATCGGTGGGTCTTTCAGCATATCCCCTGCATTGAGTAGAGGATTTATCCCATCTCAAACACTGAGAATTATGAGATTAGGGGGTCATGGTTTAGGTATGAGGTTCAGAAGGCTTGCATGAGAGACAATGCATGAAAGTTAGAGGTGAGAGATTGGCTTATGATGACTTTCACCTAATCAGTGATACAAAGCCTTAAAGGGATTAACTGGGTGGTGACTGAGGGCAGGTAGGGTGTGGCTGAGTTTTGTAAACCACTCAAGGCATGCCTTTGGGTTTATATTTTGTCTCTGGTGATTGAAGTTTTCTTTTTGGTTTCTTGCTATTATGACCTGTCCTGACTTCTTTTTAGTTTTCTCTACATTTTTTAGAGTTGCATTATATTTGTATGTGATGATGGGATTTGTTGCTTCATATTTGTACATGCACACAGTATACAACATAAAGTGGCCAATATCACTCCCCAGCATTTTCTTAGACCCCTGCTGTCTCCCTCCCACCCCTTGCTCCTTTCCTCTAGTGATCTCCTGTCATTCTTAGGACATCCACACCCACTCTTATTTTCCTCTCTAGCTTCTGCCTATGAGAGAAAACACAGGACATTTAACTTTCTGAGTTTGACTTATTTCCCTTAACCTACTGGTGTCTAGTTCCATCCGTTTTCCTGCAAATGACATCTTTCTTTTTTTTTTCTAACTAAAACCCCCCTGTGTAAAGATACCACATTTTCTTTGTGCATTCATCTGTTGATGGACACTAAGGCTGGTTCCATAGTTTAGCTATTGTGAATTGTGCTGCCATAAACATGGGTGCCGCAGTCTCCGGCTGGGCACAAATCACGAGTCTCCACACAGCTTGTAGGTTCAAACAGCAATTCTTTATTCCCGAACTCACACCGGCCGTCTACAAACACGTTCTGGGGGAATCCACGTTCTCTGCCCAAATCCACTTCTCCCAAATCCACTACTCTGCCCAAATCCACTCTGCATGGGCTTCTGTCTCCCAAAATATACTGTCTGACCCTAAGCACTCAAGAGGAACTCAGCAGCAGGTTACGCCCTATTCTAAAGGGGGAACACCCTAATCTCCTATTATGCTAAACTGCCCTATTCTAAAGGGGGAACACCCTGATCTCCTATTATGCTAAACCGCCCTATTCTAAAGGGGGAACACCCTAAACACAGATCCTGCCCTGGTCCTTGAGCAAGGTCACCTTTCAGAAGTCCTTCCACTAGACAGCATGGGAGTAAGCTGGCAAGGAATTTGTCATACCTACTTGGCTGATGGCTCCCAGCACATGGGTATGCCTGTGTCACCACAGTACAATTACTTAATTCTTCTGCAAACAGGAACCAAATGCATGTTGAAACATCCTGGGAGGACTGGGAATTCCCAAGCTGGCATCTCAGTGGTGAGGAATGCCTCAAACCCTACCTTGATAGTGAGGATACAGAGAGACTCCTCCCTGATGTCTTCCTAAGGGACCTGGAGGGAGAGGACAAGTTGTACCAATACCCCTGTTGACATCCCATGACATGTAGATTAGTGTAACTTTGCCCACATGAATGACTAATTTAGAATCACTAAACCAATTGTTAGTTTCTTCAAAAATGCTCTATAGCTAGGTTGTTGATCCTGAAAGATAACTGTATTTGGACATATGGTGTTAAAAGAGGAAAATTCAATCAAGATAATTGTGTGGACTCCATTGCAATATGATCAGTACCCTCACAACAGAAGGAGTTTGGGGAAGGGTTGGGAGCAGGAAGACCATTTAGAGACACAAGACGGCCAGCCTGTACAAGGCTGGAACAGAGGTCTCAGAAGAAACAGGCCCTGCAGTCATGTTGATCTGACACTCCTAGCCTCCAGAATCATGAGAAAATTAGTTTGTTTTAAAGCCACCCTGTCTTTGTCTTACTGTTATGAAAGATATGAAACTCTTATGAAAGCCCATTCAAACTTGGTGAACTAACATAATATTCTTAGCAGCAGGCATACTAATCTTTTGAAAATATGGATGAAATTAGAAGGTGATTTTCAACAATTTTGAGAAGAAAAATTTTGTGGATCATAAAATTATGGCTTATTTAGAAAAATATATCAGATTCTAAATACTTTGAAAGCCAACAGGAGTGGTGATTCTGAGTTTAGTCATGGATGGACACCACAGTCAAGGGTTCTCAGATGCAGTTGAAGAAAAGACACATACAAGCATTCCCCTGCTACAGGGGCTGGAGGACAAAAGTGGGAAATCAGGTAGTAAACACCAGATGAGCTTGATGAATGTGTGTTGAAGTGAGTAAGAACATAACAAGTTGAGCAGTGATAAGAAAAAGAGAATGGAGTTTGGGAGGTGGGTTCAGTGCACTGGAGGATCCTAAATGGTACGGTGAGAGTGAGCTTGACAGATGAGAAGGAAGACCGTGCCCTGACAGGTAGGGCTTGTGCTCTTTAACAGCAGAGGCACTATCGCAGGTCAGCTTAGAGGTTGTGTTGGTGTGTTCAAAGACATTGTGCTCAGCTAAAAGGGAAAAAAAAAGGAAAATTGTTGCTGTCGTATTTTCCAGTTGGATAAATTCTTCATCTAATAAAGACCATGTGAATCTCTGTTTAGGTAATTTTTAAATTATGAATTGCTCTGTAATCAACAGACTTATGATAATAACCCAATATTGTAAAAATTGTAATCATATTTAATAAATTATTGGTGCTTTTTTTGTTTTGTTTTGTTTCTTTGTTTTTCATTGGGATAGAACTCAGGGAAATCATGTCATGGAGCTACATTCCCAGCACTCTATTTTTTCTTTTTATTTTTCATATTTGGAGAGCAGGGATTGAGCATAGGGATGCTTAACCCCTGAGTCCCATCCCCATCCCAGCCGATTTTGTGGTTTTTTTTTACTGTATTTTGAGACAGAATCTCAATTAGTAGTTTAGAGCCTGGCTGTTTCTGAGGATGGCATTGAACTTTGGTCTTCCTGCCTCAGCCTCCTGGGTGGCTGGTCTTTCAGGTGTGCATCACTGCACCTGGATTTTTCTCTTTTTTCAGTGGAGGCACAATAATGTGAGTGAATTTTAGTCTTCATAATACAAATTGTAATTCCTCCACAAAATGTGTGAAATGTTGATGGATACACTACAATTTATAAATATCTGTCTCATATGTATGAATCTACAATTAAAACAGAAATATCATAGCTGATGATGGATGGATATTGAACAGGATTTCAAAGGTTTCAACTAGCACATTAGCAACTGACCAGACTAATCAAATAGATTTCATCCTGATCCCAGTCATCATCTATGAGCATCATTTCTGAACATCCTTAATATAAATTAATGGGACCAGCCCTGACACTCCCACTAGGACCCCGTACTGAAGCTGATTTGGATAACTGGAACTATAAGGGCTGGATTGGCAGGATGGTGCCATTGATTCCTCAAAATGGAAATCAACTTGAGTTGATTCAGGCTTTCATAATAGAGATCCTGACTTGACTGTTCCTAAATCCAGGAAGAATACATCTACCTCATGGGTGAGGGAGGGTTGGCAGGGAGTGAGACTCCAAGGGGACACAATTTAACTTAGAGAACCACTGCTAACAAATAGAGCAAAATCAGTGAAATCTGAGAAATTCCACAATGTTTCCCTAGAAGTGGAAACCAAAGTCTGCATGTTGGTTTAAAAAGTGATATTTCTTCAAAATCTAAGAGTATTTTAAAACTCTGGACCCTTTATCGGGCAATTCACATGTGAAAATCAAGGTTCTCCATATATATGTAAATGCATATATGGAGGTTTAATTCCTTCATTTTTGTTAGCGATCATGTTCACATTTTTGTGAATTTTGACCTTGGAATATGAACAGAGTACTGCACCTATAACTCTTGGGCAATCTGAATTTTCCCAGTGTTAGCACTGCATTTTAGACAAAAGAATGTCTAGGATTTCATAAGAGAGGAGTCAGGATGTCTTCTAAATGTATTGAATATCATGATTTTTCTTCTTCATCCACAGTATTTTCTACAAATTGTTTGGACTGTGTGTGAGTGAAGAGCAAGATTGCAGAAAGCAAAACTATGGTGGGTGAGCAGTGAATGGCTTTTCTATTGAAATTTTCCCCCTATTGACAGAGATGCCAAGTCTTCAGTGCAAGCAGGAGTTAGTCCTGTACCCCACAACTCTGCAGTTGTCACCATGGGTCAGAAACTCATCAGCAGGCAGCTGATGTCCTTCCTGTTAGGTATACCATGGTACCATTCCTGGCTGTGTACTTCCAGAAGGAATGGGACATATTGAATCTCACATTCTGCCTATGACTTCATTTGAAATAATTACTGATTAATGATTCTACTTATTGCAATGATGTTTGAATTGTGGTGAATTCAGGTGAGGGAAATGAGTGAGGAGTAGAACCTCACAGCCCAACATGGAGGCAGATATTCCAGAAGCTGAATTCTGTTGACCCAATGCCACAGGCACTCAAGTAATACTAAGAAAAAATAAACAACCTAGGCTAGAGAAGGCATAAGAAATAATTTCTTTTTTGCAATTTTAAACTTAGAGTTTTATGTAATAAATTTCAACTTTTTTTTAAAAGAGAGAGAGAGAGAATTTTAAGATTTCTTTTTTAGTTATCGGTGGACACAACATCTTTGTATGTGGTGCTGAGGATCGAACCCCGGCCACATGCATGCCAGGCCAGCGTGCTACAGCTTGAGCCACATCCCCAGCCCAAATTTCAACTTTTGATAATCCTCCCCCAAAAAAACCTAAATTAATCAAGATTATTTTTATTCCCAATGTTGTTACAACTTACTAATAAAATATTCCTTCATATTTCATAATGGAAGTTGTTTACACCAAAGTATGTTAACTTAATTGATGTTTGTCATTAAAATATACTAGTAAATCACATAGTAGATGGAGAAAATTTTTTGGAGAACTGGATACATGAAAACTAATAAAGAAATAGAGAAATGAGATCAAGATATCAGAGAGATATTGAAAAGTAGTCTTTGGAGCTCAAGAGAGAATTGAGGATGGGAGTTGTAGTAAGGGATGGTTGCTGGGATTCTGCCTCAGAGTCCAAGTCTCAGAGACTTTGCCTTGTGCTGCTCAAATGTCTGTCCTTAACCTTATTCTGACCTCCTTGGTCACATTGAGAAGAGTGACTCTTCCTACTGACACCAAGTTACATGTAGTTTGCTCAGTTCTCAAAAATTCTGAAGATTGGTTCAAGAATGACTGCATTGTTCTGGTTATAGGGTTATAGTTTAAACATGTTTTGAAGATATAAAGAAATTCATTGCCTGTTTAAACACTCACATTACTAAATATTTTACTGATGAGAGATATTAGATACCTCTTTGTGAAAATGACTATTTTATACATAACCAATTTTCAAGATGACAAATTAATGTTAAGGTTGGCCTGGTGATAATTCTGGAAAGTTATTTAAATAAATGGGGATTTAAATTTTAGTTGAAAAGATTCAAGTGAAAATTTTATAATAGCCTGATTGAAAGTTATCCTTACCAGTTCTTAAATTTTTTTTCTCATATTTCATGATTCTCTATCATTCCACATTCCTTTACTATAAATTCTATGAATTCAATGTATGTACTTTCTGGGTTTCTGAAAGTAAGAATGTTGGAAGCTGAAAATGAATAGGCTGGTGCTTTAACAGTTTGATCTCTTGCACACCTAGTTTTCCCTCTGCCTCATGCTGTCCTCTGAACCCTCTTTTGTGAAATTGATCTTCTTGGTCTTTCTAAACTAGCTTGTCAATACCGTTCTAGGAATTTGTGACCATTGAAGATGTAAGCATAAGTTTCACCCAAGAAGAGTGGGCCATGCTGGACCCATCTCAGAAAATGCTACACCGATCAGTGATGCTGGAAATCATTAATCATGTGGTATCAGTTGGTAAGTCCATTAATTATATATATGAAAGATGTGAGGGTATACCTATTTCTTCAATAACAGTATCTGGAATAGCCTCTCTCTATTCAATTCCAATCTCTGTCCTGACTTTCTCATAGAACTTATAATTACATGCAAGAAAGCTGCTCTTATTGATTACTTTAATCACAACTTATTTTACACCACACTACAATATAGTCCACACCATAATGTTATGTATCCATTAAAGTTATATTATACATAGACCTAATATTTATAAATAATTATATTGTCATGGTGCTGGAGGATTGAATACCAAAACAAGAGAATTCTGAACATTTTTGTGTGATTATTTGGATTCCATTTAAAAGTCATTTTGAATGTCATCCTGAGCATGGGTGTCCTTCAGTGTCCCTGGTATGGAAGATTTCTATCTTTTATTCTACTGCAGTGAGTGAACTTCAAAATTTTCTCTGCTAAATACTTTCTCCCAGTGCCTTGGTTCTCTATTGTTGTTAACTCATCTTCTTGGCCTTGTCACTAATGCACATTTCTTGGTAGAAATGCTAAAATCCAATGGCTATTTTTTTACCATGCATAGGGTATCTGTTCTGCAAATCAGATGTGACTTTGTATCTGGAGGAAGGAAAAATCCTGTGGATGGGAGAAGGGACAGGATTTCTCCCAAGGCAGAGTGCAGGTAAGAAACAGAGACATTTGTGATTCTACAGAGATGGTTGCCCAGCCAGTGATTGAGCTTGGAAATATTAACTGACATAGCTGTGAAATTAATGTGGTTGTCTAAAATATAGTAGGGTACCATGGGACAAAATTTCTCATGTACGACGTAGCTTCTTTAAATCTAAATTCAAAATGTTTCCTCTATATTTATATTTTCATTAAGGGGAAAACCTGTTAGTGTGTTTTTTAGGTCAATTTTCATGTCTCTTTTTCAGATTTTCTCCTTTAAATTTTTTTCTCCATTACTTTTTTAACAATAATTCTATGATGATGTTTTTTATAATTCCCAGTGTTCTATTTTTCCAAGATATATATTTTTTTATCTAAGCCATATCCTCCATGAAAGAGTCAATGATGAAAAAAGACGTTCTCATGAGATAGTTGACTTTCAACTTTGTGTCTCTGAATTTCATGCTACCAATTTGTATTTCCAACTCTTCTAGGGATGGAAAATGAATATCAAAAACATGAAATGATATGCAGAGCAGTTTTGAAAAGAAAGGCTACACCCATCAACAGGTCAATGGTAAGTTTCAAGAATGGGAACACTAATTATGTAAGTTAAAAACCTGTCTGTGGAATAAATGAGTGACCGAGTACAATTTGACGGCTGTCATTATGTTGGGAATACACAACTTCTGTGTCAAAACATCTGTATAGCTTGCATTCTGGGAGAAATTAAAAAGATTCCAAATGCACAAGCATTTCTCATGTAGCTATTTGAAATATTGAAGACCATAAAGTTAATCAGAGCCCTTTTAAATAAAATATTAGTAAATGGAAAATACTTGGCTCACCTGGGAATTATCTACAATGTTCACAAAATTAAAAGTAAGAAGATTTTCATTTTCATATTGCAATGGATTGTTCTAAGATTCTTATGTAGAAAAATTAAGTTTATATGGAAACATTGTTAAGAAATGTTCATCTTCTTTCCAAAACAGGAATCTCATTTTAAAGAGGATTCCTTGGAATGGAGAAAAGCAAGGAACCACTGGGACAACAAACACTGTGCACGATCCCTTGCTGACAATTTGTATCTTGGTGAAAACAAGAAAAATGATTGTTTCTCATGTGAAGGGCAAGAATATTTGAAAGGACATAGGAACTGTTTACAACCTAGAAAATGCAACAAGAATAACCCTGGAGAGATACAATATGAATGTCATCTATGCAGCAAATCCTTTAATGAAACCTCTGATCTAAGCAGACTCAATGAAACTAGAACAGGGAAAAAGAATTGTGAATATAATTTTTCTGAGAAAGTTTTCAGTTACTGCTCTAAGCATAGACAACATGAGAGAACGCAAACAGGTGATAAACAAAATGAATGCCACGTGTGTGGGAAAGCCTTCAGGAAGTCTTACAACCTTAAAATACATGAGAAAGTCCATACTGGAGAGAAACTATATAGATGTCATCGGTGTGGGAAAGCTTTTTGTAAATTATACAACCTTCAAATGCATGATAAAATCCACACAGGAGAGAAACCATACAAATGCCATGTGTGTGGGAAAGACTTCAGCAAATCAGCTCACCTTCGTCGTCATCAGATAACCCACACAGGAGAGAAACCATACCAATGTCAATTGTGTGGGAAATCCTTTGGTCAATCATGCTACCTTAGAATACATGCAAGGATCCACACTGGAGAGAAACCATACAAATGCCATCTATGTGGGAAAGCCTTCAGCAAATCAGTTCACCTTCGTCGTCATCAGATAACCCACATGGGAGAGAAACCATACCAATGTCAATTGTGTGGGAAATCCTTTGGTCAATCATGCTACCTTAAAATGCATGCAAGGATCCACACTGGAGAGAAACCATATCAATGTCAATTATGTGAGAAATCCTTTAGTCAAAAATGCTACCTTAAACTTCATCAGAGAACACACACTGGAGAGAAACCCTATCAATGCCACCTGTGTGGGAAATCCTTCAGTCAATCTTGCTACCTTAAACCACATCAGAGAATCCACACTGGTGAGAAACCACATGTATGTGGTGTATGTGGGAAAGCCTTCAGTCTATCATCTGGCCTTAGACAACATGAGAAAACACACATTGGAGACAAACAATACAAATGTCACCTATGTGCAAAAGCTTTCAGTACATGCTCTGGCCTGAGACTCCATGAGAAAATACATACTGGAGAGAAACCATACAAATGCCCTGTGTGTGGGAAAGCCTTCAGTCGATCATCTGGTCTCAGAGTTCATGAGAGAACACACACTGGAGAAAAATAACATGCATGCCACCTGTGTGGCATACTCCTTGGCCATCACCCTAGTATGGAAAAATGAAACATGACTTGCCTTGGAGAGTGGCCATTGGAATGTTGCCTGTGTAGAAAGGCCTCTCTTTAAGACCCTAACCTTAGAAAAATCGAGCCAGCTCAATGGAGAGAAACCTCAGGAGTGGCATCTATGTGGGAAAGGCTTCAGTCAATCTTACTACCTTAGACTGCACAAGAAAATGTACAAGAAATCAATCTTAGGAATGTCAGCTGTCTGGGAGGTCCTGCCAATGTTCTGCATGTAGGAACCCATGATGGAGACAAACTTGAGTTTCTGTAGCATATATTCTAACCTGCTATTACAAGATCTAATAACTAAATTTTTTTTCTCTGTAGTTCACATATTTTTGCTCCTACTCATATTTTTTCCTACTTCCAAATTTGAAAATTATTTGATTCTTAACCTAGCTTCTTTCTTAGAAATATGTTAAGTTATAAATGTTCATCTGAGTGCTCTTTTATGCCAGAAATTCTAGTATTTGAAGCTTTTATTATCACTTCTTTCAAAGCACTGTTTATTTCCTTCTCTTGTGCCTTCTTCCTTGACCTGTGAGGTATGTATAGGTGTTCCATTTTGTGTTGAAGGACCTGAAGTGTGGAGATGGGATTCTATAGATCTTAAGGTGATTGATTTCTAATATAATCAATTATGCATTAAACAATCTGCATGATTTTAACTTTTTTAAAAGAAAATGGAAATGCTTAAAATTTAAAATATAAGATTGTATTAGTTACGTACATGTCAAAACTATCAAATTGCATGCTTCCAATATGTGCATTTTATTGCACTTCAATTTTACCTCAATAAAGCCATGAAAAAAAATGTGAAGAAGTGTTCAATTGTACTTGTGAAATCTAAATCTGAGCACCCCATAATTGAAGAACACCCTTTAATCAGTATGAAAAAGTTGAAGTAATTTGAATCCTCTCTTGACATACACAAGTCCCTGTAAAATAAACCATATGAATGATGTTTTATTTAAAAGGTCATAATAAGTGATCTTTCTTAAATGACATATGCTTATTTTAAACCCTGTCAAGAAAAGAATGTAGTAACCTACAATTTCAACTCTCAGCTTTCAACCAACCAGAGTGTTTGACAGGAAAGTCATATTGACACTATCCAGGTCCTAGACAGGGTTTCCTCAATCCTGTGTACGTTCAGACCATACCCCACCCCCTTGTATTCCTCAGGAACTTCTTGAGCATCATTCACATTGGTTCCCTTGTGTCCACTGGGGGAACTTTTCAGAATTAAACAATTTTGAAAAAAAAATTTGCATTTTCAAGGACTTCACATTCAATTTTAATGTTCTCTCCTCTCTCCATTTAATCTGGTATTTGCAAAGGTGAAGCAAGTTGAATGATTGAATTTACATTATTAAGTGACAGTTGTACTCCTATTACTCAGATCAACAACAATTAAAACAGAAAAAACACAATTTTAACATGAGAGAAATAATGAAACAAAGTTTGTTTTGCAATTTGTTGCATTTAAAGATAATTTCCCACATGTTCTTTGAACAAGAAAACCAATATTAATTGGTGCTGGCATTTGTGTAATATGTAGAAAGTCTTGATTATACCACCAAGGAGATATATTTGGTAGTTTTTTTTTCTTTTTTCCTGGTTTTCACCAACCTCAGAATCAACTGGATTTAGAAGTTACAGATGAAATTTGTTTCACATGATTCTCTTTCTCAGCCTGTTCTCCATCTCTTTCAGTGCATCATTTAAATCTTGTTTGGATGTTCAATTTATGTTGTGAGCTGTTAGAGGGAGAAGTGGAAATTTTCTGTGCTTCTTTTCTAGTTATGTGCAGCACATTGCCAGAAACTTAGTGGCAACACCAATAAAATCCATTAAGTCATAGACTCATAGGTCAGAAGTCCAAGTCAGAGCAGGTTGGATCCTCTGGAAGCCTGTCACAGGACCTCATGCAGGTGCTGGCTGCATCATGGTCTCCGTGATTGATTCTCTCTCTCTCTCAGTCTTTGGGGAGGGTGCAGTTCCTTGGGGCTGTAGGGCTGTGGACCTGAATTTTGACACCCTGAGTTTTGTTTCCTCTCATATGTCTCCTTATATTCTGTGAGAATTTGCAGATTTGGGTGTGTTTGTGTTTGTTGCAGTGTTTGATTCTTTGGGCTGTCTAGACAAGCACTATACCACTGCACTGTATCCCAGGCCCACAGTTGCTTCTTCTGTGCCTGAAGGAGACCTGTTCAGAGTTTGGTGCTGTCTGCAATCCTCCTATCACAAGTAATAGATTCATGTTACACCACTCAGCTTTTCAGGTTCTCTCAGGTGCCTTCCCTTTATTTGATTAGCTCACAGTGCCTCTAATTGCATGAATAAACTGCTCCACTCATTGCCAGTTTTTGTGGCTGTGAATAAAATATATGACAAGAACAACTTATAGAACAAGCATTTTGTTTTGGACTCAGTTTTAGAGTTTCAGTCCATGGCCACCTGACTGCAATGCTTTAGGCCTAAGGTGAGGCAGAACATCCTGGCACAGGGGCATGAGAGAGAAAAGATACTCTGCTAATGGCAACCAGGAGCAGAGAGAGTGAGGAGCCAGGGATGAGGTGCTTATTCCCCAAGGGCATTAGGGAACTATTTCCTCAAGCTCTGGCCCAATTTCCAGCAGTTTCCCTCCAGTAGCCCATTCAAATTATTGGTCAATCAATTCACTGATCAGGTCAAATCCATCTCTCCTAATGTAATCATCTCTACTACAAAATTTTGGAACATTTCTAGATTTTATTATCAGACTTCCAGGAGAACTCATTTCCAAGCCATAGTCATGGACGAGAGAGCAGGGTGAGGACAATGATGGTGACTGAGAGCCACAGTGAGCCTCATGAGACAGGAGAGAACCTTGAAGATGAAGCCTTGGGTGTCAGATCCTTCTTAGGCAGTAATTCCACCTTTGGATATAAATTGGAAAAACTAGTCATTCAATATCAGGTCACATCCTACCCAGGGGCTGGGACATCCTTTTTGTCCAAATTGACACAACCCCCAATCACTCTGACAACCAAAGCATTATGAGCCTCAAAAATAGAATAAAATGAAAGCTCGCTGGTAGCTATTCAATGAATAACAAACCCACTGAAGAGTAGGACATTGAGGCAGAAACAGAAGAACTCATTTCCTTAACAATTTTCTTAACACTCTAGCTAGGTGCCCAAGGGCAAGCCTATAATCCCAGAGACTCCAGAGCCTCAGGCAGGAACTTCACAATTTGAAAGCCAACTTCTGCAATATGGTGAGGCCCTAAGCAACATAGAGAGCCTCTACCTAAAAAAGAAAGAAAGAAAGAAAGAAAGAAAGAAAGAAAGAAAGAAAGAAAGAAAGAAAGAAAGAAAGAAAGAAAAAATACAAAGGGCCAACACTTGAAAAGGGTGCTGGATATCACTAGTTTTCAAGGAATGCAATGATAACCAGATGAAAGAAATAAAAATATAACAAATGTTGGCAAGGATATAGAAGGTTTGTGAGTTAAAGCTCATAGTTGTAAGGTCACATACGATGATCAATAACATATCTATTTGTTAATGAATTGGAAACAGTTCAATTTAAACGTGTGTTTGTATGCACGTGCACGCATATGTGTGCATGCAAACAAATTTTGAAGAGGGCCCACAAAGCCTGGGAGTCTATACTATTTAGTATCTCTGATGTGTAGATTAGGAATGTTTGAGGTTCTGGCTATTCAATTTCTATTTTGTAGACTGTTTGCTTTTTATAGCAGGATCTAGAAAGTGAAATGCCAACCTCTCTGTGCAAGAGAAGTTTCACCCTCATGTGGCCAATTCCATTTTGACTTGCTATTGGCAATGGTGACAGAGACCAATGTGTGGACTCACCTCCTGGCCCTTCATGGAACCAGCCTCCGGGCAGTGCTGGTAGAGGGATGAGCCTTTGCTTTCATACGACAGGTTTTCTTGCCATTTTTGCACAGATTATTTCACCTAAACAGATGCCCTCTGGTTCCACCCACATCTCCATACCAGTAATGATTTGTACATTTCAAAATAGATAGAATAGGGACTTTGGATGTTCTCACACAACTACAAGGTATCACTGAGGAAGTAGATTTATTCAATGAACAGAGGTGTGGAAATATCAGGTGGTACTCTGCAGATATACACAATTATTCTATCAATTAACAGGAAAAAGAAACAAAGATAGAGGTGGTATGTAAGTTCCCTTCTCTTTATTTACTTTCAACTTATTTTATTTTACACTTTTGTGTGGTATTTCATACTTGGATCAACTCAGTAATTTCCAGAACATTTTAATATTCAACTCACAGTTATCTTTATTCTCTGAAATACTGTTTTAAATTTCAAATTCTGATATTTTATGTATGATTTTGGAGTCTATTGCTAAGTATTTATGTCATATCTCAATAATATAACTTGTAATTTGTGTACTTGGGAAACATATGTAATTTATTTCTATCCATTAAAAAATAATTTGGGATATTTTCAGGGATATCTAATAGGTGCATCATTCTTTCCCATAAATATTTAAAAAGAAAACATTCTAAGAAAGTTAAATTTTTACTTTTTAATGACCTAATTTATATCACCATTGTGTCTGTAATTTCTGTATTTGATTCTATAAATTATTTTACATTGTATTATTACAAATTAAATTACGGAAATTTGACAGACTTCAGAGGAATTTGTTCACTAAAAATCTAGACCAACTTAAGGAGAAACTATCACCCTAGATACATAGAGTTCCTTTGGGGCAGTTTGATGGGGTCACCTTTCAAGGCCACATGATAGCACTCCTAATCCTATCAGTGGGACTGAATTACATCATTCTAATGATCTCTGGGATATTTTGAAACTGATCAATTAACATTTCTTTATACCTAAATATTTTGATACATGCACATTTGTAAAGTGAACACAATACTTTATACAATTGTCACTATATTGTTTCATCCTCCACCTTGGCTTCTCAAATAAAGAAATAATTGCACATTAACTGGACCTGGTGGTACACACTTTAATCTCAGGAACTCAGGAGGCTGAGGCAGGAGGGTTGCAATTTGGAGGCCTGCCCTGGGAACTTAGCGAGACCATCAGATCTTAGCAAGACTCTCAAAATAAAAACTGAAAGGACTGGGGATGTAGCTCAGTGGTAAAGCTTTCCTGGGTTCAATTCTAGCAGCTAGATAAACAAATACATACATAACAAATAAAAATAGTTTCACATAAAATGTTACTCTCCTGTCAAATATACAAAATTAATGAGTTGATCCAAATATGGAATACCACACCCAGTTGTGCCAAAGGTATTTGAATTTATAAATTGACTGAAATGTGAAATAAAGTAAATTGAAAGTAAATAAAGAAAAAGAATAATTGTGTATATCTGCAGAGTACCACCTGATATTTCCACATCTCTGTTCATTGAGTAAATCTACTTCCTCAATGATACCATGTAATTGTGTGAGAACATCCAAAGTCCCTATTCTATCTATTTTGAAGTATACAAATCATTACTGTTCTAAGGACGTGGGTGGAACCAAAGGGCATCTGTTTAGGTGAAATAATCTGTGCACAAATGGCAAGAAATTTAACATATTAAAGCAAAGATTCAGCACTCTGCCAGCACTGCCCAGGGGCTGGTTCCATGAAGGGCCAGGAGGTGAGTCCACAGATTGGTTTCTGTCATCCTTGCCAATAGCAAGTCAAAATGGAATTGGCCACATTAGGGTGAAACTGTTCTTGCACCGATGCCACAGTCTGGCTGGGCACAAATCACGAGCCACTACACAGCTTGTAGATTCAAACAGCAATTTTTTATTCCCGATCTCACACCGGCCCTCTCCAAACACGTTCTGCGGAAATCCACATTCTCTCTCAAATCCACCTCCTCTGCCTCCCACAAACTCACTCTGAATCCTGGGAGAGACTCAAGGGGAACTCAGGCAGCAGGACACGCCCTATTCCCAGCAGGAATAATCTTAAATCCAGATCCGCCCTGGTCCTTGAGCAAGGTCACCTTACATGCAATGTCACTGCAAAATGTCTAATGCAAGTCCTATTTCCACTAGTCCTTCCACTAAGCAACATGGGGTACGCTGGCAAGGAAATTGTCATACCTACTTGGCTAATGGCCCTCAGCACACTGAGAGGTTGGCATTGCACTTTCTAGTTCCTATTGTAAACAGCAAACAGTATGCAAAATAAAAATTGAATGGCCTGAGCCTCAAACATTTCTAATCCACACGTCAGAGATACTAAATACTATAGATGCCCAACGTTTGTTTGGCATTCTTCGAGATTTGGATGCACGCGCACACACATGCGCATGTGTGCATACAAACACACACGTTTGTATTGAACTGTTTCCAATTCCTTAACAGATATGTTGTTGATCACCAAGTGACCTCACAACTATATAAGATTTAACTTCTACACATGAAGGTTCTACATCCTTGTCAACATTTGTTACATTTTTATTTCTTTGGTGATATTCATTCTAACTGGTGTGAGCTGGTATCTTTTCTGTTTATCATTGGCATTTCTTGATAACCTAATGATATCAATCACTTTTTTTAAGTGTTTGTTGGGCATTTGTGTTTCTTTTTGGGGAAGTGTCTGTTCATTTGCCCATGTTTTTGTGAAGTAACTATATGGCCTCTTTTCATTTTTTGAGGTAGGGCCACTTATGTTGCTTAGGGCCTCACCATATTGCAGAGGCTGGCTTTCACCTTGGGATTTTTCTACCTGGGGCTCTGGAGTCTCCAATTTTAGGCTTCCCTTGGGGGCCTAGCCAGAGGTGGAATTGTTAAGGAAATGAGTTCTTCTGTTTCTGCCTCAATGTCCTGCTCCTCAATGGGTTTGTTATTCATTGAATAGCTACCAGTGAGCTTTCATTGTATTTTATTTTTGAGGTTTTTGATGCTTTGGTTGTCAGGGTGATTGGGGGTTGTGACAGTTTGGGCAACAAGAGTGTCCTAGCCGCTGGATAGGGCGTGACCTGACACTGAAAGACTAGAATTTGCTAAGTTACATCCAGAGGTACAATTGCAGCTGAAGAAGGATCTGATACCCAAGGCTTCAATCTATGAGGTGCTCTCCTGTCTGATGAGACTGCTGTGGCTCTCAGTCACCATCATTGTTCTCACCCTGCTCTCTTTCATGACTATGGCTTGGAAATGAGGTCTCCCTCAAGTCTCATATTAAAAATCTAGAAATGTTCCAAAATTTTGGAGGTGAGATGATTACATTAGGAGACACTGATGTGACCTGATCAGTGAATTGATTGGCCAATAATGTGAATGGGCTACCAGATGGAAACTGTTGGTAGTTGGGCCAGAGCTTGAGGAAATAGTTCCCTAATGCCCTTGGGGAATAGGCTCCTCATCCCTGGCTCCTCACTCTCTCTGCTCCTGGTTGCCATTAGCAGAGTATCTTTCCACTCTCATGCCCTTGTGCCAGGATGTTCTGCCTCACCTCAGGCCTAAAGCATTGCAGTCAGGTGGCCATGGACTGAAACTCTAAAACTGAGTCCAAAACAAAATACTTGTTCTATAAGTTGTTCTTGTCATATATTTTGTTCACAGCCACAAAAACTGGCAATGGGGGGATAGTTTATTCATGCAATTTCTAATCAAAGGGAAGGCACCTGAGAGAACCTGAAAAGTTGAGTGGTGTAACATGAATCTATTACTTTTGATAGGAGGATTGCAGACAGCACCAAACTCTGAACAGGTCTCTTTCAGGCACAGAAGAAGCAATTGTGGGCCTGGGATACAGTGCAGTGGTATAGTGCTTGTCTAGCCAGCCCAAAGAATCAAACACTGCAACAAACACAAACACACCCCAAGTCTGCCAATTCTCACAAAATATAAGGAGACATATGAGAGGAAACAAAACTCAGGGTGTCAAAATTCAGGTCCACAGCCCTACAGCCCCAAGGAACTGCACCCTCCCCAAAGACTGAGAGAGAGAGAGAATCAATCACGGAGACCATGATGCAGCCAGCACCTGCATGAGGTCCTGTGACAGGCTTCCAGAGGATCCAACCTGCTCTGACTTGGACTTCTGACCTATGAGTCTATGACTTATTGGATTTTATTGGTGTTGCCACTAAGTTTCTGGCAATGTGCTGCACATAACTAGAAAAGAAGCACAGAGAATTTCCCCTTCTCCCTCCAACAATTCACAACATAAATTTAACATCCAAACAAGAGTTGAATGATTTATATGTAAAAGATGGAGAACAGGTGGAGAAAGAGAATCAGGTGGAACAAATTCCATCTTTATTTTCAAGACACAGTTGATACTGAGGCTGGTAAAACACAGGAAAAAGGGAAAAAACTACTAAATATATCTCTTTATGTGGCATAATCATGACTTTCTACATATTTTACAAATTCAAGCACAAATTAAAATTTTTTTCTTGTTCACAGAACATGGGGGAAATATCAATAAAGGCAACAATTTGCCAACCACAGTCTGTCTCATTATATCTCTCAGATTAAAACTGTTTTATTCTACTTTTAATTATTGTTGATCTGGGTAACAAGAATACAACTGTAACTTATTATTATAAATTTAATCATTCATCATCCTCCACCTTTGGAATACCAGATTAAATGGAGAGATGGGAGCACATCTAACTTGAAAGTGAAATCCTTGAAAATACTTTTTTTGTTTGTTTGTTTATGGGATTGTTCTCAAAAGTTCCCCCAGTGGACACAAGGGAACCAATGTGAATGAAGCTCAAGAAGTTCCTGAGGAATACAAGGGTGTGGGTTGGCTCTGAAAGTACACAGGATTGAGGAAACCCTGTCTAGGACCTGGATCTTGACAATATGACTTTCCTGTCAAACACTCTAGTATATTAAAAGCTGAGAATAGAGATCGTAGACTACTACATTCTTTTCTTGACAGGGGCTATAATACTCATGCTGTTTAAGAAAGATCACTTATTAAGGTTTTTGAAATCAAATTTTATTCTTATGGCTTATTTTCCAGGCCCTTGTGTTTGTCAAGAGAGGATTAAAATTACTTAAAATTTTTTCATTCTGATTAATGGTGATTCATCAATTTTGGGGGGCTCACATTTGGATTTCACAAGTAGAGTTGAAGGTTCCTTCACATTTTTAAAAATAGCTTTATTGAGGTAATGTTGAAGAACAATCAAATGCACAAATTGGAAGCATGCAATTTGATTAGTTTTGACATGTACAATCTTATTGTTCAAATTTTAAGCATTTCCATTACCTTTTTTAATAATTTAAATAATTTAAACCATGCAGACTGTGTTTTCTGCAGGGTTTATTATATTAGAAATCAATCCCCTTGAGATCTATAGAACCCTATCACCACATGTCAAGTCCTTCAACATGAAATGGCAAGAAAGAAGGCAAAAGAGAAGTAAATAAAAAGTGCTTTGAACTAAGTGAACGAAGTGATCTTTCAATGTCAGAATCTGTGGGATAAAAGAGTACACAAACATTTGTAACTTAATGTACTTTTTATCAGGAATAAGCTAGAGCAACAGTTTATTTTTAAATTAGGTGGTAGGATAGAAAAAATAAGAGTAGGAGCAGATATATATGAAATAGAAGTCAAAATTTTAGTTATTATATCTTGCAATACCAGGTTAGAATATATGTTACAGGAACTCAAGTTTGTCTCCATCATGGGTTCCTACATGCAGAACATTGGCAAGACATCTCAAACAGCTGACATTCCTATGATTGATTTGTTGTGCATTTTCTCACACAGTCTAAGGCAATAAGATTGATTGAAGCTTTTCCCACCTAGATGGCACTCATGTAGTTTCTCCTCATTGAGTTTGCTTATGTTTTCTAAGGTTAGGGTGTTAATAGAGGCCTTTCCACACAGGCCACATTCCATTGGCCACTCTCCAAGGTGACTCTTCTTTGATTTTTTAATGGTACGGTGATGACTATGCCACATAGGTGGCATGCATGTTATTTTGCTCCAGTGTGTGTTCTCTCATGAACTCTAAGGCCCGCTGATCAGCTGAAAGCTTTCCAACACACAGGGCATTTGTATGGTTTCTCTCCAGTATGTATTTTATCATGCCATCTCAGAAGAGAGCATGTACTGAAAGCTTTTCCACACAGGTGACATTTGAATGTTTTTTTCAATATGTGTTTTCTCAGGGCGTCTAAGGCCAGATGATAGACTGGAGACTTTCCCACACATAGGACATTCATATTGTTTTTCAGCAGTGTGGATTCTCTGGTGTGGTTTAAGGTAACACAATTGATTGAAGGATTTCCCACACCGTGGCACTGGTAAGGTTTCTCTCCAGTGTGTGTTCTTTGATGCAGTCCTAGGTGGCTTGCTTGATTGAAGGATTTCTTACACACATGGGATTCATATGGTTTCCCACCAGTGTGGATTCTCTCATGTATTCTAAGGTAGTATGATAGACCAAAGGATTTTCCACACAACTGACATTGGTATGGTTTCTCTCCTGTGTGGATTATCTGATGGCAACTAAGGTGAACTGATTTGCTGAAGGCTTTCCCACACACATGGCATTCATATGGTTTCTCTCCTATGTGAGTTTTTTCATGAATTTGTGCTGCAGTCTGGCTGGGCAAAATAACCAGGGGGTGGCAAGCAACTTGTGAAGACTGAAACAGCGGGAGCCCCTTTAATGTAGGACAGCAGAGGTATTTATACCTAACTCATTATACACAGCTTGTTTCAATTAAAATTATCTAGATACATCAATTAGTCATTAAGGAATCCTCATCGTCTTAATAATTACACACAGCTTAATTCAATTAACATCATGTAGATACAGCAGTCAGTCATTAAGGGATCTCCATCATCTTAATGGCTCGCTGGCGTTACTTCTCAAACCACTCCTCCTGGCAAAGTGCCAGGTGCCATCTTGACTTGTCTGTGGCCCTCAACACATTTGAAGGTTGTATAATTTATAATAGGCTTTCCCACACCAATGGCATCTGTATGGGTTCTCTCCAGTATGGATTTTCTCGTGCCTTTGAAGGTTTTAAGACTTCCTGAAGGCTTTCCCACACACATGGCATTCATTTTCTTCTCACCAGTTTTGGTTCTCTCATGTTGTCTAAGCTCAGAACAGTTCCTGATGACTTTCTCACAAAAATTACATTTCTGCATCTTTTCCCCTGTTTTAGTTTCATTGATTCTCCTGAGATCAGAGGTTTGATTTAAGTGTTTGCTACATAGATGACATTCATATTATATCTCTCCAGGGTCATTCTTGTTGCATTTTCTGGGTCATAAAAAATCCCTATGTCCTTTCAAACATTCCTGCCCTTCACATGAGATACAAAAATTTTTCTTCTTTTCATCTGGATACAAATTGTCAGCAAGGGATCATCCACAGTGTTTGTTGACCCACTGGTTCTTTGCTAGGTGAGTAAACAGAGATTGAATGCATGCAGTGTTGTGATACAGATCTTCCTCCAAGTCTTTCCATCCAAAGAAATCCTCTCCAACATGAGATTTCTGCCTTGTAAAGAAGATGAACATTTCTTAATGATGTCTCCATATAAACTTACAAATTAATTTTTCTGCATAAGAATTGTAGAACAAACAATTATAATAAGAAAAAAATATTTTTGCTTTTAACCCCAAAACACATTGCACATAATTCCTGGAGAGCCAAGTATTTTCCATTTGCTAGTATTTTATTTAAAGGGGCTCAGATTAACTTTATGGTCTTCAATATTTCAAAGATTTGCTTCTTGATAAATGCTTGTTATTTTGGAATCTTGTTAATTTCTCACAGAATGAAAACTATACAGATCTTTGGACTCAGAAATTATGTAATGGCAACATAATTACAGCCATGAAATTGTACTCAATAACTAATTTATTCCACTGACAGGTCTTTAATTTACATAATTAGTGTTTCCATCCCTGAAACTCACCATTGACATGTTGATGGGTGTATCCTTCCTGTTCAAAAGTGCTCTGCATATCATTTCATGTTTTTGATTTGCAATTTCCATCCCTAGAATAGTTGGAAATATGATTTGGTAGCATGAAATTCAGAGACAGACAAAGTTGAGTATCAACAATCTCATGAGAATTTTGTTCATAATTGACACTTTCAGGAGGAAATGGCTTAAGTCAAGAAAAACTGTCTGTCTTAGGAAAATAGAACACTGGTAATTATAAAAGATATATGGATAGAATTACTTTTTTAATGTAATGGAGAAAAAAATTTAAAGGAGAAATTTGGAAAAGAATTCATAGAAATTGACCTGAAAAAAAATCAGTAACATGTTTTGCCCTCAATAAATATAAAATTATAGAGGAAACATTTTGAATGTAAAATAAAAGATCTAGGTCAATACGTGAGAAATTAGTTCCATTATCCCCCACTATGTTTTAGACAACAACTACTTTTCATAAATACGTCACTTAATATTTCCAAGCTCAGTCACTGGCTGGGCACCCATCTCTACTGAATCACAAAATTCTCTGTTTCCTACCTGCACTCTGGCTTGGGAGAAACCCTGTACCTTCTACCATCCACAGAATTTCTTCATGCTCCAGAGGCAAAGTTCCTTCTGATTTACAGAACATATACCCTATTTATGGGAAAGAAGGGAATTAGATTTTAGGGTTTCTGTCAAGAAATGTGCATTATCATCAGGGCCATCAAGATGACTTAGCAGCAGTTCAGAGAACCAAGGCAGTGTGAGAAACCATTTAGCAGAGAAAATATTGAAGTTCCCTCACTGCAGTAGAATAAAAGATAGACAGCTACCATACCAGGGAAGACTGAAGGACACCCATGCTCTTGATGATATTCAAAGAATGCTGAATCAGCAGTCCTTTCAGGCACTTCATCTCTCCACTAGATATTACTTTCAAATGGAATCCAAATAAGCACACAAAAATATTCAGAATTTTCTAGTTTGGGTATTCAATCCTCAAGCACAATGACCATATAAGAATAATTATTTATAAATATCACGTCTATTTATGGTTTTCAAATCATTTATTCAGGAGATTTAGTTGCAATAAATACATACCATTATGGTGCTGACCACACTTAGTGTCATGTAAAATGATGTGTAATGCAATTTTTAAAAACAGCATCTTTCTTGTATGTAATTAAAATGTCTATGTGAGAATCAGAACAGAGACTGGAATTGAATAGAGAGAGTCTATCCTGGATACTGTTGATTGAAGATATATGTATACCCTCACATCTTTCATACATAACATTGATGGACTCACCAACTGATACTAGATGATTAACAATTTCCAGCATCACTGACCAGTGTAGCATTTTCTGAGATGGGTCCAGCATGGCCCACCCTTCTTGGGTGAAACTTATACTTACATCTTCAATGGTCATCAATTCCTAGAAGAGTATCGACAAGCTAGTTTAGAAAGACCAATGAGATCAATTTCACAAAAGAAGGGTTGAGAGGACAGAATGAGGCAGAGGGGAATCTAGGTGTGCAGGGAGATCAAACTGTTAAAGCACCAGCGTATTTATTCCCAACACCCAAAATTCTTACTTTCAGAAACCCAGAACATCAATACATTGAATTCATAGAATTTATAGTACAGGAATATGGAACGATATGTGCAAAACTTTTAAGGACTTGGAATGATAATTTTCAAACAGGTTATTATAAAATTTTTACTTGAAACATTTAAACTAAAATTTAAATCCCCAATTGTTTAAGTAAACTTTGTCAGTCTTGAAAAATCATTATGTATAAAATAGTCATTTTCACAAAGAGGTATCTTAGATCCCTCACAGGTAAAATGGTTAGTAATGTGAATATTTAAAAGGTTGATGAATTTCTTCTTATCTTCACAACATGTTTGAACTATAACCCTATAACCAGAACAATGCAGACATTCTTGAACCAATCTCCAGAATTTTGGGGGACTGAGCAAACTGCATGTATCTTGGTATCAGCAGGAATATTCACTCTTCTCAGGATGTGACCATGGAGGTGAGAATAAGGTCAAGGACAGATATTTCAGCAGCACAAGACAGTCTCTGAGACTTGTATTCTGAAGCAGGGTCCCAGCAAACATCCCTATACTTCCCTATACTACAACTCTCATTCTCACTTCTCTCTTGAGCTCCAAAGAATACTTTTGAATATCTTGATCTTGTTTTTCTGTTTTTTTTAAAATTAGTTTTCATGTATCCAGTTCTTTAAAAAATTTGCTCTAACTACTACTATGCTATTTTCTAGTATGTTTTAATGACACAACATCAATGAAGTTAGCATAAGTTGGTGTAAATAATTTCCAGTATGAAATATGAAGAAATGGCTTACTAGTAAGTTGTAGCAACACTGGGAATAAAAATGATGATGATAATTTTAGGCATTTTGGGGGACTTCTCGAAAGGTTGAGACTTATTTCATGATATTTTAAGTTTAAAATTGGAAAAAATAAATATTTTTTTTTCTCTTGCCTTCTCTAGCCTACGTTTTTTATTTTTCTCAGTATCACTCCAATGTCTGTGGAACTGGGTCAACAGAATCCAGCTGCTGGAAAATCTGCCTCCATGTTGGGCTGTGATGTTCTACTCCTCACTTAGTTCTCTGGAATACATTCACCACAATCCAAACATCATTGCAATAAATAGCATCATTCATCATCAATTATTTCAAATGGAGTCACAGGCAGAAAGAGAGATTCAATATGTCCCATTCCTTCTGGAAGTACACAGCCAGGAATGGTACCATGGTATAGTGGTGTCACAACAGGGAAAAGATCAGCTGCCTGCTGAGACTTCCTGACCCATGGTGAAAACTGCAGAGTTGTGGTTTACAGGAGTAACTCCTGCTTGCCCCGAAGACTTGGCATCTCTGAAAATAGGGGGGAAATTTCAATAGAAAAGCCATTCACTGCTCACCTGGAAATTCATAGCCATTGATTTTGCATTTTGCTCTCTTCTTCTATCAAAGTTCAAACTGTATTCAGGAAAAGTCTGTGGATGAAGAAAGGAATCATGAGGTAGCAAGGAGCTAAGCTCCTAAGTGAGATTTTGTCTCAAAATACAAAAATACAAAATGGGCTGGGGCTGGGGGAGGAACTCAGTGGTTCAATCCTGTGTTCAATCCCTGCTATCGAAAAATAATAAATAAAAAAAAAATTAATTAATAATAGAGTGGTGGGTATGTAGCTTCATGGTCTGATATCCCTGAGTTCAATCACAACAGAAAACAAAACATAATAAAAATAACCAATAATTCATTAAGCATGACTATGCTTACAAATTTTCACATATTCGGTTATTATCATAACCCAGTTGACTGTAGGATAATTCACAATTTAAAAAATGACAAGCAAAGATTTGCAAGGTGTTCTCATTATGATAAATTTATCCCAGTAGAAAATACATAGCAATGTTTTTCCTTTTTTGTTGTTGTTTGTTTTGATTTTTGTATGACCTGAGCTCCATGTCTTTGAAGACACCAACACAACCTCTAAGTTGGCCTGGAATTGTACCTCTGATGTTAAAGAGCACAGTCCTACCATGTGATTGCATGGTCTTCTTTTTCATTTCTCAAAGACCACTCTCCTTTCACAGATTCTACCATTCATGATCCTCTAGTTCATTGACCACACCTCCCAAACACAATCTTATTTTTCTTATCATTGCTTATTTTATTACCTTCTTACTCATTTTGAGACACACTCATCAACCAAATCTGGTCATCTGTACACCATTTTCCACATCTTGTCATCAAGCCCCTGTAGCAGCAAAATGCTTGTATGTCTTTTCCTCAACTGCACCGTAGAAGACTTGACTATGGGGTCCATCCATGTCTAATCTCAAAATTACTGCTCCCATTAGCTTCCAAAGAATGTAGAAACTTATGTGTGTTTGTAAGTAATCTATAATGATCCACAATAATTTTTCTTCTCCAAAATTGTTGACAAATCACCTTCAAATTTCATTCTGAATTTCAAAAGATTAGTACACCTTGGACTAAGAATATTGTATTATTTCACCAATTTTGAAAGGGATGTAGGGCTTTCGTAACAACAATACAGAGACAGGGTGGCTTTAAAAACAAACTGATTTGAGGAGAGCGGGACAGTGACTGGGAGAGCAGTGTCTGAGACTGGGGTCCCTGATGACTTCATGGCTGTGGCAAACTTGGTGATTGGGGAGACCTCTGTGCAAAGGCATAGCATGCCTTGTTGCTGTGGAGATGTCCTCCATGCTAGACTCTTATCAGCCTCCACCTTCATCTCAGGCCCAGCAATTCCTGGGAATGAAGGCACTTCCTTGCTAAAATAACAACAATGATTCACCAGTTCCGCTGCTCCTGAGTCTGCCTGCAAATTAGTGACTCTAAACAATGGGCTTTCTTGAGAGCTGCACAATGCTCCTAACTTTGCACATTGCAACCATAGATTGTAACTGAGGAAACAGCTGCATACTGTTGCATAGTCCTTAATCTGATTCAGAGAATATATAATAAAGATTGCTGGTGTAATTCTCCATCAGAGAGCAGCACTCCATCCAACTACAGCTGTTTTATCTTCAAGATCTGCAAATGTTGCTCTTGATTTCTTCCAATCTCCCATCACCCCTTACTGAAACCTAGTATTCGGCAGCACTGGTCCAGATGCTAGAGTCTAGGGTTGTGATATCAGCATGTCCGCAGGGTCTGTTTCTTCTGAGACCTGCATTCCTGCCTTGTATATACGGGTCTCCCTGTGTCTCTACATGGTCTTCCCTCTCTTTATAAACTCTTTCTACAGTAAAGCTACTTAACATATAGCAATAGGGTCCACCCAATTACCTCTATTGAATTTTCCTCTTTAAACACCATAGAGTTAGCTTTCAGAAAACAACAACCTAGCTGCAGAGCAGTTTCGAAGAAACTAACAATTGGCCTAGTGATTCCCAATTAGTCACTCATGTAGGCAAAGTTACACTGATCCTTGTGCCATAGAAGGAGTAGTGACACATCACTGTGATGTCAGCAAGGGTATTGGTACAACTTGTCCTCTCCCTCCAGGTCCCTTAGGAAGACACTAAGGAAGAGCCATTCTGTATCCTCACTATTAAGGTAGTGTTTGAGGGCATTCTTCACCACTAGGTGGCAGACTTGGGAATTCCAAATCCTCCCAGGATATTTCAACATGGATTCAGTTCCTGATTGCAGTGTTAGGGACCTTTTTTTCCTGCACTCAAAACTACGTTCTGCAAAGATTGTCTTCAAATATAAGTGATCTCCATGAGAAATCCACTGTTCTTTTCCTTTCCAATCAAACCTACAACCAAAAAGTAAGCTACTTAAATAGGGTTTTCATGACCTTTTTCATCACTCTGACCAATAGGGATGGCAAGAACAATATAGAGAAGGAAAAGTTCACTTGACTGGAAGTTGCAGAGAACTCGATCCATTGACAGCTGACTCTACAGCCCTGGCCCAGAGTCAGGCAGAATATCATGGGGGAACAATATGGCAAAAGAAATCAGTTGAATAAAAACAACAACCACATGGTACTGGTTTGAATACAGACAGAGAGACCAAGAGTACAGAATGGAAGACACAGAGACAAAACCATATATCTACAGTCACCTGATCCTTGACAATGTTGTCAAAGCACACATTGGATAAAACACCCCTATTTAAAAAGTGGTGCTAGTTCAACTGGTTATTCCACATGAGGAGAATGAAGCTAGACACTTATCTCTCACCCTACAAAAAAATTAAATCACAATGGACCAAACACATTGGACATAGATTTAAAATAATGTAATTTCTAAAAGAAAATTTATGGTCAATCCACCACTTTTTAGGCACACGAATGACTTTCTCAATAGGAGCCCTAAAACTCTGGAAGAGTTAATAAATGGGATGACATTAAATTAAAATGCTTCTGCACAGCAAAGGTCACAATTGGGAATGTGCAGAGAGAACCTACAGAAGGAAAACAGCTTGGCTAGCTATTATTCTGACTGAGGATTTACATCTACAATGTATAAAGATCTCAGAAAATGCTAAAACATAAAACAATCAGAAACCCACCTTCTAAATGGGCAATTAAACTGAACAGACACTTCTCAAAAAGAGAAATAGGAATGGCCATCTAATACATAAAAAAAAAGGTTCAACATCCTTAGCAATTAGGGAAAAGCAAATCAAAACCAAACAGGGATCTCATCTCATTACCAGTCAGAATGGCAGTCTTCAAAAACAGAAATAAAAATTAATGCGAGAGAGGTCGTGGATAAAATGGAAAACTTTTACACTGTTCGTGAGACTGTCAATGACTCTATCCACTATGGAAATCAGTAGGGAGGAATCTCAAGACTAGGCATGGAACCACCATATGACCCAGCTATAAAACTTTTCAGTATGTGCCCTGAAGAATTAAAGTAATTGTACTGTGGTGATAAATGCATACCCATGTTTATGGCAGCACAGTTCACACTAGCTGGACTATTGAACCAGCCTCAGTGTCCATCAACAAATGAACTCACACAGAAAATGTGGTATCTGTACACAGTGGAGTTTTATTTAGTCAGAAACAATAATGAAACTCTGTCATTTGCAGGGAAATGGATGGAACAAGAGACCCTCCTGTCAAGGGAAATAAGTCAAACTCAGAGAGTAAAGAGTAGTATATTTTCTTTAATATGTGGAAGCTAGAGAAGAAAAAGGAAAGTAAGGGTGGGTGTGGGTCTCCTAAAAATTAAATAAAGACCAGTAAAGGAAAGCAGCAAAGGATGGGAGGAGCCAGGGGAGTAGGAAAATGCTGGGGAGTGATGTTGTCCATTTTATGTTGTCTTACTGTGTGCAGGCACAGGTGTGGAGCAACAAATCCCATCCACATGCACAAATATAATACAACAATTAAAAAATGTAGAGAAAACTAAAACGAAAACTGTACAGGTCATAAAGGCAAGAAACCAAATGGAAAATGTCAATCACCAGAGACAAAACATAAACCCCAAGGCCCACCATCAGTGGGATACCACACTCAGCCACACCCTACCTGCCTTCAGTCACCACCCAGTTAATCCCTTTAAGGCTTTCAGGCACTGATTACATGAAAGTCATCACAAGCCAATCTCTCACCAATAAACTTTCACGCATTCTTTCACATAATCCATTGGGAACCTCATATCTAAACCATGAAACAGACCTTCTAATTCTCAGCCTCAGGGATGGGATAAGGCTTCCTCCCAATGCTGGGTAATGCAGTGGACATAGACTGAGGGGGTTCTTCCCCATTGCCTTTTATATTCTAGCAAAGCAGGCAAAAATGCAGAGACCAAATCTAGAGTACATGACAATAGCTTTAAACCCACAGTAAGTGAGAAAGCAATATAAACCTATGTCAGTGATATACACAGAGAATACAATATCCTCCAATTAGATTACAACACAAAACCCAGCATTGCAAGATATTCATCATCCATTTCATTCATAATAATGCAGCGTATGGAAAAAGGAGAACTGTGTGAAATTGTTTTATGATTCTGAACATAAAAATCTACCACTTGAATCAGAAGAGCCTTTTGTATTTGGCATTTGGTACTGGGGATTGAACACAACAGAGTTTTACTATAGAACCACAACCCAACTAAGTTTTTGTACTTTGCTTTTGAGAGAGGGTCTCCCTAAGTTGCTGAAGACCCTGGTAAATTGCTTAGGAGGGCCTAGAACTTGCAATCTTCCTATCTCACCCTTGCAAATCAAAAGGATTAGAGATATAAATAAATTCATTTCCATTTCAATGATGAGTCATTTAAATTTATAACCACTAGTTACTGGTTGTTGGTAGTAGTAAGATACAAAATCATGGAAGAGGAAACTAAGATCATAACCCAGATTCAAGACAAAGGAACTGGTTCCCTAATTGCAAAGCAGGAAGAGTGGAGAAGTCCCCATTGAAACAACACAAGTTAGAGACCATAGATGCTGCTGTGATGCCACAAATTCCAAGAGAGAGAGAGAGTTGATCTCCCTGTGAGACAAGGCACTCCCATTCCCATTGTCTGGAGAACTCACCAGGAAATAAGAGTTGGAGGAGAAGACAGGCAGCAGGGTTCCTCAGGTGAGCAGGGACTTGCTCTTCTCCCAGGCCCTGGACTCTTCAGTGCCCCTTCTCTGGGAACCTGTGACCTCTGCTTAACTTCCTTTTATGTATGGATAATCAGTTACTAAATCTAATCAGGGACACCCCTGCCTTCATGGACAGGGACCCTAATCAGGGCTTCAGTGGGAACACTCCCTTTCAGGTGGATGGATTTTCCAGACTAATCTGAAGCTCTTTTGCACACAGTTGGAGATCAGTGAGGGAAGGCCTCTCCTGAAGGGGACTGGGCAAGATGACTCAGCTCTTCACTCACTTACAGACAGCCCTGTGTGCATCCTGTGGCCTGGAAACATTCTAATGATAGGAAATTGGCCAGGAATCTGGAGAATGGGCAAAAGGCAGAACTCACTGGCAGAATAGTGGACTTGAAAATACAATGAAAGATGAATACAAGGGAAAGATTTCAAGAAGAAAACCGAGTAAGAAATTGTCACTGAGATCAGGAGAGAGATGCTAGGGCACTGGTTACATCGTTCTTTAAAGAAAATAAGAAGGGTGTTCTGAAAATGGCCAAGTAGAGGAACCCAGTGCAGAGCTGCCGCTCTCCAGGGCTGAATGGAAAACACAGTTCTGCAGTGATGAGTTGAGGGAGGAAGACCAGGGAAGAGATGGTGGAGTCTCCCAGGGCTAGCAGAAAGGGGAGGAGCAGAGAAGTCAGTTTTCAGAGGACAGAGAGAATTAATGGGGAATGGACTGTGCCAGCACTGGGGATGTGTGGTGGCAGGTGGGGAAGAAAAAGGAGAAGCAGGCTGTGCTGTCCAGTAATTTCACAGCCTGAGCCTGAAAGATGTTCACATACTGAGAAGAGTCATTTTGGGAGAGCCATCAGCATTTCCAGGAAATTGTGAAAATGGGGAAAGCCTTGCCAGTCTACAGACTCTTCATGTTGACTTACTGCTCAATGTAGTAGAAATTCCTGCAGTTTTTTTATTATTATTCTGGCTCTGTTAATGGATTGCTTTTGTTTGTACCCAAGACACAGACGCCATGTGTCCTAGATTTTCACTGTGCACAAATGATGAATCCATCTGGACATGAAGTGAGACTCTGCCATAGTTTTCCTGAAGATTTGGGCAGTGATAGGAACTTTGGCTACCAGGCTTTAGGTCTACAGAGTGGAGAGAAGCAATGGGCACTTCCATTTCAAAGTGGTGGTCTAACTGCTTGATAAGGAACTAGGCTCTTGGCATTTAGAACTGGGTCTAGTTGGGGTTGTGTGCAAAGGTACTACCTTCAGAATTCTAGCTCAGGGTGTCCCAGCTCCCACACACCCAGAAGTATCTGGAAGCAATCCCCAGACTCCTCCCCAGCCCACGGAAATCACCTGAGTCTTGCAATCTGCCTTGGCCCACAGGCTATCCAGGACAGAAGACTGGTCAGTATCTACTGCCAGAGCCACACTCCCTTCCGCAGATGGAAAAACAAAGCCACACTGAGGGTGAGTTATGCTCTGAACAGGAAATTCTCCTTCATACTCACTCTCAGGTAAAAGCAGGCAGAGCTTAGCAGAGAGACCCCTGAAAATTGTGTCCAGTTTGGATCAAAGTGAATTAGCAACAATGGGTAGGATGATTTCCTGTTACAAACACCCTCATTGCCAGGGGACGTTACAGTGAAAGCCATGGAAACATCTTCATTTAAAAATCCTCAGCAAAGAGAAAACAGAGATCTCTTTGTGATTCTTGATATGCTGCTTCTTTTCTCTCCAATGTCTTAGAAATGTTCTATTATTTAATCCTCAAAGGTTGTGTTGAGTACAACTTGTCCATCACCTGAACTTTCACTGAACCACTCCTTTGCTACTCTGCTCCCTCAACTGCCCTTCTGCTTCAGTCCCCTTTCTGCTGTCCCCTTCCCTTTCTCACCTGGTTCCTTTGCAATTGTCTTTTTAACCCTCTTCTTCCAATCAGTTGAGTAGTGCTCACAGTATGACTCATGCTTCAGGCTTCAGCCAGTCTATTTTATTTATTTACCACTTTTCTCATTGGTTAACCCAGTTGTAGAGATCAGCCGTAAATGTTAAATACATGTCACTATAGAGATGGCAATGACATTGACAGGTTCTCTCCTCTCTAATAGGGACTGGAGATTGAACTTCCCTTTCTGATTACATTGGATACCCTCACACAACAGAAGCAACAGAGTCCCTCCCAGCACGTGCTCCAACAACTTAGAGCATTTGAAAACCTGAAGAGACTAGCCAACAGAGGCCTCCATAGGTTACAAACACAGTAAGAGTGCCCTCAAAATCACAATAGCTAGTGACACTTCATAAAATGTAGGAAACAATTTAACAAATTACTAACAACACATAACGCATGATTTTATTTTCTAATATGGCATGAATTGCATAATGTAGACACCATAAATTATTTTTTAATCAACACGGAGGTTGAGCAATCTATTGAATACGACTCTAGTTGTTTTACATTTAAACTTCTTTTCTTTCTTTCTCATCTTACCTGCTAATCACTCGCACCTTTGCACTACATGACTCTCTCAGTATACGTTTTTGCAAATCATTGTGTTCTAGATACCCTGCTGCTTCCCTGACTTCAGTGTCAATCTCTCTCAGCCAATATTTTTCAGAAACAGGTTTAAAATCAGTAGTTAGAATGATTTGGAGACCCTGGGTAGATTGCACATGCCAGTTGACCTGAATGACTTTGAGTTTTTACAAATTTTGCTCTCTGGGGTCTCAAGGATTTCTTTCCTACCATTTTATTTAATGATGCCTTAATTAAAAGAAATGAACTACAGTGCTTTAATGCTTTGAATATTATGACAACTACTTTTATCATGAAGAGAATATGAATCCCTGTTTATATTGAAAAATCTTTCCTTTTGTCCACAGTTTGGAATCACATTTCTGGACATGGAAGGGCCCAGGATTTCCACGTGGTGAAGGATATCCTGGTGCTGAGGGCTGATGACCCTGTTTTCCATGAGAATCTGGGGGCTTCTGAGTTCCACTGCAGGAGCAAAGTGTGGTTCTGGTTCAGCCCTGCTCCAGGGGAGTCCACTCAGGCCCTCAACTGGCCAACTCATTCAGTGTGTGGCAAATGGGAAACATACCAGTGTCCCTGTCCACCGCCCCTGACCAACAGTAGTTCCAAGCACTCTTCCAGCCCTCTCCTGCTAGAGTCCCTCCCTTCCTATGTCTCCAAGAACTCCACTCACAGAGATTTGTACTGCTCAAAGCACTGGTGGGAGGGTGCAGAGCTCAGACCACATGGTGCCTGAGGATTTTATGCTCACTTATCTTAAATGTCACAGGAAACTGAATGCAAGCTCTACTCCCAGACTCCTTTCATTTTTTTAAAGAGGTAAAAATCATTATAAACTATTTTTCCCAATATAAAAACATCATAAAATCTGTCAGGAAAGACAGGCAACTTAGTTAATTAAGAAAAAATGAAAATATTTCCTTTTCATGGATTATTTTTAGTGAATGCAAACACTAATATATTATTAGCATACATTGTTAGCATGGGAGGTCCAGAACAAAAAGTACATATGAATATGCAAACACACACACACACACACACACACACACACACAGGTATAATTTTTTTTTTTTTTGTAGAGTTCTTCCCTTTCCTTGTTTCGGGAAACCTAATTCAACTGTTTTTCCATCACAGTCTCCTTGCAGCACTGTCTGGGATTTGTATTAAATGATTGGATTTCTCTGAAAATTCTTAAACCATCCTGATAATGAAATTGGCTTCTATGCATAAGGTGTTTCACCAAAATAATTGCAGAAGGAACACACCCAAATTCCCCAGAAAATGCACTGGCAGCACCTAAAGCTTTCTAATCCCATTAAAATCTTAGAAGGGATTGTGGATCTGACACCAAGTGAGACCAGAATACTGATCAACTGAGGATTTGGAAAATCCTGTCCTTGGAAAACCATCTCAGAAGAAGTGTTTCTCTTCCTCTTGAGGTCAGGCAGGGAATCCTTGGAGTCATTGATGGTGGAGACATGGAGGCAGTTTCCCTCATCAGGAGAGACCATATCAATTGGATGACATTGTTTACCCCACACCTTCTCCATGAAATTCAGCTGATGCTAAAGTTAATTTGGGTCCTTCTCTACCTGCAGGGCCACCAGTGTAACCTTGGGCACATGCACACTTGAATAACACTTTCTTTAAATGTCCTTTGGGGACTCACAAGGCTCCTAGGGGAAACTGTCTGCCTGGAAGTGTCATTCTATCTCTGTTGCTGGCTGTGGAATATGGGAAACATCTACTAGGTGAATGCAGCTCTGCACAGTCTGACCACAGAGCTCCTCAGTCAATGAAGGAAGTGGAGGAGGAGGTTCTATGCACAGGAGAGAACAGAATGCATCCTAGTCAGGTCAAAAGAAAGTACATGTGTAAATTGACCAAATTCAGTGCCTCCAGAGGTCCCCATTAGGGACACCAAGAAGTTACAGGTCTGAAACTTTCCCAGGAAGAAGGACCTTGACTCAGGATGCATGGGGTTCTTAGCATTCATGACAGCATAGAATTTCCACATGCCCCACTTAAAGTCATAGAAGGGATTTATGTAGAGATGCATTGTGGTGAAGCAAACAATAGGGACTGAAGGGAGAAAGTGGCCTCTCCAGAGGGAGAGACAGCTTCCCCTGGGTGAGGGGTGTTAACATTTTAGTGTGACAGTCCCATGCACTAGAGTGGGAGGCAGTAGGGTTGCACAATTTCATGCTAGAGCTTATGAACTGAAGTATATTTTTAAGATGTAATGTGTTAGTATGAACACGTTTAAAAGTTTCAGTAAATTCAAACTATCCAGAGATTTTGCTGAGGCCTTGAGGCAGGCAGATGTGCTCAGACTCTAATTAAACCATGGCCATGTGTTCCATCTCTGTCACCACTGTTCAAATCCACAGAACTTACCACTGAGAGGGTAAAGGGTGTGTCTTTACATCTTCTGTTTTCTCTGGATGTCCCTTCAAGTTCTCCATGTGAAACTTTCCTTCCTGTAATTCTGGTCATAGGAAAAGTCTCTGGAAAATTAGGAGAATGAGAGTGTTGAAGTGTGTCCCTGCCCGTGGGTGTGTAATTATCCAGTGGGCACTTCAATGGAGCAGATGGAACAGATGAAAGAAAACTGCAGTCCTGAAAAAAGACCCTAGAAATCAAAGGTCATGAACATTTCTGATCCTCGTACAAATTTTAATTGGAAAAGCAAGCCTGGACAGACAAAAATCAGGACTATCTTGAAAGTACAAAACAAAGACAAGGATCTCTCAGGATATGTAATTCCCACATGCATTAGTATTTTCCCCACTGAGTCAAACACAATGGTAAGAGAACACTTAAAATATGCTTAGTTATGGAAGGAAAGATGACAATACAGGGGGAATTTTGTCCCACTCTTCCCTTTTCTTTGTAGATAAGGTCATTCATTGTGACAGGACAAGGAAAGTGTCCACAGTGTTTTCCACCATCACACTCTACAGTCAAGAATGCCCAGCAAGGCCAGAACAGAGGTCCCAGCATCATCCAGTGTTGCTCAGTTCCGTCACAGGACAACAGACTGACAGTTGAGCCTCCTACTGACATTACAGTTCCATACATACACCAGCATTCCAACTCCCATTTTTATTATCTGCACAAAATAAAAAACTACATGTGCCCATTTGAAAAGTCCCAATAGAAATCTCAAAAGAAACCTCTGTCATTCAGAGCCAGTGTCTGTGTCTGATCCCATTGTCTCTGGACTCCCAGCATTTCCTGTACCAGTCTTGACCTTTGTCTTCCCTCTCTTTCTGGGTCACCAAGAAATTCAGAATCAGAGATTTGTACTTCAGAGATCTCTCTATGAGGGGACAAGACTCATCCCAAGAGGCACCTGAGTATTTTAGGCACACTTATCTCAAAGGTAAAAGGAAACATAATGCAACCCTTACTTTCTGACTCCTTTCAAATTTCTGCCAAAGGCAGGTAGAGTCCACAGTAACCCATATCTTTGAAATTCAAAACCTTGAGGACAATCTTTCATGAAAAACAGCCAAGACATATTGGTAAACTGTGAAAGCATAGGTTTGAAATATAAATCTGTGGTAACCAAACATTCCGAAGATTAAAAATGCTTCCATGATCCTTGTGTTTCCACAAATAGAAACTGTAAAAAGAACACAAAAAAAGCTCTTTGTCATATTTAATGGAAATGCCCAAACTTTCCTAATCCAGCTAGTCCATGAATTTCTGAGAAGTGATTGGTCGATCCGACATGGAAACAGACGGGGAGGTGGGTGGACTCCCTGCAGGCTGAGGAGGTGAGGAAGCCTGTCCTATGGAAACCTTCTCAGAGAATGTCTCTCTTTCTTCTGAGCTCCCAGCAGGAGTCCCTTGTGCTCCTTGATCCTCCATGCATGGAGGTAGCTTCCATCCATTAGAAAGACCATCTCAGGTGGATGACATTAGGAACTGCAATGGTCTTATCCAATACCCCTGACTCTCAAGTCTACCTGGGCTCTCCCCTACTTGCAGAGTCATCAGTGTCATTTGGGCCAATGCAAAGTTGAACAACAATTTGACTCCAGCACACGTGTTGGCTCTGGAGCCTTCCTGTTCTGTCCTAGTCATGGATCTGCATGCTGAGTGGGATGCAAGCCCAGAGGATCCGTGCTCTCCACCAGCCTGGCCCTATCATCCATCCCAGCCTGCATTGGCTGCTGCCTTCCACCCCTCTCAGCATTATTTATCCTAACCTAAAGCTCCGTCTGTGTGCTCAACTGTGTCCTGTGGGGATTCTCTTCTATCCTGCATGCCACGAATACCATGGGTCCTGAGTCAACTCCCCCTTCTCCCTGGGAAGGGTTCTGACCTGTAACAATTGGGTTTCCCAAATGGGGACCTTTGGAGGCACTGAATTGGGTCCATGGACACAAACACTTTGCTTTAGCCTTGACTAGGATGCATTCTGTGCTCTCCTGGACATAGAACCTCTTCCTCCACTTTCTTCATTGACTGAGGGGCTCTGGGGCTCAGACTGAGCAGAGCTGCATTCACCTAGCAGGTGTTTCCCATATTCCACAGCCCGGAGCCACCCATAGAAAGACTCTTCCAGGCAGATTGTTTTTTCTCTAGCAGCCCAAAGTGGATTGAAAGAAACTGTTATGTGTTAAGTGTCCATGTGTCCAGGGTCACTCTTTGGAACTTGCATGTAGAGAAGAACCCTAAGAGGACTTGAGCACCAGGTGCATTTAATGGAGAAGAATTGGGCTAAGTCAAGTCATCCTCAGGAGACTGCTCTCACCTGTGGAGGGAAGCTGCTTCCTCGACTCCACCATCAATGACTAGTGGAATTTCCTGCGTGACCTCAAGTGGAAGAGAGAGACTTACCCTTCTGAGATGGTTTCCAAAGAGGGAATTTTCCATATCCTCGCATGATTAGCAGTCAACCCAGCACACCCACTCCCTTGGTGTCAGATCCACAATGCCTTCTGAGAACTTAAGGAGATGAGAAAGATTTGGGTGTGGCCAGTTCACAGCCTGGAGTGCTGAAGGGGGCCTGTTCTCCAAAGACTCCTTGTGAACACCAGAAGTAATGAAGCAGATTCATTACAACGATGGTTCAAGTATATTTAGGGAGGTCCAGTTGCTTCATAAACTTTCAAGTAGGGCAGCAGGCAAGCGGCAATGGGATGCACTTGGATCTCCTCTCACCAAAAAAACAAACAAAAAATAATTCCAAAAAAAGAATTCTAGCTGCTTATATGTGCACATGTGTTTGTGGGGGTGGGGGTGGGGGGTGATTGTGTGTGCGTGAGTGTGTTAGTGGACATGTTCACGTGCCTATTCCTATGCATGTGCCCGTGTGTTCATATGTAATTTCAGTTATGAATGGAGCCTACTAATATTACATGCATTGAGTTGGTATTTTTTTAAAACTATTCATGAAAAACAAACATTTCCATTCTTTCTTCAATTCCATTATTTTGACTTCTTTCCTGATAGATTTTCATGATGGTTTTGAACTGGGAAAATGTAGCTAGCTTAGAACTGATTCTACCCATTATTTCAAGAACTATGAAAAGATGGGGCTGGGGTTGTTGCTCAGTTGCAGAGCGTTGGCCTCCCACCCATGGGCGAATGTGTTTTGATTCTAAGCCCTGCACATACATAAATGCATAAACAAAAGGTCCATGAACAAGTAAAAATATTTAACAACAAAAAAGGAAAACCCCCTAAAGGGACTGTGGGAGTAGAGGCTACATTCACTTTTCTGTGATATTGAAGATTAGCAAAGCTACTGAGGTACCAGGTGTTCTGACCTGTGCACCCATAGGCCTGTGTATTGAGGCCTGTGCAAATCTGTGTGCACGAAATCCATGGTGAACTCCAAAGGAAGCGACACCAGCACAAGAGCCCTGGTAGAGTGCTGGAAAATCCTGCTGGTCAGGGACCCACGAGACTTACACAGGGGTATTTCTCCTCTCCAGCAACATTGCAGGATTGGCCCAGGTGAGGGCCTGAGGGGATTCCCTGGGGGCGGGGCCAGGGAGCTGAAGCCAGAAACACACCCATTTCCTCCATGGGAGCTCAGAAGCCCACCAGATTTGGATGAGAAACCAGGGACATCAGCCCTCAGCAGCAGGCTCTCCTTCAGCCCTCTGGTCATTCTGGGCACTTGCAGGTCCACAAATGTCATTCCAAACCCAGCACAAAAAGAAATACTCTTCCAATGAAATGTAGAGTCAATGCAATGCAGACCTTATATATGTCACATAAACTATGAAAGCATTGGGCAGCATTTCTTTGAATTCTGGAACCCTTATGTTAAAATGGCAGCGTTAAAAACAGTTGATACCCCAGAGAGCCCAACTTGTAAAAACTCCAAGGCCCTTAGGTCAACTGGCCTCTGATCTCTTCCCAGCACCTCAATGTCATTCAAACGATGGATTTCGAACCTCTGTAAAGGAAAGTACTGACTCGAAAAGGCTGGCAAATCTTCATTCTTGGTAGAGTCATGGAAATCCAAGGTGTGAGTCACTGAATTTTGGCCTAAAATTGCACCTGTGGTATTGAAGATGACGTGTTGCATCATGTGATCCTGGGGGAGGATACAAGTTCCCAGAAGCCACCTTTCCTCACTGCCCCTTCCGGCTGGCATCCAGGAGGCTGCATCTCTTCCTGGGCTCTGTGTACAGCCCTCGCCCGTCTGACCAACTGCTGACAGGAGACAGCAGAACAGTGGGGTCTCAGATTGGTTTTCGTTGCCCAGGTAGTTTACAGAAGATTCCTTAGAAGACATGTAGATGGGGAAAATGTTAACGATGGAGGGGGAGGTGCTTGTGGAATTCAGATTTTTCAAGAGTGTTTCTTTATGCTGGGGAGGATCAAATAGGTCATTGAAGGTTCAAATCACCTCAGAACTATTGCAATTTCAGAGAATATTTACTGCAGCATTCTGATACCTGTGAGCAGGTGGATCAATGTGTATGAAAACTGCTGTAGTTTACCATGGACCCTTGGGTAGGATAGGGAATACCTCCAATGGATAGAGCAATGTTATTCCCTGTGCTTTTTCCACACAGGCACATAGAAGTCCTGGGTCATCCTCACCCAGCCTTCCTCTACCCATTTTCCCCTCTCTTCTGACCAGCTCTTCTATTCCCTCCCCCCTCCCCCATCCCCCCACCCACCTCTCGCCTTCCCCCTTCCCCCTTCCCCCTTTAGGGTAGCTTCTCCCCTTAGTATCCACACCTAGAAACAAACACTGGTTTGGCATGTCCAGCAAAGGATATACACTGGTTCCATCCATAGCTTGTTTGGAAAATGTCAGAATTTCATTCTTCTCTGCCCCTTAATAGCTATCATTGTCTTGCTCTGTTTTTCTTATATCATGTTATGGTAGAGAATCATCGTGACCCCACACCATGCCTTGGGGATGATTTTTTTCCCTTTCTCTCTGTAGAAGAGTTTAAGAAACCTTTCTCTAGAACTTTTTCAAGGCTGGGTTAGGTGAAATTCAACATTGAATCCACCACGTCCTCAGCGTCTCTATTTGGTTAGGTTCATTACCACTGAACCAATCCAGAGCTTGCTCTCTGTATCATTAATTTGCAAATGTATTGCAAGGTCTATTTGCTTGGGTCCGATATTCAAGGACATTCTTGCATATCTACTAGTCCTCAGCTTCTCTATTTGGTTAGGTTCATTACCACTGATCCTCTCCTGAGTTTGCTCTCTGTATCATTAATTTGGAAATATTTTTCAAGGTCAATCTGCTTAGCTCAGATATGCAAGGACATTCTTGGATATCGACTAGCATTTCTAGCTCCTGACTTCTGACTTTGTCAAGAATAACTCTGGATAATCATGCTCTGCAAATCTCTGTATTAAGATGAAATTCCTTTTGATCTCTCTAGGTTTGAACTAGGTTTACCTCTCTTCACCTTTCCTCTTTTGGTTATCATTTTGATAGAGGCAAATTGTTCCGTTTGGTTAAGATTGCTTTATTGTACCTACAGGAATCATGCATTCACTCTGCTATAATTCTAAGGGCATGGAGTATATTATTTTTGTCAAACGCAGTAGTTGGCCTACTCTCCCTTGATCGGGCACCCATCTGTGCTCCACCTATTCTACTGGGCTCCCCAGATCATGCGATGTGCTCCATGCCAAAATGTGGAGAATAAATGAAAGATCCCGTCTCGACTTTGGTCATGACACTTTTTTCTTATCTCTTGGACCTAGGAAAGCCCAATGTCAGCATCTGAGGGAATGGGATCTGACTGGAAGAACATGAGAAAGTCGGCAGAGCATGCCTCACAGCCTCTGGCCCCGAGCCTCATTCAAATCCAGAATAAGAAGCACCAGCAGAGGGGAGCTGTGGGGCATAGGGCTCCTCCCCCTGAGGAGGAGGACCCCAGGGTAAGTGGACATTGGAGGCAATGGGAAGCCAGGGGGCGACACAGGTCAGAATCTTGGTTACGTCCTCTCAGATTGCCTCTACCACCCAATTCTCCCATTCCAACCCACGAGGACCTGCCCCGGCACCTCCTCTCAGCTAAGTCCTTTCCTAGGATGGGAGAAGTCATCTTTTGGAACCACTTGAAACCCATGCATCCCAACGTTTGTCCTGTTGTTGAAATCTGGCCCAGGGTCCTCAAGTTGTAACATCCAAACCTTCCTTCCAGTGCCCCTGAATAATAGGTGATTCCACAAACGTGTTCTAGGACCTTAAAATCCCTAGAAATTCATGGTTCACAGGCCTGAGTGCCTGACCTAAAACGAGAGGAAACTAAGACTTAAAATCTCTCTTTGTCTGTAAAAGGGCAGAGCTGGTTGTGGTTGGGCTGACTCCTGACAACTTGTGCTTTTCCACCGACAGCTGAAGTGTAAGGACTGTGGGGCTTTTGGACACACTGCGAGGAGCAGAAGATGCCCCATCAAGCGCTGGGATGGTGCGCTGGCCCCACAACCCTTGGGCCCAAAGAAGGAGAAGGAGAACCAGGCACCAAGCAAGCCTAGGAATCTCCAGAACACAGGGAGCTGTGAGCAGCCAGCCAGAATGATGGGCCTGGTGCAGAGGTGAGGGATGGGGAAGCTGGGATCCAAGCCTCGGGCATGGAACTCCAGCGGGGTGGTGTCTCTCCTTCTCCACAGAGTCATCTCCACACATCCACGTGCAGCTAATGACTGCGTCAATGGAGAGAGATAGACAAGGACTCCATGTCCCAAAGCCACAGCCTGCAGCACATTCTCCTGTGCATTCAATTCAGAAAGGGAAGGGGGTCAGGGCAGCACTAGGAACATGACCACGGGAGACACAAAAGCAATGTGTCCACATGGAACTACTCAGTGGGAAAGGAGAAGGGCTGCCTGGACATAGGGACTGGGTGTTGTAGGAGGAAAGGCACAGACTTGGGGGAGAACCCAGGGTAGCACAGGAGACACTAAGAAAACGGGCACCTCTCATTTCGCTCCCTCCTCTGCATCCATCCAAATACCATCCTGTGTTCTGCAGGCGAGAAGAGGAACGGGGAAAGGCTCTACTCCAGACATGGAGTACCCATAGGAGACCCCAGGAGAGGCAGCAACCCAAATGGAAGGAAGAGACAGAACCCAGTGCCTACCTGAGGGTGAGTATGTGCATGGTGGCCTGCTCTTTTGGTGTCCTGGAGAAGCTTGATAAGTTCCTTCTCTGTGGCCCTTCTGCCTGAGGGATTTGCTATCAACATTTAAGCCCAATGGGACTCAAGCTTGGGGGTCTTTCACATTTGCTCTTTCCAATCTTGTGTGGTACTTGTTTCATCTTCCCCATGACATGGTGCATGGGCTCATGGGGGCAGAGTTGACTCCAAAGTCTCAAGGCACACAATCTTCAATGCAGGCATATTCCTATGGAAAGTGGGGGAACACTCTCAGCTTCTGGAGGCCAACTCCTCAGTGGCCACATCTGCTGAGAGGAGCATTAGCCATCGCCATCCCACGCAAGAACACACAAATGAGCCCTGCCCATCTCAATGCACGAGACCTCCGATTAAGAACGGGATATTTCCCAATGTGCCCTGAAACATGTCAAGTTGTTCTTGGAATGGGTCGTTGGCTGATAGCCATGGAGGTGGAGGTGGAGCACCCCTTTTCCATTCCTGGGCTCATGACTTGCTTTCCTGTTCCACTCTATGTTCTGTAGCCGAATTCCTGTTTAGGTGGGCCTTGTTGGTGCTTGAGTGCAGGGACTCAGGAAAGTTTTCTGTGTTTGCTTTTCCTCCAGAAACCCAGCAGGCCACTGCCCATCCACACGACCAGGACGAGGTGTGTCCCGGGCTCTGGGTTTGAGAGTCAGCCTTGTGTCCAGAGCTCAGATGAGAGTTTCACCTTCACTAGCGCACATCCCTTTCAGAGACCCAAACGTGGACTCCACTCAGGTCCCGGGATAAAGAAAAAACAGGATGTGAGCATCCCTGGCACCATCCAGCCGGCAGCAAAGCACTCAGGACAGAACCCTGCCCTCCTTGGGAAGAAAGCACCTGAAACCCCAGAGGTTTTCTCCTCTATAATTGCCCAGACTTCTGCCAATATTCTCGGAGGGGGCCATGTGCTCCACCCTCCATCACTAGCCAGGTGTCCCGATGTGAGCAAGGAGCCCTACCTGCAGCCTGCAGCATGTCCACAGGGCCAGGGCCACACACTCAGCCTCCAGGCCCCAGGCAAGAGACAAGCTCAGGTCCACCTCCACACTGACCAGAACTCCCCAAAGAAACTCAGGACGGGGCACAGTCCCACTCCACGGGGGAACACCTGCAGGCCAGGCTCGGAGGCTCGGAAGTCTCTGCCTGCTTGGCAAGATACAAGTGGTATCGGACTCAAAGGGTCACCCCAGGTGACCAGAAAAACTCCAGCCCATGATTCCAGCATGGATCTTCGCCCTCCCAAGGAAAGCCCTTTCCTGAATCCAGTCGAGCCGTGCACCAAATCAAGTCCAGCAGCACCCAGCAGTGTTCCCCGACAGCCCCTCCGAATGCTCTTCAAGAGAATGCACAAGAACTGGTGGAGATCCAGGTTCATTGCCGATCTCCCTTCCTCTCCCAATGCAAAGACCAGTGCTCTTGCTGACACTCCCCCCTACCTTGATGAGTCGGAGAGTCCCAGCTCCCATGAGCCAGTGAGTGTCCTCTATGAAGACCTTCAGGTGTCCTCCTCCTCTGAGGACAGTGACATGGAGTGAGGCACACCATAGCAGGGAAGAATGGCCTTTGGGGCTCCGATGACTTGCAGGGTCTCTCGGGCTGAGGAAGCAATGATGCAGGAGCAGGTGGCACCAGGGTCACAGGACCTTTCTAGCTATGGAGTAGGAGCAAAGGCTGGGACTTCAGAAAGCTCTGGCACAGCCACAGACCCTGCCTCTGATGCACAGCCGCCTGTCCAGAACTCAGAGGAGAGACTCCTCTGAATGGGGTTTCCAGGGGATTGTCCAAAGTGCTCATGTCACCTTCCACAGGCTGTCTATGGGATGACAAATGGCGTGGATATGCAGGTGGAGAGACTGAAGTGGAACAGAAGTAGAAGGCTCAAGTTTGTCCCTCTTGTCCTAGGACCGCATGGAGTGTAACACCTCCTGATCACTGGGACCTCTGTCCCGGACTGCAGTGGACCTTCTTGACTCTCGAGTGTGGCCATGGAAAGCATTGTGGACAATTTCCCTGGCCTTTCCTTTCTTGTTCCTCGCCCCTCATGATAATCATGTTCTTGACGTTTCTCTGAATCCTCATCCAATTTTCCCCACGTTTTACTGTGTACATCGTTGGAGTGCTCAATAGGCATATGCCTTTGTACCTTGCCTCTCCTGCAAACTGCATTGGTTGTGAGCTGGTGCTCAATTGTAATGACTTGGACAGCCCGAATGTCTCAGGTGATGTCCACGTGGCAATTAAGATCATTCATTTGGTGCAGTTCAGGACATCACTGGATTTCCCATACTACCATAATGGGGGAAATTGTGTTCCCAGATCAAAGAACTCACTTGTGATTTGGAGGCCTGAACATTGAGGCTTTTCAACTCTCTCTCTGGGTGCTCCTAACTGTGAGCAGTTGTGGAACCACCGCAGCTGGTGGAAGGAGCTCTTGTCCTTCACACCCAGTCCCCGTTTCCTATGTCTGGGAACATGTGTGTCCAAGGTCCAGAATGACTCTGTGGTGTTTTAGCCAAGATTTATCAACTGGACACTCCCGTCTCCAGATGGCACTGACATGGCTGTCCCTATTCAGAGACAGAGTCTGGGGTGATGTGGATTCTGATCCACAGGCAGGTGATTTCGCAGGGAAACAGGAAGGAGAAACATGGAGCACCTCCATTTGAGTTTGGAGCCTGTAAAAACGGAGATATGTGAACTCTGATGTCTGGGCAAGGCAGACATGTGCCTAGGAGCTCTCTGGATTTTTCCAAGGACAAGGGTCACGCCCCCTTCCTTGGACAGGCTTTGCTCTGAGGTAGAGGCTGCTTTCTCAAAAATGGTGTCACATCAGTTTCTCGGTCTCTGCCCTATTGTGCGGAGACCAGCAGTCCTGAGCCATAGGCCCAGTTCTACCACAACTGAAACACCACCTGCGAGAAGGGCTCTCCCAGCCTGAGGTTGTAGGACCTGCTTCAGAGCCTAGGCCAGCATCCAGCCCTGTACCTGTGTGGAACCCACATCATCACAAAGGCGAGTGAACTCAGACTCAGTCCCCTTTTCCCATTGGGATGGGAGGATTTCCTGAAAAACTTCATTAGATTTTAAATGCCAGCTGCCTGACTAGGAATTCAGAGGCATTCAAGTCTCCTCTGGATCTCTTTGCTGCCTGGCATAGACCTGCTGTGAAATCTGAAAGTGGCTCCTGCATCCCTGTTTGCTAGGACTAAAACCCAAGGTTGATTGATCCTGATTAGTTGGCTCTCCCCACGCCCTTTTGGCACATGCAGTAATTTCATCATATATGGCCAGATCATAATTTAACTGCCTTTCTAAATCTGAAAATTCTCCAGTTCCAGTTAACTTCAACAAAGGGACATCAAAGCCTTGCCTCCAGTTTCTCTCAGCCTGTTCAGTGAAATTATCAGTCCAGTGAGACAGCCAAGGAAGGTAGTCACCCCTAATCAAGATGCTTTGGCCACTGAAATCCAGTCACATGGTGTAAGGGCTCATTGCACAAGGAATCAGCTGACTTTGAACAAAGGCTGACTTTGGACCATAAGTACAGCAAGTGCTTTTGAGCTCCTTTACAGTCGTAAAAGGAACTACAGCATCATGGGGACAGGCTGGTTTTGCTTATTAACCTGCTCAAAGACTGGAAAAAGTTAAAAACCTGTAATGTCCTCCTCTGCTTCCAGCGCTATTCTAAGGCCACGTTGGAGGAGCACAAGCATGCCTACTGCCAATTCAGAGTAGTTATTAAACCTCATACTCAGGAGCAGAGTGGCTGGATCCGAATAGCGGGCACAGGGCCAGTCAGAGGTAATCTACCGAAACCTTCCTCTAGCTCATTCTCACCTTCTGGCTGAGTTTCCTCAGACTGTGGCTCAGCTTCATTAGTGTCTTCCTGTCCATTTTCTTCCCCTCCATCTTGAATCAACCTCACAGAAATCCAGTCAGGTCTGGCTTCCTCTCTAGTACATGCCCCTACCATGGAGTTTGGTTGGTGCCCTTCTAAATCACTGGTTCTCTCCTGTTCAGCTCTTACTGAAAGCTTGGTTTTAGGTCTTGCCCTGAGGCCCTCTGTCTGAGGTTGGCAAGCTACAGACTGGGAGAGAATTGACTCCACCCTCAGCCCTGCTATAGATAGTGAAAATCACCTGGTCACAGCCTCAGGCTGCTTCTCCTGATCAAACTTCTAGTGGCTTTCTGGAGCCCTTTAAAAAGTCTTCCAAAAACCATTGGTTCTCCTACTGATCTTCAAAAGACACATTTCTAAAGCAGTCCAGACTTTTTAATGTTGTCAATTGTACTCTTAGATAGCTTGGCAGAGAAGCAGATTTTAGACAATTTTCTACCTAGCCTCTCCCAAGTACACAATCTGGTGACTCTTCCTCACACAACCATGGGCTTACATCATTAACTGTTTTCAGGAATTGAACCAGCTGGGCCCTCCTGACCTGTTTTCCTCTCTGGTTGATTAGAGTCTCCAGGATCATTAAGTAAATTTCTTTTTCTGAAGACGTGGAATATCCCATTATTTCTTTAACATCCCGGGCTCTCAGACTGTCTGCATCTTCTAAGACCTCAAAACATGGTTCACTGAACTTCTTAAGTATGCTCAACCAAATCTACCTAAAAATTCACCCCAAGTGGTCTCTGGCTCCAGGTGCCACCTGCCACCCCTGTCCAATGCAGGCAGCTGACCTTAAGATTGCTCCTGACAGGGACACCAAATAAAACACATATACAATTTATATTTACAAAAGCTTCAGAACAGCTTTCCCAGCTCTTAGTCTCAGATTCCCCAAAAGGGAGAGCAAGAGAAAGGAGAGTCTGATGAGAGAGAGTGAGCACGTTTGGAAGTGAGATTTTATTGGGGAGACTCTTGTTCTTAGAAAGTTCTCTCCACAAAAGGGCAGAAGGGGCAGGACTACAAGGGACAGGTGAGTGTAATTCAACCCTAGGGGCATGCCCCACGAAGAAGACCCCTTACTATCTGAGCAGGACCCCGCCCAAGCCACAGCAAATGCATTGTTTGGTTAGAATCTGAGGCATCAGGACTGGAAGGTGTGGCCATTCAATGGGACTCCCCACAGCCCTTCCTATGCTCACCTTTGCATGAGTCCTTCTGCCCTCAGGCTGGATAAACTCCCCTGTGTTGTGGAGATTTTCAGGTCTCTTGGTGCTTTGTTTACCTCCTCTTTTGGGCCCAAGGGTTGTGGGGCCAGTGCCCCATCCCAGCATTTCATGGGGCATCTTCTGATCCTGGCACTGTGTCCAAAAGCCCCACAGTCCCCACAGTCCCTGTGGGTTGAAAATGAAATTTTAGTGCATCAGCAGAACCACAGCCATGGCTCCATTATCAACAAAGGACAGATTTTCCACTCTGAGTTCAGTACTGCCTTTTTAGGAGGGATTCAGATGGGGGACCTATTGATTACTGTGCTATTTGAGATTCTAGGGTTGTTCCCAAAGCACAGAATTGACAAGGGCACAAGTAGGAAGGGAGATCCTGAAACAGAGGATATGGAGTCAGGTTTCAACAAATGCACAACATCCTGGCTGGATATGATACTTATTTGGAGATATAGTGGACTCTGGCAGCATCTCAACAGACCAGTTGGCCTGGTGAGGAATTCCCAGGCTAGGCCCTCAGGGGCCTGGGATGGACAATTCAGTTACAGAGATAGAAGCATGCAGGATCTAACCCAGGCTCATTGATCCATGTCACCCCCTGGCTCTCCATATACCTAGGCCTCCACTTACCTGGGGTCCTCCTCCTCTGGTGGGGGAGCCCTGGGACCCACGGCTGCCTTTCACATTCTGGGTTTCATGAGCCTGTGTGGCTGAGGCTGTGGGGAATGACCCATCCACTGCCTCATCTCCTTGGAGTCAGGTCTGCCTTCCTCAGGGGCTTGCTTTTAGAATTTTCTGAGTTACAAGGAAAAGAAAGGAAAACAATGTCATATTCACAGAGAAACAAATACTTTCTTCCCCTATACACTGAGCAGGACTCATGACCACAGAGTCAAGTCTGTTACCCACAATGTGATGTCCCTTCCCCAGATGTTTCTCCAGTCTCTGCTGTGGCCACCTGGTCCAGGAACAGGACCCTGCCTAGACTAGACACACTGCATGGGAATGTAATGACAGATTTGCACCATGAGTGGCTGATTCTAGAGAACAGGCACGTCTCTGTGGTGGCACAGTGTCAGTGCCAGGAGAGGAAGTGATTTTCCTGAGTGACTAGATAACCATGGCCACGAGGACTGGTATACGTAATGCTCTTAGACACCTATTTGAAAACGGTAAATGCAGTGTGGTTTCCCTTCTTTATTTTCATTGCTACCTTTGAGGTCAGAGTAGACAGTTTTCAGGTACAATGTACCAAAGAACATCTTTTTTATACTTAAACTTGAGCTCATGATCTTGATTCTTATGTGCTGGCTTAACATTTACTACCCTGCTATTTAGCTAGTTTCTAATAAATATGAAATCAATGTATTTGAACTAGAATTGAACAAAGGAAATATTTATACTTGACATCTCCATGTGATATATGAGGGCCCCATATCAAGAACTGACAGATTCAAAATATTGACATATTACCCTGCATTTTTCTGATCATAATGGGATAAAGATATAAATAGAAACAAACTCAGACATTTGGTTAAGATATGAAAATGGAGTGATTGACTTTTCAAGAAACAGTTAATCTTTGAAAACCAAAAGGGAGAAATTAAAAAATGTCATTAGCCTAATGGAAATGGGGTAACAATATAACAAAACCTGTGGGATGTCACAATAGGAAGCACTAAAAGGAAAGCTTCTAGCAAAGAGTTCCTAGATAAATATACATATATATTTATATATGTAAATATGACATATAAGTGATCTCCAATAAGTAGCCTAAGGAGGCTCCCAAACCTCCGAAAGTAGAAAAAAATACAATAATAAATATCACAACAGATGCATAACACAAACAACTGTTGTGATGAAATAATAAATAAAGTTGAAAGGCCTTTTTCTACAAAAACCAGAAAATGTAAACACAAATAAAATAACAGAGGAGAGTCAGGTGACCTGAATAAATTAGAGGTGACAGGAGACATTGCAACTGACACCAGAGAAACTAAGAGAATCCTGAATCATGAGGAATTCTTTTTGAAAAAGAAATGCTAATAAATTTTAAAATCTTGAGGAAGCGGACAAATTCCTGCCCTTGGACATAAAATGTCCATGACCTTTCAAAATTGACCTCAGTATATATTCAAAAAACAAGAAAGGAATTGAACCAGTTGTTTTAAAGATTCTCCCAAGTAACATCCATGGGTAGATAGGATCACTGCTGAGTTTCAGCAAATTTTTAACAGGATCTAAAAGCAATGCTTCTCAAATGCTTCCATGCAATTGAAAGGGAGGGACTTTTAGAAACCTATTCCATGGGGCCTGTTAGTGGCAGAGCAGGCTGAACAAATGTCAGCTGCAGGGTGGGCTGAATGCTCAACCCTCACCCATCTGGTTCCTTATCCCTGTTTGCCTCAAGTCGGAACACTTAACCCCACTCAAGGCTGAACACTTGACCCCCACACATCTGGTGCAAAGGAAACCCACATCTAACTTCTTCCCCTCTCACTGAGGGCAGAAGATGAGACCCTTAGCAACTACTGTGTGATCCGATCACTGTCGGCCAAAAAAGCAGCTTGCAGACCCAGAGACCCCATCAGACGTTGGCTCTCAAAACTCTCCCCTCTCCCTCTCTCTCTCTTTCCTGTCACTCTCTCTTCCTCTCTCTCTCTCTCTCTCTCTCTCTCTCTCTCTCTCTCTCTCTCTCTCTCTCTCTTCCTTCCCTGTTAATCAGACACCACCACAATAAAGATCTCTTGGTCACTCCAAGTGTCATGGTCACTTTCCTTTCAGAGCCAACCTTCACCTGTTTATTTACCAAAACTGAGGAGGACACAAGATAAAAAGCAAAAATGAACCAACCACTTACATTCAGCCATGAAGAAGGAAATCCTATCCCTGTGGAGAGCTTTCCTGGAACTGGAAGACCCCACATTCTACACATTGAAAGATAAGGCTCCAGGGCTGGGCTGTAGCTCAGTGGTCGATCGCTTGCCTTGCAGGTGTGAGGCCCTGGGTTTGATCCTCAGCACCACATAAAAGTGAATAAATAAATAAATATTTAAAAACATATAAGGCTCCAGTGTTTTCTCTCATGTGTGGAAACTAAAGGAAACAGATGACCCAAAGGTAGAGAAGGGATCACCCAAGGATTGGGAAGGGTGTGGCCAGGGTGAGAGAGAGAAATTGAAGACGGAGGTGAGGGAAATGGGTAGAAGGTGGATGAACAGGGGAAAGCTTGACATGTGCATGGATGGAACTACCAGGTTGAAGCCCATTAATTTGTTCAATTTACAGTTTAAAATGCCCAGGGCAAAAATGACCAGTTTCCATAGGACTCCTCCACTTCCCATAGAACCCAGAATGGTGGAGTAGGTTTACTCTGAAATTTGAATCTTCCTGTAGTCATTAAAATGTTGAGTGATTAACATTATCTTTCTGAATGCAAACACCTCTGTTTAAAATGAAATGATGCTTACCCAAGGATCTACACCTCCATCATTTCCTGTTTCTCCTCTACTCTTTTCCCCAGCCATAATCTGAAGAACCCATTGGGAAAGGAATCCAACCTGAGGTCCATCTGTCCACCTCTGGTCTGTCAGCAGGTTGTCAGGCAGGTGGCTGCTGGGCAAACACCACAGGAGCAGAGTCAGCTTCCTAGATGTCAGAGAAAAGAAAGGGACATTGGATACTGCCCTGGGGCCATGGGATCAGATGCCTTGTCTAATGCAATCAACCTAATCCCTGTGGACATTCCTGTTAAAAAATGTCTTACACATTTACATCTCAGTTCTGTTTTCCATGTATCTGATTTGGAAATCATTGGGTCCTGGATCAATATTACTTACCTGGACATCTGTGTAAACCTTTCTGAGCTAATACTGCTTATATACATGTTTACAAAAACAACACTCAAATGATTCTCAGGCATTTAGTAGATAAGAAATGCAAGATAAAATTGAGTTTCTATGAATTTTGGTTACTGTGGTCTGAAGGATTATTTTTATGCCTCTACACTTAAATATGCATTTGTTAAAAGAAATACATTTGACTGGTTCAAGTGTTTGTAAGAAACACATTATTGTGAGGTGAATGATATGATTTGAGTTGTGCCTTTAAAAGTCCAGTTCTTTCTCTTCCTCTCTAGAGTTTGGAATAAACAATTTGTGACTTGAAAATGATGATTTTGAAAACTGGGTGGTAGACTCCTCATGTGTACATAATTTTCTAGAAGTTTTGTTAAAGACTCAAATATAGAGATGAATAAACCATTAGTGGTATACTAAGAAATCATTTTGCAATCTGTCCTTTGGAATTCTTCTCTGGCTTCCAGATTTTGACTCCCCACTTGGTCCCCACCCTGGGTGGAGAGGTGGGTTCCATGATTTCCTTCAGAGCCCTCCACAAGCTGCACACACAGAAGGCTGTCCATTGTATAAGCCAACAGGGGTAGACAAATACATTTCAAACTATGTTCCAGATCATTCCACCGAGGAATGAAATTCAACAGAGGTAAGGAACCAGAGAATGAACACCTTAGTCCATTAATCTTTTTTAAACTATTTATGACCCTATATGAGTACTAGCATTTGGGTGGAGAAGTCTGTACTTATGATACATGAGTACTGGAAGGAACATTATCTTGAACATAATAAAAATCTTATTCCCTGCCTCCTTGATATTTCTGCCAAAGACAAGCAGACATATTCCTAAAGGACTTCCTTTTCAATTCAAAACCATCATGGAAATGTGTCAGGACATGTCCACCATGACTTGGTTTATTGAGAAGGAAATGAAATGTATCTTTTTCTCAGAAAAGTGGTTTAAAATTTTTAAAAAATATATATTTTAATAAGTAAAAACATTTTAATTGAGATTTTACCACTATGAATATGTGCACACATCAAAATGCTTATGAAATGTGGTTATAAAAATACTCCTTGGGCTGGGATGTGGCTCAAGCAGTAACAGCACTTGCCTGGCATGTGCCTGGCACTGGGATTGATCCTCAGCACCACATAAAAATAAAATAAAGATGCTGTGTCCACTGAAAAATGAAAAAATAAATAAATATTAAAAATTCTCCCTCTCTCTCTCTCTCTCTCTCTCTCTCTCTCTCTCTCTCTCTCTCTCTCTCTCTTTCTCAAACAAAAAAAAATACTCCTGAGATCCACAAACAGGGAAAAGAGTCAACCAGTGTCTCCAGGAAGTGAACTGACCACACCCAAATCCCTAATCTAATTAAGTACTTGCAGGTGACTGATAGATCTGGCAGGAAGTTAGTGGGTGTGGTCAGGAGGCTGAGCTATAAAAGGCTGAAAACATGGACCAGGCTGTCATTTGAAGGCCAGCTCTGAAGGAGAAGGTCTCTCCTCTCGAGATTCAGCAGGGAAACCTGGTGGTTACTGCTCCTGGAGACATGGAGGCAGCTTCACTCCACTGTGGAGGTGAGTCTCAGTTTCATGACTGTATAAAACCTGAATGTTCATCAAATGCAGCTGATGCTAAAGCCCATTTGGGTCCTTCTCTACCTGCAGAGTCATCGTTGTCACCTTGCCCTGATGCACCCTTAAATAAGAATTCAGCTCCTGTGGGGCTACTGCTGGCTCCTAGAGGGAAACTTTGTCTGAACTGGCAGAGACCGTCCGCAGCTGGTGCTGGGCTGCAGAACATGGGAAACACTTGCTATGTGAATGCAGCCCTGCAGTGCCTGACGTACACACCTCCCCTGGCCAACTATATGCTGTCCCAGGAGCACTGCCAACGCTGTCCTCGTCACAGGGTCTGCATGCTGTGTGTGATGCAAGCCCACGTGACACGGGCTCTCCGCCACCCTGGGGATGTCATTCAGCCCCTGCCTGCTTTGGTTGACGGCTTCCACACTTCCCGGCAAGAAGATGCCCATGAATTTCTGCTCTTCACTCTCCATGCCATGCAGAAAGCATGTCTGCGTGGGCACAAGCAGCCAGGTGCTCACCCCAAGGACCCTACCCTCATGCGCCAGATATTTGGAGGGTGCTGGAGATCCCAAATCAAGTGTCTCCACTGCTGTGGCCTTTCAGACACTTTTGACCCCTACCTGGACATTATGCTAGACATCACGGCAGCTCCCAGTGTGCAGCATGCACTGGAGCACTTGGTGAAGCCTGAGTGGCTGGAAGGGGAGAACGCCTACCAGTGTGGTGTTTGTCAGAAGAAGAGGCCAGCCTGCAAGACCCTGACCCTGCAGAAGGCACCAAAAGTGCTTATGCTTGTTTTGAAACGGTTCTCGGATCTCACAGGGGAAAAAATTGCTAAGCACGTGCAGTATCCTGAGTGTCTTGACATGCAGCCATACATGTCTCAGCAGGGCAGAGGCCCACTGGTGTATGCCCTCTATGCTGTGCTGGTCCATGCCGGCGTGAGTTGTCACAGTGGACATTACTATTGTTACATAAAAGCTGGCAATGGCCACTGGTACAAAATGGACGATGCTAAGGTAGTGGCCTGTGACATTGCTTGTGTCCTGAGTCAGCGTGCCTATGTCCTCTTTTATGTCCAGAAGAGTGATCTTGAAACTGACAATGGGAGTGTGTCACTAGCTAGGGAAACAATAGCGCATGGGCCTGGGGACACAATCTTGGGAGTCACCCAAGGAGAGCTCCAAGGAGACTCCTATTGCAAAGCACTAGAGCCAGAAGAGCGCTTGTTGGATACAGCTAACGGAGAAATCACCTTGGATCAGTGGAAATTTCTCCAACAACAGAACCGACCAAAGTCTGAATTCAACCTCAGGAAAGTGGAATTCACTCTGCCTCCCAATGTTGTTGTGATTCACCAGTCAAAACACAGAGAAAAGGAGAACATAAACGATAAGCAGGAAAAATACAAGCAGAGCAAAGATACCAAGTACAGAGTAGGGGAGGAGTTGGTGAACACTGGCCAACTCCCGTGTCTTGCAGGAAGGCCCAGAGCCACCAAGAAGAAGAACAAGCAGGGCAAGAGGACAGTAATTGTGGTCTAGCAATCCAGGGCACTGTGAAGGCCTCTGTATTGCAAACTAATGGTAAGCACTTAGCAGTCCCTGGAGTGCTTTGAGTTCTGTGAAGTAGAGCAGTGCAAACAGTAGCCTGGGTGATCACAGAATCCAGTTGTGGGTTTGGGAGTCAGACCAAAGCCTTTAGTCAGTCTCCAATCATTGGGACTCCTCCAAAGTGCCATGGCATCTGTGAAACCTTGAGAACTGTGGTGGATGGGCAGTGGAAAGAGGGAAAGGTGCCCATGGCATCCAAGCAGTTCAACGTCAAGTACCACTGCAAAAGGTTGTCCCAACAAACTCAGCTGCCTCCAGAGCCCAGGGACATGGCACTCTCTGGCTGCCAGCTCACAGCCCTGCATCGCGTTCCTGAGGGGGCAGCAGCCCCAGGCACCTGAAAGGTCATGAGGATGTCGATGCGGTTATCCAGGAACTCATCCCACTGCAGAAATCCTTCTTCTCCTCTTCTATCTCTGCTCCTATCCTCCCTTCCCTCTCCTTCCTCTTCTTCCTTTGGTCCAGGTGTAGGCAGGGCCACTTCCAAAGGCTGCCTAATTAGGAGCATTGGGCCTTCTTTTGTCCAAGGGATTGTCTATGTACCCTGCCAACCCCTCCCTAGAAGAAATGGCTTTTATAGAGGAAGAAGCCTGCAGTATTAAGGTTGATTTCAAAGATAGTTCTCCTAACTCCATGAACTCTGAATTTGCAGCTGAAGCTGAAGGTCAGAAGGATGGGATGGAAGGACCAAACGAAGCCCAGAAACGCAACTGGAATAGGCTTGGGACCAGGCCTCCAAGGTGATCTACCTGAAGGCGCTACAGGACATCCCAGGGAAATCCAGTGCCCAGAAGGAAAGAAGCTGCCACCCCTAGGGTGAAGCCCAGCCCAGAAGTGTGTCCCAACCATATGGAAGGACCAGCCCTGAGCATCAATGTCAATCCTCAGAAAGAGAAAGTGTTGCCCCCAGAGGTCAGAGCCCAGGAGGAACAGCCTGACAGGAGCAGCTTCTGTGACACCAGAGTGATTGTGGACCCTCAGGAGAAGCCTGCTGAGGAGTCACTTGCTGACCAAAGGACAGTCATTGACAAGCCCTCTCCCCTGCTAGAATTTTTGGATGGCTCCAACATTCAAAAATGGGTTTAGAAATCCACAAGCATCCAGATAGGAAGGTGGTGATGGAACACCCTCCATGAGGAGGCAACTGGTGTGACGTGGACGAGCCTCCAGGGTCAGAGTCTCTCAGGAGGAGCCTGTCTCCCTGAGGTACTCAGCAGTTCCAGAGCCCTCTTCCCTCTCCACTGACTACAACATGTACCCCTCATTTGTACAGAAGTCCTCGGTGTGACTACACCAGCTACAGGGCCAGCAGCCAAGACTCCTGGCCACCCCTCTGTGGGCAGCAGCCAGGACACAGCCCAGGCTGGGACACGCAGCCACAGCTCCTAAGTGATTATCCCCAGCTCCTCAGTGAGCTCCCAGAGCACCTCCAGAGCCCAGAATTCCCATTCCCTGAGGTCTGCACAAGCTCCCTAGAAGAAGTGAAGGAGAAAGGACATTCTGAAAGCAGATCCCACCTCATCCCTGTGGCGGACACGCATCCAGCTCCCTGACATGGGGCCATGGGGAGCCCAGCCTGAAGCAGGGCTTATGGACACTCAGTGCCACTTGCACTTGCTGTACTCCAAGTTCTCTTTCAAGGGGACCTTTACAAGGTTCAGAAAACTTATAGCAGCTCCTTCTTCACCTCCAGGGCTGCATCTCTGACTTCTGTGACACTGGGACACTGACAGTCTGCCTGTAGCAGGAGCTGCTGAAGGAGGATCTGGTCTGGGAGGCCTTCAGCTGCCACCCAGATTTTGCACTTTATTATAGTGGAAGCCAAGAGAAGTCTGTTGCAGGCCTTGGGGCACCCCAGGTCATAGTCTTTGGGTAAATGGGCTGGGATTGATCTTACTAGTGCACCTCGCCCGTCCCAGAGCAGGGCAAGATAACCAGGGTCTCTGTGGTCAGCTTGTCTCTTTTTTTAGATGTTGAGACCTAACAGCAAGGTTTTTCTACTTCTAGAGCTAACAAATATAATTCCTAAAAGTTTCTGTGGATGTCATTGGTCAAATACTTTATAAGCCATTTCTTACCATTTGGCCATGTTGTTTGTTTTGTTCAGTTTTGGAGTACTGGGGAAGGAATCGAGGCAGTGAGCTGCACCCCAGCTCCCCAGTATGCCTGAGGACCAGGGAGGAGAGGCATTTTGTGACTTCTCATGACTGATATCAGCATGACTCTTTCCTTCTTGGGAAGCATTCAACTTTGGGTGTTGTTTTGTTTTAAATGTGAAATATGCCCATTGCAGAATATTTGGGAAGTGCAAACAAATGTGTAAAGATCATTCTCATTCACCCTGAAAAATTAAAAATAAAAATAAGAGAAGGCTCATGGTTTTTTGTAAATAAAATTGTATTGGTTACTCTGAAGAAAAAAAAAAGATCCAGGACCAGATGGTTTCACAGCTGAATTCAAATAGACTTGTAAGGAAGAACTAGTACAAATTCTACTCAGAATATTCCAGGACACAGAAAGGTAACACTTGCATATACACTCTATGTAACCAGTATAACTTTAATACCATATCCATATATGTAACCTTCAAAGAAAGAAAGCTCCAGACTGGTGGAGGCGATCCCCCACTCACTGTCTTGACAGGGTCACAGTGAGAAAAAGTGTTGGCAAAGCCGCTCTCCCACTGTCTTGACAGGGTCACAGTGAGGATGAATGCTGGCAAAGCCATGCTGGTTGGTGGGTAACCGAAACCATGAGACCCTTTTTTATGTAATTGGGACTTTGCATTTTCATGCTTATGTTTCTCACAGGAGGCATTAGTATGTTAAATGCCAAACAAATTAAATTTCAGATGGCTAGAACAGAACAGGTAGTTCATGCCTTGGAGGCCGTTCTACCCACCCCTCAGCATATCAAGGACAAAGTAAAAGGCTGTTCTTCTATCTTAGTACATTGTGGACAAACCTAATAATGGACAACAATCATCCTCTGAAAAACAAATTCTTTGAGAACTAGTGCACCTTGACTGAGAAACAAACTCTTTGAGAACTAGTGTACCTTGACTGAAAAACAAAGAAACTCTTCGAGAAAGCAGCTCAACCAGTTTTATGAGAATAAATGTAGAAATCAATTAAAATAGGTTTATAAGACACAGTTTTAGAATAATGTTTAAAATATTATTTTATTTAGATTCTTAAGTTTAAAAATTCTTAAGTCTTTAAGTTGTATAGGTTTCTGATATGTTTTAAGGATGATTCATAAACTTTAAGATATTTTAAATATAAGATTTAAAGGGACTTTCTTAGATGGGAATTTTAGATTAAAAATAAAGTACAAGTTACTTTAGGTTAATGATTGGCTAGGAGACTTAGAGTCTGGTTACATAGTTTGGCATTAGTTAATAAGGAAATAACATATCTTGGGAAAAATAGTAAATCTTGGGAAAATCTGAAGGATGTAAATTGGTGACATGTTTTATTGATGATTCTGTACTTTGATGATTGTATGGCTGGGGGTCATATCCTGGAAGAATGTAGATTGGTGTGCTCTCAATCATGGTTAAGGAAATGTCATGTCTTGGCAACGTTTTAAATTATATAATCAATGACGTATTCTAAATCTATAATGATGAAAAAAATTGTAATAAAAAGGGGACCCAGAGAAAGCTGCTTTAGCTCTCTCTCTGGAGATTGCTCAAACGGAACGACTCCTGTCTCATCATTTCGCCGACGCCACTCCTCCTTCAGGACTCCCTGGACCCCGCTGGGGCTGGACCCCGGCACCAGACTACTATTCCTCAGGAACAAAGAGGCAAAAGTCCATAACATAATATTGTCAAATCACATTCAACCTCACATTAAGCATTGTTCATCCCGGTCATGTTGGTTACATTCTGAGTATGAAAGAATGGTCCAACGCAGGCCAATTAACAAAAGTAATATGCTTCATAAATTGAATGTAGGACAAAAATCACACAAACATCTCAACAGATGCATTTATAATTTACAAATTAATTCATTTATAAATTTAAATGCCTTTAACACAAATGTGGGTCATATACCATAGTTTGATCAACTGCTTAATTTCCAGGTACATAGCAATTTTCCACTCACATTTATCTTTATTCTCTGAACTATCTGAATTTTATTTAAAATTTAAAAATCTTATATTTTATCTATGTTGTTTTTTCTGTATTTCTAAGTATTTTATGTCAAATCTCAATAATATAATTTGTAAAATATGTACTTGGGAAATATATCTAAACTTCTTTTATCCAATTAAGATTAATTGTGTATATTTTCAGGAATATTTAATAGAAGCCCCTATCCCTTCCCATGAACATTAAGAAAAGAAATATAATAGAGCTGAATTTTGACATTTTAATAACCTAATTTATATCATCATCAAGTTTGTCATTTCCTGAATTTAAATCTCTAATTAATTTGATTTACATGTTTATTATTACAAATGAAATAAAAAAGGAAAGTGAACAGGTTTTAGAGGATTTGTTTCACTGAAGCACTAGACCAATTTAAGGAAAATCTATCACCCAATCTACATACAATGGCTCTAGAAAGGCAGTTTGATGAGATCACCTTTCAAAGTCACTTGATAGCACTCTCAATCCAGTCAATAGGACCAAATCACATCTGATCCAATCATCTCTGGAATACTTTGAAACTTACTGCTTGACATTTCTGCATATTAAAACATTGTGAGATATATATATACACACACACACATTTGAAAACTGAAAGAAATTTTATGTACTATTACCAATATACTGCTTCATCCTCCAACTTGGTTTTTGAAATAAATACATGCACATTAACCAGAGTTGGTGGTGCGCACCTTTAATCTCAGGAACTCAGGAGGCTGAGGCAGGAGGGCTGCAAGTTTGAGGCCTGCCTCAGGAAGTTAGTGAGACCATCAGCATTTTACAAAACCCTTTCTCAAAATAAAAGAAAGGACTGGGGATGTGGCTCAGTGGTAAAGCTTCCTTGGGTCAATTTCTAGTAGCTAAATAAACAAATAAATATGTAAAAATAGATCCACAAGTAATGTCACTCTCTTGTCTAACATACCTCTAGTTTAGTCCATTGCACTGTGCTTTACTAGTTATCTACACGGGGGAACTAAGATTTTTAAAATGTTCTAGTTGTCTATTCATCAACATTAGTAATTTCCAGCTCTCAAATACCTCCACCCTCTATACCTTCAGAATTTACCTGTGATCCTCATCCTGAACTTCCTGAGTCTTATTCCAAATTGATCCTTTGTGATAACTGGTGGAACCCTTCAGAAAAAGTCAACAAAAATGAGAAAGTATAGCAATTCCACCTATGAGTTAAATGTTCTCTCATCTCTGCTTTCCGGTGTTGCTCACAGTGTCACGATAAACAAATTCATGGTGGTCAGTTAAAATGTATTCATTTTCTCAGGTCAACATGAATTACAAATAGAACAATACCCTATATAGGAGAGAAAGAAATTGAACAAACTCTGATGAGACAGATGTCTTGACTATAGTGACTCCATTTTGTTTAGGAAGTCCAGTTTGTGAACAGCCATGCCAAGTAGAAAGCTCACTACTGGGCAAGTTGTTTTTCCTTTTGTTGTGGAAGCCCTCAGGAACACAGAAATACCTCACAGCAACCTTTGTTTCTGTAACTGGGGTAACTGGGCTTCTTCTGATTGGCTAAGCCTCCCGTGGCCTGACTGCAATCTCTCACTTCTGTAACTTGGCTTCTTGCATTGCTAAACCACTAATGTCCCTTTCATGTTTTTTTGGCTTAAATATGAGGTCAGACTGAAGGGACTGAGCCACTCTCACCATCTCACTTTAAGAGAGTAGAGTTTCCACGGATGGCCAGCAATAAAGGCTTTATTGGAATGGCAATGTGTAGTCTGAGAGTTATTTGAGGGTCTCATATCGGTATAACAAAACTGATGCAGATTCACAATTTCTTATCATTAACTACGACTCTTAGGATGCTCTTTGAATAAGTGTCCCAATTATAATTTTGTACTGAGATCCAGCACACATTATGTCACCTCCAAAAGGAAAGACTGATTGGAGGTCCTCTGTCTGTTTCTCTCTGCATTTCACCAGCCTCACTTTCAAGTGGCCTCCAAAAATATGGATGCTGCTTATTCAACATCATTTCTTTTTTGCAGTCAGGTTTCTGTCTGCTGCAAGTACATAGTTCAGCCATTATTCGGAGGTAGGATTCATGCAGTAGTGAAAGAGAAAGAAGGAGAAAATGTATCTACACATTTTATTCCAAATATGTGTAATATATTGGGACAAACTAAATGGTTAAAAACAATTAAGTCACTGATTTATAAGTCAGGATTCCAGGTTCGGCCAGGCTGGGTCCTCTGCAAACCTCTCAGGGCCCTCCAGCAGGTGTGGTCTGGGGCTGTGATCGCAGGAGAGCCTGCTGGTCCTCACATATCCCACAGACTGTTGGAAGGGTTCCATTCCTGGGGGGCTGGGGTCCTCAGTTTCCATACTCTGACTTCTGTCCCCTCCTACATGTCCCTGTCCCTTTCTATTCTATGAGGTACCCTTTATAATGTTTTTCTTCCATTTCAGGAGAGGGAAATCAGGGCCTCAGGCTTCCTGGTTTTGCAGTGCACCACTGCATCTCACAACCAACCCAAGGTTGCTTCTTTAATGTCAGCGAGAGACCTTCTTAGGGTTGAAAACTGCCTGTAATTCCCCTTTGTGAATCAGGAGGATAAAAGTGTCAGGCTCACCTGGTCAACTTAGATTCACTCTGGATTTTTCCCTGTGTTTAACTGACAGTGAATGGAAATTGTATCTGAAAATTCACTTCATCATAGACACAAATCACAGCCCAGCCCTGAGAGTGGTAGTGCTCAGAGCCCCGGACATTGAATTACTTCTTCAACCCAATAACCTACTTCTCTCTGGGCAATTGAGACAGTGTGAGCTCCTAAGTTTTATGGAGAAGATACTGAATAGAAAGTGCTGGGACTGACAGGATAGAGCACAGTGTGAGGGGGAGAAAATGCCCCCTGGGGAGTTTTGAAGGGGCTGCTGCTAAGTAAGGTGGGGTTCTTTTCTATTTTTTTTTTTTTATGGATCCATGGGCTTGACTTTCACCTGGGGCCCTGATGCTGAGTCTGGGTCTTGGTCTCTCTCTACATGCTGCAGGCTGCAGACAGGGCTGTTTGGTCACATCAGGGCACATGGCGGTACCTAGGTTTGAGTGCTTGGCCCATGCCATGCCTTTTGGAGGCAGCCTTGGCAACATTAAGGGAGACCCCTCTGGCCTTTGGACTGCTGTCTTCACACAGAGGACAGGGTTCTTCCCAGAATGCCTTAAATTTGCCTGGCAGGTGCCAGTGCCAATCACTTCCTCTCCTTTTTTTTTGGCTCAGGAGGTGAGTAAAAAGCAATTTCAGGGTTTGGGTGGAAGACAGCAGGGCAGAGTGTTCTCATGTTGGTGTTATTGACAGATGGCTGTCTTGGAAACACATGGTCAAGGACAGATGTCTTCCTGATTACTGGAAAGCACATTGCCCTGCTTGGGTGCTAGGGGCAGAGTCCAGCACAAAGTTCTCAGTAATACTACAAAGTGAACTGATAGATGAAGCAAAGAAAAGAAACTTAAATGTAAAACAAATACAGTTAGTTTAAATATGAAGAAGTGCTTGACTACAGTGGTGATCCGGTGTTATAGTAAAGTTTTGTCCTGGGGTTTCATAAATGAACTTCCGGACCACTCACATATAATCAAATCAAGCCTCTATTGAGTACAAGGGCATTCCTTATAAGCCTGAAATCACAAAAGGGATGTTCAGGAGTCCAGCCAATTCAAACCAGCCAGGTTACAGAAGCGGGAGAGTGCAGTCAAGCGGTGGGAAGCCTAACTAATCACAGTTACCCAATCACCCCACTTACAGAAACAGAGCCCTGTTGCCCCAGTTAGAGAAACAATGCCCTATTGGGTATTTCCATGTTCTTAAAGGTTTCTATAGCAAAACCAAAAGAACATCTTGCCCCTTCTACTTGGCATGGTTGTTTTACAGAATGGAGTCACAAAACAAAATGGAAAAATGATTTAAAAGGAAAATTAATTTACAGTGTCTACTTAATGCAATTCATGCCATATTAGAAAATACAATTGCACTTTATATGATGTCAATTAATTTGTAAAGGCTCTCTCCTATATTCTATTGTGTGTCACTGGTTAATGCAATTCTGAGGGCCCTCTTACTGAAGCCAGATTTAAAGTTAGGTAGTCAGTGTAGTTAGGTAAATCGGGTCTAATATCGAGTGAAATCTAAAATGGAGGCCATGCTGGGAATGACTCAGGGAAAAGGCAGGACAACTCATGGAATGTTAATGAAGTCCTGAAAAGGCCCTAGGCCAAAGTCCACCTAAAAGAAATGTTAATGGAGCCCGGGAAAACAGCCCCAACAGACTTGAAGATAGCCCATTCCAAAAGGTGATAATTAAGCCCACCTGTAGGCCTCCAACCTACATTCCATCACTGAAAGAACTATAAAAAGGGGAAAGAACAGCCCTTCCAGGGATTCCACCTCTTGGGTCCCCTTCTTCCTCTAGGAGAAGTCTTTTCTGCTGTCCTTTAATAAACTTCTAATTTCTACTCTGACCTTGCCTCGGCGTGTGCTTTCTGGTGTTATTCTTCAACATTGGGGAAGCAAGAAATCGTCACCGGTCAACAGCGGTTTCATTACTGTAGTTGTGACCTATGGAGGCCTCCTGCTGGCTTGTCTCTTCAGGTTTTTATATGCTCTAAGTTATTGGAGCACATGCTGCAAAGGACTCGGTTGCTTCTGTTGTGTGAGGGTCCTCTAATGTAATCAGAAATGGAAGTTCAACCTCCAGTTCCAATTAGAGAGGAGAGTAGAGCTCACTTTTAGCCATCCATGTAACATATGATAACATTTCATTAACATATGTTGAAAATTTACTATTGATCTCGAAAACCATGTTCAATATGAGAAAAGTAAGAAATAAATAAAATACAGTAGTGATGAACCCAGCCTAATTCCATTTTAAGGTTGGGAGTCATCTCGTCACAAAGTTATGAAAAGTTAGTTTCTGTTTTACTATAAAATAGTAAGATTTCTATTTGGCCTGACCCTCTGTTGTACAAACTTGTTTGGAATTCCTGCCCATGCTCTGAACTCACCCATGCCTGGCTCTCCTTGACCAGATAACAACCCTCCCTAAAATCTGAGCAGTACCTCAAAATTCTGATGTTAGAATCTCAATTTACTCTCTACCTTGAAATGTTAAGCCACGTGGATCATTAACCTGATCATTCACATCAGCCTTTGTATTACAATTGCCAGATACCTGTTAGCTGTAAGTTACCACAACACTCCCTTTGTAACTTTTTGTGCTATAAAAACCTTTTCTTTCCTGTGAGTTGTTGCTGTTCTCTGACTGGCTTTTGGGGTGAGATAGTCACTGGCCAGCTCTCTTGTGTACGCAATATAAGCTTTCTTCAATTTGATGTAAAATTGGAGTCAGTTGTCTTTTCTTTGTGTTGTGGTTCAACAGTAGCTGAAGCCGTAAGCATTAGTCAAACTATGAACACTATTCAATGTATTGGAAGGGGATGAAAAAGAAAATACAAAGGAAACAAGTGAGAAAGAGAAGGAAGACCACAAAAAAAATAAGAGGAAGAAGAATGAAAGAGTAATGAAAGGGATGGAGAAGAGAGAAAAAACTACTGAAGAAAATTCCAGGTAATTGAAAAGTTTGCCATTTAATAGATCTTTGAAAGAACAAGTGTGGGGAGATCTTACAGGACACTTGAGAGTACAGAAGTAGTGCAAAAACAATCACAAAGGGATCTGGGTTTTGTCCTTGCTGAGGATTTTAAAATGGGGAGGTTTCCATAGATTTGGATTTAATATCTCTGGGTATGAAAGTGTTTTTGACATGAAATTATTCTACTCATTTTTGCATCTCAACTTTGACCCAAACTGGACAAACTTGTCAGGAGTCTGTCTGCTCAGCTCTGCCTGCTTCTTGCCTGCTAATGAGTGTTGGAAGAAATTTTCCTGTTCAGAGCAGAATAAGTCCTCAGAGTGGCTCTCTTTTTCTGTCTGTATTGGGAGTGTGGCTCTGGCTGCAGATGCTGGCCAGTCCCCTCTGCTGGACAGCCTGTGAGTCAAAGTAGTTTGCAAGACTCAGGTGCTTTCCATGTGCTGGCGGAGGAGTCTGGAAATTGCCTCCAGACACCTCTGGGCATGGGGGAACTGGGGCATGCTGAGCTAGAATGCCAAAGGTAACACCTTTCCACACCCCAACTATACACAGTTCAATGTCCCTGTGGCTTTGTCCCTATCTGAGAGTTCAGATCCCCTCTTTGAAATGGAAGTCCCCTTTTGGTTGTCTCCACTCTGCAGACCTACAGCCTAGAAGCCAAACTTTCTGTCACTGCCCAAAGCTCCTGCTAAAACTTTAGCACATTCCCACTCCTGTGTCCAGGTGGACTCAAGACTTGGGCACGGAAGTCAGTGAAAATACAGGACCCATGGCCACTTCATCTTGGGTACACAAACAAAAGCAATCCCAATGATACCTCATTACAAGTTCTGCTCCCTCACATGTTGAAGTGTAGCATTAGAGAAGCATGCTGAGGCAAGCATATAAAGCAGGGTTTATATAAAAAATGGGTAACAGACTTCTCCTGTGAGGGAGAAGGGCGCCATAGCTGCTATCCTGGTATCCCAAGAAGTGAGGTGTTCTGCCCTTTTTATATGACCTAGACTTCCTTTGTTCTCCTGCCCTCTTCTTCTCTTTCTCCTTCCTGCTTACAGGACTAGGCCTAGGAAATGCTCAGCAGGATGTTCAAAAGGTGGGAAAAAGATGGGCTGAAGGGCAAAGGGCAGGGTGGAGCAGCTCAGGGCAAATTCATTAACAACCTTATAGCTCACTACAGGGAGGGGCAATTCCTGGGACAGGTCACCTTAGCAACAGGTTGGAGCTGGGGTACTTCTCCCTGAGTGTGGAGAAAGCTCCCTAAAGGAATTAACATTTTGATCCCTCAGGGGACAGTGTCCAACTTCCAGACTCACTCAAAATTGGCCTCTTCTTCTGACCTGATTTGATTTGCCTATCTATGCTGACTTCCAGTCTAATTCTGGCTTCACCAAGAAAAAGAATAATAAAAGAAAAAACAAACAAAACAAAAACCAAAAGAAAACTGCAGGGATTTCTCATTTCTTGGGCAGCGAGTGGACACAGAGGGTCTGTAAGCTGGCAAGACTCCCACATTCTCTACATTGCTGGGAAAAGCCAATTTCTCTCCCATACTGATTCCTTCTCAGTATCAGAATGGTTTTCTGGCTCAGACTGTGAAATTGCTGGACAACACAGCCTGCTTCCTCTTCACCTTTTACCCTTGCCACTACTTGTCCCCACAGTCTGCTCATTTTATGCATTCACTTTGCTGCCACAGTCTGCTCATTTTATACATTCACCTTTTATTCTCAAAACTGACAATCTGCTCCAACTCTGGCCTCTAACCCTGGGAGACACCCTCCCGAACTTCCCTGTTCTTTCTACCTCATCTCATCTTATAATGTCAGATTCATGGGACCCAATACGTAATGCCAGATTCATGGGACCCCAATAGATCTCCAGGAGCTGAATCCAATTTAATCATACAAGAGTCCTTATTGCAAGCTTGAGCCTGGACTCACAACCATTTCTGACACAGGGGTCCTGAAGAGTGAGTCCTGGTCCTTTGTTCAGTGAGATTTTATAGGTTTTTAGGGGATACTCTATGTGTCACAACATCACTCACAAAACCATTTCACACCAAGGGAATATCAAACAAAAACTCTGAGCATTGATTAGCACATTCACTGGAGGGAAGAAGTTGGGTAGGGGTGATTGTTGAGTTCAAGAGGTGGATACATTTGAACTGATTGGTTTAAGCCTTCAGGGGTGTACATGCTAAACTACATGGTTTCCTAACATGTTATCAACCACTGATACTGAGGGGATATCTGGCATCCCAGGTATTTTCCCTGTCTCATGCTGATTGGTGGTTGCTAGGGGGTTGCTATCTCACCTAGCCTAACTGAGTCAGGGACACCTGGCATCACAGATCTCTCCTGTTATTAGCAGACAAACAACTCAGCAGGGTGGTTAGGTGCCTAGGAGTGCTCTGTTGGTTTTTCCAAGGACAAGGGTTACCACCCCCTCCCTTTGGACAGGCCTTCAGGTAGAAGCTGGGTTTCAAAAATGGAATCACAGTGTTAGACCAGGATGCAAGAAAAGACCACTGACTCCAATTAAAATCAAATTAAAGCAAGCTTATTATTTCAACCAGCCAGGTGCCTCTCCCTCCCAAAATGGCTGGAACAAGACAGCACCCCAGCTTTCCTGCAGCCCAGCTTTATAGCCCAGAAAGTTACACAAAGGGGGGTTACAGATAACAGAACTCTGACAAGCATCACACTAATGGTAGTTTACATTTTTTGCTGGCCCCAACATCAGAATTTATGAGGCCCATTAGAGCTTCAGAGAGGGTTGTTGTCTGACCAGAGAAGGCCAAGATTTGTGAGGCGTCACTAAAGTTTCAGAGAGGGCTGCTATCTGGTCAGGAGCCAGGCATGGGTGAGTTCAAGGCAGGGGCAGGCATTCCAAGCAGGTTCAGAATTTGCAGTAATTTATAGTAAAGCCAAAATTATCTTTTCATGGCTTTGTGGCGAGATGCCCAATTTTAACTGTCTATCAACAGTAGTTTCTCAATCTCTGCAGAACTGTGCTTCCCATTCAGCCTTGGACAGCAGTGGCTGTGCACTGGGTTCCTCTACTGGCCATTTTCAGAAGACCCTTGCATCAAATTATCGATATCTTCTTGGAAATACAATTTAGCCCATGCCCTAACATGGCCCTCTCCATCCCAATAACAATTTTTTTTTGTTAAAAAATTTTCTTCTTGAAAATTTTTTATTTATTTTTTATTCACCTTTCATTATGTTTTAAAATCCACTATTCTGCCAGGCAATTGTGCCTTTTGCCCATGGGACACTTATCTGCCAGATTTCTGGCCAGATTCCTATCATTAGAAGTCTTCCCATGCACAGGAAGGACCCAGAGCTATTTATAAGTGAATGAAGACCCAAGTTATCTTGCAAATTCCCCCTCAGGAGTGGCCTTCCCTCATTGATCTCAAACAACGTGTGGAGAAACAGATTTAATGTAGTCTGAGATATCCAATCAGCCTGAGAGGGTGTGTCCCAACTGAATACAGGATAGGATCAGAGTCTGTGAAGCCAGGGTGTGTCCCTGGAATGTGGCCCTGATGAGATTTAGTAACTGGTTATCCATATAAAAAAGGAAGTCAAGCAGAGGTTGCCTGTTCTCAGAGAAGGGACATTGAAGAGTCTAGAGCCTGGGAGAAGAGCAAGTCCCTGCTCACCCGAGGAACCCTACTGACTGCCTTCCCCTCCAACTCTTATTTCCTGGTGAGTTCTCCAGACAATGGGATGGGAGCCTCCTTGCTCATAGTGAGATAAACACTCTCTCTTGGAATTTGTGCCATCACAGCAGCATGTATGGGCTCTAAATTGTATTGTTTCAACAGGGACTTCTCCATTCTTAATCTGATTATTAGAAACCATTTCCATTTGTCTTGAATCCAGGTTATAATCTTAATTTCCTCTTCCATGATTTTGTATCTTGCTACTTACTATGAACAACCAATAACTAGTGGTTATAAATTTAAATGACTCATCATTGAAATGGAAATGAATTCATATATCTGTAATCCTTGTCATTTACAATGTTGAGAAAGGAGGATTGCAAAAAAAAAAAAAAGAATTCTCAGTAATGTAGCAGGGTCTTCAGCAACTTAGTGAGACTCTGACTCAAAAGAAAACTACAAAAATTACTAGATTTGTGGCTCTGCAGTAAGAGTCTGTTGGGTTCAATCCCCAGTACCAAATACCAAATATGAAAAGGCTCTTCTGGTTCAAGTGGTAGATGTTTCTTTTTTTTATTAGCTGCATTCTTATGGATGAACTGGACTATAAAAATCTTGCAAAGCTGGGTTTTGTTGTAATCCAATTTTATGAAGTTGGATTTTCTATTTATATCATTGACATAGGTTCATATTGATTTCTCGCTTACTGTGTGTTTAAAGCTGTTCTCATGTACTATAGATTTGGTCTCTGCTTTGATCCCTGCATTGCTAGAATATAAAAGGCACTAGGGAAGAACCACTCACTATGTCTGGCATAGAAAAGAGGCATATCCCCTGCATTGAGTAGAGGATTTATCCCATCTCAAACACTGAGAATTATGAGAATAGGGGGTCATGATTTAGGTATGAGGTTCAGAAGGCTTGCATGAGAGACAATGCATGAAAGTTAGAGGTGAGAGATTGGCTTATGATAACTTTCACCTAATCAGTGATACAAAGCCTTAAAGGGATTAACTGGGTGGTGACTGAGGGCAGGTAGGGTGTAGCTGAGTTTTGTAAACCACTCAAGGCATGCCTTTGGGTTTATATTTTGTCTCTGGTGATTGAAGTTTTCTTTTTGGTTTCTTGCTATTATGACCTGTGCCGCAGTCTCTGGCTGGCCACAAATCACGAGTCACCACACAGCTTGTAGATTCAAACAGCAATTCTTTATTCCCAAACTCACACCGGCCGTCTACAAACATGTTCTGGGGGAATCCACGTTCTCTGCCCAAATCCACTTCTCCACCGGGCTTCTGTCTCCCAAAATATACTGTCTGACCCTAAGAACTCAAGAGGAACTCAGCAGCAGGATACGCCCTATTCTAAAGGGGAAACACCCTAATCTCCTATTATGCTAAACTGCCCTATTCTAAAGGGGGAACACCCTAATCTCCTATTATGCTAAACCACCCTGGTCCTTGAGCAAGGTCACCTTTCAGAAGTCCTTCCACTAGGCAGAAGGGAAGTAAGCTGGCAAGGAGATTGTCATACCTACTTGGCTGATGGCTCCCAGCTGACCTGTCCTGACTTCTTTTTAGTTTTCTCTACATTTTTTAGAGTTGCATTATATTTGTACGTGATGATGGGATTTGCTGCTCCATATTTGTACATGTATACAGTATACAACATAAAGTGGCCAATATCACTCCCCAGCATTTTCTTAGGCCCCTGCTGCCTCCCTCCCACCCCTTGCTCCTTTCCTCTACTGATCTCCTGTCATTCTTAGGACATCCACACCCACTCTTATTTTCCTCTCTAGCTTCTGCCTATGGGAGAAAACACAGGACATTTAACTTCCTGAGTTTGACTTATTTTCCTTAACCTACTGGTGTCTGGTTCCATCCGTTTTCCTGCAAATGACAGTTTCATTTTTCTTTCTAACTAAAACCCCCCTGTGTAAAGATACCACATTTTCTTTGTGCAGTCACCTGTTGATGGAAACCAAGGCTGGTTCCATAGTTTAGCTATTGTGAATTGTGCTTCCATAAACATGGGTATGCCTGTGTCACCACAGTACAATTACTTAATTCTTCTGCAAACAGGAACCAAATGCATGTTGAAACATCCTGGGAGGACTGGGAATTCCCAAGCTGGCATCTCAGTGGTGAGGAATGCCTCAAACCCTACCTTGATAGTGAGGATACAGAGAGACTCCTCCCTGATGTCTTCCTAAGGGACCTGGAGGGAGAGGACAAGTTGTACCAATACCCTTGCTGACATCACATGGCATGTGGATTAGTGTAACTTTGCCCACATGAATGACTAATTGAGAATCACTAAACCAATTGTTAGTTTCTTCAAAAATGCTCTATAGCTAGGTTGTTGATCTCTGAAAGTTAACTGCATTTAGACATATGGTGTTAAAAGAGGAAAATTCAATCAAGATAATTGTGTGGACTCCATTGCAATATGATCAGTACCCTCACAACAGAAGGAGTTTGGGGAAGGGTTGGGAGCAGGAAGACCATGTAGAGACACAGGACGGCCAGCCTGTACAAGGCAGGAACAGAAGTCTCAGAAGAAACAAGCCCTGCAGACATGTTGATCTGACACTCCTAGCCTCCAGAATCATGAGAAAATCAGTTTGTTTTTAAAGCCACCCTGTCTCTGTCTTACTGTTATGAAAGTTAGGAAACTCTTATGAAAGCCCATTCAAACTTGGTGAACTAACACAACATTCTTAGCAGCAGGCATACTAATCTTTTGAAAATATGGATGAAATTAGAAGGTGATTTTCAACAATTTTGAGAAGAAAAATTTTGTGGATCATAAAATTATGGCTTATTTAGAAAAATATGTCAGATTCTAAATACTTTGAAAGCCAACAGGAGTGGTGATTCTGAGTTTAGTCATGGATGGACACCACAGTCAAGGGTTCTCAGATGCAGCTGAAGAAAAGACACATACAAGCATTCCCCTGCTACAGGGGCTGGAGGACAAAAGTGGGAAATGGTGTAGCAAACACCAGATGAGCTTGATGAATGTGTGTTGAAGTGAGTAAGAACATAACAAGTTGAGCAGTGATAAGAAAATGAGAATGGAGTTTGGGAGGTGGGTTCAGTGCACTGGAGGATCCTGAATGGTAGGGTCTGGGAAAGGAGAGTGAGCTTGACAGATGAGAAGGAAGACCGTGCCCTGACAGGTAGGGCTTGTGCTCTTTAACAGCAGAGGCACTATCGCAAGTCAGCTTAGAGGTTGTGTTGGTGTGTTCAAAGACATTGCGCTCAGCTAAAAGGGAAAAAAAGGGAAATGCTGTCGTATTTTCCAGTTGGATAAATTCATCATCTAATGAAGACCATGTGAATCTCTGTTTAGGTAATTTTTAAATTATGAATTGCTCTTTAATCAACAGGATTATGATAATAACCCAATATTGGAAAAATTGTAATCATATTTAGTAAATTATTGGTGCTTTTTTTGTTTTGTTTTTTGTTTCTTTGTTTTTCATTGGGATAGAACTCAGGGAAATCATGTCATGGAGCTACATTCCAGCACTCTATTTTTTATTTTTATTTTTCATATTTGGAGAGCAGGGATTGAACACAGGGATGCTTAACCCCTGAATCCCATCCCCATCCCAGCCTATTTTGTGATTTTTTTTTTTTTTTACTGTATTTTGAGACAGAATCTCACTTAGTAGTTTAGAGCCTGGCTGTTTCTGAGGATGACATTGAACTTTGGTCTTCCTGCCTCAGCCCCCTGGGTGGCTGGTCTTTCAGGTGTGCATCATGCACCTGGATTGTTCTCTTTTTTCAGTGGAGGCACAATCATGTGTGTGAATTTTAGTCTTCATAATAAAAATTGTAATTCCTCCACAAAATTTATGATATGTTGATGGATACACTACAATTTATAAATATCTGTATCATATGTATGGATCTATAATTAAAAACAGATATCACAGCTGATGATGGATGGATATTGAACAGGATTTCAAAGGTTTCAACTAGCACATTAGCAAATGACCAGACTAATCAAATAGATTTCATCCTGATCCCAGTCATCATCTATGAGCATCATTTCTGATCATCCTTAATATAAATTAATGGGACCAGCCCTGGCACTCCCACTAGGACCCAGTACTTAAGCTGATTTGGATAAATGGAAGTATAAGGGCTGGGTTGGCAGGATGGTGCCATTGATTCCTCAAAATGGAAATCAACTTGAGTTGATTCAGGCTTTCATAATAGAGATCCTGACTTGACTGCTCCTAAATCCAGGAAGAATACATCTACCTCATGGGTGAGGGAGGGTTGGCAGGGAGTGAGACTCCAAGGGGACACAATTTAACTTAGAGAACCACTGCTAACAAATAGAGTGAAATCTGAGAAATTCCACAATGTTTCCCTAGAAGTGGAAACCAAAGTCTGCATGTTGGTTTAAAAAGTGTTATTTCTTCAAAATCTAAGAGCATTTTAAAACTCTAGATCCTTTATTGGGCAATTCACATGTGAAAATCAAGGTTCTCCAAATATATGTAAATGCATATATGGAGGTTTAATTCCTTCATTTTTGTTAGCGATCACGTTCACATTTTTGTGAATTTTGACCTTGGAATATGAACAGAGTACTGCAACTAAAACTCTTGGGCAATCTGAATTTTCCCAGTGTTAGCACTGCATTTTAGACAAAAGAATGTCTAGGATTTCATGAGAGAGGAGTCAGGATGTCTTCTAAATGTACTGAATATCATGATTTTTCTTCTTCATCCACAGTATTTTCTGCAAATTGTTTGGACTGTGTGAGTGAAGAGCAAGATTGCAGAAAGCAAAACCATGGCTAACAATCCATCGGTGGGTGAGCAGTGAATGGCTTTTCTATTGAAATTTTCCCCTATTGACAGAGATGCCAAGTCTTCAGTGCAAGCAGGAGTTACTCCTGTACCCCACAACTCTGCAGCTGTCATCATGGGTCAGGAACTCATCAGCAGGCAGCTGATATCCTTCCTGTTAGGGCACCACTATACCATGGTACCATTCCTGGCTGTGTACTTCCAGAAGGAATGGGACATATTGAATCTCACATTCTACCTATGACTTCATTTGAAATAATTGCTGATTAATGATGCTACTTATTGCAATGATGTTTGGATTGTGGTGAATTCAGGTGAGGGAAATGAGTGAGGAGTAGAACCTCACAGCCCAACATGGAGGCAGATATTCCAGAAGCTGAATTCTGTTGACCCAATGCCACAGGCACTCAAGTAATACTAAGAAAAAATAAACAACCTAGGCTAGAGAAGGCATAAGAAATCATTTCTTTTTTGCAATTTTAAACTTAGAGTTTTATGTAATAAATTTCAACTTTTTTAAAAAAAGAGAGAGAGAATTTTAATATTTATTTTTTAGTTATCAGCGGACACAACATCTTTGTTTCTATGTGGTGCTGAGGATCGAACCCCAGCTGCACGCATGCCAGGCGAGCATGCTACCGCTTGAGCCACACCCCCAGCCCAAATTTCAACTTTTGATAATCCTCCTGGAAAAAAAAAACCTAAATTAATCAAGATCATTTTTATTCCCAATGTTGTTACAACTTACTGATAAAATATTCCTTCATATTTTATACTGGAAGTTGTTTACACCAAGGTATGTTAACTTAATTGATGTTTGTCATTTAAATATACTAGTAAATCACATAGTAGATGAAGCAAATTTTTTGAAGAACTGGATACATGAAAACTAATAAAGAAATACAGAAATGAGATCAAGATATCAGAGAGATATTGAAAAGTAGTCTTTGGAGCTCAAGAGAGAATTGAGGATGGGAGTTGTAGTAAGGGATGGTTGCTGGGATTCTGCCTCAGAGTTCAAGTCTCAGAGACTTTGCGTTGTGCTGCTCAAATGTCTGTCCTTAACCTTATTCTGACCTCCTTGGTCACATTGAGAAGAGTGACTCTTCCTACTGACACCAAGTTACATGGAGTTTGCTCAGTTCTCAAAAATTCTGAAGATTGGTTCAACAATGACTGCATTGTTCTGGTTATAGGGTTATAGTTTAAACATGTTTTGAAGATATAAAGAAATTCATTGGCTGTTTAAACACTCACATTACTAAATATTTTACTGATGAGAGATATTAGATACCTCTTTGTGAAAATGACTATTTTATACATAACCAATTTTCAAGATGACAAATTAATGTTAAGGTTGGCCTGGTGATAATTCTGGAAAGTTATTTAAATAAATGGGGATTTAAATTGTAGTTGAAAAGATTCAAGTGAAAATTTTATAATAGCCTGATTGAAAGTTATTCTTACCAGTTCTTAATTTTTTTCTCATATTTCATGATTCTCTATCATTCCACATTCCTTTATTATAAATTCTATGAATTCAATGTATGTACATTCTGGGTTTCTGAAAGTAAGAATGTTGGAAGCTGAAAATGAATAGGCTGGTGCTTTAACAGTTTGATCTCTTGCACACCTAGTTTCCCCTCTGCCTCATGCTGTCCTCTGAACCCTTCTTTTGTGAAATTGATCTCCTTGCTCTTTCTAAACTAGCTTGTCAATACCGTTCTAGGAATTGGTGACCATTGAAGATGTAAGCATAAGTTTCACCCAAGAAGAGTGGGCCATGCTGGACCCATCTCAGAAAATGCTACACCGATCAGTGATGCTGGAAATCATTAATCATCTGGTATCAGTTGGTAAGTCCATTAATGATATATATGAAAGATATGAGGGTATACCTATTTCTTCAATAACAGTATCTGGAATAGCCTCTCTCTATTCAATTCCAATCTCTGTCCTGACTTTCTCATAGAACTTATAATTACATGCAAGAAAGCTGCTCTTATTGATTACTTTAATTACAATTTATTTTACATCACACTACAATATAGTCCACACCATAATGTTATGTATCCATTAAAGTTAAATTATACATACACCTAATATTTATAAATAATTATATTGTCACTGTGCTGGAGGATTGAATACCAAAACAAGAGAATTCTGAACATTTTTGTGTGATTATTTGGATTCCATTTGAAAGTAATGTTTAGTGGAGAGATGAAGTGCCTGAAAGAACTGCTGATTTGGCATTCTTTGAATGTCATTGTGAGCATGGGTGCCTTCAGTCCTCCCTGGTATGGGAGCTTTCCTCTTTTATTCAACTGCAGTGAGTGAACTTCAGAATTTTCTCTGCTAAATACTTTCTCCCAGTGCCTTAGTTCTCTATTGTTGTTAACTCATCTTCTTGGCCTTGTCACTAATGCACATTTCTTGGTAGAAATGCTAAAATCCAGTGGCTTTTTTTTTTACCATGCATAGGGTATCTGTTCTGCAAATCAGATGTGACTTTGTATCTGGAGGAAGGAAAAATCCTGTGGATGGAAGAAGGGACAGGATTTCTCCCAAGGCAGAGTGCAGGTAAGAGACAGAGACATTTGTTATTCTACAGAGATGGTTGCCTAGCCAGTGATTGAGCTTGGAAATATAAACTGACATAGCTGTGAAATTAATGTGGTTGTCTAAAATATAGTAGGGTACCATGGGACAAAATTTCTAATGTATGACGTAGCTTCTTTACATCTAAATTCAAAATGTTTCCTCTATATTTATGTTTTCATTACGGGGAAAACCTGTTAGTGTGTTTTTTAGGTCAATTTTCATGTCTCTTTTTCAGATTTTCTTCTTTAAATTTTTTTCTCCATTACTTTTTTAACAATAATTCTATCATGATGTTTTTTATGATTCCCAGTGTTCTATTTTTCCAAGATATATATTTTTTTATCTAAGCCATATCGTCCATGAAAGAGTCAATGATGAAAAAAGACGTTCTCATGAGATTGTTGACTTTCAACTTTGTGTCTCTGAATTTCATGCTACCAATTTGTATTTCCAACTCTTCTAGGGATGGAAAATGAATATCAAAAACATGAAATGATATGCAGAGCACTTTTGAAAAGAAAGGCTACACCCATCAACAGGTCAATGGTAAGTTTCAAGAATGGGAACACTAATTATGTAAGTTAAAACCTGTCTGTGGAATAAATGAGTGACTGAGTACAATTTGATGGCTGTCATTATGTTGGGAATACACAACTTCTGTGTCAAAACATCTGTATAGCTTGCATTCTGGGAGAAATTAAAAAGATTCCAAATGTACAAGCATTTCTCATGTAGCTATTTGAAATATTGAAGACCATTAAGTTAATCAGAGCCCCTTTAAATAAAATACTAGTAAATGAAAAATACTTGGCTCACCTGGGAATTATCTACAATGTTCACAAAATTAAAAGTAAGAAGATTTTCATTTTCATATTGCAATTGATTGTTCTAAGATTCTTATATAGAAAAATTAAGTTTATATGGAGACATTGTTAAGAAATGTTCATCTTCTTTCCAAAACAGGAATCTCATTTTAAAGAGGATTCCTTGGAATGGAGAAAAGCAAGGAACCACTGGGACAACAAACACTGTACAATATCCCTTGCTGACAATTTGTATCTTGATGAAAACAAGAAAAATGATTGTGTCTCATGTGAAGGGCAAGAATATTTGAAAGGACATAGGAACTGTTTACAACCTAGAAAATGCAACAAGAGTGACTCTGGAGAGATACAATATGAACGTCATCCATGTAGCAAATCCTTTATTCAAACCTCTGATCTAAGCAGACTCAATGAAACTAGAACAGGGGAAAAGAATTGTGAATATAATTTTTCTGAGAAAGTCTTCAGTTACTGCTCTAAGCATAGACAACATGAGAGAACCCAAACAGGTGATAAACAAAATGAATGCCACATGTGTGGGAAAGCCTGCAGGAAGTCTTACAACCTTAAAATGCATGAGAAAGTCCATACTGGAGAGAAACTATACACATGTCATCGGTATGGGAAAGCTTTTTGTAAGTTATACAACCTTCAAATGCATGATAAAATCCACACAGGAGAGAAACCATACAAATGCCATGTGTGTGGGAAAGCCTTCAGCAAATCAGTTCACCTTCGTCGTCATCAGATAACCCACACGGGAGAGAAACCATACCAATGTCAATTGTGTGGGAAATCCTTTGGTCAATCATGCTACCTTAGAATACATGCAAGGATCCACACTGGAGAGAAACCATACAAATGCCATCTGTGTGGGAAAGCCTTCAGCAAATCAGTTCACCTTCGTCGTCATCAGATAACCCACACGGGCGAGAAACCATACCAATGTCAATTGTGTGGGAAATCCTTTGGTCAATCATGCTACCTTAGAATACATGCAAGGATCCACACTGGAGAGAAACCATACAATTGCCATGTGTGTGGGAAAGCCTTCAGCAATTCGGTTCACCTTAGTCGTCATCAGATAATCCACACGGGAGAGAAACCATATCAATGTCAATTATGTGAGAAATCCTTTAGTCAAAAAAGGTACCTTAAACTTCATCAGAGAACACACACTGGAGAGAAACCCTATCAATGCGACCTGTGTGAAAAATCCTTCAGTCATTCTTCTTGCCTTAAACCACATCAGAGAATCCACACTGGTGAGAAACCATTTGTATGTGGTGTATGTGGGAAAGCCTTCCGTCTATCATCTGGCCTTAGACAACATGAGAAAACACACATTGGAGACAAACAATACAAATGTCACCTATGTGGAAAAGCTTTCAGTACATGCTCTGGCCTGAAACACCATGAGAAAACACATACTGGAGAGAAACCATACAAATGCCCTGTGTGTGGGAAAGCCTTCAGTCGATCATCTGGTCTCAGAGTTCATGAGAGAAAACACACTGCAGAAAAATAACATGCATGCCACCTGTGTGGCATACTCCTTGGCCATCACCCTAGTATGGAAAAATGAAACATGACTTGCCTTGGAGAGTGGCCATTGGAATGTTGCCTCTGTAGAAAGGCCTCTCTTTAAGACCCTAACCTTAGAAAAATCGAGCCAGCTCAATGGAGAGAAATCTCAGGAGTGGCATCTATGTGGGAAAGGCTTCAGTCAATCGTACTACCTTAGAATGCACAAGAAAATGTGCAAGAAGTCAATCGTAGGAATGTCAGCTGTTTGGGAGGTCCTGCCAATGTTCTGCATGTAGGAACCCATGATGGAGACAAACTTGAGTTTCTGTAGCATATATTCTAACCTGCTATTACAAGATATAATAACTAAAATTTTTTTCTCTGTAGTTCACATATTTTTGCTCCTACTCATATTTTTTCCTACTTCCAAATTTGAAAATTATTTGATTCTTAACCTAGCTTCTTTCTTAGAAATATGTTAAGTTATAAATGTTCATCTGAGTGCTCTTTTAGGCCAGAAATTCTAGTATTTGAAGCTTTTATTATCACTTCTTTCAAAGCACTGTTTATTTCCTTCTCTCGTTCCTTCTTCCTTGACCTGTGAGGTATGTATAGATGTTCCATTTTGTGTTGAAGGACCTGAAGTGTGGAGATGGGATTCTATAGATCTTAAGGTGATTGATTTCTAATATAATCAATTATGCATTAAATAATCTGCATGATTTTAACTTTTTTAAAAGAAAATGGAAATGCTTAAAATTTAAAATATAAGATTGTATTAGTTACGTACATGTCAAAACTATCAAATTGCATGCTTCCAATATGTGCATTTTATTGCACTTCAATTTTACCTCAATAAAGCCATGAAAAAAAAATGTGAAGAAGTGTTCAATTGTACTTGTGAAATCTAAATCTGAGCACCCCATAATTGAAGAACACCCTTTAATTAGTATGAAAAATTTGAAGTAATTTGAATTCTCTCTTGACATACACAAGTCCCTGTAAAATAAACCATATGAATAATGTTTGATTCAAAAGGTCATAATAAGTGATCTTTCTTAAATGACATATGCTTATTTTAAACCCTGTCAAGAAAAGAATGTAGTAACCTACAATTTCAACTCTCAGCTTTCAACCAACCAGAGTGTTTGACAGGAAAGTCATATTGACACTATCCAGGTCCTAGACAGGGTTTCCTCAATCCTGTGTACGTTCAGACCATACCCCACCCCCTTGTATTCCTCAGGAACTTCTTGAGCTTCATTCACATTGGTTCCCTTGTGTCCACTGGGGGAACTTTTCAGAATTAAACAATTTTGGAAAAAAAATTTGCATTTTCAAGGACTTCACATTCAAATTTAATGTTCTCTCATCTCTCCATTTAATCTGGTATTTGCAAAGGTGAAGCAAGTTGAATGATTGAATTTACATTATTAAGTGACAGTTGTACTCCTATTACTCAGATCAACAATAATTAAAACAGAAAAAACACAATTTTAACGTGAGAGACATAATGAAACAAAAAGTTTGGTTTGCAATTTGTTGCATTTAATGATAATTTCCCCATGTTCTTTGAACAAGAAAACCAATATTAATTGGTGCTGGCATTTGTTTAATATGTAGAAAGTCTTGATTATACCACCAAGGAGATATATTTGGTAGGTTTTTTTTTTCTTTTTTCCTGGTTTTCACCAACCTCAGAATCAACTGGATTTAGAAGATACAGATGAAATTTGTTTCACATGATTCTCTTTCTCAGCCTGTTCTCCATCTCTTTCATGTGTGTCATTTAAATCTTGTTTGGATTTTGAATTTATGTTGTGACCTGTTAGAGGGAGAAAGGGAAATTTTCTGTGCTTCTTTTCTAGTTATGTTCAGCACATTGCCAGAAACTTAGTGACAACACCAATAAAATTCATTAAGTCAGAGACTCATAGGTCAGAACTCCAAGTCAGAGAAGGTTGGATCCTCTGGAAGACTGTCACAGGACCTCATGCAGGTGCTGGCTGCATCATGGTCTCCGTGGGTCCTGTTGATTATCTCTCTCTCAGTCTTTGGGGAGGGTGCAGTTCCATGGGGTGTAGGGCTGTGGACCTGAATTTTGACACCCTGAGTTTTGTTCCTCTCATATGTCTCCTTATATTCTGTGAGAATTTGCAGATTTGGGTATGTTTGTGTTTGTTGCAGTGTTTGATTCTTTGGGCTGGCTAGACAAGCACTATACCACTGCACTGTATCCCAGGCCCACAGTTGCTTCTTCTGTGCCTGAAGGAGACCTGTTCAGAGTTTGGTGCTGTCTGAAAACCTCCTAACACAAGTAATAGATTCATGTTACACCACTCAGCTTTTCAGGTTCTCTCAGGTGCCTTCCCTTTGATTAGCTCACAGTGCCTCTAATTGCATGAATAAACTACCCCCCTCATTGCCAGTTTTTGTGGCTGTGAATAAAATATGTGACAAGAACAACTTATAGAACAAGCATTTTTTTTTTTGGACTCAGTTTTAGAGTTTCAGTCCATGGCCACCTGACTGCAATGCTTTAGGCCTAAGGTGAGGCAGAACATCCTGGCACAGGGGCATGAGAAAGAAAAGATACTCTGCTAATGGCAACCAGGAGCAGAGAGAGTGAGGAGCCAGGGATGAGGTGCTTATTCCCCAAGGGCATTAGGGGACTATTTCCTCAAGCTCTGGCCCAATTTCCAGCAGTTTCCCTCCAGTAGCCCATTCAAATCATTGGTCAATCAATTCACTGATCAGGTCAAATCCATCTCTCCTAATGTAATTATCTCAACTACAAAATTTTGGAATATTTTTAGATTTTTAATATCAGACTTCCAGGAGACCTCATTTCCAAGCCATAGTCATGGACGAGAGAGCAGGGTGAGGACAATGATGGTGACTGAGAGCCACAGTGAGCCTCATGAGACAGGAGAGAACCTTGAAGATGAAGCCTTGGGTGTCAGATCCTTCTTAGGCAGTAATTCCACCTTTGGATATAATTTGGAAAAACTAGTCATTCAATATCAGGTCACATCCTACCCAGGGGCTGGGACATCCTTTTTGTCCAAATTGACACAACCCCCAATCACTCTGACAACCAAAGCATTATGAGTCTCAAAAATAAAATAAAATGAAGGCTCACTGGTAGCTATTCAATGAATCACAAACCCACTGAAGAGTAGGACATTGAGGCAGAAACAGAAGAACTCATTTCCTTAACAATTTCCTTAACACTCTAGCTAGGTGCACAAGGGTAAGCCTATAATCCCAGAGACTCCAGAGCCTCAGGCAGAAACTTCACAATTTGAAAGCCAGCTTCTGCAATATGGTGAGGCCCTAAGCAACATAGAGAGCCCCTACCTAAAAAAGAAAGAAAGAAAAAATACAAAGGGCCAACAAACACTTGAAAAGTGTGCTGAATATCACTAGTTTTCAAGGAATGCAATGATAACCAGATGAAAGAAATAAAAATATAACAAATGTTGGCAAGGATATAGAAGGTTTGTGAGTTAAAGCTCATAGTTGTAAGGTCACATACAATGATCAATAACATATCTATTTGTTAATGAATTGGAAACAGTTCAATTTAAACATGTGTTTGTATGCACATGCACGCATATGTGTGCATGCAAACAAATTTTGAAGAGGGCCCACAAAGCCTGGGATTCTATACTTTTTGGTATGTCTGATGTGTAGATTAGGAATGTTTGAGGTTCTGGCCATTCAATTTCTATTTTGTAGACTGTTTGCTTTTTATAGCAGGATCTAGAAAGTGCAATGCCAACCTCTCTGTGCAAGAGAAGTTTCACCCTCATGTGGCCAATTCCATTTTGACTTGCTGTTGGCAATGGTGACAGACCAATGTGTGGACTCACCTCCTGGCCCTTCATAGAACCAGCCTCTGGGCAGTGTTGGAAGAGGGATGAGCCTTTGCTTTCATACGACAGGTTTTCTTGCCATTTTTGCACAGATTATTTCACCTAAACAGATGCCCTCTGGTTCCACCCACATCTCCATACCAGTAATGATTTGTACATTTCAAAATAGATAGAATAGGGACTTTGGATGTTCTCACACAACTACAAGGTATCACTGAGGAAGTAGATTTATTCAAATGAACAGAGGTGTGGAAATATCAGGTGGTACTCTGCAGAGATACACAATTATTCTATCAAGTAACAGGAAAAAGAAACAAATATAGAGGTGGTATGTAAGTTCCCTTCTCTTTATTTACTTTCAACTTATTTTATTTTACACTTTTGTGTGGTATTTCATACTTGGATCAACTCAGTAATTTCCAGAACATTTTAATATTCAACTCACAGTTATCTTTATTCTCTGAAATACTGTTTTAAATTTCAAATTCTGATATTATATGTATGATTTTGGAGTCTATTGCTAAGTATTTATGTCATATCTCAATAATATAATTTGTAAATTGTGTACTTGGGAAACATATGTAATTTGTTTCTATTCATTATGCCGCAGTCTGGCTGGGCACAATTCAGGAGCCATTTGTCAAAAGAAAGAAACTTTATTTTCAGAACCACACACGCCAAACAAAACAGCTCCTGAGGAAAAAACCCTCAGAGCCCAACTGCCACCACTGTCTCCCCACAAGCCACACTCTCCAACCACCAGCCTCTTCCTCCCACAATCCTCCTGCTCTTGAGGCCGATTGGCTGGGTCGCATGGGCAGAGCCAAAAAAGTCCCCCAATGAGCAGCTCCGTGGCCTGAAAGGGCATGGAAACAGCCCAATGAGCTTCACCGCAGAGGAGCCAATCAGCTAGATGTTGCTGGTGCAGGGAAACAGCCCAATGAGCTTCACCACAGAGGAGCCAATCAGCTAGATGTTGCTGGGGCCGCTGTGAGCCAATAATCAGCTGGCAGTCTGAAAGTTTGCTGTGGGCCCCTTCAGCTGTGGCTCTTAAGCCAATCATCAGCTGGCAGTCTGAAAGTTTGCTGGGGCCCCTTCGGCTGTGGCTCTCAACATCTCCCCCTCTCTGTTTAAACAACAAGCATGTGGCTTAGGGACCGTGCCTGCCTTAGGTTGTCCAATAGTACATATGGTCCTTACCCATTATTGGATGAGCTGACCTCAAGGCGTCAGCCTCCTGTCTTAGGTTGGTACCATTGTAATTGGATCTTACCCGTCACTGACTACCAGTCCAGTATACAGCCACACCTGTGTAGAGGTCTTCGTACCAGCCGGGGGGTGAGGTTCTTTGCCTCACCTCTGTTGGCCCCCAAATTTTAGCTGGATGATCATGACAAGCAGAAGGGAGGAAGATACACCAAGCTAATTAATTTTAGCTGAACGATCATGACAAGCAGAAGGGAGGAAGATACACCAAGCCAATTGATGGCTCCTTTTGGGAAAATTGTACTACCGATGACACCATCAGCATAAATACCCCAACACTACCAGAAGTCGCTGCACCAACAGATAGTTCACAATGCATACAAGTGAGTTCACAATGCATACAAGTGATACATAGTCCAGGCAAATTCTGCAAGCAGTTCAGTGATGGCTATTGCAGAAGCTGTAGATTGGTTTTATCTTTGTCTTCATGCACTGGGATGAAGATAGGAATTCTGACAATAATGGCTAAAGAAAAAATTATGTAACATTCCAGAAGGCACTAAAAGAAAACAATTTTCTAAATAATTTACATTATCTTTAAGAGAATTATTAAATTATAATGAAAAGGAAAGGTGAAAGTGTTGCGACCCCTTGCCCGCAAGGAAGACGCAACTCAGGAATCTTCTTTCAGCAGTTTATTCAGGCCTTGATTTAAGTATCTCTTAGTGACTCACTTTCTTTCTTCTTTTTCCCTCTGAGGGCCCAAGCACAGCCTAATAAAGCCTCCCACGTACCAATCTTAAGCTGCCGCGTGGGTCTTTCTTATAGGGTGGCAAGAGATAGCGTGCCAACTCTCCACAAAGGAATTTGATTTATCACAGGCCACAGTGGAAGCCGGCGCCATCTTCTAATGGCGGCCACAATTTATAACAATGGCTTACTACAGTTCCCCCTTCTAATTTATAAAACAATGCAGGCGAAAGTAGAGGTCCTATCCTACTGTGCAGAAGTGGCTGCAATGTATGGTTCAGTCCTAAGGAGGGCCCTTCCCCAGACCTGACCCCATATCAGCCGACGCCTTTTTTCGTAGGGCGGGGGTGTGGACGTCAAACCCGCATGCAATAGGACATGCTTTCCTTGAGGTCCGTTGAAGGATCACTCAAGTGCAGTGCTTTGCCTCGCATCCTGCATCGTGATGAAGGTGGACGAAGGGGGACAGCTGAGGCTGTTCTGTGGCTGTACACAACGACAAACGAGTTGACAGCACCCTGAAAGAAAGGCACGGACTTTAAGGCGATAGAGAAGTATTAGTGTGGAAACCCACCTGCGTGCAATGGCAGCAAGACCGGCAGAGTGCAAGGGCTTTCCAACACTAAGAGAATAACGAGGAAAGACATGCCGATCCCAGTGCAATGTTATAATAACTTGGGGTGCAACGGCCATGTCAAAGATTTACTGTTTAAGCTGCGCAAGCCAGACTTGAGGTGAATTGCCACTTTCTAAAGCTGCAAGAGCTTGGATGATCATAGCCTTATCGTGAGCATTGCGGGCCTTGAGGCGACAGAGAAACCACAAACAGAGAAACATACCAAAGCAACACATTGCACCAAAAATGCTTACCCCCACCCACTCTTTAAAAAAGGAAAAAGCAGAAGATATCCAATCGGTGAATTGACCCAAAGTCACGGGATCAACACGGGTGTTATTCAAGACAGCTATCTGGGTTAGTTGAGACTGGATCATGTCTTCCGCTTCCATGGACCAATTTCCCGCCAAATATTCGCCAATGATGCGGGAAGCATTCCTGGAATCATTAAATCTGACAGAGGTTATGCATAAATGTGCACGTTGGTCAACACAACCCAAAAGTACTAAGTCAGCCAATTCTTCTACCTGAGCTTGGAGTAAATCTATTCTTTGGTTGGCAGCTAAAATCCCTGACAAAATATGTTGATTAATTGTATTTTGGGATTCAAGTATAGTGGAAGTTTGTTGGACAACTTGATTAATGGTGGCAGCAGTTTGTACTTGATTGGCCATAGCCATTCCGGCCGTAACCGCTGCAGCAGCAGATATCGCCACGGCTGTCACTATAGCCGCTGTGATCCCAAAATCTCTGCGGACTCTAAGTAGCTCAACAATAGGGAATTTATCAGGATCCGCAGTGACCGGGATTGGGACAAAAGTTGGAATTTTCATAACCACTGCTACAGTCCAGGAACCATTCCAACACTCAGATAAGAGACAGGTAGTATGAGAACAATCCAGCATCTCCGATGAGGTGGCCTCAGCCAAAAGGAATAAGAAAGGGGATTGGACACAGACCATTGCAGGAGGCAATGCGGCATTATACAACAGAGAGTTGAATGAAACAGATGTAAGTCTATTACCTTGTTCACTTTCCCTAACAGTACCAGAAATATTAGCCAGCCAACTTTTGGCTCCTAGCAACTGAGCCAATGCAGAAATATTGGCTGAAGCCCCCTTTTCATTGGAAATCAGCCACTGAAACCAGGACCAACCTACTCCTGTAGAGGAGCTGGCACTATAGTTAAAGTTATAAACATACCTCTTAAGAGAGGGGGAAAGAGAGAAACCTTTAGCAACCTGATGTTTCTCCCAAGAATGATCCTGACAAGGCGTAAATGTTGGGGGGAAACCAAGATTAGGGGAACAGTAAGGAGAGGCCTTAAAATGAGTGGCATTATAAATACTACTAGAAGAAGGAGGCACTGGGATTAGTACCTCGGAGATAATAGCCAAGGTAGTTATGTTAAGAGCAGAGCTGCTGTTTGCGGGGGTCCCTGAGCCTGATTGCTTCCCCGAAGCTACTTTGCTCAATACAGCACTGATAATGCTTCCTGAGACCTGATTGGACCGCAATGGTTCCTCCCAGTTAGTCAAATTTTTGGTCTTAAGGCTAATGCAATTAGCGTTTTTAAGGCTGAAACAAAAAACTCCTGTGAGATTGATTAAAAATTCTCTCCATGTCCCCTCTAGGAGAGGCACAGGGAGCAGACATCTCACATGAGGTTGAAAAGAGAGTGGGGAGGACATTAGAATTACCATGAACCGGCATCGGCATTGGCCATGCCCGTTCCACTGCCCACCACCGCATTGGTGTCGCCTGTGCCATCGGCACCAGCACCAGAGCCAGAGCACTTAGCAGAATGAAGATCTTCATCACAGGATTGTTGTGGTATCTCTTATTGCTGGTCAGCTGATGTCGAGACTCTTCTTGTCAAGCGTTCAGGGACCCACAATGGTTCCGTACGATCCTGGGGAAAAACACATACAGATCCTCGTGCCCATGTCAGCACGGGGTCAGGGCCATTCCATTGGCCCGTAAGAACATCCTTCCACTTAACATAGCCAATCACAGAGGGCTGAGGGGACACATGTCTATCGGCCGCAGAGCGACCATGAATATCCAAATTCAAAAAATTAATGGTAAAGAGAGCTAAGGACAGGCGTTCTTTAGGAGTGTGTTCAGCTCCTATTCCCCCTTTTTGTTTTTGTAAAGTTTCCTTTAAGGTGCGATGAGCACGCTCAACAATGCCTTGTCCTTGAGGATTATAAGGCAAACCATGAGTAAGTTGCACTCCCATAGTAGAACAAAAAGCTGTAAATTGTCTGCCAGTATAAGCAGGTCCATTATCAGTCTTAAGGGATGCAGGTGCACCCCATGCTGCCCATGCCTCTAAACAGTGAGTAATGACATTACGTGCCTTTTCTCCCGATAAAGCAGAAGCATGGATAATTCCAGAGCACGTATCAACGGAAACATGCACATACTTAAGGTTACCAAAGTCAGGTATATGTGTCACATCCATTTGCCAAACAACCAATGGCTTTAATCCCCGTGGGTTTACTCCATAATTAGGGGGATGAAGAAATGTGACACAATGGGGACATTGCAATACTATCTGCCGAGCATCCGCTCTTGAAATGGAAAAACGCCTGCGCAGCGTTAATGCATTAACATGGAAGTTTTGGTGAAACAACTTAGCCCTCTCTAAGGAGGAAGCCAAGCATATCAATTGACTTCTAGTGGCTAAGTCCGCACAGGCATTACCTTGGGATAACGGACCAGGAAGAGAGGTGTGAGCCCTGATGTGCATTGGATAAAAAGAAGCAGTGCGGTTAGAGATAAGCTGTTGAAGCTGAGTAAAGTAAACAGACACATTGTGGGCATCACTAATAGTTCCCACGGCCTCCAGGACTTTTAGTGCTTGTACCACATAACTGGAGTCCGAAATAAGATTAAAAGGAAAAGAACACTGTTTAAAAACTTCAATAACAATTTGTAGTTCTACCCATTGTGGATTTCCAGGAGCAAATTGATGCTGGATAGGGGGAGAGTCATTAATTACGTAGGCTCCCATTCCAGACTTGGAACCATCAGTAAAAATGTTAACAGCCCCCTCTGTGTTTGGGCATGGAAAACTCTCCTCGAAACACCCCCACCGTACGGCGGCGGGTCTGGAGGATCATTTTTCTTGAGCTCCTGTTTATTTTTATTCCCTTCTCTCATAGTTAAACTCCCTAGCTGCCGAGACAGTCTCCCGAGCTCCTCCTGTTCATCTTCCTCCTCTTCTGACCCACTTTTGCATGGGAGTGTGCGCAGTGTACTGAGATCTGGATACAAGCGTTTCCTCCCCCGTTTCTCGCTCTGCACATTCCCCTCCTCCTGAAATATTTCACTCCGTGCCAGAGACAATCGCTTCCTCCCCTGTTTCTCGCTCCGCACATTGCCATCCTCCTGAAATACGTCACTGCCTGCCGGAGATAATTGTTTCCTCCCCTGTTTCTCGCTCCGCACATTCCTACCCTCCTGAAATACCTCACTGCCTGCCATTTCTGATCTTTCTTCATGTAACTGCTGTAAAACTTCTTGTCCTTTAGTAAGTGCTTCCTGACATCTGCTATCTGTGAGGCAACTACGAATCATCTTCCAAAGGGGTATCACCCCACCCTCTAATATGCCCTGCTCAGAAGCAAAGTCAAGGTCTGTGCCTAACTTATCCCAGCTAGGCAGTGTAAGACTGCCAGAAAATGCAAACCACGGTGCGATAACATCTGTCTTCTGTAAAAATCTCTGTAAAGTACTACGTTTCACTTTTAGGCCCTTGGAACGTAACAGGTTATCTAGGGCCAGGAGAAGCGGACTTGAAGATACGGCACCCATGACACAACAAAAGACACACAACAAACAAGAGTGAAAGTAAGAGCAAAAGTACACAGTGCAGCTGCAATAAGATTTAATGCTCTCTCTGGCTTTACAGAGGAGCTGCCGCCTTGACAGCGGGTCCTAAATTACCTAGGACTAATCCCCGCTTTAACCGGGGTCCCAATTAACCTGGGACTAATCTCTGCTTTAACCGCAGGTCCTACTTACCTAGGACTAACCGGTGCACCACCCCTGACTGCTGAAAGTTCTGGTTCCCGGGTTTTGGCACCACTTGTCGCGACCCCTTGCCCGCAAGGAAGACGCAACTCAGGAATCTTCTTTCAGCAGTTTATTCAGGCCTTGATTTAAGTATCTCTTAGTGACTCACTTTCTTTCTTCTTTTTCCCTCTGAGGGCCCAAGCACAGCCTAATAAAGCCTCCCACGTACCAATCTTAAGCTGCCGCGTGGGTCTTTCTTATAGGGTGGCAAGAGATAGCGTGCCAACTCTCCACAAAGGAATTTGATTTATCACAGGCCACAGTGGAAGCCGGCGCCATCTTCTAATGGCGGCCACAATTTATAACAATGGCTTACTACATGAAAGTAAACAAACAGATCTGTTAACCTCCTTTTTTGTTCACATATTAAAACAATCCTTAACAGTTGTTTACCTAATTTAAATTAAACCATTTAAATCACGTGAATAAAAAAAATTATTTGGATCCATTTTTTCATGAGCGCTCATCATATATGACATATGGACATAAGTACATTCAAACACAAAACACAAGTGTGCACACATAATACATATGACACATAACATAATAGTAAAGGCCTTATAACTTTTTACAGGTGATATCTCCATTGCAATGTTTAAAAACTCTATAGTCAAAAAATAGAACTGATCAGCAAAACATTAACCTAGGTCTGTATGAGCTCAAAAAAACAAAATATGGGAAAGGGTAATAATAAAATAGATATTGAAAAAAAGCATTCTGGTTCTGTCGCAGATGTAAGAATAACCAAACTGGAGTTCTGGATATCACATCTTCTTTTTGGTCTGTAGAAATCGCTTTAGTTAATCTGTCTGGAATCCAAATCAGCTGCTGCTCTCCCTGTGGAAACACATAAACAGACCCCCGACTCCAGGCAATCACTGGGCCAGGACCTTAGTTAATCTCTCTGGAATCCAAATCGGCTGCTGTTCTCCCTGTGGAAACACACAAACAGACCCCCGACTCCAGATAATTACTGGGTCAGGACCTTTCCATTGTCCTGTTAGAATATCCTTCCAAAGTACCTTGGGCTTATGTACATTTTTTGGACACATATGCCTTTCTGCAGCACTAAGCCCTGATGAATCCAAATTTTAAAAGTTTAGAGTAAAAAGGGTTATTTTAAGTTTATCTTTGGGGAATATATACCCCTTTCCAATTCCTTCTTTTTGCTTTAATAAGTACATTTTAATAGTTTGATGAGCTCTTTCAACTATGCCTTGTCCCTGTGGATTATATGGGATTCCTGTTATATGAGTAATGCCAAATGATGAGCAAAATTGTTTAAAAGAGGTTGAAGTATAACCAGGGGCATTATCTGTTTTTAACTGTTTTGGAACGCCCACAGTGGCAAAATTTTGTAAGCAATGAGCTATAACATCTTTAGTTTTTTCTCCAGCATGAAGGGAGCCCATCAAAAATCCAGAAGAAGTATCAACTGTAACATGCAAATATTTTAATTTTCCAAATTCTGGCAAGTGTGTGACGTCTATCTGCCAAATATGGTTAGGTATCAATCCTCTAGGATTGACTCCAAGATTAACTTGTGGTAAAAAGGTCACACAATTTTGACATTGTTTTATTATTTGTCTAGCTTGTTCCTTAGTTATTTTAAAATGCTTTTGTAAAGTATTAGCATTGACATGGAACTTTTTATGAAAATTTATAGCTTCTTCTAGTGTAGAGAAAATATGTATGTCATGTGTAGTTTTATCTGCTAAATCATTGTCCAAACTAAGGGCTCCAGGCAATCCTGTATGTGCCCTGATATGTCCTATAAAGAATGGATCTTTTCTGTCCCAGATTAGACTTTGTATAGTGGAAAGCAAAAAGAAAACACTAGAGGAAGGGGAAATCCTACCAGCATCTTCAAGGGATACTATAGCATTAACTACATACTGACTATCAGAAAATAAATTAAATACAGAATCTTTAAACATCACAAAAGCTTGTAATACTGCCTTAAGCTCTACCTTTTGAGCTGATTGTTTGGGTACTAAAAATGTAAAAGTTTGATCAGGTGTAACTATTGCTGCTGTACCATTATTTGATCCATCAGTGAATATATTTGGAGCATTCCTGATAGGTGTTTTTTTTTTGTCATATTTGGAAAAATTACAGGATGTGATGACCAAAAAGACAATAAAGGATTAGATGGTAAGTGTTTATCAAATGAAACATTAGATTTGCACATGATTATTGCCCAAGTATTTAACTCATTAGCTAACTCATCAATTTGATTCATAGTATATGGAGTAATCATTTTATTGGGAGAAATTCCAAACACTCCCTTTGCTGCTTTTATTCCTTTGAGTATTAATTGTCCTACAGCCTCAGGATACCTAGTAAGAATAGTGTTAGGAGAATAAGATAAATGTATCCATAATAATGGACCTTCTTGCCAAAATACTCCTGTAGGAATATTTTTTGTTGGTAGTACAATAAATAATAAAGGCAAACTTATATCAATTCTATCAAAATGCATATTTTCCATATATGTTTCAATGATTTTTAATGCCTTTCTTGCTTCAGGCGTTAACATTCGGGGTGAATTTGGATCTGATGGACCTTTTAGGATATCAAATAAAGGTCCCAACTCTCCTGTTGGTATACCTAGATAAGGCCTTATCCAATTTATGTCTCCTAATAACTTTTGAAAGTCATTAAGTGATTTGAGTTGATCTACTCGTATTTGAATTTTTGGTGGACGGACCATGGTTGAGGATAATAGAACTCCTAAATAATTCATTGGAAAATTTAATTGTACTTTATCTATTGCTATCTCTAGATTATAATTTTTTAATAAGTTTGTAAGTGTGGCATAACAAAACAAGCAATGTGTTTTTAGCTTTGTGTGCTAATAATACATCATCCATATAGTGAAATATTTGTAGTTCAGGATTTTGATTTCTAAGTAGCTGGATTGCTTTGTTAACATAAATTTGACACATAGTTGGGCTGTTAGCCATCCCTTGAGGGAGTACTTTCCATTCATATCTCTGATCAGGACCTTCATGATTCAGTGCAGGGATAGTAAATGCTAAATGTGGACTATCCTTAGGATGAATTGGAATTGAAAAAAAACAATCTTTAATATCTGTAACTAAAACATACCAAGTTTTTGGCAATGCAGACAATTGAGGAATCCCTGATTGAGCAGGTCCCATAATAACCATCTCATTATTAATGGCTCTTAAATCTTGCAATAATCTCCATTTACCAGATTTCTTTTTGATGACAAAAATGGGAGTATTATGGGGAGATACAGAAGGTTGTATATGTCCTTCCGCTAATTGTTGTTTGACCAGGTCATGGGCTGCTTTTATCTTTTCTTTAGTCAGGAGCCACTGAGGAACCCATACTGGTCTTTCTGATTTCCAAGTAATTTTTATTGTCTCAGTGGCCCTTTCTGAAAGTCCAACCCATGTCTGTCTGTTCCTTGATCTATTTGTATTGGTGCTGCTATACCTTGTTCTTGTTTTTCTAATCTTTTTCCTTTCCTAAAACCTTGTCTAGTCATAATAGTGGGTGCATTTTGGTTGATGTTATTTGTTAATGTCAAACCTAATTGATCTAGGACATCTCATCCCCATAAATTTATAGGAAGATGATCCAATACATATAGCTGTATAGTTCCTTCACATCCTTCAGGATCCTACAATCTAATACCATTGCACTTCTATGGGGATTAGTCGCCACTCCTAGGACTTGAAACGTTTGAGTGGCTTGTTGTAATGGCCAATGTTTTGGCCATTCTTGATGAGAGATGATGCTAAGGTCTGCACCTGTATCCAGTAGCCCATTAAATTCATGTCCTTGAATATTTAGTTTTAGCATGGGGCGAGAATCTAAATTTAAAGACAGCATAGCCCAGTCTACACCTGGTGGAGCCTAATCCCTTGGAACCTCTTTCTACAGCACGACTGGAAAATTTATCATGTAGGCTTGGTATTATTAGTAACTGTGCTATTCTATCTCCTGGTGAAATTACTGATATACCATTTGGAGAACTGGCTATAATTTTTATTTCACCTTCATAATTGGGATCAATTACCCCAGGACTTATCATAAGTCCTTTTAGAGTAGAAGAGCTGCATCCCAATAATAAGCCTACTGTTCCTTTGGGAAGAGGTCCTTTTACCCCTGTGGGAATGATTTGAACTCCCATCTCTGGAGTTATTACTGCTCTGGTGGAGGCACAGATGTCCAACCCTGCACTCCCTCTGGTTTGTCTGATGAGGGATCTGATGGACAATGTGTCCTGGGCACTACACTGATGTGGTTGCTGGGTTCCTCCAGTGCTCCATATATTTGTGGTTTTGGGCCCCAGAGCATTGGGCCCCCTTGTCCATTTTTTGGCAATGGAGCCCAATGCCTTTCTCCACGATATTGTGGATAAACACGTGGTCCTTGTTCGATTTTTGATAATGGAGTACCCTCTATGGTGGTTTGAGAACGGCATTTATTAGCCCAATGTCTCCCTCTATGGCATCGTGGGCAAATACCCGGTATTCTACTCCTTTGATACCTAGTTTTGTTAAACCCTCCTCCTATGGGGCAATTCCTTTTAAAATGTCCTGTTTGTTCACAATTGTAGCATGTTCTTGGCTTGGCATCTAAAGTCTGTTTTACTGCAGCTGCCACAATTTGCCCTTGTTCATTAATGTCTCTGGCATCTAAAGCCTGTTTTACTGCAGCTGCCATGACTTGCTCTCGTTTATTAATGTCTCTACATAATTTAATATATGTGTTTATATCTTCATGTTTCCATGGTCTAATGATATCTCTGCACCAACGATTCGCTTGGTCATAAGCCAGTTGTTTTATTAATGGCATTGCTTTTTCTGTATTCCCAAAGACTGTAGCTGTTTGAATAAGTTTATCTACAAATTCAGCGTAAGATTCATTAGCTCCTTGTATTATCTTAGATAATTGACCTTGTAAACCTGCATGTCCTTGTAAAGTCTTCCATGCCTTAACTGCATCTACAGCAATTTGCAAATATACACCAGGATCATATGCAATTTATTGCTGCTGATCCTCATAAGGTCCCTTTCCTAACAACATATCTAGATTTCTCTGAGGATAACCAGCTGCTGCATTTTGCCTAGCCTTCTCCTTGCAAAATTCCTCATTGGCAACTTTCCATAACAGGTATTGTCCTCCATTTAGCACAGCTTTACACATATTAGCCCAATCTGCTGGCATCATGTTCAAGTTGGTAATGGATTCGACCAAGCTTACAGTGAAGGGTGCTTGAGGACCATAGGTTGTTACAGCCTCTTTTAACTGCTTCACTGTTTTGAAATTTAAAGCATGGTAAATTCGCTGCCCTCCTACCTCAAATACAGGGCATGTTAATACTTGAGATCCTGTCTCAGAATCCCAACTATTTACTGCGGGAGTTGGGGGCCTCTCAGCATATGAAGGTGGCCTTGTCAGTTGGACACTTACGTCCTCTGGTGATAGAAAGGTGTTAGTAGTAGTCTTCTGTAGAGGTGGTGCTGTTGGTTGGACACTTAAACCCTCTGGTGATAGAAAGGTGTTAGTAGCAGTCTCCTGTTGTAACTTTTCCCCTGATGGCTTTTTCTGCTCTAAACTTCCTTCCTCTGTCTGACTAGCTCAAGAGACCTTCTCTTTTACTTGAATCTTTTCCTCTTTCTGACTAACTTGAGAGACCTTCTCTTTTACTTGAATCTTTATGTCTTTTCCTTCCTCTACCTTTGTCTGAATTGAAGGCTTTGGACTAAGCAAACCAGATACGAACGTCCACAATGGAAATGTGCCAACTGGCAGAGTTCCTGGGCTGTTCTTTTCTATTCTTTTTAAATCTTCACCATGATGGTTCCATTGTGATATACTTAACAACTCCTCCTTAAAAAGCCATGGGCTACATTTTTGTATTGTATCAACGTATGCCCTGACTGTTCTTGATTTTACTGAGATGCCTCCTTTCTCTAACAATTTACTTAACACTCTTTTGGTTTGTTTTTTACTAATTTCTGATCCCATATTTCTACTATAATACAACCCAACAAGATGACGCCAAAGAAAACCGAGACAGAATGAAATAAAAATGGAACAACAAAAATTCATTATAGCCTTTCTATCCTCCTGACATGTGCATCCGTCCTTTCTCCCTATCTGTTCCTCAGATGTAATTAGTTTTTCCTCAGATGTGAGCGGTTTTTCTTCCGTCTCACTCATCTCCAGGGATAGGCAACTTAAAACAAAAATGAAGCAAAACAAAAGAGGAATCTTAAAATGGCTCCCCATCCTCTCACCCGGCCCTCAGGGGCGTGCAGTTTACTTACCCTCAGTCACTCCCCGTGCGAGCCACCAATTGCCGCAGTCTGGCTGGGCACAATTCAGGAGCCACTTCTCAAAAGAAAGAAACTTTATTTTTAGAACCACACAAGCCAAACAAAACAGCTCCTCCGGTAAAAACCCTCAGAGCCTAACTGCCACCACCAGCTTCCCACAAGCCACATTCTCCAAACACCAGCCTCTTCCTCTCACAATCCTCCTGCTCTTGAGGCCCATTGGCTGGGTCGCATGGGTGGAGCCAAAAAAGTCCCCCAATGAGCAGCTCCGTGGCCTGAAAGGGCAGGGAAACAGCCCAATGAGCTTCACTGAAGAGGAGCCAATCAGCTAGATGTTGCTGGGGCTGCTGTGAGCCAATCATCAGCTGGCAGTCTGAAAGTTTGCTGGGGCCCCTTCGGCTGTGGCTCTCAACACATTAAAAAATAATTTGAGGTATTTTCAGGCATATCTAATAGGTGCATCATTCTTTCCCATAAATATTTAAAAAGGAAACATTCTAAGAAAGTTGAATTTTTACTTTTTAATGACCTAATTTATATCACCATTATGTCTGTAATTTCTGTATTTGATTCTATAAATTATTTTACATTGTATTATTACAAATTAAATTAAGGAAATTTGACAGACTTCAGAGGAATTTGTTCACTAAAAATCTAGACCAACTTAAGGAGAAACTATCACCCTAGATACATAGAGTTCCTTTGGGGGCAGTTTGATGGGGTCACCTTTCAAGGCCACACGATAGCACTCCTAATCCTATCAGTGGGACAGAATTACATCATTCTAATGATCTCTGGGATATTTTGAAACTTATCAATTAACATTTCTTTATACCTAAATATTTTGATACATGCACATTTGTAAAGTGAACACAATACATTGTCTAATTGTCACTATAGTGCTTCATCCTCCACCTTGGCTTCTCAAATAAAGAAATAATTGCACATTAACTGGACCTTGGTGGTACACACTTTAATCTCAGGAACTCAGGAGGCTGAGGCAGGAGGGTTGCAATTTGGAGGCCGGCCCTGGGAACTTAGGGAGACCATCAGATCTTAGCAAGACTCTCTCTCAAAATAAAAACTGAAAGGACTGGGGATGTAGCTCAGTGGTAAAGCTTTCCTGGGTTCAATTCTAGCAGCTAGATAAACAAATACATACATAACAAATAAAAATAGTTTCACATAAAATGTTCTCTCCTGTCGAACATACAAAATTAATGAGTTGATCCGAATATGGAATACCACACCCAGTTGTGCCAAAGATATTTGAATTTATAAATCGACTGAAGTGTGAAATAAAGTAAATTGAAAGTAAATAAAGAAAAGGGAAATTGCATACCATCTCTATCTTTGTTTCTTTTTCCTGTTAATTGATAGAATAATTGTGTATATCTGCAGAGTACCACCTGATATTTCCACATCTCTGTTCATTGAGTAAATCTACTTCCTCAATGATACCATGTGATTGTGTGAGAACATCCAAAGTCCCTATTCTATCTGTTTTGAAGTATACAAATCATTACTGTTCTAAGGACGTGGGTGGAACTAGAGGGCATCTGTTTAGGTGAAATAATCTGTGCACAAATGGCAAGAAAGTTTATCATATTAAAGCAAAGATTCAGCACTCTGCCAGCACTGCCCAGGGGCTGGTTCCATGAAGGGCCAGGAGGTGAGTCCACAGATTGATTTCTGTCATCCTTGCCAATAGCAAGTCAAAATGGAATTGGCCACATTAGGGTGAAACTGTTCTTGCACCGATGCCACAGTCTGGCTGGGCACAAATCACGAGCCACTACACAGCTTGTAGATTCAAACAGCAATTCTTTATTCCCCATCTCACACCGGCCCTCTCCAAACATGTTCTGTGGAAATCCACGTTCTCTCTCAAACCCACCTCCTCTGCCTCCCACAAACTCTCTCTGAATCCCGGGAGAGACTCAAGGGGACTCAGGCAGCAGGATATGCCCTATTCCCAGCAGGAATAATCTTAAACCCGGATCCGCCCTGGTCCTTGAGCAAGGTCACCTTACATGCAATGTCACTGCAAAATGTCTAATGCAAGTCCTATTTCCACTAGTCCTTCCACTAAGCAACATGGGGTACGCTGGCAAGGAAATTGTCATACCTACTTGGCTAATGGCCCTCAGCACACCGAAGGTTGGCATTGCACTTTCTAGTTCCTATTGTAAACAGCAAACGGTATGCAAAATAAAAATTGAATGGCCTGAGCCTCAAACATTTCTAATCCACACGTCAGAGATACTAAATACTATAGATGCCCAACGTTTGTTTGGCATTCTTCGAGATTTGGATGCACTCGCACACACATGCGCTTGTGTGCATACAAACACACACGTTTGTATTGAACTGTTTCCAAGTCCTTAACAGATATGTTGTTGATCACCAAGTGACCTCACAACTTTCTCTCGCCATGCACAAAAGTTAACTCAAAGTGGATCAAGGAACTTGATATCAAATCAGAGACATGGCGTCTGATAGAAGAAAAAGTTGGCTATGATCTACATACTGTGGGGTCGGGCTCCAAATTCCTCAATAGGACACCCATAGCACAAGTGTTAATAACTAGAATCAACAAATGGGACTTACTCAAACTAAAAAGTTTTTTCTCAGCAAAAGAAACAATAAGAGAGGTAAATAGGGAGCCTACGTCCTGGGAACAAATCTTTACTCCTCACACTTCAGACAGAGCCCTAATATCCAGAATATACAAAGAACTAAAAAAATTAGACAACAAGATAACAAATAACCCAACCAACAAATGGGCCAAGGGCCTGAACAGAAATTTCTCAGAGGAGGACATACAATCAATCAACAAGTATATGAAAAAATTCTCACCATCTCTAGCAGTCAGAGAAATGCAAATCAAAACCACCCTAAGATACCATCTCACTCCAGTAAAATTGGCAGCCATTAGGAAGTCAAACAACAACAAGTGCTGGCGAGGATGTGGGGAAAAGGGTACTCTTGTACATTGCTGGTGGGACTGCAAATTGGTGCGGCCAATTTGGAAAGCAGTATGGAGATTTCTTGGAAAGCTCGGAATGGAACCACCATTTGATCCAGCTATTCCCCTACTCGGTCTATTCCCTAAAGACCTAAAAAGAGCACACTATAGGGACACTGCTACATCCATGTTCAGAGCAGCACAATTCACAATAGCAAGACTGTGGAACCAACCTAGATGCCCTTCAATAGACGAATGGATAAAAGAATGTGGCATTTATACACAATGGAGTATTACTCTGCATTAAAAAATGACAAAATCATAGAATTTGGAGGGAAATGGATGGCATTAGAGCAGATTATGCTAAGTGAAGCTAGCCAATCCCTTAAAAACAAATGCCAAATGTCTTCTTTGATATAAGGAGAGTAACTAAGAACAGAGTAGGGATGAAGAGCATGAGAAGAAGATGAACATTAAACAGGGATGAGAGGTGGGAGGGAAAGGGAGAGACAAGGGAAATTGCATGTAAATGGAAGGAGACCCTCAGGGGTATACAAAATTACATACAAGAGGAAGTGAGGGGAAAGGAGGAAAAATATAAGGGGGAGATATGAATTACAGTAGAGGGGGTAGAAAGAGAAGAGGGGAGGGGAGGGGGGAGGGGGGATAGTAGAGGATAGGAAAGGCAGCAGAATACAACAGACACCAGAATGGCAATATGTAAATCAATGGTTGTGCAAATGATGTGATTCTGCAATCTGTATATGGGGTAAAAATGGGAGTTCATATCCCACTTGAATCAAAGTGTGAAATATGATATATCAAGAACTATGTAATGTTTTGAACAACTTACAATAAAAATTAATTTTAAAAAAAAGATTTAACTTCTACACATGAAAGTTCTACATCCTTGTCAACATTTGTTACATTTTTATTTCTTTGGTGATATTCATTCTAACTGGTGTGAGCTGGTATCTTTTCTGTTTATCATTGGCATTTCTTGATAACCTAATGATATCAATCACTTTTTTCAAGTGTTTGTTGGGCATTTGTATTTCTTTTGGAGGAAGTGTCTGTTCATTTGCCCATGTTTTTGTGAAGTAACTATGTGGTCTCTTTTCATTTTTTGAGGTAGGGCCACTTATGTTGCTTAGGGCCTCACCATATTGCAGAGGCTGGCTTTCACCTTGGGATTTTCCTACCTTGGGCTCTGGAGTCTCTGGAATTTTAGGCTTCCCTTGGGTGCCTAGCCAGAGGTGGAATTGTTAAGGAAATGAGTTCTTCTGTTTCTGCCTCAATGTCCTGCTCCTCAGTGGGTTTGTTATTCATTGAATAGCTACCAGTGAGCTTTCATTGTATTTTATTTTTGAGGTTCTTGATGCTTTGGTTGTCAGGGTGATTGGGGGTTGTGACAGTTTAGGCAACAAGAATGTCCTAGCCAGTGGATAGGGTGTGACCTGACACTGAAAGATTAGAATTTGCTAAGTTACATCCAGAGGTACAATTGCAGCTGAAGAAGGATCTGATACCCAAGGCTTCATCTATGAGGTGCTCTCCTGTCTGATGAGGCTGCTGTGGCTCTCAGTCACCATCATTGTCCTCACCCTACTCTCTTTCATGACTATGGCTTGGAAATGAGGTCTCCCTCAAAGTCTCATATTAAAAATCTAGAAATGTTCCAAAATTTTGGAGGTGAGATGATTACATTAGGAGACATTGATGTGACCTGATCAGTGAATTGATTGGTCAATAATGTGAATGGGCTACCGGATGGAAACTGTTGGAAGTTGGGCCAGAGCTTGAGGAAATAGTCCCCTAATGCCCTTGGGGAATAAGCCCCTCATCCCTGGCTCCTCACTCTCTCTGCTCCTGGTTGCCATTAGCAGAGTATCTTTTCTCTCTCGTGCCCTTGTGCCAGGATGTTCTGCCTCACCTCAGGCCTAAAGCATTGCAGTCAGGTGGCCATGGACTGAAACTCTAAAACTGAGTCCAAAACAAAATACTTGTTCTATAAGTTGTTCTTGTCATATATTTTGTTCACAGCCACAAAAACTGGCAATGGGGGGATAGTTTATTCATGCAATTACTAATCAAAGGGAAGGCACCTGAGAGAACCTGAAAAGCTGAGTGGTGTAACATGAATCTATTACTTGTGTTGGGAGGTTTGCAGACAGCACCAAACTCTGAACAGGTCTCCTTCAGGCACAGAAGAAGCAACTGTGGGCCTGGGATACAGTGCAGTGGTATAGTGCTTGTCTAGCCAGCCCAAAGAATCAAACACTGCAACAAACACAAACACACCCAAATCTGCAAATTCTCACAAAACATAAGGAGACATATGAGAGGAAACAAAACTCAGGGTGTCAAAATTCAGGTCCACAGCCCTACACCCCAAGGAACTGCACCCTCCCCAAAGACTGAGAGAGAGAGAGAATCAATCACGGAGACCATGATGCAGCCAGCACCTGCATGAGGTCCTGTGACAGGCTTCCAGAGGATCCAACCTGCTCTGACTTGGACTTCTGACCTATGAGTCTATGACTTAATGGATTTTATTGGTGTTGCCACTAAGTTTCTGGCAATGTGCTGCACATAACTAGAAAAGAAGCACAGAGAATTTCCCCTTCTCCCTCCAACAATTCACAACATAAATTCAACATCCAAACAAGAGTTTAATGATTTATATGTAAAAGATGGAGAACAGGTGGAGAAAGAGAATCTGGTGAAACAAATTCCATCTTTATTTTCAAGACACAGTTGATACTGAGGCTGGTAAAACACAGGAAAAAGGGAAAAAAACTACTAAATATATCTCTTTATGTGGCATAATCATGACTTTCTACATATTTTACAAATTCAAGCACAAATTAAAATTTGTTTTCTTGTTCAAAGAACATGGGGGAAATATCAATAAAGGCAACAATTTGCCAACCACACTCTTTGTCTCATTATATCTCTCAGATTAAAACTTTTTTATTCTACTTTTAATTTGGGTGTTGTTTTGTTTTAAATGTGAAATATGCCCACTGCAGAATATTTGGAAAGTGCAAACAAATGTGTAAAGATCATTCTCATTCACCCTGAAAATTTAAAAATAAAAATAAGAGGAGGCTCATGTTTTTTTGTAAACAAAATTTTATTAGTTACTCTGAAGAAAAAGAAAAAAAAAAAAAAGGTCCAGGACCAGATAGTTTCACAGCTGAATTCGAATAGACTTTTAAGGAAGAACTAGTACAAATTCCACTCAGAATATTCCAGGAAACAGAAAGGTATAACTTTAATACCATGTCCAGATATGTAACCTTCAAAGAAAGAAAGCTCCAGACTACTATTCCTCAGGAACAAAGAGGCAAAAGTCCATAACATAAAGTTGTCAAATCACATTCAACCTCACATTAAGCATTGTTCATCACGGTCATGTTGGTTACATTCTGAGTATGAAAGAATGGTCCAACGCAGGCTAATCAACAAAAGTAATATGGTTCATAAATTGAATGTAGGACAAAAATCACGCAAACATCTCAACAGATGCATTAAGTCTTTGACAAAATCTGACATCCATTTGTGATAAAATTTTTGAATAAACTAAAAATACAAGGAACTTAGCATCATAAAGTTTCTACATGACACACACAAAGCCAAAATTATGGTGAGTGGAAAAAACTTGAAAGCATTTCTTTGTAATCAGAAATGATTGAGGATGCCCATTCTCCTCTCCCCACTCCTATTCATGACACTATTTGAAACCTCAGCAACAGCACTCAAGGGATACCACTAGGAAAGAAAGAAGTCAGATTGTTCCTCTTTGCAAATGATATGATATGATATTTTGTTGACAAAATTCTAAAAGCAAATTCACCAAATTAACAGGATTCACATTCAGAGTATACCAATAATGAATCTGTTGCAGAACAATTCCATTCACAGAGCTTTAAAAATAAAATAAAATACTTGGAATGAATCTAAACAAAAGATTGAAATATCTCTACAAGTCAACTCACACACACACACACACACACACACACACAGATACACACAAACACACACACAAAGAAAGAGAGAGAGAAAGAGATCTAAGAAGCATGAGAAGGTGAAAAAAAACTTTCATATTCATAAATAGGTATCATTGATTTTGTTAAAATGGTCAGACTACCCCAAGCATTCTTCAGATTCAATGCAATTCCCATGACAATATCAATGATGTTCTCCTTACAAGGAGAAAAACTAATCCTAAAATTTATGCAGAACAAAAGACCAATAATAGTTAAATAATTCTGACCCTAAAGAGTTAACATGGAGGAATTACAATACCTGACCTCAAGTGTACTACAAAGCCATAGTAACAAACATAGGATATTTCTGGCCTAAAGTTAAACACATGAGCAATGAACCAAAATGGAAGACACAGAGACAAACCTGCATAGTTACAGGTTGCAGGCATCTATTTCTTGACATAGGTGCCACAATCTTGTGTTGGAGGAAAGACAGCATCTTTATCAAATGGTGCTTTGAAAACTGGATACGCATGTTAAAAAAAAAAAAAAAAAAAAACCTAAAAATAGAAAGTTCTCACCCTATACAAAAGTCAACTGCAAATGGATCAAAAAACTTGAAATAGCAGAAACTTTGCACCTGATAGAGTAGATATATATAAAATAATCACTTTTATATATATAGCTCCAGGCAGCAACTTTCTTCACAAGAATCCGGTAGCTCAGAAAACACCACCAAGAATCAACCAATGGAATGGCAAGGAGATAAAATGCTTTTGCACAGTGCCAGAAACAATTAGCATTATGAAGAGAGAACCTTACACCAAAGAAGAAAATCTTGGGCAGCTCCTCTTCCAAAGGAGGATTAATAGCAAGAACATATTTAAAAAAAAAACTCAAAAAACCTACCACTAGCAAAACAACTTATTCAGTAAATGAACCAATGAACTAAATAGACATATTTCAAAAAAATAAGTACAAATGGCCAACTGGTATATGAAAACTTTGTTTAAAATCTTTAGCTAGCAGAGAAATGCAAATCAATGCTATAATGAGATTCTATCTCACTGCAACTAGAATGGCAAACATCAAGAATACAAATACTAGTAAATGCTGGCAAGAATGCAGAAGGAATGAAACACATAAATTTTAGGGTCTGAGTTGTGAAGTCGGAAGTGGGCCTTATTGGATTACATATAGAGGTGACCTGACATTTTTCTCTCACAGCTTTACATGTTCTTATTTTCTTTGGTAGGTATTTAGAATCAGATGACATGCAAGTATTTAGAGAACTGACATTAATGAAAGTGGTGTAGCCTCTGAATTCGTTATTCAACAAATTCTGACATTGCAGAAAGACACAAATGTAAATAGTCTATGTTGATGACATACATAGGTCATGCCACACACAGAAACACACAAGCATTTATGAACACACTAAAAGAATAGTTGTGTTTGACTCTGCATTCCTTGGTATGACTTCTAACAACTTAGACCTTTAACTTCTCTACCAATGTTCTAAATGCTTAAATGGCTTCTACTCATAAATCAATGGTATTTTGGACTCTGCCTTAAAATAATCCAGTTATATACTACCTTCATGGTTTCAGAGAAGACTTATTATGCTGATTGCTTTTGTGATAATTGTACACAATATACAAGTTGCTATCTTGTTTATTATTGTCCTAGCATGATCCCAATTGTCACCTAGACTTCTGGATGCCAGGATGCTGTATACCCTTAATTGCCTATGCCCCACCCGACAGAGAACAAGGACTTTAGGTCACTCTGCCCAACTTCACCCTTTCTCGTGAGGGAAAAGTCAGATTGAATCAGTGCCCAAATACCCGAAGAATGTCAGTAACTGAGTCTTAGCGGGTGGGGATGTCAGTCATTAGTCCGTCATTACTTTAGTAAGCTTCTTTCACCGCTCTGAGACCTGAGCAGAACAATTTTAAGGAGCGAAAGTTTATGTGGGGACTCCCAGTTTCATAGCTCCATTCCTTGAGGCTCAAGATGTGGCTGAATATAATTACAGCAGAGTGTGACAAAGGGAAGCAGCTCACATTACAATCAGAAATCAGAGAGAGACTCCGCCCACCAGTTATGAAATATATACCCCAAAGGCAGGCCCCCAGGGATCCACCTTCTGGGGCCACACCCTCTCGTCTACAGTTACCATCCAGTTAATCCCAGCAGGGGATGAGTTCACAGATTGGGTTAAGGCTCTTATAACCCAATCATTGCTCCTCTTGCATTGTCTCACTCATGAGTTTTGGGGGGCACCGCATGTCCAGACCGAAGCCATGAACGGGAGAAGATAGTGAAGATGACTGGAAACCACAGGCAGCCCCGCCTGACGGGAGAACTCCTGGAAGATAAAGCCTTGGGATGCCCATGCCCCCTCAGCTGTGATTGCGTCCCCTTAAGAAAAACTAGTATTTCAAGATCAGGTCACTCCCTACCCCACGGCCTGGACTCTTCTTGCCACAACTGTCTCAATCTCAAACACCCTGGCAACCAAAGCATCAAGACCCTCAAAAAAGGAAAAAAAAAAAAAAAAGCTCACTGAGGGTTATTCAAAGGACAACAGTTTTGTTTTAATGTTAAAGCATATGATGATCAACAACATATCTCTTTGCTGATGAATTGGAAATAGTTGAATTTAAACTGGTGTGTGTGTGTGTGTGTGTGTGTGTGTGTGTGTGTGTGTGTGAAAACAGATTGACAAGAGTCCCCACAAAGCTTGGGAGTCTATACGATTTAACATCTCTGATGTGTGGATTAGGAATAGTTGAGGCTCTAGCCATGACATTTTTATTCTGTAGACTGTTTCCTTTTGTAGTAGGAACTAGAGAGTGCAGTGCCAACCTCTCTGTGCAAGAGCAGTTTCACTCTCATGCGGCCAATTCCATTCTGACTTCCTATTGGCAAGGGTGACAGAGACCAATGTGTGGACTCACCTCCTGGCCCTTCATGGAACCAGCCCCACCCCGGGGCAGTGCTGGGACACGGCTGAGCCTTTGCTTTAATACAACAGAGTTTCTTGCCATTTTTTTTGCACAGCTTATTCCACTTAGAAGACGTCTTTCAGTTCCACCCCTGTGGCCATGATAGTGATTATTTGTATATTTCAAAATAGGTAGAGTAGGTGCCTTGGTTGTTTTCACCACAATTACATGGTATTTTTGAAGTAGTAGATTTACTTGATGTATACAGGTATGGAAATATCAGATGGTGCTCGGCAAGTATACACAATTATTACATCAATTAATGGGGGAAAAAAAACAAAGACAGAGCTGGCATGTAAATTGCCTTCTCTTTATTTTCATTCAATTTACTTTTTTCACACTTCAGCTCATTTATAAATTTAAATGCCTTTGACACAAAAGTGGGTGATATTCTATAGTTTGATCAACTCTTTAATTTCCAGATATATTATAACTTTCCACCCATATTTCTCTTTATTCTCTAAATTATCTGAACATTATTTTAAACTTAAAAACATTCATATGTACACACACACACACACACACACACACGTATATATGTATAGTTTTTAGAATTTTTCTTTTTCTTTTTTGTCCTGGGGATTGAACCAGAGGGCATTTAACCACTGAGCCACATCTCTAGCCTTTTTTATTTTTTATTTTGTCACAGGTTCTCAGTAAGTTGTTTAGGGCCTCTCTAAGTTGCTGAGGCTGGCTTTGAACTCACCATCCTGCTGCCTCAGCCTCCCAAAATGCTGGGATTACAGGTGTACACCACCATACCTGCTTTTTTGAGCATGTTTTGTGGAAGAGACTATCATTTCTCCAATGTGTATTCTTAGTGCCTTTGCGCAATATAAATAAATAATATCTATATCTACATCTATATCTCTACAAACTTATTCATGAAGTCTGACATTGTGGAAATACACACGAGTTTTAGGTCAAATTTAATGACATGGCATACATTCTAAATACATACATACACATACATTCTAAATTTTACTCTACATGTTGAATCTAAGGTAATATAAGAACATCTGTATAAATTTGATGCTATTTAGTGCTGGCTCTTTCATTGAATATATTCATGATCTTCAAGTATACATATTTTTTTAAATGTAAAGCGACACATTTGGGAATGTCTTACGTAATTTAAAGTTCAGTTACTGGAATCTGTTATCAATAACTTTCCTATGGCATATACATACATATATGTGTGCATGCATATTAAATGTGTGTGTGTGTATAATTTATATTACTCTTTCACACTGGGATGAAATTTTAAATATATTTTTGAAAAGTGAGTAAAGCATTCCTGTTTTTTTAAAGATGAGCACCCTGGAACAAGGAATATTTTTCCACTTTTTCTTACAAAGGAAGTTAAGAGCTCTCTTACCTTTCTGTTTGGTTGTGCTTTATTATGTTAAACTGATATTCAGATAGACTCGGGAAACAATATTGAGAGCTTTGTGAATTGATGATGGGGGTAAAAGTCAGCTTCAAAACTAACACTTTAACTGACTGAGACTTGCCCAAGGCCAGCCTCCCTGGAATATCCAGAGGGTGATAAACTGACAAAGGGCACAGGAAGCTGAGCCAAAACCAAGGGGGACTCAATTTCCTTAAAGACTCCAGCATGCAGTGCCTATGCTTCAGATGTCCAAAGGTGGACCTGGACGGGGCTCTCTGGCAGCTTCCCTGGAACCCCCAGTCAAACTGGAGTGCAGGAGGAGGGCACCTTCCTTCTCCTGAGAAGACCCCCCTGAGAGATTTCCCTTCTCCTTTTCCTGTGCTTTCAATAAGCTCAAGCCTCTACTCTGAGTGACCTGTGGACATGTTTCTGGCATGATGCAGGAACTGGTGAGGAGCATTGCCATGGCTCCTCGGTGTGCAGCAGGCTCATGCCCTTCAGCAGTTCCTCCAAGTCCAACTCCCACCCACCACTGCACACGCACTTGACCTGTCTGTAGTGACCACTGGTACGCTTTCAGGTCAGCACATTTGATCTCCCACATAACAGAGTGAATGTGGTTCTTGTCTTTCTGGGTCTGGCTTGGTTCCACTAACATAGGGCCTTCTACCTTCACACTCATGCTTTAACTGACAGGATTTCATGTTGGCATGGCTGAATGCTGCTCCATTGTGTGTACAGACCACATCTTCTCTATCCAGTCCTCTGTCAATAGGCAGCACCTGATTCTGTGTCTTAGCTCCTGGGAACAGAGCTGCGAGAAACGAGGCTCAGCAGATATCTGCTTGATATGCTGTTATCAGTTCCTATGGATACACGTCCAGAAGTGGGATACCTGCATCGCATGGTATACCTATTTTTAGATTTTTCAGGAAACTCAATGCTGTCTGCCATAACGTGTGAATTAATTTATATTCCCACCAAGAGTAAATGTGATTTCCTCTCTTCCACATCCTCAGTGAAGAGACAACCTAGATAATGGTAGAAAGTAGTTGCAAATATTCATATGACCTAGGGTTAATCTCCAGTATATTTAAGGAACCAGAAAATACTGACATGAATCACAAAACATACAACTTATTCCACTAAAAAAATGGGCAAATGACCTGAGTATACACTTTTAAAAGAAGAAATACAAATGACCAACAAATATATAGAAAATGCTTGACATCCTTAACCTATCAGGAAAAAATAAATGAGAATCCCAGTATTCCACCTCAGCCCAGTTAGAATGACCATTAGGAAAGAAAGAAAAATAACAAATGCTGGCAAAGATGTGGAGGATTCTCATGTGCCACCCCCCATCAGCATGAGAGGCTGAACTAAAGTGACTTTTATGAATTTGGGGTGACACAAGATACCACACAGACACAAAATACCTTCAGTAAGCTTCAGGAGGGCTTTTCCATCTCCCGGCCTCAGGCTCCTCAAAAAGGGGGGCAAGAGGAGGTCATGGGAGGCTGATGAGAGGGAGAGCAAGCACACTTGGAAGTAGGCTTTTATTTAGGGGGATGCTGTTTCTTAGAGCATTCTATCCAAAAAAGGCGGAAGTGGGAGGATTACAAGGAACAGGTGCGTGTAGCTCAACCCCAGCAGGTGACACCTACACCTGGTGCCATGCCTGGCTATCTGAGCTGGGGTGATGCCCGAGTTACTGTGGAAAGCAATAATTGTTCCGGACCCCGGGTTTCAAGACTGAAATGCGTGTTCATCCAGGGCGGCTCCCCACACTCATGCTTTAAGGTTAAGGCTTAAAACTCTGAGGCCCCTGTCCTGAAGGATGACGTGTCTCTTTCTTTACAGAATGGAAACAGTTGAAGTAAAACGAATTGTTTGTGTATAGGAGTGGGTGGAACAGAGTGTCCACAAAGCTTGGAAGTCCATGCAGTTCGACATTTGTGATGGGTGGGTTAGCAATATTTGTGGCTCAGACCATTATAATTTTTTGTATGATTTTTACTGTTTATAGCAGGAACTAGAAAGTGCAGTGCAAAGTCTGTACAAGAGCAATTTCACACTGATGGGGCAAATTCCATTTGGAGTTGGCATTTGCCAGTGAGAGAGACACAGGCATGGACTCAGCTCCTGGGACTTCATGGAGCCAGCACCTGGGCAGTGAGGGTGAGGCCAAGACGCTGCTGTAACAGCAAAATCACTCCCACTTTGTGCACAGCTCATGTCACTCAACGAGCTGTCCTGCAGTGCCACCCACGGGCAATAACCATAATGCTTCGTGTATTTCAGAATAGAAGGGGAGTTCGGAAGCTCTCCCCATAGTGAAGTATTTTTGAGGTAGTAGATTTACACAAGGTTTGCAGGCATGGAGACCTCACTTTGAACCCTGCAGTTATATACGATGAATAAGCCACAGATCACAGGGGGAAAAAAACCCAAAATCATAGGTTTCATTGAGTTCCTTTTTCTTTATATTTACTTTATTCTTCAGGTGATTTATAAATTTAATAGTGCCCTTGCAATTAATGTGGACACAATTTTGTGATCAACTTATTAACATCAGATAAAATATATTCTATCACTCGTTTTTATCTTTAGTCTCACAACAATCTGAATGTTATTTAAATTCCAAACATCTAATATTTCCATCTAATTCTGTTCTCTATTTCTAAGTATTTTGTGTCTTGTCCTGATAATGTTGCTAAAACAACATGTAATCTTTGTGTAATATGCACAATTTAATTTTATCAAGTAAAAATTAATTTTTCTATCGTTTCAGAAAACTTAAGTTTATTATTTTTATTTCTTCCCATGAGTATTTGAAAACAGAACATAGTAGGCTGGATTTTTACATTTTTTATTAACTTTTTTATGGCAAAATCCATTTATTATGAAATAAAAAGCAAAATAAAAGGGAGCCGTATCACCAGGCCACCACAACCAGTCCCGTCTCCTTCTTTTGCCCAGAGTCATCAATAAGGAAGTTTCCCAGTCCCATATAATTGGAATCTCCTCTCCTTTTGCCAGCTCCAGCTGTGACACAGGGGGCAGTCCTACTCCAGATATATAAATATTTCACAGGTACAATATGTCCACTGGGGAGGGGTGGCCCACGCTCCAGCCCCCTGGGCCCTACCTGGCCTACAGTTAGCCTCAAGTGTCTTAGGGCCTGAGAACCCTGCCCAGTGGCCCTGCACAAGATGCTTCTGAGGAGCGGAGCCTCCAGGACTGCCTGCACCCACCCTGCCCTCCCCTAGCCTTCAGTGACTCCACCTGTCTGAAGACCCAGGAGAAGGTGGCCCAGCTGACCTGGCCCACAGGACCTCTAAGAAGATGGGAGCCCCACTGAATGGAGGACTGCCACCGCCAGACTCTGCCCCAGCCCTGCCTACAGTGAGCCCCATCTTAAGGGCTGTGAAAACGCTGCCCACCTTCCCTGCCCCCAGGGCCCCCGTGTAAGGGGATGGAGCCCCCTAATGAAGGACTGCTTGGTGAGGGTAACGGGGCCACCAGAGAGATCCTGCCCCTCTAGGAAGGCAGCCTGGTAACATTATGAGCCTCTGGCGCTCTTTCTGGAACAAGAGTCCAGAGATTAACACTCAGCCCTAGTGAAGGTGTCAAAGGGTCTGTACCTCTTTGTCCCTCGTTACACAGGGTTCTTATAGTAAACAGGTGACTGGGAAGGAGTGGCAGCGTCAGGGTGGCATGAAAGGTTGGGGAAAAGGCCCTGGTCCCACGTCTCCAGGTGGCAACCAACAGTCTCTCAAAAGACCATGATCTTCACCTGGTCATGCTTGTCTGCACAGTAGAGGAAGGGGACGCAGGGTTTGGTGCCCAGGCCAAGGTGTTTCTGGGGGGTCTGGGTCTCATGCAGCAGCTGGGTCATGATCTGTGCAGTGGGATTCAGAGGGGAAGAAACCCCCACCCTCCTCTTGTGTTGCTGTCAGCAAGGCTCACCTCTCCAGCATCATCAGTTGCTCCAAATTCCTGGGGGCTTGCGGGCCCAGGAGTGGGCTCCTCAGCAGGACTCTGAGCTCCTGCCAGGAACTGCCCTGCCACTCACAGTGCTCCCCCACCAGCCTCAGAATTTGCTCCTGCATCTCCAGCAACTTGACCTTCTTCTCCTGCTTGTCCTGGCCCAGCGGCTGAGGTACTCCTCCTTCTCCTGGTGTCCCTCCTTCAACACTGCCCTCTGCTTTTGGTAGAGGGCAATATACTCTGCGGTGGTATCAGTCTCTCCAGAGAGCTGGGTGCATTGATGTCCAGTTCCTCCACCTGCTCCTTGAGCTCCACCTTCTCCTGCATAACCTCCAGGAAGCGGCTCTGCAGCTTCTCCATGGCCTCCTGTGGAGCCTGGGGGATCTCCCCAGACACACAGCTGTCCCCAATCCTGGGGACCAGGACTTGCTCTGTGTGCTCACTGCAGGATGGGGCTGCCAAGTGAGCCAGGTGCCAGTAGTGTGCCAGGGTCTCACGCAGCCCTGCCTTTTCTTCCTCAGCACTGGCTAGAGCCACATTAAAAATGTCACCATGGCCTCTCGGCTGTCTACGTCCTCTGGGATTGTGAGACTGGGCTGAAGAGCCTCCTCATCCTTTTCTTCCTTGTCCATTTCATCCTCTTCCCCAGGGACAGCCAGGAGGCTCAGCTGGGCCTGTAGCTCTTGGTTCTGCTGATGGGTGACTTCTAGGTGCTCCTGGGTCTCCTACAACTCCTGGCGGGCCATCTCCACTGCCATCTTGCCCTGCACTTCCTCATGCTGCAGCCGGTCTATGAGGTGATTTTGCAGCAGAAGTTGCTTGTGCAGAGCCTCCTTCTCAGAGGTCAGCTGCTGATTGACAGCCATGTACTGCAGCAGGTGGGACAGGTACAGGTCTTGCTGTTGGCTCTTCAGCTCCATGGTCTCCTTCAGCTCTCCCAGCTTCTTCTGCAGCTGACCCAGCTTCCTGGCCAGCTGCTTCTTGACTTGCTGCTCAGACTGCATCACACTGGTGATCTCTGTGTTCTCACTGGCCAGCCTGAGGAAGCGTTCTGCAGCTCGGCCACCTGCTCCTTGAGCTCATGGCTCTGTGAGTGCTCATGGCTGATGGCGGTGTGGTCCTTCTGCCTGCTCTCCAGGATCTGCTTTAGCCCCTCCACCTGCTTGCTCCAGCCCTCCACTGCCCAATTCAGCTCCACCTGCTGCTGCTCCTGCTCTAGAGTCAGGTGACTCAGCCTTTTGTTATCCTGCACCTGGGCATGGAGCTGTGCAGCCAGGTTCTCCAGTGCCCTTGCAGCTCCTCATCTCTGCCTGCAGCCCTTGCTCTTCCTTGGAGCACCCTGCTGGGGTCTCACAGCATGAGGGCTCCACCATCTGGCTTCTCAGCTCTGCCAACTTGGTCTCCAGCTCCTGCATTTGACTCTCACTGTCTTTCTTCTCCTTCAAAGTGTGCATCTGCTCTGATATTTGCTGCATTCTCTGCTGCCACATGCCACTCTCTCCTTTCAGGCTCTCTGCATAGTGGTCTCTATCCTCCTGCGGTTGCTTCAGTGACTCCATCAGCTGACCCCCATGTTTCCCAGCTGTGCCCGCTCCTCATGACCTGACGTAACTGCTGGTTACTATCAGGGGCTTCAGGCTGGTAGAGGGTTGTTGAAGCAGGAACTCAGACATGTCCAGCTTCTTTTGGAGCTCCTCCACTCCAGCTGCTTAGCTGCTTTCTCTGCCAGTAGGACCCTAGTACATAGCTGCCTTCTCTCCCAGTCGGCTTCCTGAGGAACTTCTCTTGCAGTTCTGAGTTCTGCTGCTTCACGTCCTCATTGTTTGTTGTTCTTGTTCAGCTCCAGAATGAGGGCATCTCTCTCTCTGGTTAGCTTTGTGTTGTGCCTGTCTGCCTGCTTGTCTTGTGTGCAGAGGGCACACAGTGTCCATTCCAGCTCTCCCACACACTGTTGGGAAAACTGTAGATGGATGGTAAGACCCTGACACCGCCTGGCTGCATTCAAAGTGTGAGCCATGGCTGTCTGTAATTCTGCTTTCTCAGTCACCAGGATTTCTATTGTCTGGATTTGACCTTGCACCTATACCCTCAGAGCTCCCCGCCCCTTTGCCAACTTCTGTTGACCTGCCTTCTTCTCTTTTTCCAGGTGATCCAGAGTGTCTTGGTCCTACTGTTTAATGTTTACACTGTGCATCCATCTGTTGATGGACACCAAGGCTGGTTCCATAGTTTAGCTATTGTGAATTGTGCTGCTATAAACATGGGTATGCCTGTGTCACCTAGTCAGACTACCTTAATTCTTCAGGCGCATACTGAGAAGTGGTATACCTGTGCCATGTGGTGTTTCCATGCCTAGTCTTTTGAGGAGACTCTATAGTGATTTCCTTAATGGCTTGACTAATTTACAGTATCACCAACAGTGTTCCTTTTTTCTCTACATCATCTTCATATTGATTAAAATTTCTATTATTGATGATTGGCCATTCTGACTGGGTGAGATAAAATATCATTGTTTTTTTTTTAATTTGCATTTCCCTAGTTGTTAATGTTGTTGAATATTTTTTCACATATTTGTTGGCCATTTGTATTTCTCCTGAGAATTGTCTGTTTAGTTCATTTGCCCAGTTAGTAATTGGGTTATTTGATTTTTTGGTATAAAGTGTTTTGAGCTCTTTGTATTTTCTAGATATTAATCCTTTGTCAGTAGAATAGTTTGCAGAGATTTTCTCCCATTCTGTGTGTTCTCTCTTCACATTTGAAATTGTTTCTTTTGCTATGAAAAGATTTTTAATTGACTTTGTTCCATTTGTTAACTATTGTCCTTATTTCATGAGCCCTTAGGGGTCCTATTGAGAAAGGCATTGCCTGAGCCTGAAAAGTGCTGTTTTAATCTCATGTTTTCTTCTAGGAAATGAATAATTTCTGGTCTAATTTCAAGGTCTTTGATGCATTTTGAGTTGATTTTTGTGCAGGATGAGAGACAGCATCTATTTTCATTCCTCTCCTTATGGGATAACCAGTTATCCCAACACCATTTGTTAAAGAGGCTGTTTTTTCTCCAATGTATGTTTTTGGCACCTTTGGCAAGGATCTGACGGCTATAGATGTGTGGGTTTGTCTCTGTCTTCTATTCTGTGCACTTGGTCTATATGGCTGCTTTTATGAATGTAGGATATGGTTTTTGTTACTACGGAGCTGCTCTCATTTGCCCTACTGTTCCACCATGATGTTCTGCCTGACTCTGGGCCCAGGGCTGTGAAACAGTCACAGCCTGACTATGGACTGAGCCCTCTGAAACTTTTCGTCCTCTATATTGTTCCTGTCAGGTCTTTTGGTCAGAGTGATGAAACAGGTGACTAAACCCCTACTTAATAGCTTCACTTTTTAGGCTATAGTTCTGAATTGAAAGGAAAAGAGCAGTGGCGTGCCCACAGAAGTCAGTTATTTTTGTCAACGTAATTTTGGCAGAACATAGTGTTCAGTGGGGAACGAAGGTTCCCTACCACTACAACCAGGAACCCAAATCCAGGTTCAAACTCCTGGGAAGACTGGAAAATCTCAAGCCTGCCATTGAGTGGTGAGGAATGCCCTCAAATACTAAATTGATAGTGAAGATACAGAATGGCTCCTCCCCGGTGTCTTCCTAAGGGACCTGGAGGGAGGGGACAAGCTGTGCCGACACCCACGCTGACATCCCAGGCGTGTGTCACTACTCCTGCTGTGGTGAGCGGATCGATAGAATTTTGCCTGCATGAATGACTAATTGAGAATCACGAAACCAATCAATCATGAGGACACTGGGCCAGATTTGAACAAAAGGACAAACTTCTTGCTGAGTACGTCTGAAATTTGGAGGTAAGATGTCTCCACGCGTCATATGAGTGGATTAATCTAACAGGTGAGGAGGTCCCAGGAAAGGCACTCGTGGGTTGGAAAGGGACGATTCAGAATCGTTGATTGTCCAACCCACACTTGATCCATGTTGCCCGCTGGCTCCCCTCTCACCCAGGCCTGCACTTACCCTGGGATCTCCTCGTCTGCCGAGGAAGGCCTCGGCCCCACGCCTCCCCTCTGTGGCTTCTCAGGCAGAGGCTGTGGGGTTCCACCCGCCTCAGGTCTGACTTCCTCAGATGTTGACATTTGGATTTCTTGAGTCACAAGGAAAAGAAAAACAAATTCATAACCATGGAGAAAAGGGGCCCTCTCTTGCTCTTTCTTCACATGTGGTGTTGAGTAGGCCCCATGGCCACAGAGTGAAATGTCTCCCGCAGTGTGGCGGCCCATTCCCAGATGTGTCTTCACCCTCAGGTACAGGTATGGGGACAAGAAAGACGGCGTGGAATGAGACGGACTCCATTACCCTAGGTACAGGTATGACTGCACATATGAGAGAGATGAAAATGTGTGCTGCAGTGGTATACAGTGAATCATATAGACCCACTTAGAATAAACAAATGAATTTTAAAAATTAATAGTAATGATTACAAAATTAGTAGTGATGATTCTCCCAACAGAGAAGACCCCAGGACTGGATGGGTTCACTGTTGGGTTTTGCCAAACTTTGAAGAAAAAGCACTAACACCAAGGCTTCTCAAACTCTTCCATAGAATTGAAAGGGAAGATTCCTTTCCAACCCATTCTGTGGGGACAGCATGATTCTTGACCAAAATCTGACACAGGCACTACAGAAAAAGAAAATGACGAATATTCAGCCACAGAGAAAAATGAAATCCTATCATTTTTTAAAAAAATGGATGGAAATGGAGGACATCGTGTGCTAGACAGAGAGAACAACTGTTTGCTCTCATGTGTGGAAACTAAAAGGTAGAAGAGGGATTGCTAGGGACAAGGGAGGGGATGGGAGTGGAGGTCAGAAGAGAGGGGGAAACGGGTAGAGGAAGGCTGGGTGGAGAGGACCCAGGGCTTGTCTGGCCTGTGTGGCGACAGCACAGGGAAGCCCATTGACTTCCTCAATCTCTCTGTGTTCGTCACCATCATTTCCAAATGTCCATGGTAAAAAACACCAGTTTTCACATCCATCCATCCACCTGCCCACGGGGATCAGAATGCTGGAGTAAATGTTCTCTGAACCGTCAATAGTTCTGTGGTGATTTAAACGTAGAATGACCTATTTTATCCTTCTCGGTATAAAGAAACACTCTTGAAAATGAAACTGCCCTTAGCTCAGCACTTAACCCTCTGTCATTCCGTTGTCTCCACTCCACTTTTTCCAGCAATGATCTGGAAAAGGACACCAACCTGAGGTCCCACCGTTGCTCTTTTCTTTCAGCAGGTGGTCAGACAGGTGGCTGCTGGACACACGGCCCAGGAAGAGATGCAGCCTCCAGGAGGCCAGTGCAAGGGGCAGTGAGGGAGCACCTCTTCCCTGGACTTTTATACTGCCCCACAGTCATGTGACCCAGCACCTCAGCCAATGTAAGCCTCCTCATCCCCCAGTGGAATTTCCTGTTAATCAGTGACTCACCCCTTTGCATCGCATGACTCTACTCAGGGCATCTGACCTGCCAATCATTGTGTACTTCCCCGGACCCTTTTGCTAATCTTTCTGAGGCAATACTTGTTTAGATTCAAGCTCAAAATCAACAGTTAAAACGATTTTGAGAGTTTTAAAAGATTGCAAATGCAAGTTGATCTAAATGGCATTTGGTTTTAATGAATTTTGGTTACTGTGGTCTGAAAGATTTTTTTCCTGCCATTTTACTTAATGATGTCTTCATTAAAAGTAATACATTTCAATGATTCAATTATTTACAAGAAACATACTTGTTATGTGGTGAACATGAACCTCAGTTTGCCTTGAAAAGACCTTCTATTTCCTGAGAATTTGGAATGACATTTCTGGACATGAAACCCAGAATGACCACATGGGCGAAGGATAGTCTGATGCTGAGGGATGTTGTCCCTGGTTTCCTATGAGATTTGGGTGGGGCTTCTGAGTTCCATTTGAGGAGCAGTATAGGGCTCTGGCATCAGCCCTCCTCCTGGAGAGTCCACTGGGGCCCTCACCTGGCCAAATCAATCAGTGCTGCTCAGCGCCTGTGGCAGGCAGAAATGTTAGCAGTGGCCCTCTGCCCTGCCCAGTGGTCCCAAACCTCTCCCAGGCCAACAGAAATTCCCAGCTGTGTTCCAGACCTTTCCTGATGACATCCCTCTTTCTTGGTCCCAGAGAATTCCAGACACATAAATTTGCCTTGGGAAGATCTGGACTTTGGTCATCATCGTCATCATATTTCCTAGCCTGAAGGGAAGAAGAAGATCACTGGAACACTAACAAACCTCCACGGAGTAGGTGAAACTTCAGCAGTGCCTGCGAGGATCACCACTTTCTTCCTGCTCACCCAAGGGCACCTGGAACATCTCCCAGGGCTCAGGCCTGCACAAAGAGTATGCACCAACCTTCCATTTCCAGAAAGTACAGTTGCTGGGCTCAAGATCTGCAGGGGGGGGAATTCCAGGGATGATGATGGTGTTGGGATGGGAGCGCCATCCCCAGCCTCTCACAAAAGGCAAGCCAGTTCCTGGCCTCAAGTTTTCCTGGATGAGCAGGTGGTGACTGTGGTTGGAAAGATTGCCACCCACAGCTACAGAGGGAAGGGTCCTCACCCACAGCTTTTCAGGCTGTGTGGGACACACTAAGTCCCTAAATTTTACATCTTTTTAGATGCTCAACCGCGCACAGAAACCTTCCTCGAATCAACCCTACAAGCCCAGGTTACTCACTGTCTCCAGAGGACCAATTGAAATATTTAATGAAGGGATTCTAATTCAGAGGCAACCACCAGTAAATATGCCATCCAAGAGTATCTGTGGGCATCCAAGATGTAGAGAAACCTCAGTGATCATCATCAGTAGGTAAAACCTAACTTGAACAGAGAAATGTGCAAAAATAACCCCAGCAAAGAAATTGAATAGTATACACAATAATGAATAACACCAATAGTGTTCATGGTGATTCTATGACTGAGAATACTAACCACTTTAGGGAAATAGAAGATTAAAATGTACAAGCTGCTTTTACTGATTGAAAGGGATTTAAATTGTTACATTTTATAGGCCCAACAGAAATAGATTAATATTTTTAGCCACTTTCCTTAGAATGCCAATTATGAATGAAATTTGAGAGAGATAAAGAACCACAGAAAGAAAGCTTTTCTTTAAAATCTTGTTCTTAATTGTTTATGGTCTTCTACAAGTAGTCGTGTGTGAGTACAGAGCTCAGTCCACATGGCACCTGAGTATTGTCTGGAGCATTACCTAAAACATCATAAAAAACTTACTGCAACCCCTGCTCCTGGATCCGTTTGTATTTCTTCCAAACAGAGGTAGAGCCGTTACTATACTACTTCTCTTCCATCAAAACCATCATAAAAATCTGTCAGGAAGGACTGTCAAGAAAACTTGGTTAATTGAGAAAGAGTTAAAATGCTTCCTTTTCTTGGAGGTGGCTTAAATGGGAAAATTGGGAGGGTGGTTGTTTTGTTTTGGTTTTGTTTTTTGAGAGAGAGAGAGAGAGAGAGAATTTTTTAACATTTATTTTTTTAGTTTTTGGTGGACACAACATCTTTATTTTATTTTTTTATGTGGTGCTGAGGATGGAACCTAGTGCCCCGCGCATGCCAGGTGAGTGCGCTGCCACTTGAGCCACATCCCCAGCCCTTAAAATTGTTTTTAAAGAATGCAAACTGTAATACTACAGGGATTTTATTAGTATCAAATGCCCACACCTGAAAATACTTATAAACATGCAGGTGTGCACACACACACACACACACACACATACACACACACAGGAAACACTTTTTCTTCTCTTTCCTTGTTTGTAGTACTAATGCACATCATTGCCACACCAATGCCTGGAAATGCCGGGTTTCTGTTCTCACGACTAAAAAGCTCAGGGGTCACTCCAGTTAAACTGGGCTAACTGGGCTGCGCAAAATAACCACACAAGAGACACAAATACCTTTTTCTTTGGGGTTGCTGTGACGGCTCCTCTGACCTTAAGGGTCCACAGAAAGAGAGAGAGCGAGAGCACGCGCTGACCCCTTTTATTGAGGAGAAGCTATTCAAATGAGGCAAGGGGTCAGGTTTCAGGGGGCTGAGTCTATCTTCATGATGTCCACTGTCAGCAGGTTGACTGACTCCTGGGTAGGCCACACCCAAGGGCACAGTAAGAGAAGGGGACACACACAAGGCACTTCCATGGAAGATTCTATCCTAAACAGGGCAAGGGGTTATAATACAAAGGAACAGGTGAGCATGGCTTCACCCACGGGGCTGTAGCAAGACACACCCATGCATGAGACACCAACCCTCGGACCCAAGAAGGGTGGGGAAAGCTCTGCCACATTTCTGCGACTGAGTGCCTCAGCACCCAGTCCGGGAGTGTAACCCAGTCACGTGTAAGGTTGGTCTCCCACATGGAAATTATTTTAACTAAATGGAAGGTCTCTGGATATTCTTAAAAAATCCTAATTATTAGAATTGCTTCTATGTTTCTGATGTTCCTCAAACACAAATGGAAGAAAGGACTCACCCAAACCCTCCAGATAATGGACCGACCTCATCCAAAGATTCCAATGCAATTAAGTGTTTAGAAGTGATTGGTGGATCTGACACCAAGTGAGTGGGTATGGGGGGTAGACCTGCTACCAGCAGAGGACATGGACCAGGCTGTCATTTGAAGGCCAGCTCTGAAGGAGAAGCTCTCTCCTCTCGAGATTCAGCAGGGAAACCTGGTGGTCACTGCTCCTGGAGACATGGAGGCAGCTTCACTCCACTGTGGAGGTGAGTCTCAGTTTCATGACTGTATAAAACCTGAATGGTCATCAAATGCAGCTGATGCTAAAGCCCATTTGGGTCCTTCTCTACCTGCAGAGTCATCGTTGTCACCTTGCCCTGATGCACCCTTAAATAAGAATTTAGCTCCTGTGGGGCCACTGCTGGCTCCTAGAGGGAAACTTTGTCTGAACTGGCAGAGACCATCCGCAGCTGGTGCTGGGCTGCAGAACATGGGAAACACTTGCTACGTGAATGCAGCCCTGCAGTGCCTGACGTACACAGCTCCCCTGGCCAACTCATGCTGTCCCAGGAGCACTGCCAACGCTGTCCTCGTCACAGGTCTGCATGCTGTGTGTGATGCAAGCCCACGAGACACGGGCTCTCCGCCACCCTGGGGATGTCATTCAGCCCCTGCCTGCTTTGGTTGACGGCTTCCACACTTCCCGGCAAGAAGATGCCCATGAATTTCTACTATTTATACTCAATGCTGTGCAGAAAGTATGTCTGCATGGACACAAGCAGCCAGGGGCTCACTCTCTTCCATGTGCAGTGACATTTTACTGTCCTGAGTTGTTCCCCTTGAAAGCAAGTTTTGAAGATAAATGACAACCTCATGCAACTCCTCACTCAGCTCTGAACAACACTCCAACCTGCTGGTAACCAGTGAGAAGTTCACAAGTTCATGGTGGAAGCAAATTCACATTCAGTATTTGGGAGAATGTTTACTGGCACAAAATGCAGTAAGCTCTCTACCATAAGCACAGTACATTAGAGAGGAGGCCAGGAGGGAGGGGGCCATCAGCCATTAACAAAGCTGGGAAGGCTGGGAGATGTTCACAAACCAAAGAACTCATTACTGAACTAAGCCAACTGGTCTTTTAACATGCCCAACTCACTGTGACTTAATATAGATGGATCTTTGTTCAGAAACTTTGATCCATTGCCAAGATGTTTGTAGATGATGTTCCTATTTAACAAGGTTTGCTGGTCAAAACTGCACCCACATGCTTACTGAACAGAATGTCCAAGAAAACAAGGACTCAGCCTTCCCCGAAGGCCATTCTGCATGCACAGACTACCTCTGTCCATGCTCCCCTTGGTGAGGCACAGATGGCAGCTTACCAAAGACCTTTCCCTGGTGCTAGAGCTGCAGACGAAGCTCTCACTGCCTCCTGGAGATGAAGCCAAGCTTTCTTCTCCCTCCAGCCATGAGGACCTCCATCCTCCTCTTTGCCCTTCTCTTCTTCATGAGCCAAGTTCTACCAGGTAACAAAATATACCTTGCAGGAGCTTTGTTAAGTGAGGAGTATCCAAGGTCCTATGGGGATCCAATATTCAAAGAAAAAGCACCATCACCTATGCCCAGGCCAGGGGTTGCCCTAGGAAATCTGGAACACCCGATGGCTGAGAGACCCTGAACCACCTGACACATCAGCTCTCAGCAACTCTCAGTTAGATGAAATAGGTCAAGGATGTTCCAAGGGTTGAAATCCTCTTAAGCCATCATTAAACCTCAGTGTAATTAGGCAAGTTTACTAGCAGCTTCTAAACCTAGATGACAAGAAATGGGGCAGCATTCTCCCAAATACTGGTCTCCAAAACTCCTTTATTACTTTAGCAACAGTTAGTCATTCGAAGACACCAGCAGAAGAGCCATGCCAGAGCTATAGTGGGCACAGGCAGAAGGGAGAAGGATTTGGTGGGAGCAGTCTCCTTCAAAGCATTGCTACAGCCTAGGAAGTATCAGTCCATTGGCCTCTACACTGTTGGTCCTTGGGCTTGGCTCTGCTCCTCCAGGCTCATCCCATCCCCTGACTCTGTCTCTGATCAACATTTAACCTGCTGAACAGACCTCAGTCGCAGGGATCAGTGATGACCCTGAAACAGAGCCTTCTCCTGCACTCAGCATGACACAAATGATAGGCATGAGCCCCCTTGCATAGACACGCTTTGAAGCAATGTGTGCAGAGCTTCTTGCTTTTACCCCAGGTCCCGGGATACTGAAAATAGATCAGGTCCTTTCCTACAACTCCTGAATAAGTAAATTCAATGAAAAATATGCAACTTACTGCTTGATGAGAAGACACTTCTCTGACCTTTTCCCTGACCTTTCCACTCTCGAGGTCCTGCATTCTTGGTAAAGATGAGAAGGTACTTCTCTAATGTCAAGCGGTAAGTTGCATATTCTTCCTTGAATCTACTTATTCAGGCAATAGTGTGTGTGTGTGTGCTTCTGTTTCTGTGTGTGTGTTTCTGTTTCTGTGTGTGTGTGTGTGCTTCTGTTTCTGTGTGTGTGTTTCTGTTTCTGTGTGTGTGTGTGTGCTTCTGTTTCTGTGTGTGTATTTCTGTTTCTGTGTGTGTGTGTGTGTGTGTGTTTCTGTTTCTGTGTGTGTGTTTCTGTTTCTGTGTGTGTGTGTGTGTGTGTTTCTGTTTCTGTGTGTGTGTGTGTGCTTCTGTTTCTGTGTGTGTGTTTCTGTTTCTGTGTGTGTGTGTGTGTGTGTGTGTGTGTGTGTGTGTAGTACATCCTCCATTCATCTCTCCATATGGTTTTGGGGTGAACAAATGGCTGGTCTGGAACCAGGTCCTCAGGGCTGAGGTTAAATTCTCCCTCACACTGTGAAGAGCCGTGTGTAGATTAACTGAAATTCTTATAAGTGGCCTCAATAATAGTTTCTATTCTTTGAAGGGAAGAAAAATTTTTTAAGCCGGTGCAAAACTAATTTTAACAAAACCAAAGCAGGTTAGCTTTGTCACAGTTAGCACAGCAGCTATGATAGCGCAGATCCTATGAAATCATTATGCAACCAGATGAGGAAGAGCCTCAGAGATAGCTGGTCCATTTTTCCTGTTCTACAGGGGGGACAATTACAGTCCTGTTCAGCAGTGTGCCTCCCCCAGGGGGAAAGCCTAAGCTGCAAGCTGCAGTCAGAGCTGCTTCTTCCCATCCTGGCGTGTTCTACACCTTCCACTGCTGGGTCCTGCCGTCCTTCTTCCTTTGCATAACCCTACAGAGACTGACTATAGGGGACAGCAAGTCCAATCCTATTAGCTCAGGAGCTCACAAAGCTGGTGGGATGCTTGTCCTTATGGCATTACTCAAGACCCATCCAATTAGTACTGAGCTGAGCATTCCCCTTGCTAAACATGGGTTTGAAAGAAAAATAAATTTAAAATATTTTAAAATTTATATGCCCAGAACATGAATGCTTCTAATTCAGCTTTAACAATTCCAAATTCAGAAAACCTTATTTTGTATTCCTTGTCACTCAAACTTTTTTTTTATTGTCACTCTAACAAGACAAAGGAAAGTGATGTGGTAGAAGAGAAAAGTGAGGGCATTACTTATGGTCGGGATGGAATGCAACGAGATGGGGAGGAGCAAGCTGACGACGAAGGAAGACAGGTCCTCTCTGGTGGTCCTCAGGGGGACATTGGCAGCAGGATTGCAGGTTTTTATTGGGGAAGGTGGAGAGGTGAGGAGGATGCAGAGAGGAGTAAGAGGCAGAAATAGAATGGGACTTAGACACAAGCATGGCTCTGTCCCTACCACCCCCTCACTGGATCACAGGTGCTCTTGGATGAGCTGCTTCCCTCTCCTGGTCTCATTTCCTCTTAGGGAAGTGGTTAGACACGACAATCTGTAGTGTTCATTATAAATCTAAATTTTGTTTCTACAGCAATTATCTAAACACATGGGTTCAGTGGGGAAACATCAATTAAAAATATTTTAAGCCTGATGCAGTGGTGCAACCCTATAATAGAAGCAACTCAGGAGGCTGAGGCTGGAGGATTACAAGTTCAAGGCTAGCCTGAGCAGCAACCTAACAAGACCCGTCTAAAATAAATTTAAAAAAAAAATTTAGTTGTTGATGTACCCTTAGTTTATTTATATGCCATCCTGAGAATCAAATTCAGTGCCTCACATATGCCAGGCAGGTGTGTTACCACTGAGTCATAGCTCCAGCTTCTAAAATAAAATTTTTTTAAATAGACTGGGTATGTAGCTCAGTGACAGAGCACCACCGGATTCAGTTGCCAGTACTAATATATATATATATATATATATATATATATATATATATATATATATTCTTTATTAATTATATAAAATATTTATTATATATTTATATAATGTATATATGTGTATAATGTGTATATGTGTGTATATATATAAATACACACACATATATATACATTATACACACATATCCATTATAAAAATATATATATGTGGATATATATATATATATCTCCATGTCAGTCATATCTACAGCTAATTGATGCTTTTAGTGCAGCTTTAAAACTTACAAATTTAGAAAAACTTATTCCTTTTTTTTAACATTTTCTCAAACAAAATAGAGGAAAACAATGTGGCCAAACAGAGGTGAGGGAATTCCTTGCTGTCAAAATGGAATATAGCGAGATTGGGGAAGAACGACGTGGCTTCTGTATTCACTGTGCACAGTTTATGGGAAAGAGCAAGGAAAAGAAAGAAATGCACTTTAATTCCTAGCAATGTTTTTAAAAGTCCTGCGGTTTGGAGATTTAACCCTCAATATATTCCACTGTGCACAAGACAGCACAGGACACGTGTACCTCGAGTAAGAGGAAGCGTCTATACTAGCATTTCTCTGTGATCGATTCTGGGATACACATACAGAGAAGAACAAGATGAGAGTCCTGCCCTAAAGGGATCCTTCACAGGCGAGTAAGGCCAGAGCAGGGAACCGCAGCCGTGGTCGAAGGCAAGAAGGGCCAGCAGAGGGCGCGCAGGAGGTTCAGCACGCTCCCGGGCCTGACAGGGATCCCTGGCTTCATCCTCAGCCGCAGACAGACCTGGGTACAGCAGGCTGCTTTTCGCCTAAGGCTAAGGGAAGCCTCCATCTATCACTGCTGACTAGTGAAGACAAGGTGCACAGGTCAGGAATCCAAGAGCCCAGATTTCTGCCGGTTTCTATATGGTGCTCAACACTTAGAATGACCATCAGTTTTTATTTTTTTCTGAAACCTACACCATTAAAACTGTTTCCCAATTCACATTTTAGGTAAAAATACGATGTTGCCTATTTGATCTTTACATCCATTCACCAATTTGTTGTATGAACATTGAAGAGTTTAAGTCAATTTAATGCACCTGGGTTTCAGTTCAGTTCAGTTCAGTTCAATTCAGTAGACATTTATTTAATATATACTAGATTCAAGAATTGGCCTTTGTATTTGGGAACACACACACAAACACACACACACACACACAAAAAAAAAAAAAAAAAAAAAAAAAAACCTGAAAGTTTTAGTTTGCTACCCCTCTTCCTGGAAAAGCTACTGTGTGTAGCTCCAAATTAAGTTACTTTTTAAACTGAGCACATCAGTGTGTGTGACCCATCCCTATAACCCACCCCTGGGACAGTGATATCCACAACCCCTTCCACATTTTTTCTGAACAGGAATATCTCAGGTCCTAAATCACATACTATTCAATGTCTTGAACAAGTACATTTGAATGTCTCACTCCTAATGCAGGCGGAGGCTCCAGAGCAGCACTGTAGCCTCCAGCCCCAGGGGGCTGAGGGGGCTGAAGGAAGCACCAGGCTGAGGCACAACCGAGACTGTGTGCTACATACGCAGGAATATGGTGCCAGCTCCCAGGGAAACAGCCTGTTACCAATTTCATCGAAGTATATTTTCTTACTATCTTTTAGATCTATTTTTCAGTTCCCCTTTTCAAAGATGCACAGACAGAGACAGATAGATAGATGTGATATTATGACATATCATATATTCTGTGTGACCCACCGCCAGCACAGCAATATCTTAGGACACAAAACAAATGCTATTCAATGTTTCCAATAGGACATGTCTTGGGTCCTATTCCTTTTCTCTAAAACCTTTCTTCTGCGCTAGACCATTTGGTGGTACTAAAAGTAATATTAAGCAGGACTGCTCCAGGTCTTCCGTCAGAGTCAGGAGACAGGAAAGTCAGATGAGTGAACTGAGTGCAGTGTGCATGCCCAGGGCCCATAAAGGCAGGAGGGCCACTCAGCTGTAGCCTTCTGCTACTCCGTGCACCCAAGGTTGCCAGATTTTTTTGAGAGAAATTTCCAAAATTTTATGTGACACCAGATTTTTAAGTATTGGTGTAAGAAATCAAATAACAAGAAATGTCTACACAAAACTGTTCCCAGACCCTGCCCTCTCACCCCCTTGAACTTAATAAAAACTCGGAAGAACGATAAATGATTAAAACAACCCTCCTCTGTGTGCAGTCAGGGGCAGATTCAAGGAAATCTGTGAGCGCCCCAACGGATCCTGCCGAAATAACTGCATCTCCACCGAGGTCTACGTGGGGAGGTGTTTGGACGGCAACCCGTGCTGCCTGCCTTTGGGGAACCAACCTAGAATCAGGGGCACCGTACCCCAGGATCACTAAGCCTTCTGTTTGATCGTTTGTTCTCTCTGCGCCCCCATCTCCTCCTCTCTTTCCCTCTCTTTTCCTTTTTTTTTTTTTTTTTCTATTTTCTCAAATCTCTTTTTCTCACAGGGATTCTTGCTGAGTGCTCAATAAATAATAAAGCAAGACTAGCAAACGCAACATTTGTTTTTAAATCATGTTCCTTACCATCCCTTGATCACTGTCTGGTTCTCAGCCATTCCATCCCCTTTCTAGTCTGGATGAACTCCTGGGGTAGGGTGGGGGGACTCGGTCACACCCGCTGCTTTTGCCCAGCCTGCAGCCCTCCCTGTGCATCTGAGGAGACTCCTTCCCTCTCCCAGCTTCCTCCTTCCATGCAACCTGCGGAGTCCCCCTCACCAAAAAAAGGGTAGCATGTGCAATCAAATTTCCCCAAATCGGACTCGCCGAAAGCCTGAATCATGAACAGAGTGAAGCCCAGATGGAAGGCCATTTCCTTTGCACCCCTTTCAAAGGCAGTGCTTGGGTCTGCCAGGCCCTCATAGCTGCCACCAGTTCTCTAGCCCCCCACCCCGCCCCGCTTTCCCTGAGCACAACCATCCAGCATTTCCTTCCACCTATGGCTGTTTAACCAATTATCACAGACTTAGTGGCTTAAAGCCATACAGTTTTATCATCTGTCAGGTCTGGGAATTACAAGTTTGACATTGGATCTCTATGGGCCAAAATCAAGGTGTCCGTGGGGCCCAGCTCTCCCGAAGGCCCTCTGCTTCCCATCCTCTGCCTTTCTTCCAGCTAGGGTGGCCTGCTTCCAAGAACACTTGCTCCCTTCCCCACCTTTCAGCACTCCTGGGTTGAGTCCTTCTCACACACGTTTCTGAACTTAGCTCCTGACTTTCTGTTTCATTTTCTAGGATTCTTGCAATTACTTTGCATCTACCTGCGTAATCCAAGGTGAGCTATTTTAAATTCAGCTGACTAGCAGCCTTAATTCCACCTTTGTCACATGAGATGATGTGCTCACAGGTTTCAGGGAAAAGACATGGACAACTGGGGAGGGTATGTTTATCCCTCCTCCTGCGGCCACCCAGGGACTTTTCTACACACCACTATTTCATTGAACTTAAGCAAGTTGCTGTGTGTAAAGAATCTCATTGATAGTTTCCTTTGTGTGTGAAGTTGTGGAGACACACACACTCTTGTTGCAGAAAGAGGATAGAATCAACATATTTTAAAGCATATTTACCAGATTTTGGACTCCACTAGGTCTGATTTGGCCAAAAGAGAATGTTAAGTTGTGCCCCACGGGCCACTCAAAACTTCCGAGAGTTCAACATGTTGGACTCAGAATCTCAGAAACTGACGCATATTTCAGCACAACTCAACTCTTGCTGAAGTGCCATGTTTTCCACAGTGCTACTCCTGAAATCACGTCTCCAGCTAAGTCTTTAACACACTTTTGCACTTGGTGGAAGCACCTGTCTGAAGAGAATTCTTCGGGACATGCAAGTGTGTTGCTGCCACGGATTTTACCCTCACATTGGGATCGAGCCCTTCTTCCTAAGTTCTGTGACAAATTTATACACATCTCTGTTATTAAAATAGATCCCTTTGACTCACTCTTATCCCTCCATAATTTTTATTCATTTTGAACAAGGTGTCTTGGTCATATATAAGAATCACCTGAAATTATGCATCTTGTTTCACTCTGTCAGCACTAATTATTAAACCCATTAATCAAAATAATGATTAATAATATTTTAATGCTAAATTATGTTTGCTGCTTTTCTTCCCTTTTTGCCCCAAATTTCTCTTTCTCTCCTTGTCTAACGTGGTAGGGCAGAGGCTGAAAGCACCAAGAATGCTATGCTTGAAGAACTTAAGCGCTTAGGATAATTGGGCGTAGGACAGAAGGACTGAAAGAAGGGATGTGATGGGATCATTTAGAGAACATTTCCAACAGAAGAGATAGTGATAATGGCTGTGCCTGTCCCACCAACCAGAAAGGAACTCTCCTGCCTAACAGACGAGAAGAAAGAATGCTTAGGGTCCCAGATCACTGAAACCCAGACCCTGTACCCTGGAATGACCACAGCGATGAGAACTCAAGGAATATCTACATGTAGGGAATCACAAGAAGCCTCACAAAAATTGCTATCTCCCAAGGCCAATAATAGCTATGTATTACTCTACACAAAGCAGTGGTCTACGAGAATTCCCTATCACAACGTATTCAAATAAGTTATCATGAATAGCAACCCTAGTCAATTAAACTGTATTTATCTACCTTCCACAGATAAGGACTCTGAAACACATACTGATTATGTAACCTGATGAAAGCCAAATAATTGATGGATGGGATTTAAAACCAGATGGACTTTTCTCTTGACCATCATACTACACGCTTTCAAATAGTGTACGCTATATTAGTATGAACTCAGTCAAGAGAGACATTTGAACAGGTAGAATTTCCTATAAAGAACTACTGATTACAATTAGTATAGAAATGATATGGGAATGGTTGATAAAAAGTAGAGAGACTTTTAAAGAATATCGGATACACAAATGTTAGGTGCTAATCCCTGTAGCCGAGATGGAGTATCCACGGACACCAATCACCACTCCTGGCTTATTACCAAGGTCAAGTCCTGGTTGGTGAGGACACGGCTACGAGTTACTGAAACATGACCTGGGCATGACCAGAAATCTTCAGCTCTGGTTTGGGTATGACCTGTCCCCAAATGTTTCACATGCTGGAAGTGTGGCCCCCAGTGTGGTGATGTTGAGAGGTGGTAGAAGCTTTAAGAGGTGGGGCCTGGTGGACGGTAATTTTGTCATGGGGGCTCCACCTTGGGGAATGGGTTCATGCTGTCTTGTGGGAGTAGCTTAGCTAGTGGGAGTGACTAAGCTCCTCAACAGGGAGTTGTAATAAAAGGAGTGAGTCTAGACATACCCCAGCCCTAGTTTCCTTGCCCCCAAACATGCCCCTTCTGCCGTGATGCATCCAGAGGCCTACACCAGGATGCTGGTGCCCTGATATTTCAACCCTCCAACCATCAGAATTGTGAGCCAAATAAATCTCTTTATAAGTTACCCAGCCTCCAGTATTATGTTATAGCCACACATAAAAAAAAAAAAAAAAAAAAAAAGAGTAAGACTTCTACCATTTAGAGTGTCAGAAAAAGTTGATTATATGATGGTATTTCACCAGAAGCAATCCACTATAAAAACTACACTCCAGAAAAAGCACCTGTTGGGTGCTCCTGACTCCTATATACTGAAGGAGATGGGAGCTTGAAAAGCAAGGTGCTCTGCAGAAGCTTGATTCTGAACATGCTACCATGGCTGCAGGAGCCTGCAAGGGGTGGGGGTGGGGGTGGGGGAGGGGAGAAGCCCTGTGCCCTACAGGGAAGGAGTGCTGGAGAGCAGGTACAGACTCAGGAGCAAAGGCTTGCCTCCCACTGTTTCATTCCATTGCCCTCTACTGACAAGATTTAATATTGCATTAGCTGGCAAAGGAAAATATTTAAAGAACCCAGATCCATGGTTACAGAGAAGGCCCAAAGGGTGAATGTACAGGAAAGAGGCAAAGTGATGGACCCAGCCCAATTCCATCTCAAGATTGGGAGCCTCATCACAAAGTCATGAAAAGTTGGTTTCTGTTTTACTATAAATTCCTGCGACTTCTAAACTTGTTTGGAATTCCTGCCCATGCCTTGAACTAACCCATGCCTGGCTTTTCCTGACCAGATAACAACTCTATCTAAAACCTCAGTGGCGACTCATAAATTCTAGTGTTGGGATCTAAATGTAGTCTCTGCCTTGAAATGTTAAGCCATGTGGATCATTAACCTACTCTCTGCCTTTGTATTATGCTTGTCAAAATCCTGTTATCTGTAAGTTCTCAAGACACCCTCCTTTGCAACTTTTTGTGCTATAAAATCTCGTTCTTGAAGGGCGGGGGTGCTGGTCTCTAGCCCATGTTAGGGAAGACAGTCACGACCAGCTTTCTTTGTGTACTCAAGTGCAAGCTTGCTTTAATTTGATTTAAAATTGGAGTTGGTGGTCTTTTCTTTGTGTCAGGGTTCAAAAAAAAGTTCACTGCCTTTTACTGTGCAACTTGCACAGGTACTCTTGTGCTCACATTGAATCCTCACACAGAAAAATACATATTTGTTTACCTAACAATATGCCACTGTCACTCTGATTTCCTCACCCTTGCCCCAAAATGGGAGACACACAGTCCTCAAAATTGTGATAATTAGACGAATGTGATGGTGCACACTTGAGCAACTTGGGAGGCTAAGGCAAGAAGATGCAAGTTCAAGGCCACCTTCATTAATTTAACTAGACCCTGTCTCAAAATAAAGTATAAAGAAGGTCTGGGGATACACCTCGGTGGTAGAGCACCCCTGATATCTGTCATCAGTTCGAAATCATCATCATCATCATCATCATCATCATCATTATCATCATCATCATCTAAGCCTTCTCTGGATGGCTTCTCCAAACTCCTTCCACAACTGATTCCAAAGGTGTCTGAGCCACCGGCCAGGGGTACTCACAGAAACAGCCCCCTTCCAGCAACCATGGTCTGTTAATCACCTTTCCATTGCTGTGAAATATGCCTGAGGTCATCAACCTAGAAGGAGGAAAATTGACTTTGGCTCCTAGTTCCAGAAGTGTCAGTCCATTGTCATTTGACCCCTTTGTTTGGGGCCTGTGACAAGCAGAGTACCATGATTGAGAGTGTGTGGCCCAGCAAAACTGCTCCCCTGGGGCACCGGGAAGCAGAAGGAAGGAGAAAGGAGGGGCCAGGATCCCAGCTCTCCTTCAGGGCACATCCGTGACCTCACTTCCTACCACGAGTTCTGAGGTCGCACCACCTGCCACAGAGCTGCAGAGGGTGGGTTTGGGATGAGTAGGTAGAACACAGGACATCCTAATGCAGAGATGGGTAGGGTGCCATAATCTTAGACACAAGTCATTGTACATTTGTCAGAATTCACAGAATATATAACACAAAAGTGAATTCTCACATGAATTATGGACTCTGGGTGACAATGATGTGTCAGTGTTTGTTTCTTGATTTTTGACAAACCTACCACAGTCATGGGAGGTCAACTGTGCAGAGGCTGTGTGTTGGGTCAGTGGGAGGGAGTATGTGGGAACTCATTCAACTTTTCCATGAACCTAAAATTTCCCTAAAACTTAAAATCTACTCATTTAAAAAAAAAAAAGAAGAAGAAGAAGAAAGTAACTTCACAAAAAAGCTGAAGAAGTAGGCTCAAAAAAAAAAAGAATGTATCTATGAACTCTGAACACAATGCATGAAATCCTGCATCCAATTTGAGATTGTGAAAAGCTAATACTAGCATAATAAAGGGGAAAAAAGACCATGATTTGAGGGGAAAATTTATGCCTTTTATTAAATTTTAAAAAATTGTGATGCCTAATGAGTCTTTAGTGTTTAATTTTAAGGCTATTTTAAAATATGGAATATATTACTTTTATGTTTTAAAAAATGGGTACTGAGTGTGATATCAAAAAGTTGGAGGAGTAGGAGACGCCATCCTTCTTGCCCCACAAGGAGAGATATTTAGATAACTATCTGTGACTGCAAAGAGCCTTGGGAGGCTCAAGATTTGTGGTGATCCTAAAGTAACACAATGTAGAAAAAAAAGAAAGAAAGAAAAGTGGAGGACAACTGCATTGCTGAGGGAGAGGGGCACACCTGAGATATCTGCAGATGGCCAGGAACAAGTGGTGAGGACTGTCAGTATCAGCTACAGGGTGGGTGCACCAACGCCCGTTGCTGCCGCAAACTCCAGGATAGGAGACACTGCGTACATAACTCCCCCAAGAAAGGCCCCTTTGGTGCTGTCCTGATGCTGTGATCACCATCCTTATCAACCCTGCACATCCCCTGTACCCCAGGGCAATGGCCACTCCACACACACCTGCACTCCAGATCTTGGCTCTGCAGACACACTACATTGTCTCTGACTGTGGACTCCTCTCACTATTCCTTAAACTCAAGTTCCCCAGACTCAAATATCAGAGGCACTGCCATAGTGAGCTAGCCCACACCCTAAACCCAGATCCATTACTGCTCCACATTTCCAATGCCAGCTACATGAGTGCTCCATCAGCACCTGTGCTACAGACACTGGAGCTGTCAATAAAGCAGACATGTTCATATTCCAGTCTTCAGGGCAGCAGTGATTCAGCAAATGCCCACATTCCAGACCCTGCTTTTGCAGCTGTTCCAGAAGCACCTGCAACTCTGACTCAGGGCCACCGTAGCACTGCACATATACATAGGCATGGGTGTGCACACGCACACACACACACACACACACACACACACACGCATGCTGTCATGCACTTGTAGCTTTCAAACCATTACCAACATGGCAGCATGGGGTGCCTACATGCTGCCTACCAGTACCACAGCTTCCCTGGACTCCATCCCTGGTCTCTCCACATGTGCCTGCTCCAGACCTCAACTCCATCACTGCACCACAAGTGCCAGGTGTCAGACACCAGGACCACCGCCACTCTGTGCAAGCCCATGAGCCAGATCCAGGGCCAAGAGGATACCCTCAACCACATACCCCCCACAAAAGAAAAGGAGATCAGGGGGACCCCAGCAGCATCCACCACCAAAACCCACAGCACTGACTGCCACTTTAGATACCCAGAGCTATGGCAGATGAGGACGCCTGAAATCATTGCTAACATCCTTATTTGACAGAACTACACAGAGACTGTGCCTCTATGTCTTCCCTGGAGCGGAAACTACCACTTCACCCAACCAGCACTCATCCATAGGAGAAAATCTTCTCCCACAAACACCATCCTGTAAAATCTGGAAGTGGTGACTGCACCATCCAATGTCCATATGTTAATGAAAAAAGGAAGAAGAAAGAAAAACTGAAGAAACATGACACCAGCCAAGCAACCATAATTTTTGAGTACCAACCCCAGAGAAATGGAAATCTATGAACTGACTGGCAAATCATTCAAAATATTTGTTTTAAGGTATTTCAGCAAGAAAGAAGAGGGCACAGGGAGATGACACAGTGAAATCAGGAAAACACCCTACCTACAAAATTCAACATAAAAAAGAACCAGACAGAATTCTAAACTGAGGACTATAATGAATGAAATGAAAAATTCAATATAGAGTACCCAAACCAGAATTTATCAAGTAGAAAAAAAGTGTCTTTCAACTCAGAAAATATTCAGAGGAGAAAAAGTAAAAAGAATGACAATGAAAACAACCTCCAGGACTCACAGGGCACCATCAAGAGAAATACCATTTGCATCATGAGAGTTATTGATGAGAAGGCAGAAAGCTTACCTAAAGAAAGAAACTGGAACATATGAACATCCAGGTATAGGAAATTAAAAAGTTTCCAAACATGTTCAACCCACAGAGACATTAAACATTATACAAAGATATTAAACATTAAAACAGCATGGTATTGGCATAAAGGATCAAGAAAACAAAATAGAAGTACATGAATAACCCAAGCATTCACAACCACTGATTCTCAACAAAGGAGTCAAAAACATACAATGGAGAAAAGATAGCCTCTTCGTAAATGGTGCTCAGAAAACTGGATATACACATGCAAAAAAAATGAAACTAGGCCTCTCTTACCCTGCACAAAACCAACTCAAAATGAACCAAAGACTCCAACTATGAAAATACTAAAATAAAACAAAGGTAACACTTCAACATATTAGAGTAGGCAAAGATAATTTGAATGGGAGCCCAAAGCAAAGGCAACAAAAGCAAAACTAGACAAATGGAATTACATCAGCCTAAACAGCTTCTGCATAACTAAAGAAACAATCAACAGAGTCAAAGACAACCTACAGAATAGGATAAAATATTTGCAACTGTTTATCTGACAAGGGATTAAATTCCAGAATTTGTGAGGAACTCAAACAATTCAGTAGCAAAAAAAAAGGAGGAGGAGGAGGAGGGGGAGGGGGAAGTAATATGGAGGAAGAAGAAGGATGGCTATTATCAAAAAGACAAAAAAAAAAAACCAATATTAGTGAGGATATGGAGAACGAAAACGCATACCTGTTGGTGGGAATATAAATTAGTACATCCGCTATTAAAAAACCCCATGGAGAATAGCATGCTAAGTGAAGTAAGCCAATCCCAAAGAACCAAAGGCCGGATGTTTCCTTTGATAAGTGGATGCTGATCCATAATGGGGGGCAGGGGGGCAATGGAGAATGGAGGAAATTTGGATTGAGCAGAGGGGAGGGAAGGGAAAGGTGTTGGGTGGGGGAAGATGGTGGAATGAGATGGACATTATTATCCCTATGTATGGGTATGATTGCATGAATGGTGTAATTCTACATCACCAACAACAGAGAAATGAAAAGTTGTGCTCCATTTGTGCCAAAAATTAAAATAAAATTAATTAATTAAAAAAATAAACCTCGGGCTGGGGATGTGGCTCAAGCGGTAGCGCGCTCGCCTGGCATGCGTGCGGCCCGGGTTCGATCCTCAGCACCACATACAGACAAGGATGTTGTGTCCGCCAAGTACTAAAAAATAAATATTAAAAAAATTATCTCTCTCTCTCTCCCTCTTTCTCACTCTCTCTCACTCTTTCTTTAAAAAAAAAATAAAAAATAAACCTCATGGAGTTCCCTCAAGAATTAAAAGGAAAACTACCATATGATTCTGCAGTCCCACTACATTATATTTTTCAAAGGAAATGACATCATTCCATTAAAAAGATACCTGACTCTGTTTATTGCAACACTATTCACAATAGCCTACCTATGGAATCACCCTAAGTATCCACTAACAAATGAATAAAGAACATGTGGAATGTATATCCAATGAACAGCTGTTTACCGTTTAAAAAAAATGCATGAAATCCTGTCATTTGTAGGACTATGGATGGAACTGAAGATAAAAATATTGAGTAAAATAAGTCAGGTACAGAAAGACAAATACCACATGATTTCACTCCACTAAGTTCTTTAAATGAATTGGACACTTTACCAAACTAGCAAAACTCTTTCCAGGATGTTTCCCAAAGGATTCTGACATTGTTGTCATTTGTGAAACCGATGAAACTGGAGAACATTACATTAAGTGAAATAAGCCAGGCACAGAAATACAATATGGCATGTTCTCAATCATTTGTGGAAGGTAAAAAACTTTTTCACATAGAAGTAGAGACTAGAATGAAATTAACTAGAGACGGGAAGGGGACAGAAAGTGGAGAAGGTAAGGAAGTACCAACCACAAAGTAGGGGAAGACAACACAAGAGAGCTGTCATCTACAGCCATTAATTAATTGTACATCAAAAATGTAAAGGAGGAAAAAAGAGAAAAAATAGAGGAGAGTTTGAAGCTTTCCAATAGAAATTATAATATTTGAGAAAATGGAAATTCTATGTACCCTGATTTGGTCATTATGCATTATATGCATGTATTGAATTACAACAGTATGTTCCATATATAAATGCAAATATCATATCCCAGTTTAAAAACTTTAAAAAAGCAGAAATAAGAAATTATTTTTAAAAGTTTTTACAGAAAGAAAATTGGCTAAAGGTACTGATTTCTAGTGAAATTGAGAACCCAGAGATTAGCCATCTCGTTTCCTATGATTAGGTTAATCTGTTACCAAATTTAGAGATTCTGAGGTTTGGAACTATTCCAACGGAAGTTGTTTTATTTCTTCACTTGTTAAGCTTCACTGACCAAGGGGAACCTCAGGCCCCCAGAAATAAATAAAAGCCCTGTGTTTCACCATCACTGACCGCTCACCACTCTACTGGGCACACAACCATGAGATTCCGTTCCCTTCTTCCTTTTCTCTTCCTCTTTGTGACTATAACACCAAAAGGTAAGATGGTGAAATGATTGTAGAGGTGAGTTCTTAAGAAAACCACTCAGATGCACATAACTCTGATGCAATGCATGGCCTTGGGTACTCAGAAGTCTAACACGTCCCTAGAACTGATGAGATCAAAATTAAGGAGCAAACCAAGGAGTTCCATTAACCTAAAGTGGAGCCAAAAGCTCCATGATTAGAAAATAGGACCCAAGTAGAGAACTAGAAGTCAGAACCCTGGCCATGAGACTTAAGGCTTAATATAAAAACTGGGGCACAAGGGCACCAGTCTCCCAAAAATGGCAGCCATTGGTTCAGACTTGGTTATGGAAAGAAGGAATATGGAGTCTATTAGTGAAAAACATATGTGAAAGGTAAAAGTTAGGCCATTAAGATAGAGCTCAACAAGAAAGGATTGCATCAAGTTACACGACACCAGTATAAATTGAGGATCAGAGGAATTTGGAGACAATATAAACAATGGAATGAAGCTCCAAAAAAACAAACTTATAAGCATAAGACATATGATTCAGAAGTTTGAATGTTAAAATGTGGAATCAAAGTGAGAAGGCAATATGATCATCTCTGGCTGTTTCATCCAGATCCAGGCAGACCTGAAAAAATTTTCTCCATTATTTATGGCAAGATGTTCACATCTTTCAAACTAATGTCTGTGGGCACTGAACTTGATTTCTTTCTTGATTCATCTCTAAAATTCTTTTAAGTGCAATTGAAGCCACTCACTTGTTTGATCTTCTGAAGCTGTTAGAGAGTCATTTGCTCCATTGCTCTATATGTCTATGATAATGTCAATAAGTCTGAAAATAAATTTCAGTATCTAAGAAGGAATATTCTTCCTTATGAATCAAGTAATTTTATATTATCTTCTTGACTTGAGCAAGTGCCATGGGCATGTCACAGTCCTTAGCAAAAGACTGGCAAAACAACTCTTTGGCTTTCTGTTCTGAAGATATTGCCTCAAATTAAACGTTACATTTAGCAGGAAGCACAGCACCAGTGGGATGAATCATTTTTGCTCTTTTTTTAGCACAGTTCATACATTCCACCTCACTCTACATGGGATACCTCCAAGTTCATATGACACAGGACTGCCTCTTCCTCTATTTTGTCTGGTACTAATAACTCTTCACTTTAGCTTCATTAAAAACCTGACTGTCAGCTGGGTTCAGTCATGCACAATTCCAGCAATTTAGGAGGCTGAGGCATGAGGATCTCAAGTTCAAGGCCAGCCTCAGAAACTTTTTGTCTCAAAAAAGTAAAAATGGCTATAGATATGTCTCAGTGGTAGACCACCCCTAAGCAATCTCCAGTACCTCAAGGGGGAAAAAAGAAAAAACAAAACCTATAAATGTTATCAGATTTTGCACTAAATGCATGGGAAGTAACAAGACCAGCAGCGGCACCAAGTCCAGCAGGCCACTGAGCAGGAAGTCTGCGCCCTGTGAAGACCCAGAGCTGAGTAGTGTCTTCCATGATTGGCTGGTGAGACTGTTCTTTCCCTGAAAGATAGCCACTTTCTCTTCCAGAAAAAGCGGGCAGAGTGGGAAGTATTAGCAGGATATCACCCAACTCCCCTATCATTCCATTCTCTTTGCTGCACAAAGACCCTGAGTTTCTAATCTACTACCTAACGGCAGAGTGTAAGAAAACCACGCTGGGTGGACGCTGCCCTGAAGGGAGCACTGGCTCACCTGACTGGAAATATTTTGCTACGGAGTAGAGAAACAATAATGATAACCTGGAGCTCAAGTATAAAACAACAACAAAAATATTCAGATCCCAAAAAGCCATCAAACTGTTCATCAAACCACAGAGATTAGGCACCCCAAGGAGCCCTTCAGAGCTGGTGTATCACAAGATATAAAAAACAAAGTGAGAGCAAGGTGGCTTCAGAGGATGGTCAGAAACTAACTTCTACTAAGGGACATGAACAGAAGTGTCAGGGGAAAGAATGAGCCCTGGTTATCCCGGAAAGACAAGAAGAAGGGATTAAAACTACAGATGACTGAGCTATGTGCTCAGACATAGCATACAGACATAGCACCTGAGCTATGTGCTCTTCAGCACCAGTGTGAATTCAGACACGCGCGCGCACACCACAGAGTTCTGAAGTGAGAACAGTTAAGATGAAGGACTGGTATATATCTGCAAAAGGAGATGAAGTGAGACCATATGCCATTTGATAGGCATGACGCAGGCACAGGCAGGAGTAAGGGTGGGTACCACTTTTGAAATGGTGCTTCTTGGTGGACATTGTGCATTGTAGCATTGCGCATAGAACAATCTGTTGGAGAAGAAACTTAGCAATGCTGTGCCTTACCCACTAAATTCCTCAGGGAACTTCCTAGTCAAGCAACAGTAACATACAGCCCCACACATTTCAAAATGTACTGCTCCAGGCAAAGGCTATATCTCTGAAATCTTTGAAAAATCAGCCTACCCCTCCAAGGTGCGTATAATCCCACACTTTGAGCCCCTCTCCCTGAAAATGTTGAGCTTCATCTGTATCCGATCCTTTCATGTGGCAATATGTGTCCCCTATTCCAAAGCCATCCTTCTGGAGGTTTATTGCTTTATGTGCATTTCCAACCATTTGAGAGTGAATTAATGATTGTCAAATCTCTTCCTGTGCAGGAAAGACTGGTGTTATCCCAGGAGAAAAGCAGTGCATCGCTTTGCAAGGGATGTGCAAGGATTTTGCATGCTCACCTTTAGATGACATCATTGGTGTGTGCAATGATGAGAAAAAGTGTTGTAGAAAGTGGTGGATATTTGAACCCTACCCAACACCAGTTCCCAAAGGAAAATCGCCTTAGACCGGAGCAAACTGGAAGCCCTTCGAACTCTGAATGCATGGACAACTGCAAACATCTTGAACCAAACTTACTTTTCTCCTTTGACCAAAAATAAATATTGTCCTAACTCCCACAGGTCCCTGGGGCATTTCTTCTCAATGTACATTAAATCCTCTTAAAAATGACAAGAATAGCCCCATGTGGTAGCCCCTGTCTGTAATCCCAGCAGCTAAGGAAGCTGAGGCAGGAGGATCTCAAGTTCAAAGCCAGCCTCAGCAGCTTAGCAAGACCCTAAGCAACTCAGTGAGAACCTGTCTCTAGATAAAATATTTTAAAAGGGCTGTGGATGTGGCTCAGTGTTTAAATACCCCTGGGTTCAATCCCCAATACAAAAAAAAAAAAAAAAACTACAAGAGTAATCTAACTTATAGAAGAATTTCATAACCTGAAGACATTTATAAAAAATTCAAGTTTTTAAGAAAAAAAGATAAAAATCTTAAATATGTAAAATAATAAGAGTATGAAACATCAATTGATAGCGTTTGGCTATCTGAAGTAGAATATCAACCCTCTTTGTTCTCTAGTTCTGGAAAAAATATCATTTTGAGGGGCTGGGGATGTGGCTAAGTGATAGAGAACTTGCTTAGTATGCACAAGGCCATACGATCAATTCCCAGCACAACAACAATGACATTTACTATTAATAGAGATCTACTCTGAGCATAGGGGCTAAAGCTGGCTAATCATATGGCCTTGTTAACAGTGCTCCCAAGAATTGGGCACACAGGTTTGGGCCATAATCCTAAATGACAATCCTAATTTTTGAAATCCAAAAAGATTAAAATTCCTAAAGTCTACAATTCCAAAAGATCAAAATCCCTAAGATATAATTCTGGAAAAAAAATTAATTCTTTAAATGGAACTTATATATATTAAAAGGGGGATTAATTTGAAAACATAATAAAAGCATGACAGAACATTTCATGAGCCCCTTTACACAAAAAACATAGGCAAGAATAACACGCATTTTTGCAAGCATAAAACTCAGGTATATTGGTGACAGTTGCACAAGTATAACAATTATGAACAGATGAAGTATATTCATAAAGAAATTAGCCAAAAAGTGAAATGTATAAATACCACTCTGGTTAATGACCCTGCTTTATAGCTGTGGTCATTCGAAATACCATGATGAACAACCTAAGTCTACTGACAAGACCAATCAAAACCTGCAATGAGTCCCCAAAGTATACGCAATCACCCAAATAGTCAAACTCTCAAAAAATTTTCTTTCACTAATGCAGATGTACAAAAAAAGTATATATCTTCACTTACTAATAAAGTTCCAACATTTCTATGTACAGGCACAATATTGAAACACAATATCAGTGTTGTGATAATATGATTTTGTGGAGTCAAATTTGCAAAAAGAAAAATGCAAAAAGGGAATTAGAACTCTGTAAAAGTCTTTACAGATTTCATAGCTCTGGTATAGAAAATGATGCAAAGATTTCTGTAGCCATAGAAAAATTTTTTTAAATTCTGACAATTTAAATTAGTAGGGAAAAAACTTTAAAAAAAACTAAAAAGAAATTTTGACAGGAAAAAAGTCAAATAGGTTGTGGGCATTTATGTGAAGACAGTCCTTGAGAGTTGACCAACCTTCAGAATTGTGAATATCAACTTTGTGTGGAAGTGTTACAATGTGATGAACACCTACCATATTTTCCTTCACAGCATGGCTGTCCGCAGAGAAAATGTCACTTTGATTTTCTAGATGAGGTCGCTCCTTTTGATATTCTTTCATGAGTCAGCATACACCAACATAAGCATTTGCTAGTTAACTTTTCTATCTTCTGTGTCATGCTTCTAAATTGTTTTGTGTACATGGAAATTCTGCATGCTCCCATATACAGACCAAAATCTGGCAGAAATATTAGTGATTGAACAGCAATACCATTTCATAAGTGTCTTCCTAAATTCTAAGCACAAAATTGTTTTGAAGCACTCAGTAATTAATGGCTTCCTCGGGCTGATTCACTGAAAGCTTATGGAATCTCATCTGTTAGAAGGAATGAAAATGCAGGCAAAGGAGGCATTTTTAAATCAAGGTCTTCTTCCTTGTTGTACTGCATTTCCAATCCTTTCCCCAGGATTCAGCTTTTTATCCCTTTTTTACAGCCTGATCCTGGCTAAGGGAATTTCAGCTTCCAGGATTCAATATCAGGGATTTTAGTTTTTCAGGATTTTAGACTTAGGATTTTTAAATCTTAGGGATTTTGATCTTTCGGGGTTTTGACACTTAAGATTATGGAGTTCAGGATTCTCTTTGTTGGGATTATGATCAGTACCAAGGGACTCTACCCACCCCGAGTCATGCCAGTAGTGAACCAGAGAGATCCCCTCCATTATACCCTACTTCTGGAGATACAGAGAACCTGCACCCTACAAGTAGGCTCATCAGAAGGAATAGGGAAGCTGGAGCCCAGAGGAACTGAGAATTTAGCATGCCCAATTAGTTCTTTCCAAATACACCATTGCACAAACCACTTTCTAGAGCTAAGAAAATTAAAGAGTGAGGAAGAGACCAGGTGGTGGTACATGACATGAGTCCCATGAAAATGGAATGACGCTTCGAGAATGAGGCCAAAATATCACATAAATAAATTTCAAGGCTTCTCGTTTTCTTTACCACAAAGTCAATTCACTAAATCAGGAGAAGGTAAGTTATCTCCCTAGAGGCAACATCGAAGTCCTCCTGAATTAACTTTAATCCCATCTTCCTGGATCTGTATTTTAATAACTGTTACTCTTTCCAATGTCTTCTTAGGACTACTCTTGCGCAGTTGAGAACTTGGTCTCAGGATAATATATTGATTAAATCTTTACCAGTCACACTATACTCACAGTTTAAAATTTGCTTCTTATTCCCTTTCATTTCAAACATTTCAAAATGTGTGCTGCCACATTATGGAACATAGAACATTAAATAATCAAATAGCAACACTAAGATTCTTTAGCAACCCTGTTCCAGAAGATGGTTCGTAAGTCTACAGATGGAAGTGTTTCCCCTGTTTTCTTCTAGCAACTGTCAAGTTTCTGGCTGTCTTTTCTAGGCTTTGATGCAATCTGAGCTGATGTGTGCAGTGTGAGAGATGGGAGTCTAGATTCAGTGTTCCATATGGATGTCCAATTTTCCCAGCATCATTTGTTAAAGAGACTATTCTCAAACTTACATTTTTGGCATCCTGGTCAAGAATCCGATTACTGTAGCTATGTGGGCTTGTCTGTGTCCTCAGTGCTGTTCCATTGGCTTACGGTCCTATTTCCATGCCTGTACCATTGTTATTTTTGTTAGCAGAGCTCTGTGGTACAATTGGGAGTTGGGTATTGCGATAACTCCAGCATTGTTACCCTCGCTCAGGATTGCTTTGGCTGTTTTGCATCTTTTCTTCATATGAACTTTAGAATTGTCTCTTCTAGTTCTGACAGGAATATTGTTGGTATTTTGATAGGGATCATATTGAACTTTTGTATAGCTTTCAGTAGTATGGCCATTTTAGCAATATTAATTTAGCCTGCCCATGTATGTGGAAGGTCTTTCCTTCTTTGGTCGTCTTCTTTGATTTATTCTTTCAGTGTTCTGTCCGACATACAGGCAGAAAATAAAAGAGAATTATTGAGTCGGTGCATCAAATTGGAAAGCTTCTGCACAGCAAAGAAAACAAGAGCATAGAGGGAAAGCCTTCAGAAGAGAATAAAGACTTTACAGCTACTCTTCTAGCAGAAGATTAATATCCAGACTATATAAAGAACTCCAAAAACTCAGCACCAATAAAAACTCCAAATAACCCAATCAATAAATGGATAAATGGACTAAACAGATGCTTCTCAAAAGAAGTACAAAGGCCAATAATTGCATGAAAAACTGTTCAATGTCTTTAGCCATACAGGAAAAACAAATCCAAACTACTATGGGATGACAAAGTCAAATGTTATGCTCTGTACAATAGTAAATATTATTTTCTCCATCATAAAGGAAAAAAAGTGAGCTAATGATATAGTTCAGTGGTAGAGCACTTTCCTAGGATGCACAAGGCCCTGAGATCAATCCCCAGCACTGGAAAAAAAATTGGTTTTCGTGGCATAGGGAAGAATGTACCTGAAAAATGTTCCTTTATTATTGTTATTCAGGTGTTTGTGTGATGAAATGTATTAGTAGTAATAAATAAATTTGCAGTTATCTTGCCATTTCTAATTCTGTACAAACAATCCTTAGTTGATACTCACTTCTAATGCCAGGCAAAATGGCTAAGTAATAGGTTCAAACTTTTATTTAAAGGTTGACTATCAGTGTTGTTTTTCTATGGAGACAAAAATAAATTAATTAACATGTTCTACATTTTACTGATAAACATATAAGTAAATCCAGTTCATCCACAATGCTAAGTTATCTATATAGAGTGCTTACTGAGGTATCAAATTGTTAAGAATGTACCTTTAACATGTCTAAGTGTGTACATAAATGTTGAAAGCTGTTCTGAATATAATTTTGCAGCATTTCCTACAAACTGTTGTTAAAATAACAATTTTATTTTTATTTTATTTACATTTTAATTTACATTTATATTGGTATTTCATCTCACTCCAGTTAGAAAGGCAGCCATCAAGAATACAAATAACAATAAACTCTATGAGGATGTGGGGGAGAGGAACCCTGACTACCTTGGTAGTACAGCCACTGTGAAAATGAATATGGAGATTCCTCAGAAGACTATGAATGGAACCACCCAGCTATACTACTTCTCAGTATTTATCCAAAATAATTTAAAACAGCATACTTTGAAGAAACATGCTTTCTCATCTTTATAGCAGCAAAATTCACAGTAGCCAAGTTACAGAACCAGACTAGGAGTCTGTCAAGGATGAATGAATAGAGAAAACATAGTATATAAACACAATGAAACTTTATTCATCCATCAATAATGATGAAATTGTGTCAACTGCAATAGAAAGGATGAAACAGGAGAGCATCATGTTAAGCAAAATAAGTCAAACTCGGAAAAACAAGTGTCATGTTTTCTTCCACTTGTGGAAGCCAGAGGGCAAAAAGAGAAGGAAAAAGGTGTTCTCATGAAAATAAAAGGAATAGAAGGGAGACCCTTAGGGCAGAGGAAGGGGACCTGAGGGAGGGGGTGAGGGAAGGGGAAGTACTGGGAGAGAAAGATCAACTTGTGTTACGTACACATACAGATATGCCACAGTGAATCCCCTGTATAATTAATATGTACTAATAAAAAACAAGAGGTACTTTTGTCATAAGTATTCTCCTGTAATAAAAAGCTAAGTGCAAAAAGAAATCCCCATATTTGAATGTAACTCCTCTCCTTAAAAAATTTCTAGAAAGAAATTAAATTTTGAGACTAAAGTTCAAAGATTCTTTTCAAAGACATACTAAAGCCCCAAAATATTAGAATACAAATTACCTCCCAAAATGAAATCATCTTCCCTTTAATGAAGCCCCCAGTTTTCAATTGGAGTGAAAAACAAAATCATCACCACCTGCTGCTCCTTCTCCACTAGAAGGTTCCTTCAGTCATTCAAGGTAGATTAATGCAACTCCGAGTCTTCTGTGATCCCTGTTCTTCATCTCTGAGCAAGAACAAGCAGGTAAGGGAAAGAAAAACAACAACAATGGAGAGAGAGAGAGAGAGAGAGAGAGAGAGAGAGAGAGAGAGAGAGAGAGAGAATCAGAAGAATACCAGACAGAGGGGTCTCCTCCACAGAGAAGAACCAAAACAACAATTGAAGAGCCACATGTCACAGTGAGCACCCGTGAGCACAGGGACTCGGCAAGGAGAGAGGGGAAGCCTGGGGATTTTAGCAGCACAGAGGCCTGGGTTAGTCCCGTTTTCATTGCTGTGACCAGAACACCTGCCAAGAGCAACCGGAAGGAGGAGGAAGGCATTGGGCCCCTGGTTTCCAGGTCTCACATCACGGCTGGCTGACTCCATTGCAGGAAGTCATGCTGGAGGAAAGGGGCTCCGTTCACGGCAGTCAGGAAGCAGAAACAGAGAGAAAGAGAAGGGAAGGGGCCAGGGATGGATCAGACCACGGACAGGCCCCCAATAGCCCACTTCCTCCAACCATGCCCACCTGCCTCCATTTGCCGCCCATCAGTCCATTTAAATGATGAATCCACCAAATGGAATAACCGCCATCAAGGTGACAGCTCTCAACATCCAATCTCCTCACCTCTGAACCTATTGCATCACATGATGTGTGAGCTTTGGGGGGATGTTCCTAGATCCAAACCATAACAGGTAGAAAAGTTCACTAGCAAACATGACCCACGTTCCAGGGACATCCCATTATAGGAAAAAGAGTGGAAGGCATGTCTCAGCAGGTGCCACTGCTGTGAACATCCACAGCGATCCTAGCTGCAGGAGAGTTCCAAAGTCGTCACAGATCCAGTTAAGGGAGTTACCAGGGTCTGAAGAGTAGCTTTGCTTCATAGAAGGAACTCCCACTGTCTGTCCCCAACCCCTGAGTCCCAGCTGCTGCAATCCAGCACCACCTTGAGAACTCTAGAGTATGTCGTGCCACAGAGGACAGAAGCCTCAGCACCTCCCCAGCCCTGGGGTTCCACTACACTTGCACAAAAGGCTGCAGCCTCACATACCCAGCTAGACCCAGACATGCAATTGTGACTGCAGCACCCAAGCCCATGGGGTACCCTGCACTGCTGGGGACAGACAGGTGGTTCAAGAAGTGGGAGGACAGCCCCAGGACCAGAGGAACAAACAAACATGCCCCTGAGTCTTGGAGCTCGTCCCTGACCCTTCTGCCCTCTGCTGCCATCAGCATGCACCATCACTGAGTCTGAGGGGTGCATCGTCTCACTTTATCATAAAAGCAACCATAAAAGAGTTGGAAAAAGGTATTCCATGCGAAGGAAAGCCCAATGTAAGTGGAAGCTACATCCGTATCTGACAAAATAGACTTTAAGTCAAAACTACAAAAAGAGACAAAGAAGGACACCGTGTGAAGATAAAGGGATCCAGTCAATAGAGGAAATAACAATGATAAACACATAGGCACTCCTGCTGAAGTACCACATCTATTTTGTATTACTATTTTGTATTATAGAGACCAAACACTGTTGGATGAAAAGGGAGGGACTGACTCCAACACAACAATAGCGAGGGACTGCAACATCCCACTCCATCAATGAACAGATCATTCAGACCAGAAACTCAGCAAAGACACATGAGAGTTAAACCATGCTATATGCCAAAAGTACCTAACAGCCTACAGAACATTTCACTCAACTGATGCAGAATTCATATTCTTTAAGATTAAACCATAAAATAAAAATGAACCATAAAATAAGTCTCAACAACAAATACAAAGGGAAATTATATGTTTCTTGCTTTGTTTTGTGTTCTCTTTTATTTAAGTATGATACTGTCTTTGTTTACTGTTTTCCTATTTTGTATTGTTTACTGTTTTCTATTTTGTATCTTTTTATTTTCTGTTCTTTTGATTCTTTAGCTGAACAATACACTAATTTATTTTCATACTTTTATGACTTCTAGTAAATGCGTTTAAAAACACAAATGTCCCCTTGATTCTATCCTTCAGGATTTGATTTATGTTGTTATAATGTTTTCAGGTGTGAATAGTTCATTTTAACTTTCATGTTTCCTTTTCCCAAGTGTTAGGAAGGAATGGGTTGTGTTTTAACTTCTGTATGTATGTGTGGGGGATTCAGCTCATGGTTGTGCACTTCCAGTGTAATCATCTTGCCTCAGAAAGCAGCAGGAGTGGGAGCCGTTTATTGTAGGACAGGAGGGGTATATATACATTCCACACAGCTTATCTTAATTAACATAGACTAGATACAGCAGTCAGCCAATCAGGAATCTCTACACTTAATGGCTCCCTGGCATTACTTCACAAACCACTCCCTCTGGCAAGATGCCAGGCGCCATCTTGACTTGTTTACAGACCCTAACGGTGACGCAGATACAGAGCATGAATGAAACAGGGAGATGAGGTTCTGTGGGAACATCTTGAGGAAGAAGAGTGCAGTGGCAACAGCAGGAGCAAAGGCAAAGTAGGGGTAGAAATGACCTTGGTGTGCGTAAGGAAGAACAAGGAGACCAGGAGGAGTAGAACAGAATGAAAGAGAAGAAACGGCAGCAAATAGGTTGCAGAGATACTCCTCAACCAGACGAGGGAAGACATCACAGGGAGGCCACGTAAACAGACCGACTGTACCCTATGTATGGTAAAACGAGCAAACCTTAGGTCTCCATAGGAAGTAGTGGGAATTAATTTACGTGTTTAAGACATTACTTGGGTGGCTGGGCATAGAATATGAAAACCCATAGTCAAACTGAGACCAGCTGGGGGACTGTTTCCAGGAAGACAGGTGACTTGGAAAAGGCCGCAGTGTCCGAGGCAGTGAGGAAAGTTTTCCCAATTATAGAGACCAAACACTGTTAGATGAAAAGGTTTGTCTCCAGATGTATTTTAAAGACAGAGTTAAACTGACCAAAGAATTATGAAATGAGAGGAAGATTCAAATATGTCACCTGAGTTTTTATTTTGTTTTGTCCCACCAAAGCTGGTAGGTGCATGGAAGTATTCTTTACCCAGAGGGAGAGGAAAGGAGAGTGAGTTTTACTAGGGAAGGTGGTGGTAATCAAGTGTTCTATTTGAGTTGTTTAGTGCACACCCAAGCATAAATGTCAGGTAAACAGTTGGATTTTTTTTGTCCCCAGGCTCAGTAAAATGTCCAAGTTAGAGCTACTGGTTCAGTTGCACAGAGAGGAAGAGCTACCTTGTGCAGTATGTTTCCTGGAGGCTTGTAGAACATCATCCACTCTGATATAAAAAGCCTGAGAAAACTGCCTAACAACAAAACAACACCAAAAATATAAGAATTATTACATATATTATGGATATTCACAAAGTAGAATAGCATGTAGAAATTAAAATTACTATTTTAGCATATTCTAAAAAGACATGGGAAAATATTCATAATAAACTAGTATTTGTAAAATTAAAGTTACAAGTGAATTATGAAAGAGAGAAATTTGATGGAAAATGAATAAACCAAAATAGCAATAACCTTTTAAGTGGTAGAATGTTATGATTTGGATATGAGGTTTTCCCCCTCAAAGCCCTGTGTTAATGTAGAATGTTCAGAGTTGAAATTATTAGATTATAAAAGCTATAACCTAATCAGTCCATCCTACTTTGCATTTTTTTCTCCTTTGTTTTATTTTTTTTCCACATTTTATTGCATTATAGTTATACATAATGATGGGATTTGTGTACCTCTACAGGCACACAATGTAACAATATAATTTGGCCAATATCACTCCCCAGAATACCTAACCCCACCCTTTAGTCCCTTTACTGGTCTCCCTATGATTTCCATGAGATCTGTTCCCAACTTTATTTTCCTTTTTCTTCTCTAGCTTCCACATATGAGAAGAAACCTAAGTCACTTGATCTTCTGAGTTTTATTTCATTTAACATCATGGTATCTAGTTCCATCCATTTCCCTGCAAATGACATATTACATTCTTCTTTATGGCTGAAAAAGACTCCATTGTGTATATAGACCACATTTTCTTTATCCCATTCATCATTTGATGGACACCTAGGCTGGCACCATGGCTTGATTACTGTGACTTGTGCTGCTATACACATGGGTGTGCATGTATCACTATAGTAGGATGACTCTAATTTTTCAGGATAAATATGAGGAGTGATAGAGCTGGGTCATATGATGGTTCCACTATTACTATAGTGTTTTAAGAAAACTGCATACTGACTTATATAGTGGTTGTACTAGTTTACAGTCCCACCAACAATATAAAAATGTTCCTTTTTCTCCACATTCTCTCCATCACTTATTGTTATTTATTTTCTTGAACACTGCTATTCTGACTGGAGTGAGGTAAAACCCAGTGTAGTGTTGATTGCATCTTTCTGATTGCTAATGATTTTGAACATTTTTTCATATATTTGTTGGCCTTTGTATTTCTTCTTTTGAGAAATGTCTATTTAATTTATTTGCCCATTTATTAATTGGGGAGGTTGAGTTTTTTCAGTTCTGTATATATTCTAAATATTAATCCTCTGTCAGAAGAGCAGCTAGCAAAGATTTTCTTATATTCTATAGGTTCTCTCTTCATATTCCTAATTATTTTCTTTGCTGTGTAGAAGCTTCTTAATTTGATGCCATCCCATTTACTAACTCTTGGCATTATATCCTGAGCTTTAGGCATTCTAGAGAGAAAGTGGTTGCCTGTGCCTATATACTGGAGTATTGACCCTACATTTTCTTCTAGGAGTTGCATAGTTTCTGGTCCAATTCCAAAGTCTTTGGTCCCTTTTGAGTTGACTTTTGTGCAGGGTGAGAGATAAGGGTCTAGTTTCACTCTTCTACATATGGAGAACCAATTTGCCCAGCACCATTTGTTTAAAATGTTCCTTTTCTTCCATTATGTTTTTGGCACCATTGTCAAGTATCAGATGACTCTCTCTGGGTGGGTTTGTCTCTGTGTCTTCTATTCTGTACCATTGGTCTATGTGTCTGTGGTCATGCCAATACCATGCAGTTTTTGTTACTATAGTAACAAAAATATAATATATACTATATATTGTATAATATATAGTATATATTATATATACTATATTACTATAGTAACAAAAATATAATATATACTATATATTGTATAATATATAATATATAGTATATATTATATATACTATATTACTATAGTAACAAAAATATAATATAATTGGAAGTCGGGTATTGTGAGGCATCCAGCATTGCTTTTTTGTTTGTTTGATTGTTTTGTTTTGTTTAGCTTAGAATTGCTTTGTCTATTCTGGGTCTTTTATTCTTCCAAATTAATTTTAGGACCTTTTTCTAGTTCTATGAAGATTGTCCTTGGTATTTTGATGGGACTGCATTGAATGTCTATATTGCTTTGGTTAGTATGCCCATTTTAACAATATTAATTCTGCCTACCAAGAATTTGAGAGGTTTTTTCCATCTTCTGAGATCTTCAATTTCTTTCTTCAATTATTTATAGTTTCATTATATAGGTCTTTCACCTCCTTGGATAGATTTATTCCTAAGTATTTTATTTTTCTGAAGCTATTGTGAATGGAATTTTTCCTGATTTCTTTCTCGGCAGATTGATTGTGGTATATTGGAAAGCTATTGATGTTTGTGTATTGATTTTGTAACCTGCTATTTTGCCAAATCTGTTTATTAGCTCTAGCTGTCTTTTGGTGGAGTTTTTGAGCTTTCTAGGTAAAGGATTGTATCATATGCAAAAAGTGATAATTTGACTTCTTCCTTTCCCATTTTTTCCCTTTAATTTCATTCTCTAATTGCTCTGGCTAGAAGAATAATTAGCACCATATTAAATAGGAATTGTGAGAGCAGACATCCTTGTCTTTTCCAAGATTTTAAAGGGAAAAGTTTTTCCCCACTTACTATGAGGATGGCTTTGGATTTTTTTGTAAATAGCCTTTATGATGTTGAGAGAGGTTCCTTCTATCTTAGTTTCTTCACTATTTTTATCATGAATAGGTGCTGAATTTTGTCAAGGGCTTTCTCTGAATCTATTGAGATAACTAAGTAATTTTTGTCCTTAATTTCATTTATGTGATGAATGATAAATATTGATTTGTGTAGATTAGGCCATCCTTGAATCCCTGGAATAAATATCCATCCTGCTTTGAATGGACTGACCGGGTGGTAACTGTGGGCATGTGGGATGTGGCTGAAGGAGGTCTGTCACTGGGGGCTGCCCTGGAAGGTTTCTCTCCCCCATGACCCCTTTCTCTGCTTCCTGGCAGCCATGAATGGAGCAGCACTCCTTCACCCTACCCTTCCACATGGTGCTCTGCTTCATAGTGGGCCCAGAGCAAGGGAATCCACCAACCATGGACTAGACCTCTGAAACCATGGCCCAAAATAAATGTGTCCTTCTCTAAATAGTGTTTTCAGGTATTTGAGGCACAATGACAAAAAAAAAACTCTGACCAACAGAGTAATATGTTACACCCATTATTGTATTGATAACCTTATAGGTGTTCTAAATTTTAAATAAAAATATACAATTAAGAACAATAATGAAAAACAAAATATGAACACAGTATATTTACGTGTAAGTATGAATTTATTTTATACAAGAAAAGTTTATTAGTGATTTAGCAGAAGTTTTTTCAATAGAAAAATGGGGGAGAAAGAAAAGAAAAATGAGGGAAGATGTCAAACCTGTGGGGTGAAAAATGAATGAGAAGCTTGCTGTCTCTGTCCTAGAGAAAGTCAGAATTCTACTTAAGTGGAAACTAAATGATGTTTAAACTATGGGAGGGGGAGGAATTTAAGACAGAATAAGTACACTTTTCAGAAATCTACATATATGTGAAATATTTACCTGTCTTCCTCTTTCTGGATAATATTCATAAAAATAATCTATCTATAACTTTCAAAAAAGCAGTGAATGAAGGATAAAGAGGTGGAAATAGAGCATCCAGAACTTTATTTTCCCAAGAAGAAACAGGGAAAGCCGGGGTGTTGAGTAAAAAAGCACACTTGACACAAGGAAGGAATTTTGTGTTTGTTTTTAAAATATGGGGATTTATTCACAGACTGTAAGGAGAAAAATATGTTTTTAAATTGCAACAAGGAGGAAAAGATAATTAATTCAGCACAGCCTCCAAGATTCTGATATTGCAGACCAGAGGGAAGAAAAGTAAACAAGGAGTGCCTGATTGACGTTATTTGTTGACTATCTAGGACCCTTCCTGAAAGCTATTCTCAGTAAAACCCGAGGCCCAACCCACTGTGTCAGGGCAAGTTCGCTTCTGTCTCCTTCTGTAACGACGTGTACTTGATACCTTATAACTACCTGATTTTCTACTCTGTGTTCTTTTGAGAAACCACGTTGGTCGAAGCACCGTGTCTCCTTCAGGCTGCTGCAATGTGGCCAGCAAGACTTTTCCACACTTCATCGGTGTCCACTGGCTCACCCGCGGAATGCCATCACCCTTCCTTTGATGTCCCTGATTGCCGGCCCAGGGATCACACAAGGTTCATGGGCTTCCTGGGCAGCGTTCCAGGCCTGCTGCCCAGCTCCAGATCTATCAAGCAGGGAAACAAATGTTTTTAGAAAACGTCAAAAAGTCACTGAACATTCTGCCCTTTGTGCTCCCTAAAGGACTTCAATTATTTGTCCTCATAAATTTTTATTGCTCTGGGCTGGGGATGTGGCTCAGTGACAGAGCACTTGTCTCACATATGTGAAGCACTGGGTTCGATCCTCAGCACCTCATAAAAATAAATAAACAAAATAAAGATATTGTGCCCATGTATAACCAAAAAAGTACTTAAAGTTAAAAAAAAAAAAAAACTGTATTGCTCTGCCATGTAAACTATGCTTCCAAACTTTTCCTTGTGATCAGGAAACCAAGAACTCACAGACACATGAGAAAAATCATGAAATTTAGGACTCGTAATCAGGTATAATAACGATCCTAGACCAGTCTGATTTTCATGAATAGAACAGTGTTCAATAACTAGCACACACCCTGGTGCAGTGCAGTGACCTCCATGTCCACTCAGTTTCTAGGCAGCTGGGGGCGGCTCCAGCCTTTTGAGAAGAGGAAGAACATGAACCCAGACTTGGAGAATCGTCCCCAGCACTTTTATTCCCTGACTCGGCCTCTTCCAGGAGCTCCAGCAATGGTACCACAGCTCCCCTCCATCCCTCAGCCCCGACTCAGCTCACCAGGTCACTTTCAAAGTCTCAACAGCCCAAGAGGACTGCTTAGACCACACGACTTCATGTTCCATTCTCTGAAACCCTAAAGCCCAAGGAGCACCCTGGGGGGAGACCATTGGCTTCCTTCTTGGTGCTGGAAAGTACAGACCCAGAATGAGGCCAGCCAGAATGTCATGAGGGCCCTAGGAGACCAGGGATGCAGATGCGTTCACAGGCCCTCCTGAAGCCTTCCTGGGCCGCCCACACTGCTCTCGGTTCCCTTAGGTTCATTTCTGTTGTCAAAGAAGTCACGGGTGGCGTTTAGTCAGAGATCCGCTCCGGTGGCAGATGGCAGCCCCACTGGTTTTGCACATCATTCGCATTCCTCAGTGTGCTGCAGTCCCCGAAGGCTCTCTTCTTTCTTTGGCTTCCTGTGTTACATACAGCTGAAGTGTAAAGACTCTGTGTTCACTAATACTTAAACACAAGTTGGTGGATCTCATTCAGCAGCTTGGACAGAAAGTCAAACAAACCAAAGCTCTTTATACCTCACCAGCCTGTGTGTACCTTCACGTCATTGCTCAAGTGGGCCAATGTTTACCCCCCAAAATACTAATAAGTTGGCATGCTGTTACATCTAGTTCTTCCCTATTTTAGAGCAATAAAGTGCATAATTTTACTCCATAAATGTTACTTTATCTTCTGTAGTGCCTCCAGAAACAGTAGATAATGTCAACTGTTAGCAGACTCTCTCTCCGGCTTCACGGAGCCCCTCAGGCTGTGCCCTCTGACCACCCTGGCCCACACCCTGTGGGCACTCAGCAGGTGTTCTTTGAGTGACCATAGCCGTGCCCTTTCCGTGCTATCTCCTGAAGAGTCTCACTGGAACACAGCAATGTTCTTGTTCCTGAAGGTTCAATAATCAGACAGCAGCACACCTCTTGAGAACTTCTCTCCATTGCAGCCCCTGATTCTAGCTTACCTCTTGCTCCATGAGGGTCTGGCTTTCCGTCCTGGGAGTCCTCATCTTATTGTCTGTCGTTCCCCTAGGTAAGACAGAGGGTTTTCATTCCTGTGACTGAAACAAGAGAAAGGGAATGGAAGGTCTTCCAAGAGTTTGCAAATAAACAAGGTCAGACATCACTGCAGCATGAAGGCTGCTGGGGGGGCGGGGGGCTGGTGTCAAGGTCAACATCGAAGGGGGGGGGGTTCTTTTTAGTAACCTAACCTACAAACTTTAACTTCAAGGCTCTGCTTGACCTGAAGATGGTAGGAGGCTGTGCACCGAACAACGGAAATCTGGAGAAGTGAGAAATGAGTGACTAGAAGGCAGCAGGTGGCGGGGTGAGGGGGTCTGTGCTCCGTCTTAATGGCTGGTCCTCAGCACATTCCTGCCACTGGTCAGGGCGAGGGCCTAGGCTTCAAATCCGTTAAAATTTTCATGGTTTTATCTACATTATGTGGAAATTACTTTATGTCTGGGGGGAAGTTAAGAGTATACCTTAATTTGTAATGAAATAACTAATCAAATCTACAGGTATGTTTATTGAATAATCAATCTCCAATTAATTTTAAAATTCACCAGTGTTATATAACAAAGTCATACACCTGGATTTGAATTATCATCTATTTATTTATTTGTTTGTTTGTTGGTTTGTTTGTTTTCTGATGCACAAATTCCCTTAGAGCAGTTTGATGCCTCACAATTTAAGATTTTTCTCATTGTTATTGTTTTCTGTGTTTTTATTGAGACAAGATTCGCTGTTATAAAGTGTACCGTTCAGTGGCTTTCAGAGTGTTTGTAAAGATCTGCGGCCACCACCTTTGTCTAATTCCAGGAAGTTTTCATAACCCCAAAGAGAAACCTCTATCCATTCTCCGTGTCTCCCAGGCCTTAGCAACCACTCACCTACTTTTTTTTTTTTTTTTTTTCTGTATATGCCCATTCTGGACATCTAATACAAATAGGTTCATACAACCCTCCACCCTTTCTGCCTCCTTTCACTTAGCATTTTTCAAGGATCATCCACATATCAGTACTTCATTGCTTTCTACTGATGAAAAATATTTCACTATATGAATATCCTGTATTTTGTTCATCCATTGATGGACACATGGATAGTCCCACTTTGGGGGGTTTTGTCAATGACACTACTCAGGACATTTGTGCCCAAGTTTTTGTGCAAACATAAGTCTAAGAATACAATTGCTGTGTTAGACTGTGATTCTATGTTCAGCTTTCTGGGGGATCACTAAGGTGCTTTCCACAGCTGGGTGCTTTATTTTGCATTCCCTTAGCAATGTAAAGTTTCAGTGTCTCCACAACCTCCCCAGCATTTGCTGTTCTCTGTCATTCTAGTTGGTCATGGCTGTCATTCTAGTTGGTATGAAACAATATCCCATTGTAGTTTTAATTTGTGAAGAGTGACTATATTTTCATAAGTTGATTGTCCATTGGTACACCTTCTTTAGAGAAATGTCTATCCAAATCACTTGCCCATTTTTATTGGGTTGCCTTTTTGTTATTGAATGATGAGTTCTTTGTGTATTTTGTATACTAAATCTTTATCAGATACAAATTTCAAGTAGTTTCTTTTATCCTGAACACTGTTTTTTTTCTTAAATATTTTACTGGTTATACTAATTGTGTCAGATGAGTGAGTTTTCAGATTCAAGTCACAGACAACCCAGACTTGGAAGGCTTCAGTAAAATTTATGATTTCACATAACAAGGAATCCCACAATCAGACAGTTCTAAAACTCATTAGCTCAGCAGATTAGCAACACCAAGTATTAGGAGGGTGTCCAATTTGTCTTTAGTCCTGCTCCTGGTCTAAAGATAGCTATTGTTCTAAACATCACATCCAAACCTGCTGAATTACACAAGAACTAAAAGTTGGTACTTCTTTCAATGTCAGCCAGGAGTATGCTGCCAGAAGTTCTCCCCAAGAGTCCCATCCCCATCCCCACGCTAATCACAAAGAAGGGTAGACAAACAAATGAGGAGGCTGAGAACAAGGATGGCCGTATTGGTCACCTGGGCAGTCTACACACTACTGTGTGGTCTTGCCACTTGCTTTGAACTTTACATAAATAGAACATATAGAATTCACCTTCTGCATCTGGTTTATTTTACTCCACATTACATTTACAAAACTCACTGATGTGGCTATGTGCAACTATAGTGCATTATTTTTAAAACTAAATAGTGTTTCATCATAGCAATATGCCACAATTTATTTATGAATATTTCTGTTGAAGAAGACTTAGATTGTTTCCAGGTTTCAATGGTTATAAACACTATTATTACTATAAACATTTTTAAATTATTCTGATTGTACATATGCATACTTTTTTCTTTTTATATTTTACAGGTTTTTAATTTATGCTTTTATGAGTACATGATAGTTTACATAATTGTGGGATTCATTGTGAAATATTCATAAATGCACATGACATAATTTCCTCTGTTTTGGTCCCCAGTACTGCCCCCTGTCCCTCCCCTCCTCCCTCTCCCTGATCTCCTTCCTCTATTCAGTCTCCATCTATTCATTTATTTTTTAATTGGGTGCACACATTTTTATTAGGTATCTACTAAAGAATGAAAGTGTTTTTCTTAGGGGATATGTATCTTCAGTTTGGGGAATAATGCCAAAGAATTTGCTGATTAGTTGAGCAAATTTATACTCCCTTTAACAGCATAGAAGAACCCTTACTGGTTTATATCTCATTAGTAGTTTATATCATCAGGCTGCTATTTATTTTTAACAGATGTATGGGAATAACTCAGTGTAGTTTAAATTTGAATTTGGGTTACTGATAAAATTTAGGATATTTTCATTTGTTTATTGGCAATTTTAACATTATCATTCTTGAAATACTTGTTTAAATATTTTGCCCATAATCCACTGATTTATTTGTTATTTTTTCATATACTTTTTTTAATTATATATTCTGGATGCAAGTGATTTTATATACCTTGCAAATACCTTTTGTTCTATGACTTGTCTTTTCATTCCTTCTATGATGTCTCTATGAAATTAATGTTGATATCAATGTAAATTTATCAAAATTCATTTTAATGTAATGCTTTTAATTTTGTTTCTCCTTAAGAAAAACTTTCTCTACATTAAGTTCATAAAGATATTATGTGATATGATCTTCTGATTTACCTGTTATTTGGATTTCACATCTTCACCCTATGTTGGTTTTTGCAAACAAGGGCTCATCATTTACTTAATTTTTAAATATTTTTTAGGTGGAGATGGACACAATACCTTTATTTTTATATATATTTTTAGTTGTAAATAAGCACAATACCTTTATTTTATTTATTTATTTTTATGTGGTGCTGAGACTTGAATCCAGTGCCTCATACATGCTAGGCAAGCACTCTGCCACTGAGCTACATACAGCCCCAGCCCCTCTTCATTTATTTTTTGCTTTTACCACATGGGTAGCCAACTGGCCCAGCACCCTTTGTTTTAAAAACAGCATCTTTTTTTCAAGGATTTTCTATGCCATATTCGTCATAGATCTAGCATCTGTGTGTGAGTATATGTTCTGTGATGTTTCGTGAACCTATGTGTCTCTCCTTGCACAGTATTACACTATCATAATTACTGACAATTCATAATGTCTTTATATCTAATAGAGCAGGATGTCTCCATTTTCCTTTTGTAAGAACATCTCAAATATTTATGTACATTTATATTCATTTCTATTTCACATAAATTTCAGGATCACCTAGTCAAGCGTACACACAAAGAAAACTTTCATTGAGACTGCAGTGATAGATCACCTACTATATAAATCAAATGTTAATCAATATGAGGAGAAAGCTAGGCCGCAATATAATTATGGTAGCAGATAGCAGTGACACAGACACCAAACATTGGACTTGTTCTACATTTTAGACCAAAGGGACCAAATATACAGAACATTCCTCCCAATAGCAGCAAATACACCTTCTCCTTAGGTGCACAAGGACATTGTCCAGAAGAGATCATAATTTACTGCAAAATGAATCTTAATACATTTAAGAAAACTAAAATCTTGTCATATAACTTCTCCAACTGCAGTGGTATGAAACTATACATTATTAATAGGAATAATCTCAGAAATTTTACAAGTATGTGAAAATTAAAGAGCATGCTCCTAAACAACCAGCAGAACAAGAAAAAATTAAAAAGGAAATTTAAAAATATCTGGAGGCAAACAAAAACGGAATTTCAACATAGTAAATCTTAGGGGATGCTGCAAAGGTAGTTCCGGGGGCACTAATCATAATAAACTCACATATAAAGTTCATAATAACAAACCTACATTGAAAGCAAAGAAAGGTCTCAGATAACTGAATGCACAGAAGAGTTGGAACCAAGACCCCCTTGTCACTCCCAGTTAATGACTTCTTTCACCCAGAAAATAGAAACACAGAGGAAACTTCTGTTTCTCCACCACCAGACCTCTTCCCCTAATTTTATCTTCAGCTACACTCTGTCTTCTCTTCATTCTCTCATTTAAGACTAACGCCCCCTGTACACTGGATTCCATTCCCACCCAGTCTTAAAGAACTCTGCTTCTGGAATTCAACCACCTTTCTTGAGTCATGGATTTGCACCCTCCAGCTGGATCATTCATTCTTACAGAAATATGCATTAACTGTCCTCATTAAAACTCCATCACACTGGGTGTGCTGGCACACCCCTGTAATCCCCGCGTCCAGGAGGCTGAGGCTAAAAGGAGGATCATGAGTTCAAAGCCAGCCTCAGCAATGGTGAGGCACTAAGCAACTTGATGAGACCCTGTCTCTAAATAAAATACAAAATAGGGCTGGGGATGTGGCTCAGTGACCGAGTGCCCCTGAGTTCACTCCCTGGTACACTTCTAGCTACTACCTCATTTATCTGCTCTCTTTAGAGAAGACATTGTGAATTGTCTTTATGCAATATCTCCACTTTCTCTCTTGCATTCTTTTTTATTGTTTAACCCTCTGGGAAAGTTTTTTTATTGTTGCTGTTTTTAGCTAATAAAACATTTTGAATATTAAAAATAACAAATAAGTAACACAATATATCATTTGTCTTCTCTTTTCAAAGCCAGAAGCTTTTTTTCTAGGACTGGCTGTTCTACAAGATACTATAATTGCAGGATGGCTTGCAAAAAAAATGAATATGCAGTTCGATATTGTAAGAACTGGACAATCTGCTGCAAGATAAAGAAGTCTCAATTACTTAAGGAAAAAAAGGTGGTGACAAATCTCATGCTATCTTCTTCAGACCCCAAGAAAAGAAACTGAAAATCTTCAAAACCCACTATCTATATAAGAATATTACTATGGTAGATAAAAGGAAATTCATGATAATTACCTGTCTAGATAATCAGGTTAAAATAGACACAAGTTTTATAAACTCTTCTACTCTGTTTTCATGTGCATATTTACAAATACACTCAATTTATGTCCTCAACCACGTTGTTGTTTCACCTATAATACTATCACAGCCCCACCTAGTAATAAATATTTTACCTTGAGTGAGTTATTTTTTCTATTTTTGTTTCCTTTTCTATAAAATGAGATAACAATAGTACCCACATTGTGGTATTGTGACGATCATAAGAGTTAGTATACGTGAAGTTTTTAAACAGCTCTTTATATTATATATATATTTTTATATACATCTTAGCTATAATTTCATAGGACCAGAGAATTTGGTTCATCCTATCAATTTCGGGGCTGTTGAATTTTTTTTTTTTGGTTTTTTGTTTTTTATTTAGGATGCAGTTTATATGTGTAAAAATTCCAAATTGTTTTAAAAAACAAAAAAGTTTTATTTCCTGTTTATGAAATATACAACACAACCTATATAAACACAACCTATTAAGACCAAGCAACATTATTCTATTTCAGTAACTGGGCTGAGACATTTGTATTGAGAATTACAGAAAATGAAGAGATACAAGATGAATTTCAGCATTAGGATACAGGATTTATTCGATAGCATGAAAAAGCTTGAAAGATGATGCTGAGATTTCAAAGCTGACCAAGAGATAGATGGCAATAAACCCAGAAAAGAAAGAAGGTTGGGAGTGGGGGAGAGTCGATAGAAACGTTTTGTCATGACAGAGTTTGAGTCATGTAAGGAAAATGAACATCAGCTCACCAGGTACATTTACAAAGTATAATTTCATTTTATATGAATGAATTTCTACTTTGAGCCTCATTCCGCCTGTTCACAGAAATTTAAGCTTGTTAGTACAGAGTTGTTCACCTTTTCTCCAGGTTACCTTTAAATCCCAGGGAAGATGAGCAATGGTGACCTACCTGGGTGAGCATGATGTTGCCGACTTTACAAAGCACCCTCATTCTTACCTGGTTTCCAATCACTGTTACTCCAGGTGTAACTGCTAAGCTTGGATGCCTCTTATTTTCAACTTTAGTAAAATCCTTTAAGCTGGGTGAGTTTCATTCTTTGGTGTATTGGATAATTCTGCTACTTATGCATCTTTCTAGGTCACCCCATGAGAAAACCCATGGTACTATATAGTTTGGAAGTGGTTTAATTGTTTCATTTTTATCTCTCAGGGGCCCATATCATAAATGCCTGGTCCCAAGTGTGATGGCATTGGAAGTGCTGAGGACCTTTAAATAGTTGGAGGTACTTTGGTTATTGGGGTCTTGCCTTACAGAAAACTTGTGTGTGTGTGTGTGTGTCCTCTCCTCAAATTTGAGATGTGACCATTTGCTCCTACACACACTGCCCCCACAATGAAGCTCAGGCAAGTGGATCACCTGAAACTTCAAAAGCAAATAAATTTTTCTCATATAAGCAACCTATATGTTTTATATACATATATATATACACATATAAATATACTACAATTTCTTCATCCATTTATACATTGATGGACACTTTGGTGGTTCCCATAATTTAGATTTTCTGAATAATACTATAATGAACATGTGAGTGCAGATACCTCTTCAAGATCCTGATACATCTGGTAAGATGTTATGCAAAATATACAAACAACTCACACAATTCAATAGCAAAAAAATAACAATAACAATAATAAACTGATTAAAATTAGGCAAAGGACTTGAAAAGACATTTCTCACACAATACAAACAAATGGCCAACACATATATATGAAAAGATATTGAATAGCAGCAATCATCAGGGAAATTCAAATTAAAACTATGACAAGATATTACTTCACTCCTGTTAGGATGACTATTATTCCAAAAAATCTAAAGATAACGAGTGTTGACAGAAAAAGGAGAAATTGAAACCATTCTACACTGATATTGATAATGTAAAATGATGTTAATGCTATGAAAACAGTATGGAGGGTCCTCAAAAAATTAAAAAGAGAACTACTATATGATCTAGAAATCCCATATCTTCTCAGAACTAGGAAAATACAGTCCTATATTCATTTGGAAGAATAAAAGACCCAAAAGAGCTTAAGCAATAAAAATCAATGCTGGAGGCATCACAAAACCTGACTTCATATTATACTACAGAGCAATAGTAACAAAAATTGCAGGGTACTGGCACAAAAACAGAAACAAAGGCCAGTGGAACAGAATAGAAGCACAGAGACAAACCACCCAATACAGTCATGTGATCCTCGACAAAAGCAGGCCAAAAGCATATGTTGGAGAAAAGGTAGGTTTTCTATGGTGCTGAGAAAACTGGTTATTCAATATGTAGAAGAATGAAGCTAGATCCCGAGATCTCATCCTGCACAAAAGTCACCTCAACGTGGATCAAAGATCTGGAAATTAGACCAAAAACTATGCAACTCCTAGAAGCAAACGCAGGGTCAATGCTTTAACATATAGACATGGGCAAAGTTTTCAATAAGACTTCTAAAGCTCGGGAAATAATGCTAAGAGTTAATAAATGGGATGGCATCAAATTTAAAGGATTCTACACAAAGGAAATAATTAGCAACTGAAGAAAGGACTTACACAATGGGAGATGATCTTTGCCAACTCCTCTTTTGACTCTGAAACAAGAAACACAAGTCCTGGGGACATACAATGTGAACAGCGGTATATGTTAATTTAATTGTGACCATCATTACACAATGCATACATAGATCAGATCACCATTATATTTCTTGGATGGACATAATCTTCATGTCAATTGAATAACTTTAAAAAATAAAGCAAATCCATGAAAATAAAAAATGAAACCATGAACCAGCCCTTATACTCCTGAATATTTTACCCAAGAGATGTGAAATTATTTGTCCTACCAAGACTTAGACATGAATATCCTTAGCAGTTTTATTTTTATTAGCAAAACTAGAAACTATCAAATGTCTATCAATAGTTGAATAAAAAATACACAGAAGTATATCCAAACCTTATCACTCAGCAATAAAAAAGAAATGAAAAACAACTGATAGATGTCATAGCATGGATGAATCTCAAACAACTAGGCTGAGCGAAAGAAATTCAACAGAAAAAATACACTACATGAGTCCATTCACATAAAATTCCAAGAAAATGGAAACTAATCTATAGCAACAGGAGGACAGTGTTGACCTAGGGACTGGGAAGTGAAGGAGAAAATATTATAAAAGGCATAAAGAATTCTTAGGTGGAATAAATATGTTCACTATCCTGCGATGATGGTTTCACAAAAGTTATATGTGTATGTCAAAACTTACCAAGTTTTATGTTTGCAGTTTATTATATGCCATTTATAATTCAATAATGAGTTTTAAAGAGTGGCAATTGATAAAAATGCCCTTGATGGATTATTGTTCAACATTTTTAGGTATTACTTATGAAGAAATTATAATGATATATATGAGCCAAGTTACAAAAAATAGGATCCCTAATAATAAGAATATTAACTTTGTATCCTTAAACATACCCTGATTTGATCAATACACTGTATACACATATAGAATTATCTCACTGTACCCCATAAATTTGTACCAAAAAAACACTAACTAATAAAAAATAAGAAAAAGCTCTAAACAAGAAAAACTATTAAAGAACAAACTAGGCAAAGACAAACCTTTCTTAAGAGACACCCAGGTTGCTAACAGTAGGGCTCGGGTGTAAGTTTTCCTTTCTTGTCATTTTTTTATATTTTACAAATTTTTTATACTTTGTGTTTTTATTTTTGCTATAAAATAAAAGCCGAACAAAAATCAATTTTGTTCCTGTGAAAATGAAAGGGTATGTCGTTCTCCGTCCTCCATGAGCACTTTTTCTGGAACCTGGGAGTGGGAGCACAGTATCTTCAAGAAGGGCAAAAGCTGTCCAACAGGAAAGGCTGTCAGTTTTGTTCCCAGAAGAGCTGTGCCAACTCAGCCACCTGGGAGTGTCTATCACACCAGGGGCACCGGGAGCAGAGCACACTCCAGACCTGAAGATCCGCACAAGAGGGTGCACTCAACCTCCCCTCCTCTCTTTTCTCTGACAGTGTCGGGGGCTGCCACCACCCTCCACCGCAGAAGGCCCCTGCCATGAAGTCTCTCCTCCTTGTGTTTGCCTTTCTCTGCTCTTGGGATACAGCAAGCCCTGGCAAGTAAGATGGAATCTCCCTGGGGCTGGGGGTGGCTTCATCTAATTCCACTGAGCAACCTGATGAATGTACTGGCACCAAGGACCCTTTAATTGTCAAAGTAGGAAAAGCACCAGGCAGCTTTGATGTCAGCAAGCTGCGTGCTTGAATTTTAGCTCTCCAATGTGTTAGCTGGACAAAGGGACGCTTCTCTCGACCTGTCCCTTCACTTACAAAATGGAAATCGTGGTACTAACTGTGGGGCCTTGCTAGGATTAAATAGGAGAATGTGCCTGTAAAATACCTGACTCGTGAGAGCTCTCATTATATTTTCATGATTAATGCCTCATTCTGCTTTATTTACCATCGTCCTGTCTCTAATTTAAGAACATATTTAAGTATGCCGCTCAAAACAAGCAAGTAGCAGTAAGATAATTTGTTAAGCTTTCTAAGGTACCTAAATTGCTTATCGTTAATTCACTATTTGTGAATCCCTTACGTACATGAGGGAGCAGATTTGAAACTGCTTATTTCAAAAGAATCACTTTGTTTTCTGTGGTGGAGGAAATGTCTGGTCAGATGATATAGTAGCTAAGGAGACATGAGGGACAGCATGATCAGCCTTGTCCATATTCTTCCCTTCACTGGATGTTACTGAATCAGCCCAGATCCTTATACCGTAGATACCCATCTAGTTTTCTAGCATCCTGAAGTATTCTGTTGGCAGATGAACCAGATTTTCAGATCATGTGACTCAACGGGCTGAGTTTAAGCATCAATGGGATCCAGGCTTCTTCTGCTGCTGCTACTGGAAACTGTTCCACTTAGGTTTATGACAGTGTTTCACAGCCTCCATGTCAGCAGCTCCGTGTGGTCTTCAAGGTTCCCTTTGGTGCCTTATACATTCTCAATAGCTTGCCATCGCCATGGGAATTTCTTGGCCCACTATACACACCTTTACTCCTTACCTTCCCAAAAGTGTTACAGATGATCCCCCTTGGGCTTCTAGCTTGCCAACTAGGTAACCCTGGTCCCCTCTTTTATCCTGTGGGACAATTATCCTCTAGGACATGATGACTTAAATATATGTTGGCTCAAAAGTTCTACTAATGGGCCAAGAATTACATCATTTTCTTCTTAGCACCTTCTTTCATTTGAAAATATGAAATATTTGGTCATTTTAAGGAGTAGCATATCTACAAAATTGTAAACCTAGCCCAAGTGCACTGAGCTTCAATAAGACTTCCTAGATCTTCAGAATTGACTTTATCCCCTTTGGACTCACAAGATCATTCTGTGTTGCAAATACCTCATGGTACTTCTCATGTTTTCTCCCCTCAGAGATATTTTGTGTTTCTTCTCCTTTTGCCTAGACTGAAAAATTCATTGAGATGAAGATCTATATCATACTCAAATCTGTATCTCAACAGCCCCTGATTCACAAGATTTGTAAAATCTGGTTTGAGGAAGGATAAATAATAATGAGTGAATAATTAAATAAATGATGAGTGGAGACTGGCGTGCACTGCTAACTGGATGACTTGGATTACATCATCTCAATGACTCAGGCAAATTCCCAAGCTATAGTTTTCTTAAACAGCTTGGTCTGATAATAAAATACTGCAGACTTCATGGCTTAAACAAAATCTACCTTCTCACAGTTCTGAAAACTGGTAAATCTGCAATCGAGATGCTGGCTGATTTAGTTTTGGAGAATGAGGGTGCCTTCCTGGTTGGAAACACCATCTTCTTACTATGTCCTCTACCAATAAGGTCTTTGGACAAGGCCACCAGTCCCATTGGAGTAGGTCTAACCTTCTGATCTCATTTAGATTAAACTACTTACAAAAAACAGTATCTCCAAATACATCTTGAGGGTTAAGATTTCAACATACAATAATTGAAGCAACCCAGTTCAGTTCATAGCACTAGTTCATTTTTTTTTTCAAATATGAAATCAATTATTATGACCAAGACCCCTTGGAATTCAGTTGGACAAAAATGAAAGGACTAGACAAAAATGAAAGAACTATTAAAATAGTTCTTCACTGAATTATCTTTCCATTCATTTTCCCTCCAGGTTTCAATCCATTATCTTCAGAAGTCCACAAGAAATGCTATAAAAATGGTACCTGCAGGTATGAGTGCTACGGAAGTGAGATGTTGGTTGCCTACTGTATGTACAAGCTGGAGTGTTGTGTCACCGGAGACCCTGGGCCCTGACATGAGAAAACCATGAGTGACAATTAACTTGAAGACCCTGATCCTCTCATCTTTTACAAAGCCAGGAATTGAAGTTAAACTCTGACCCTGTGACATGCTCCTGGCTGTTAGTCTTGGGTCTTTTTTCTAAGCCATCAGGATCTTAAGATCTTGGCCAGGCACCGGGGTGCACACCTGTAATCCCAGCGGCTTAGGTGGCTGAGGCAGGAGGATAGTGAATTCACAGCCAGCCTCAGCAACAGAGAGACTCTAAAGAACTCAGTGAGAGCCTGTCTCTCAATAAAATACAAAATAGGGCTGGGGGCGTGGCTCAGTGACGGAGTGCCCCTGAGTTCAATCCCCTGGAAAGGAAAGAAAGAAAGAATCTTAGGGTCTTGGATTAAAGACATAAGCTGAAGGCTCCTTAGAAAGAGTTAAGTTTCTCATGAAAATAATTTGAATATATATTTCTCAGTTCTAATTGATATCCAGTATTCTCATTGTACTTATTTCTCTCTGCAAACATAGAGAGAATGTCTCAATTCTTTCAAGAGGCTTCAATAGAAACACCTCTTTACACCTAGTTCCCACCCCACATCTTAGAGCAACGGAACTTCCCTGGCCCGCTGACAACCTGTGCTGTCTCACTTAGACCACAGGCAAGGCTCAGCTGCAGGGTGCCCAGAGTCATGAATGCATCTGACCCTGAAGTTCTTCCTGAAACAGAGAGAGAGAGGACATCTTGGGGATAGGCTGCCCTGAGGTTCTTTCTCATCCATCTCCTAGTTTCAGTTAAGCATGGGACTTTCCACCTCAGCTCTTCAGCATTCAGCTATGAGCTATAAGACGACTTGGCTACAGTTTAGGGTTGGTGCTTTGGCAGCTAAGTGACCCACTATCTCTTCTGCCCATCATCTGGCTCCCAGGCTGTGTTGTTCTGTAGGCGCAAGAGCTGACACCATGCTGCTCTTGCTTTGCTATGTGTGTAACTACTTAAATGTCTAAGTCTATTTGGACTCACTGTTTTTAATTTCTTATGCAGGTTTTAAAATAAGAAAAACTAGCAACTTCTGCCAAGGCCCTAGGGCTTGTTCAGGGCTACTGAATTCCTGCCTGACTATTCAATGCCATCAAGCCACAGACAGAGGCAAGGTGTGTTAGTTCTACATGTGCTGGTCAGGATGACAAGTGGGGTGGCAGAGGAGGGTAGAGTTTGGTTATGGAGCAATTTCTTTAGCCTCAGTGCTGGATGCAACTTGGGCTCTCTGGTGATATGACAAGATGGAGCTCCAGATGCAAATAGTCAATTGCAAATCTGGCGCAAGGCTGAGGTAACAATTGCTCAGTTGCCAGGCTGAAAACGACAGTGCCGCCTTCCAACTACTAGTGAGGGGTTGCATCTGGGAAGAGCAAAAGGGAGAACAGCAGGTGAGAAAGAGTAAGGAGCTCTGCCTTCCCCAGGGCCCAACCTTCTAGCAACCCTTTTGCCAGTGTCACTGGGGAGGAAGATACCAAAAGCCCACTACAGTGTGTCCTCCCCTCAGAGGCCTCTCTCCCCCGTGGAGTTTGTAGGAGATGGGTTAATTGAATGGGATCAGAGATCACCATAGTTACTGAGTAAGCAGTCAAGACATCCATACAGGGCCCAGGAAAATGGTCATGCTCTGAGGGTCATGCTTCTGCAAGAAACAAAAATAAGACAGGCCGATCCCGCAATGCCTCTGTTCACGTTTTCACAAACCCGAACCTTTGCATTCATACATCTGGCTTGGAAGTGGATTCTGATATAACAATAGTAGCCAAAAACTCCTTTTCTCTTTTGGAAGAAGGTTTGTATGTCACATACATATCCTGTGGATCCACTAGACCTCTTTAAATATGGAACCCAAGTAGAAAGTGGCTATCTGTCTCTGGTTGGTCTCGGCACACTGACACATTCTGAAGGAAATAAACCCCAAGATCCAAAGGCTTAAAAATAATGCAAGTATTTACCAAATTTCTCAGTCAGACAACAAAATGGTAGAGTTTTGTCACAATGTACAGCAAACTTTCTTCAAAATTATTTCTGGATATCAGTACCTGACATCTGACTCATCTAAGGACAAAAAAATCTATCCAGAATTTGTCTTAGATATCAAGATTCTGAAAAGCCTTAAATGCAGGAAAACGCTCTATCTTTAGGGAAATTCACTTCGTAAAAACAGGAAAATTGGTAAACTACTGATTTTTATGTCTATTTTTTCTAGTTTTATTAAGGTATAGTTGACAAATAAAAATGCATATTCAAGGATACAAAATTATGACAAGTACACACATACATGAGTTAATAATGACCACAAATAAATCTGTGAACTTCTCACTACTCATCATTATCATTGGAGAAGGGGTGGGAACACTTAAAATTGGTCCTTTTATCAAATTTTAAATAAACTATATGGTATAACTAACTATAGTTAAATGCTGTATGTTAGATCCCAGAACTTAGTCATCTTACAACTGGAAGTTTATACCCTTTGATCAATATCTCCCCTCTAACCCAGCTCCCAACCCCTGACGCCTATGGATGGTGCTTTTGGCTCCTATGGATGGGTGTCCTCACAAAAGTAGGCCTCAGAGAGACACTTCATTCCCTCAGACATTCAACACAGCCAGGTGTCACTGTCTATGAACCCGAAAGTGGGCCTTCCCAGGACACCAAGTCTGCCGGGGCCTAGATCTTGGTGGGTTTCTCATTCCCTAGAGCTGTAAGAAGTAGATGGGAATACCCATCCAAGGTATATTTTTCTGGCAGCCCAACAGATAAAGACAGTAATGTCTTCTGTTTTCTGTATTCTGATGACTTCATCTGACAGGCCTTGTGGACCCTGGAGAAACGCGTCCCCAGGTATAGCAATTCCTAGAGACAGTAGGTAAAGAACTTGTCCTCAAGGGTGCTGTCAAATACCAACAACCAATCCAGAGCATTCCTCCTACATCTCATCAGGCACCATACCCTGGGTCCCTATCACATTTCAGTCACCTCAGCACCAGGCAATGAGGGATCACCCTGTGTCCAGGAACCCACTGGAATTATTCACACTCCAACCCAAACCTGCTTATCCTGCCTCATGCCCCTTCCTATGAGAAACCCAATGAAGAATCATACCCATGTTTTTCACTTTCTCCCTCTGCTTCCTGACTGACTCCAGTGCTTCCCCATGCGACCTCCTAGTGTAGAATGTCGCCGTTTCTTGGAAACCATGAGTAATAAGCTCGACAGTAATCACCTCCTGTGTTGACCTCACCATACCTCTAATTTCATTGCCACATTCTCAAACACCAGTCCCCCAGGACCAAATCCCGGAGGAATCACTAAGGGATCTGAAGGACACAACCAGCCTACCCACAACCGCAGCCTCAGCCATTGAGTGATGCTCCTTTTCAAACAGGCTGGACGTTCATTATTCCCGGAGTCTCCTCAGCTCTTCAGCAAAGCTTCCTCCTGCCTTATCCTTGGCATAATCCAGCTCTGCTGACCAAGCAACGAGTACCAACAAGCACCAATGGGCGACTTTGGACACGTTACCAAATCAAAGGGTCTCACAACTTCCCCTGGAGCAACCAGCGCCTTTTAGACTAACATGATCAAAGGAGGTCACTCTGGCTAAATAGATACCGACAAAGAGACACGGCATCACCAAACTGTCAAAAGTCAAAGTCATAAACCGTTTTTTTTTTTTTGGGGGGGGGGGTTTTAAGAGAGAGAGAGAGAATTTTTTTTAATATTTATTTTTCAGTTCTTGGCGGAGACAATATCTTTGTATGTGGTGCTGAGGATCGAACCCCGGGCCGCATGCATGCCAAGCAAGCGCACTACCACTTGAGCCACATGCCCAGCCCCGTAGACCGTTTTGAAAACAACCAGAGAAAAGCACATTCTTGTCTATCTCCAAAAGACTATCAGTGGAGTTTTCAGCAGAAGCCTTGCAGCAGAAAGAAGTACATACAAAGTGTTGAAGAAAATAAAACTGCCAAGATTGCTTTACCCAGGAAGCCCGTCCTTCAGACTGAGGCAGACACTGAGACTTTCTCAAACAAGCAAAAGCTGAGAATCGGTCACTACTAGATCTGCCTTGCAAGAAATGCTAAGTTGAAATGAAAGGACATTAGGTTGGAAAATCAGAGCATAAATAGACAAAACCAGAATATCATACTACCATAACAACGGTGGGTTAATTAACAACTCTACTACAAAAGCTAGAAAGACAAAGTACTAAAAATAACTCTGAGCTGGGCACAGTGGTGCACGCCTGTAATCCCAGCAGCTCAGGAGGATCGCAAGTTCAAAGCCAGCTTCAGCAACTTAGTGAGGTTCTAAGCAACTCAGCAAGAACCTGTGTCTAAATAAAATATAAAAAATGGCTCAGTGATTAAGCACCCCGGGGTTCAATCCCCAATATCAAAAAATAAAAAATCAGAAAATTAAAAATAGATAAAAAGAACCAATTTAAAAAAGAAAAAGGCAAAGAAAGATAAATGGGTAACAAAATGGCAATCTTAAATTCTCCTATTACTTTAAATGTAAATGTATTAAACTCCCCCAGTAAAAAGATACAGAGGCCAAAAATGGTGGTACATGCCTGTAATTCCAGCAACTCAGGAGGCCAAGGCAGGAGAATTGAAAACTTGAGGCCAGCTTCAGCAACTTAGCAAGAACCTCAGTAATTTAGTGAAGCCCTCTCCTGAAAAATAGAAAGGACTGGGGATGTAGCTCAGTGGTAAAGTACCTCTGGGTTCAAATCCCAGTAGAAAAAAAAAATAGAGAGTAGTTGAATGGATAAAAAAAAAATAGTAATGATAACTAAATGCAACCTATGCTTCTATAAGAAACCCACTTTAGTTCCAAAGATACATGTCCGCTGAAAGTGAAGAAATGGAAAGGAGTAATAACTATGTTTACATCACAGAAAACAGTCAAAAACTAGAGTGGGGGCTGGGGCTGGGGCTCCGTGGTATCTCACTTGCCTGGCCTGTGTGAGGCACTGGGTTCAATTCTCAGCACCGCATATAAATAAATAAAATAAAGGTCTATCAACAACTAAAAAAGATATATTAAAACTGGGCTGGGGTTGTGGCTCAGTGGCAGAAAACTTGCCTAGAATGTGTGAGGTACTGGGTTCAATCCTCAACACCACACAAAAATAAATAAGTAAATAAAATATGTTGTGTCCATCTACAAAAAAATTAAAAATTAAAAAAAAGTTAAAAACTGTCTCTAGAAAAAAAAACAGTGATCAGTTCAACAGGAAGATAAAACAATTGTAAATATGCTCCTCACCTTCAAGAACTCAAGTATATAAAGCAAATATCAACAGATCTGAAAGGAGAAATTGGTAGCAATACGATTCTTATAAGAGACTTCAATGCCCCATTTTTAATAATGGATATAACATGCAGACAGGAAATCAATAAAGAATGTGAGCAACACAATAAGCCCAGAGGGCTTAACAGACATAAACAGAACATCTTGCCCAACAGCAGAAGATGTGTTCTTCCCAAGTGCACCAGTGACATTTCCCAGGATGGGCCACCAATGAGGTCACAAGACAAGCCTTAAAAAAGTTAAGATCAAAATCACACCAAAAGTCTTTTCAGAGCACACAGAATAAAACTAAAAATAAATAATTGCAAGATAATTACAAAATTCACAAATGTGGAAACTACATGACACACTCTTGAATAACCACTGCCTCAAAAAGGAATTCAACAGGGATTTTTACAATGCCTACAGACAACAGGAACACAGCTTATCAAAATTCATGGAATGGGGCTGGGATGTGGTCAAGTGGTAGCGCGCTCGCCTGGCATGCGTGCGGCCCGGGTTTGATCCTCAGCACCACATACAAACAAGGATGTTGTGTCTGCCAAAAAAAATAAATATTAAAAAATTCTCTCTCTCTCTCTTTCTCTCTCTCTCTCTCTCTCTCTCTCTCTCTCTCTCTCTCTCTCCCCTCTCTAAAAAAAAAAAAAAAAAAAAATTTAAAAAAAAACAAAAAAACAAAGAACAGGCCTTATACAGCATCTGCCTAAAGGAGGCGATGACCCTCAAAAGATGGATCAGCAAAAAAGATTCAGGAGTGTGTGATCTATGTGATGGACTTTGTTCATGGGGACCCAATTCGATTTCTACCGTGTGTGCACAGCTATCACCTGGACTGCACAGGTGACTGGCTGATGAGGCCTTCCACATGACCCTCCTGCATGAGCCAGTTGATGCAACAATGCTTTCATCCTCTGAGACTAATTGAGCAATAAATTGAGTCTTCCCTCTGACTTTAAGTGAACTATCATTTTTGGTCATTTTAATCGTTCGTCTCTGAGCCCTAAAGATCCATGGATTAGGAATTAAGCTTATGCACACAATTTTCCTAAAAATTCCTGGATGGCTGTAGATGTTGAGAAAAGTATGTAATATTTTAGAAACTTAGGGGAGGAAGTAGGATGATATTTTTATGGAAAGCTTTGACCCAGTGTTTAAAAATATGATTGTATTTGATGTTGCTACTGCTTCAGGACATAGGAATTCTGTAAAGTGTTAAAGCAGCTATCTATGTTGACATTGGGTATGTTGAAGATTAGGAAAAAGATAGTGGTTATTTTTCCTAAATGAAATAACTTTCTTCTCTCCACCAAATTCTTTTCTGAAATTACTGGCATTTGGTCAAGGTTATATTAAAAGCTACATTTTATAACATGGCACACACACAAAAAAAAAAGCCATTTTAAGCTTGTTTGCACAGTTCTTTTTTTCCACTGGAAATGGAATTCAGTGCCTTAGTTCTTTTTAAATATTGAACCTGCTGGGTTCCTTACTCACCAAAGCCTGGCTCCACAGCCCAACATCAGGGTACATACAGGCTTGAGGCTGCCACCACCATGAAACTGGGATATCACTTCTTCTATCAAGGAACAACATTAATGACCTGGTAAGACGTCACCAAGGCCCCCTGTGGCCTGGCTGCCCCAGAGGTATCTCTACTAGGGGTGCTAACAGTTACCCTGTTGCTGAGGTGACAGGGAGTCTTGCATGGGAGGGGCCTCTCTCTTGTTTCTCCTACTAACAGCCAGCTTCTTATGATCACCCTCTCACTTGTCATATAATCTAACACCTCCATATTCTCACATCCTACCTCATAAACATCTCAGCCAAGCCCCCAGGTCCCCCTTCCCCCATCAGAAACTCTAGACCTATTATGCAAACCTATTGACTATATGGTAGAAGATAACCAAACTCATCACTTCTGATTACAGTGACAAAACTGTAAATGTAAAAACAGAAGCTAACTGACATATGGCTGTACGTTGGGTACACTGAGTGCTGTGCTATTGATCTCTCCCTTAAAGGTGAGGTGTTGGTAACCTACAGGGACACTGTAAGACAATAGGGCAGAAGCTGTCATACCTCGGACCTGCACTGCAAGAGAGGAAGACAGAGACATCATGAAAAAACAAGGGAGGAAAGTGCCCCAAACAAAGCATGATACTACAACAATAGGATCCATAGAGAGCGCAGTAGGTGAAATGTCAGAGGAGTTCAGAACATCCATAGCTAAAATGACCTGGGAATTACAGAACGACCTAAGGGAGCAGATACAGGCAAAAATCGATCACTCCAACAAAGAGATAAGAGAGCAAATACAATCATAGCAACAAAGAGATAAGACAGAAAATACAGGTTGCAAGAGATTACTTCAAGAAAGAGTCAGAGATACCGGAAAAAAAAAACAAACAGAAATACTAGGGATTGAATTCAGGGGCACCTCAGCCACCAAGCCACATCCTCAGCCCTATTTTGTATTTTATTTAGAAACAGGGTCTCACCGAGTTGCTTAGAGCCTTGCTAAGTTGCGGAGGCTGGCTTTGAACTCGCGATCCTCCTGCCTCAATCTCCAGAGCCACTGGTATTACAGGCGTGTGCTACCGTGCCTGGTTCTCCCGGATTTTATTGTTTAGGAGGAATTATATTTATCTCCCTGGGTTTCTCCCATCAACATAACCTTGGGCCTACATTTCTCACAGATAACAGGTAGTTGAGGAATGTGACATATTCTGTCCACATAGGCCAAGCAGAGCTGAAGATAAATGGCTTCTTGGAAGAGAAAGCATGCAGGGGCCACCACCGTGGGCTCATTTTATAGAATCCTTCTCTTGACATTGTGTTCCCATCATCCTCATCTATCTGCTATTTCTGATAAATAACAAATTGATAAAAAGAAAAATACTGACAACAAGGAATTTAATTAGGAAACTATTTCCATAGAAAAGATACAAAGGGAAATGGCAGATAGGCTGAAACCATCATTTTAATGGGCTGAGACCCCTGGGAGAATCGAAGTTCCCAGGGAAAATCAGAAGGAACCTTTGAAAACTCACAGCTACCCCGGACCCATCATAGGTAAATGAGCACTTGAGACACAGCATAAAGACATATTGTCACACAAAATATGAAACACTTCATCTTTTGAACATTTTTTCTTGCAACCTCCTTTTAGTCGCCAGCAAGTAGAAAACAGTTGTCGTATGTAAGCATTTGGCCCACTTCTAACTGGAAACAAAAACAAGTGTTAATGCACAGTTAGTGTCCTATAATGTCACATTGCCAAGGACAAGACTTGGGGATATATACTTCCTAACTCTTTCTGATAAATTTGGTCTAATCAAAGATATCCAAGACATCTTATGGCTTAATACCTCCTTTCTAGTTGCCTAGACCTTATTTTCCAGGAATCCCTACTCTGAGCCATGGTCCATAATTACTAAAAATCACTAGCCATTAGATGTGGGTAACAGAGTCCAGCGGATTCAGCTTGGGACTATTTGCTATGGAAAGATCATTCGGATGCCGGGGAAGTCACATGCAGAAGTCCCACCGGGGGAGGCAGGCAGGGTCTGGATGGGCTACTCAAAACAATTTACAATTATCAAAGTGTTTTTGTGAAGAAGAAATGTCACTGATCAAATACTTCGGAAGCTTGTGGCTCCAGCCCTGTGTTCCCCTGTAGGGCATTCTGCCAAGGGCCTGGCTACCTGCTCTGACTTAATCACAGAGTACTCACAAGTGTCCTGCAGGGTAATGAGTGTGGAATGGTTCAAAATATCTGAAACATACAAACTCTAAATTCTTGCCCCCAATCTTCCTAGATGTTAAGACCTAGCTGCTGCCTTTGGAAGTCAAGAGGTAGAGTAGGGGCAGCTGGAAGGCAGTTTATGGCAATGAGGGTGGCTCTGATTCATATGCTAAGCCTCATCACTTTATCACCAGTTGCCCCCATGGGACACGGATTGAGACTTCATGATATATATATATAAACAATGTGTGAAAATCATCAATGTGGTGTGACCAAAGGCCACTGCCAAGCTTGCTTGCTGTGTGCTCACTAGCCCTGGAGCACTTCTTGGAGACAAAGGCGAACAGTGGAGATACAGTGCAAAGTATCCAGAGGGCCTCCCATAGTGGACAGCAGCAGGTCAAACATGATCCTCATCTGTTTGTCTTTCAAATACCTCATTCTTGGCCCTCAGAGTGGTATCTTTTGAATGTGAAAGTTTGAGGAATTTTCTCCAAATCTGAGAAAACCACAAGCAAAACAATTTTGAGAGCTTCCACCATGGTGCCTTAAGTGGACTCCTCCTGATATTGTCAAGTTAGTTGCTTCTGTCCAGAACAAGAAAATTCTAACTCCTCAAAATAGTGCTTCATAGGATCCTATTGTGCTATAAGCTCATTTAACATGTTTTAACAATCAGCTCTGTTTGCAGGTTCTGCTCAGCATCATAGTTGCCTTGGCTTGTAAATGAGTGAAAAATTGCTCAGATAGCTGACTTGGGAGGGCTAGTTCTACGAATCCTCAAGAAACAGCCTCCCTCCCACTTCTAGGTGCTACCAGTCCTCCCGAGGTCTCATGGTTTGGCTCTGCCCTGTTTCCACCAATAGCAGCCGAACCTCCCCACAAGCTTTACAGACTCCCCAGACCAAGCTTCAGGGCCTGTTATCTTCTTCTACTCCCTGGAATAACCCAGAACTACCATCTCTGCTCCTGTCCCTCCTTGTCTCCGCTTCCTTCGTCCTGCTTGGGCCTCGCTCTTCTAGAACCTCACACCCCCTTTACCTTCACTGTTCCTAATTCCAGAGGAAGGGAATCCATGTTACCTGGTGGAACATAGGAGAGCAAGACTAGGACCACAAGGACCAAAAGTAGGTTCCTCATGGCCAAACAGAGAGGCAGCTGAGGCAAAGGGGGAGTCGCCCTTTAAGTAGCTTTGAGAGATGCGGAGCTGCATGACTAGCGGACCCTTCAGGACAAGAACACCTGCTTGCTCCACTGAGCCATACAAGGAGTGAAAGTCCTGAGTTTGCGAAGATATCCCATCACTGTGTGCTCCTTGTGTGCTAGCAACTGAATTCACACTGCAATCAGCCGGTAGTAGGCCCTGCTGAGGTGCGGTAGAGAGCAGTCACAAAAAATTCAGGCAGATGCCATTGCCCCATTTTAAAAACAAGGACCTTAAGTTTCAGGTGGACTAAATGACTTTCCAAGTTCACACAAATTAGAGATGGCAGCAACACAATTCACAGGTTTTCCTATGTACGTAAGAATTCAGGTACTGCCCAGCTCGATTCTGGTATAGCTGCAATCTCTTGGAAAATAAAACCTTCCCAAAGAGCATGAACAAATCCCAATAATGCCACCAACGTGAGTCTGGAAAGCATAGCATGCTCACTACCCAGTCCTGGGCACGCCCATGTGGCGGACACACACTGAGTGACGTGGAGTTATGCGCAGAGTATGTGATAAAATCCTTAAGGGCTTTCAGTTTTATAACAACTCTACCTATATACTGTATAAAGAATCCAGAATGTGAGATTCCTGCTCTGGACTGGGCATGAGTGGGCTTAGGAAGCTGTGACTAGGGCACTCACGTCCCCTGCAGAACACCAGCATTCTCACCTGTTAAGCAGGGTACACCTTCAGTCCTACATGTCACAGAGGTTGGTCATGAGGTCAAGTGAAGTGGTTCTTGTGAAAAGCCCTCATGAATTGTACATTTAAGATTCTTAGGCCTCTATATGAGATGATATTTAAAACTAGACACGGTGGGGCTCCTCCAGCTAGTCTTCTGGATGAAGTCTTTCTATGACTTCCTTTAGGGTTGCAGTAGAAACTGTTCAGCCTGACTCTGTGCCTGACGCCTGATCTCTTCTCCCATCCCAAAGCCCCTCATTCTTCCCCCTCTCTGTCTCTGTCCCTCTCCCTCTCCCTCGCCCTCGCCCTCTTCCCCTCACTGCATTGCCAACTACTGGCTTTGACTGTTCTCAAATAGGTACCCCCCCCCAAAGCATTCGGGCATGGCACTCACATGGTCTGGACTCCTGTATCGTGCCCCTGCATCTTCACCCTAAGATTTATTTATTTACAGCAATGAGCTCAGCCTCTTCTAAACCTTCCCACTAAAATTAGGTTCCTTTTTTGTAAATTTTTCTCTTAGGATCCCTTTCCATCGTTAGTATATTAGCATATAAAATATTAAAATTCTATATTCATGCATTTGTGTTTCCCCTTAATATGTGCTTTCTTCACTTGATTACAAGCTCAATGAAATAAGGTGTATCATACCTGAATGACCTCACATCAACAAGATCCAAGTGTTTTTCTAGAACACTGTATTCGTTTTCTAGGGTTACCATAAGTGAAGTACCACAAACTGGGTGACTTAAACAATAAAAATGTATTGCCTCACCGTTTTTGAGGCTAGAATTTCTAAATCAAGTTGCCAAAGGGTTTGGTTCCTTCTGAGAGCCATCCGAGAAGGATCTGATCCCGGCCTCTCTCCCAGCCTCTGGTAGCCTCGGGCATTCCCTGGCTTGTAGATGGTGTTGTCCCTGTGTCTTCACACTGTCTTTCCTCTGTACATGTCTGTGTTTGTGTCCAGTTTTGCCTTCTTATAAGGACATAGTCAAACTGGATTAGGGCACACCCTAGTGATCTCACTTTCACTTGATCATCTATAAATACCCTATTAAAACAAACATTAACCTTCAGTCTTCCTGGGTGATATCTATGACCCCAAATGATATCATATTGATGAATTATTTTTCTAGAACATTGATTATTATCTTTTCTTCCATCATATCTGCCAAGAAGAAAAGCCATCTGTGAAATTGCTTCTACTCTTGGGCTTTTGAAAAACGCTGGAGAACTCTGCACAATTCTGCAGGGAGAGTGAGTTTAGAAAAGAAGATCATTCCTCTTATACATTCCAGTCACCTTAGATGCCATTTACCCTCATCTCCCACCAAGACCCATCCTACTCACCCAAAAAGCAATTATGTACCTACAAATGCATATGCACCTTTCCTTTTTATTTTTACTTCTTCAGAAAAATAAATATCAATTCTCATCTTCAAATCTTATTCCTACATTACTACTCAAAACACATTCCCACCCATCTCCTCAGTTCCATTGCTTAATCAATAATCCCTTCTTTGAAAAAAAGGAATTTTATTGTAAGATATAAGACATTTATGCAAAAAAATACACACAAAACAAATGTAGAGCTTCCCAAATTATTATAATGTTACCCCATTGCAATTACCACCCAGGTCAGAAAATACAACTTGGCAGTTTTCCGGGAAGCCCTTCCACATCCTCCATCCCAACATAACCTCTTTCTCCCCACCGCTTACCAATACCCTGACCTTTACTGTAAATGCATCCTTGACTTTCTTTTTTGCTTATTACTTAAATGTGCTTCACCCATGTTACTATTACCCTGATTTTCACTATCATCAAGTTCTTGAATTTCTTTAGAGTTTTATCACCCACTTGGACATACCTACAAATGAAATTTTTTAACCTACTCATTTTTTTCCTTTTGGGGATGTCTTCTAAGTCTCTTTTTTACCTTTATGAATCCCCCTCCTCATTCTGACAATTTATCTATTAAAGAACCTAGAACATTTGACCCGCACAGTTTTTCACAAACTGGATTTTACTGGCCATATGTTCGCTCATCATGCAGTTGACTTGTACTTCCACCCTCATATTTCCTGAGAACTGGTCCAATGCAGGTTCAACCCTGCAGAAGCATTGTAGTTTTTCTTGTGTCTTTTCATCAAGAGGCTCATAATGGAATGAAATTTGAAGTTTGTAGACTTATGGAAAGTCCACAAACACATAGTGATTGAAAAGAACACATTTGAATAATGAATGTATCATAAAAGGAATGGGGGGATAAATTTAAAAATTTGACAATAGAGATATAGCATACCAAAACCTCTGGGACACTATGACATTAAAAGAATTTTGGAAGCTCTACATTTGTTTTGTGGATTTTTTTGCATAAATGTCTTATATCTTACAGTAAAATTCTTTTTTTCAAAGAGAGGATTATTGATAAATACTCAAGCTTATATCTATGAATATCTACATTTAAAAAAAATAAGGAACCCAAATAGTCTATTACTATATCTCAATGCCCTAGAGAAACAAGAACAAACTAATTTCAAAACCAGAAGAAGGAAGTAAATAATCAAGATCAGATCCAAAATTAACAAAATAGAGAATTTTTAAAATACAAAGGATCAGTTTAACAAAGAGTTGGTTCTTTGAAAAGATAAACAAGACTAATAAGACTTTAAACAAGCTAGCCAAAAAAAAGAGAGAAGACATAAATTAATGAGATTGAAGATGAAAAAGGAGATATCTCCACAGACATCACCAAAACCCAGAGGGTCGTTTGAGATTATTTGAAATATAATCTGAAATATAATTATCAACTTTGTATTCAAAAACACAGTAAAAAGATTGTACACATCATGATCAAATTGGTTTCACTCCAGAAATGCAAGGATGATTCAACATATGCAAATCAATAAATGTGATTCATCACATAAATAAAATTAAGGACAAAAATCACACAATCATCTCAACAAAAGTAGACAAAGTCTTTGATGAAATTCAGTTCCCATTCATGTTAAAAACCTTGAAGAAACTGGAGATAGAAGGAATTTATAAGGGGCTACATACAACAAACCCAAAGCCAACATCATACTAAATGGGGAAAACTGAGAACATTTCCTCTAAAATTAGGAACAAGACAAAAAAGTCCACTCTCAACATTCCTATTCAATGAAGTACTTGAAATTATAATCGGAGAAATGATGCAAGAGAAGGAAACAAGATGGGTATAAACAGGAAAGGAAGAAGTCAAATCATCACTGATTGCAGATGATATGATTCTGTGCTTAGAAGACCCACAAAAACTGCACCAGAAGACTTCGAGAGGTGATAAACAAGTTCAGAAAGGTAAAAGAATACTAAATCAACATGCAAAAATCAATAGCTTTTCCATACACCTATAATGATTCTGCTGAGAAAGAAATCATAAAAGCAATTCCATTCACGATAACCAAAAATAAAATAAAATAAAATACTTAGGAGATGCATCAAGTTAAAAAGGTTTTGCACAGCAAAGGAAACAAGAGTGTGAGGAGGGAGACTACAGAATGAGAGAAAATCTGGGCTAGCTGCTCTTCTGACAGAGGATTAATATTCAGAATAAAGAACCCCAAAAAAAACTTAGCCGCAAAAAAAATTCAGCAATCAATAAATGGGAAAATGAACTAAAGAAATGTGTCTCAAAAAAGAAATTCAAATGGCCAACATATATGTGAAAAAAAATGTTCAACATCCTTAGCAATCAGGGAAATGCAAATCAAACCTCACTGGGACTTCACCTCACACCAGGTGGAATGGCAATCATTAAGAGTGCAAATAATAAATGCTGGCAAGGATGCAAAGAGAAAGGAAAACTTATACTCTGTTGGTGGGATTGTAAATTAGTCCAACCACTATAGAAATCAGTATGGTGGTTCCTCAAAAGCCTAGGCATGGAATCACCACATGACCCAGCAATACACTCCTCAGTATTTATTCGAATGAATTTAAGTCAGCACACTACAGTGATCCATACATACCTGTGTGGACAGCAATGCAATTAGCTAGAACCAAGTCATGGGACCATCCTAGGTGTCCACTAACAGATGGATGGAAATGTGATGTATCTATTCACAATGGAGTTTTACTCAGTCGTAAGGAGGAATTAAATCATGACATAGGCAGGAAAATGGATAGAACCAGAAAACATCATGCTCAGTGAAATGACCCAGACTCAAAATGTTAAGGAGCATGTTTTCTCTCCTACGTGCAAGCCATAGAGACAAAAGGAATAAAAAAGGGATCTCACAAAAATAGAAGAGAGATCAACGGAGTAAAGAAATGGGACTAGGGAGAAGGAGCGGGGGAGGAAAAGGGAGGTGTTGGGAATGAAATCAACCAGATGATGTGATGTGCATGTACAAGTATATGACAATGGCTCCCACTATTCTGTGTAACTAAAATATATCATCAAAACTGATTTAAGTAATCCTAGCTTATTTTAAAAGAGAAAGACTATTTCTGGCAATCTTAACAGAAATTTATTTGCAGTTACTTAAGTAATAAACAAAAGGTCATGTTTTAGGGGTGTAATTTAATCAAAGGATTTTTGTGACCTGAATTCTGCTGTGGCTTTAGATTATCTGTGTATCACACTAAGCTATCGTCACGAGTTGTTCTTTTAAAAGAAAAAAAAATAACTTGAAATCCCAGAATCAACCCCACTTGATCATAGCATCCTGGTTGTTTTGCACATTTCTGAATGATGTCCTCACAGCTGGTTGATGGTTTTGCTTTTCTCTCTTCTTGCACTGTCATTTCAGGTTCAAACCAGATGACTCTAGTCTTTAAGTATTATTCAGGAAATGTTACCTCTTACATTTTTTGGACTAGCTGCTGCGATATTGGAGGATTACTGCAAATTTTATTTGGCATGAAGCTATATCTTCTTGTTTCAACTTTGCTCATTAGGTACTGGGGTTGTGGCTCAGTGGTAGAGCACTCACCTAGCATGAGTAAGGCACTGGGTTTGATCCTTAGCACCACACAAAGATAAATAAATAAAGGTACTGTGTCCATCTACAACTAAAACGTATTTTTTAAAAATTTTGCTCATTTATGTCTTTCGAAGAATTTCTCTAAGTTGCTAAAGTTATGGGCATAACACTTCCTATTATTCTTTTGATTTCTGTAGGTTCTCTACTAATGTCCCTTTTACATTGCTAATATTGGTATTTTGTGTGTTCTTCCTTTTCTTACTGAACAATCTTACTTGGGTTTATCGACTTTACTAAACATCTCAAAAAATTAACTTCTAACTTGATTGATTTTTCTCTGTTGTTTCTCTTTCATTGACTTCTTACATTCATAATTTCCTTCTTTCACAATTTGCTATTCTTTTTTCAGTTTCCTAAGGTATATGCTTAAGTCATTAATTGTATACCTTTTCTCTGAGCACCTAAAGTTATCAATTTTCTACTAAGCTTTAACTGCCTCCAAGAAATTTCAATATAGTGTGTTATATGATTTTGTTTGAGATATTTTGTTTCTCTAATATTCCTTTTTCTAGCCTACATATATTTCTTAATTTCCAAATATTTCCAGAATTTTAATATATCTTCCAATACTGATTTTTAACTTAATGTTATTGCAGTCAGTGAACATACTCCAATGTTATTTAATATATGGATTGTATTCAAGTCTACCATTTTGCTATTTGTTTTCTAATTTACTGTTCCTTAGTATTTTTTCCTCCTCTTCTGTTCTTTTTTATTAATCAAATATTTTTATTATTTGATGTTATCTTCTCTATTGCCTTTTAGATTTACCTCTTTCTAGGGTTTAACTTTGTTTTATTTTGTATTTTGGCCTTGGTGATTTGGGTTCTGAGTGTGTGTGGGGGGGGGGGTGTACACAAGTGTGTGTGTGATTATTTATAATATATGCCATTACACTACCAGTCCTTCTTGGAGTAATGCCGTACCATTCCATGTAAAGTATAAAAACTTCACAAAAGCACCCCATATGTCTGCCTTCATTGTTTGTGGTATGGTGGTCCCATCTTTTATTTCTACATGTTATAAACACCAATCTATTGCTATTTTTGCTTTATATAACTTACCTTAATAAAATTAAGAAAAAAAATGTTTTCAATTTATCTATATTCTTATCATTTCCAGAGTTCCATGTTCTGTCTTAGGATTCAGGTTTTCATTTGGTCTCTTTACTTTTAGATGAGAAAACTTCCTTTAAGTTTACTTGTACAGATTCTCTATGATTTAATTTATCTTAAAATGTCTTTATTTTGCCTGCTTCTTCGAAGCATAGTGTTCTTGCACATAGAATCTTACACTGACAGAGGGGTTTCTTCCTTTAACACTGTAAAGATGTTTTTGAATATCTCTTATCATTTTTCTTGTAATAAAATTGTTTTAATTTTTATTTTTGTTCCTCTATCTGTAATGTGTCTATCCACCTGATGATTTTTAGATTTTCTTTTTGTATTTGGTTTTCAACAATTTATCTGATATGCCTGAGAGTATTCCTGCAATAAGTTTGAGCAGTTTAAGTTCTTGGATAGATCTATTGGCTGATTTTTCAAATCAAATTTGAAAATGTCTTGGCCATTATTTAATTATTTATTCCAGTATTCTCTTTTCTCTCTTCCTGCAACTCCAGTTGCAATTGTCTAGATTACTTGATATTATTTCATAAGTCATTGTTAATGTTTATTTTTTTAACATTTTTTCTGTGCACTTCATTTTGGATCATTTATATTCACCCGTATTCAAGTTCACTGCTCTGTTCTCCATTACCCAATCTGTGGTTATACATCAACAATAAACTTTAGGTTTTAGATACAGAGTTTTTCAAGACTAGAATTTCTTTTTTTATATAATTTTCTTCTGAAACACTCCATCATATTGAAGCCAGAATTAGACAGGCAGTCAGAATAGATGGGTAAATCAGTCAGGTCAGATCAAGGAGGCCAATTCTGAGTGAGTCTCCCAAGTTGGAGACTCCTGAGGGATTGAAATGCTAATTCCTCAGAGCCCTTCCTCCACCCTTATCAAGAACCTGCCCTGCTCCTACCTGTTGCTAAGGTCACCTGTCCCAGGAGTTGCCCCTCCCTACAGGGAGCTATAAGGTTGTTAACTAATGTGTCCTGGGCTACTCTGCCCTTCTCCCTTCAGCCCACTGTTTCCCACCTTTGGCCATCCCACTGAGCATCCCTGGGCCTAGTCATGTACACAGGAAGGACAGAGATAAGGGGGAGAGGGCAGGAGAACAAAGGAAGCCTAGGACTTATAAAAAGGGCAGAACACCTCGCTTCTTGGGATCAGGATACCAGCTTTGGCCCCTTCTCCCTCCCAGGAGAAGTCTGTTACCCCTTTTTGAATAAACCCTGCTTCATATGCTTGCCTCGGCGTGCTTCTCCAATGTTATACTTCAACTTGTGGGAGCAGGACTCGTCATTGATAACCGGTGGTATCAAAATCACCCATTATGGCCATTTCTGATTTGTTCTTCAAAATACTTAAAAAGATATTTAAAAGCCATCTGTAAACTCAACCCAACTCAACTTTCTCTACTTCCACATTTTGAAATTCAAGCTGGGAGAATGCTTGCTACCCTTTTGTGGTGGTGGTGGTGGTGGTTTGGTTTGGTTTGGTTTGGGCTTCAATTCCAGCAGTAACTTAAGATTCGCTGCCCTTGAGGGAAGCGGAATAATAAGTTTTTCCTCTATTTACTAGTCCTCTTCTATGGGCACTTTCCCAACAAAACTTAGGAATTGGGAGTCTTGGGAGAAGACTGGAGGACTGAGCGACTGGTGCTTTCGCCCACCCTCCCTGCCATCCCACATAGATGTCTAGGCTCTATCTGATTTTCCCTTTCATGTAATATTTTTTCTCTCTGGAATTCAATTCACCAACTTCTCTTGAATCCCCTGCTCTTTTCTAGCCCATTTAAAATCTTTATTTTGTTTAGGATTTTCTTGTTTCTAAAATGAGAGAAAGATCTTTTCCTGTTTTTCACATGCTAACCCAGAAGACTTGCAGGTGTTGCCAGAGTTTTCCTCCCCACTCTAGATGATCCCTGACTTACGATGCCTCAACTTAAAATTTTTTGACTTCACGATGGTGTGAAAGCAATGTGCATTCAGTAGAAATCCTACTTCGATTTCTGGATTACCTTTCACAGGGCCAGCCACATATGAAACAAGATTCTCTCGAGATCCTGACCAACACAGCAAGCTGCACTTCCCAGTGAGCCATGCAATCACAACGGTAAAGGACCAACATGCCAATTATGTTCTGTTGCTAATCTGTGCTATTTAAAAGATTAGACATGTTAAACGCATTTTCAACTCATATTTTCAACTTATGATGATGTCGTCAGTATGTCACTTTATCATAAATCCAGGGACATCTGTGGAGTAGAGCCATTTAAGAGTAGTAACATTCAACTTCATCTTCTCCACACAGCAAATTCTCGAGAAATGTTGGCTAGCTGAATGGTCAGTTGAACAGAAAGAAGCAGAAAGCTAGGACTTTGGAGCATGAGCTTCAGATTCAGACAACTGTGTTCAAACTCCAGGTCTGTCACTCGACTGAAAAGTTATTTAGCTTTCCTGAGCCTAGGGGTAACATGATCTGGGCTTTTCCAGTGGGTGGGTAGCTGGGGTGTAGAGAGCAGTTTAGTAGGCAGTGACTGGATGTTGGTAGCAGAAAGTTAGTCAGCAGAATATTTAGCCTAACTGGCAGTCAAACTAGCTCTCCTTCAGTGTGTGTGAGCATCTGGAAGCAACTCATGTTGATCAGCACAACGATTCCTTGCCTGATGTGATGTGATCCACGTGAAGAACTTCTGTCCACATAAGGACTTGAGACACAAAGAGACAGTCTCCTGAACAGCCTCTGCCTGGATGGGACTGTGTCACATTGAGTTAGAGGGGAGCTCTTTTGAAATAAATAGGACCATGGAAGAATGCCAGAGAGCTGTGCACACTGCCAGCTCTTCATCAGTTTCACGGTCCTTATTCTGATCTAAGATGGGAAATGTGTATGGCCCCATCCTGTGCATCTGAAGAGTGATCTGTAATCCTAGTGACTCAGGAGGCTGAGACAGGAGGACCACAAGTTCAAGGCCAACATAGAGACTCTGTCTCAGAATTGAAGGGAAAAAAAAAAAAGCCTTAGAATATAGTTCTGTAGTAGAATGCACCTGGATTCACTCAGGAAACAAAAGAAAAGAAAGTAAGTCTCATCCAGGGTTTCTCTGCCAAACAGACCAGGAAGTAAAGGAGTAGAAGAAATAAAAACTCAGCATTCATGGAACTGAACCTTATCTTATTCACTTGTTCACTCGCATGCAACTATCGTATTCACTGAAAACCCACTATGTCCAACAATACCAATGCTAGTGTGTGATGAGTGTTAATAAAAACAATAGCAGGAGTAAGGTTGGTGACATGTGGTTGTGACGAGTATTAAATGAGATAATGTAGGTAAACATAAGAAGCTTATCAGGCCACCTAGGATATAAAAAAAATGAGGGAAATGTTCTTATTATTAATTGATGACTGTCAATAGGCAACTTTCAGGTTACTTAGAGACAGAAGAGAATAGTAGCCACTAGCAGATGATGGGATCAAGGAAGTGAGAAGGCACCTCGATATAACCTAGGAATCTTTGAAAACTATCTCTACCTCCACCTTTATTCTCCTGCTCTGAGGGGCTCAGCACAAACAAGGAAGGTCCATAAACTTCCTCCACTTGGCCCACTCACATATCCACAACATGCACCTTTCCACCAACAGTGTCTACTAAGCCACATATTAGAAAGTGCAAGTAATCCTGAGAGCAACTTGAGAGTAAGTATTTTTGAGTCAGATTTAAAATAAAAGGAAGGTCCTGGATTATGTGCTTGTCGGGGTGGAATGAAAGGTCTAATGGAGAAGGAAAGGTCTACCATCTATATACAAACACAAGACATATAAAGACACCAATATGCACATGTATGCATAAATACACACATGTACAGACTATACACTTACTCTCTTAGAGCTAAGAATTACCTAAGAGAACACAATAAAACCAACATCATCATTTTGCAGATTAAGATTCTGAGGCCAAGAGAAACTATAAAACCAGCCTAGATGTCCATCGATGGATGACTGGATAAAGAAAATATGGTTGGGGCTGGGGTTGTGGCTCAGTGGTAGAGCACTTGCCTTGCATGTGTGAGGCACTGGGTTCAATTTTCAGTACCACATATAAATAAATACAATAAAGATCTATCAACAAATAATAAAAATATTTTTTAAAAAAGATAATATGGTATATATATACACAATGGAGTTTTATTCAGCCATAAACAAAAATGAAAATCATGTCATTTGCAGGAAAATGGATGGAACTAAAAGACCATCATATTAAGTGAAATAAGTCAAACTCAGAAGGTTTTCTCTCTTGCGTGGAAAGTAGAGAGAAAAAAGGAAAAGATCTGGGGGCAGATCTCATGGAAATCAAAAGGAGATCAGAAAGGAACCAAGGGGGAGGGAGAAGTACAGGGACAGACTTTAATAACCAGGACCAAAGGTATGCCTACAAAGCATATTGTGAGTTCTACCTCATTTCATGCTTTAAAAAAAAAAAAATCCTTCTAAGAACAGTGCACTCTATGAGAAAAGGAATCTGAGATAAACAATGAACAATGACCTAGAGGACAGACGCCTGCTATGTTGAATAAAACCAAGCTGTACTGCCACGCTGCAGATTCAGAGTCCTATTGGGAGGGCTGGGGAGGTACAAGGCTGCCTCAAGGGGAAGAATAAAATCAAATCTAGCTTCTTGTCCAATATCAATCACCCATCCATGCCCCTAGGGGATAGAGCCTAATGATCCTTTCCCAGAACTGTGTCTCTAGCTCCAGGGAAACACTGTCAAGCTCTACTCTGGCTCTGGGCACCCATCCTTGTGCTCAGCAGGACGCTGGCTCTCCTGGCAAGAGACCAGTTCATCCACTCCGAAGTGGGAACTTCTCCCAGACCCCTCAAAGCCCCCACGTCTTAGCCAACATTTCGTACAGCTATTTGAAAAATGAAGCCCATCTAGGTAGTCTGCTGGGGAATTTCCTACAGTATCTGCCCTTGAGCCAGGTGGATCGATAGGCCACCAGAAGAGGAAGAAGCCTCCCTTCTGCACTTTCTGAGTACCTGGGTCAGGCACAGTTGACACCTTGAGATGCTTTGCATCTGTGAGCCCCTGCACGGAGTTCTTGCCTACACCCTTCCCCATCTTGAGTTAAGTCTGTGTTTTATGACAAGCACTTCCCTGATTTCTCAGAGGGACTAAGGAGGGATGGAAGACCAGTGTAGACCCTAACCCTACATTTTTAAGGTGTGAGAGGAATTGTATTGGGGCCAGGCATGAAGAGCCTGGTTTCCAGTCCAGCTTTGCTCAGGGGAAACATTTTGCTCCCAGCTGAGCCCTTTCCTCTCGGATGGTTTGTAGAAAAGGAGGCAGTGCTGAATGACAAAGGATGGTTTGTTCTTCCTCCAACCCTGCAGAAGCTGTATGCTCCCAGGAAGAAGAAGGCCACTGTCCAGCCCCACCCATCTCAGCCAGGCTCTATAAAGCCACCTCCCCACCAGCCAGCCAGGGGAGGAGCAGCTCTGTGCCCTGGGCAGCCATGAACCTGTATCTTCCAACTGTCTTCTTCTTCCTGGTGATCCCGTTTCCTTCAGGTGAGATGGTGGGAGGGCAGTCTCCCTCGGGAGTTCTCAATCAGCACCATGGTATCAACCCAGCAGGGGCTTCATCAATTTGCAATGGTCAGCAGCAGGTTGGGGGTGGGATGGGGGGGAGGTCTTCAGCTCCTGCCCTGCTCATCTGATGCATGCTCAAGTTCCCAGCCTGATTTGTTTCCATGTTTTATTTTGTTTGTTTGTTTCCTTCAGGGGACTGTGCGTTTGGGAACTCTGGTGTGGAATTTCGTCCTTGTCTTGCAGTTGAAGGCAAATGTTTCTTTGGCTGTAAAATAGGGTGGACATGGGTTGCATTCTGTCACAATATATTGTCTTGTTGTGTAAAAGCAAAAAAATTTTTGCCTCCTCAATCCATAGACTTAAACAAAGAGGAAGAGTAAAAGGCTATATGTAAAGTAACTCATTCAACATCATGTACAACCAGAAGAGGGAGAAATTAGACTCCACTATACACGATGTGTCAGAGTGCATTCTACTGTCTGTTACTGATTAAAACAAATAAAAAAAATTTAAAAAGGATATATGTAAATGACTAAAAGGACTAAACTCCCATCTGTGGGTAAGGATCCAAGGGTTCACTAATGAGCTGTGGCAGCTGATGGAGGCCAGTCTCTGCTGATTGGTAAAACTCCAGAAGTCGTATTATGGAGGCATGATAGTGAAATACACTTTCTATTTTTTTTTTCTGTCTTCTCATCTTCAATCACTAAGTCCTGTTTCAAATTCATATTCAACTGATTAATACAAGTCAACAGGCCCGAGGGTATGACATATTCTGAGCATAAAAGCAATAGTTTTCTGTGTGCCAGCCACCGTTTGAAGTGGTTTACATGGATCAAATCACTTCATCCTCATAACCTAATCTATGATCTCTGATTTTCCCAAGTGAAGCGCCTTCTCCAAGGTCACACATTAGTGAGAGTCCGCTAGTGCTAGGCTGGCACCTGGCCAGCCTTGACCCAGAGTCCTTGCTCTTGGACTGCAGCCCCTCTCTGAAAGCAGAGGAACCTAGATGGGTTGTGGGTTCAGTGAGGAACACAGAATGCAGCAGGATCCTGGAGCAGCAGCCCCTGTGGGTTCAAGCTCCAAGGCTCCGGTTGCCAAGCTGCTTTTGTGGCTCTTTACTCAGGGACTCTGATGACTTGGGACCAGTGTCACCCTAAGATCCCACACACCCAACACTGCTGCTCCCACAGATGCAGAAACAATGACCCATGCCCACCACACCCAACAGCCAGCGGTCCACGGGGCCAGCAGCACTGCGTCACTGGCCCAGAGCCACAGACCTTCATCAAGACCCTGTCATTCTTCCAGAAGAAAAGAGAAGAGCAGGGAGGCCCAGCACCTGTGTATCACATCACAACTTCCCTCTGCCCGTCTCTGTCAGCCCTCTTTAGAATACACCCTGGCTGGCATGCAGGCCTCGCCTACTCGTTGCCTACACTCCCTAACAAGGCCACACTCCTGGGCTCCCGGTGGGTGTGGATATTGGAGCACACTACTCACCAGTGCAGTTCTGAATAGGAGAGGATCCTTTTCCTGGGGAGGTAGGGGACCTTCTCTACCCACATCCTCTTAAAAACAGGAAAGCCAGCCCAGGAAAGGATTCACAATAAGTCGAGTTTTGCTGTGAAAAGCAAGGTTTCCAGCCACTGGACACTCCCTACATTGCCCCCAGAGGGAATGCAAAGAAGGAGAAAGTGATTGCTCCTCAGTTCAGAGAGAGAGATTCACCCATGATCACAGATGATCAGACGGAACCCGAGGTCCTCTGCAGACTTCCTTAGAACACGGGAAGCTTGGGCCAGGGCAGAGGTGAGCAGTGGAACACAATGCTTGGTGTGGAACCTGAGAGAGAGAGAGAGAGAGAGAGAGAGAGAGAGAGAGAGAGAGAGAGGATGTTCCTGGGGAGACAGTGAGCCAGGATGGGAGGAAAGCAGAAAGCTCCCCTCTCCCCAGTCCTCTGCTCACTTAATCCAGGGTCTGCACAAGGCAATCAGCTGCCAATGATGACCATTCAGCAACTCCAGTCCTGTACCTCTCAAGCTGCCTGAAAAGGTCAGGGTGGACGGCCCCAGAAACCCTTCTCAAAGCCATTTCTCCACCTTTCAAAGTCTTCAGAGGCAGGAGCGGCTCAACCTTCATGCAACAAACTGCAGGCTCCTCTTTCCATCCCGGTCGGCAAAGTCCCTCCCTGTGGCCCTCCTTCAGCTTCCCTTGACCTCCTGTCTCCCCATCTGGCTCTTACCAGCCAGCTCCCATTCTGCATCTCAAGGGCACCAAAACACACACAGGAAACACTTGTTAGTGGGATGAGCAAGTGCAGATGAACCAGGGAAGGAGAAGGGGACCTTCCTGCGCTGCGCATTGACTCTGTGGCACCCTCCCCAAAGGCAGGGTGTGTTCTGTCCCTGGCCACCAGTCTGAGCGATGGGTCCAGGGCCCACAATGAGCAATAGTCTCACAGAGCCAGACCTATGCCCAACACAAGGGGGCTATGTTGTATCCTCTGAGATCATATTATGTTCTCCATCACTGGGATTGGGTTAGAGCCTAAGAAAGGAAGACTCTACCAGCAAGACCAGCTACCCCTCACTCAGCTGTTCAGAGTTCCAGCCGGCAGCAGATGCCCCAGAAGATTCCCGAGACGGGCCTTTGTCAGGGAGCACATGTCCCCATCTCCATGACAATGCTCACTGTGCCAGGCTGAGGAGACTTCCCAGTAGGCAGGACTGAGGGCGGCCCAACGTTTACCCCTGGCCTACTGGAAGTTTGATTGGCTTCAGCAGCAATAGGGAGGCTGAATTCTCTGCAGTATTTCCCTGACCTCAGAGCAAATGTGACCTCGACCTACTAGATCCAGGGGAGTGTCTTCCCTTTAAAACCCAGGTACAGGCCCCTGCTGCTCAGACCGTCACCAGCCAGCAGCACAGAGCCCTTAAACAGGAAGGCCCAGAACCAACCTGTTGACACGACGTTCCCTCTGCATCTGCTGGGGGTATTGGGGGCGGGGGGGGGGGGTGCGGGATGTGAGCAGCTTTTTTTCTCAGATTCTGAGATATCCCAGTGCGGCCTGTAGGAAGCACACACTGCTGCTGGGCACATGTGCAGCCACGTCCACAGCTGCTGGAAGCAGCAGCTGCACAGGCTCCCTCCCAAGAACAAACGCTGCACGTTCCCAGCCCAGTAACCAGCTCTGCCAGGCCCCGGGATGCCAATGCCCAGCCCAGGGTTTCTAGGAGGAAGTCTTCCAATTTTATTCTCTAAAATGGAAACCGGTTACTCAACTAATAACTAGTCTATCAAGGGACCTATTATTTCAAAAATCTCTCTGATTCTGAAGTGCAGATGTAAAAACTAACATAAGACATCTGACATTTTCCCAATGCCACACAGCTAGTCAGTGGGCAAAACTGTGACTCGTTCACTGGGTCACCCACTCCCTGTTTCTTGCTCCATAAAATGAAGCCTCTGGGCTCTCTGAGACAACTGCTGGAACCAGATTCTGGAGCAGGTGTTAGCTAGGAAAGCATAATCAGGACTGAAGGAAAATCCAACCCCTCCAGTGGGATCCCAAGGCAAGGACTTAAGGTGTCATACCAAAGGGACCTTGTAATTAGAAGTTCATCTGTGGAACTCCCTTCTCAGCATTCAGTGCAAGGATTTCCTGGTTTCTACCTGGTCTCCCCAAGGCCAGAGTCATGCTTCTTCTCAGACTGGGGAGCCAGACAAGAAGAATCAAGGAGGAGAAGAAGCAGAAGAAACCCACGTTCCCTGAACTGCCCTGGGGTCAGTGCACGCAGGAGGGATAAAAGGTCTTAACCTTGGGCTGCACCTGCTGGGACATCCCTACCCTGACCCATGGGGCAGGCTGACTGGAGGACTGGCCAGCCCATTCTGAGCTCTAGACAGCCTTCAATGAGCCTGGAAAAGGGCAGAAGGAAAGAAAAGTGCCTGGCACCCCAAGGACTCTTCTACAGAACAAGGCTTCCTGGAGGGGGAGACGCCCAGATCCCATCTGACAGAGGGGCCCGAGGGCCTGTGCTCTCCGTCTGTACTCCCGGCCCCACCAGCTGCATGCAAAGTGTTCTGCAGAGGGTGTAACCGCCACACACCAGAAGCCAGGGAACCAGTTTTCTGATTTAGGGGTTGGTGACTGCAATCCTAGTGTACCTCAGGAAGCCAGCCAGGTCAACTTTCCAAACAGCTATTCGCTGGGTTCATTTCACCCCAAATCCTCAGCTACATGAGCCAGGCCCGAACCCAGAAGCCCCAAGGGAAAGCACACCTGGTACTGTCTGAACATCCTCGTGGTCCTCTGCCATCACTCCTGGACACAAAGTCCCTCAGGGTTCTGCAATCACCTGCCACAGGTTCTGAAGCCCTAGTGATTCTGGAAGAAGCAAGAAATTATTTTTAGGCCCCAAGTCAATTTATTCTGCTCTCCATATCCTTCAAGCAAGTGATTCAATGCTTCAGGTCTCAATGTGAGAACGTGGCGGCTCCCCTTCCTATCCATCAATGGTGGCCTGCCTAAGCAAGGGCCTATGGCCCAAAGATTCCCTCCTTTGATACTGTCACATCATGTGTGTGAAGTAACATGTAACCGCAAACCCCACCGTTACGCACAACTATAACGCACCAATAAAAAAGGAAAAAAGATTCTCTCCTCTCCTTCTTTCTCTCCACAGCCCTCTCCTCCCGAGGGAGCAGCAGCAACTTGGGAAACAGTAGAAGATGCCCAGGGCCTCCAGTTTGGGGCCGTCCTGGAGGCCCACAGGAATTATCAGTGTCCTGGCCTGTGTCCTGACAAGGGAGGGGGCAGTGGGAGGCCACACCTGGGTGCACTGTCAGGAGGCAGCTCAAGAGCAATCGTACCAGTGAGGAAGAGTCCGCCGGCCCTGCATTGCCACCACACCCCAGCCATACTCGCAATCACGAGTGAGGAGCTGATCCGCCACCCTGAGCCGTGCTGAGCTGTGGTGTAGGCAGGTCGGGCACAGGAAATGCCTGATTGTGACACAACCCCACTGCAAGCCCAGCACCACCTGTGCTCTGAAATGTCCCAGGCACAATATTTCATGCCTGATCCGACCTGAAGGCAGAGAAAACACAGGGTGCTCATGTCTCCATCCAGATTCAGAATTCCAGGGATGCCACCTAAAGCCAAATTCTCTTTGTGAGAGACATGAGATGAACTGCTAAGGCGAACTTTCTGTCTACAAAAACCACTAACACTTCTCTACAGAGGTTATGTGTATCAGTAAGGCTCTCTAGAAGAACAGAGTCGATGGGGGTGCGATGTGCATGTGTGCTTGTGTGTTTGTAAAAAGGGATGCACAAGATGGGCTTAAGGATCAGAAGCTGGGTCGTCCCACCGTGGCTGTCTCCAGACTGGAGGGCTGCAGGAATCAGTAGTGCTCAGTCCCAGAGGCTGAAGGCTCAGAGCCAAAGGGACCAAGGATGCAGCCCCAGTCAGAGACTGAAGGCCTGGGACGAGTCCATGTTGGAAGAGCGAAGAACCTGGAGTCCAGTGTCCTCCTCGGGTGTGCAGCAGCAGTTCAGGCAGCAGCTCCAGAAGAAAGGAGCTGGTGTGTGCACAGCGTCCTCCTTCCTGCCTCTGTCCCACCAGCCCTGCCTGCTGCACAGAGCTGCCACACTCATGTCACGTCTCCCCTCAGTTCCTGTCCCACATGACAATCGTCTCCGGAAACATCCTCACAGGCACACGGGGATCCTCTGGGTCCTGGCATCTCTCCTGGGCATCAGGTTGACAATCCAGATGAACCATTACACTGTAGTCAATCTTTTCTGACACACAGTAATTGAGGCACAGTGTGATGATTCAATACCTGTATACAATGTGCAATCAAATCAGGGTAATTCATATTTTCATCTTCTTAAAGATTCAGCATTTGTGTTGGGGTGTAATTAATCTTTATCTTCCCAAAATGGACACTGATATCATGGATTTTGTTTTTCCAACCTCAGGGTGCAACCTTGTTCTTCCTCTGTGACCTCATTTTGTCATATTTGGTCTGAGGCCAACCTGTTGAAATCATCCCTGATCCAGACTTACCTTCCTGTCTGTTTTAGCCAGCTTTTTTACTGCTGTAACTAAAAGACCTGTCCAGAACAATTTTAGAGGAGGAAAAGTTTATTTGGAGGCTCACGGTTTCAGAGGTCTCAGCTCATGGACAGCAGGCTCCATTACTCAGGGCTCAAGTTGAGGCTGAACATCATGATGGAGTGTGTGGAAGAGGGAAGCAGCTCACATGGTGATCAGAAAGCTGAGAGAGAGAGAGAGGAGGGAGGGAGAGAGGGAGAGGGAGAGGGAGAGGGAGAGGGAGAGGGAGAGGGAGAGGGAGAGAGAGAGAGAGAGAGAGAGAGACTGACTCCAGATGCCAGATACAAATATATACCCCATAGCCACATCCCCAGTAAACCACTTCCTCCAGCCACACCCCACCTGCCTCCAGTCACCACTCCATTAATCCCATCAGGGATTAATTAACGTTAATTCACTAGTTAGGTTAAGGCTATAGCTCGATCATTTCTCCTCTAAACCTTCTTGCATGAGCTTTGGGGGGATGCTACATGTTTTTAAACATTGTGATAAACACTGCTAGTGACCATCCCAGGCAATTCTGAGCATGCTATTATGTCTAGAGCAAGAGCAAGCAACTCAAAATGCCCAAATTCATCCATTTCCTTCCTTATTCATAGATTCACTTATTTGCTTAATACATGATTCCATGCTTACTACATGAATAAGCAACACCCCCCAGATGATCTCTGTCCTCTGAGCCTACAGCATAGTAGAAGTGATAAACCAAAATAAATAAATGAATAAAAATAAACAAATCTGTGACTGTGAAAATTGTCATTATTTTGAAGGAAAGGTGCAGGGGAATACTAACATAGAGTCACAGACCATACCACATGTAACATTCCCTTCAACATGGGCCACAGGGGTCCCATTGGGTTGTGATGGAGCTGGAAAATTCCTGGCACCTAGAATTTTTGCTGTGATTTTTCTGTATTTAGAAATGTTTTGAAGCACGTGTGCTCACCCTTGGGTACTATTGCTCACAACATCAGCCCGTAAACTGCTGCACAGGTCTGCAGCCCAGGTGTGACAGGCCACACCAGAGGGACTACACCACCACGTGGTGGTGCCGTGATCCTGTCTGCCTGCCTTCTTCATGGTCCACCACCTTCTTCACGGCTAGGCCACCAGCCTGCGACTAGGTTCTTGGTGAGGTCCATGAGACCTTGGGTCTCCTGCCCTCCCACTCGGCCGTCTACTCCCCCACGTGGGCTGGTGTCTGCACATGCACAGCCGGGAGAAGATGAGAGCGGAGTTGGGGACATCTTAGTGCCACAAAATGCTTTTAAACCGACCTTCTTTTCTTTCAAAGCATCAGACAGCTGAGTCGCTGCCATGCGCCCATGTTTCTTGATTAGCAAGTAGATACGTGAATACGTGGCTTGTCAGAAAGACGCCGTCTAAATAGATCACGAGGCCGCTGGGAACCATCCCACAGTCAGGCGAACACAACTTCCACCTGCCAGGTCCGGACAGGCCTCCCCTGTCCCCGCGCCTGCGAGCCTGGGTGCTGCGGTTATGTCTCATTGCCACCACCAGGTGGCAGACATTGCCCGTTTTGCTCCCTTAGCACAACGTTTAGAGTCTACCAGGGACAGGAACCTTGAAACCACGTCTTTCTGGAGTCTTGCTTGACCACTGGTCACTTCCTTTGAGAGATTCTGTTTTGTAAGGTAAGGTTCTAGATATCGTTTTATAGCAATGTGCTAACACTGCGGTGATGTACACTTGTGTTTTGCACTACAATTAAAAAAAAAAAATGTCCAGTCTTGCTTCACCCCCAGGGTAATGCCACTATGCCCATATGCCTCCTCTAAAATCATTTATGAAAATAGTAATAATACAAAGTCAAAAGGAAAAGTGAATTAATAATAGCCATGTTGCTCTGAGCCACAATTTTCCCAAAAGACTGTCCACTCCCACTCGGCAGAAAGCTGTGTAACCTGTGTTTAAAGAACAGGACAGCTAAACAGGCACAGTGGCACATGGCTGTAATTCCAGTGATTTAAGAGGCTGAGGTAGGAGGATTGCAAGTTCAAAGCCAGTCCTAGCAACTTAGCAAGACCCTTTCTTAAAATTAAAAACAAAGAGCTGATGGTGTGGCTCAGTGTTCAAGCACCCCTGGGTTCAATCCCCTGTCTTAGAAAAAAATAAAAAGAGCCTGATGATTTACAGAAATAAAGGCACAGAAAGATTAAAGCTGTGGTCTGAGTCACACAGCAAGTAGGAATCCAGGACGAGATAGAAATTCAAACCAAGGGTCACCACCACTAACCTCCTAATCATGGGGTGAGCTGGCAGGCGAGAACTGAGCAGGGCTGTACCACAGCTGGGTCTGACCCAGGAAAGCAGCCCCACGTATGCAGATGCAGGAAAGACCTGCTGCCCAAAGTAGCTCCCCACCTGGAACCACACAGCGGCCTGGATGTGGACGTGGGAAGGCCACTGAACTCACCTCTGCAGGTGAGAAAGCCCACAGCCCACGAGGCCAGTGGGACTCTGTCCAGGTCTTCCGAGAGGCATCCCGGGGCTCTGGGCTCGGTGCTCCACTCCAGCGTATTTAGGAAGGAAATCGGCAAAAAGGAGGGGCCACAATTAAAAGTTCTTGGCCCTTTTCCAACCTTTTCTCCTGGGGAAAATGAGCACATGCCAGATAGTGAAAGACTAGAAGAACAGATCAACATCAAATTCACTCGACGGTGGCGCCAAAAGGAATCAAGCCTCTAGGAGCCTTTAAGCGCCGAGCTGTGTTCTTGCCCACTGGGCCATGGTTTCAGGTCTCACCAACGTCGAAGGACCCGAGGTCTGCAGGTGAGGACCCAGGGCTGCAAGGCCGAAGCCCAGGTTCCGATTCCCACCACCAGGGGGCGGAGCCGGCTTGTTTTCCAGGCTTGGACGGGCAGCAAAACCGACCCTCATCCCGGGAGCCCTTCTGCTTCTAGGAGACAACTTTTAACAAAGTTTGCAACAGTGAGACAGCTGGGAAAGTGGGAAGCTGGATATAAACCTCACTTCAGGCAGAAGGAGATGGCGCTTCACGTCATGGGTGGGGATCTGGGGGGAGAGGGAAGGTGCATATTAATGCCATTTTAGTAAAGGAAATTGATTTTTATTTTGAATAATGGAAAAGAAATCCTTACTGTTATGGTTTAGATATGAAGTGTTCCCCAAAAATTCATGTGTGAGTCAGTGAAAGAAAGTTTACAGGTGAAATTATTGGGTGATGGGAGTCTCAACCTTATGGGTGCATTAATCCACTGATAGAGATTAACTGGGTGGTAACGGTAGGCAAGGTAGGGTGTGGCTAGAAGAGGTGGATCACCAGGGGCTGCTCTGGAGGTCGGTATTTTGTTCCTGGTGAGCAGAGCTGTCTCTGCTTCCTGTTTTGTGGTGTCCTGAGCTGCCTCTCTCCTCCACACCCTTCTGCCCTGATGTCCGCCTCGCCTGGAGCTCAGAGCAATGGAGTCGGCTGTCTGTGGATTGAGACCTCTGAAATCTTGAGCCTCAAATAAACTTTTCCTCCTCTATGTTGTTCTTGCCAGGTCTTCTGATCACAGAAATGAAAAAGTTGACGAAAACACTTCCTAAAGATAAGTTGATGACATATATCAAGTGGAGGGGTTTTTTAAATTTTTTATTTGTTTTAATTAGTTATACATGACAGTAGAATGCATTCATGCCTTTGTATACCATACATAGATGGGATACGATTTCTCATTTTTCTGAGTGTACATGTTGCAGAATCATATTGGTCGTGTAGTCACAATATGATACAGTGATAATGCCTGTTTCATTCTACTATCTTTCCTGTGGGTAGGGATGGCCTGAGGCCTTAAAATGCCAGTTTGAAACCTGCAGACTCACCAGACAAGCCTAATGGGGCCCTCCAGTATGGCCCTCAGGCACAAACAAGTCACTCTCCCCACCATAAGGGGGAAAGGCAAGAAAATCAGGGTGGGGACCACCAGACCAGATGCTTTAACCCCAGGGCAAATGACGTCATTGAGAAACCTGGTGGCAGCTGATAGGAATTGAAAAGGTGGTCAGAAGCCCCCAAATTTAGCATGAATGATAGAGCAAATGAACAGACATTCAGCCAGCCGACACTGAGCCCTCACACTGAGAGCCTGATGATGGACTGACATCCCAACACTTTTCATTGTCTGCTGATCCTCTGCATCTTCCTCACCTCTCTCAAACTCTGCAGCCACATCTTGACCCTAGTGAGAGCCGCAACTTCTCCCTAGGACTCTCTCCTCAACCGGCCATCAGCTCCACCCCAGAGAAGCCTGCCTCAGTCCCTGACCTGATCACTGTGGTCTGAGTGAGTGTGCATCTGCTGGACTTGGAACCTAAGACCTGAGACTTTCCATCTGACACTTGAACTTAGCTCACAGAGAGAATGTCTGTCACGAGCCTGTCATGATTAGTGTTTGCAGTGCTTAGAATTAATCTAGAATTGTTTGCTATGAACTGATTATGTCTATTGCAGTGCCCAGCATTAAGGATTGTCATTTTCTTGATTAAGAACCTATAGAGTGAAATTGTATTGAGCGATTTGAGTGAATAAAGCACTGACAAAGGCAGAAGTGTGTGGACATTCTTTATCTCTCCCCTTGGACTGCGTAAGTCGTACCTTTTGCCACCAAGTCACTGTCCCCACGTCCTCTCCCCTTCCTTTCCATCACTTCCCTCTACCTAATCTAAGGTAATGCTGTTCTTCTCTTGTGCCACCCCCCCCCCCCCGCCTTATTGTGAATTAGCATCTGCATGTTAGAGGAAACATTCGGCCTTTGGTTTTGTGGGATGGGCTTATTTCACTTAGCATGATATTCTCCAACTCCAACCATTTTTTTAATTGCACATAAATATAGGCTTCGACACCTCTACCTGGGTTCAACCCTGATGTGTCACTCAGGCTGAGTGGCATTAAGAAAGCTACTTTGCTGATCAGTGAGTGGGGAAAGGGGCTTGACGAGGAGGGAGGAGGAACAGGATAAGGAAGGACAGCAGGGTGAAACTGACCTCAGTTTCTACGTACGTCTGTGACTGCACCACAGTGAGCCTCACCAGTGTACCTCCACGAGACACTGACCATAACAAAAAGAGAGAGAGATCAGTAGAGGAGAGGGAATGGAACCGGGGAGGGAGTCGAGGGAAAGGGGAAATACTGGGGACTGAATCAGCAAATTACATTCCATACTTTTATGATTGTACAAAAATTAATCCTAATATAGTATATAACTAACAAGAATCAATTTAAATTTTTTATTCTTTTAAAAAGAAAGGGACTTTTCAAACATAAGGTATTCATCTGTATTTGGAAAGATAGTAACCACATGATAGACCACAAGTAAGTGGTGGTTGGCATGATGCCCAGTATATCATACAAATTCAATCCGTGTTGAATGCATCGTAACCTATCCATTGATAAATGAGAACTGATGAACATTTCAGACCTATTCCCAGATTCTATTAAACAAGAGATCAGAAGAAATGTGTTCCAGGACACATGATAAGTATTTTCTTATAAAATGTTTCTAATCTTCAAGACAATCTAGCTAGATCAATGCTTGCCCTTTGCCTAGAGTTTGTCAATACAAACAATAACCAGTAGAAGACCTAATGAAAGGAAAGACCCTGTTTACAGGGAAAAAAAACAACAGACTACATAGAAGAAAAAGAAAGCGTTAAGTCAATGCCTACATTTTAAAAGAGATGCTGAGCCGTGTACAGTGGCATGCACCTGTGATTCCAGCTACTTGGGAGGTTAGGGCAGGAAGATGGCAAGTTTGAAGCCAACCAGAGCAACTTTGGAAGACACAGTCTCAAAACAAAACTTAAAAAGGGTTGAGTGCAGTTCAATGAAAAGTATTGTCCCAGCATATTCCAGGCCCTGAGTTCAATACCCAGTACTGAAAAAAAAAAAAAAAAAAAAAAATTAACATTGGGAAATGAGAAGGTCAACTGGCCAACAAACATACAGAAAGATGCTCAACTTAATTAATTATCAGGGAAACATAAATTAAAGCCACGGTGAGCTACCAATACAAACCCACCATAATGGCTAAATTTTAAAGATTGATGATACCTACCACTGGCACAAAGGCAAAGCAATTGGAATTCTCAGATGTTGTAGAGGAAATGCAAATTGGTAAAACGTGTGCACTTTTGAAAATCGGCAGGATCTAAAGGTACATGGTGACCCTCGGACTCATGCTCGTAGGCCTGAATCCAAGAGATATCAGCGTGAGCATCCCTCAGCACACACAGGAGTGGACAAGAATGTTGTAGGGCTTTATCTTAATAGCCAGAGCATGGGCGTGCCCATCGCCAGCCAAGTAGATGAGCATCTGTGGACCATGGGACGTTCCTGCAATGGAACGGACCCAATGTGGGAGTGACTGCTGCCACTGCAACACAGGAGACCTCCACACAGGTGACAGGATCGAGAAACGGAATGCCAGAGTGATGTCGCTGGGTGCCATTTGTGCAAGTCTCAAGAACACACAAACCACACCACAGGAGGAGGAGTGGCTGCCGGCTCTGGGCCTGCTCTGGGGCAGTGGCACAGGCACCTGCACTTGTAAACATCCATGGATCCACACACTCAAGGTCTGTGTACTCGAGTTGCACTTCAGCTCGCAGTTAAGCGGGGCTGGGGCCGTCGCTCCGCAGAGCTGTGCTTGCCTGGCAGGCACGTCACCCTGAGTTGGATCCCAGTACTGAAATAAAACAACAGTCGCTGGCACCAGGAAGCATGCCCTCTCTCTCTTTAGAAAAATAGATCTGAAACTCAAGTTTGCTGAGGTCCTGACAGAAACAGAGCAGACTGCCTGGGGCTGCGTCAATGACAGTGACAAAGACCAGAAGTGCTGGTAGAGCAGGCTAGGAGCTCAGCTCCCAATGCCACGTGGGCTCCTTTCACCTTCTGTGCCACAGTCCCCTTCCAAGATGAGTGTCTGCTTCTGACCCGGATGCAGTCTCCCAGGGCACCCGCAGCGGCACAGGAGGAGGCCTTCCCATTCCCAGCCACCCCTGCACTGCCCTCGGCTTCTCTTCCTGACTTCCTAACAACGTCCTGGCCCTACCAGTCACCTCCCACCCTCGAGGGCTCCCAACCCCACCTACCGCCCCCAGCACCTTGGCACCCCTCAGACAAGACCCAGGCTGTCCATCCCGTGGCGCCAGCCTGGGGGACACAAACAGAGTGTGGCCCTGGTCACCCCCAGCCCGCCTGCTCCCACCAGTCCTTCCCTTCCCTGGCACCAAAACAGATGACTTCATCTGTGGGGCCAGCTCCTATCAGCTGGCCAGACCTCTGCAAGCACAGGGAGCATCAGGAGGAGCTGCAGGGGCCGCGCTGGGCTCTGGTTACTTTGGCACAGGACAGGGCTCTGTGGAGTGTCAGCTGCAGGCTTCAGATCAGGACAGCCGTGGCCTGCTCTGGGCCAGCTCGGCTCTGCACACTTCTCCCCTCCGCCCTCCTCTGCCCCTTGCCCTGCCCTTGGGAACACTGCAGGGGGCAGCCACACACAGCTGGGTGCACAGGAGGACAAGAGGCTCTTCAAATAAAGCCTCTGCTCCTGGTCCCCAGCCTCCAGCACAGCCCCTCCTTTCTGCCCACACTGAGCGCCTCAGTCCTGTTCAGCCATTCAAAGAGCTCAGTGGGCTCCTGTGTCTTCTCTAGACAGGACGCGGCCCAAGGAGAGGGCCCACAGTCTGAGTCACTGTATCCTCTCAGGTGTCCACTCTCTGGTTTTTCCACCCACGACCTTCACAGTGTCACATGGGACTCAGGGGGCCCAGTACGCAGCTTGGGAGCGATCTGTTCATGCTGGCAGTGGCCCCAGGGAAATGGTCACAACCTGCTGGGTCATATCACTTCTCTGGTGGCTCCAAGGCCAGCACCTTTTTCCAATCAGGTCCAACGCTTTGAGGATGGAGGTCACCCACAAGGACAGACTCTGGGGCTGTGCTGCTGGCTTCCCACACCCATGTGGCCTCAAGTAAAGTAAGTCACCCAACCTGTCTAGATCTGTTTTGTGATCTATAAAATGAGGGTATGGTTGTTCCTTCCTCAGAGCAAGTATCAAGACTGTTAATAAATCACTGATTTGTGCCCTGCAGCTAACAAGCACTCAACACATGTGAGTGTGGGCTGAGGTGTAGCTCAGCGCTAGAGCACTCGCCTAGTCTGCTTGAGGGCCTGGGTTCAATTCCCAGCACCACAAGAAATAGTGATGACTACGTTTGTGATGAATTATTTGTCACCAGGTTCTGTCTGGTTCTGTCTATGGCGGGTGTTAGTAGGGAGGTCTACTCTGCCTGGCTTCCTCAGCCCCACCAGCTTGAGGACCAGTTTTGAGGGAGTGGGTGATGGTTCTGTGACCCCCACGTCAGTCCTGAACTCCTGCCTGCTGGATCATAGGACCCACGTGCGTCCACTCTGCCCTCCTGCACCCACCGTCACTCCTGTGCCCAGGCCTGCCACCTCTTCCTCTCTTCAGAAGTCATTAGAGAGAAGCGGGCGTTGTCCAACATCAGGCAAGGACAGCTGATGCCTCCTGTCTCCCTGAGGGCCTGGTGCCAGCGGGGGGGGGGGGGGTCCTGCTGGCCCAGAAGCTCCCCCAGGAATGGTCCCCCAGCCCCACCCACCCTCACCCTGGCTTCTTGTGCCTCCCTGGAGACCGCAGACCAGGTTACCCTGCCCAGTGACGGTCCACTGTCCCCAGTGTAGACCCTCACCTCACTTAGAGGTTGGATGTGAGGCAGGGGATCAGAGTAGCCCTGGCAGCAGGAGGGGCTGGGGGCTGGTGCTTGCCAGACGTCAGTCCTGCCCACCTTCTGGGCCCCTCAGACTTCTCTCCTCCACTTCCGCACTCTCCCGTTCACTGCCTCCCCAGTCCCAGATGTCGAAAGGCGCCCTCTAGGTCTCACCTTTGCTGGAGGACATGAGAAGGGACATCGGGGGACCTGGCAAATATGTTTTCTCACCATTTCTTTGTTTTCAGAAAACACCACTTTATCTTTCTTTTTCTTTTTTTCTTCTTTCTTTCTTTCTTTCTTTTTCTGCTCTTTTGTTCTGGGACTCGGCAAGCACTGTACCACTGAACCACACCTCAATCCTTTTTTTGTTTTTATTTTGAGAGTCTCATTAAGGCTCCCAGACTGGCCCTGAACTTGCTATCCTCCTGCCCCCTATCCGGAGCAGCTGGCGTTACAGGGGTGCACTATGGCGCCCAGCTGAGATGCCACTTCCTAATGAGGAGAACGAGTACTGGAGAGGGCGCTGGCCCACGGTGACTGGCACGCTGGGCCCACAGTGACTGTCACTCTGGGCTGACAACAGTGAAAACTGGATCAACCTTTTTGGAAGGAAGTTGGACTCTGTAGCTCAAAGCCCTTGAAAACCACGTGGCCATCGTCCTCTCAGCCCTTCCCCTTGACCTCCCCCTGGAGTCAGGCCTCCCTGCTGGCTCCACCTTCTGGACCAGATCCGGGCTCTGCGCTCTGTGTCTCCTACTCCTGGCTCCATAGTCCCTCTATGGGTTCTCCCTCTGTTTAGCATTTAACCCTTAGTTCTTTTACAGAATTTTGGCTCAGACACACCTCTCCCACTTCCTAGTCCAGACAGACTTTGGTAGGACACTCTCATGCCTTTACGCCTAAGCACATGGCTCCTGGGACGTGCCTGTCACTGTGACCAAGATTAATTATTCATTGAGAAGGGGAAGCAGTCTGAGGGGTTGAGCTCTCAGCCTGACTAAAGAGCAAAGCACCGGAGAGTTTCCAGGGAAAGGCTCGGTAACTTCTTCAGCTAGTGCTCAGCCTGTGAGGCCAGGGACAGATGACAGTCCAAACGTTCCCTTCCAGACGGGCTGTGCTCAAGGCCCCCTTGATGTCTCTTCTCTCCTTCTCGGCCACAGGCCATCTAAATGCAAGTGCTGGGGGATGAGGAGGGCAGAAAGTGACTCTCTGTCCCCCTCTAAGGGTGCAGGCTGAGTGGAGCGACCTGCCACGCTCCCATGAATGTGGCCCCTGGCCAGGACACCAGGTTTCAAGTCCAGAGACCTGGGCTCTTCCCCTCCTGGCTGTGCAAACTTGGGCGAGTCCTTTAGTCTTTGGAGGCTTCCGTTTCCCATCTGTAACAGACACAAGAAGCCCTGCTCACCCACCCACCCTTCCCGATCGCAATGTTCCAACAAGGTCATTGAGGTGGGCGACCTTCATACTCTGTTCAGCCCAACAAGGTCTCCAGATTTCCTAGCAGAGTCTTCTGGCCTCCAACCTCCTTTCCCAACCCTGGCTTTGGGGACAAGAGCAGGCTGCTACCCCAGCCTCAGTTCAGTGTGGGACTGCCCGCCACTTGGAGAAGATAGGACCTGCTGACCTGCAGTGCACCTTCCCCACACAGAAGGCGTGACTTAAAGTGGCCATCAGGGGCAACCTGGATCTGTGAGACCAAGTCCATAAAAGTCGGATGCATCAGCAAGGAGCATGTGGAGGGGCACAAAGCACAGAATTAGCATGCCAGCAGGTGTCCCAGAAGCTCCTGGAAGCAGGAAGGAGGCTCCAAGAGCAGCAGAGCTCCTGGCACTTGCTGAACTACTGAAAGGTGCACAGTGTGAAGCCTGAGGGTGTGGAGAAGAAGGGCAGGGGTGGAGGGACAGGGAAGCCTGTGCCGGGCGCTGACCCCGACATGGGAAGGAAGAAGACTTGCAAACCTGTCGCATGTCAGCCCCAAGCTTGGCCGCTCTGCCATGCCCACTTCCTGCCATGACAACTTGGGCCCTCTGTGGTGACTCTAACAATCCCCCAAGTGATTCTGGACAACCCCTCTGTCTACGGCATCTCTGTCCACCCCTCTGGCCTGCTCAGAGCTGTGCTCCACTCCCAGGCCCCACCCCAGCACAGCCCTGGTCCCTGAGGTCCTGGGAGGGGAGCTGCAGAGAGGCTGTCAGGTCCGGTAGTATTGTCCAGGCCTCGGAGGCCACTTATCTAGGCCGCCCACACAGGGAAATGAGATAGTCCAGCACCACTTTTCCCACTAATATTCTTATCTTGACTGGAAAGAAGACCGTGTGTAAAGACGTGTGGGTGTGGTCTCCGAGTGTTTTTCCTTCCATGACTTCTGACCATATGGACATATGTTTGTGTCATTTTACGACTTGAACATGACAAACGAGTGTATGAAGTGTGTCCATGTGAGATTTGTGAGAGAAGTAGATGGCAACAGGGGAGACATGGGGTGGGGACACTCGGGGAGGAGGGAGGAGCAATCAGAAGGGAAACATTAAGAAACTGGAAACAATCAGTTTGGGTGAAAGAACAAAGAAATGGGTCTTTTCATCCACTGATCAGGAAAGCATTTACTGACTTTGTCCTTTTGGAAAACCATTGCTCAGTATCACAATCTCAGAATGTTAAATGTGTCTTCTTTTCATGTGGTAATTCTAATTCCTATGTTTTCCCAAGAGCAATTCTTCGTGGGTACACCAAGAGATGTGCATGTGAAAATCACAGCAGAGTTACTCACAGAAACAAAAAATGCAAACAACCTGTTATGGTTTCCATATGAGGTGTCCCCAAAAAGCTCAGGTGTGAGAACATGAAAGAAAGTTTAGAGGTGAAATGCGGGTGTGGCTGGAGGAGGCGGGTCCTTGGGCCTCGCCTTTGGGGGACATATTTTGTCCAGGGGAGGAGAATGCACGAACGTGCTCTCTCTCTCTCTCTCTTCTCCTCTCCTTCCTGGTTTCCTGTCTGGAGGATCCACCCTCCTCTGCCACACACCTCAGCCATAAAGTTCTGCCTCAGACCCCGAAGAATAGGATCGACCATCCGCGGACAGAGACCTCTGAAACCATGAGGAACAAATAAATGTTTCCTCCTCTAAAATTTTCATTGCAGCAACAAAACAGTTGACTAAAATTCAACCTAAGAGTCAATTGACAAAGGAGTGGTTCGAGGTTTTAAAGTATAGTAAATTAGTGCTCTGGAACACCATAAGTCAGTGAGAAAGAAGGAGAAAATCTCTATGGCAAAATGGAAAGATTCCCCCAAATATTATGTTGTTTTTTTTTTAAAATGCACAATTTATATGAATTATGCCATGTAGTAAGAAGGGAGGGAAATAGAGAAAGGCCTGGAAGATGCCCCGAGCAATATGTCAGTGGTGGTCACCTCTCAAGAGAGGACTGGAATTAAAGGCGGGGAAGAAATCTTTGGCTTCACGCACAGATTGCTCTACAATGAAAGTGAGTTTCCATGTGACTTGTGAAACTAGACACCATTTGAAAGTCAGTCCCACGAAAACCCACTCACTACAGACCCTGTGATCTAGACACAAGACAGGAACAAAAGCAAAGACCCTGCTCTCTGTGGAAAGCCTGATTCTCACCCACATGGTGGGGTGCAGCTGGGCCCTAGAGAAGATGGGTGTCCCTCCCCTCGCCCTGTCTATCTGGGGAAAACGGCAGGGGGGTATTTTTATTTCTGTGTGGCTCTAGAAAGTCGCCACCACTACAGAAGCTGAGAGCTTTCCCCAGAGCTAAATCCAGAAAAGGGCTTAATTTGGGCCAATCTAGGTTTTTCCTTTATTTTATCAATTGAGAAACAGAAACCTGGAGAAGTAGAGTATCACACACAAAACAGCAATGAGTGCAGTCCACCACTGTGTCTTCTCTCTCTGAATAGGAGGAGAAGAGGGACGCCCAGGGGCTGGCAGCAAGGAGGATGCTCACTCCTCCACCCAGGAAGAATCCCTCGGGAGCTCCATCCGAACCCGACTGTACCAGGGCAGAGGGGTCCAGGGAGCCCAAGGCAGAATCGGAAGACTAAAGCTCTCAGGGTCCTCTGACCCTCCCTGCAAACCTCCTAGCCTGAGGCAGCACCTCTACACAGCAGGGGGGTGGCAAGGCCAAGCAGAGCTAGTGAAGAAGGTGCAAGCAGAACCCAGGAGGACGGATCCCTTCAGGAAACAGATCAAACTTGGCTCTGTGGCTACAAAAGGCAGAGCCAGCACAGAGGACCAGCATGCAACAGCTCTTTCAGGTTCTGAAAATACATAACTCTCCCTTTGCCTGGAGGGGTCTTTCTTTTGCCCTTACAATACAATTGTACCCACTTTACCTGGGTATGAAATTCCAGGCTGCCTGGCATTTTCCGTGAGCACCCTGTTCCATTGTCTTCAAACTCTTCACAGCTCTCAATAGGCCATTGTCAGGGGCCAGCCTTGACTTAATTCATTTTTTTCCTCTGGTTCCTGAAACAACTGCTCTCCTTGTCTTTGGTGTTCTACAATGTGTCTGGAAACAGGGTTTTTTAACCCTACTTAAAGCTTATGTTTCTTGAGCCTGAGGATACTGGTCTTTTGCTAATTCTGGAAAATCCTCAGGCATTGTCTTTTCAATCATTGCCTTTCCTCATTCTTTGCATTTCCTCTTTTTTTTCTGACCGTTGCTCTGAAAGCAGACTGAGAGAAAGACAGGAGTTAAGCTGGGAGGTGATTCCAGTGAGCAGGCAGAAGTGGTGGAGAGGGAAGAGGAAGGCAGAAGCCAGCAACATCCCATTACTGAGCTGGCCTCCTCCTGCAGAGACGTCTTAGAGGAAGTTGGTAGAGGATGCCACAGATGGTCTCACCCAGGGACAACTGAGCTGATGCAGTTATCCACTGACTCTCACCTCTCATCAAATGAAGGCTGCTGCCAGAGGCACCCTTTGAATTTATGAATTGTCTGCAGAAGCTGGGGGCTCCTGCAGAGCCCAGAGTCAGAAGAACTGAGAGACCTGGGGACGTGTGGCTGAGGAGGGACATTGGCCTCATGCATGACCATGGCTGCAATGGATCAAGTGAGTCCCAGGAATTAGCAGGGGTCATACCTGCCTTGTCCGTCAGGGTGGCGGTGAAGCTTGGCACTCTACTTCAGCCTCCTCCTGTGTCCCGACTCCCCTGTGCCCTTAGCCTCAGGGTGGCATCCTTGGGTCTGGGCTCTCATTTGCTGATTTTCCCATTAGCTATATCTCAACAGCTCCTCTCAGAGTTTCTAGTTCTTTCACCTCTCACACATTATTCTCCTTGAGACTGTGCCGTTGCCCTCTCGCTGGGTGGAGGTCCTGCTATCCATCATGTCTGCTGACAGTCAGGTAGGCTATTTCCCCGGGTGTTTTGTCCCTGATGACATGAACGTATTTGCAATGAGCGTGTATCCCACCACTTGCCCTAGTGTAGGGATCCCATGCACTTTGGGAAGAGGATTATTCCTCCACGCACTTGGATATTAGACTTTGCCAGACACTGCAGGAGTATCACAAGCTTGGGACCAATTTTTTTCTATTGTGTTAAAATATACATAGTATAAAATTAACTCTTCAGTGACAGTCCAGAGTGAAAGCCCAGCAAACGGCCCTTAGGGTTGATGTTAAGCATATTCACACTATGGTAGGACCAGCTCCAGAACTTTGCCAACATCATCCCAACTGAACCTGCACCCACGGAACAGAACTCCGGCTCCACCCTGCCCCAGCCCCTGACCACTGATAACCGATGTTCTACCCTCTGTCCTTATGAATTTGACAGATGGGTTTTCACAAAAGTGTCTGTCTTTTTGTGACTGGCTTTTTCCACATAGGAGCAATAAGGTCCTCAAGATTCATCCACATAAAAGAAAAAAGAAAAGTTCGTCCATGTGGTAGCCCATGTTGGATTTGTGTGTGTGTGTGTGTGCGTGTGTGTGTGTGTGTTACTGAAGTCAGAACCCAGGGCCTCAAGTCCTCTACCAACTGAGCTACCTCCCCAGATCTTTTTTGTTTTTATGTTGAGACTGAGTCTCAAAAGTTGCCCAGGCTGCCCTTGACCCTGTGATCCTCCTGCTTCAGCCTCTGGAGAACCTGGGATTACAGGTGTGTGCCACTGCACCTGGCCGGGGTTCCTTTCTTTCTTGAGGCTGAATAACATTCTATTGTACATATCTACCTCGTTTGATCTATCCATTCACCCTTGGATGAACGTGGAGTTATGGGGCCAGTGTTGAAGTGAATTTCCCACTTGGGTTTCAGTTCGCCACACTGGAGCTCTTCTTTCTACCTAGACCCTAAACAGGCAAAATCTCCCAATTCGCTGGGCGGCAGCCTGGGGAGAGGCTCTGAGTTAACCCAGGACCCTCAGAGTCCAGCTCCCCATTCTTACCAGCCAAAGCCTCATCACCTGTCCCTGTGAGAGCCAAATCCAAACCTCTGGACATGGGACCAACTTCCTGGTCTGAAATCTCTTCCTCAAAACCTGCCCCACCCAGACTCCCACCTGCCATACCCACTCTCACTTGCGCTCCTCTGGTTTTCAGTTCCTTCTTTGTCCCTAACACCTGGGTACCCCCCTTCCTTGGTTTGGAGAAGTGGTTTTCAACCTGATCTTATGTTAGAATCAACCAGAGACTTCTAATTCTAGGAACAACCCAGAACAATTATATTCAAAACTCTGGTATTAAAAGTGAGGTTTTTTTTTAGACATAGATGTGTTTTATACATAAAAGTATGTACATATAAGATGTGCCTGGAAACGTCATGATCGAACACCTGAATTGTCAGAATCAGGGGCCCTGCTCTAGCACTGCTGCCTTTGTCCAGTGGCTTCTGGGCAGGGGTCCTAATAATGGGAGACTGGTTCATGATCACATCACAAACTTAACCCGGAAATGGTTTATGATCACAACCTTGAACCGGAAATAGTATTGTCATTTCAGCTACCCTCTTCGGCCTCTTTCATGGGCTCTTCCTTGCAAAGCCCAGATTCGATGCAGTCTGTTAACATTCTGATGTTCCCTGTCCCCCTTAGGAGAGAGAGAGGACCATTTTTCAACAATAGCAGATGAGTCTCCTCAGCACAGCCTCCCCGTGTCCCTCTGTTGAAGAACACCATTCTTCCTCGGCCCACACATGAGTTTTGATTGCTGTTTGTTTCCTCAAACAAACTCCAGGAGGTCTATTGATGATAAGAACGTAGCCAGCAAGTATCAAGAACCTCTGTGACTGGGTGTGGTGGCACATGCCAGTAATCCCAGCGGCCCAGGAGGATGAGGCAGGAGGATCCCAAGTTCAAAGCCAGCCTCAGCAACTTAGCAAGGCCCTGTCTCTAAATAAAATATTTTTTTAAAAAGCACTTTGCTATTATATAACCCTGCTGCCATCAGGGCCAAGAACATGGACTTCAGAATTTTCTATTTTTGTTTTTTATTGTCCTTACATCAACATAAGTACAAAACATCTGATGAATATTAAACCTACAGAACATAATGAATGCACAGAATAACACACCCGTATCCTACATAATGATTGTAACTATGATTATAGACTATTTCAAACACATAGATAAGTATAGAAAAGCAGAACCCTGTGTAAGATTTAATAGATGTTAACATTTTGCCACAACTGGTTTCAGATCTCTTTACAGAAAAAGCAAACAGTTGCAGATGCAACCAAAAACCCTTGCCATGTCCCCTGTCCCTACGCCACCTGGGGACAAGTGCCATCTGAAGGTTATGTCTATCACTTATATTGCAAGCTATTTCACAGAATGCACTTTTCCCCCTTTGGTGGTGGTGCTGGAGATGGAACCCAGGGCCTTGCACACGTCAGGCAAGTGCTGTGCCACTGCTACATCGGCAGCCCACCTTGTGAGCTGTGTCTACACGTGCACATATCCATAAAGAGCATGTAGAGTTGCACACATTTACATCTGTACACAAACTGGCTTGTTTTGGAGGGAAGGGAACCACGGAGGGGCTCTCTGTGCCCAGGCGCACTCCAGCAGATGTCGCTAGAGTTCCAGTCAGCAAGGGGTGCTGCTTTTCTGTTGTCCGAAACAAGAATAATTTGCTGTAGATGTCCTTTGCAGCTTAAAGCTGTCGACCTACCAGATGCAGGTACTTTAGTCTTCAAAACTTAAAGCAACCCTGGAAAAACTGACACCCCCACACCGAAGGATTCATTTCATTCTTTCCCTAGAGGGAAGAATTATGTGGAGAATGGCACCTAGGAGAAAAGCCAGACAGTGCCTTTGAATTCCAGCTGCTCAACTAACCAGCAGTGGGAACTGGGAAGGCTGGTGTCTCTCCAGCCCCAGGGCCCTCCTCTGGAACAAGGGAGGGGCCTGGTTCAGGGACAGCCATCACCACATCTCTCACCTGACTCTTGTCCGTTGATAGTGGCTTCCTGGAGGCTGCTCTGGGCAGAAAGTGAATATTGCCCAGTCCCCAAGGCCTTGCCTGGGTGCTCTCCATCCCAGGGAAGCCCATCTCCGAGCCTGCCAGCTCTGAGCCACCTCCACCCTCCCCACTGTGCAGAGCCGCAACGCCAGAGACTCGGAGAGTCACAGGGCCTGGAGCATTGCCCCTTCTTGGGTACACACGGGTTTCCTGGTTTTTAAAGGGAGTGATTTCTCTGAAGTCCCAGGAAGGCCTATGAAGACGAGACCTCAAGGGCCAACCCAGGGTCAGAGTGTCCAGCGGCTGAGGAACCTCCTCAGCACTGGGATGCTTCAGCTTCTCCGGCTGGAACCCAGGCAGGTCACCCCCGTCCTGCAGTGCCTGACACAGCCGCCACCATTTGCCACCTCCATGCGTTTCCAGGACTTCCTGGTGCACTGTCTTCCAGCACACCTCCCCTTGTCCTAGCAACCGCCTGGCCTGGAGGCAGGGGCCAACGAACATGTCAGAGGGCTCAGGGCACGGCCAGCCTTCTGAGCTGGAGACTCACGCAGCCTCCATGTAGCCTCGCTCAGCCTCCCTGCCCACCTCCTCCCACCCGGCCGCCCCTCTCTGACCTGCCCTCTCTCTGACCTCAGGGCCTGGGGGAGGCCTGAAGAGGCCGTGGGAGTTTGGCTACCATTATCCGGCCCTTATCGGCACTAACATTCAGGCTGACACGGAGCCCTCTTAGTTCAATGACTAGGGGCCGGTCCGAGGTCACGCCTGTCTCCAGAGAGCCAGTGCTATCTAGGTGACCTGCGGAAACCCTGGCATGAGCTCATGTTTTCTGACGACAGAGAGGATCCCTGCCGTATCGCTGCCCCACATCCCCACCCCCAGTGTCTGGCATGAGCCCGGTGGAGGCTCCACCATTACTCACTGAAATAGCAACACTGATAACCACAGCAGACAGAAGTGCATTGATGAATTTCCATTCAGCAGAGAGCCTCTCCCCCAGCCCTCTCCTTTGTGCAGCCCCATGTGGATGGACGCAGCCTCAGCCCATATGGACAGCCCCCAAACCATCACTACCCCAACCCAGCCCCCACGAAGAGATGATGCAGCTATAACCTTAGGGAAGTAGGTATCCAGAGAATTCATGTTGAAATGACCTTCCCATCTAGAAAAAAAAAAAATGCCTTTAGACTGAAACCTTGTTTTATTATCTATATGTTCTGAAACCTAATGCCCCTAGACAAACAGTAGAGCACAGGACGTAATGGATGGGGCTGGATTGGATGGGGAGGTTGACAGAAACAGGAGTAGGAGGCAGGTCCCTAGATCGCTGTTCCTACTGTGACTCCTGTGAGACCTTGAGCAGGTCAGTCTCCTCTCTCTGATCCAGTAAGAGTTACTTTAAATAGTCTGGAGGGGTTTCTTGGGGGGAGGGGTTTGGGAGATTGAACCCAAGGCCTCTCCCATGCTAAGATAAGCTCTACCACGGAGCTATACCCCCCTTACAATTTGATACAGTCTTAAAATCTTTGCCTTTTAACAGGAGCATTTAGTGCATTTACATTTAATGTAACTGCTGTTTGGGTTTAGGTTTACACTTCTTTTGTAATTTTCTATTTCTCTTGGCCATTCTGCTTGTTTTTCTCTCTTTTCTTACCATCACTTGATTCAATAGATTTTATCATTCCATTTTCTCTCTAATCATTTGGAAATTATAAGCATCAATCATGATTGCCCTAGAAATTAGAATTAACTTCTTCTTCTTCTTTTTTTAAGAGAGAGAGAGAGAGAGAGAGAGAGAGAGAGAGAGAGAATTTTAATATTTATTTTTTAGTTTTCGGTGAACACAACATCTTTGTTTGTATGTGGTGCTGAGGATCGAACCCAGGCCGCACGCATGCCAGGCGAGCGCATTACCGCTTGAGCCACATCCCCAGCCCGAATTAACTTCTTATTAAAGTCTAAAGTTGAACAATATGTTTATCTCACTCCCAACCTACAATGTTATAAACCTTTAATTCCATTTACATCCCAGCTTACATGTTATTGCTATATTTTTAAATTTTACCAGTTCTTTCAAACTCCACATAACATTATCATCATTGTTGTTTTTTTAAACAGTATATTTTTATTTAAATTTACCCATATATTCATCTGCTTTCTTTGATCTCTATTTATTCTTGCATTTCAGTTCTTCCACCTGGGATTATTTTACTGGCTACCTGAAGTACATCCTGCAGAATTCCCTCATAGAAGCCTAATATTGGGAAATTCATTTTGGTTTTATTTACCTGAAAATATCTTACTTTTGATCTCATTTTTAGAATTTCTACTATAGAGAATCCTAGGTTGGCATTTAATTGTTTAGCACATTGAGAGCATTTAATTAATTACCTTCTAGATTCTGTTATTACTTCTAGCCCCCCCCGACACACTTTGGGCTACTTGTAAATTTTTTTCTTTGTCTGTGGCTTTCCAGTTTCACTAAGATGTATGAATGTATATTTTATTTATTCTACTAGAATTGAACCTATGGGTTTACAGCAATAATTTCAGACCCAGGATGAAACTACTTTTCTCCAAGGAGGACCTTGTTTGCTTTGGTCAGGTGCCTGGGAGCTCCGTCCCTCCCAAGTTACCTTAAATCATTCCTTCAGATTTCTTGAGTGACACAGCCTCTGCCATTTGCCAGGTACTGCAGAACTGATGAAAGGGGCAACAGTCCAGAGGAGGAAGAGCTGCCACCTGGTTGCGTTTCCAGGGCTTCCTGGTGCACGGTCTTCCAACAGACCCCCCTGAGGATCAGGAGTGACTCACCGGGTTCTCAGCCAGGGTCTCCTGCAAGGCTGCGCTCAAACTGCTGCCTAGGGCAGAGCTCACCTGAAGTCTCACCTGGGGGAGGAACCATCTCCAGGTTCCCTTAAATGGTTGAGGGCAGGGTTCTGTTCCTTTGGGGAGGTTGGGGTGTTGGGATGAAGGCCTCAGCTTCCGGATGGCCATTGGCCATTAGCTGCCCTCATGGCCATGCCACATGGTTCTCCCCAACTTGATTCATCAAAGCCAGCAGAGGAGAGTCCATCAGCAAGACAGAAGTCAGAATCTCTCTTGATCTAATCACAGAAGTGGCATTCCCTCATGGTGATGTCTGCAGTTAATTGGAAACAAGTGATTCAGGGGAGGGGATTAGCGTTGTGTGGACACCAGATGGCAGCATCACTAGGGACCATCCCAGAAGCTGTCCACAGCACCATCCCTGGGGCAGGCCCTCATGCCTGGCCATGGGAAGTGCTCAGTGTGACACCTCCTCTCCAGCTAGGGGACTTTCTGCTTCATAGTAGTTGAGAGCCTCAAGAAAATGACTTCACTTCCCTGGATTTGGATCTCTAATCTGTAAACCAGATTAATAAAGATCCTCAGAGACCTTGTGCACCAACGCAGTTCCTGAAATACTGAAATACTTCCAACCCAACTGGTAAAGTCCTTACTTCCCTGGCCCCTTGGATGTCCCTGGGCCACCCTCAGGACCTTCTTGAACCCTGCCTTGTCCAGTAGCCACAGGAATAGCCTGGGGCTCAGCAGCCAGCCCCTAGACCCTGCTCCAGCACCCTGAAGGCCACTTCCTATTCTGACCCACCCTGAACCTAAAATGTTTTTAAGGTGCCCTTGGTTGTTGGTATTGAGCGTCAATGTGAAAGTTTCCAAGAGAGACCTTCAATCAACAGAAACCAATTTTCTGCCTACATCCTAAAAAGTGTTCTGGTGTGTATGTGGGGGGCAGCACCCAGAGCACACTGAGCACATGTTGAACACACAGTGTACCACTGGGCTACACTCTCAGCCTGAAATTTTTTGAGAAAGAAAATAAACAAGATGGAAAGCCTAACTTTGAGTCCCCACCAAGTGGGCCTGTTAATGGAGCCCCAGAACCAGGTGTCTGGCCTGTCCAATCTCAGCCAGCAGTGGCCCAGGGCAGACCAAAATGACACTTAGGGAACACTAAGTTCCCTAAACTTGGTGAAAACTAGGCAAGGGACAACAGGATTCTTGCTTCCAGAGCGGAGTTTATGGCACCTGTGGAAAACAGAAGGGAGGAGAGGACCTGTACCCCAGCTCTCTGGCTCCTGAGTTTAGACCCCAGCTCCACCAGCAGCTGGCCATGTGGCTTGGGCAAGCCTTTTGACCCATCTCATATGGTTCCTTGTCATTACTAAGCAAGAACCCTGGAGTCACTGCCTGCTCTGACCCTCACATCTGCCTCCTCCCTGCTCAGGCCTCAGACAACGTATTGGTCCTCTCTGCGCCCCCACTTCCTTCCATGCTGCCTTTTAGGGGCTTTGAGGACATCGAATGAATTCATATATGTAGATAACTTAGCTTCACATACGCATTCAATAATGCAACTCATTATTATTAAACCAATAATCCAAAAGAAGTGCCTGGTGCATCACAAGTGTCCAATGGCAATTATCAATCATGCCTCAATTTACTCACCTGCAAAGTGGGAATGATTGTCTCTTCCTCCAAATGCAGGAGCAAGTGCTTCATGAAATGCCTGCTGCACAGGGTCCAGGGTTCCAGCTGCAGCTTCTCTGCTGCTCCGAGCACTTCCATCCTCAGCCCCAGGAGGTGGGAGTGCTCCAGGACCCCCAGCCCCTGACCCCCCATGGCCTCCCCAGCACGGGCAGAGCTTTCCTCTGCATGCTCTCCCTGCCCTCTTGGCCTGGCCTTACCTGTGCATCTTTAGAGAGCACAAATTTAATTTTACAAGGTTTGTTTTCAGCACTGGGGATTGAACCCAGGGGCTCTCTACCCCTGAGCTACACTCCCAGATCTTTTTATTTTTTATTTGTCTCCCAGGTTGGCCTCAGCCTCCCATGTCACTGGGATTACAGGTGAGCACCATCATACCCAACTGACAAACATCTTTTATCCCTCCCCCAAGTCACCAAGGCTGAATATTAAAGGTAGTTCAGAACTGCAGAGCTCATGAGGGCTAGGGCCAGGAGAGTGACCCAATGACAGAGGACAAGAGCCAACCACATGTTCTTTTAACACTACCGCTGCCTGACAGCCCAGCCAGCTCCCCCACACAGAGCCCTTCAACAGGGCCCTTTTAAGGAAAATTAGAAGGTTTTGTTTTGTTTTTTGGTGCTGGGGATCGAACTTAGGGGTGCTTACCCACTAAGTCAAATCCCCAGTACTTTTTGTTTTTTTATTTTGATGCAGGATTTTTCTAAGTTGCTTAAGGCTCACTAAGTTACTGAGGCTGGCTTTGAACTCATGATCCTCTTGCTTCAGCCCCCTGAGCTGCTGGGATTATAGGTGTGGACCACTGCACCTGGCAGGAAAGGTGTTTTTGTTTTTGTTTTTGTTTTTTTGTAAGTACATTTTACAGGTCCCTTGAAACCTAGAGAGTTCTAAGCTCTAGAGGCTTTAGCCACAGAGAAGCTGTGCAAACCCCTCCTTTGACAAACTCGGTATCTGGCAGGCAGGGAGGAGGAATTGTTGGGGGACCAGCTGGCACACAGGTCCTTGTCCCACACCAGACGAGGCTGTGCAGAGGCCCCAGATACCAGAGACGGTGTGCACAGCACCCAGCCTGAGGGGGCCTGAGCCTGGACTCAGCCCTGAACATTGGGCAGCTCCAGCAAGCCAAGTCACTTCTCTGAGCCTGTTTCTCAACCATCTGTATGGACCTGCCATCCTTCCCTGCATCCTATCCCAGTAGGCCAAATTTCCTACTAGATGACAACTTTGAGACACTGTTTCTGAAGCATTTTCCCAGCATGGATGAAGTCCTCCCCAGCTCCCAGCTCCTCCCTGCCCATCAGAGCAGCAGCAGGAGACCCTCCTGGGCCCCCAGAGTCTGTCTGAAAAACAGCTCAAATCCAAATCATTTCACCCAGAAAATGTCCCCTCCCAGACAGGAGTCTGTCCCCTTTACCACTGGATGCCACCTGGGACACGTTCGATTGTCAGGGAGCATATTCTCAGCATCCTCTTCATTAATATGCTAAGCTAGCCCTCTAACACCCACTGTGTGTGTCCACTCCACACTGTCCGGCAGGGCATGGCCTCTGCCACCAAGGCCAGAGTGACCAGGACAAAATAAAGACGTTTGGGTTCTCTAGGAGCAGGGGCAGGGTGACCTGTCCAGTCTTGCTGGCCAAGACAGCCTTCCCAGGGGAGGGGACACCTGGGCCAGTCTAAAGATGCACAGGTAAGGCCAGGCCAAGAGGGCAGGGAGAGCATGCAGAGGAATGGCCTGTGCTGAGGAGGCCATGGGGGGGTCAGGGGCTGGGGGTCCTGGAGCACTCCCACCTCCTGGGGCTGAGGATGGAAGTGCTCGGAGCAGCAGAGAAGCTGCAGCTGGAACCCTGGACCCATGTCCGGGGGAACCTCATGACCCTTCCTTTTTTAGGGCTCCCTTTTAGGGGGTCGGCCCCTTTGTGCATCAATGGGACAGTCATCAAGGGCCTGTTTCTCAGTTCTGCACACACCCCAGTCAGGCAGGGGTGACTTTCCCCACATGCCAGGTGCACTACTGCCCCAAGGCCTCTGCACGGCTCTTTCCTCTGCCCAGAGAACGCTCTCCACAGACACCCACTGCCCACTTCCCTCATCTTCTTCCAGTCTTTAGTAAATATCACTTTGGGTGATTCCTTCCCTAATCATCCTACATGAAATTGCACGGCACCCACCCCACCCGAGTCCCTATTCCTATCTTCCTAGACCTGCCCCTTTGTAAAGCCTAACTGGTGGCCCACGAAACAGGTCCTGCCCCATTCTCTTCCCACCTGCATGTGCATCCTGTACCTTAGAGGCACGAGAACATCAGCTTTGTCTCAGAAAGTCGACATGGATATATATACTGCCCACTTGCCATTGCATCCTTCAAGACCACACCGTGGGAACCCCGGAAAGCATAACAGGGGCTCAGGGCATTCGTACATGAGCAGCCAGAATGGAGCCTAGAAACGGCTTTAGTTCCCAGGGGATACAGCCCCTTGGCCTGCAGATCCTCCCCTGAAAGGAGGCCAGGGCAGACGCTCTGTAAGTGTGGGGCTCATGGCCGGGTCCCCTCCTTGGGCCTGCCCAGGTCTAAGGAGAAGGTCTTCCCTTTTCTGGTTTTCTCCCTAGAATTCCACAGCTTCAAACTTGCTGCACATTTTATGTTTGTTTGTTTATTGTCTGAATCCCTCCATCCAGGACCACGTAAGCCTCTCAAAGCACAAGGATTTGGGGTTTTGTTCAGTGCTATATTCTTATGTTCTCTGTACTCATAATGTGATCTAGTACACAGTAGGAGCTCAATAAATATTTATAGAACAAGTGATGGCCTTGATGTTCAGGATCCCAGGATAGAAAACAGAGTAGGGGAAGCCATCTACATGAAGCTTCCAGAGGCCTCTGGCAAAGTGGCAATAAGCTGAACAGGGCAAATCTCCCTTTCAAACTAGCAAGTCTTAGGGAGGACACTCAGAGTTTTGCTGCCTTAGAAGATACTTTAAAAGCCAGGCACAATGGGACACACCTGTAATCCCAGTGGCTCAGGAGGCTGAGGCAGGAGGATGATGAGTTCAAAGCCAGCCTCTGCAACTTAGTGAGGTCCTGTCTCTAAACAAAATATAAAAAAGCACTGGGGATATGGCTCAGTGATTAAGCTCCCCTGGGGTCAATCCCCAGTACAAAAAAATTAAAAAAGTAAAAAGAAGGGCTGGGGATACAGCTCAGTTGGTAGAGTGCTTGCCTTGCATGCACAAGGCCTGGGTTCAATCCCCAGCAAAGAATCCTGTCTCAGCAAAGAATCCTGCCCAGTCAGTTTAGCAAGCATACTCCTGTCCTTGATGTCCTCTTGGTAATTTTCTACCTGCTGACACCCTGTTCCTTTGGCTCTGAGTCCTCTATATCTTTGTTGTGTTCAGAGTTGAGCCATCGTCCTGACTCCTATTGCATAGTTTTGAATAAACTCTTCCCTGCCATTTTTACAAATGTCAAATTAATTTCTCTTCAACAGGAATACAAAAATCAGCTGGACAGGGCCTCAGAGTTCCGTCAAGTGGAAAATTCAGAGGCATAAGCCAAGAGGCAAATACAAGACCCTCAGCACTGAAGCAGAGCATGGTCAATGTGGCGGACACAGAGCCAGGAGAGCCGTGACGGCCGCCTGTGCGAGCCACAGTCCTTCAGGGAGGGTGACATGGGCTGGTCTCTGAAAGATGGACAAGAGTTCCTGCTTTCTGGAAGCTCCGTAGCTAGTAGCAGAAGCAGAGCTTTTTATGTTAAAAAGTGGTTCAATGTAGGCTGGGTCGTGGCTCAGTGGCAGAGTGCCTACCTAGCTTATGTGAGCCACTGGGTTCAATCTTCAGCACACATAAAAAGTAAATAAATTAAATTTATAAAACGTTTTTTTTTTTTTTTAAGTAGTCAACTCATATGAGCCTGTGCTGGGCGCAGTGGCAAACGTCTGAAATCCCAGTGGCTCAGGAGGCTGAGACAGGAGGTTCACAAGTTCAAAGCCAGTCTCAGCAACATCAAGGTGCTAAGCAACTCAGTGAGACCCTGCTCTAAATAAAATACAAAAAAGAACTGGGGATGTGGCTCAGTGGTTGAGTGCCCCTGAGTTCAATCCCTGGTACAAAAAAAAAAAAAAAGTGTGCAGTAGCCTCACATGCTGTTTGTAAAATACACATATGTATTTGCACAGAAAAAAAAACTTTATAGTCTAAAGGGATATATTAATTTAATGAAAAATTATTAGGACTGGGAATGTGGCTCAAAAGTAGAATGCTCATAGGTGTAGGAAGGAAAGGGAGGGGGAAGGGGAATAGCAAGGATGGTGGAAGGGGACGGTCATCATTATACAAAATACACGTATGAAGATGTGAATTTGGGGTCAAATTCAAACAGTGATATGATAAATTGTGGTATAAAGGTGTATTAAGAATTGTAATGCAAAAAAAGTCAATAAGAGAGCTCATGCATAATGGCATAATTTGGCATGAACTTACTTTATATAGAGTTATGAAAAAATTGTACTGTGAATGGATAATTATGAACATAATGCATTCCACTATTGTCATGAATGAAAGAAATTTTTTTAAAAAAATTAAGTAAAGTGCTCATCTCCATGCTGGAGGCCCTAAATTCAATCCCCAGGAACACACACACACACACACACACACACACACACAAACAATAGTAATCATCAGGGTAGTGCAATAATGAGTTATTCTCACACTTTTTTTTTTTGGTACTGAGGGTTGAACCCAGGGGTGCTTAACCACTGAGCAACATCTCCAGCCCCCCTTTTTTATTTTTTATTTTGAGTCAGGATCTCATTAACTTGCTTATGACCATGAACTTGCAATCGCCCTGCAGTGACCTCTCCTGCGGCTGGGATTACAGGCCTGTGCCACTGCCCCTGGCTATTCTTACTTTTTCTATAAACTTTTGTATGGAAGAGCACAGTACTGTTCCTATGGTTACAAATCATTGAGGAAACAGGCCATGGTACACACCCACAGGACGGGCTGTGGATTCTAAGTAGGGTAAACTGGGGATGTTCCCGGTCCAGGGAGTACACCATCCACAATGGGGAGACGGGAAGGCATAGGGCTGTTTGGGGGACAGCGAGCCCAACTGCAGGTGTAGAAAGTAGTTGGAGTTAGGCTGAAAGAGGAGACTGAGGCCAAACCGTGGGAACTTGAACTGCTGCTGGAAGCTCTGCGATAGGCTGGGGAGAGGAGGCTCTGCTTTTAACCTTTGTTTATTTTCATACAGGGCGTCGCTAAATTGCACAGACTGGCCTCTAACTTCAGCTGGCCTCAGCCTCCAGAGTAACAGGGGTGACAATCGTGTGCCACCACATCCAGCTGTTTTTGACCTTGATGACTCTGCAGCACTTTTACATATGACAAGATGCTCAGGCCGGGCACAGCTGAGTCTGGCCAGAGGACTGGCGTGTCCAGAAACAGGTGTGGCGAGGAGGAGGTGGAGGCTGAGGATGGAAACAGGCGCATGCCCTGTGAAGCGCTCCAAGCAGAGACAGGAGGGTTTCCCCGCCCAAAGACCCCACTCCCATAGGAACAGGAAGAGGGAACGCCTAAGTCACAACGGCAGCTGCGGAGGTGAGCTGGAATGCGAGTGGGCTCGCACGTGTCCTCCCTGAGAAGGCGCCTCCCCGCCTGGGGCGTTTCCACTCGGGACCAAAGGCGCCCTCCTCCGGCTCCCGGCTCCGGACCCCTGGCTCCGCCCGCCGGCTGCCCTTCGCCAGGTGTGCCGCTGGGTGGCGCTCTCGGCATTAAAGGACCGCGCGCAGGGCGCCTTGGCCAAGCAGGGACGTCTGAGACCCAGCGCCCGGTGGTGGCTTCCAGGGGCCCCAGACACTTCCAGGCCTGAATCGGAAACAAATACAGACCGAACCCGGTGGTAACCGTCAAACACCCTCAACATAGCTAGGGCCGGAAGGACGCCCCTCTTAGGGTGGAGGGGACAGCTCCCTTGAGGTCAGGGAACCTCAGAGTTTTCCTGGCTGAGAAGTCTAGCCAGTCAGCGCCATCGTTTCTTTTTTGTTGTTTTGTGCAATAAATAAATAAAATTGGTCAACAGGGAACTGGTGCGTTCAGACTGATCCCACAGGACTGAGGTTGGGGCGGGGGGGAGATGGACAGGAGCAGTGACCTCAGAGCTGGAAAACTTCGGGAGGTCACAAGTGTGAGGCCAGAGACTGCTGGGAAGGGCTCTGCCCAGCCTCCCTGGAGCGAGGAGTCCAGGTTTGAACTGGCCTGGCTCCCTCCACCTCTCGGACGTAGTGACTGACAAATGGGGGCTCCAGCACAGGGACTAATACCTAACAATAACCCACTGCAGATTCCAGACCCTAGGGCTGGGGATTCAGCTCCCTGGTAGGGCACTTGCCCAGCCTGTGCAAGGTCCTGGGTTCCATCCCCAGCACTGGGGGGGGGACAAGAAAAGACAAATGTTCAAGGAGATAGATATGTTTGACATTGCACAGTGAATACCTTTGTCGAAACTTCACATGGAACCCCATTTATATATGTACAGTTGTGTTTTTATGCATCAGCCTAAAAAGAAAAAAAAAATCCCCCTCCCAGCTCAAAAGAAAGCAACTTAGTAGGAAAAAAAAAAAAAAAAAAAAAAAAAAAAAAAAACTTCTTAATTTTTAAAGACTATTACATGCTCAATACATGGGACCAGTTGTTAACATCATCACCTTAATCACTATTTATGGCCAAGGCCTCTGAGCCAGTGCCCAGGGATCTACAAACCTCTCTGAAGAGGCCGAGCAGAGGCCATCAAAGCAGCACTCACGCTGCATCCATGTTACAGACACCAGTGGAAGGCAGGGTTCCTCTGTGCTGTTTTCACTCTGCAGTCAAATGCCCTGCTCACTCACCAGTCAGTAGTTGGGGGGATACTCAACCTGGGGCCATTTGGGTGCTGGAGCAAAAGTGGATAGAGGCACCCAAACTCAGTGGGCTTACCCTCACACGCGCCCTTTCAGGAGGCTGTGACGCTGGGCTCACCCCTCCCTCCTTTCTCCCCTGAGACCTCCCTGCCTTGTGACTCCTGGCTACACTTGCCCAGGCCCTTCCAGCCACCCTCCCCACCAACAACCATGATGAGCAGCCGGGATGGGCAAGGCAGAAACCCGAACGGGGGTCACCGTCCCAGGCAGGTCACACTCCTGTCTACAGCACTCTCTGTACTGTGCATTTCACTCAGTAGAAAACTGCCCATTTCGAAAATGGACAAAGGGCTTGAACAAATACCTCCCAGAAGAAGATACTTAAATGGGAAAGAAGTACAGGAAAAGGTGCTCCCTGGCGTTAATTGTAAGGGAGATGGAAATCAAAGCCACTGCAAGATATACCGCACACCTACTCCAGTGAGTACACTAAAACACTGCCCACACCAGGGGCCATTAAGGATATTAACAACAGGAACTCTCCTACATTGCTGGTTGGAATGGGAAATGGTACAGCCACTTCAAAATCATCTTGATCTTTTCGTTAAGCAAACAGCTACATACGACCCAGTGACTCCAGAGTTCAGCACTTCACCAAGAGAAAGGAAAACACACATCTACACAAAGTCTTGCACTAGAATATTCACCGCACATTTCTTTATGATAGCCAAGAAAGGGAAACCCGAAATGAAAGGATAAATGAACTATCGTCGATGGAATACTACTCAGTGATGAAAAAAAAGAAGGAACCATCAACACAGGCGACTTTTTTAAAATAAGAAGCCAGGCAAGAGAAGAACATGTATGATCTCGTTTACATAAAATTCTAGAACATGCAAATGAATCTGTAGTGAGTCACCATCAGAGGTTTCATGGGGGTAGAAGCAGGAGGAGCAGAAGGGAGGGTCTGAGAAACTTGAGGGGGTGGTGGATGTTTCCATCTTGGTGACAGCGGTGAGCCCATGTGTGCGTAGGAGGGTCAGGACTTGTCAAAGCAAGGGCTGGAGGTGTAACTCAGTGAAGAGTGCAGGCCTGCATGTGTGAGTTTGATCCCCAGTGCCGCGTCCGGTTACGGGAGCCGAGTCCCGGCGAGGGACGGCGAGGTTAAGAAATACACAGGACACCAAGGTTCTTCATCCAGGAGGAAGCGTGCGCTTTTTTTTATTGCCAAATTTGTTCCCCTTATATATCTTTTGAAACAGCTGGGGAAATGACTCAAAAGCGAGGAGGGAAGAGTAATAACTTCGTCCCTGGGTTACCGTCATTGTCCCCTATCAGGAGGCTCCGAACAGGTCAAGATGTTCCCAAAGAGGCACATATGTCTGGGGCAGATACACGGGAAACCGCAAACCTGCCTCACGACCCTGTGAGCTGGCCACTTTGACATGCAGAACAAGGAACTGGGGGCTGAGCCCCGGGGGCCAGGGCTGGCCTGCTACCAGCACCCCAGCACAAGAAAAGAAAGAAAGAAACATATCAAAGTGAACACTTTAAACACGTGCAGTTTGTTGTACGTCAGTCCATTCTACCTCAATGAAGCTGTTGGGGTTCTTTCATTTTTACAGAGGAGTGAAGTGTCAACACGTATAGCATCAGGGACGATTGCTAAACACCCTACTACTGAGAACAAGAAGCTGGATGGACGTAAAAGAGAACGCACTGTATGGCTCCAAGTCTATAAAATGCTTGAAGATGAAACGAACAGTAATGCCAGCAGCTGCCAGGGGGCAGGTGTCGGGGTAGGTGTGGCCACCAAGGGGCATGGGAGGCTTTGGGCTATGCAAGTTTTTGTTGTTTGTTATGGTGATGATTTTTTAAAAGTTTTATTGATTTTATTTTTTTAAATACACGACAGCGGAATGCATTACAATTCCTAACTCACATAGAGTACAATTTTTCATATCTTTGTATATAGAGTATGTTCATGCCAATTCATGCCTTTATACATGTACTTTGGGGTTTTTTGCATTATAATTCTTATTACACATATATCTCACAATTTTTCATATTTCTGGTTATAAATAAAATATGTTGACACCCAATTTAAGTCTTCATACATGTACTTTGGATAATGATGTCCATCACATTCCACTGCCTTTGCTAATCCCCTGCCCCCTCCCTTCCCCTCCCACTCCTCTGCCCTATCTAGAATTCATCTATTCCTCCCATGCTCCCCCTCCCTACCCTACTATCAGTCAGCCTCCTTATATCAGAGAAAACATTCAGCATTTGGTTTTTTTTTTTTTTTTTTTTTTTTGAGGGGGATTGGCTAACTTCACTTAGCATTATCTTCTCCAGTGCCATCCATTTACCTGCAAATGCCATGGGTTTGTTCTTTTTAAATGCTGAGTAATATTCCATTGTGTATATATGCCACATTTTTTTTATCCACTCATCCACTGAAGGGCATCTAAGTTAGCTCCATAGTTTAACTATTGTGAATTGTGCTGCTATAAACATTGATGTGGCTGTGTCCCTGTAGTATGCTGTTTTTAAGTCCTTCGGGTATAGTCCAAGGAGAGGGATAGCTGGGCAAATGGTGGTTCCATTCCCAGATTTCTAAGAAATCTTCATACTGCTTTCCATATTGACTGTACCAATTTGCAGTCCCACCAGCAATGTATGAGTGTACCTTTTTCCCCACATCCTCTCCAACACTTATTGTCGTTATGGTGATGATTTCATAGAGGTAGACTACATATGTTTGTGTAGTTCACCATAAGTATACTTCAATATTGTTGTTTAAAAAAACAGAGTTCACTGCTTTAACACTTGCATAACATGCTTGAGGTCCTGGGTCCCAAGCACTAAACCACCAAACAATTGAAAAAGAGATGCGCGCACACACACACAAATAAGAGTACCACGAAAATTAGGATCGCAGTGCTTGAAGCACACTAAATCAATAAAAAGCCACTAGTCCATAATGAAACTTAAAGAAGAGAAATCAAGACAATAAGAAAAAAAACTCACTTTTTATTATTTGGGATGATTATTATTAAACCAACCCCTTCCTTTAAAAACTAGTGACTCAAAGGGAAGGAATTGAAATTTATCTACATCTGCAATAAGAACTGAGTTCCAGTTGATAAGGAATAGCTCTTCTTTACAGAAAAAAAAATAATTCCAGTTAATAAACATAAGAGGTTGATAGAATTGGTAAGTCATTTCCAGGCCTTACCATGACTGTTCTGCCCGGGAACATCCCTCAGTGTTGAGATCATGGAGTGGACTAGAAATGTAGCTGTGATCTCTGCGATGCCGGGGGAACATGCAGATGTTACTTTCTGGCCAAAGGGGAAGCACAGGAGGGAAATGGTGTGTCAAAGCATCACCCCCCAAACCAGAAGTCCCATAAACAACACCAAAGGAGGGGCAGCCTGATTCTGTGTGTCTCTTGATTTGCAGAAAAATAAACTGCATCCCTCTGACCTAATCTTGCTGAATGAGTTAGCTTAAATCCAGCAAGCCTTTAGATCTAACTATTGATTATAGAAAACTCAGGGACAAGGTAACAAGCTCAGCTTCCCAGCAAGGAAGCAATTAGAGAAGCCCAGAAAATGGAGCACTGCAGAACTGTCAGCCCAGGATCATGCAAGCGTCATAATTAAAAGGCCTGTTTCAGAACCCAGTATACTTAAGAGATATAACAACCATGTACAATGCCTGGTTCTGCATAAACCCTAAAAGGATGTTCAGGGGACCACTTGGAATGGTCATTAGGTGATACTAAAGAATATTTTTCTCATGTGTGATGATGTTAGTTTGGCTATATTGAGAAATGTATTTTTTAACATACACTGAATGCTTAAATTTTTAATTCATCAAATACTTCAAAACTGAAATTTTACTGTTAGTTCTTTTCAATGTTCACATAATTGGACAAGAATCTTTGAGTCCCACTTTTATTATAAATTCCGGAGACTGGCAGTGTAGCTCAGTGGTAGAGTGCTTGCCTAACATTAGCAAGACCCTGAGTTTTGTTCCCAGCATTGAAAAAAAAATTAATTCATTAATTCAACCAGGAAAGCCTCAGAGCGGTGTGTGGTCAGATTCTGGAGCCCAGTTAACGTGGTGAGAACGTGGAGTCTGTACGGAGAGCTCCTCAGTAACTGCACTGACACCCCACACTGGTGGGTGACGTGCAGCATACACCAGGTCACTAAGGTGGTCCCACAGCCCTGCCTGCTGCTGCTCATGCCTGTGCAGACCTTCCCGTGGTGCGTGGGGCTGGCGCGTGTAACCAGGGGCAGTGAGGAAAAGACAGTGTGTGGCCTCTGAGGTGAGGTCTCAAGGACATTGCCTTGCTCACTCGGGTCACTCACTCTGGGGAAGTCAACTGCCATGCTGTGGGGACACTCAAACAGCCCAAATGGAGAGAACCGGGACCTCTGAATGACAGCCGGCACCAACTTGCCTGCCATGTGCGTGAGCCACGCGGGAGCAGGTGCTCAACCTCTGAGCCTGCTGGGAACTGCAGTCCCCGAAGGACAGCTCCACAGCCATTCCACAAGCCCTGAGCCAACAGCCAGCTACACCGCTCCCAGAACCACGAGATCACAAATAATCGTTGGTTTAAACCACCAAGTTTGGTGAGCCGTTCTTGTGTGTGGGGTGGGGGGCGGGCAGCTAATGCAAGTAGCAGTAGTTATTCTGGGCATGATGGCACACACCTGTCATCCCAGTGACTGGGAGGCTGAGGCAGGAGGCCAGCCTGGGAAACTCATCAAGACTCCGTCTCAGAATAAAAAGGCTGGGGATGACCCCAGGAGATGCTGGGGTCACTGGGCAGGCCAGTCAGACAGGAAGCAAAATCGCAAAAATAAAAGGTCCTACCAGGCATGAGGCACAGACCTGTGATCTCTGCAATTCAGGAGGCCGAGGCAAGAGGATCACACATCAGAGGTCAGTCTCTGGAGCTTAGTGAGGCCCCAAGTAACTGAGCAAGACCTTGTCTCAAAATTAAAAATAAGGGCTGGGGATATAGCTCAGGGGCTAAGCACCCCTGGGTTCGGTCCTCAGTACATTCTTATGAACACACATACATAAGTGGTCCTTTGTAATGACTCCTGAAGTGCCCCTGGGTCCAATCGCCAGTAACACACACACACACACACACACACACACACACACACACACTCGGCAGCAATGGGAAAAGCACTAAACATGAGGCAGAAGAGCTGAGTTTGGGTTCCTGCTCTTCCACTTACTGCTGTCTCATTTTACTTCTTTGAGTCTCAGTTTTGTTTTTTGTTTTTTTTTTTAATTGCAGGCTGGGGCTGTCCCTCAGTGCACAGCAAGGCCCGAGTTCAATTCCCAGCTCAGAAAAACAAGGCACCAAGCACTGGAAACGCCCAGCACAGTGTTAGCATGTGGAACATGGTTAATACGTGCTGGTTCCCAGGGCACAGCCACACTTGCCTGTGATTCCAGCTTCTCAGGAGCCTGAGGCAGGAGGACTGCAAGTTTGAGGTCACCCTGGGCAACCTAGTAAGACTCCATCGCAAAAAAAGAATGCTGGGCTTGGGCGGAGGCTCAGTGGTAAAGCACTTACGTGTGTGAGGCCCTGGGTTCGATTCTACATACCACATATAAGTAAATTAATGAATAAAGTAAAGGTCCATCAACAGTTAAAAAAATATATTTTAAATAAAAGAATACTGGTTCTCCCCTCTCACCCCACTCCCCCACTTGCATTCTCCCACTTAAAGATGGATCTTGAAAGGCTGTTGCGGCGGTCCAGTGGAACTCTGGGGAGACTCTGTAGACTCTGAAGGACCTGATAAACGCTGTGTCAGTGTTGAGGCTGAGTCAGGAGATCTGCCTACTGTGCTTCCTCTGCTGAGCTGAAATCAGGGGTTCCACCAGAACTCTGCTTCGACTTTGGGATCACGCGAGTGTGGGTGGAAAGCAGAGAAAACTGCCCCCCGCTGCTGACGTCTGGCCCACATACCATTCAAGGCCAAATTGCTGGGTCACCAAAAGCTCAAACTCCAGAGTAGATAAGGTCATGTGATCCCATGGTCAGGAGACGCTGGGGTCACTGGGCAGGCCAGAGTCAGGGAGGAAGCAAAATCGCAAAAATAGAAGGTCCTTCCTCATGACTCCTGAAGAAACAAGGCCAATTCTCCAGGGCCTAGAAGCCCAGGTCCCCGCTGGCCTCCGCACAGGAAGCCCAGGGATAGGCTCAGGGCCCCTCCCTCCCCACCAGCCTCACCCTGAGGTTCTCCTGGGATGGGAACTGGCCTGGGGGGAGCTCTAGTCAGGCCAAGCAAGCAGCCTTCTTAAATCACACCCGGACGGCGGGCACGGACCTGGGGGGACGGAGAAAGAAAACAACCATGACTTTGTTAGGTGAGGCCTCAAAGTCCCTATTGACATAAACGCTTTCTGGAATTTTGTTTCAAAATCTAAATTTTTAAATTCAGTTTTCCTATAATATTTTTTTCAGGAAAAAAAAATATGAACACAGAAGATATTTTTTAAAAAATAAAAGGGGGCATCCTTCACAGTCCCCCTCATCCTATTTGTATTTTGGTTCCTATCTTCCATCTCCCTGTGCAAAGGGGTTTTCATATATATATATATGAATATGATCATTCTGTACATTTATCTGCTCTGCTTTCTGCTCCTATTATAAGCAGTTTTTCAAATTACCTAAAACCTTCAAAACCATTCACCCTTCTGAAAAAATACATGATAGAGTATCTGCAACTCTTAATAAAAATGTCAAGAATTCCAAAATCTTATGCATAGTGTACATGATCTTAAAAGAAAATAAATATACTGTTGTACTAGTTTCCTGGGGCTGCTATAACAAATGACCACAAACTGGATGGTACCACAAAAATTCATTCTTCCAAGTTCTGGAAATTAGAAGTCTGAATTCAAGCTGGGCAGGGTGGTACACGCCTGTAATCCCAGCCACTCATGAGGTTGAGGCAGGAGGATCACAAATTTGAGGCTTCTGCAATTTAGCAAGACCCTGTCTCAAAATAAAAAAAAAAACAAAAAGGGTTGGGATGTGGCTCAGTGGTAAAGTTTCCTTGGGTTCCATCCTCAGTATCAAAACAAAACAAAGAATCCTCCCTGTCTCTCTGGAGCTTCTGGTGACAATCTCAGAGCCCCTTGGCTTGAAGCTGATTAATCTCCAGTCGTCTTCACACCTTCCTGCCTCCCCTCCTCTTATAAGGACACAGCCACTCCACCATAGTCTACTGTGATCTCACCTTCATTATACCTGCCATGACCCTATTTCTAAACAAGGTCACCCTCTGAGGTTCTGTGTGGACACATATTTGGAGGTACTCCCTTCAACCCATGCCATCTGTCCTCACAGAAATCCGAGGCACCATGAATTGGCTTTTAAGTGAGGCATCACTGGGCTGCCCCAGGCCAGTCAGCTGGGTGTCCTGGATGTGGGTTCTTGCGGCGGCATAACTCTATCACCGAAAGGGATCTTGGAGAGCCGTCCACACTCCCCACTTCATCAGTTAGGAGTCTGAGGGCTTGATGGTCAGGGGACTTACCCCAGGAGAAAGTCCTGTGTACTGCACTTCCTGCTCCACCCAAGGAGTCCACCTCACACCAGTGCAAATCAGACCCAAGAGAATCTTCTCTGCACACCTCAAAGACCTTTTTCAGGGTTAAAGTAGTTCATCTACTGCTGAGTCACAAACTTAACTCCTTAAAACAGCACGCGTCTGTGACCCAGGTCTCTGTGGGTCAGGATCTGGACACAGCTCGGCTGGGCCCTCTGCTTCAGGCTCTCTCACAGGTGGCCTTAAGTGTCAGCCTCGGCGGGAGTCTTCTCACAGGATCGACTGCCAAGCTTGCTGGGGTGGTGGCAGGTGGACTGAGGGCTGAGTTCCTAGGACCCGCCCTAGCTTCTTACCTGGCAGGCCTCACCAGCGTGACAACTTGCTGTGTGAAAGCCAGTGATGGAGCAAGTCTGCCATCAAGACGGAAGGAAGCCACCATCTCGTATTTGCCGATGACATCCTCTGTCTTTGCCCAGGGCTGCTTGTTTTGGGTGTTTTGTTTTGTTTGTTGTTGTTTTTATTTGTTCTTTTTAGATATCGCCCTGCTCTATTTGTGACAAGCAAGTCCCAAGTCCTGCCCACGCACAAGGGGGACATTACACAGGTGTGAACACCAGGAGTGCAGGGTCATTGGGCACCATCTTCCACTCTGTCTGCCACAAGGACAATGATGGCCACTGTGCTCTTCCTGCCCCAGAAGGAAGTCTGGCTTTGGGGTATGTTGAAGGGTCTGTCTCCTGGAAGAGCACTAGAAGCCGGACAAACCCAGGATTTCCTCATTTTCAGTATAATATGATATTACCTGATTTCTGGATCTCAGTTGTGAAGGAGCAGGAACCTCTAACCTTTCAAGGATAATTTTCCAAAATTGGAAAGTTTCATGAGCTGGCATGTGTGTGTGTGTATCATTAAAAGCTTCATTTCTGGCAGGGCCCAGTGGAAGGCTGAGGCAGGAGGATCTAAAGTTCAAGGTCAACCTCGGCAACTTAGTAAGACTCTGTCTCAAAAATAAAATTAAAAGGGCTGGTATCTGTAGCTCAAGGTAGAGTTTGATCCCCAGTTAACCACCCCTAAAAAAAAAAAAAAGCTTTAATTATTATGTAAGTTACTAATATATTTTATTTCCCCACAACTTGTCCATGTCTAAATGGACATGGACATAACTTTATCAACTTTCATATGATTTTTTATAATAAGTTTCCAATAAATATTGTTTCTTAGGTTTTCTCTTGTTTTGTTTTCATGCTGGGGATTGAACTCAGGGATTTAGGCATGTTGAGCACACATTCTACCACCGAGCTACTTCCCCAGCCAAGGAACTTCTGTTGGATGGATGGATGGATGGATGGATGGATGGATGGTTGGATGGATGTTTTCACTGGCCTTGGTTCAGGCACACTGCAGTAACAGGAGTCACTGTTACATCAATGAATCAAAGCTGGAGAAAATCCTGAATAGTGTCAAGTTGTTCCACTACAAACCTATTCTGGCAATTTCCAACAGATCCTGTAAACTCCAGAGCAATTTTCTGCACCTCCTAGTCTTTCTTATGGAAGCTCTTCCAAGATTCCTCCCTAAGCCTCTGTTGATCAAGTCAGTTGCAGAGACTATAAAAGCAGGACCAGATGTAGCTTAGTGGTAGAGCACTTGCCCAGTATGCACAAGGCCCTAGGTTTAATCCCCAGTAATAAAGAAAAGAGAAAGGAACTATAAAGAAAACGGACTTTATTGGGGTCTTAGGAGTTGCAATTTAGGAAGCATAGACTCAGAAGTCTCTGAATCATCCTTTCCAGGAAAGAAGAAAAAGTGGGAGATTAGACAGAATGTTGAATGTTGAGAAGGAACAGGGCTACGTGACTGATAGAAGATAAAGGCAAACAGAATGGAGATATGAAGGTATCAGCAGAATACAAATGTTCACAAAACAACCTGCATTGTGAGCCCCTGGGCACAATGTGACTGTCCAGCCATTCTCGTCCTTCCAGATGCCGGGAATGAGGGAGGAAGGACTAAAGTTCACCTTCCACTGTCTCATGCTTCGTGCATGGGTCCTACTTCCTTAAGGGCTCCCCACTGCACTCTGAAAGCTCTTTCAATACTGTTGTCATTTCTAAGTTCCCTTTTATTTCTGTACCTCAAAACCATCCCCCAGACTTGGAGATGCCAGGCTGTATTAACTTGCCAGAGTGGGTGGCTCAGCAGACATTTCTTCCCCCACAGTTCTGGAGGTTGGGCGTCCATGATCAAAGTGTCGTCAGGACTAGTTCCTCCTGAGGTCTCTCTCCTTGGCTTGCAGATGCCATCTTCTCCCTGTGTTCTTGGGGGTCTTTTCTCTGTGCTCATCCCTAGTTAACATGACTCTTCCTCTTCTCACAAGGACATCGGACAGATCTGATTAAGCCCCACCCTAGGCCCTCTTTTGAACATAACTACCTCTCTAAAGACCCTTTCTCCAAATACACCCACATTCTGCGGTAGTTTAAATTAGGACTGAAGTTCGTGAATGGGCAGGCAGAGGCGGACACAGTTCAGCCCAACGCCCAGACCTGATCTGGTTTAGGCTCGCCATTCCTGGCTCTCAGCATCAGAACCGTTCAGCCCCCAAGTCAGCCTTACTGAGGAGACCCCTATCACAGCGGCCATGGGCAACCCTCCTTATAACAGGTGCTTCAGGTCCCCCAGGATCGCTCCATCCCTGTGTCCAGCCACTGCCCTCAGGATCTCCCCCTGCATCTGAGGCCCACAATGGACCCCTCTGAACAGCTATTTCCACAAATCTACAAACCCTCACTCACTCCTTGGGTCACCCAGGTGCACCGGTGTCCCCTAGACGGCTGGTTAGTCCTTATGCTCAACCCTGCATCCTTGCATAACTTTGCCCTTGAGCTACCAGGGCCTGGCAGGCAGAAGCCGTAGGCAGACCCACCAGTACACAGGCTGCCACACTTTCTTCACTGGTGCAGTGCGCTCACAGCATTCCTGATGCCTCCTTCTTCCCCTCCTGGTCCCTCCTGGAGAGTAGGCAGCTCATTCCCAGGACTTGTGGGTTTGGTGAACTCAGCTGCATGCATTAGGTGACATCCAGGTGCTGGTTGGTGGCAAATCCACATCTCCAGCAGGGCTCTCGGATCTCCAGAGATTGCTTAATGTCTCAGGTGGAGTGTCAAGGTGTCTCCTTTTGTATGTGTGTTCGTTTTGCAGCGCTGGGGATCAGACACTGGGTCTGAACATGTGCTCTGCCACTGAGCTACACCCCGAGCCCCTTTATTTTCCTTAGATGAAACGGTCTGTGATTCCCAGGTTGACCTCGGGCACACTGTCCTCCTACTCAGCTCCCACGTAGTTGGGACTACAGGTAGGCACCACTGTCTCCTCTGACATGTCCAAAACCAACTCAGAAAAAGTCTTCCTGACCTCTGCTTATGGCATCTCTATTTTTCCAGCTGTTCAGGCCACACAACCTGGGTGTTGTCCTTGATTTCGTTTTCTTCCCACAGCCCACCTCCAAGCCGTCAGGAAGCCTGTGGCTCTGCCTTCACGTATTTCCACTTCTCCTCCGTGGCCCACCACCATCCTGGCTCACCCGGTGACTGTGACGACTACGGCAGCTCCTGACTGCTCCCGCCCTGCCGGCCATCCTCAGCTGGGAAGCCAGCCGGGGCTGTGACATGGCACCCTCTCTTCCAACCCACCAGTGGCCATAACGCTCCACATCAAAGGCCAGGACAGAAGGTGGAAGGACGACTGGCAGGGGCTGGGAGAATGAGGCGTTCGCGTTCAACACGTAGTCACAGTTGGGAAAAGGTGGCTGTGGAGTGGTGGCGGATACCCAGCAATGCAAATGTCTGCAATGCACCCAAGAGTGGGTGGTAGGGTAACTGCGCGTGTGTGTGTGTGTGTGTGTGTGTGTGTGTGTGTGTGTGTGAAATGCAGGGCCTTGCATATACTAGGCAACTACTACTGAGCTACGTCCCCAGTCCTTTTTTTTTGAGACGGGGTCTTGCTAAATTTCCCAGGTTGGCCTTGAACTTGCAATCCTTCCGCTTCCACCTCTAAAGTGGCTGGGATTATAGGTACATGCCACCATGCCCAGCTTTGGGCTTCCTTTTCTTTTCCTGACTTTATCTAACATCATTCTGCCATATTCTCTCTCTCTCTCTCTCTCTCTCTCTCTCTCCTCTCTCCATATCATATTTTCTCTTCCTCACAGTCACGCAGATTTCCTTAGTGTTCTTCAAATTTACCAGCATCTCCTCCTCAAACACCTAGATGGCTTTGCCTCCCACCTTCTCAGCCTCTGGGGGTCCTTCCCATACCACCCTCCCTGAAATTGTAAACCAAAATAAATGAATCAATAAATATTTAAAAGTATTAATTGCACACCACGCCTCCTCCCACTGACACTCCCACCCCAACCCCACCCCTGCTTTAATTCTCCCATGGCTTATCATCATCTGATTTAAGACATGATTATTTATTTATTTATTGTTAATATTTATTTTTTAGTTGTAGTTGGACCTTTATTTCACTTATTTATTTTTATGTGGTGCCAAGGATCGAACCCAGGATCTCACACTTGGGAGGTGAGTGCTCTACCGCTGAGCCCCAGCCCCAGCCCCTACGATCAACAATTTATTTGCCAGTGTTTGTCGTCTGCTTTCCATCCATGCAGTAAGCTCTGTGGAACTGGTATTTGTGCCTGAGCTAGAATATAAATGCAAGACAAAATCATGGTCTTTTTGTAAAAAACAAAAACTGCAATTAGTTAAAAAAAAAAAGTGAGATCATAATAAAAACTAGACAGAAACAAAGGGACATGTTTATGAACAGAGCACAGGTGAAACAAGGACCTAAGATTTGTCTTCACAGGGTCGAGAACTGGAAAGAAAACAAAATGAGAATAGCCATTGGGTGGAGTGACACTTTTATTAAAATGACATAATTATTAATTAGAAATTATGAATTATTATCAGTAATAGTCAGACACTCTGTGTGCCAAATAATACCCTAAACAAATTACATGTATCTTCATAAAATCTCATTTATTTTCACAAAAATAAATCCTCTGCTTTGGTGAAAATTGAGGTAACTTGGTCAGGGTCACTCACAGGCAGAGCCAAACTCGGGCCACAGCACTGACCGTTTCCTGCAGAGAGAGCCAGCTCTGTCCTCATGCCTGCTCCACAGCCCACCCCAACGCAGCAGGAAGGGCCTCCTCACAACGCTTTCCCCGAAGAAGACGTTTCCCAGACTAAATGTTTCTGTGGTCTCTTTGTTCTCCATCCACAGTGAGGCGATGCAGTCCGGGTCCTGACCACATGCCCTCCGCTGTCAGATGGTGAGCACTGGTGGGCTGCCTGGGTTCACAGCCACTCTGGGAACCCACCACAGGATGGCTTCAAGCCTCCTTTTTCCCTTCCCCAGGGACAGAAGGGGCCACAGACTCCTATCACACTTCTCTCGCCTCCTTTATCAGCATGAGGTGCTGGGAACCCTAACTGTCGGATTCAAACAGGAAAAAGCGACTGTGGTTGAGGCCTGAGGTTCTCCAGGGGATCTGTGGACACCTCCTCTTCCTCTGCCCGGCTTAGTCTCCAAGACAGGGGACAGAGAGCCTGGTGACAGACTCAAGAACAGACAATAGGCACAGTTCAGTTCCATCTGCCTGGCAGAGAACACTGACATCAGACAGTGAGGGCCCAGGGTGGGGCTGTGGGGGACCGGCCAGGGCTCCCGGGCTACTCAGCAGGAGGGAGCTGGGGAAGTGGGGACTGGAGAAGGACCAGCATTAAGACCCGCTGCAGGCCAGCAACCAGGCCTCTCCCTCCCAGTGCTCCCCAATGTAACAGCTCGTACAAAGCCACCAGCAAGGTGACCAGCAGGCTGACCTCCAGCAGGCTTGGGAGCCAGAGCTCACTTTCCCCCACTGGATCAATAGCAGTTCAGGGAGGACAGCATCTAGGCCTAACCAGAGCTCCGAGGTGGAAACACAGGGGAGGGTATGAGAGCACCAGGAGCAAGCAGACACATTTCAAAGGCGTGGCTGGAAAAGAACACTTCCCAAGAGCGCCATCGCACGGCTATTGTGGTCGCATCCCAGGCCCTGCAATCTGGCCATGTCTAGCCCTCCTCTTGGCCAGGTTCCACTGACAGAAGAGTCAAAGGCAGAAGTGCTGAGCCGGGCGTGGTGGTGCACACCTGCATTCCTAGCAACTCCGGAGGCTGAGGCAGGAGGGTCACAGATTCAAAGCCAGCTTGAGCAACTTAGCAAGGCCTCAAGCAACTTAGCGAGACCCTGTCTCTAAATACGATACTTTTATATAGGCCTGGGGATGTGGCTCAGTGGTTAAGCACCCTTGGGTTGAATCCCCAGTGCCAGAAGAAAAAGAAGAACAAGAAAGAGGAAGAAGTAGTTCTGTCCCTCAGTCTCACTCACACGTCTAGATATCTCTGCTTCCGGTTTCTCCTCTCCTCCTGGACAGTGTGTGAGTGCATGTGTATGTGCACGCATATGTGAGCGTGCTGAAGTGCCCACTCATCCTGCTCCTCAGGAGTGGCCCACTCCGTCCTCTCTCCCTCCCTGTGCCTCTTGGTTCCTGGCTCATGGAGGGCCCTCAGTCTCAGTTTCTGCTCCAAATGTTTTTACTGGATCCCAGTCATCCAACTGTGTCCATACCAGTGACCTCGGGCAAGTTACCTCACTCTCTATGCCTCAGTTTCCTTAACTAGTAGAAGGTCTTAAAGGCCAGTCACAGTGGCACACGTCTGTAATTCCAGCTGCTCAGGAGGCCGAGACAGGAGGATTGTGAGTTCAAAGCCAGCCTCAGCAACTTAGCCAGGCCCTAAGCAACTCAGCTTGATTCTGTCTCTAAATAAAATTTTAAAAAGGAAAAAAGGGCTGGGGATGTGGCTCAGTGGTTAAGTGCCCCTGGTTTCAATTCCACGTACAAAAAAAAAAAAAAAAGTCTTTAAGAGTTGTTTAAAGAACTTTAGGGATTAAAAAGACTTTAAAACATTAGGCATTGAAAACACTTGTTTGGGGTTGGGGTATATCTCAGTATTAGAGCACTTTCCTGGCATTCTTGAGGCCGTGGGTTTGATCCCCAGCAACAAAAAATAAGTAAATACATGGGTGTAGTGGCGCATTCCTGTAATCCCAGCAACTTGGGAGACTGAGGCAGGAGGTTTGCAAGTTCAAAACCAGCCTCAGCAACAAGACCCTATCTCAAAATAAAAAATAAAAAGGGCTAGGGATATAGCTAAGTGGTTAAGTGTCCCTGGGTTCAATCCCTGGTACTACTACTACTAATAATAATAATAATTAAAAATACAAGTTAATCACTATTATCTTTTATATAACTTTTTTTAGAGAGAGAATTTTTTTTTATTTTTCGGCAGACACAACATTTTTGTTTGTGTGTGGTGCTGAGGATCGAACCCGGGCCGCACGCATGCCAGGCGAGCACGCTGCCACTTAAGCCACATCCCCAGCCCTATATATACTTGTTATGTATACAGAACAGAAGAAATTGGTCCTCCACATTCTCAGATTCTGAATCCTTGGATGCAACCAACCTTGGTTGAAAAATCACAAAAATATTACATTGTTGTTAATGGATATTATGTAGTTAGTTGTTGCTTTTGTACTAACCATATACAGACCTTATGTCATTATTTCCTAACCAATACAGTTGACCAGCTATTTACCCAGCACTTACATCAGGTATTATAAGTACACAGGAGGGTGAGTGCGGTTTCTATGAGAGTACTATGAGCATCCAAGGATTTTGGTTTGTGGGAAGGGTGCTTGACCTGGAATCAATCCCTATGGAAGAAAGATGGTTCTGTTTTATAATCTGCCTTGAAAATTCCAAAATCCAGCCAGGCACAGTGGCACATGGCTATATCCTAGCAACTTGAGACTGAGGTGGGAGAACCGCAAGTTTGAGGTCAGCCTGGGCAACTAGTGAGAGACTATCTCAAGGTAAAATTTAAAAATGGGCTGTGAGCATAGCTCAGTGGTAGAATGCTCCTGGGTTCAATTCCTGGTACCACCAAAAAAAAAAAAAGGAAAATTCTGAGGTCCTCTTAACCTTGCACCCAGCCAAAGATAAGAATTTGCTTCAAGGGCCACAGGGAGAGACTGACCTGCCCTTGGGCTCATGATGACCTGGGACAATTCAGAAAGGTAAAGGAATTCATACCACCCTCTTTGCTATTCAAAGCATAGGCCATGGTTTTTAAAATCCATAAAATATTTAGGAAAGAAAAAGAAACTCCTGCCATCATCCATGCAGCCCAAACCACAAGCCAGGCTTTTAGAATCCATAAAATATTCAGAATGGGTCCTGTGCTCTGTCAGACTTGCCTTAGCCAGCCAGCATTTTTAGAGGTGAGCTGATATTACTGTACTGCAATACAAGGGAAGTCAGATTGCATTGCACCACCAAATGTGGAAAAGGGGGAATTTAATGACCAGGCTGAATGTCAGAAACTTAAGACGACCCTTCCTTCTAGTGTCGCTAGCCCGTCGCTCCCTGAGAAGCAGCACCCAGCTGGGATGGGAGCACCGTCCCCAGCCCCTGCACTCCCACTGGCCCAGGGCTGGTCTATTATGGAGGCTGTGCTTTTAGGATAGTGGCAGGTGGCAAGCTGCCAGGGTGATATAAGCTCTGAGCACCAATCCCAACAGCATGAGCCGCCGACGGATGTGGCAGCCTCCCCTGGGCAGAGCGTGCCACCAGAACCTGAAGAGGACTGATGGCGAGGACAGAGACCCAGCCCATATCAGGAAGGCCAGAGGTCAGAAAGGCCTTGTGAGGCAGCAAGCAGCCCAGCACCTGCTGTTCAGTAGCCAGTGGCACCAGCCAGGTTTGCATTACAGAAAGAGAGCAGGACTGCTGCTGCAGTGGACCTTTCGGCAATGCAATGGGAGATGTCATGGCAGTTGAGCTCCTTGGGAGCAGAAGGACTGACAGGGGCTCTGTATCCCAATACTCAGGGCCACCGGCACGTAAGAGTCCCCTAAGGCATGTTGGAGGCACCCTTCAGTTTTGGAATTTGACTCTTTCCAGGACTGTAAGCAATAAGAATGCTACTGAGAGAGACCAGCTCACCGAGGAGACTCCACTCACGAGGAAATGTGGGATTGTAATTTATAAGAAATGCATACAGACATGTACCACAAACTGATATTTCTGTCAACGATGGGCAGCACACGTGACAGTCATCCCACGAGATTATGACGAAGCTGAAATTTTTCCATCACCTACTTTCGTGGCTGATGTGGTGACATCCTTGAGCAATTGCATTGTGATTGTGTTTGTGGTGGGGCTGCAGACAAACCCATTGTGCTGCTGGTCAGTTAAAAGCATAGCACGTGCACTCTGTGCCATATTTAAGCCTTGGCAATTATAATGACTAACTGCTTTGCGTATCTGCAGTGCTATCCTTCTGATTGTGGTGGTTTAGGGTGTTTCTTTGATTTGGAGGTGCTAGGGGGCCAAACCCAGGCCTCACATATGCTAGGCAAGTGCTCCACCATTGAGCTCCAGCTCCAGGCTCCATCAGTGTTTTACAGTTTACTCCTACGTACAGAAGAATATTTACTGCACAGCACATGCTGCTCACACACCGTGTGCATGCCATGTTTCCCTCTTGATGGCATAATTTCTCTTGTGTTTGATTTAATCTGTGTTCTTTGGTTCATCATGGCACTAGGAAGAACACATGTATATACACACACACCCATACACACACACACACACACACACACACACACACCTCACTGGTTCTGGGGATTCAGCCCAGGGGCTCTTTACCACTAAACTATATCCCCAGCCCTTTTTATTTTTTATTTTGAGACAGGGCCTTACTAAGTTGCTGAGGCTGGCCCTTAACTTGCAATCCTCCTGCCTCAGCCTCCTGAGTTACTAGGATTACAGGTGTGCACAACCACACCTGGCTCCATACATATATGTACCCTATATATGACTGAGAGTGTAGTAGTCTCCACCATCAAGTTTCTCAGAAGTTACCTGTCAGTGAGCATGTGACTACATTTGGTCTTTGCCCTCATTTCCTGAGACACAGCTCTTAAATCTCTTGGAAGCTCCAAAGGCAAGTGTCCTTGTGTATTCTAATGAGGTGACTGATGCCTGGGGTTCCTGGTGAGCCTCAAGATGAAAGCCAACAGACAAGGGAAACAGCCATGTGAAGAGAGGGTAGAACTGCGGGCCCACTCCTCCAACTCCCCCACCTTGCCGGGCAGAGGTCCTGGAGGTTGAGTTGATCCCCAGCGACCATCCGTGTGCTCAGTCATGCCTACATAATGAAGCCTCCCTAACTCTGGAAGTTCAGTGCTAGGAGATTACCTGGGATTTAAGATGGACATCTCTAGTGGGGACTGTGTCCTCCACTGCGGGATCTGTTGCTGCCTCTTTGGGGGGGGAGTTCCCACACCTGCGGTCCGAGGCATTCCCTGTGTGCTGAGTGCTGAGAGCCCAGGAGGAGAGAACATCAGCTGACGGGCTTTAGCCTACCTTGCAGGAAGAACACCCTGTCTTCACTCATGCAGCAAAGAGCTTGTGGCACAAAGTGAAAAAAATTGAGTTGTATCCACAGCACATGTTTAAATTGGCTGCAGCACAGTTTTGCATATTCCAGAACCAGGAAAGAAGTTCTCAGTAACGCTAGCCCAAGAAAGGTACCTCCGGTACTCTGCATAGATAGTGCCGGGCACAGGCTTCATGTTTTCTTTTCCTGACTTTAGTTGGCTTTTACTACAAAATTCTGAAAAAAAAAAAAATATTGTTATAGGCAAGAGTTGGGATCGGATTTATGTTCCATGAAGTCAAAGATTGGACACATGAATACGCCACAGTGAATCTCAATATCATGTACATCCACAAGACTGGGATCCTAATTGGAGTATGATAGGTTCCATGTTTATATAAATATATCAAACACCTCTGAGGTTTGCAAGCAACCCCTAATTTTACTTAAAAGCAAAGTGAGGGAAAGATTCAGAAGTCCTGGCAGAGGGACAAGAGTGTGGCTTAAGTCTCACAGCGCTCCTCTCTTACAGGGACGTAGGAGAAGTTGATATGCTCTTCTTGATTGCTTTTTGGTATTTCAAAATTATCCTGCACAGAATGCAGGCCGGATTATGGATTATGCAGCTGCTTTTGGCAACAGGGAGACTTAAGCCCTTCTTGAGAAACAGGAACTGTCTTACAACGTGTCGGGGCATGTTGGAATAGGTGACCTCCTGCTGGCCCTCTTGTCAACCTTTACAGCTCCTCCCCTACTCTCCTCTGCCTAGCTTTGTCTATCTCCGTATCACTATGCCTCTCCGCAGCATCAGCAAGAAAGAACTGCTGAATCTCATAAGACTAGGCCCTTAGGGGGCAACACAAGCAGAAGCTTTACCTGGCTTTATTCCTCTGTTTAAGTCCTACTCTCTAGTATCTCAGATGACTGTATTTGGAGATAGGACTCTAAAGAGGTAATTGGGGATGGGCTAGGGATGTGGCTCAGGTGGTAGCGCGCTCGCCTGGCATGCGCGGGGCACTGGGTTTGATCCTCAGCACCACATAAAAAAAATTTTAAAAAGATGTTGTGTTCACCAAAAACTAAAAAAAATAAATATAAAAAAAAGAGGTAATTGGGGTAAAATGAGGTCCATCCTAGGTGTGGGCCTTCAACCAATCTGACTGGCAACCTTGAAAGAAAAGGAGATTTAGTTGAGCACTGTAATCCCAGCAACTCAGGAGGCCGAGGCAGGAGGATTGCAAATTTGAGCAATTTAGTGAGGTCCTAGGTATTTAGTGAGATCCTGTCTCAAAATAAAAACTAACAAGGATTGGGGGATGTAGCTCAGTGGTCAAATGCCCCCCCCCCCAATAAAGAAGGAGGAGGAGGAAGAGGAGGAGGAGGAGGAGGAGGAGAGGGAGGGGGAAGATTCAGACACACAGAGGAAGCCTATGTGAGCACACGGGGAAAAGAGGCCATAGGGAAGCCAAGAGAGAGGCCTTTGGACCTTGACTTTGGACTATCCACACCTTGACCCTGGACTTTCAACCTCTAGAATTATGAGGAAATAAACATCAGTGGTTGCAGCTGCCCATCTGGCCTGTGGTAAAGCAGAAGAATTCAAGGCCCAAGAAAATCGTTCGAGATCTTAAATCAGATTTGCATAGTTGTGAAACCTACCTTCTTTCTACCTCATCCAGTTGCCTGGTATTAAGTAAAAATGTAGCTGCATGTGGTGCCGCATGCCTGTGATCTCAGAGGCTTGGGAGGCGGAGGCAGGAGGATTTCAAGTTCAAAGCCAGTCTCAGAAACTCAATGAGGCCCTAAGCAAGTCAGTGAGACCCTGTCTCTAAACAACAACAAAAAAAGTGTTGTGGGGGAGCTGTTGATGTGGCTCAGTGGTTAAATGCCCCTGGGTCAACCCCTGGTACCAAAGGGGGGAAAATGCAGGAGGCCACTGTTTGAGACAAATTGACCATATTAAAAAATCAAATGGAATCATCATGCTAAATTCCACATCACCAAATCAAAAAGAGAGAAGGAGAGAAGAGCTGGGTGCGGTGGTGCACACACATAATCCCAGCTGCTCAAGAGGCTGAGTCAGGAAGATCACGAGTTCAAAGCCAGCCTCAGCAACTTACCGAGACACTGTCTCAAAATAAAAAATGAAATGGGCTAGGGATGTGGGTAAATGCCCCTGGGATCCATCTCTATTACCAGAGAGAGAGAGAGAGAGAGAGAGAGGGAGAAGATGACTAGTGGAATTTCCCAGACCAGCCAGTCTCAGTTTGCAAACTAATAAGTTCTTTCCTTCCGCTGGCTTAATCTTTACACCAGAAAGGTGACCTAAAGCAACCTGATATTAACCAAATAGTTTCTCTATTGCTGTCTCTCTGTCCCTACCTCACAAGGGAGGCAACTTTGGAATGATCCATTCACTAGGTTTTTTGTTTGTTTCTGCTTTCTTTTTTTGGGGGGTGGGTACAGGGTACCAGGCATTGAACGCAGGGGCACTTGGCCACTGAGCCACATCCCCAGCCCTATTTTGTATTTTATTTAGAGACAGGGTCTCACTGAGTTGTTTAGTGCCTCACTTTTGCTGAGGCTGGTTTTGAACTCGCCATCCTCCTGCCTCAGCCTCCCAATCCGCTGGGATCATAGGTGTATCCCACTGCACCCAGTTGTTTCTGCTTTCTTAAAGCTCTTTTCTGTCTATAAAACCAACTTCCTCTGCTTGGCTCATTGCAATGCTTCTTCTATTTTATGGGATGAAGTGTTGCTCTGTTCTAGAATCAAAAATAAAACCAATTAAGATCTATAAATTAAATTGTTATAATATTGTGTTTTGATACCAGTAAAATAAATGTCTTACTAAAAATATTCTAGGATCCAGCCAGCACTGGACCACCAGTTGCAGAACATTCCAGGGGAAGGCACTTCTCCCTCATACCACGGAGAGGCTGAGCTGTGTGCATTTCATGGCCTGTGTGTTTCAACACCCAAACCTCTTGTGGCCCTGGAGCCCAGCAGCCAAGGGGAAAACACCCTCAGGTCCTCAAGATCTAGAGTCATAGAGTGTCAAACTAGACATGCAGGAAGCAGCAGGGCTGGGCACTCTGCCCTCCCTGTAGGGCTTGTCCTCACGGGCACCAGCGGGCCCCTCACCTGCTGGTGACAATTGTGATGATGTCCATCTGCAAATGGACAGCACGATGCTGGGCGCTTTGTTCTGCCCAGCACTGGGCTGGGCCCTTGATGAGCGCTACTTCCAGTCCCTGCATCTCTTCTGTGAGGTGACTTCTATCCCAATGCCACAGGTCATGCTGAGGGCCAAACAGGCTCGGGAAAGTGCCGCAGCCCGGCTGGAATCTCCACACTTAATGGCTCTCTGGCCTTACTTCACAAACCACTCCCTCTGGCATTTACCAGGCGCCATCCAGACTTGATTACAGACTCTAACAGGAAAGCTGAGTGATGGACACGCCAGCCAGGAGGACACGGAGCTGGACCCACACTCTCCTGCGCTGACCCCCAGATCTGTTCTCCTTCCTGTGCTGCCTGCCTCCTGCTGGGAGATCAGAGGACACCGGAGACCTACCTGTGTAGCTCATATAGCTGCTTCCAGAGGCCCCCGAGAAGACCCCCAGGAAGCCACCAAAGCCTCTTCAGACGTGGATCCACCACAGGACCTAGGGCCTCCAAGGACAGCAAACTGGTCACCCCCTAATTAAGCAAGTGCTCCACCAGAAGTAGCCCAGGGGGGTGCACAGCACGTTCCTGCCAAGTCATGTCCACAGCTCCCGGCTCTGCTCTTGTCACCCACAGCCCGGCCCACACCCCAGCAGGCAGCCCGGGGCCGGGGAGGCAACCAGCATCAGCACCATGACCTTGGCCGTGTTAACTCTGGCCCAGGTGGCACTGGCTGAAGACTCCCTATCAGGTGAATGCCTGAGTCATGTTTGTCTAGGTGATGTCAGTCCAGGATGGGTGCAGCGTGGGCTGGGGGACTGACACCAGTGCTTAACCCAGGGGTCTGGGTTCCACCTGGTCTTAGTTCAAATGAGTCGTGTGACCAGGCTACGACGCTGGGTCTAATCCTCAACTCTTCATTACAGGTTGCTTTCAAGTGGCTCTAAAGTCAATCACAGCACCCTAACCAGAATGGCTGTATCAAGCCCCTAGATGAGAAGCAGACTTGAACTTCATAATTCACACATTTATCAGCATGCCTACTTGGAGCTAAGGCCTGTCAAATGTTGGAATAGCCACAGAAAGTCCTTGAAACCTGACACTGAACTGCATGCCCAGGATCCCATCTGCTCCGGAGGCTGAGGTGGAATTTCAAGTTTGAGGCCAGCCTCAGCAATTCAGGGAGACCCTATCTCAAATTTTAAATAATAAATAAAAATAAAGAAATAGGAAGGGGTTGGGATGTAGCTCAGTGGTACAGTACCCCTGGGCTCAGTCCCCAGTACTGCAAAGGAATAAAAACAAAAGTCTTTGAGAAATAAGGCAACTCTTAACAACCCAGTTCACCAGGTCCTTGTAGGTATGCAGCCCCCAAATTAATCCCACGGCAGCTGGTTGGGCAGGAAAGCATTTGCCTTCCCACCTAGGTCCTAAAATCCGACTCAGTCTGGCTTGCCACTCAATTCTTACTGCCCAAAGCAGTGCCTCATACATACAGGCAAGATAAATATACAAGTCGCACAAACCTAATTTTATATTAAAACAAACATGGATGTTTTATGAAAATAAAAGGAAGTGCCCTTGGCCCCAGCATTCTAGAGTGTAAGTCAAATTTCACACACTATTTTGTTTTGTTTTTCTCCTGCAGCTTGAACTCAGGGGTGCTTTATCACCAAGTTACATCCCTAGCCCTTTTAATTTTTTATTCTGGGACAGGGTATTACTAAGTTGCTGAGGCTGGCCTTGAACATGCAAACCTTATGTCTCAGCCTCTAAGTCACTGGGATTGTAGATGAGCACCTCCGCCCAGGCTTTCTTGCATTTTAAATTTTTATTTACTTACTTATTTGTTTGACATCGGGATTGAACCCAGGGGTGCTTACCAACTGAGCCACATCCCTTGTTCTTTCTATTTTTTTGTTTTGAGACAGGGTCTTGCTAAGTTGTTGAGGCTGGCTTTGAACTTGTGATCCTCCCGCCACCATACCTGATATTTCACTTGCATTTTGAAGATGAAAACTGTAGGGCAAGTTTGCTCTCCCAGTGACTATCTATCTTTAGATCATGGTCACACTCTGGGGGAGCTAAGGGGGCCCTCTCCTCCCCCACCAGCTGCTAGATGCCCTCACTGCCCACCCCGCCCACAATATTGGAGATCCATCATGTACATCCCCAGCAGCAGTCCTGCCCTGACACCTTAGTTGAGTTGAGCAAGGCTGGATATCCAACAGGAACTTTTCCAGAGAAGTGAAAATAAAAGGAAGTGCCTTTGGCCCCAGGGTTCTAACTGCTGTGGGGGCTCTCTTCAGCCTGGGCAGACCAGCTGGGCGCAGAGGGGACTTTGTGAATGAGCTCTCTGAGAATGAGAGAGACTGCCCCTGCTCTTGTGGAGCAGAAATAAGCAGGTGAACAAAAGGGAGAGGTCTATGAAGGACGGAGGTGAGAGCCAAACAATGGGAAGTCTGGTCTCCCAGAAATCTCAGCAAGGAGCCTTGTGCTTCAGTGACAGGGGCTTGCCTAGCGTTCACGAGTTCCATCCCAGCACCAGAGAATTTTTTTTTCCCCTTCAGAAAGGCGATGTGGTGCTCTGGGCACATTTCCAAAAGGCAGAGCTCCTGCGCCCCTGGCTCCATTGCTTGGCCCCCTCCTCCCATCCTCACCGCCTACCCCCAAAACCCCAGAGAGCTCTACTAAACTCACCAAGATGCAGATGCACTGTATGCAGCCAAAGCATGCTCCGGAGAGAGCGGCAGGGAGAGATATCCCAAAGACACCCCCAGCCTCCCCCAGCACTTCCTCCTTCACCTGGAGGTTCGTCCCCTAAGGACAGCTTTAAAACACCAGAGACCCTCAGAATGGAAGGCTTCTGTCCATTTTACCTCTTTCTACAGAGACAAGGGAACAACCGAGAACCTGGAGCCCAGGCAAGAAAATGGCAAAGCGTAAAAGGGCTCAGTTATCAGCGCACACACATTCAGGCCTCACAGAACTCGGTCCATCTTGGACACTCAGACCTGTGTGCCCTTCCTGTCCCTGGTCTGGAGCGGAGACTGTTGCGCCATGAAGGCTGGCTCCATGTCTGGGCAGAGCTTGGCTTCCTGCCTGGATTCCAGCCGCACATCTGGCCCAGTGCCATGGGTAGTGTGCTGGAACCCTGCCTCCCAGGGTACCTGGCCTCTGCCCGCCGGAGATGGGCAGCCTTGATGGGTTCGCTTGCCTGCAGCCTCAGCCAGCCTTCCAGGAAGTCCAGTCTGGCCCTGAAGGACACTTCCAGCTGATTGGAAGGCAGTAAATCCAAATGGAGATGAAAGATGTACCCGGTGCTCACCAACGACCAAGCCCTCCCTAGCTCTTGTGGCAAAATTCACCAAATTGCCACGTGTTTCTGATGACTGATCTATGACTTACCTACACACACAAAGACGAGATGGTTAACAACAGAAAAATGCTTTGTCTCTGCAGTCACAGACACAAGGCAATTAGCGGGAGTCATCTTGCCTACACAGAGCTCTAGATAAACAAACAAGGTTGGGAAGCTCAGGCAGGCAAACATCTGGGGAAACAAATGATTTCATGTCTCAACATGTACTCCTAAAAATCCAAAGACACCCTCATGCCGAAGCAGAATTCATGAATTAAAAAAACACTTCTCCAAAGATCAGTGGTTTGTTTTGTTTTAAGTTCTAGAGATTGAAGGAACCCGGGGCCTTCCTGAAAATCATGGTCAGCTACAGCAGAACTACCAACGTTTCTGAAGTCAAGATGAACTCAGGTGTTTTCCACGGCCGTCTCACTGGCGCCCAGGTGAGCTGGATCAGGGCTGAAATGGACACCCTTTTCCTACCCCTGGGGACGGTTTGCTCTTTTCCTACCCTTAGCGAGAAGAAATTCAAGTCACTCTTTCTGCCGTCCTTGGCTATAAAACTTGGACTGTCAGCTGGACCAAAAGTGCCTGAGAAACCCTCAACTGGGTACTCCCCACGTCACGGTCCTTGTCCCTGGAGGCTGCTGACGGCACAGAGCCATTTTTCACAGAGAGCAAGTCAAGACGTCCATCCCTAGGGGAAATGGAGTACCCAGGGCGAAACCACTCTGGAACATTCCATGAGACCCCAAGTATAGGACCAAAGCAGCCAGCTCAGTTCTCTGTAACTCAGACCTTTCTTGCCAGCTTCTCAGCAGCCTTGGAGTGAGTCCAGGGCTTCTCAGGGTCATCATCATGACCTCAGCAAGACGGGAAAGGAGCTGGCCTGAGTCAGGAGGGCTGGCTGCCCGAGGGCCATGTGACCCTGGCAATTCCCAGCCTCTCTTCAGTCTTCCCACCTGTAAAGGCCTACCTCCCAGGGCTGCTTCAGTGGGAGCAGGCGGGGAGGTGAGAAGGCGTGGTAGACTGCAAGGAGCCTAGGAATGAAAGCCTCATGGGGATTTTCGTATGCCTGGCCCTCAGCATCCACAGGGATTGAATGTGCAGATTCAACCACCCGTGGATCAAAAATATTTGAAAACTAAATTGCATTTCTGTACTGACATACACATTCCTGTCATCATTCCCTGGACAATACAGTGATATTATTTACAATGTGTTATTCAGGAGACTGAGGAGGGAGGACCACAAGTTCAAGGCCAGCCTTAGCAAGTTAGTGAGACTCTTTCTTAAAATAAAACTTTAAAAAGGGCTGAGGATGCAGTTAGTGGTAGACCACCCCTGGATTCAATCCCCAGTACTGCAAAAATAAGTAAATAATAATATTTACATTGGATTAGGCATTATAAGTAATCTAGAGAAGATTTAAGTATCTGGCAGGCTATATGCAAACACTGCCATCTTTTTGCCAGGCATAGTGGTGCACACCTGTAATCCCAGTAGATTTGGGATGCTGAGGCAGGAGGATTGCAAGTTCCGGCCAGCCTGGGCAACTTAGTGAGACACTGTCTCAAAATAAAAATAAAAAAGAAAAGAAAAGAAAAAGAACTGGGGATTATAGCTCAGTGATAAAGTGCCCCTGGGTTCAATCCCCAGTACTACAAAAAACAAAAACAAAACACAAAGAACAACAACAAACACTGCCATTCTATATAAGGGACTTGAGCATTTGTGGGTTTTGGAATCCACAAGTTATCCTGGAATTAACCCCGTGGACATGGCAGGATGACTACAATGGGATTCAGAGTAGGCTGATGTCTCCTGAGCCTGCTCTGGGCGGACCCTGAGCGCACTGTGTGTATTAATTCCCCTGATCTGGGTTGGGGTGTAGCTAAGTGGCAGAGTTTCGCACATGCAAGGCCCTGGGTTCAAGTTCCTGCACCACACACACACACAAAATTCCCTTAATCTGACAACATTCCTATGAAATGAGCCTAATCTTCACTCCATTGTGTAGATAAGGCAAATGGACCTAGAGAACTTACTGAGCCCAAGGCACCAACTGGAAAGTTGGAAAACCAGGAGGGTGAGCCTGGGGCACAGACCCACTAGAGTTCACCAAAGCCATGTCTCTTTCCTGGGCACACAGCTAAGCCACATTTCCCCACCCTGTGGCATCGAGACAGTTTTCCTCAGTGGAACATACACTGAAGCATGTGTACCCCCGCGAGGTACAGCAGTTCAGAGGACAGGGGGGATTTCCCCAGGCCCTCTCTTCCACTGAAGAGACCTTGGAGCGCACACGTAGGAGATGGCAGTGCCACAGATACTCAGGAAGCAGTCTCAAGTCCTCAGTGACATAACAAAGCAGGGGACCCTACCAGCCCTCACCATGTCCAACCTGAATAAGAAATTAACTATTGTAGTTCTGGGGCTGTAGCTCAGTGGAAAATGCTTGCCTAGCTTTCATGAGGTCCTGGGTTTTATCCACAACCCTGCAACAGGAGAAGGGGAAGGAGGAGGAGGAGGAGTTAATTTTTGTTGGGTTAGAAGCTCTCATTACTTACCCTGAATAATAGGTTTTTGAGCAGTCTCCAAAAGTCTTTTTTTTTTTTTTTTTTTTTTTGGTACCAGGGGCACAGAACCACTGAGCCACATCCCCAGCCCTTTAATTTTTTTTTTTTTTTTTTTAACAGTCTTGCCAAGTTACTTAGGGCCTCACTAAATTGCTGAGGCTGGTCTGGAATTTGTGATCCTCCTGCCTCAACCTCTGGAATCACTGGAATAACAGTGATTATAACACCATGCTCCACAAGAGTCCTTCTTAACAGTAACTATCGAAGCCTTTCTTGACTAGCCATAGGAAAGAAATAGGTACTACCATCTAGAATGGCTTAACAGTATAAAGTTAGTACTAAACAGGAAGTGTCAGGCAGCTAGATAGTATTCCATTTCAAAATGATGAAAATATTTGTTTGCCGTATAAAAACCCATGTGAATACTACCTCAAATTATACCTTGGACCTAACACAAGGATGTTTTTAAATGACATATGAAAGATCATTAGCTATTGCGCTTACCTTCAAAGAAGTTTACTTTGATTACTAACCTGTATGCCTCATAATCACACATGGCTTGTAGCAAAGTTCTTTTATCTACCAGTAACCAAGATGGTACCTGTCCCATGATAACTTTTCAGTTAGCATTTGTTGAGGAAACAACTGGCCTTTGCCTGCATTTCTTTTGCCCACCACCCTATTGAGATATATATGGCCAGGAATGTCCTGAGTTTTTCATCTGGGGTCTCCAAAGTCTGAAGCAGCACTCTTCTGTCCCACAGTGCTATGGTCTGAATTGTGAGTCCTCTCAAATCCAAATGGCCCAGTACTTCAGAATGTGGTTGTATGTGGAGACAGGGCCTTTCAAGAGGGATTAAGTTAAAATGAGATCACCCAATACGAAGAGGAGATCTGGACTCATGGTGAGACAGCAGGACTACACAATCGCCAAGGAAAGACCATGTGGAGGTACAAGGAGCAGGCGCCATCTAGGAGCCAAGGAGAGAGGCCTTGGGAGAGACCGACCCTGCCAGCCCCATGACCTGAGTTCCGGTCCCCAGAACTGCGAGAAAGTGTGTTTCTGGGGTGAGAGCCTGTGGTCTGCGCCACCTTGTCATGGCAGCCCCAGGTGAACACAGCCAGACCCTTGCACCTGGCTCTCTTGCCAGGCCTGCTGTGCCCTATGCGCTCTTCAGTGGCAAGCTGTGCACACAGCATTTCCCAGAGAAGCTCCTTCTCAGAGTCCTGAACACGGTGTCCCCGAGCTGCTGTGCACATGTATGGAAGGGCACCCACCTAATCCTGAGAGACCTGGATCCACAGTTCCCTTTGCCTCCAAATAGCTCCTTGGACTAGAATGTGCCCCTGAGCTTCTGAGCCTCGGTGGTGTGATTTACAAAGATAAATTTAAGATGGTGAGATATAAAAATGCTTACCACAGTTGCTTTTGCTCCCCATGGAGACATGCCTCACCCCACAAAAGTGAGTTACGCTTCTTCATTCCCTGGGCAGCATCTTTCATTCCTGTGGTTTCGACGGGAATAGGTTTGAAAAGTCTGATCCCAGTGTTGGAGTTGCTCACATTTCCACCCAGATGAAGCATCGGGCTCTGTTGGGCATTTGGGGTCTCTAAGTTTCTCTGTCACTCTACTGGAACCAACTGTCTAAAAGGGCTGGGAATGTAGCTCAGGGCTTGCCTATCATATATGAGACCTGGGTTCTTTGGGGCCCATATAGGCTGTGGGAACTGTTTTTCTACAGTGACGAATGTGGTAATGTAGTTAGTTTAGGTTTCTACTTAGAGAGGAGCCCACCCAGGGCCCCTGGATGGGAATGCTTGTCATGTTCTGTCCCAAATGCATACACCTGAATCCTGAATAGCCCAAACCCTTGTCAAGATGTAAAGATCACTCCAGAAAGTTCCTTGGCCCTTCCTGGTCAACTCCCACCTTCACCATACCCAGGGGTAAGCGGTGTTATGATACTTACTCCACCAAAGATGAGTTTTTGCTGTTCCAGGAAGGAATCATGTGGGGGCTGGGGATGTGGCTTGGTGATAGAGTGCTGGCCTGGCAAGCTGGAGGCCCTGGGTTCAATCACCAGCACAGAAAGGAAGGAAGGAAGGAAGGTGGGAAGAAAGGAAGGAAGAAAATTTGAAGAACAGAGGGGTTATGTTGCACAGTTCTATGTGGTGGATTCCAAGCTTCATCCTCCTTATGGGAAAGACTGACATGGGCTGAAGGATCGGACTTGGAGCTGAGGTATTCAGAGACCACTCCACCTAACCCACACCAGACGTGAGAATCCAGGTCAAGGCTGCATTTCAGTCTGGCAACCGTGGTAGACTGTGCCTGCCCTGCGTCAAGATCACATCTCAGACGGTGCCAAATCATATGGATCTGGAGGGCACAGGAGAGCCTTCCAAGCAGTCCTAGGACTGAGCCTGAAACAGGCAGGAAAAGATACTCCCCACCAGAGGACTCCTGGCTAACGCAGAGTCCCAGGAGAAGGGACAGAGGAATTCCTAGATGTGACAGTGGGACTCTGGCTCTTCTGAGCTATGTATTTGCATTTTAACAGTTGTTTCCTGAGGGCAAAATATTTTGGACAGAAAAAAATGACTGTCCTTTCCTAAAATCCCATGATACCAAGTCCCAAAGGCTTGTGCATGGTGGCTACCTCTCCTATTACCTGAAGAGCAGGACAGCTGCAGGGGCTCCAGTGGCACATACCTGTAATCCCAGGACTTGAGCGGCTGAGGCAGGAGAGGAGAAAGTTCCAGGCCATCCTGGGCAAGGTAGGAGATCCTGTCTCTAAGCAAATGATAAAAAGGGCTGTGGAGGTAGCTAAGTGGTGGAGCAGCCCAGGGTTTAATCCCTAGTACCATTAACAAACAAAACAACAATGCGCGTCAAGAGACCCTCCATAGAAACCATCCCCAGAGACCAACTCTCTGGGATACAGAAACCGGGCAGAAAAGGCCAGGACACCAGATTTACAAAAGTTTGTGAAACAGAGGAGAACAAATCAGGCATTTCTTTTTTCTTTTTCTTTTTCTTTTCTTTTTTTCAGAAAAGGCACCCCTTAAGTGATGGAGTGGGGGTATTTCTATCTCTATCCTTTCCCAAGACTTCCTTATTCAACTTTTTTTTTTTTTTGGAACAGCTTCACTGAGATATAACTGACATAACCACAACCTCCGCCATTTAACATGTACCATTCAGTGATTTTCTGTAGTCACAGGGCTGTGCAACCGTCAGCACAATCAATTTCACAGCTTTCTGATTACTTCATAACCCTTACTGTCGGTTCCCAAATCCCCCACCTCCTCTTCCCCCAGAACGCGGCAAATACTCATCTACTTTCTATCTACAGAAGCTTTGTCTAGACACTTCCCTATAATAGAATCACATGATATGTGGTCCTTTTTCTTTCACTTAACATAGTATTTTCAAGGTTTATCCATGTGGTGGCATAGAGCAGTACTGCATTCCTTTCCGAGGCTACTATTCCATTTTGTGATTACATGACATTTTGTTTATCCACGCGCCAGCTGATGAGCATGGGTTGCTTCCACCTTTAGGCCATGGTGAATAATGCTGCTTTGAACATTTGGTACAAGTTTATGTGAGGACATCTGTTTTCATTTCTTTAGGGCATATACCCAGGCCTGTTCCATGAGTTCAGCAGGCAAACAGCTTTTACATGTCCAGGTCAAGGCCCCTCTGTAAATTGTGAGAGCTGTCCCCTGAGTCCCTGAGCCCCAAATCTGGCAGGTAAAGTCAAGTTGTACTCCACTTCAAGGCCCACTTTATTCATGTGTGAACCCACTCTGCATACTTATTCATTCAGTAAAATACAGATATTACCTTCTCCCTAAAGCTTGCTAGGATACTCTGTCCCTCTACTCTGGTAACAGTTATTTGGTTTTCTTTCTTTCTTTCTTTTTTTATTTTGTTTTCTTTTATCTCAAAAGTGATTTCCACCTCTATAGTGGATGCATTGAGACAATGAAGATAAAACACATCTCCTAAGGAACTATAAAAATAAGGGTAGGGAGAGGGATTGATTTACCAGTTATATGTGTCCTCCCCCTTTGCACCATCTTTTGAGCTCCCTGCAGAGGTCTAAAATGATCTGACACAGGGAAGGTGATCAGAGCATTGATTTTGCAGCCTGGAGTTGAGACCGTCTGGACACGACCCTGCAGGCAGGCAGCTGGACCACCTTGGCTTGGAGCTGCCTTCTCCACTGCTGTCTAAGTTCCTTGGCATTGCATTCAACTGCTGTTCAGCAGCCGTGCCTAGACTCTAGAGATTCTTTTTTTTTCTTTCCCCTCTTGCCTTAATTTGGTACCAACAAGGTGGTACTACCTGTGTCTAATACAGCTCTCTGTGGTCCCTGGCAGGCTCAGGGACCATGGGACAGCTGATAGCCAGCCATCTGCAGGCTTCAGTGGAGAGCCTGAGGGTCAGGACCCATGGAATTGGACAGACCCACACCTTTCTTTTTTTTTTCCTCCCCCTTCTCCTCTCTGTTTTTAAGAAGTGAGGTTTCACTGTGCTGCCCAGGATGGCCCCAGAACACCTGCCCAGTCTACACCTTTCCTATTGTCTTTACAACCTGGATAGACTACAGACTTTCCTGAGCCTCCTGAATAAAACTGAGGTTATACCTACCTTGAAAGATTAGCCTAAGAAGGAGGTAAGTTCTGAGTCCCCTCACCATCCCCCATCAACCTCTCTGGGCACTCCCCCAAATGAATTGTGCTCGCTGGCTGTGTGCCTCCCTGGCCTTTCGGGGTGGGAGGCATTCCTTCTTGCCCTGAATGGGACAAGACCCCCGTGGAAGGAGAGTCGTATTTGGTAGGTCGGGGATTCTTTTCCCCCAGCTCCTACACAGGAGGGGAGATTAGAGCATTATTTCTAGGTATGAGGGACGCTTTGCAGGAGGCGAGTTCCAGTTTCTACCACCGCTTTGCGGAACAATCTAATTTCTATGTCTGCCTTGCGGGAAGAGGATCAGGAGAAAGGTCAGAAGGATTCTGCTTCTAAGCCGGATTCCTTCAGTTCAGAGTATCCGGCGCGTTCTGAGCCCCAACCCTATCTTCTCAGAATTTTCGGCTACAAGATGCTAAGGGTGCTCTGGGAAGCCGGCGTCTCCATCCCCAACCCCAGCAAGGAAGTAAGCACAGCCGCCGCGCCCCACCCAGCGCTCCGGCGGCTATGAAAGCGCAGTGTGGGGAGCAGGGTCCCTGAGAATTTCTCCAGGTGGGTGGAGACCCTGGAGACCACCTTCAGCCACTCAGCCGCAGACGGCTCCCGTCCGCAGGGCTTGGCATCCCCGGGGGACCGCCAGGCGCAAAGTCCCGGTGGCCCGCAGGGTCTTAGGGAGCAGCGAACAGAGGGCGGCGCAGGCCAGGGCGCCGGGGCGGGGCGCGCCGGGGCGTCACGTGGCGAGCCAGCCGGGCGGGCGGGGCCGCGCAGGCTAAATAGGGGCGAGCGGCCGGGGCGGCCACCGCGGCTCGGGCTCCGGCTCCGCCTTCGCCTTCGTCTCCGCGAGCTCGCTGCACCCCTACGGCAGGCCCCGGCTCTTGGCGTTGCGCTCGGTGAGTGCCCGGGCGTGGGGCGCCACAGACGTGACCTTGGCGGAGGATGGGGAGCCAGCTGCGCGCGGGCGCGCTCCCGGGCGCCGGGGCTGGGCCTCTCTGCCGCCCCAGCCGGGCCCAGGCGCCTTCCCGCGGGGTCCTGGGAGGCAGGCGGGAAGCGGTGCTGGGCCGCCTGCGAGCCGGAGGCGCCGTGCACCCGGGCCGTGCTCCCCAGGGCTGGACGGGCGGCCCTGGCCGCGGCGGTCTCCCTGGGCGGGCCGGAGGCGGCCCCGGGGCGCTGGGGAGTTTGCGGGGAGCCCCGGGGGAGGAGCCTGCGGGGAAGCTGGGCCTGGATCCCGGCGACGGTGGCCGGCCTCTCTCTCCTTCGACCTCAGCCCTGGCCTCGGGTCCTCGGCACAGATTGCTGAGATAATGGTATCGACCTGCATCTCTTTTCCTTTAGTTTCTTGATTTGTTTTCTTTCTAAAGAGTTTGCCCGGCGACTTTCAGCACGTAACCCCATACAATCCATGGGATCCCAGAAGACATAACCTGGGATCCCATGATCCCAGGGGCTGGGGCGAGCCGGGCCAGAAGAGTTAGCCGACAAACAGGAGTGGAGGTCGGGCTTGCTCTCGGGATATGGGGAAGAGGACGTGGTCAGTGCTACACTTGGACTCCTGGAAGGGGGAGAGCCTCAGGCCAGGAGGGTTGGGGGCCGGGAGTACTTCTCGGCCTGGGGCACAGCCCCTCCTTCAGTCAGTGGCCTGGAGGGCGGGCGGGGGTGGGGGGTAGTACCGGTGCAGCCCTGTGGGGTGGCCTCGGCAGGCCAGGCTAGCGGGGCAGGCCAGGATGAGGTGAATTAGACCTGGCTCTTAGGCGCCTGTATCAGTCCCCTGCCAGGCACTGGGGAAGCCCCAGCCCCACGACGCCCACACCAGTGAGTGGGCCAGGGAGATAGGGGTCATTCCCTCTGCGAGAGAACAGCTGAAGTACAGTCATCTTGGTGGATCTTCAGGAAGGTGAAGAGGCCTGGGAGGTTGTTCTGCTCTTTTCTTCCCCATCAGCCTTTTCTCAGTGGAGACTTGCTTCCCATTGGCCCTAGTGATGGTGACCTACGACCTTGAACTTCCTAGAGAAGAACTTCCCAAAGAGTGTTGAAGGCACCCTGGAGAAGAGCGGCTTCTGCCCCTTTCAGGGTACTGCCTGGTGCAAAAGTGCAGGTCCCTCATCTGCCTGCCTTGAAGCCCAGGCGGAATACCCCACAGACCGGGCTCAAATGGACTTTCCTTGATGTTGACTCTGGACAACCCTGTTTCAAACTGGGCAGGCAGTGGGGCCGGAAGCCCTTTGGCCCCAGGTTGAAAGCCCCGTGGTGCTGATTCAGCAGTTTGGGTTGAGGCCCTTCTGTAGTACGGTGGAAATACTTGGGAGGAGTCACAGGTCTGTCTACTTTTCATGATCTGGTGTGAGGAAATTGTTAGACTTGCGAGGCTGAACTATATGAAATGGAATATTTGAAGGTCAAGGGGGTAGAAACCAAACACTTGCATGATTCACGTGAAGGGCAGTGGTGGGGCTGATGTGCTGTGCTTGCTGCAGTTGGTAGTCCCTACACCTGCTCCCTTGAGGGCTTTTTGGTGGTGTTGTTGTTTTGTTTGTTTGTTTGGGTACTGGGGATTAAATCCCAGGCGCTCAACCACGGAGCCCCTTCTCATCCATTTTTTATTTTTTTATTTTGAGATGGAGTCTCACTAAGTTGCTGAGGATGACTTTGGACTTTGAATCCTCCTTCCTCAACCTCCAGAGTTGCTTGGACTGCTGGTGTGCACTGCTGCTCCCAGCCCAGTTCTCTGCTTTTTAACTTAAAGCCTTAACTCCTCCTTCTGCAGACTTGAGGCCTTCCAGGGTAAACCTCTGAGCAGCTGTTTCTGGGGGTCAGTTATTCTCCTGCACCTGCTTTCCTTCAGAGGAACATTGTATCTGCTTCTGCAGGCCTCTTCTTACACTTCTCCTGGGCTTCCTTGGAATTTCTTCTACTCTGTACCAATCCATAAGCAATGTTGTTATAAAGTGTGTGTTGTTACAGATCTAATGTAGTTCATTCATCTTTTTTTTTTCTTTTTGTGGTGCTAGGCAAGTGCTCTACCACTGAGCCACATCCTCAGCCTCTAGTTCATTCACATTAAATACACATGGTATGTTACCCTATATGAGGAACGGTTAGATTCTTTTTTTTTTTTTTTTTCTGTACCAGGGAAGATGATGATGATGATGATGATTTTTTTGTACCAGGGATTGAACCCAGGGGCGCTTAATCCTGAGTCACATCCCCAGCCCTTTTTTATATTTTACTTTGAGATAGGATCTTTGCTGAGTTGCTTAGGGCCTCCCTAAATTGCTAAGGCTGGCTTTGAACCTGCTGTCCTCCCAATCCACTGGGATAACAGGTGTATGCCACCACACCGGGCCCTTTTTATTTTTATTTAGAGATAGGGTCTTACTAAGTTGCCTAGGCTGGCCTCAAACTTGTAGTCCTGCCTCACCTCCGAAATCGCTAGGATTATAGGCCTGCCTGAGCCTGATTTTCCTACTTTTTCACTATTGCTCAAGTGCTACAGTAAATATCTTTTTGAATCTCCCAGTTACTTTCAAGAGTTTCTCTTGTGTAGAAGCAAAAGTGAAGCAGAATTAAAGGCTGGGTCACAAGGCATGTGACTCATCACATATTCTATTGTGCTGGATATTGACATAGTGCCCTCCTGGGTGACTGGCTCAGTTTGGTGTTTGTTGTTGTTCTTGTTTTGTGGGTTTTTTTGTTTGTTTGTTTGTTTGTTTGTTTTTGGTACTGGTTGAACTCAGGGGCACTCAACCACAGAGCCCCATCCCCAGCCCTTTTTTGTATTTTATTTAGAGACAGGGTCTCACTGAGTTGCTCAGTGTCTTGTGGTTGCTGAGGCTGGCTTTGAACTCCTGATTCTTGTGCCTCCGCCTCCCGGGCTGCTGGGATTACAGGCGTGCACCTGCACCTGGCCTGTCTCAGTTTCACTCCCAGCAGTGTGGAGGTTCCTGTTCCTCCTATTCACCAATACTAGCTCTTACCAGATTTCAATTTTTACCAATCTAGTAGGTTTGAAATGGTACCTGTTTTAATTTTCCTGACTAGAAATTCAAGTTTTATTTTTTGCCCTAGAAAAGCATCAATAATAGTGAGAATTTTCCTGTTTTGTTGTTGATCATTGGTAGCATTTGTGCATTTTTGTTTCCAAGACAGATTCTCACTAAGTTGCCTAGGCTGTCCTCAAACTCAAGCCCCTGCAGCCTTAGCCTCCTGGGTAGCTGGGATTACAGGTGTGTGCCACTGTGCCTGGCTCCCTTTGTGTATTTATTTACTTGTTGTTTGGGGATTAAACCCAGGGATGCTTTACTGCTGAGCCACATCCTCAGTCCTTATTTATTTATTTATTTATTTTACGTCAGAATCTTGCCTGAGTTGCTAGGGCATTACTAAGTTGCTGAGGCTGGCCTCAAATTTGTAATCCTCCTACCTCAGTCTCCCGAGTTTCTGGGATTACAGCCACCATGCCTGGCTCCTTTGTGTGTTTTGATGTGTTTGTGAACAGCTAACCCTCACAGAGTTCTTTAGGTCCTGATCTAGGTGTCTGAACTGTGTAGTTAGGTCACGTTTTCTCATTTGTGTGTGAGGTTTAGGGTTGCAGACTTACTCTTTACAGACAGGAAAGCTGGGCCACCCGCAGTCTGCAGCATGAGTTGCATCACTTAGAAGACTGTGGTAGAATTTCATCCCTGGCAGTTAATCCGCCCTGCTCAGGTCGGTGCGCTCCTTCACAGATTGCTCATGGTCTTCTCAAGCCTTAGTTTTTCCCACCTGCAAAGTAGAAGCCTTGTACAAGACTGGGGTCCTTTTCTAGCACTGATGTTTTTATGAATGCTGGTGCTGAGAAGGACACGTGGATTTCAATTCTAACCCTTATCTCTCTTTACCAGGCCAGTAACTTCTTTGGTCTGGTTGAGATAATCTAATGTTATCAGTAAGCAGGGCTGGCTGAGCATTGGACTGGTGCCACCTAGGTGGTAGAGCCCTAGAGAAGAGGCAGATATTCTGCCTCCCAGCCTGGGTGGGGTCAGGCTGCTCCATGACCCTCTGACCTGCTGACCTGAACTTGGGCGGGGCATGTCACAGAGGAGTCACATGGCTTCCTGCTTACACAAGTCCTGGGGTGGGGGTAGAGGCTGCCAGCCAAGGCCTCCTTCAGTCAAGTATGTCAGACCAAGTCAGAGTTCCAGAGCCCTCTGCCCCTCATTCTTGGTTTACTTGACTCCACTGGGGTTTTGGCAGTAAGATGGTCAAGTACGTCAACATGTAGGGCCTCGTCACCAATAGTGTAATAGTCATAATTTTTCACTCAAACTGGGATACTTTTGAAAATAATTATTCCGGGGCAGCAGGTGTTCACTGCCCTGCAAGCAGGAGATGCATATTCAGCTACCAGTGGAGAGGGGGTTGAGGATTCCTGGTGCAGGGAGGCCCCTCCTTCCCTCTCAGGTCTGCCTTGCAAGAACCATCTGTTCCTACCCCCTGTACTAGTCCCCGCCCCCCGCCAGGGGACAGCAGGACCCAGCTGCAGGGCACACCTTTCTTTTGCTGGCTTTCATGTCCAGCAGTCCCAGCCCCCAGCCAGCCAGGAAGCTCAGTGTCGCCTGCCCCATCCTCAGGGAGCTGCCCTGTCCGGCCAGCTGAGAGGCATAGACACTAATCTCATTTAGATCTCAGAGGCTCTCTAAAAGCTCTGCAATATGCCCACTTTAGAAACAGGCCTGGGTAATGTATCGCCCCTGTCGGCATCTCAGAGCTGGGAGCAGAATCTCCCAGAACTTAACCAGAACATTGTTCAGTAAGATTGTCTGGTTTCCCACCAACAATAAACATTTCTTTCAACTGCTGAGGGCCTTTGTGGTGTCCACTGTTCTGGTCCCAGGGTTGTGATTTTCTTCCTTGTGCAGGGTGTGGGTTTGCTGTGGCTGATCTTCAGTGTCCCACTTGTGGGCATTGTAGCCAGAAGTTTCCAGGCGTGTGGGAGAGTGGCTTGAGCAGGCTGGCCCTGCTGCACCTGGTGTGAATGATTGACTTATTTTGGAAATTGACTGGCAAGGGGGTGGCCTATGAAGTGTCTTAATGGCCTGAAGGGTTCAGGTGACATATGGAACCTTCTTCCTGGTTCCCATGGAGTCTCCAGGACTAGATAGTGGTGCTGCTGGTTCCTGGCTTGGATGCCTTTTCTGGGCCAGGCAGAAGTTAGCCACATCAAGCCTGGCTCCAAGGGACTGATAGGCCACTGCCTGCTCATAGGGAGAGAGATGAGGCCAAGGGCTGGGATCCCTGTGTGCGCACGGGCGCGGCAAGGGCTGTACCACTGAGCTGCACCCCCAACCTGTTTTTATCTGAATTTAAACGTGATCAACCAAGAATTCCTTTAGGAGCAAAGACATAAAACACCAAAGACCACATCAAGGCTGTGATTCAGAGCAAAGAAGGAAGGCTCCTGGGCCTCCAGTGCGTCCTTGAGATCACCCTCTCCCCTGCCCCAGGCTGCTCCAGCTTTGAGGTATAAATAACTGGGTGAGTGAAGTGGAGGGGCAGTGAGGATCCGCGTGGTCTTGTTTTGTGGGTGTACTGAAGAGGTTGGAACTTGAACAGCTGCCTTTAATGATGGTGAGAACCAAGCCAAGTTTTTATGGAAGAGAAAGAAACGCATAATATTCTTTGTCCCGGTCCCATCAAGTCTTCACCCTCCTCCTCATTTCCCACCTTACCCTGATGCAGTCGCTCTGCCTGCCATCTCCAGGCACAAGTCCTGGTTTGTGGTGACTTCAGAATGTAGGCACTGATGGTGCATCTGTGTTTTCCCACGGTCCTGGGGAGCGAACCCAGGGCCCTCTACCACTGAGCTACATCCCAGCCCCTTTATTTTGAGACAGGGTCTTGCTAGGTTTCTGAGGCTGTCCTTGAACTTGTGATTGTCCTGCCTCAGCCTCTTGAGTTGCTGGAATGTAGACCTGAGCCACCACCACTCCTGGCTGAAGCCTCCGGACTCTTTAGAGACCCCTGGAAGAGGTCTACGGGATTCACAGCACCGCAGGGCAGAAGAGCAAGATATTAGGGAAAATCTGCTCTGGGTGTCACTTTTTCTGATCTGGAAATTTCAGGGGCCTATGGCCTGTCCCCCTGCGTCCTCCAACAGTGGGCTCCATAACAGTGGAGGGGAGCTTTCTTCCTCAAGCTCTTTGGCAGCCCAACTCCACTCTTTTAGGATGGCAGGACATACATAAGGCTCCCTACGACTTGGCGTTAGCTCCTCTCCTGACGTCCGTTCTGTCTCCTTCCAGAGTCCCAAAATTCACATTTGTCCTGGGAAGTCATTAGGGTATCTGGGGAACAGTTTTGCTGTGGGAGTGGATCACTTGACCACAAACCCTTTCTTTACACATGACAGCATTCTTCAGGACACCAGGAGGATGTATGAACCATTGAGTGCTACACGGGCTTGGCCAGGGGAGGAAGGAGGGCCTGATCTTGTCACCAGAGACTGACTTGGAAAGGGTGGGGAGTGCAGTGGATTCCAGATCTTGCTGGGAAGCCCATTGACCGGGACTAGAAATAACAGTAGCCCACAGCTTGCAAGTGTGTACCTCCTGTTTGGGCCCCCTCCCCTCCTGAAATAAGGACTTTCTATTCATCTTGTGTAATTTTTAAAAATCACTGAATTGAGAAATAAGAGGAAAGCATTTGCCTGAACTAGGGGAAGTGAAAGTGGATTGCTGTTTTGGCAAAGACCTTGGAACCCATGACAGGGTATTAGCAGCTGAGCTTGTCTTTCGCACCCTTGCGCATTCCCAGAGGGATTGCCATTTGAGCAGCGTTGGGATAATGGAAGTTGGCTACTCACTAGAGTGAAACAGCCCTTGCTCTCAGGGTATCTGTCTCTTCCTCTAGGAGGGGACATTTGGCTTCAGAGATGGGCTCTCAGCAGTCTCAGAACCCTTAAAATGGAAGCCTCTTTGGACATGAAATGTGGAGATCACTGAGGTTGGAACCGAGGGGCTTTTGTTTGTGTGTGATGGTTTTGGTGGGTTTTGTTGTTGTTGAGGTGTTTTTTTTTTTTTTTTTTTTTTGGTAGCACCAAGGATTGAACCCAGAGATGCTCTGCCAATAAGCTACAGCCTCAGTGCTTTTAAAATTTTGAGACAGGGACTTGCTAATTGTGATCCTCCTTACACGGCCTACCAAGCAGCTGGGATCACAGTGTGCGCCACTGTGCCCAGTTTAGAAGCTTGTTTTAATGCAGATTCTTCTGGCAATGTGGAGGTATTTGGGGTAGGTTTGCTGTAAACTGGAGTCACCTGGTCCATGCTAGAGGTGGGGGAAAGGGGAGGAGAGAAGGGGAAATGAAGCCAGTTGGAGTGAGCAGCACCGCACTCCTTTGTGTGTACACCCGGTACCACACAGGGACTTGTGCCCTGCCTTGGTTCACATACAGCTGCCACCAGAGACATGGTACCTACTAATCCACTTCATAGGTGGTGAAACTGCAGCTCCGTAGAGATTGGCACCCCCAGTGCCAGTTAGTGGTGGAGCTGAGGAACAAATGCAGGTCTCCTGCCTCCACACCAGGGCTTGTCCTCACCACCAGGTGACAGCAGCTGGTAGCCCCGCAAAGTCTGTGCCACAGGTACAGGGCTGAAAGGAGTCTTCTTCCAAGTGCTTATCCTGCTGAGAGTGGGCAGGGCGCTGGGTGGTCCCTGCTGATCTGTGGCTCCAGCTCACAGGAGCATGGGGAGGAGCAGCGGGACCACAGGAAGAGGAGTGAGCACATGGGTCTCCCTGTTGGCGGAGTGCCAGGGGGCTGCAGGAACTGGGGGCCACCTGGGAGATGGGAGTGCCTGTGTTTTCTGCCATCACGGAAACCAAAGAAATCCCATTTTAAAATTTAGGTTGCCATGGAAATGCTCCTATCCTTCTCTTGGCTTATGGTTTCCCATCTCAGCAGATGCCGAGCCTCCCGGGGGCACCTGGGGACACTCATTCTCCATATACAAGAGATGAGAGAACAAGCCTGGCGACCTGTCATCTGTTCATCCAGACTCCCACTTTCAAGGAGTGGACATTCTGGTGTTTCTGCACCAGTGCCCACTGTCTTGAGAAAAGATTAAAATGCCAGTGTAAGTCAGAGGGGCCCGACTTTTGCTGGACACATTTACCTCAATTTGCAGGCCATGTGGCCGGCTGGCACATGATCACATGAGAAGGGAGCCTCCCCATGAGTCACTGGACATGGGGACATTAAGGGCATTGAGCAGGCAGTCTTTAGGGAGGAAGCCTCATTGGTGGCAGAGGATGATTGAGAATGCATTTGGAGATCATTACAGAATTGATCGTTTACCAATTTGGTGTCTCAGGGTCTTTGGCAGCATTACTACGATTCTTCCTAAAAGAAACAGAGTTTGAAATACAAGAACATGTTCATTAAAAAAAAAAAAAAGAGGTTTTATTTAGCTCACAGTTTTGGAGGCTGAAAGTTCAAGACCAGGCAGCCCCATGGAGTTGGCCTCTGGCGAGGACCCTGTTGGCCTGGGCTACCCCAGAGCAGATGGCATCATGGTGTATGATAGGGAGAGATCACATGGCTAGAGGAGAAACCAGAGACTGGAGCGGAGCCCACTGCGGCCTCCCACCTGCCCCACCCCCTGTGTGTCAACACTACCTCCCCACATGGCCACACTGCAACATGGCCCTTTGGAGGACACACTCCGACCATAGCAGTATGGTCTCCTGGCGCAGTTACTGCTTTTGTATATTTTCTTTGACTTTTTGCCCCCATACTGGGGCTTGAACCCAGGGTTTCGAGCACCCACCACTGGGCTGCACCCCAGCCGCCGCTGCCATCAGCATCATCTTCATCATCGCTGTTTTATTTGAAACAGGATGGTGCTCATTGCCAGGCTGGCAGCTTTTGTGCTGCTCCTGCCTGGGCTTCCTGAGTAGCTGAGAGGGAGCTGGCATTGTATGCTGTGCCACCAGGCCTGACTGCGACTCTCACATCTTGCCCGAAGCTGCAGGACGGCACCTACCCATGCTCCCTGCTTAACAGGCTCACCTTACTAATGGTCTGCAACTCACTTTTCCACATAACAGTAGGACCTGGGCGCTTATGCTGTATCAGTGCGATATGATTCAGCTAGTTCACTTTTCAGCGACTGCTTTGTAATCTACCTGGCCGTTCACCATGATTTAATAATTACCTGTTATTAGACATTGACTCTGTTTCTGGTGTTACCGAGAGAGTTATTTAGTGAGCAGCTGTGTGTGTGCCTGTGTCTTTTCACTTGGATGCTAGCGTATCTGTATAGTAACTTTCTAAATGTCAACCTGCCCGCCCACGCTCCCCACCCTGGCCCTCACCAGGCCGCAGGTGTTGGCCCAGGAAACGCTTGCTTTTGTTAAACAGCACACAGGTTTAAAAGTTGGCAGGCTGGGCTGGGGATGTGGCTCAAGCGGTAACACGCTCGCCTGGCATGCGTGCGGCCCGGGTTCGATCCTCAGCACCACATACAAACAAAGATGTTGTGTCTGCCAAAAACTAAAAAAAAAAAATCAATAAATATAAAAATGCAAAAAAAAAAAAAAAAAAAAAAAAAGGTTGGCAGGCAGCCATCGTAGTGGCACATGCCTGTGATCCCAGCTACTTGAGAGGCTGAGCAGGAGGCTTACGAGTTCCAGGCCAGTCGGGGCAACTTAGCAAGACCCTGTCTCAAAATAAAAGATAAAAGGTCTAGGGTGTGCTCAGTGGAAGAGCACTCCTGGATTCAGTGCTCAGTGCCACACACACGTGCACACACACACACACACACACCAGAAAGTAACGATAGAGATCCTGCGCCATCCTGGAGGGCCTCCACAGAGCTCTTTCCAGAACATCTCTCTCTCCTCACACGTGTATTCTTTCAGAAGAATCATTCTTGAGCTTGTTGGACTGTTAGCTATTCACATGTTCACCGTCAGAACCCTGAGCGTGGCCTGCCCTCTCTGCCAGCTGACACAGTGGGCTTGAGTTAAGCCATGGTGAAGTTTGACTCTTCCTTCCTACGGCTCTCCTCGTGAGGCGGTGTTGCACTGACACTAAGTCACAGGCCCTTCGGGGCCTTTGCCACAGGCTGACCTTGAGGAGGTAGAGCCTGCTCTCAGGAGCCGGGGGGACCAGCCGCCCTCGCCAGGCCGCAGGTGTCGGCCAGGAAACACTTGCTTCTGTTAGCTCCTTGCCTGAGAGGGTGATTCATGTTGAGCTGGAAGTCGCCGGCCTCCTGACTCATGCTGGCGTCCTCAGATGAAGGGCTGAGGTGGGAGGTGTGGTTTCTCAGAAGGCCCATCTCCGAGGCTGGAAGCAGAGCCCTTGGCTGACTGGGAAAACCAGCTGGGCTCGCAGGAGCCAGGTGACTGGAGGAAGCTGCTTTTCTGTCATCTCCATTGTGACTGGCAAGGGCCAAGCTTGCGTTTGCCTGCCCCTTTGCCTTCCCTCAGGACATGGTCACACATGCATCTTTCAGATCACTCACTTTGGGAAGGCCTCTCCAACTCTCTTGAACAAATCCATGCAGTTCACCATGTAGCAGAGAGGGCCCTGGGCTCAGTTTAGTCCCGGCACAGCCCCCGGACTGTCTGTGTCCTCATGTCAGCCATCAGGCATAGCGGGAGCACGGGCACAGTGGAGGATGCTGTGGACACCGTAGACCCCTGAGGCCCATCTGCCGCCACCCCAGGCTTCACAAAGGGCCCATGGCAGAGCCAGGATGAGAGCTTTGCTGTCTGCCCGAGGAACGCCCTGGTGTGTAGCGTGGGACCCATCATAACTCCCCCCGTCCTCTCCTTTCCAGGTGGGTTCAGGATCCAGTTTCCAGAATGTGGTGGCCTTTGGCCTTTCTCTGCTATCTACTGGTGCTGACCCGAGCCCAGGGCAGAACTTCTTTCCACCCGCTGTCAGACGAACTGATCACCTACATCAACAAGCAGAACACCACTTGGCAGGTGGGCTGCGGGACTGCTTCCTGTGTCTGTCCTTATGTCCCATTGGGGATTGGCCTGTGCACTCGGATGGCTCCCAATGGGGCCACAGGACCTTCTGTGTGAGAAAGTTAAAGCTCAGGATCATGGTCGCTTCCTCCCTCCCTGTGCACTGTGTGCATGGGAACAGGCATGAGCGAGTTCCCCAGGTAGGCCGAGGCATGGAGGAGTAGGTGAGTTCCCAGCCAGGGAGCCCGAGAAGCCTGCAGTGGAGGCCCATGGGCTCCATCAGCGCCCTCTCCCGCCACTGCTGGTTTCTGCTGATCCCTGAAGACTGTGGGAACCAAGAAATGAGGAGTGAGCGTGTGCAGGGCGGGGGGTGGGGGGGGTCTCTTGTCAGCAGATGGAGAAGGCACCTGGTCTGGGAGCTGCACTCTGCCCGTGGGCTGCTCTGGTGGTTCTCCAGTTCTTTTGTCTCCCTGGCCTCCCCTGAGGAGGACCCTGTGTGTGGGCAGCGTGCCCGCCTACCCCATGCCAGCAACCTCTGGGTTGGTAGGTGACAATCACAGGCATGGCTCTCTTTCAGGCAGGACGCAATTTCCACAATGTGGACGTGAGCTACCTGAAGAGGCTGTGTGGCACCTTCCTGGGTGGGCCCCGGCTGCCCGAGCGGTGAGTGCTGTGCCTGGAGAAGCCCTGACTCTCAGCCTGTGGGCCACAGGCAGCCATGAGGGACCGTGGAGGGGGAAAGGGAAGCCGCCCTCGGTCCCCCTCAGAGCTGCTGAGACACCTCAAGGTACAGGGTATCTCTGGCCAGTATGGGCATCTCCAAGGTGTCCTAGAGCCTGGGACAAGGCTCCAGGATGGCAGATAGGTCTCAATGAACTCTGTTTTGAAAAATCTAAGGAAAATCTTAAGAAGAGCCATAGGATCTGCCCTTGTGTTTTCTTTTCCTAGAACACGGCCTAGGGAATTTTCATGGAGCTGTTACTCCCAGCAGCCATTACTGGTGGCTGCCTGAGGGTGGGGTGGTTGAGTGTCCTGACTCCACTGTTTACAGGAAGGCAAGGGTAATTCGTCATTTCTATTCCAGCCTGAGCTCTTAGGGCTGTAGGAAGAGTTTTCATTTTTAGCCATTCCAAGTCGGAAAGTGGGAAGTGGACTGCATCCATTTGGAGAATCGCAGCGTGAGAGAGAGGAAAAGTGAAGTTGTAGGACTCCTTGGGGCTGAGGATGTGGCAGTGACAGGATGTGTTCCCCACATCTGCCGTGTGATTGGAGAACTTTAATGTTTTTTTTTGTTTGTTTGTTTGCGGGTGGGTACCAGGAATTGAACTCAGGGCCACTCAACCACTGAGCCACATCCCCAGCTCTATTTTGTATTTTATTTAGAAACAGGGTCTCACTGAGTTGCTTAGCGCCTTGCCATTGCTGAGGCTGGCAAAAGTGAGATCCTCCTGTCTCAGCCTCCCGAGCCGCTGGGATTACAGGTGTGTGCACCACGCCTGGTGAGAACTTGAGTGTTTTTCACAGACTGTGAAACCTTGGGTGGGGCACATCTGTCTTGGCATACAGCTAAATGACTCTTTAAGGAAAAGAGAAAATAGAATGAATCCCAGATACTTTTCTACTCACAGCCAGTGTCGTCTTGTTCCAGTACACCTCTTATGTGAAATGAAAACCCAGGAAAAAAATCACAAAAATAAATTTTAAAAATGATTTAAAGCATCTAGACAGATGTTTATGATTAAAGGTGGGTAGAGGAAGCAAGAGACATAGAACTGTTGAAAAATATCAAACGAATCTAGAAAGAAGTGTACAGAATGCCAGATTGCATTGAGCCATGGGATCAAGTTCTGTGTTACAAGATTCGTAGCGCACCTCCGCCATCCCAGGGACCCGGAAGGCTGAGGCAGGGGGATAGCAAGCTTGAGGGCAGCCTCAGCAACTTAGCGAGACCCTGGCTCAAAGGAAAAAGTAAAAATGGCTGGGGATGCAGCTCAGTGGCAAAATGCCCCTGTGTTCAGTTCCCACTACCAAAAAACCAGACCGTGAGGGAACTTCTGCACATCTCAGCCCTCACTTGCTCTCTTGGTGCAGCCCTTAACCAAGAAGCCTTTGCATCTTGGGGGGTGAATTGCAAGGTGACAGTTTGTAATGAAGCCCTTCCTTTGTCCAGAGTTCGGTTTGCTGAGGACATCAATCTGCCTGAAAGCTTCGATGCTCGGGAACAGTGGCCCGACTGTCCAACCATCAAAGAGATCAGAGACCAGGGTTCCTGTGGCTCCTGCTGGGTAAGACCCAGTTGGCTAGGGATTGCTGCAAGAGCAGAACGGGTGGGAGAATGGTCAACAGTCTGGGGAGGAACCAACTGTAACCAGGCAAGTGACGTTAACTTTCAGAGTCAGTTCCCATCAGTCTAGTGATGGTGTCGTGGTCAGGAGTTGTGGCGAGGATTGGGTGGAGGAATGAATGGGCTGTTGGCCCTGCAGATGGCGAGTCCCTGTGCACACTGGCAGCGCTGGCCACTACTCTGCTTCCTGAGTGTCCCATCTCTGTCAATGAGCTGTCCTTGTTTTTGAGTTGTGGTAAAATACATATAGCAGAAATTGCCACCATCTTAACATTTGTTGCGTGCAGTTCAGTGGCGTTAGTACGTGGGCACTACTGCGCAGCCACCACACCCTATCCCAGAGCTCCTTTCACCTTGATGTCGGGGGCTGCCGCCAACACCGACTCCTGCTGCTCCCCAAGCACCTCCTATAGGTGTTTGTGTTTGCTTCAAAAGTGAGCTGAGTCCCCAGGTAGAGGCTCAGGTGGATTGGTCTTTGCTTGGAAGCTGAGTTGGAGCCACACGTGGCTTTGAGAGAGACTGGCCATCCACAAGGTCTGCAGACCTCTCTGGTGATGGCGGGAGATGCCACAGGTCGGGCGTGGCGGCGGCCTCACTGGGCAGGACTTGTTCCCGCAGGCATTTGGGGCTGTGGAGGCCATGTCTGATCGGATCTGCATCCACACCAACGGGCACGTCAATGTGGAGGTGTCTGCAGAGGACATGCTCACCTGCTGTGGCGGCCAGTGTGGGGACGGGTGAGTCTTGGGCACCTTTACACAGAGGCCTTAGTGCAGAACGAACTAAGGACTTCTTAGGGGAGGGAAGGTGTTTCTTGGCTGAGACAGAGGAGTGGAAGCAGGCCCAAGAGTGGCTGCCACTGTCTGGCCTACAGAGCTGGGCGAAGGGAGGGTCTGGCCAACATGGTCTCAGAAAATGCCGTTAAATTTCTGAACCTGGGACTGCTGTTTCCTCACTTGTTCCTTCTTCCTGTTCATGGAAATGTACTTGCCTTGGGGTTGTTTTCTTATTTTGAATCAAGACAGTGGGCCCCAGGTGGATCGCACTGAGCTGTATCCCTAACTCAGGGGCTCACCAGTGCTAACATCCGGCCTTGGGCCAAACCAGTGGTGCATATCTGTGGCTGCACATAGAAAGGCCCGAGTTACAGAAACGTGCCTGGGCCTCACTGCACACCAGTGAATTGCTCTCTGGCACTGGTGGGTTTTCCTAGTACGTTCGTCCCTGCTTTCCCACAGGGGATACGCTCCAGTACCCCTCACGGATGCCCAAAACCCAGGCTAGGACTGAACCCTGTATGTGCTGTTTTTTCCTATACATAAATTTAATGCTTTTTCCACCTTAACTAAGTACTTAGCACTTGCTATGCTCATAAGTTTTGCAGAGACAAAACCAACACAAATTTCTTTTTCTTTCGATATAATTTCAGGGATAAGAAACTTGGGAATCGCAGCATCTGATTTTTTTTTTTTTTTTTCTTGTTAAGTTCAGAATTTTTCACCTTTTCGCTTAAATAAAGCACTTTATGGCTTCTCTTTGGCCTACTGGAATTGTCAGCACTGTCACTCTTGTGCTCTGGGGCCACTGTTAAGTAAATAACTTGAACACAAGCACTGTAAAAAGACCTGTGAATCTGGTGACCAAGACGGCTACTAAGTGCCTGATGGGCAGGTAGTGTATACAGCACAGATACTCCAGACAAGGGCATGATTCTCATTCCGTGCCAGCTGGAGTGGCACGGTGTGAGATTTCATCACACTGGTCAGAACAGTTTATAATTTAACACTTAGGAAATGCAGGAACTCTCCATTGAACATGTTAGACCACAGTTGGTGGCACAGGTAACTGAAACCTCAAAAATCAAAAACTACAGTTGAGGAGGTTGGAGCTCCTCTACCTCAGGGAATTATAATATCCTGCATGGTTGAGAATCACCATTCCAGAAAGAAGGAAGCCTAGAGCCTAGTTTGGTGTAGACATGAATGTAAGAGTCCTGTCTTCTGGGGGGTCTTTGTGGGAAGGGATGGGAGCCTGGTTGGATGTCTGAAGAAGTAAGTTGAGGGAGGGTGACTGGGGTTGGTGGGCTCTGGGAGGACAGTCATGCCAGTGCTAGGGCATGTGGACCCAGCAGTGACCTTAATGTGTGACCAGGCAGTGGTCTGTGCATAGCCGGAACTTCTCTTACACTGAATTTAACAAAAGTCTCTTTTTTTTTTTAGCTGTAATGGAGGCTATCCGTCTGGAGCTTGGAACTTCTGGACAAAAAAAGGCCTGGTTTCTGGTGGCCTGTATGACTCCCACATAGGTGAGTGTGCATTCCTGTCTGCCAGAGGGATTCCATAAGCCCTGCGTCAGGATGGCTTTGGTTTCTGTTATGAAGGACCATGGAGGGCAGCGGGCTGGGCGGGAAGTCGGACACAGATAAGGCAGCCCTCCAGACAGGGTCAGCCCCAGGTCAGGGCTGCAGACATGGCCTGGCCTGTGTCCACTCCTTCCTCCTGGCCTGGGGGCCTTTCCATGGTGGTTGTAGGCTGACCCCCCTCGTCCACTCTGTCCATCAGGCTGCAGACCCTACTCCATCCCTCCCTGTGAGCACCACGTCAACGGTTCCCGGCCCCAGTGCACAGGGGAGGGGGACACTCCCAGATGCAGCAAGAGCTGTGAGCCCGGCTACGCCCCATCCTACAAAGAGGACAAGCACTACGGTAAGGTGGGCTGGGATCTGCCACAAGCCAAAGGGAGGCAGAGACCAGGGCCATTGCATCCTAGGGTCCAGGGACCCTGGGAAGGAGGAAGGAACAGAAGTTCCTCGCCTCACACCCCGACACTCTGCCTGCTCCACCCCAAATCCAGCTTCAGCCCTTTTGAGCTGCGAGAGACCGAATCCCTTATTGTGTGAGCTGGTGGCCTGTCCTGGAGCGCTGGGATCCTCAGCCCCCTCCCATGTCACTCTGCCCAGCTCCCAGGCCCAGCTCACTCCTCAGGAAGCCTTTCTTGGCCTCCTGCTGTAAATCAGCAGATAACCGCCTGTGGGAGCTGAGGTGGCACCCTCACCCCAGCTGGTGTGGTTCCCTCTCCAGGGTACAGTTCCTACAGCGTCTCCAGTAACGAGAAGGAGATCATGGCAGAGATCTACAAAAACGGCCCAGTGGAGGGCGCCTTCACCGTCTTCTCAGACTTCCTGACCTACAAATCAGGTGTGTAGGCAGCTGGGTGGAGGGTTCAGCCGGCAGGTGCTCAAGTGGGTCAGCAGGACTCACCCGGAGGAAGACCTGGGGCTCCTGAGGAGGAGGGCTGCCGGACCTCCCTTTGTCCACCCTCCTTCCTGCCAGCCACCTGTGGCTCCCGGCAGTCCTGTGGCCATCGCTTTCCACCTGTGCTGTCCTGGTTTCCTTCATCTCTGCACATAGTATCCCACATCCCTCTCCAGGAACTTGTCTGGCTAATTCCTCTTCATCCCTCCAAGCCCAGCTCAGCTCTCCTCTCTGGGACCTTCCCTCTCCCTGGCAGTGGTCCCTCCTGCCTTGGCCCGTGTCCTTCATCAGTCTCCACATTTGAACAGTGGGGACTGAGTGGCCTATTTCAATCATTTTTGTTTTTGTCTTTGCAAAGACCTAGTGTCACACCTGACATCCAGACATGAATAAAGGAAATACCTTGCTCTGGGTGGTGCCGAATGCTTCCCATTCCTGACCCTGTCCCTGTCAGCTCCTTAGAAGCCCCCCATTCCAGGTGAACTGCCTTTGCTCCTACTTTTCTCTTATTTACATTCAACCAGATGTAATACCAGTGCTCTCAATTTGAAACAAAGGAAGATGATTTGGGCAAGAAAAATAAGTATTGTCATGAGGGCAATACTTACACAGTCCTCTGCATGTTACTAAAGATGTTTCTGATTTGACAGATGATTCATCTGCCAGGGAAGGCCTGACTAACCAAACTAACCAAATTTCTGAGCTCCTTGGCCAGCATCTTTCCCATCAACCAACACCAGTGACCCATCCTCTTCCCACCTCACCTCTCCAATGCACCCCAGAGCAGCAATTTAAAAACTCTTCAAGCTGTGTAAAACTCTTGACAAACCCATAATTATACAGAATCCCAGGATGTAAAACAGATAATTGGTCACTTAGCAGTAAATTTCTTTGGTAAGTTAGTCATTAGAGAAAGCCACATGTGGTGGCACATGCCTGTAATCCTGATGGCTCCAGAGGTTGAGGCAGGAGGATTGCAAATTCAAAGACAGCCTCAGCAGTTTAGCAAGGCCCTAAGCAGCTTATCAATACCCTGTCTCAAATTAAAAAGAAAAGGGGTGGGGATATGGCTCAGTGGTAGAGCATCGCTGAGTTCAATTCCCAGTACCAAAAGAAACACAAAAAAAAAACCTTAATGATTAGACCTTTTGTTTTTAAAAATCAACCAACAAATCTTTTTGTCAGATTCCATTTCAATATTTCACTAGTTGAGTGTGTTGGGCTTTTAAAAATGTATTTGGTACTGCTTGTAATCCCAGTTACTCGGGAGCCTGAGGCAGAAGGATCACAAGTTGAAGGCCAGCCTGGGATGGTAAAATAATTTTTAAAAGTGCTGGAGGACCACTTTATGCTTTGAATATAACCCTTGATGCTCTGCTACTGCAGCTTATTTTCTAAATGGACACTTTCTTTCTCTTCCTCTCCCCCTGCTCCTCCCTAATCTCTCCCCCTCCCTAATCTCTGGGAAATGGGGAATTACCTTTCTTCCCCATTTTAGGCAGATTTATCTGTCCCTGAGTATGCACTCACCATAGAAAGGAAGTAATCCAGACTTTGGGGATGGTACCAGAAGCTCTCAGAAATGACTGTCTCACAAAATAACAAGTGAATTACAAATCCACATGGAATGTGGCCTTTGAATCACCTCTTTAAAAGCCCCCTGTTCCTGCTGATGGGCAGAATCACAGCCTCTGGGACAGAACAGGAGTCCCCTGTGTTTCTCCTTTGCTAGCAAAGCAATAAGTGTTCTTTTTCCTTTTTCTCAAAAAAAAAAAAAAAAAAAATAGTGCTGGAAAGTGCTAAATAATAATAATAATAGTGCTAAATAGTGCTAAAAAACTTTTAGCTCATTGGTGGAGAACTTGCCTAGCATGCATGAGGCCTGGGTTCCATCCTCTACAGCAAGACAAAACAAAACCAGCAAGACAAAACCACGTGTGGATTATCTCCCTATATCACGGGAGCCCCTGGAGTCTTCTGATGGAGCAGTGGTGTTCTAGCCCTTTGTCTGTATTCTGTCGATGGAACCTAGGGTCTGGCTGGGAGGCCTGTCTCTGCTGCTGGGGGTGGCTAGCTGAGTTGGGGTGCTGTGGAGCGGGATGGTGGCCTGGACTTGGTCTGAATTGGCTTTCCCTTCCTCAGGAGTGTACAAGCATGTTGCTGGAGAGATGATGGGAGGCCACGCCATCCGCATCCTTGGCTGGGGGGTAGAGAATGGCATCCCTTACTGGCTGGTGGCCAACTCCTGGAACACTGACTGGGGTGACAACGGTGAGTGGCAGCCCCCTTCCTGCTGCAGATAGGGAGTCATGAGCCAGAACAGACTCGGTGCTGGTGGGCTGGGACTTCTCCACGTAGGTAGAGAACCTTGGAGACTGAGAGGGTGGTGTGCACCGGGCCGTGGCTCCAGGAAGCTCTGCACAGCAGCTCCCACTGGACCAGGCTGTGAAGGTGACCTGGGGTTGGTGAAAGTGCCTGGAGAGGGGAGGGCCCGGCTGCTGGGCCAGAAGCTGAGAGCACCATGGTGCTGCAGGGGGCAGGTGACTCACTCTCAGTCCTTGGAGTGAGTCTGAATTATTTACAAGGATCAGAAATTAAGGCATACATTCAAAGCACCTTTCTTTCTGTTTCCAGGGTTCTTTAAAATCCTCAGAGGAGAGGATCACTGTGGAATTGAATCAGAAATTGTGGCTGGAATCCCACGCACTGACCAATACTGGGCAAAGATCTAGTCTGCTGCAGGCCTGGCTGGCCAGTCCTGGGGTTTCCCTAAACGTAGCCAACTGGTCTGGGGTTGAGATGCGGGCAAGAATATCTTTTATTCTTTGAGTTCACATAAGGTACAAGAAGTTGTAGACAGGGTCTAAAGAACTGGATCAGGCCAAACTCATGCCTCCCGATAGAACTGTCTTCCAAGGAAACGTGTCCATTCCTGCTCCCTCCCAGCCTGTTCAGTGGACAATGGCCACAGTGCACCCCGAGTCTTCCCCGTAAACTAGTGCTGTTTATAGTGCCTGCTGCTCCGGCTCTGGCTGCAACACCCTCCCACCCGTCGTCCGAGCATCTTCAGCAGTGACAGACCCACCGGCTTTGGCTGCAGGCTTTCCAAAGGAAGGGTCTGTGGAGTCCCAACAGGACAAACGCCCACTCGGAGCAGTACCTCTAAGCAAGTAGCCTTCTAGATGCCACAGGTCCATAGCAGGCATGGCGTGCAATCCTCTGGAGAAAGCCGCGTCGACGCAGGGCGCCTGCATCCGTGGCCCTTGGTAGTGCTGTAAGCCCTCTCTGGTTCTGTCCTTGGCTGATTCTTTTTTAATAGAAGTTTTATTTTTTGTGCACCTCAGCTGATCATGTGAATGAACAAATCTAATAGCTGGAAGAGCTATACTCATTTTTACTCGTCTCCCAATGGTCTGGCTTAAAACAAATCAAGTGGTCATGATTTGCTGGCTGACCTACTGACCTTGACTGCTACATTGAAACTAGTTTGGGAGAAATCAGCTTTTACTGTTTTTGAAAAATTACATCTTCACCCTGTCAATTTAACAAGGAATGACTGTGCCAATAAAAGGTTTCTCCTTTAGTGAAATCTGCTGATGGTGCCTCAGTATCCTCCGGATGGGGCCCTGTGGTCCTGGCCTGTGCACTTGTGGTCTTTAGCCTTCTGGAAACTGCTTGCTCCCCAGCCATGTTTTCAAGTCAGGGCATCTCTCTCCCTGGTTCCCTGTCATCCTCATCAACCCTTCTGTCTTGACAAGCTTGTCCCTGCTCAAAGGTAAGGACATAGTTGTATTCCACTGTTCACCCACAAGCCCCACAATCTGCTGAGGTTTCAAGGTACAGCACCATGTTGGTCTTCCAGATCAGGTTGTCTGTTTCCCAGGAAACATGTCTCCCAGGGTGGAGCCAGAGCCTGTTTTTTTGAGTGGTGTTTTTGAGTTCCCTTTTGTCACTAGTTTATATTGCTGTCCAAGAACTACTCCTTTGCATAATCCTAGTGAAGTATCATAACCAAGTGCACCAGTTCTTGAGGGAACCAGAAACTACAATAATCAGCTCTCATTCACCTGCCTGCCCATAGTTATTTCCCTTCCCCACCTGGGAAGCTTGTCTTCCAGTAAGTTAGGAATCAGAGGCTACATCAAATAAGCTCTTAAAGTCCTGGTTTGGGGGCGGGGGGTCAGTGGAAGAACTACCAGTGCATGAGGCCCTGGGTTGATCCACACTGCAACAGCAACCTGGTGAAGGTTACAGAATAGTTCGTGGTACTCCTTATAGTACTTAGAAAATGTTTCACAAGGTATTCAAGCTACAGATTCCTAGTCACTTTACTCCTGCAATTTCAAATATATTCCTGACCTTAGTGAGTTGCTAACAGTTCTGCTGCTCCCACGCTTCCGCTCCCGTTCTTCTTCCACCATGTACCCACCTGCAACTCCATTCCCACCCATGGAGCCAGCCAGGGTGTGCTTCATGAAGCACCAGAAGGCACTGGGACAGCATCACACGTGAAGGCTTTACCAGAAGAACCTGCTTTGCAGTGTTTGGGATGGATCTCAAGGCTTTAGTCAGCCAGAAATGACCCCCTGGATCACATCTGCCCCAGAGGTCCTCCTGGACGCCTGTCCACATGGGACAGTGCCTTTTCAGTCTTCCCTGCAGGTCAGTCTTTGGGAGAGTTCCACCTTTCCTCTCTTAGGCCTCAGAGCACTGTCCTCTGGGAGCCTTGCCACTTTAATGGGCTGCAGCCCAGCTTCACTGCCCGTTAGCCAGTGCTAGAATGAGCGCCGCACTTGAGTCAGCGTGCAGCCTGACCAGATGCGCTCACTCCTAGGGAGGTTGAAGTTTGAGGAACAATGCCTTTGAGCAGTGTTCTTTAGCCTGATCTCTCCACCAGTCTGGTTCCTGTCACCTGGGAACTTAGGTTAGCAAATTCTTGGGCACCACACCAGGCTACTAGGTCAGAAAGTCTGTGGTTCCGGTGATCGGGTAATTGTGATTCACACTGATGTTTCAAAACCACAAACTTAAGAGCTCAAGTTTCCAAAACTGCCAAAAATGACTACCTCTCCCCCTACACACACCAGCACCCCTGGGAAATGGCACAGTAGTTAACCGTAGCGGTCAGGCCCCCACTCCCAGCTGTTGCTCATTTTAAATTCCTAGATTTTGACGGGCTGGGTGGAATACTCTACTGTGAACAGGAAACAGACCGTGTCGAATGCTGTAAATGATACTGAAAGTGGGGAGCAGGATGCCCAATTGTTTGAATTTTAGATGGATACTTACGTACAGTTATACTAAAAAAATAAAATCGAGCAGGACATATGGCACATGCCTGTAATTCCAGTGGCTCCAGAGGCTGTCAGGAGGATCATAAATTCAAGGCCAGACTAGGCAACTTGGGGAGACCTCGTCTTAAAAAGGGCTGGGGATGTAGCTTAGTGATAGAGTGCCCTTGGGTTTAGTCCCCAGTACTGGGGCAGGGGAATGCAACAACTTATCTTAAAATCCCAAGTCCAGTCTTGGCAAAGTACTTTGCGCCTGGCTCACAGCCCATTCTATTCCATACAGCAAGTCACCTTAACTGGCTTCAGCACTGATGACAAGTTTGTCCAGGGCTGAGCCTAAATGAACCAATTAACTATAAATCTTCATGGACCCAAACTTAAGCCAGGTGACTCTAGTGGTCACAGAAAACCCGTTTCTATAACAGCGCTAACCCAACATTGCTTAGGAAAAAACCAAATTCAGTCCTTAAGTCACTTTACACGCAGTAGACTGGGACAAGAGGCTGTGCACACTGCAGTGCCCCAGTGTCCTCCAGAGGATGTGTGCAGGAGGCTTGGTCCCCAGGGTAGTGACGTGGAGGTGGTGGGGACTCACCTTCAGAAGGGGTGAATGCTGATCTTCTAGAGTGAGTCTGTTATAAAAGCCCGCTGGGCCCTGACTCCCTCTCGCTCCCAGTCTCCCACCACTGTGATGCCGTCCTCCAGGGGGCCCGGACCCCAGGCTGGACAGGCAGGGCCACCCAACCTTCACTTCCAGTCTCCCGAACTGTGAGCATTTATAGAGGCCTTTCCCCTCCTCCTCTTGTGTTGTTGGCTCAGACCCGTGCTGGGCGAGTACCCCACCATGGGTCACATCTCCAGTCCTGAACTCCTTTTCCCACATGTGGTACCCAGCCTCAGGCATTTTGATAATGTGACAAGAGAGAGCTATGCCTCATAGCAGTGCTGGCCAGGTGACTCTCTCAAGGGCTTTTCTGGACAGACCCTTGGCAAGGAACCATGGCTTCCTTGCCCAGGCAGAGATGCAGTGAGCCACGGCAGGAGGGAGTTTACACCAGCCCCGGCTGCGCTGGGGTTAAGGAGGGTGAACCCTCTGAGGGGGAACGAGGCTGGGTGCCACTTGACCTTCATCTGAAAATAGCTCTCCCTTTCTTGAGACATTGGTGTATAGGCTAGGAGGAAAAGTCTTAATGTGTCTGAATGCAGCTGAGATGACTAGCCTCACAGGGAGGCAGCCAGGGAGCAGCTACCCTGTCGCCTGCCCGCCTGCTCGGCCACTGCTACCCAGGGCAGCCAGCTTGTCCCTCCTGGTACTTGCTAACTGGCTTCACAGTGGCCACAGATGCCCTCATCTTCTGATCACTAAGTCCATCTGTCCCATGGTCAAGTGGACTCAGGTGAAATGCACTAGACAGAGAGCAATTGCACTTATTACTGTAAATATCCAGTAATAAGGGCCCTTTCAAATGAGAAAATAATGCCAAAACTTTATTTCCCGCATCCTTGTGTAGAGGCAAGTCTGCACTCTTAGAACTAGAACTCTGCATTCACATCTACCACGTTCAGCCCAACTAGAGGAAATAGAATGAGGGGAAAACCAGGCACCAGACAGAAGGAAAAGTCACTTCATTTTCTACTGACAGTATTCAAAGGTTGCTTCAAATTAAATACATTTAATCATTCTTGCAGCCAGGCCTCGCTGAGGGAGATCCCTGCCGTCCCACGGTGCAGCAGGGTGACCGGGACTTGCAAGCACAGCCTGCTGAGGGCAAGGCCCACTTTCCTTGTATTTTCATATTCTTTTAAACTCTGTATTTCAGTCTGTGAAGGTCCAAGTAGTTCTTTGAGGGATTAAAGTAGGAATAAAAAACATAAAGGGAAGCCAACATCCACCCCTGAGAACGGTGACTCCGTCGCACGCGAATGGCGGCTCCCAACAGCTCCCAGTCAGTGCTCTCCCGTCTGAACATAGTCTTCTGTGACCTGGGTCAGGGTGCTCAGGTACTGCCAGCTCAGGGCAGCCAAGAGCATGACAAAGGACAGGTACAGCGGGGAGTAGTGGCTTCGGGAGATCAGCTGGCAGTTGGGAAGATTCTGCGTCCTGATGGTGGAGATGATGTGCCTGGTTTTACTGGAAGACGGGTCCGAGCTGGGGATTCTGTGATAAATCTGTTGAAGAGGAAAAGCTGTGAGTGCCACGGAAGGCGTCCAGTGCTTTAGCATTTCCTGTGGTCCCCTCTTACAGCAGTCCTCAACAGGCAGGCACATGCCGCCCGCTCAGCGACCCGGAAACAGGCCCAGAGGATGTGGAAGTAACCTGCCCCCTCACTGCCCACCAGGCAGGGGCGTCAACCTTCACACCAACTAAGGGGCAACACAGCCACCCGGTCCACAGGAAGCAGCTACTGAGAACCCGAGGGGTGGCACCATGCGGATCCCAGACTCCAGCACCCCACAGGCCAGGCACAATGACAGTCAACTAGGCTGACCCGAGTAGTGTGTAAAAAGGGAAGTGATTCTGGAAAAGCAGGCAGAGCAGTTAGGCAAAAGACACAGCGTGTGGAATGGCCATGAAGCGGGGAGTCCCAAGCCACCCGAGTCCTCCTTTCTGCTCCACAAACCTCTGAAGCACTGCAGTGTCCACCCCCGCACACACTGCCCTCCATTACTGCTCAAGGCCAGGCCTTGGTCAGTCACCTCAGCTGTCCCATTCTGAGTTCCTGCCTCTCTGCTTGAGCCCAGTCTGCTCGTCTGTTCACAAAGAGACTGAAACCTTTCCATACCCTCACCTCTGGAAGAATCTGAGCTCCTTCAGTGAACATGAGGCACCACGGCCAGGGCACACACCTTACAAGCGGAGGCCACTGTGTTCCTCTGCTTCATGCATGCAAGGCACACTTTTTTTTTTTTTTTTTTTTTTTTTGCTGAGGCTGCTTTGAACTCATGATCCTCCTATCTCAGCCTCCCGAGCTGCTGGGATTACAGGCATGTGCCATAGCGCCCAGCTCTACTGTACACTCCTGCTGCCTTCTCCCCTCCCACACCCTCTTTCAGATGCACCTCCACATTCTGGCTCCCATACTATGGCTCCCAGCACCTGCAGGCTGGGCCAAGAGTCACTCTCCTAGACATACTCTGACCTTATCACTTTCATGGCAACAATACACTGGTACAGGACCCCCTTACTAGACTGCTTCTCTCATTCACCTGCTGATCTCTAGCTCTGCACTGTGCCTGCCACACAGTAGGACCTCAGCAAATACTGAATGGAACTGAGAAGCCAGGTAGAAGGTTATGAGTGGAAGTAATAATGTTCTGACCCAGGTCTGCACATAGCGGAGAAGACACAACAGGTGCGTTTTAAATAAAATCATTACCCCAAATTTTCTTTATATGATGAGTATTTTTTACAAAGATATCTTCTATTCTTGTCACCCTTATCCCCCAAAAACACAGTGGGAATTTAATACAATGAGGAAATAAAAGAATATGCCTGCAGCAACAAGCTAATGATAGCTAATGTCAGGTATTGTGATATGAAAGATAACTAGAGAGAAAATCAGAGATGAGGGAAGACAATAACATTAATTTCTATAAAATAAAATTGAGACAATGAAATTCTGCTTGTGATAGCAGTACAAAAGAAAAAGTTGGGAGCCAGCTGTGGTGGCACACACCTGTAAACCTAGCAACTCAGGAGGCTGAGTTAGGAGGATCATGAGTTCAAAGCCAGCCTCAGCAACTTAGCGAGGCACTTGCAACTCAGTGAGACCCTGTCTCTGGATAAAACATTAAAAAGGGCTGGGGATGTAGTTCACGTGTTAAGCACCCCTGGGTTCAATTCCCAGTACCAAAAAAAAGTCAAAGCCCCTAGTCTTCCTCATCCACACGCTGACATATATATTATGCCCTACAAGCTACTGATAAACCCATAAGTCATCACGTATAAAAATACATCATCTAGAGTTATGTATAAATGTGAATGCACATCATACACATGAAATTACATATGTAATTTAAAAACTAGGGTCAACACTTTTCTATAATTTGATTTTTTTCACTCCGTTTTACAAAATGTCTTTTTTTTTTTAGTCACAAGCTTCTCAACATGAATGTGTCGCATATAATAAATTCTCTACTGCCTACTTTGAATATCTAAAGTCCCCAAAGGCCTGTGTGTTAAATAAAGGCTTGGACCTATTGGAGCTGGGGCCTAGTGAGGTTCTTAGGTCACTGAGGGTGTGCCCCCTAAGTGGACTGTGGGACCTAATCTAGTCTTCTTTTGTTCCCTGGCTCTGGATATAAAAGAGGTGCTTTATCCCACCATACTCCTGCCATGATGTGTGGCCTTGCCACAGGCCTGAGATAATGAGGCCAAACATGGACTGGAATCTCCAAAACAGAGCCAGAGTGAACCTTTATGATTTAATTAAATAATTAACTCAGGTATTTTATTACAGTGAGGGAGAGCTAACACAGCTGCCAATTAGAACTGACTCAAGACAAAGGCTGCACACAGACATTCTTCAACACTGTCTGCAGGTTTCTGTAGAATAAAGGCCTACAATTGCTAGGTCCGAGGGTAAAGCACACAACCTTCTGACTGATATGAAAGCATAAAGACAGATAAGGCTAGACCTAGGGACTGCTTACATATAGGACTAGGGAGAAAAGAACTCTAGGATGCCCCCAGGGTTCTAAAATTGGGTGTATTCCAATGTCATTCACCAAAACAACCAAAAACGTTAAAGCTCCTACCCCAGGTCTGAACTGAGTAACTGACAAAAAAAGATAAAAATGGCTCAGAAAGCTATATTTTGGGGCCCTTTAAGGGAAAGCTGGCTGACCTCTGATCTAGGACATCAGTTATTTTGTTTGAAGTTGTCCTAGGGACTCAAGGCATTCTGAAGGAAATGCTAACACTTCAGTTGATGTGACAGATTTTTGAAGATTCGTGAGTCTCAGGCAGCAGAATCTGATGGTGGTTTCTTGGCAGGAGTGAGCTGCACTCAGTGCGGGGAGCTGCCACAGCAGCCAGAGAGCATCTGTCAGTAAGGAAAGAGGGAGATCAGGCTGGAACTCAGGCAGCACCACAGATGGAAGAGGAGCCAGAGAGGCTGGGAGCAGGCAGAGGCAAAAGCTGAAGAGGAGACAGTGAGCAGGAGAGCAAAAGGGTTTCCAGGAGAGAAACCATCATCATGTCAAGTGCCACTGTGCCAAGCACCAGTCTCTAGTCAACGAGGCTCTAGAGCCTGTGATGCCCTCGTGTACCCACAGGGCACAGGGGCAGCAAGCTTCCATGAGAAGACTAAGGCTCCCTGGCCAAGAAATTCACTTGGCCAAGAGGGGAATGAGCACTTATGGCTGCTTGCCAGGACATTTACTGCTCTCCCAAAACAGCAGGTCGATCTTCTCCCCGCCTCCTGGGCAGACAGTGTGCAGACCGGCTTGAAGCAAGGGCGGACGAGGGCCTGGAAGCAGTGTCCATCCACCTGCTCAGGAGCCCCTGGGACCTCACTCCACCCCCTCAGGCAAGTGTCAGAGGTGTGCAAGGAGAAGCTCTGAGGAGCCTCTTCCAGGTGCACACCCGCTATGGCCAAGCACGGCGTCCACAGAGCAGAAGCGTGTCCTTTCATACTGCAGAGGGGCAGACTCAGTGAAGAGAAACAGGATCAGTGAACATCTGGACACCAGCAAAGGTGGACTTCACACAAGTCTTCATGTCAAACGTCATTTGCAAAATGTCCCAAATGCTGACACTAAAACCATTATCAGATTCTACGCTTCAGACTCACACATCTTCACAGATATTTCTCTATCAAATCAACTTAAGTATTAGCATTTCCTTCAAATTACCCTGAGTTTCACGAGGGCAATTTCAAAACAGAACAACTAATGCCCTAGATCAGAGTTCAGTCAACTTTCTCCTACAGGGCCAGAATCTATTTTTTAGCTTTGTGGGCCACCCTGTTACAGCTATCCAACTGTGCCCTTAAATTGCAAAAGCAGCTCCAGTGATAAACAAGAGTCGGGCTGAATTCCAGTGAGACCGAACTTACAAATCAGGAGGTCAGCCAATCACAATCTGTCCACCTTGGCCTCCAAGCCATCAGTCACAAACAGCATTGCTAACAGTAAAGGGCAACCCAAGTGAAATACGAACTTTAACACAGGAGTGCAGCTGCGTTTTTTTTAAAAAAGATGCTGGGGATCAAAACCAAGACTTGGTACATACTAGCTCCCCATAAAATTTTTAAAAATTGTTTTCTAAAATTAGTGATCAGTATACAAAAACAATCTCTGAACTGCATACTACTTAACATGCTTCTAATTTTTATAAAATGAAGAAATAGTGCTTAAAATGGCACAATTCTGTTGAGAAAGGGTAAATGAACCCCTGGGAACTGTAGTCCAGCGCACCCAATCTCCAATCAGACCTGGATCCAAATTATGGCTCTAGCTCCATTTCCTTGATATCAATAAGCACCCACTTATTAGGAAGCTCAAAATAAATGAGAGATAATATGGTGAACCAGAGAGTGATTGGTAGCAATTTTTAGTTACTACGGGAATTTTTAAGATTTTTTTAAAAAATATATTTGGTCTTGTCTTAGCACTCCTACAGAGGAACTCCCTGAAAAATGCTGGGGTCAGGTGGGAAACACGAGGAGGAGGAAATACAACAAGCACATGCAACATGTAAAAGAAATCTGTAAAAGAAATCAGAGCAAAGAGCAGAGCTGCCCAGCACCTGTAGGGCGGCGGTGACAGCTGAGAGCAGCCCTGGGGGCCAGCGCAGCAGGGGAGGAAGGAGCAGGGCCTTCACTTGCATCTCAGTAAGATCATATCCAGGGACCACGGCTTCCACCCCATTCCAGTAGCACCTCCCCCAACACACACACACACAGACCAGGCACGACAATAAAAACCATCCCCAGAAGTTTCCCATCATCCCTGGTGAAAGGCGGGCAGATCATTGCCACCTGGGAAATAGTACTCTCAGACCTACAGTCTAGCTATGAGCAACTGACCAAGAGAGCGCCCCAGATCCAGCCTCCTAGAAAACCGTTGTGAAGCTGGTCAAACCCTCCACAGTCGAAGATTTGGCTTGAACGGGTATGCTTTATCTAATAGGTTGGTTGTGGCATTTGAAAACAAGACTTGCAAAAGAAACTCAGAAAAGACTGCAACTTGATGGTTCTGTTTTGGCTGAATTCTCTTCCATGGTTTCCAGTTGAGCCCTGTGATGTGACAGAACCACCTGGAATAGAGCACGGGATCCACTCAGCCACGTGCTCTATTAGCTTACACAAGCATCACCTTCACGTTACTTTCCCTTGAAACAGGAAGTCTGATTGGTCTAAACTTCATCTCCCAGCTCTTGGGTCTGGGGACGTAGCTCGGTGGCAGAGCATTACCCAGTATGCACAATTCCCTGGGTTCCTGGGTTCTATCCCTAGCACTACTTTAAAAAAAAAAAAAAAAAAAAAAAATTCAACCCAGAAGCTCCATCCTATGTCTTGCTTCATGGACCTCTTCTTACCCGGGTCCTATGCTGCCCTGAACCAGCAGCTCAGCTCCTGTACATAAAAGATACCAACTCCTGTCTCTTCATGCCATAGTAGAGTGAGGTGTTAGGATCATCTAATTTCCAAACATGGTATGTGTGAACAGTGACATTATCTAAATCATAAAGTAGCTACAAATTATCCAGGGAGCTAAACAAAACCCACCTCTTCCATATACTGGTATATTATGGCCTTGACAGCTGGCATGTTGGTGGCATCCATCATCAGGGTCACTGCTTGCCCCTTCCGAATCTTCACCACCCCTTTGAACACCTGCTGATTATTGTAGCAGGCCGCCAAGGTAGCAATGGCCATCACCTAGAAACAGCAGGAGATGGAGAAAACGTCGTAACAGCCGGGCGAGCAATCCTCAACAGGACAAGGTGAGAAGGCCAAGTAAGAGCTGTGAGCAACTGACCAAGAGAACGCCCCAGATTTCTGCCTTCCCACCCCCCCTTTCTCAACAACACACAAGATCAAGCACTTCTGCAGTTTCAGATTATTCTGTAATTCAGCACCAAAAGTTATCATTTTATTTAGAAAAAATGTTAATCTGTCATTCCCCATGCTAGAGCAATGGGTCACTAGATCTGAAATACGGTCAAAATAATATCTGGAAAGAATTTTACATTTTTTACTACAATGAGCATAATTATTATATATTAAAAATTACTATGAGGTGCCAGGGTATGGTGGGTACCTGCCCCTTCCGAATCTTCATAGTCCTAGTTACTTAGGAGGTTGAGGAAGGAAGACCACAGTTTAAGGAGAGCTAGGCAATTGGCAAGACACTGTCTCAAAATAAAAAACAGAAAGGGTTGAGGATGTGGGCTCAGTGACAGAGCACCCTGGGTTCAATGCTCTACACCACACAAAATAATGAATAGGAAGAAAAACAACAGGACGGTACGATTTCCTATTCTGAACAGCAAATTATTTTAGGATAATGGGAACCTTAGATAGGCATGCAGATTTTAGTTCCAACTACCATTTGAAAGTAGTCAGAGTAGAACAAAATCAAACCAAGTTTCTAACTAGTTAAATCTTTTCACTTTCTTCAGTTAAACTTGAGTCAATAACTGAAATAACTGGTGAAGGCAATTATCAGGAGCAAGCTCCTAGAACATCAAGGGGTGAGATTGACAGATCAGGGTTTGTTATCCTAAGTCTAGAAAAAGAAGAAATATTAGGTGTTTAATAAAGATTTTTTAAAATAATAACAGCTTCACCTAAGCTTTACCCTGAACTCCCAATAAATCTACACTAAAGCCCTTGATTAAACTGTTGGCCATAAGAATCTAGCTAGTTTAGAATAGTTAAGGGGCAAAAAGTGAATCTAGAAGGTTGGTTCTGGAAAAGAGCAGACTTAACCTTGAGGCTGAGCTGAATGTAGTGCCGGGAGGCAAAGGGGTACTGTGAGTCACTGCGAGTCACTGCCTGTTCTCCAGCCAAGAGGAGACACATTGGAGTCACCCCCTAAGGAATACTGTCCCCAGTAAAGAAGAGTCGGTTGCACTCCACCCCCCTTACCAGTGCTCCACTCCCTTCAGCCCCCACTTCTACACACACCAAGAGGAGCCCCAATCCATACCTGTGGAATAGCACAGAAGTTAAACACACTCTGGTTCCGGAGTCTTGACAGGTAGGTGATGACATCAGGGATGTGGTGCAGGGCATTAGTTATCAGTTCATTCAGGCACTGCACCGCCAAGTCAATGTTTTCTGGCTTAGCAAAATCCCCCAGCTTCTTAACATACCTGCTCCAAACCTACCAGATATGGAGATTAAAGAACAAGTCAAGATGACATTAAGAGATCAAAAAAAAGTGGCTTTGTGAATCAGCACTGTGATCAGGTCTCTTCACTACTGACTCATTTCTCATAGAGATGGAGCCTGCTCTAAGACATCTGATAGAGTCAAGGCCAATCACAGTGCACACTGGGAAGGTGTCCCTTAGAGACACCCAGGCATTAAGCAATGCCTTAGACTCACTTAAAGAGCCTCCTGCAGCTGGAAGATGTCAGCTGAGTCCCGAACAAACCCAGCTATGTACACAATCAGCTATGGCGGCACTACAAACTAAATGTTTTTGTTCAGGACAACCAGGCCTCAAAATAATGAAAGATTAACACCCCATTCCTGATCTTGTAAGAATGCTATTGAACAAGCACAAATGGGACAAATGGAAGGGTCTGCACTCCAGGAACATTACCTCTCTGCATTTCACAAATGAAAAGTAAAAAAATATAAAAGTTTTAAGTTTACAAGAATGCCAGGGATGCAAACAGCAAAATCCAGAGTGTAGGAAATCTGTCAGGCCACGGGCAAGAAAAATAAAAATATTTTTTGAAAAAAAAATAAAAATATTTTTTGAAAGTCAAAAAATATAAATTCCAGTGAGATTGGTTTGATGAATTTTAAATTAATTAATTTATTTTGGTTTGATGATTTTTAGTGACACTATCTAGGATTCTTTGGAGAGTAACTTTTATTCCTAGGTAATTCTTTAACTTCCTCAAAATAAATGACTAGGCCTAAAAGGACTAGAAGATTCTACTGAAAGTCAAATTCGCTATATATTCTTAATTTGCACTTAAATAACGAAGATTGATGGTAGTAAACTGTTCTGTGGAACATGGAAAAAAACTGCTTAATGAAACCTCATTTTACCCATCATCTAGCCTCAACAATGGACATATGACCAATTTGTTCTATCTATACCCCCAACTCCTGAATTATTTTAAAGTAAAGTCCTAATGTATCATTTCATAAGTACTTTATTATGAATTCCCAAAAGAAAAGGAAACTTTATTATATATTTAAAATATATCATACCTAAATAATAATATTAATATTTAACAAACAATAGTATTCAAATTCCCCGATTGTCTAACTTCCCCTCCCCTGGTTGTTCAAATGAGGATCTAAACAAGACCCACCATTGGCTACGGTGGGTGTCATCAGTCTCAACCTTCAGGGTCTCTCTCGTTCTTTTTCTTGCCCCGTGGCCTGACAGATTTCCTACTCTCTGGATTTTGCTGTTTGCATCCCTGGCATTCTTGTAAACTTAAAGGCCCCACAGGAATATATCCCAGGTGACCTGTGTCCCTCCCTCAGAACCAGCCTCCCCAGAAACACAGTTCCAGAAGGCTTCTCAACTTCACACCAACTGGGTATCCTCTAGTGGAGTTAATTCTAACGATGTCTACCCAAAGAGGGCTTCAGATCCCACAGGTCACTTCAAAAGACTGCCCCTTAGACTTGTGACCAACTGGTTATGAAATGGGGTTCCCACAATACCCTCCTTAGGTGTAGTTTAGTGGAGTGGTTCACAGAGCTCAGGGAAGCACTATGTTTCATGGTTTAGTATTATGAAGGACACAGATGAACAGCCAGGTGTCAGAAATGCATTTGAAGACATGTGGGAGAAGGGGTTTGCATGACCTCTAGGGTGCCACCCTATAGCTAAGGAGCTCTCTGATCCCAGTCCTGTGGGTTTTTAGGGAAGCTCCTTATACAGGATGATGGATTAAATCATTAGCCACTGGGGATCAACTCAACCTACAACCTTCTAATCACATGTTGTATCCCTTGGCAAATGGTCCCTCCATTCAGTCTCATTAGCATATTAAGAAAACTTATCTCTTGGGAGATTCCATAGGTTTTAGGAGCAGTGTGCCAGAAAACTGACACAGACCAAATGTGTATTTTCTTTCTTTTCAGTAAAAGGGATTGAACCAGGAATACTCTACCACGGATCCATACCCTATCCCTCTTATTTTTTATTTTGAGACAAGATCTTGCTAAGTTGCTGAGGGTCTCACCAAGTTCCCCAGGCCAGCCCTGAACTTAAAATCCTCCTGCCTCAGTCCAAATGTACATCTCTCATAAATCACAGTATCATACTAATGACTTGAATATAATGATCAACTTTATGATTCAAAATTTATATAACATTGTGAGCTGGGCACAGGGCACACATCTGTAATCTCAGTGACTCAGGAGACTGATAGATCATAAGTTCAAGCCGAGCCTCAGTAATTTACTGAGATTTTTGTCTCAAAATAAAAAATAAAAAGGGCTGAGGATGTAGATCAGTGGTAAACCACCCCCGGGGATTAAATCCCCAGTACAAAAATAAATAAATGGAAAGCAGACAGCCTTGTTAAGTTACTCCATCATGTACGGAACAGCAATTTCCAAAGCTGTGCCTAAACCTGAGTTAGTAGACTGTAATAAGTACTCCATTTTGAGTTGAAAAGGCACAAAGGCCATCTGCAGACTTACCAAATTAATCAGAAGCACATGGATGCATGGGCATATCAAATTCAGATCACAAAGACCTGGCCACAAGCTTATTAAACACACCAGAAGAGGTCTGTGGCAAGAAGAGGGAGAGGGTCAAGTGCAGTGGTGCAGGCTGTAGTCCCAACTGCTTGGAAGGCTGAGGCAGGGGGAGTGCAAGTTCAAGGCCAGACTGAGCAACTAATCAGGATCCTGTCTCAAAATATAAAATGGACTGAGGATGCAGCTCACTGATAGAATGCCCCTAGTTTCAATCCCCAGTATTGCAAAAACAAAAGACAAAAAACAAAAAGTAGGAAAATATTGGTAGCTTATACTATAGATGATACATTTATATACCTAATATGAAAAGAACTTCTAAAAGTTAAGGCCAGCCACCTTACAGAAAAATGGGCAAGGAGATAAAAACAGATAGTTCACAGGTAAATGCTCAGTCTTCCACCTAATAAAAATTTATGTTTAAACCACCCTGAACTCAGACTGAGTATGTAAAAGACCATGTGACTGGGAAGACCTCTTCAGTCTGTCAATTAGAGGACTCAGTCTTCTGGCTATAGGAACAGATTTAGAAGAAGCCCAAGAGCCAAGCCCTTCCTAAGAAATCTGTGGCTAAGCTAGTGTACCTATGCTACATCTGCCACTGGGAGAAAGAGAGGAGTCAGCCAATGACACAGGCTAGTCCTGGCTGCTGCCACTCACTGAACAAACTGAACCTTGACCTCTTCCCCACCAGCTCCAATGATGCCCGAAGCAGTAGGTCTCTTGTTTCTGCCATTTGTAAACACAGGGCTTCATGATTTGTTTTCAGAGTGTTTAAAGTAGTTTTTCCCGAAAATACCCAGAATCTGTTACCTCCTGAGGCCAAAACTCTCTTCCTTCTCGCTGGTCTTCCAGATAATCACGAATGATGTTTGTTTTCTGCAGAAATAGTCCCATAGAGTTTGCAAGGTTTACGTCTTCACCAACGACAGGGTCTTCAAACTCTGAGGCCGAGAACAGACGGGAAAGGCCAATTCCCACCAGCCCAGCAACATAGTGACAGTACTGCAAAAGATGATTTTTAAAATCTTTTAATATGAAATTTTCACTGAAACGGAAATGCTGGATATCGTTGGCTACAAAAAAAAAAAAAAAAAAAAAAAGCCTGTTCCAAATATTGTACAAGCTCTTACTTTGATTAAAAAACACAAACATATACACATGTACATGTAAGAACTGTGCACTAAAGATTTAACACCAACCCTGTATCTCTGGCTAATGGGAATGAATGTTTAAGAACAAAGTACCTCCACCATGTGCTAACACTGCTAACATGAGCACCCTGCATGAGCAATCTTCATAAACACCTCGTGTGGTGCCTACTCTTGCTACCTTGGCTTCACAGATGAAGAAACTGAGACAGGTAGAGTCCATTGATAAGATCACTCATCTGTGCAGCAGAGGGCCAGGGATTCAAAAGCAAGTCTCCTGGCTTAAGAGTCAGGCTTTAGCATCACTAAAATTTAGCACATGTAATTCTTAACTGTCAAAGAATTTTCTTCCTGAAACCAAGTTATCAAAACTATCCTTCCTTGAAAAGGGTGTTGTTCCAAGACATCTAAATGCAATACCTTTATGTGAAATGAATATCTATTAGGCAATTTTAAAAGAGTAGTTAAAGAAGGTACACTCTCTGAGCAGTCAACAGGAAGAGAAAAAGGCCAGAGACGAATCAAAGACACAACAAAATGAGGAGAAAGCACTTGAAATGTGTTTTCAGACAAGAAGAACCTAGAAGGAGTAAAGATTGGCTGAAGTAGTAGATGGATAAAAAAAAAAAATGTGGTATATATACACAATGGAATATTACTCAGCAATAAAAGAGAATAAAGTCATGGCATTTGCAGGTAAATGGATGGAGTTGGAGAAGATAATGCTAAGTGAAGTTAGCCAATCCCAAAAAACAAATGTTGAATGTTTTCTCTGATATAAGGAGACTGATTCATAGTGGGGTAGGGAGGGAGAACATGGGAGGATTAGACGAACTCTACATAGTGCAGAGGGGTGGGAGGGGAAGTGAGGGGACAAGGGGTTAGAAATGATGGTGGAATGTGATGGACATCATTATCCAAAGTACACGTATGAAAACACGAATTGGTGTGAATATACTTTGTATACAAGCAGAGATATGAAAAATTGAGCTCTATATGTGCAATATGAATAGTAATACATTCTGCTGTCATATATACAAAAATTAACTAAAAATTTTTTAAAAAAAGATTGGCTAAAGTTAGGTAGAAAAAAATCATCTGTGAATAGCTACTTGAAATTGGTAAGATTTATAAGAAATTGAAAAACGTTAGTGTATCTATAGTGCTCTCTAGGGGAAAACACATTTTAAAATAATAGTTCTTTGGTTAGGAACACTCTTAGAATAGAGGCCTATATAATTCATCTTCCTTCAAACTTGAAGGGAAAAAAATCTTAAAATATCCAATTTTATCTAATCAGAACTGCTATGCAACAGTAGATCCGCACTGCAGAGAAGGAGTTACTACATGATAACCAGGGATGGGCCTTGGCCAAAAGGAGTTTTAATTTCATTTTTAAATTCAGAAACTGAAGTTCTAGCACCAAGCATGCGCCTGTTAACTCAGCATAAATCAGCAGTTTCACAGACATTTCCATCAAGTTTTTCTGGTTTCTGTAGTGCCAAGAATCAAACCCAGGACTTCACACATGTTCAGAAAGCACTCCACCACTGAGCCACATCCTCAGCCCTCTCCATCAAGTTTTAAGGTGCAAAAATGAATGGGCCAGACTCTGGACCCACTGACTCAATGAATATGTAGCAGTGTCTCTTTTGAGATCCTAATTAAAGCCCTAGTAGAGGTACAAAATATGCAAAATCTAGATTTTTTAAATGTCCCTGCTTCCACAGGGGTGACAGGTAGGTCTCACAAGCACCATTCCTGTGGAAAACTGGACAAGCCACTCCACCCCTATCTCGTGTTTTATGTTCCGTTTGGCCCCTGCAGCCAAGTACATCCCCTTGCCCAGATGAGCTCTCCCTCACCTCCAGGCCAGCCTAGCCTACAAGGCACACAGCTGCTGGGTAGCAGCAAGCTCTGTCCAGATAAAAGCTACTGTGATTGTATTTGCTATACCATCTATCCTCACGCCCTTCCAGCTACTTCTGTCCCCTGAGGAAGATGCACTCACCCCTGGGGAGGGGGAGTTTCTCGAAGTTCAGTTTCCAGGTATGTTCTTCTATAACTGCTATGGATTGAATGTGTCCCCACAAAAGGCATGTGTTGGAAACAATCTTCGGTGCAACAGGGTTGCAGGGGTATCTAATGGAAGGTGTTTGGACATGAAGGCTCTGCCCTCATACGTGCATCAATACCAGTTATAAAAGAGCTAGAGGGTGCAAGTTCAGTCCCTTGCTTTCCACCACATTATGACACAGCAAAAAGCCCCCACCAGACACAGGTCCCTTGAACTTTCCCAGCCTCCAGAACCGTGAGAAATAAATTTTATATCTTTATACATTACCCAATCTCTGGTGTTGTGTCATAGTGACCCAAGATGGACCAGGTCAATAACCATCACATAAACTGAGGGAGGGTGTAAAGAAAGTTGGAAGCATCTCCAAGTGTCTTAATTCTTTTTTTCTTTTCCAGCAACGAGATTGAACCCAGAGCCTCACACATGCCAGGAAAGCACTCTACCACTTAGCTATGCCACCAGGCCCCAAGTTCCTTCTTTCCATAAGGAGATGGTAACAAAGGAAGAAACACATATTAGATGCAATCCAAAATTAATAGCTCTGCATTCTCATGAGCTGTTCTTTGTTTCTAAGGAAATGGACACATTATATAGCAGTATAAATGACAGGGATGTCTCAGAAACAAACTGGCCAAGCTGGCACTGAGTTTAAAATATTTCTTAAGATAGGACTGAAAATAACTCAGATACCAACTAATGTACATACACAGTAAAAAAAAAAATAACAAAAACCTTTATTTTTAAAATTTGAAAACTACTCATATTTCTATATTACATGACATAATTTGGCCATTTACCTAATCTTCACACCAAATCAGATACAATTTTCTAAGCTCAAGGGTACTTTTCTATGTACCCTTGAAGACAAGTTAAATCTACTTTGGCCTCATTTAGTAGTAAGCTCTCTAGGGCTTGGATAATTTCATAGACAGAGCATTAAACTTTAAGCCCCTTTTAAGTGTTTACGAGGAGTCATTCAACCTAAACAGATGAAATCAGAAAACTTGGAACTGGTGGACAACTTTGTCCTCATTCTGAGCTTAACCATAAAGATGGCCAGTTCCATTTCAGGTACCACCCACAGACCCTATTTCACAGAGACACTGACCTTGTCCCACTCCCGTTCGGAGGTCACGTTCTTATCCAAAAACTCTGCCATTCCAGTTCCCATTCTCTGGCAGATGTCAGCAATCACTGTTTGATATTTCTTAGCCAGATTTCTAAACTCCAAGGAGATCTGAAATGGAAATCGTAAAAAATAGAAAACAAAAATTCTGTACTTTCATGTACCAAACAGAAAGCTGTGCTCTCGTAAAAAGCTGGACTCTAGTGAGGAGCAGGACCCACTTCCCATCATCAGTTCTCAGTTTATACCATGAAGTTGCAGTGCCTTCCTCACTCTAAGGCCACACTTTGAATTCCTTGAACAACTCCATTAACAGCAGGTCTGCCACCCAGTAATTTTTCCCAAGCACAGACTCTAACATAGAAAAGTAGTACTGATATTTCTTTCTTTTAAAAAAATATTTTATTTATTTTTATGTGGTGCTGAGGATCAAACCCAATGCTTCACATGTGCTGGGCAAGTGCTCTACCATTGAGTCACAACCCCAGCCCCTGTTTTTTCTTTTAAAATTATTTCTTCTGCACAAATTCTTTTTTCTTTTCTTTTCTTTTCTTTTTTTTTTTTTTTTTTTTTTTTTTTTGCAGTACCAGGGAATGAACCCAGGGATACTCTACCAAGTTATATCCCCAATCCCCAGCCCTTTCCACTTTTTATTTTGAGACAGGGTCTTGCTACTTTGCCCGGCTGGCCTTAAACTTGACCTTCTCCTGCCTCAGCCTCCTGAGTCAATGGGACTACCTGCCACTAAACCTGGTTATTACACAAATATTTTATTTAAGTTTAAAGTTCAAAGAACTATTTAGTGGTTATCAAAATACAATCTAAAAGTACCATGAACTTCTTAAATAAAATGCTAAGAAACATTAACTGAGCTGACACAACACTGCCAACAATGAATAGATGCTCTTAAAGATCACAAGTATGAGATTTATTTGGCCTGTGTTTACAGAAAGGTTAGAAAAACTTCCTCAGGAAGCACCTAAACTTAAGGGCTTAAGGAAGCACCAGCTGGCCTAAGGGACACAGCGATTTAGAAGCCTGAGGTCCTATCAGATTTCCCTGAGGAATATCAATTGTTAAACCCTAAAGACCCACTAAACCAATCTGGGTGCTCCAGAGGCTAATGCAGGTTTTTTTTGTTTTGTTTTGTTTTGTTTTTTATTTTGGGGGTTTTTTTAAAAATTTTTTTTTATTGGTTGTTCAAAATATTACAAAGCTCTTGACATCTCATATTACATATATTAGATTCAAGTGGATTATGAACTCCCATTTTTACCCCAAATACAGATTGCAGAATCACATCGGTTACACATCCACATTTTTACATAATGCCCTATTAGTAACTGTTGTATTCTGCTACCTTTCCTATCCCCTACTATCCTCCCTCCCCTCCCCTCCCCTCCCATCTTCTCTCTCTACCCCACCTACTGTAATTCATTTCCCTCCGAGGGGAAGGGGCTAATGCAGGTTTGTGCTGACCTGGGCATTCAGCAAGACCCTGTTCAAAATAAAAAACAAAAAGAGCTAGGGGTTTAGCTCAGTCTTAAAGCACCCCTGACTTCAATCCCCAGTACACCCCCCCCACCCCCTCACCTCCCAACACTGCCACAAGGAAAAATCCCTTCTTTTCAGAACAGCTGCTCCAAGTCAAAGTCAAAAGGTAATTCCTAGGGTGAAGGGAAACAAACTAGCAACTCTACCCAGGGTTATGTGAATCCCTGACTCTGGTAGCTCCTGGCCAGGGCATTTCTATTTATAAGAGGACAGGCCAAGGAGGGCAGGAGCTTAGATTCCAAAACACAAACACTGTAAACACTTCCACTTCTAAGTCTGACCTATTCCCTTCAGCAACATTTTTGTATTTATTACATATTATGTAACTCAAAAAATGAAGAAAAAAAAAAAATCCAGGAAAAAGGGACCAGGAAGAGCTCTGATTTCCTTGCAGCCTGAAGGAAGAAGCACAGCCTGCAAGCAACTCAGCCACCCCACCCCCGCCCCCAACACCCAGCCACCCTGCTGCCCTGGGAAGAGGCTGGGAGCCCCATGCACCCTCCAGGGAGCTCTGTCCAACAATTACAGCAATACCCAGGTCTTGGGTCACTTCCAGCTGTTCCAAGGACAGAAACGCAGGAGTCAGCAGTGAGTCCTTGGATAGTGGACAAAGGACAAATCCCAAGGTGTGGACAAGGGGAGCATGGAGCTTCCATTAACTCCTAAACACAAATTTCCCTAATTATAAGCCTTAGGAGCTTTGTGATTGAAACACTGGGCACGTCTACCTTCACCTATATTTTTAAAAAAGTGTTTTTTGTTTTTTGTTTCAGCGAACTTTTAAAAGAGGCAGTAAAATGTGCCATGTAAACACAAGGGCTCTGGGGTCAACCTTCTGGATTCAAATTCCAATTCTGCATCTTAACTTCACAAGTGATCTTAGGCAGATGCTTAAGTTCTTTGTTCTTTTTTTCTTTTTTATATATTTTTAGTTGTTGTTGGACACATGCCTTTATTTTATTTGTTTTTATGTGGTGCTAAGGATCGAACCCAGCGCCTCGCACATGCTAGGCCATCACTCTACCACTGAGCCACCACCCAACCCAATGCTTAATTTCTTTATGCTTCTGCTTCCTCAACTATGCAACTGTGGATGTTAATGGTACATCACATACTAGGGAGCCTGCCTATCAAAATTATTATAGATAAAATAACAAACAGTAAATTAACAATGAAATATTTTTAGGTACAGATTTCTAGTAAGTTACACAATAAATGTATGATAGTATTGCTATTATAATTTAAAAACCACCCAGTGCTATTCCTTGAGCTACATTTAAAGTAGAGCTCTACGACTTTGAGCTTGCTACTTTTCCATGTGAGAAAGGTAAACCTGAATCCATAATATATAAAGAGTTTTAGAAAGCCCAGCTTGAAATGATACCAGCTAACGTTCACTAAGGCAAAAAGCAGCAAGTCCAAACTCCAGACACAAACTGTGCATCAAGCAGAGTTCCCTTGGTCAGAATGCTCAATTTAGGATTATTCCTAGAACCTGCGGAGCCTGGGAGAAGAGTACAAATAGAGGCCCACACATCACGGGTGGCAAAAAAATAAAACAAAAATTACCTCTTGAGCTAATAACTTGTTCATTAAAACATGTTCTACCTGCACTGTCTTAACAAATACATCTTCATAACAACCTGGAGTACTCAGGTTTGAATGATGTGTGTACATATTTTGATACTAGGGATTAAACCCCAAGGCATTTACCACTGAGCTATACCCCCAGCCCTTTTTATTTTGAGACAGCATCTCTCTTTAAGTTGTCAGGCTGGCCTCTGTCTTGCAATCCTCTGATCATCATGCCCCAGCCTCCCAAGTCACTGGAATTGCTGTCCTGTGCCACTAGGCTCAGCTACTTCATGTTCAAATATGAAACTTTCAAAAACAGAGTGTTATTTTTCCATGGAATGCTGCAGGCAAAAGAAGATACTTACATTTACAAACATCGAAACAGTATCTGAAAATATACTAGGTATCTCCCGCAAATGATTTTCACATTCACATTTTTGTGCCTTCTATTTTTACAATACCTAAGACTTTTACCTCATGATCAGAAATCAATTACTATAAATCTACTCTACTCAAAAGTAGTTTGGGAGGTTGTTTTTTTTTTTTTTTTTTGGAGGCCAGCTCTAGCAATATTATTTTTTAAAGGGTGAACACTCTGATTATAAATGGGGTGCAACCACTGCTTACAGCATATCTGCCTTAGCAGAATTCAAAGGTCTTCAGTGAATCGCTATAATTTCCAAGGCCAGTCAGAGGGAACCCATCCTCTGAGCACCAAGCACCAATACTTTCCCTCACCCCATCCTTCTCCGTAGACTCTTTTCTTTCTTCCTTTCTCTACATTATACTATGTTATATTTTGGGCTCTGGCACTGAAGATATGAACTTAGCAATCTGAAGTAACCCCTGCCCAAAGGGTCTTTCTCAAACTAAGGGATAGACTCTCCTGTTCTGCCTACTCCCTTTCCCACTCAGATATGTAGATTTATTTCCTTAGCAAAAGCAACACAAGGTCTGCCTTTCATTAAAACTCTGGCAACTTTGGGGGCTGCTGTGAGCAATTAGGAAACATGTGACTTTGTTAAGTCAAACCTTTGCTCACAGGAATGAAAGAGTCACTTATTATATTTACGTGATGACATGTGCAAACACTAAAAGAGTAGGACCTAGTCACCTGTATAAAATAAACCTGAGGAATCCTCAAAGATCAAGGCTTTAATTATGTTCCAGGAGAACAAACCAAAAAGTAAATATGTCCCAGGCACTAAATTCTTTGTATGTATGAAATTCCTCAACCCTCACAGCTCTATCCTCAAAAATGAGGACACTGAGGCGAAAGCAATTAAGGAATTTGCCCAGGATCATAAAACTTTAAGTGGCAGAGGATCACCCTGCTGCTCAACCCTCATCCCAGCTGCTAAAAGAGCTCACTTCCTACCTCACAGGTGCTACCAGCGCTGAGCACCAACCCCAAGCAACCAAGCTCACGGAAGTCAGGTGACATTATAACAGTAAGTGAGACTGTGAAAGCCTGCCTAACAATCTACCTTTTTCAACACAAAAACTGAATCCAGTTTTCCATGAGAATAAACATTGACTTCAAAACAACATACGTGTAATAAAGATAGTAGCCAATGCTATTCAAGAGCTTTACCTACTCCAACTCTTCTAAAGCTCAACACCATGAGGTAGATAATATTATGGTCCCCTATTTATAGATGAAGAAACTGAGGCACAGAGAAGTTATGCGCCAGTGAATGAGCTGGAATTCCAATCCAGACAACTTGGCTCCAGGGTTCTCCTCCATCACATCCTGCTGCCCTTAGACTGCTTACTTTACCTTCCTCTACAGCTACATGGGACAGCTGACACTACATTGCCAGGGTAATGACGTGTACACAGAAGAGACTTGTAATTCTGCTACCGTGGGGAAGTCCTCCAGCACTTGTCGGTCCTTCTCCTTGCTCTCCATGAATCGCCAGTCTGGATCGTAAAGGAAAGTGTGAAAGTTGTGCAGCAGTGGGACCTTTTTTTCCACACTGATGGTCATGTCATCTTCCAGGGTGTCCAGAGCTCGGAGAACCAGATAAAAGATGCACACTGCGTGGCTGCAGAAAAGGGAAGGCTATTAATGTATTAGAACAAGAAGCCAAAGGTATCTGTTTTAAGATAACATATCATTTGTACCAGGCCATTTTCTAAATCCACCTACACCCTTAACTACACAGAACTATGAAAGGAGTCCAAGCCCTTTCATACTTAACAAACTTATTTATTTATTTATTTTCCTTTCTCAAATGGGAGTAATATACTTTTATAGCTATTTATAAGGCACAAAATTTAAAACCTACTAGGTAGATATTGCTTCTGCTCCCAGAATCAACTACATTTAATGTAGGCCATTAGGCAAAATGGGCAGTTAGGGAATGTAGGCAATGAGGGTTGAATAGGTCCACACATACAAAGAGTGACTCTCTCATATCCTATGAGCAAAGGTTTGATCTAACAAAGTTACCTGTTTCCTAATGTTTAGGCATTAGTGCCAAAGATCAAATGTTTAGAACTAACTAATATTTTGGAGGTAAAAAAGAAAGCAAAAAAACCATAGTAACTTCTCATAAATAAAGGCAACTGGTATAAATTCACGTGTGTCATCTGCTTCTGATTGTTCAGAAGGGCAGCTAGAATACAAAGTAGCCTAAGGGGAACCCAGAAAAATGCTTAAGCTGCTCTGGGGCAGGTTCAGCTGCCAGGACTAAAAAAAGTTAATAAACATCACCATCCCCCACTGCTTCTCTGAAAGGGCGGGCCTGCAGGGACACTAGTAGATGGCCATGTGCCTGTGAGGGCATTCTAAAGTAAACATGCACGTTTCCATCTCACTCCTCCACTCCAGGCATTTCCTTCACTCAGGATGGGCTACTTCTGGCTAAGCCAGGGCAAGAAGACTGCAATGCTAAGTGCTGAGTTAAAGAAAAAATAAAAAACAAAACAAAACCCTGCTGGAATGACTCAAAGGCCCCTGGAAAAGCTCTCTTCTCCTGAGTCAGAGCGCAGCCTCTGCCACTCACCGCATTTCCCCATCCAGCGCCTGGATAACAGCTGCGAAACTGCGACTGGTCTGGTTCAGATACTTGTAGCAGGTTTTCAAGCTGCTGCTGAGAGAGTCCTGCGGACAGAGAAGGCACACCGCGGTCGGAGACGTCGAGGAGCAGGAGTGAGTGTGGGACTGGGGAAGGAGGCCGGCCGCCGGGCACCGCAGCCGAGGCCCATCTTTGGGAGGCCAGGGGGCTGGAGGTAAGGGGCAGCCACGAGAGATGCCAGCGCCAGGGCCCCTGGGCGCCGCGGCGGGGCTCAGCACCAAGGTGCGCTTGAAGAGGGACATAGCCTTGGTGCTGCAGGCGGCTGCGGCCATTGGAAACGCGGGTGCACGGGAGTCTTCCCTCCATAGGCCCCAACGGAGCTGGGAGGCGCCCACCGAGAGGGGCGCCGCAGGCGCTCCCTGCACCCCAACCCCAGTTGCGCAGGCGGAGCAGGGCTCCAGCGGGCCACCCCGCCCCGCACGTGGCGCCCCGCCCCGTCCCCGCCCCGGAGCCGCAAGTGGCGCCGCGGCACCGCCCCCAACCCCAACCCTGTGCGGGTCCTGCCAGCCTCCGGCTCTCTTCGGAACCCACAGTGCGGTGGTCCGGGTCCCCCTCGGACAGGCCTGCTCTTACTCCCGGTGAGCCTCACTTGGACCAAGCATCACTCAGGCCCCGCCGAATCCTCTTCCCGACCAGACCTGGTCTTTCTGACGTGTCTGTCTTGGCATCGCCCCTTTTAGCCAGAACCCCACAACCGACACACCTGGTCGCTGCGGCCTGCCTTCAGCAAATGTCCGGGTCTGCCCACTTTGGCCAGAATCTCCCCGCCCCCACCCGGCCCGCTATTCTGCCGACGTTTGCGCACCACTGTAATCGGAACTGCGCTGGGTTGTCTCCTCCCCCCACTGCAATCGTTTTTCTGAAAAAAAGTTCTCCTCTCCCACTCCAACCACTAAGTCCGCTCTCGAGCTCCATTAACACCTGTTCCCCCTTTGCTGGCCTCTGGAAAGCTGGCTGTTCCTTTTAAGATTTCTTCCTCTTCTCTTTGAAATGAGTAAAATGAAGAAAGCTGTTTCCCGAGCGTTACACACTCCCCTAAGAAAAGCAAGGACTGCTTTTTTGAAGGGGAGAGCATTTACAATGCAAGTATATCAGAAAGAATTGCAGTTTGTGCACACTTTTATATAAACTTCTTCTTTTAGCAGTTTTAGGTTCACAAAGAACTGAGCAAAAAGTCCAGAATTCCCATAACCCACCCCCACCCCGCACACAGTCTCCCCACTCTTCTTGAGAAATGGGAGACATCTGAAATATCTAATAGCAAGAAAGTGGGTTTGGGTTTATTTATTTTATTTTATTTTATTTTATTTTATTTTATTTAAATACAGCGTACTTACTAGTAGGAAATCCCATAAAGTCACTCTGGGATGTTAGTGAAACTTGGAACTTGGTGGGGTCCAGGTGAACTACATTCTTTTTTATTTGTGTGTATTTCCTAACATGGTTACATACTATTTTTGTCTAAAGAGTAAGGCTTTAAAAAATTACATAATCTTGAGAATTTGGTTTTATTGCCATTTCCAGTAAAAAATATTAATAAAAGCTAATGTTTAGTGGTGACCATATGTAAGTACAGTACAGTGTGTGGCACATAAAAATATCCAGGAATGGTCAGATGAATAAATTAATACATTCCTAGACTATTTTAAAACAATTCACAATTCCTTTCCTTTCATAATGGGGAAAAACAGAGTTCATAAAAAGAAACCCTATAATGGCTCTGTGAGGAGAGCCAGGCCAGTTCTTCACATGACTCACTGTCATCAAGCCACAGGGACTCCCTGCACTGCCCAATGTTTTCATCTTCAGGTCAAACAAGTGGCTTGGAGGCTGATGTCTAACCAGGCATTTCAGTGAATGCAAAGGTGCATCAATGGGGATCTGAAGAGCAGCCATCTCAGAGAACACACTACCCCTTTCCCAACACAACAATAAGCATGCAATAGTAATAAGCATACATCCTTTGTGCCCCTATATAAAAGGGGCAAGCTACAGAATTTCCTTCCCTGGCTCCTTCACACATTACTTTTCCTGTCACCCATTTAAGTACCTCACCTTGAACAACAGTTCCTTCAAGTTAAGGAATACTGCTACACAGGAAGGTAAGGCACATGTGGAAAACAGCTTCCACAGCTTGAGTCCCATGAGCCTGTCCCTAGGGTGTCCCGCTGTTTTCTACAGGTATCTGAGATGAAGTGCACATCCCAGGTGACAAAACAGGCCTTAAATGAGAAAACAAGGCTCACTGACATTGAGAGGAAGGGTGTAGAGTGGCTCTAATTACAAGACTGAACTCCCAGAACTGTAGGACAACTACCAGCCCACCCTGCAACCTTCCTATTTTTATTAAAACAGGTTTGCTCAGGAGGGAAAAACACAAAAAGCACAAAACTCACACACTTCAGAACTGGATTTAGACACAAAAGCAATGACCACCATTCATTATACACACACTGCACTACTAAACCTTCAGGAAGATATTACAGACCTCAATCCACATGAAACCTCCATGGCCAGATAACTAGCAGAATTCAGAATTTTTCATGTCCAGAAAACAGACAATAAGATACACATAGAACCCTAACAGTGAGATGTACTGATCTATTGATGGATCATTAGTATTTCTTTAGCAAAATATTAGAATATTTAAACCAAGAGGGTTTCAACTTAGAGTCAAATCAGGTTTTGTTCCAAGTGATTTGAGAAAAACCTGGAGTTGAGAAACTGTGATGAAGGTATTTTGACTGTGATCTGTCTTACAGATGGAACTGTGGCCCAGAGGTTAGCTTACTAAAGGTTGTCCAGCTAACAGTACTATTGAGCCAGGAACTAGACCTAATCAAGAGACTTCAGATACTGGTCCAGGGCTAGAGCTATAGCTCAGTGATGGAGCGCTCCACTAGCAGTGTGAGGCTCTGGGTTTGACTCTCCCCAAACAAGATGTTAGTCTAAATAATATGCTTTAGACTTGATAGAAGTCAGACCTCTAGTTACAAAAGCCCTGCTTATACATTTGGTGATGTCTCCACAATGCTGAAGTGACCCACAATGCATTTCTCAGAACACATGCCCATTATTAAGCTATACACATGCTGTATTTTGAGGAAAGTCAGATAGTATTCAGCACATCCACTCAGAAACTTCTAGAAAACTTGAATGGAGTGCCAACACATGCACTGACTATACCCAAATGAGAGGATACAGAAAGAGTGAAAATGATTTTCCAACTTTATGTTTTTGCCTAGAATTGCCTAAAATCATATGATCCTTAAGTGGAAGTATGAATTACACATTGTGCATAGTGAAAGGGAGGGAAATCCTGCTTATTCCATTTTGTGACCTCTGAATAATGCCACACAACTTACATGTGGCAGAATGTCCCTAGATTTACTGATATGTTCATAAAAAATAAGTCAAATTTGCTGAGCCCTGAATTTCTTCTTCTTTTGTGTGTGTGGGTGGGGTGGGGTGGGGGTGGGGAGTACTGGGGATTGAAAGCAGTACTAGGCTACTACTGAGCTACACCCTCAGGTCCCTGTATCCTGAATTTCTATGACAGAAATAATAAGCATTCAATATCAACTAAGCATACATTCCCACCACCCCCTCAGCTTTTGTGTTACTTAAGAATATCAAGTGAAGGGAAATGTATTTCCCTACTTGTTCCCTCTAGTTAAACACTTGATTATTTCTTAAAAAAAAAAAAAAGAAAAGGCTTGCAGGGGTATATAAAAAAGTGCTCAGAAAACAACTAACAAACAAATACTGTTCCATATTAATTTGAATTTTAGAGCTAGAAGGAGGAACCCCACCAAAGCGACCCTCCTGATAATTCCTCAGGTGCCCGTCTCATCTGTCCTACATCAGGAATAGTGCAAGTCTCACTGTTTAAAAAATTCAAAGGTCAGGCTGTGAAGTCTTTCTCGATCCCTTTACCATGGTAGGGTTGGTTACCTCCCATCCCCAGAGGTAACCAACACTACCATTTTCTCCAGTAGCCTCAATTTATAAAGGGAAGAGTCCCTGGCCCCTAATCACAACCCTACAGGTTTACCTTTACCAGACCTCACTCAGACACTCAGATCCCTTGCCCTGATATTAATTTCTTTATAGAATTTCCTTCTACCTGAAATAGTGTGCATTTGCTTTACTTGTCTCTCCCACAAAAGTCAGGTCTTCTGCTACCTTGTCCACTGTTTAATCTCCAGCACCAGAACAACATCTGGTATGCAACTGGTGGTCAAGTATTTGTTAATTGAATGGATGGTAGACTTGTATGAAGGTGCAGGAAGGGAAGAAAGAAACTATGTGTTGCAGAGCACCTTTGATGTGCCAGAGTTGCATGCAACAAAATGGAGATCTGATCACACAATGTCTGGGATCACACAATGCTTGAGCTCTTTAATCTGAGCCACCTCCAGGCTGGAAGTGCAGAGGTGTTCAGACAAGCCTGGCCAGGCATCCTGAATCACCACTTAGAAGCTGTGGGGCCCTGGAAAAGCCGCTGAATTATTTTCTGCCATGTTTTTTAATGTGTAAAAGGCAGTAATAATAGTATTTCTTTCTTAGAAGTTGTTGTCAAAATTGACTAAGTATACTAAGTTAAAAAAATGGCTATAAAAATGTGTGGCTCTTCCCATCAGGAGATAAATCTCTACTTCCTTGAATCTGGGTGCCCATTGTGACTTCTTTGGACTAAATGGACAGTAACACATATGACTCAAGTATAGTCCTGTGTGAGCACTGGGATCTGCTCTCTTGCAGTGTCCACGAGGAGGGTTCCGGGACGAGCCTGCTAGATGATGAGATTTGATCCCCTGACACTCTGATTACAGCCTGCTAGCCACCCAACCACCCAGCCACAAGCTGACGGGTCAGTTGGGACGCTCTGGGGAAAACAGCCAATCTGGTCCAGGCCAGAAGAATCCCCAGCTGGCCAAGAGATCTGTGAACTAAAAAACAACTATTACTTTATGTCACTAAGTTTGGATATCTTATATTGGGGCAAATATACATAACTAAAATTTACCATTTCTCAAGAGTTCATTCGTACCAACTAAACTCACAGGAGGGCATCCCTGTAATCCCAGCTATGCAAGGGGCTAAGGCAGGAGAATCACAAACTCAAGACCAGCCTGGGCAACTAAGTGAGACCATGCTCAAAATAAAATGGGCTGGGGACGTAGCTCAGTGGTACAGTGCTTTCCTAGCTTATATGAGGCCCTGAGTTTAATCCCTAGCACCAAAAAAAAAAAAAAAAGGAGAAGAACAATAGGAAAACAAATACACTCACAGGTTGAATAACCAAACTCCCAGAGTTCAGGTCACTAAGTTTCGGAATGGTTTGTAACTCAATACAAACTGATACACTGAGACTGTGATTTAAAGAGCTTAGCACAGCCTCTGGCAAACACTAAGAAGTCAATTGATACCTATTATTAGTAGTAATTGGTTAGTCTAACACCCAATATTATCTCCTCTCACTCCCTGTTAAATAGTATTCTAAAAATATCGCTTTGGTCAAGTCACAGCTGTGCTTCTGACCACCCCCTACTGAATATGGCCCAGCTTCTGGCCAGCACCTACCCTGGCTGACTGTTCTTGTTATTCCACACACAACTCCTGGCTTTTATCTTTTCCCTTCTGAACGTTCTCCCCATTAATCCAAATTCCTTCTTACAAACCACTTTTCCCTTCTTTTCTGAAAACCCTTCTTTCAAAAAACACTTCCACATCACTAAAATACCCAAAATTTACTTGGGATTACTTGACAGACCCTGGGTTGTCTTTCTTTAGTGCACCTGCTCTCCACTAGACTGAATGTGTTCAGTGGAATAGGCATTTCCACTATACATCCATCACAAGACAGTGGGTTGGTTCACCTTTCAGCTGGATCCAGACAACCTGTGTTTAGTGCACCTTTGTGGTCCACTACCTTAAGGATAAGTAACACAGCAGGGTTAAGAGAGCAAGAGTCAAAACCCAGCTCTGCCACCTAATAACTATTGGAGGTTAGGCAATTAGCTACCTTTTTGGGTTTCTGTTTCTTCATCCATAAAACAGAAAAGACAACATTGTCTTCCTTAAAAGGCTATTGGATATTTAATAGACATTAGAATAAAATTTGTGTGGCACATAGTAACAACTCAATAAACATTAGCCAATTATTATTATAACACCCTCTAGCTAAACAGTAAATATCTAGGTTTCATGTCTTTTAGCAGGGCACCCTGATGGGAGAGTGGGTCTTCAACAGGTACAAGTAAGAGATCTGGACTGACCATAATTTCAAGTCCACAGCATGAGGGGACTGCCTGAAAAAGTCAATAACACAGATATGAAGGGTGGGGAAAGTCTTGAGAGGCAGTAAATGGCTTTACATGTTCTGGATATTTTCTTTCTTTCTTTCTTTTCTTTTCTTTTCTTTGTGGTGCTGGGGATAGAACACAAGGCCTTGCACATACTAGACAAGAACTGGGCCACATCCCCAATTTGTTCTTTGTCTTTGGTACTGGGGATTGAACCCAGGGATACTATATCATTGAACTTCATCCCCAGCCCTTTTTTTTTTTTTTAATTATTTATTTTGAGACAGGTCTCACTAAGTTGCTTAGGGTCTTTATAAGTTGCTGAGGTTAGCCTCAAAATTGTGATCCTCCATCCTCAGCCTCTCTACTCCCTGGGATTATAAGCATGTGCCCTCACAATAGACCCTAGCACTAATTTCTTAAGTAAAAAGAAAGAAGTAAATATGACAAAAAGTTAATAAATACTTAATCTCAAAGATAGACACCAGGCAGTGTCTAATATTATTTTCAGAATTTTCCTATTTGTTTGAAATATTTTGTAATTAAAATGAATTTTTAAGTTAATGAAATCTTAAGGCATGTTAATTAGCAATAACAGCATATATAAGAAAGAAATTAAAAGTTCTTGGGCTGGGGATGTGGCTCAAATGGTAACGTGCTCGCCTGGCTTGCGCGGGGCGCTGGGTTCGATCCTCAGCACCACATAAAAATAAAGATGTTGTCCACCGAAAACCAAAAAATAAATATTAAAAAAAAAATCTCTCTAATACAAAAAAAAAAGTTCTAAACTGGCAGATTCAGTAACAAACAGAATCCTAGAGACTTGCCTAGTCATAACTCTGGGGACTGAGGCAGGAGGATCAAAGTTTGAAGCTCAGCCTGGGCAATTTAGCAAGACCCTGTCTCAAAATAAAAACAAAAAGGGGTGGGGGTGTGGTTCAGTGGTAGAGCATTCCTGGGTTCAATCCCCAGTACTGCAAAATAAATTTTTAAAAAATACATAAATAAATAAAGTTCTAAAGTGGCCAGACCATATTAAAAGTACAGTGGGACACTATACTTTAAAGAGAAAGACCTGGTTTGAACATGATCTGGAAGAGTAACATATGATGAATAAAGAACACAGAACATCTGACTTTTATGTCAGTATTCCTAAAGAATTTGAGAGTTCTCTAGCACACTTCAAATATTTGTACTCAAAACAAGGATTAGCCTCTCTGTGGCTCTAGAGGTAGAACAAAGGGTGAGAGTTCACCTCACTCTAAGGTAACCTCTTCCTGAAAACTAGGTGATGTCCCTAAAGGGAATAAATTACCTGTCACTGGAGTTCAGGAGACTGAACAATTTGAATTGTAAAAGAGATTCTTTGTCTTAAGTCATAGATCTCTGGAACAATCAGACAATAGTGGAACTTCCCCCAATGCACAAATATATAACAACAAATACAGATTAAGTATCCCTTTTCTAAAATGCCTGGGAACAAAATATTTGCATATAAATAATGGAATCTCTTGAGAATGGGATCCAGTCCAAACATGAAATTAATTTGTTTCATATACACCTTCTACACATAGCCTGAAGGAAATCTTATACAATATTTTTAGTGCAACTGTTTTTACCACACCTGTTGTGTAAGGTGGTCAGATGTGGAATTTTCCACTTGTGATCATCACGTCAACATTCAAAAGGTTTCAGATTTTGGAGCAATTTGGATTTAAGATTGGGTATATTCAACCTGTATTTACAAATAATTTCAAGAGAGTCCCAAATAAGAAACCCTAATAAGAATCTCAGGTTAAATATTTATTCAACATGGCACAGAAGCAATTTAAAGCTGTATTTTCTTTAGGCAGTCCTCAAAAGATTAAATCCCTATCCCAGCCAGTAGTGTTTTTTTTTTTTTCCCTTCTGTAAATCATCTTATGACATTTATATAAGTTTATCATGTTTAAAAAGCTAGAGTCTTCTTGATGACAACTTTGTTCACGTGCATTGAAAAGCTATCTTGTTTACAATGGATAAAGAACATCAAAAAGATTCCTATTTTCAAATAGCTTAAAATTCAAAGTCAAATACAGAATCTTGAATCTGAAAGAGACATTGGGAGCATAAAATCAATACACAAATAGCAACAATACATAACTAGGGGACTGCTACAGGGTAAAACAGAATTGGAGAAGGCAAGTTCACAAGTAATAAGAAGACACCTGGTGGGGTGGGCAGCAAAAGAAGTTCAGTGGATTAGACAGAGGGGAATGGGGGGATGGGAATAGGAAAGACAGTAGAATGAATCTGACTTAATTTTCCTATATTCATCATATGAACACACAACCAGTGAAACTTCACATCATGTACAACCACAAGATTAGGATCCTAATTAGAAGTCAAAGTATACTCTACAGTCATGTATATATAAAAAGAAAAAAAGAAAAGACATCTTCTTACCTATCAATAATTTAATTTTGTGGTTCTGGGGATGAACCCAGGGCCTCACACATGCTAAGCAAGCCTATATCATGGAGCTATGCCCTCAGCCTTGTTTTATTTTGTTCTGAGACAGGATCTCCCATACTTGCTCCAGCTGGCCTTGAACTTGTGATCCTCCTGCCTTAGTCTTTAAATAGCTGAAACTGCAATTGTGCACCACCACACCTGGCTCTATGAACAATTTTGTAACACTTTATTGCCCCAATAAGACGGTGAGCTACTTATTTGTCTACACTGCATGTCATTCTGCCATCCATACTGCATGCAATATAAAATCTAGCACTGAAACAGGTGTTCAGTGAGTGTCTGCAGAATGGTCCACAAGAGGGTGGCAGTCCCTAGAACTAGACCTTAAAGGATGAGAAACATTCTAAGATAAAGGATAAAACGTTCTTTTGATAAGAGAACATTTGAATACAGTATCTGACTGTGATGTTTTCACTGCGGAAAATAAAAGCTTTTGATGTAAACCACTAATTTGATTTCAATAATTATGCAAGCATAATCTTCTTATTGGAATGGCATCACAACCATTCATTTAATAAAGGGTACAGGCATGAGGCAGGCGAAATATAAATAAAACCAAGCAGTCAATGTCTGTCCAGCCAATCAACAGGCACATAGCTAATAAGAACGTGGAGGAGTAGGTATGAAGCACAGAGGAAGGAGCTAGTGACTGCAGGAAGGCGGGGAAGCTCATGGAGGAGGTGATATGACTGGAAAAAGGAGTAAGATTTCATTCCAGAAAAATGTATTCACATGATAATATCTGCACAGTTCATCATGTTTTCAAAAAAATTCTCTGACCTGTCGTCTCCTACTTAACCTACCAACCCAGTTTCAGTTTGGGAGCTCATCTATTAGAGCACAGATCAACATCAGGGCTCACGGAGAAGGAAATGCGCACCTAAGCTACCTGACAACCAACGGCCTGGACCAGCGGGCTGGAGCGCGAAGGCCGTCAGGAGGACAGTCCACCGCGCTGGGTGAGGACAGAGAGCCGGGGCGGGTGCCCCCGGCGTCGGGCAGCCGCTCGCTGCGCCCCTCGCCTGGATTCCGGGAGGCCGCCGCGGCGCACGGCCTCCCGCCCGGCGGGGATGCAGAGATGCTCGGCCCACCTGGTCCATCTTGGGTATCACTTTCCACCTGCCCCCCATCCGGAAGCGCAGCAGGTTGTAGAACTCCTCGGGGTGGCCCAGGCACTTCACGAACTCCATGCTGCGGGATGGCGGCGACGGGCTATCAGACCTCGGGGATCACTTCTCAGGATCTCTGGCTCGCAAGTGACGGCGACCCGCGGAGGTGAGCAGAGGCGGCGCAGCCCGGAAGGCGGGCGTGGAGGCGGGCCCAGCGCGGCGGAGCCCCGCCCAGGTCCCGCCCACTTCAACCGGCCTCGGGCGCTCGCGCCGCTACCCGGAGCTCGCGGGGTGGACTGACGGGCACTGATTGGGCAGAGCCGCTCGCACCAGGAAGACGCCGACCAATCGGCGGCAGGACGAACCTGGCGTGACGACCACGCCCTAGAAACTCATTGGAGGGTTGAAAGAAGCCTGAGAGCGGGATTGGTGTCCTAGAGAGGGCCTTTGTTTTCCTTAGCTTACAGCTGCCCGGGAGCGAGCCGGAGTTAAAGTGCGCTTCGCGAGAGTTGCTGGAGTCGACCCTCGGCGCCAGCTGCCCACGGCTCATGCTTGTACCCGCCTGTGTCGGGCTCGCGGGCGTGGAATTCACCGAGGCCTAAGTAGAAAGCCTTTAAAAGGCGGCCGGCTACCAAGCCGTTGGGCGTGCGCTGCCCGCTGCAGGTCGGGGAGAAAGCGGCCGGGGCCGCTCGCGCACGTGCACTCCCAGCCCGGCTCCCGCTGCGGCTTCTGCAGCCCGGGGTCGGGCGCGTGCCGCCTCGGCTGCACTTCACAGCTGATCCCACTAAGCCTCAGAAAAATGCAAGCAAAGTGGGAATTGTCTCTTCCTAGACCTCAAGCCCCAGACGCCACCGGCTGCGGTAGCCTCCTTCGGTCTCCCAAAACCACACCTGGTGCTCCTTTTAAAATCTAAGTCAGGCCGGACGCGGTGGCGCACACCGGTAGCCCCAGTGACAAGGGAGGCTGAGGCAGGAGCAAAGCCAGCCTCAACAATTTAGCGAGGTTATAAGCAACCTAATGAGACACTGTCCCAAAATAAAAAGGGCTGGGGATGTAGCTCAGTGGTTAAGCGCCTTTAAACTTAATCCCTAGCGCGGGAGCACGCACAGGGGGCACGCACACACGCCAGCCTCAACAATTGATTGAGGCCCTGAGCAGCTCAGTGAGACCTTGTCTCTAAAAAAATAAACAAATAAAAATAAAAATAGGAAAAGGTTGGGGATGTGGCTCAATGGTTAAGCGCTCCTGGGTTCAAACCATAGTAATAAAAAAAAAAAAAAAAAAAAATCTTAAGGGAAGCTCACTGCCCCACCATCTCTCCATTTCACTCAGCCTTGAACTTGTGATCCTTCTGCCCCCACTTTCTCAGCTCCTATCTAGTTCCCAGCCCCTGTACACTGGCTACCACTCTGCACAAAGTGCTCTCTGAAAGGTCATCATGACCTCAAATTTGAATAACTGCCAAATCCCAAAGGCCTCTTCTTAGCCATTCTCTTTCAAGTTGTCATGATTCACATTATTCTCAACTTCTATTGGAATTTCTTTTCTCCCTACTCCTCCTTTCTCCTCTGGTTCTTTAAATAGCATTTCTTCAAGATTCCATTGTGCTCTCCAATTTTCCTCAACCCTAGTTGACATCACCTAGCTGACCAGCTATGAAAAGGGCTGCCAAAATGCCGCTAAGCTCAGCCTGGACTTATAGAGAACCAGGCCTCCTTTCTGATTCCATTATCCCCCTAGCACATGTACTGCAGGTGCCTGGAGCTCTACACATTTTTTTTTTTTTTAGTTATACATAATGATGGGATTTGTTGTTACATATTTATGCGTGCACACAATATAACAGTATCCTCAAACTCACAGTCCTCCTACTTCAGCCACTCTTGGGCAGCTGAGATTACAGGCATGTGCTCTCAGCTCCTCTCTGAGGTTTGATAAACAGCCACTGAGCTCCTACTCATCTCCCTTCTGATTTCCTGTCTCAACCAGGGGGTGGCTTCTTCCTACTCCACATGGTGGGCTCCAGCCAACTTCAGCTCTTGCAGTCCATTCCCCAGTCTCCACATCTGGTTACCTGATGCCCACGGAGCCCCTCTCTGAGGACCTTCTCTTCTTTCAACGCCTGATGCTGTACTGAGCCCTGTCATTTCTTTTCTTGGCAGATGCATCAGCATTTTTCTTTTCTGCCTGTCAGAACTAGAATCCATGTGTGAAGACCCATATGTGGGCTGCAGCTTCCCACCCCACCTTCTCTCCTATTCTGGGTCCACTATCTTACGGTTGCTGACCCACAGGTAATGGTGGAGCAGCTTTGTTTTAGCCTACAATTTTACTGTAGCATCATCTTATAAGGGTTAGGAAGATGAATTTCAATAACAAGTACATTTTTGTATATTACATTTTTTGTGAATGTGCATAAATTGCTCTTCTGGAAGGAAATGACCTATTTATCAAATATTTTCACATCACTTTGTTCAGAAGTCGGATTTTTGTTTTCTTTTTTGGTACCAGGGATTGAACCCAGGGAGTGCCTAACTACTGAGTCACATTCCCAGCAGTTTTTTATTTTATTAAAGACAGGGTTTCGCTGAGTTGCTTAGGGCCTTGATAAGTTTCTGAGGCTGACTTTGAACTCATGATCCTCCTGCCTCCGCCTCTGGAGTCACTGGGATTACAGGTATGTACCACTTTTCCAGGCCAGAAGTGGGGTTTTTTAAAAAGATAAATGTTTTTTAAAAAGGCGTAGAGAGATGGCCTCAGAGAGGCTAAAGATTTTCCCAAATCCTTTTGTAGCATGTATTAAACTGAATTGTGTCACCCTAAAATTTATGTATTTAGACACAGGGCCATTAAAGAGAAAATTTAGTTAGTTTATTAAAATATTTATTTTTTAATTGTAGTTGGATACATTTTATTTATTTATTGTTATGTGGTGCTGAGGATCGAACCCAGGGCCTCACATGTGCTAGGTGAGCCCTCTACTGCTGAGACACAACCCCAGCCTGAGTTTATTTGTTTTGAGACAGTATCTCACTAAATTGCTGAGGTCAGCCTCATATTTGCAATCCTCCTGCCTCAGCCTCCTGAGTCACTGGGATTAAAGCTCTGTGCCAGCATGCTGCTCTGAGGAAATTGCTTAAATGATGTCACAAGGGTTGGCCCCTGATCCAACAGGGACAGTATCCCCATAAGGAGACAGCAGAAGTGTGCATGCACAAAGAAAAGTCCACATGACAAAGGAAGGATTTAGATATAGGACTGTTGATTCTAGCTGCAGGCAATGGTCTAAAACACAGGGGCACCTTAGAACAGTGACTGGAGCATCCAGTCAAGTGATGCTTAGAAAGTCTGGGGTCCCATGGATTATAACAGCTATATTCTACACTGCATTCCAAGGAAGAGAGAGAAAAAGAGTTCACAATAAAATTGGGTTGGAAACACCAGGTAGAGCAAACTAAGGGAGTCTGCATTACTGTGGGGGGATTTCTTGAAGCCTTTAAGAGCTACACAAATGTCCAAGTGGGAGAGATGGCACGTGATATTTCTCAAACTTATACTTTTCATCTGTAAGGCACGATCCCTCCTTGGATCACTTTTTCAGAGCTGATGAACAAAGGGAACCTGGCTCCCTGAAGGGCATATCCCTAGTGTTCTGGTGGATGTGAGCCAGGACTTGTTCTACTCCTGTGGAAACTGTGGTGCCCCACGGAGGGATACAGTGTGGTGGGCAAAAAGTGGGTGGCTGTTATGGAGCGTTTGTGTGTTGATTAGGTGTTAATGGAGTCATAGTTGAGTCATGAGATGTTCCCATCATGGGACTAGTGTCCTTCTAAGAGGAGGAGGATATCTCAGCATTCCCCTCCCACGTGAGGTCACAGAGAGGCACCATCTGCAAGCCAGGAAGGGGCCTGGGTAAGCTAATCAACCTTGATCTTGGAGTTGCCATTTCCAGAGCTGTGAGAAATAAGTCTATTAAGTCACCCAGTCTATAGTGGTGGATTTTTTTGTTTTTATGGCAGATTGAATGAAAGCTGTGGCTTTGGACCTTGAACTGTGTGATCTCAAACAAATTCCTTAACCTCTCCAGACTTCAGTTCTCTCATTCATAAAATAAAGACAAAAAGAACAAGTACCTAGCTCCATGGGTTGTTCTGCAGATTATGTGCAAGAACTATGGTAAGCAGCAAGCACCGGGTTGGGGTGAGCACTCAGTGCAGAGTGATCACCCAGTGAGGGCCGAGCAGGCCACTCAGGGTGAATGCCTGGTGCAGGGAGGGCAGGTGAGCACCCAGCACTGGTCAGTTCATGTTAACTATCTCAAGGGGAAGCAGCTGGCTATGATGTGGTTACCCCCTTCCACGGACAGCACTCAGTAATTTCAGACAGATGAGCATAAAGGAAGGCCAGAAACATCTGCTACTCTTTTCAATTTCACTCTCAGGAATCATCATCTCCCTTGTGCCAGAAGCAAAGGTATACCTCTGCTCCCCTGGGGCAGACGGGCACTCACCTCCCTCTCTGTGTAAGTGGATGCATCAGTCCAACCGAGCAAGCTCTGAGAGGCCACCTTCATAATGAGATGCTATTTATAGTAAAAGACCCTTCACTGGGCCTGGGGTGTGGCTCAACAATGGAGTGCTTGCCTAGCCCAAGACCCCAAGTTTGATCCCCAACACCGCAGGAAAAGACAAAAAAAAACACAAAAACAAAACAAACAAAAAAACTTTACTGCCAAATAAAGATGACACAGAAATAGCAAAGAGCTTTATTTTCCTGTAGCTGCCCAGCTTCATTTAGTTACCAACAACCTGAGGAATGTTTCTCTATGTCCTTTGGTTCCTGAATTGTTGATGCATCAGCAGTCGCAAACCTTCAACTTAAGGAGTAAACAAGTAGCTTTAGCTTCTCTTTAAAGGCCACTGGATCCCCGGAGGGCGGCTGTTGTGCTGCCAGGCCCTGAGATCCCCACTGGGTGGGAGACGCCAGCAGGAGCTGGACCAGCACTTTTCTCCTGCAGCTCCATCCTCGTCCCCAGGACCCTCCACAGACAACGGGGAAAGAAACTTCCGTTTTCCTATTTCTCAAAACCAAAAGCCTTAAGATCAACCAAACTTTCCAAAACAGGACACTTGCCAAGCCTTGCTGGGAACATAATCACGCCCCCCCCCCAGCTGTCAGTTTTAGGGCTCCACCGTCTTTCTGGGTGTTCCCCTCACCTGTGAAGACTGCCTTCCTCAGGAAGAATCAACAGAACTAGAAAAGAAAACCTACCCCTACGAAAGCTGTGCCTCAGACGCAATCCAGAGGCGCGAACATAAGCAGAACTGACACCTCACAGCCCAGGCTGTCCTCTGTGGCCACCCACGATCCCTGCCCACACCTTCCCTTCTGGACACACAGGCCCCAGGGTCCTCAAGGACAAGTACCAAGAAGAGCTTGAGCACCTCAGGGGTGTTGGAGCTGCTGTGGCTCCTCAGGGGGCACCCGGGGCTGGCACTGCGGGCACCACCAGGTGAGCCTCTGGAACCCGCCTGGGGGCCCAAGGGGCTCCTTGAGGACCTGGTGCCCAGCAGGACACTGCTCCTTCCGGTAGATCTGCGTGTGCTGTGGCTTGCCCTGGAACTTTCCCTGAAGCCAGCCCGTACTGAACTCCACCACGTGGTCCACAAGGGCCTCCCGGTGAGAAGCATTCAGGAGTGAGCCCAGAGACAGGGGATGGATCCTGGCTCTGTACAAGGCTTCATTCTTAATGATGTTCCCTGAAACAAAGCAGAGAATGAGGAGGGGCACGTGGACATGCCACAGTGAAACCACCCCAAAGGGAGCAGAGCTGGTGTGATGGTGGGGAGCAGGAGCTCTGTCACACAGGGACCTCCGGGGCAGGGCGGCAGGCTCCGTGTCCATGCCCTCTGCAAAATGCATTTGGCCACGTTCCCCCTGAAGGCTGTTGTGAAGCAAAATGAAGTAACACATGTGGGTCCCACGTCGCAGCCAAGAGGCTGCAAGAAGGGCCTGACACCTGACCGCCTGCACTGGGATCCCAGCTCCACCAGATCCTACCATATGGCCCTGGCAGGTTCCTTGGCCTCCAAGTTTCAGTTTCCTCATTTGTAAAACAGGAATGGCTTTGCTGGTTTTTGTGAGCAGTCAGTGAGACCTCACCTAAGAACGCTGAGCTCAGTGGCTGGTGGAAACATGAACTGTTCCGATGCCTGTTCCATGCAGAGTTTAGGAGGTCTTATTCAATTATTTGTCTATTCCTGACTCATTCTTTATGAAGCCAGCCTCAACCCCTTCTTCCAGAATCAATGCCTCTCTTCAAAATATCCCCAAAGTTTCTCTCTTTAACCCTACTGGGCCTTTATTATACCCCACCTCATCTCAGGGGAACTGGCCTGGTTTGCTGAGCCTTTTTAAATAATGGCTGTGGTAGGCTGAGAAGGCAAGTTTACCAGAGGGCAGGTGTGCAGTAGGTTTGGGGGAATGGATGAAGGAAGTGACTGCCCTTTCCTGTTAGTGAACAGAGGACTCCCAGCTGCCTGCAGACCCTGGCCCCCTGCCTCTCGGTGCCAGGATGGCACTAGGCAGTGGAGGATACCAGGGGCACAGGCATGGCCCCTGCCCTTCAGGAGGTCACACCCTAATGCACCGTCAGGAACCATAGGCTAAGAATCCAGTCAGGGTACAAATTCTGAAGCAGAAGTTAGAAAATGCTTATCTAACCACCTCTTGTTTTAGGGGCAAAAGGTAGTAACAGAGATTGAATCCAGGGGTGCTTAACCACTGAGCCACATCCCCAGCCCTCTTTTGTATTTTATTTTCAGACAGGGTCTCACTAAGCTGCTTAGGGACTTGCTAAATTGCTGAGGCTGAGTTTAATCCTCCAGCCTCAGCCTTCTGAGCCACTGGGATTACAGGCGAGCATCACATGCCCGGCTCTAATGACTAAATACTAATTTATGAAAGAAATATGATGCTAAATTACCAATCATCCATTTTACATCCTGAGATTCTGTGTAATTTTAAAGACCAGGGAAGCTAAAGAGATAAAGTCATCACTTCAAGACCAACAGAACTATCCTCAGGACTCGAGATTCCCAGATGAATGACTTTTCCATTGTACGACTCTGAGGGGCTCCCCCCTTACCCATCAGTCATACCTAACCCTGAGAAGTATCTCTGGTTCAACAGTGTATAGCACACAGGCTGAGCCTGGCCCAGAGCCTCCAAGGCTTGTCCTCGATGGAACTTTTCAGACAAGATGTCACAGGTAGGTTCGACCACAGGAGAAGGGCTCCAACACATCTGGCAATTATAAAATGCCAGGAAGCCACCACCACCAAAGTGTAGGACCAACCTGGAAGAAAGAACAAACCACATGCACATGAGCTTCCACTGTGTCAGGTCACACCACGCTGCCACTCTGACGAACCTGGGGAAAGCCAGGCCTTGAAGAGAAAATGGACGGCTCTGTCAGAGTCACAGACATCACAGAGCTAAATGGAGTCGTTAGAACAAAACATACTCGTGGGTTTATTTTTTTCTGAGTATCTTCTGTTCACAGAAGACAACCTGGAAAACAGAACAGCTCAAAGTTCAGGGGGTCTGACGACCTAGAACACAAAAAGGGGGCTCACCAGTAAGGAACACAGAGAAATGGCTGCAGTGAGGCTCTACCTCCAGCCCAGGCTAGATTTACCAAAAAGACCCAACTCCCCTGAGCTGTCAGGGACAGAGCACAAAGTTATAAATGCTGATAAGAAATGATGGCAACCTCAAGGACAGCTAATCAGAGCAGAACTGCCTCCACATCTGAAGGGGAAGATCCCTGAGCCCATGCCTTGGATGGAGTGAGTGTCCCTGGGGAGAGCTGGGACCAGGAGAACCCACTCTCAGTGCCCAGGAAATCACTCCAAGAAAAGATACATACCCAGCAAAAATCACACCAGCAATGGTCTCAATGGGGGAGATGGGGAGGGGGAGAAGGAGTGAGCCAATGGAATTCTGTAACAGGTGCCATGGGACATCAATGGATCATGATTATGACAGTGCACCTAAGAACATGGCGCCAGGATCAGGAAAGAGTTCTTGAAATAAAAGATATCCCTTTTAATGTTATTTAATGTATAGTTATAATATAATGATATTAATTAATTTAATAACCTGGAACTGAAAATCCAAATCAGCTTGACAAACTCTGAAACTGGGGTGAATATGATAGAATATTATTAACAAGTAGAAATACTCTAAAAGATTGAACTGAAAGGTGGGGAGAGTAAGCAAAAACAGTTTTAATTTTTATGTTAGTAAAATCTGGATGGTTAAAGCTGCAGTGGGGCACAACCATAATGCCAGCAACTCCGGAGGCAGAGGCAGGAGGATCCCTAGTTTGAAGCCAGCCTGGGGATCACGATGGGATCCTGTCTCAAAATAAAAGAATTAAACAGGACTGGGGCTGCAGCTCAGTGGTAGAGCGCCCCTGGGTTCAATCACCTGTACTGCAATTAATAAATAAGTAAAAACTTTAAAAAGACCCTAAACTCCAAAACATTTGGAAATTAATTAAGAAACAGTCTTCCATAAAGAAAGATTATATAAAGCAAGTATTATTTTCTTCAAAGACCAAAAAAAGAGTATAAAACTCAGGCAAGCCTAGTAGGGAAAAAAAAGGACAGAGCCAACTATAAAACACGAACAAGAAGAAGGAACTTGACAAGAGGGTAACAGAAGAGGACAACACGTGTTCACTCTGTGACCACCAGGGTGAGCTCCGGAGGGAGCCTATTTCAGGGAGAGCAGTCCAGGTCCCCCAGCTTGTGACTAATTCCAACATAGCACCTCGCCAGGTGTGGCCTGCAGGGAACCCAGCTGGGCCCTGAGGAAGCGTCCACTCAGCAGAAGCCTAAAAGCGGCTCCTCCCTCTGGCTGCTCCTGGGTATGTATAAAGCCTGAAACTGCAGCTGCTTTTTGCTGCTGGCCCAAGGAAACAACCCAGGAGTGGCAATGTGCAAAGCCAGGAGAGCCTCAGGAATAGGAGGCAGGACTCAGAACCCAGCCAGCTCCAGAGAGCCTCCCTGGGACCTCCTGAGCTACCTGAGCTGCCCAAAGCATCCTGTGGGCCACATGATACTGTAAACAAAGACAAAGTCTGGAACCTAAAAGCAAAATTTGAAAATAGAAGAGTCAGGAGGATCACAAGTCTGAGGCCAGCCTGGGCAATTTAACATGATCTTGGCTCAAAATACAATAAAAAGGTCTGGAGATGCAATAAGTGGAAGAATGCTTGTGAGCAGGCATGAGGCCTTGGGTTCAATTCCCAGCACCACCACCTAAAAAAACCAAAACAACAACCACAAAAACCCTTCAGGTGACTCTGGAGTAGACGGGACCTCTTTAGTCAGAGGGAAACTTAGGAGTGACCAAGAAAAACACTATTGACTACATAAACAGTAAAAATCCTAAATGCCAAAAAGCATCATAAACAGAGTCAAAGGACATCAGAGAGCCTCAAACAATAGAGGCAGCACATATCACACAGGCTACCAGACTGAACGTCCATGAGCTTCAACAATTTGATAAAAAGTACACAAAGGACCCAAAGCTAGTGAGAAGGCAGCCAAGCCAGCGCTTCTATACAGCCCCGAAAACTTGCAGCCACAGAACATTCCTTGTCCTCACCAGCAACTCCCCTCTGGCACGAGCCCCAAGGAAAAAACCCTAAACACGGAGCTGGCTGCACAAAGTCATTTTTATCAACATTCATAGATTAAAACCTGGGCAAACCTGTCCCTAAGTTCAGAGAGCAAGAGTTGAGGCATGAAATGCTCTTCAGAGACCATCTGCCCTCAAGTGCCACGTGTGTTGGAAACTCCCCTTCTCCAGGCCACCCCAGGGAGTCACGATCTCCCCCTCTGGTGCAGACCCAGCCTACTTCCCAACCTGGGTAAATACCACAGCCTCTTCTGTCTCCTGAACAGCAGGTGCTAGGGTTGGCCATCCACCTGGGCGTGACCCCCCACACCCAGCACCACACCCAGCACCACACCCTGCCACGGTGGGGACCACAGGAATACTGCAGACCCTGCCAAGAACCCCGACAGCCACACCGTTACCTGGGCACAGGATCCCTCCAGTCACCTCTCTTGTTGGCTTTCGTGGCTCTGGAGAACTCATTCACCCAGACACTGCCAAACAGACCGAAGCTGACCTGCAGCCACCGCGGGGCTCCTGTTGCAGGGCCATCTGCCCCCAGACCCTCGGAAACATCGGATCCACTGGGGTCAAGCTCCACGGACGGGCAGGATTCATCAGAGGTTTTGAGTTTGCTGGGCCCCAAGGCTGGCTCTGGGGTCACAGTCTCTTCCTTCCTTGCTCCTTTCTGTGGAGGCTCTGCCAGTGGGCTGCTACCAGGGGACCCCAATTCTGCATCTGGATCAAATCTAAGGAATAATTTTTTTCCATGAACCTAGGAAAAAATGAACATGGATCTAAGCTTTACAGACCCAAAAAGGAGCTAAGGGCTACACAGTTACCCAACTGCCCACTGACTCCTTTCCCTTGCTGTGAAGCCGCCCCAGATTGCGTATCTGGATCCTGCCTTTTGATCTTTTTCCTGTGGTGGTGTGACCAGTTGGCCCATGGCTTTCAAAGTGACTGGAAGCAACTGGAAGAATTAGATTAGTAAAAGACAGACCTATGCCAGACAGCACAGCCACCCTAGAATATCTGAGCAGAATGTTTCCAATGTTTCCAGGAATTGGCTAAGAAATGAGCACAAACCAGGTGCTGTGGCCACACCTGCAATCCCAGTGGCTCTGGGGGCCGAGGCAGGAGGATCAGCAAAAGGCAAGGCACTAAGAAACTCAGTGGGACCTTGTCTCTAAATAAAATACAAAAAAGGGCTGGGGATGTGTGTGGCTCAGTGGTTGAGTGCCCCTGAGCTCAATCTCTGGTACCAAAAAAAAAAAAAAAAAAGAAACACAAATTATCATTCTTCCATTCCACCCATACTACATGTCTTTATTCTAGAATTAATCAGTGTGTGCACAGCCATGGACTACGGCTGAAGACGACACGCTGTGAGATCCAGTACCTTTTTCCCACCTTCTGCCCAGCAAACCAGACTTGACAAAATAGCTACAAGTGAATTCACAATTAAAATAGATATATAATCAGTTGCCAGCTTCTTGTATGAAGTGTGTGCACACCCAGATTCCAGGATGAGTCTTTTCCACGCAGCCTGAAATCCAGGATGCCTTTCAGTGACCAAACCAACCCATCTGCCTTTAATGCTGGAAGTGCTTGTGTTACTTTTTGACCGTCAAAGGTACATCAAGATTATTATTTTGATACGACCTACAATCTGTCCATTAGTTAAAAACTACAATGGTAGCCTCTCAGCAGAATATATCACCTGTCTAATAAGAGTTTATCTGCAGAATAATTTATCTGGAAATCCAAGCACAGATTATTTTCTGCCACATATTAGGGCATAACTGGGCATGCACATGCACACACTGATCAAGGAATTAAGTGGACATATTAGAATTTATTCCAGAAAATACTTTCTCAGTGTAAATTTGCCAGTATTGAAATAATTCTGATTAAAATATTTGTCAATCAAGTGTCATACACACCTATAACCCCAGCAGCTCAGGAGGCTGAGGCAGGGGGAAGATAAGTTCAAGGCCAGCCTCGGCAACTTAGCCCAGTCTCAAAAAAGAAAAAGAAAAAGAAAAAAAGCACAAAAAAACAAAAGTGCACAATTTTTAAAAATGATAAATAATAAAAATAATAAAAAGGCTGAAGATGTACCTTGGTGGTAAAGTGCCAGTGTTAATCCTTAGTACAATAATAAATAAAGTATTTGTTAAACCTTCCTCAAGGTCAAAACACTTACAGTCAAAAAGGGCTGGTCAGGATGTCCTTGTACCCTCTCCAACCATGCCAATTTCTGCTATGCTTCTTTTAAGTGCCAGGACACTTGCGGTCACTTCAATTCACTAATCATTGACTGAACTTGCAGTGTGCCTGGCGGTGGGAGACTCCAGTCCTTTCCTCTAAGGGGTTCATATTTAAAAAGGGAGATGACTTTTTCACAGCTGTGAAAGTAGAAGCAACCAGGTGTCCACCAAGAGACAGATGGGTAACACAACACGGGATGTCCATAACAGAACAGTATTGCATTAAAAATGAAGAAAATTCTGGGGCTGGGGTTGTAGCTGGGTTCCATCCTCAGCACCACTAAAAATAAATAAATAAAATAAAGCTAATAAAAGAGTTTATCTAAAATTTTTTAAGTAAATAAATATTTTTTAAAATGAAAGAAATTCTGACACGCTACCACATGCAGGAAGGTTGAGGACATTGCGCAAATTGAAACAGTCACACAAGGACAAATGCTCCCTGACTTCAGTTCTATGAGGCATCCAAAGCAGTTTAATTCCTAGGGGCAGAAGGTAGAATGGGGGTTTCCAGGGGCTGGAGAAGAAATGGGGAGTCAGTGCTTAGTGGGTTCTGAGTTTCAGCTAGGAAAGATTTAAAAAGATCTAGAGATCTACCCAACAATACCATGAACATAATTAACTGAATACTGAACCATACACTTATAAAAGGTTGGTTAAGACGGTAAATTTTGTTGTTGTTGTTGTTTTTTATATATATACAATAAAAAGAAAAAGTAAGACACACACCAGAAACTAGGAGAACATGGAAAGAAGTGTTGGTGAGCACAAGAAGGTCCACTCTGTGAGTTACCCAGAGGCCCAGCAATTCCAGACCCATGGGAACTGAAACCACACACCCACACGAACATTTGCACATCAGTGTCCACAGCAGGTTACTCCAATTATCCATCAGCTGATGAATGGACATCATCAATCACAAAATGTGGCATACCCATGTAGTGGAAGCTATTCAGCAACAAAAAGGATTAAAGTACTGATACCTGCTATAACATACATGAATCTGACATCATATTAAGAAGCCAGTCATCAAAGAAACACATACTACATGATTCCACATATATAAAATGTCCCAAAGAGGCAAGTCTACAGAAAGAGAGTAGATTAGTGGTTGCTGAATGCTGGAGTAAAATGGGGTGACTGCTAATGGGCACAGAGTTTTTTTAGGTGTAACATAAATATTCTGGGGCTGAGGGTAGAGCTCAGTGGTAGAGAGCATGCCTCAAATGCGAGAAGCCCTGGGTTTAACCCCCAGCACTGCCCAAAACAAAAGATTAAAAGATTCTAAAACGAATGATGGAAAACTCAGTAAATATAGTAAAAACTACTGAATTATGAAGTTTAACTGGGCAGACTGTGTGTTTTGCAAATTATATCTCAATAAAGCTGTTATAAATTTTTTTAATGTTTTTTTAGTTGTCAATGAACCTTTATTTATTTATATGTGGTGCTGAGAATCAAACCCAGTGCCTCACCTGCTAGGCAAGCGCTCTACCACTGAGCTATAACCACAGCCCAAAGCTGTTACAAATTTTTAATTGGCAGGTTGGTTAAGATTCTAAGTATGGGGCTGTAGCCCAGTGGTAGAGTGCTTGCACTGCATGCATGGGACACTGGGTTCAATCCTCTGTACCACATAAAAATAAACAAATAACATAAAGGCATGCTGTCCACCTACAACTACAAAAAAAAAATTAAAAAATTAAAAAGTCCAAGTAAGCTAGTGGCAGAGCACCCGCCTAGCACAAACAAGACCCTGAGTTGGATTCCCCAGCACCACAAAAGAAAAAAAGTCAGAGTATGTAGTAACATTTGATTCCTAAACCCACCTCCAACCCACGGAAATGAGTGGAATACGGACATCAACAGCCGCACAAGGACTGCCAAGCTCTGAATGTCCCATCACAGGAGCTGCATGAGTCACCTTCTGAGTCTGCTATGAGCAGTCGAGACAATTCCTACCCAGAAAGCAGAGAGCTGAAGAGGAAGGTGTCAGACAAACGGCTTGCGGAGGATGAGAACCCATCTTGTTCACTCCCCGACCCTCTTCCTGTCTATAATTCCTTCTCAGACTGAAATGCCCATTTCCCCCTGAGTCCATCTAAATCCTCCAGTCTTCAAAGTTCATCCTCCAGGTGACAGGATGCCCCCTACGTGAGGTCCTCACTGGGCTCTTAACCTTGAGCTCCACTCCTCCCCATTAAGCACCCACTGTCAGTTTCCCTCTGGAGATACAAGTCTTTCCTTCCTCATCTGGTTCTGCATTCCTCAGGGGCAGGGACAGAACAACAGACAGGTAGGAAAGGGTGCTCCTGAGAGGCCCATTAAGCAGCTCCTCAAGCCACCTCCTTGGGCCTTTCTTGGGTTCCCACAATTCTGCCTCAGCTTGCTGCGAAACCAGCTCTGGGTCCACCTTCAAGCACTCTTGCTGCACATCCTTCTGTCTGCACTGCCACTTGATAATCTTCTCTGAGTCCCAGCTCTGTGACAAGCACTGTGATAAACGCGGGGGTCCAGAAACAAGGGACCACACCCTGCAGCTACAAACCTCCCATGACAGTCTGTACAAAGAGACCACAGCCTGGAGTTTGGAAGACCTGGCTCCACAATGTGGATAATTCTCTGAAACATGTAACTCATGGGTGAAGATGGAAGGATAAAGTCCACCTGCCGTAGCAGCAAGCCAGTGCCTCGTCCCCACGACTGAATACGACTGAATCAAACACTCTAAAGCTAAGAGACTTGCTTAAGAGCTCCCAGCTACACAGTCTACTGAGTTTACTCTGTGGCCTGCAAACATTTACCCTGTGCCTCCTAGGTGCTGGGTGTCCAGTAAGCACTCAGGACACAAGGTTTATCCATCTCCCTCACACCACCAGCAGCACAAATTCAGGAATAGGTTCAACAGGAGGAAGTTCAGGTGTCCTCCCAGAGAGGAGTCTCACCCAGTGTCAAGCTTCTCCAAGGACAGATGGCTAAGTAGAATTCAGAAACAGACTACAAATCACCATGGTAAACTGAGGGGGCAGTTAAGAGAAAAGGGAAGACCTGCTCATGCAGGGGAGCAGCATGTCAAAACCCTGGGCAAGAATGACCCGAGCTGGGGCAGTTCAGGATGATCAAAGACAGACTGGGGTGGGTACGAAGGCGAGAGAGGCATGCAGGGGTCAGATCACAGAGCCAGTGAGCCGCCTGAAGGAATTCTGACTCCTGCTCAGGAAAAAGATGGACGGTTTGAACCCAGACCTGCAGCAATCCTCTTTTCTTTCATCCCCACTGGCACAAGGTTCAAACTTGGTTCCCAGCCCAAAGCTGAACATCAGACACAGCTGGAATAGTCAGAATGTCTCCGGACTCTGAATGGGGGTCACCAGCTCATGCCTTTGTGATCTTCAGAGCCCACAGTCCACGTAATGCCCACTTCTGGCTGGGAAACGTCAGACTGAAAGACCAGGACCCATGTGGAGTCCTGCAGTGGTTGTCCAGAGCCAATGGGAGGGATAGCATGGGACCTCTAAGGGCAGATTCCAGGGGAGGCACAGGATGGGCTAAGGGAGACTGACTTGCAGAGGATGCAAACTCACCTGGGTGTCCTGGAGCCACAGAGACTGAAGGGTGGCAGGATATAGCTTCTTACTGCTGCCCCCTGTCTTGACCACCTGCTGGTCCACAAAGGGAGAGATCAAATGGTGAAATTTCCTCACAGATGGTCCTTCTGGCATCTCTGCAGGCAGAAACAGGCAGAAGAGACCTTAGCGCATTCTCTCTAGCACTCCTCATTCTCCCAGCTCTAAGCAGCCAGTTCCTGCCACAAACTTCAACCATTCTATGTGGTCAAAGAGAGCAGCAGGGGCAGGGACCCATCAGAGGAAGACAAGCCACAGAAGGGTGTGGGTCCACTTCTCAGGAATGAGTTCCCAACTCCTCTTGCCTTTTCTTCATTCAGCACACACTTATAAAGCACCAACAGCGTGCTAGCCATCACATCACGGGTGCCACCCACTTCCGTGGCCACCTGGGGAACGACTCTCATTGCCTTCTGCCTGGAGTGTGCACTCCTAACTCATCTCCTGTCTCTGTCCTCCTCCCCCTCCCCACTTCCCAAAGCAATCACTCCAACCCTCTGCTGCTGAGGGATCCCCCCACTTTTAGGGGACAATGGGACCTGGTCCTCCTGTGACCAGCCCTCAGGTAGGGGAGATGTGCATGAGATCTGCTGGGTCCTGGGGGAGACGAGAGGGGGGGGGGAGACAATGCAGAGAGCGCCCAGAACGGACAAGTGCAGACACTGGCCAAGCCAGTTGAGAGAAGGGAGGGGCAGTGCCCAGCTTAACTACAACAATTATCCCTGACCACCACGAAGCAGCATTGATCCCCTGTAGTGTTTTGCAGGCCATTTGTGACCTTGAGCCAATCATCCAAGTTCACTGATAGCCCCCTGTGTGAGGCAGTCTGAGTGTTCTGCACATCCCATCCTCACCCAGGGCACCACTAATCCACCTGTTTCCTCAGCACAAGTTATGTGCTGTAAGTCATGGTGAAAACTACGCAGGTATCTGGCAGGTGGCAGCTGTTACTTCGGTGATTCTAACAAAAAATTTAAAATATTTTTTTTTAAATTGAATATGCCTCTTACATTCCAGGAATTCTCATAACTTCCTCAGCAGCACATTCCATAACATGCATCTTAAAATCCTTGACACTTTATATTCTCTGAAAGTGATAATGTTCCCCCTACTCAGACCCTCAAGGGAACACTGCTGGGCTGGAAGGCCGCTTGTCAGACAACCGACCTTCACCAGTTCTGAGCCGGATGCCTCCCACCCAGAAAGCTTCCCGAAAAGCCACCCTTTGCAAGGCACCCACATCTTGAATCTCTCGGCTCATGGACAGGTTGAAGTATTTTGATGGAGGAGGAGAAGTGGCCGCAAGATGAGAACCGAGGTCCCCTTCCCGCAGGATAGTTACAGCCAGGTCGCCAGGCTGGGTGACAGGCGAGGAAGGGGAATAAAAGGTCTTCGCTGCTGTTTCCAAGGCAAACTGCTCCCCAAGGAGAGTCTAAGATGACTCCCTTTCCAACTCTTTACGGGGTTCGGGGGAGAAGGGCGCGCAGAGACTGGAATGAGGGTCCCTGGAATTCCCGGGACAGAGGCGCCGTGGTCAACACGCAAAAAGGAAATGAATTCGGCCAGGGTGTGGGTGCCTTTAAGAGACGCTTCTCAATTTTTCTGTATCTGCGTTTTCACAGTCACGCACCTACGAGGCGCAGGAGCCAGACTCGGGCCCAGAGGCCCGGGCACCAGCCGGGCAGGAATCCGGGGGCGGCGCGGCCCCGTCCTTCTACTCCACCTTTCGGGCAGGCGGCGGTCCAGGGCCGGACTCACCGGTCGCGGTAGGCGGCCCCTCGGCCTGCCCCAGCTCCGCGGCGCACACGCCCGCCCCCTGGGTCTCCGCGGACGTGAGCCGGGAGGACCCGCGCCCCGGAACTGGGAGGTCCGCTCCGGGGGCGGGGCTCTGCCATGGGGGCGGGGCTCTGCCATGGGGGCGAGGCAACCCCCGCCCCGGGATGGGCGTGGCGCTCTGCCCGCGAGCGCGGGCTCCGCCCCTGGGGTGGGCGTGCTGCTCGATCCTGGGGGCGAGGGGCGGGCAATTCCCCCGGGAGGTGGGCGTGCAGTTCGGTCCTGGGGGGCGGGCCGCGCCCCCGGAGTGTGCGTGCAGCTGGGCCCCTGTGGTGGGGGCGGAGTCTGCCCCTGAGTGGAGTGTGTGCGCTTGGAGTTCTATCTCGGGGGACAGGACCTCTTCCCTGGATTGGGGGCGCCGGAAGCAGGGCCAGTGGCAGATGGTCAGGAATAAGGGGCAAAAAGCGAGGTGGAAAAAAGACAGATTCTGGAATTGAGAAAGCAAAACACTCTTAGCACATTTATTGTCTCATAAGGACAGTTACAGAGAAAAGTCTTGAGCTCCGAATAGGACAGCCTTTGAGTGGTTCAGGCCTTGACTCAGGCTAATGCGGTAATAATGGGGGAAAGGAAACAGATTGTCAAGAAATTCCTATGAAGTTTTTATTTGTGTTTTTTCAGTGCTGGAATTCAACTCACTGCCTCAGGCCTGCTAGGTAAATGCACTCACACTGAGATATGCTCCCAGACCCTTTTTAAAGGATGGGCTATTTTACTTTATATGATTTTAATATTATTTTTACTATAAGCAAATTTTGCTTTAAAATATTAGTATAAAGGAGGCTGGGGATATAACTCAGTTGGTAGAGTGCTTGCCTTGCATTCACAAGGCCCTGGTTTCAGTCCCCAGGACCAAAACAAAACAAAACAGTGTAAAGCTGGGTGATAGTCCCAGCTACTGGAAGACTGAGCAGAAAATTATTACTTGAGCCCAGGATTTGGAGGCCATTCTGAGTAATATAGATATCAGTTTCCCTATAAAAAAGTGTATTGATTTTTTTTATTTGAAAGAATAATACAGGTGTGCATCACCTTGTCCAGTTTATACGTCTAAGCTTTAATGAGCATATGAATCACCTGGAAACCTGTTTAAACACATATTCTGGCTCAGTCCATAGCAGGGCTCAAGATTTTGTCTTTTCAACAAGTTCCTAGGGACTGATGCTGCTGGTCCAAGGACCACACTTCATGCTTGACATGCCAGGGCCTAAAGAACAGTACTTAGAAGCTGAAATAATGACTGAATGTGACATTAGTTAGGGAACACACATAGCCAGTAAAGTGCTTAGAAACAAGCTATGTAAAGCTCCTCAGCTTGTACGGTTCCATTATTTAAAAGAATCAGGGTGGGTGTTAAAACCCAGATTCTGGAGTCCATCGGACATGGGTGAATCTTGATTCAACATTTGAAAGCCTTATGACCTTCAAATGACTTAAAACTCATGGGTGATATCATCTTCGTGTTTGTGAGGGTATGCAATGTTTTCTGTGGCTATGTAAAGCTATTAGCAGTGTCTTGTATGCAATAGTGCTCAATAGGCGTAGATGGTTTCAGCAGAATTTTTTCAGTTTAATGTCTTAAAAACTCAAATGATATTGAAGGTGGAAAGGGAGAGGAGAGTGTGGGCGCCCCCACATGGTAAATGTACAAACTGCAAGCACCATGCAGGTGCCAGTCTCCAGGCCTTCCTAGTGAGGGCAGATAGGGAGTAAAGATGCTTTTCCCCCACCAGTTCTGTGGCTTTGGGAAAGTTCCCTTCGTGGTGGTACAAGAAGTTTGGACCCTCAGATGATCTCTGAAGCTCCCACAGTCTGTAAATAAGGCAGCATCCCGGCCCTGGGCTTCCTTTTCCTTAGCAGGATTCAGTTTTCATTCTGTTTTGTTTCAGCTATTGAAAGTCCTAGTAGCTTGTCTCCTGTAACCCCACTGAACTCGCACAGAGTCCATACCTCTACTTCCTAGAAGGAAGGTATTGAACAGTCCTCCAGCCCTGTCATTGGAGAACTGTGCCAACAGGTAGATTTTAGGCTGCAAGACAATCCTGGAGCCAAGAGCAGCTTCAGGGGCTTTGATGACTGCCCTGGGAAGGTTTGATTGCTCGGCTCCATAACTAAACATCAAGATTTATTCTGGGCCCAGCTTGTCTAGGGCACCATAGACAAACTTGCAGTGTTCGGGGTGACAGACATAACCTTGCAGCCCTGGAGGACACCAGAGCCTCAGAGCAGGGGTTCTTTTTTTTTTTTTTTTTTTTTTTCTCCTTTTTTAGTTTTGGGTGGACACAATATCTTTATTTGTTTTATGTGCTGCTGAGGATCGAACCCAGTGCCTCACACATGCTAGGCAAGTGCTCTACCACTGAGCCACAACCCCAGCCCCTCAGAGCAGGGGTTCTTAACTAGGGGAGTACGGAGAAGCTTCCAGAATTCACACACATGACCCTAAAATGCTGAGTGGTGTGCAAAATCGCAAGCTAGGTTTACCTTTTGGGGGAATGTGAACATAGTTTTTTGCACATTTACAGAGAAGTCTGTGACCCCCCCCCCCACCACCACATTAAAGACAAAAGAAAGCACTGCCCCACGTTGCAGAAATGACTGACCCTGAATATTTTGTCCTGGGAATCCTGCAGCAGGCCTCCTACTATTCCAGGTTGCAACCTGCCACCCTCCCAAACCTGTCGGCTCAGCTGGGGAGTGAGGGAGAATGCCAAGGGCCTTGGGTGGTTTTCAGAAATCACTGAACTAAGCCTCAGGGTGCTTCCTCTTCAGCGTGGCAGCCGCAGACCCCAAAATGTCCCCCCGGCTTCCTTTGAGGGGATTCCTTTTCAGGGCCTATGGGTTTTTCTTCATCAGCTTCTCACTGAGTCAAATTTCTCTTATTTGCAGGGCATTTAGAACAAGGATGGTGACAAACATGGGCCAAATGATAGAATTCTGTTGGGGCCCCCAACTGAATGTGGCTAAGTGACACGCAGCCTGCTCTCTCGGGTCGTTGATGGAAGGTTCTGACTAGCAACAACTGGGACGCTCAGAGTGCAGTTTCCAGGCGACCTCTCTGAGGGACAAGGCTCACTGGTTATATAATTTCTGAAATATCAAGCTGGGCGCAGTGGCACGCACCTGTATCCCAGTGGCTCGGGAGGCAGAGGCAGGAACATCACAAGTTCAAAGCCAGCTTCAGCAACGGTGTGGCACCAAGCAACTCCGTGAGACCCTGTCTCTAAATAAAATACGAAATAGAGATGTGGCTCAGTGATCAAGTGAGTCCAACCCCCTAGTCCTCAAAAATAAAAAAATAATAATTTCTAAAATTTCTGTTAGCATCATAAAATCTAACAGGAAAGGTTGTACTTTTCACCTGCATTGCACCAATATCTAGACTCTAGAAGGAGCACATTCAAATCTCAGGTTCTGAGGTTTCCTCTGTGCCAAGGACCCACAGGGAGAAGCAAGTCTTAGGCATGGACACTACGTCTAATCCAGTGTGACTCTGGAGAATATTTGTCATCTTCTGACCATATCCATAGCATGGCAGGTACCAAAAGGAAATGTGATATGTGCCCCTTTGTGCCATAGCAGATTTGGCAAGGACAAGTTTATGTCATTTACTGTCACAGATGGATTAGGCTCCAAGACGCCTTACAGAATTCCAGGGCAAAACATTTATAGACAAGGAGGCTGAGGTGCCCAAAGCCACACAGCTGGCCTGTGGTCACACATGGACTAGAAAGCAGCTTTCAGATTTCCCAGTTTGGGGCCCTCACCAGTGCTTCCCTTGCCCTGCTCCTGAGGAGGCCATAGCACACAGACGGGTATGGACACAGAAACTGTCCTCCATGTAGTGCCACAAGGACCTGGAGATTCACTCATTAGGAACCCACAAGCCATTTTAAATAGTCAAAAAGCCCCGAAGTAACCATCCATTTAGTATCTATCGCAAGACCATCCACTAACGCCTTGCCTTTGGCGAGAACTGAGCTCAGCGACTGGCCCTCTGGTACCCGTTAGCAGAGATGAACAGTTACAGTTTTTGTTCTTTTGAAAATTGAGGTGTGGGCTGGGGATATAGCTCAGTTGGTAGAGTGCTTGCCTAGCACGCACAAGGCCCTGGGTTCAATCCCCAGCACCACAAAAAAAAAAAAAAAAAAAAAATTTGAGGTGCAATTCACGCATAGTGGTTTCTGATGGGTGAGAAATGAGGCAAACCCAAATGATTACATAGCTAGAACTGTTCAAGACATGGGGACCATGGTGGTGGTGTGCCCAGCAAGGGGAGCTCTGTGATGAGACTGGAGACCACTGTAAGGAAATCTCCAAGGCAAGGTACACAGATTGCATTTGAGGATGTCATAAAGATGGGGACGAGGGGCTGACCTCCTGAAAGTGTTTCCTGCCATCCCACGGCAGCCACATCTGTGAATTCTTTCACTAATACAGTACTCCTTGATTGGAAGTCATGGTAGACGGCACAACCTACTGCTGTGCTCCACAGAGTCCTGGTCCCCAGCCCATGTGGACTGTCTCTGTCTTTCCTCACCCATCTGTCTTCCATCCCAGACAGACAGATTCAGATAATCAAGAACCCTAGAAATGACAGGTGTTTTCCAATTTTTTTTTTTTTAATTGAGTTCCAAAGCCAAAGGACAGAGGAGAGAAGCTCAATCTCAAAATGTTTACATCTCTAATTATGGTTCATTTCACTTGAGCAAATTCATCTTCTAGACCAGGCAGCAGAGGAAACTAGTAACACAGCCTGCAAGCATGGCCCCCAGTGCAGAGCTGGCCCAGTTAACTCCTGATGCTCAGAGATTCACTGACCAGGAGGCACTGACTTCCCAGTTGACCTGAGCTGACTGGAACTTCTGTTGTGGATTCTTAGGAATCCAGTGGTTTGTAGGTGAGGGCCTCATCTACCACCTGCCTCCTGCACCCACCTGAAGACCTCCTCACCTGGGTCTCTTCACCAGCCCAGGGTGCCCACAGGCGTTTCATGATCCCTCCACGTTCTTGTTGACAGAGGGCACAGCTGTGCTGTCACTGCTCTGGAAAACTAAACCCTCAGTCCTGGGGGTGCCAGCCAAGGGATGAGGTAGCAAGGCGCAGGCCAGGGGAACTGGACTCAGAATATTAGGCTTCTAATGTCCTCTTGGCTTTGCACTTGGTTCCCTCTCATTTTCAAATCAATAGCCTCTTTGCAAATGCCCCTGCCACGGCCATCAGAGAAACACAGAAGTCACACGGGAGCCAGAGATAACAGGGTGGCCTTGGGCCCCTGGAGGCTAAGGGAGAGAAGCCTTAGTAACTGGATGAGAGCGACACCTGGAGGGGCAGGCGGACCAGAGGGACAGGTGCCTGAAGAGAGCACTTCCCAAGCTGCACCTGGACGCTCTTGAAGCTGGTCCTTGTTATAGGACAAGACACATTTGCATGATTGTGGAATGATGGCATTTCAGGGGCAATCTGAAGAGTCATTCCCAATGTCACAATATGATTCAAAAACAAAACAAAAAAAACCTCAGAACATCCATGGTCACTCCAATGGTTGTATTTCACAAACTTAGTGCACAAGTCAGTGCTATAGTTGACACTTTGAATGACCCCTTAAAGGTGTGGGTGTTAAAAAGTCTTGGTCCCATGGTGGTGCCACTGGGGGACAGTGGGACCTTCAGGAGGGGAGCCCTAGGAAGGTCCTTAGGTCATGGGGGCCTTTGGCCTCTTCCTGTCCCCTTGGTGTCCTGGAGATGAAATGAGCTGTTTGCTCCTCCACGTGCTCCTGCCATTGCCAACCAGAGGTCCGAAGCCATGGGTCTACCCGGTCTTAGACTGGAACTCCAAAACTGTGAGCCAAAAGAAACCTTTACTCTTGATGTTAAAGATCTCAGGCATTTTGTCCTAGTGACGGAAAGCTGACACAGTCAGCACGTCAAGTCTGGGGGTCTGGGGTGGGGGTTCATCCTAATAGATCCCTGCTGTTTGGTGCACAATTATAGCTAACGAGCTATGGCTTATCCCTCTTAAGGGCATCCAAATGTCAGGATTAATGCTCTATAACTGGAAAATGACTTACCCTGGGCTTAAAAAGATTCTATCACAGCCAGAGTATGACCAAGGGTGACATGAGGGGTTTCTTCCATAGATACGCATTCACGGGCTGCTTTATCGCCCCACTAGAAAGCCTTTCATCCTAATGATGCTATTTTTACAATCCCCACTCTCCTTTCCCCCCAGCCATGTCCCAACTCTCTGGAGGTGGCTTCTTTTATACTGTCCCCATTGGTGGCAGTTCCCCTACCCTAGGATGTATTTGGTTTGGGGAAGCAGGCAGTCTGGGGAGCCAAGAGACTGTGGTATCTTATTTGGGTTGGTACCACTTATAACTGGATGAGGAACGAGGTTATCTTCTGCTATCCCATGGAATTTTGATTTGAAAGTCATTGCTGAAGGGAAGTGGCCCCATTGTTTAAGAAAAGATCTAATCATAAAAATCATATGCTTTCTGCCACCAAGGTAGCTTTTGGCTTTGAATCTAGCTTATTTTAATTTTTTCCCCTACATCCCCAGTTCTTTTATTATTTTGAAATTGGGTCTCCTTAAGTTGCTGAGGCTGGCCTCCAACTTGTCATCCTCCTGCTTCAGCCTGGGATTACAAGTATGTGCCACTACACCCGGCTTCAATCTACCCAGTTACTTATACTCAGGTTATCTGGTACTCATCCTTGGGGTAGAAGCTCACTGGATAGGCCTGATGATTGCACAGCAAGTTTAAGAGCTTATGGTGTCACATAGAAGAATGGTTGTTGCTAGGCACAGTGGTGCATGCCTGTAATCCCAGTGGCTTGGGAGGCTGAGGCAGGAGGATTGCAAGAATTTCAAAACCAGCCTCAGCAACTTAGTGAGGCCCTAAGCAACTTGATGAGACCTTGTCTCTAAATATTAAAAAAGAGCTGAGGGAAGTGGCTCAGTGGTTAAGCACCCTGGGTTTCAATCCCTGATACAAAAAGAAAAATAAAGAACTGTTATAAGTGGATTTCTGGTTGTCATTGTTGTTTTGTTTTTGTTTCTTACTTGCTGGAAAATATTTAGGATGCTATGAAAAGTTAAATGATTCCAACTGCCCAGGAGGTTTGGCAAAAGCCAGGTGAGATGTAGGACCATTCTGAAGGCAACCATCTGCGTGGCCATCCCATCCCTAGGGGGCTGAATCGAGTGGCCTGGGAACCTTTCTCCCCTCCCCACATACTAGTAAGATGAAAAAACAATCCCTCTGCCAAAGGAGGAGAGCCACCTGGACAGAGCCAGCAATGCTTCAGTCTCCTCTCAGCGTGCGTCGTCTGCCCTCTTGGGGCCTGTCTGGACCATACTCCTGAGGAAGAGCAGCAGACGGCAGGACTCTCAGGGCTCCCCTCTAAGACACAGCTCAGTCCGGGAGGATGGTGCTAGGGAGAGCACCTACTCTCCCAGGGTCTGGGTGGAGCTCTAACAGCGCCCCTATGACCAGGGTGACAACTGTAGTCTCCCAAGAAGGTGAAGACAGAGGAGCTTGGGCTAGCAGTTGGTCCAGCCCTGCCCTAGGACACTGCAGCCAGACTGCCTGTTAGTACCAGGGCTGGGACAGCACCCTTCGCCCCTGCGGCCACCCAGAGGTGGGACTGCCAACCCAGATGAAGGACACTGGGTGGAAGCAGCTGGGAGTGGATCACCTGAGGCCTTTGTGCTCCCCTGAAAAAGAAAACAGCAGGGCCCTCCCCTCCCGTAAAGAGCCCTGAGCGGGAGAGGGCAAGAGGGATACAGATAAATTTATTAGTTAAATACTGATTTTACAGCCATTCCACCTTAAGACAATGTTATCAGGTTGGTGGGTCGGGAGGGAATGGAGGGGCAGCCTTCAGGGAGGAAAAGTGTTAAATGATGATTAAAACAGAATCTTGGTTCAAAGGTACTCTGCTACAGCCAGGAGGGCTGGGGTGGGGCTGGGAGTCTGGGGTGGGCGGAGTGAGGCCACAGTCAGCGGCGGGCAGCTCGGCGGGCGGCTCTGCGGATAACGAGGACAGGGAGGAAGTCTTTGGGAGCCCAGCGTGGAGGAAGGAGGCCAATCCAGAACAGCTGGGAGCTGCATGTCCCCTCAAGGCCCACCCTCAGAGTCTTCTTATAGCCCTTGTCTTTCTTTCGGCCAGTTTTGTTGTTTGCTTTGTGTTGATCTTGCAAACTCTCTAGCTTCTCATCTCCCAGATAGAAGGTTCCTGCCAGGGAAAGAACGCAGGTCCAGGTGTTGGTGACTTGGCCAGGCCACCATCCACAGGCTCAGAGAACAAGCAAGCTGGAGTCCCGAGCAGGACGTGCCCCCCCAGGTGCACTCCCCGGAGGGCGTCGAGGATGAGTGTTCGCCAGTTAGTTTGGCAGCAGGACCTCTGTCCCTTCTCAGTACCCCTCTGCGTGGATGCGGTGAACAGAGGATGCTGGGGTCTGCCCTTCGGCTACACTACTGAGCTCTCGCTTTGACAAAGAGGAGGCATGATTGGGCTGAAGACAGAGCCGGATTGCTCAGGACAGCAGAAGGGATTTCTATGTCACAGGCCCTGGTGGGAGAAGGGAAGGAGCAGAGCCCTCAGCAGGGAATGGACTGGGGACGGCAGCACTGCCCAACAGCTATCTGATGACGCCACGCGGTGCAGGGGTGCAGGTCTCTCTTCCATTTCCCGGGATGCGTTCAGTCACCTCTGCACAGCACCCAGTGCTCCTGGACTCAGATCAGCCGTGGGGATACAGGGATGTGCAGTGCCTCAAGGGGAGTGTTGGGCAAGGGCTGAGGCTGCCCGAAGGGGCCTGTCACATTCAATACACATCAAGCAGATGCCCTGTTCAGGCTGCAGCGGGGGTCCCAGAGCCCTGCCCCATCAGCTGCCCGTAGAACCCCAGTGCTGGGAACACAATGGTAAAGCCACCACCTTGGGCCACAGCAGTGGGAAGCAGGGGAGATGGACATCTTGTCTCTTTCAGGGGTGGGGCCAGGTGGGACAGGGAATGAGAAAGAAGTCGCCAACTCCATGGAGGAGACTTATTGTGCTTGCCGTGAAGGGTGGGCTGGTCTGTGTCAGAGTGCAGAGTGTGGGCTCTTTCCAGACCCCACCTTGAAAAGGCATCTGAGAATATCCAACTCCCACTTCTCAGAACCAATTGTCGACTTCAAGTTTCTTCCCAGTTGCTCTGGAGTCCTTCCCAGGCAGAGGGCGGCCCCCAGGTCCCAGGTCCGTGCAGGAATTTGAGGAGGGAAGGAGGAGAGATTAGGCAGTGATTATGTCCCCGTGACCGTCAGCCAAGACCAGACTGTTCCAAGAGTCCTGCTTGGAGCTGGCCTGTGGTGACTGGCTGACAGGAGATGCGTAGCCTTGTGGGGAGAGCTTCAGGGCGGAGAGGACCGGGTGGATGGAGGGCCCGTGGCCAGACACGGCACTGACGGAGAAGGTCTGCAAGGCAGAAAGCACCATGAGGCCAGTGGGATGTGCCTGAGGGCTCACGGGGACCAGAGCAGGGACTGGTAAAGGTCGGCTGGGACCCCCTGACCCCATCATGTCATCCAAGGAGAAACTTGGCCTGAGCAGCACGTGCCTGTGACCCCAGTAACTCAAGAGGCTGAGAAAGGAGGACTGAGAGCTCGAGGCCAGCCTCAGGAACTTAGCAAGGCTCTGAGCAACTTGGTGAGGCCCTGTCTCAAAACAAGAAGGGCTGGGATGTGGCCCAGGGGAACAAGCACTGCTAAGTGGCATCCCCAGTACCAAAAAACCCAAAGAGGGACCTTGCGAAAACAGCACCCTGCCTGATGTCTGCACCCACCCTGCCCTCTGCAGCTTCCCAGCCTGTGCCCAGCCAGCAGGGTCCTTCTTTCCCAACTGGGTGCCAGCATCTGGGCACCTTCTCCTTGTCTCCAAAGGCCACGGCACAGAGGGCCAGCTGTGTGTGCTACAGCTGTATCCAAATGCTGTGGCTTGATAAGCCATCGGAGGGCTCAGGGGCAGGGTTTTGGTAGCCCCGCGGGGGCTGCTCCTGTTGGCCCTCTGCAGGTCTGGGGGCAGCTCCTGCTGCACCCAGGGTCTGGAGTCCACTCCCCCGTGCAGCCCTGCCGCCCCACCCACAGGGTACCTGGGACATGGAGCTGCTGTGCCCATAGTGAGATGACAAGCCGGGCTCTGTCTTGATGGGGCGCATCTCCTCGCTGCTGGTGGTGGTGGTGGTGCTGGAGCTGCTGGAAGCACTGCTGGTGGGAGGAAGGCTCTCACTGCCGGAAGCACCTAGAACAGGGGGAGCCAGGAGGCACAGCTCAGGGCAGGGAACTGGGAAAGTGGCCCTTTGAGAGAGCCGGACAGTCTCTGCTGATGGCTTTATTTACACTTGCCAGGGAGAGAAGCTGGGGTCCATATCAGTGGAGGGCACCATTCTCAACATGGAGCAGAAGTGTCCTATTCCAAGGGGACTCTTCCAAATGACAAGCTCGTCCTCTCCCCCCACATCCCATACCCTTGAGGCCACATGTGTTTTAGAATTTAAGATCTGGATTTCAAAAAGTGCAAACACCGTATACTATAGAATGTCTCCAGAGGCATCTGGGACAACAACCCACAATCGGATTCATTAACATCGCTACAGCAGAACGCGAACAGTCGTACTGATCAGGATAAATGGCCCTTGTGTGGGTTCAGAGCAGGTCCAACTGCCAAACCCGGCTTCCTTGGAGAGGGGATTTTATGGCTGAACTGAACAGCTTGCTGTGCCCATGTGGCTGCATGCAAGGAAGGGAGGTGATGCCGGGGCAGGGCTGCAGCTCCAGGCAGCAGGGAGGAGGGAGACACGGGGGACCACTGGTGTGAGGCAGGAGATTCAACAGGAAGTATCTCTGCCAGAAGGAGTGAGCCAATGGTGAATCTAGAAAGTAGAATTCCCATCCTGTCCTCGGTGATGGAAATGGCGATTTATTTGACTGTCATGCTGCAGAAGAGAAGCTCCTCATCATATCAGCCAATTTATCTTCTCTGCAACTGCAGCACTGACCTGTCAGATCCTTAACTTGGGAGCCATGTGGCACAGGGAATGCCTGCACAGGGGACATTAGTGACCCTCCTTACTAACCTAGGAATTAAGAGGCAGAATGTTATATTGAACAGACTATTAACCCTGGTGTGTGAAGACTTTAGGCTTTAATTTCAGTTCTACCCATGAATAGCTGTGGTGTAACTCTGGCTAAGTCTGTGCCCTCTCTGAGTCTGCGTGCTCATTAGAAAGATGGCGTTAATAAACCGTTTCTCTGGGATCCCGAGTGGATCACTGAGACACTACTGACAAAAGAGCTTCCTGAAGTACAAAGCACCAGGTGACATGATGACACCTAGACATAGGTCAATATGTAGAGAAAAAGACTAAGAGGATCCTGGTCCTTCTCAGGAAGCTAAAGGGATTGAGTTCTGGGCTGGCCATAGCACCAAAGACGAAGGAACCAAGCAACATGCTCCTCTCTGCCTCGGGCCCGCCACTGGTCCCACTGGCCATCGCAGTTGATGGCAATCAGACCCCAGCTAGAGTTGAGCCAGCTCCGAAAGCTCCCACTAGGTACCATGGCAACTTTATTCATTGTGTGCTCAAGAGCCAAGGATGAGTGGGGCTGTCACACCCCTTGGCAGCCCAGGCTGGCCCGGCCTGACCCAGGAGAGGTGCTCCTCACACCGGGGCTCCTGGCCCTTCACCCAGCAGAGCTCAGTGCCTCACCTGCTGCTGTCTTGGATTTATTCAGGTTCTTGGGCTTCCGTTTTCTGGTTTGAATCCCCTCTTTCCGCATCGCGAGAGGCCTGGGGACCTAGAGGGTCACAAGTCAATACATGTGGCTTCCCATTTGCACACCTTGCACTGCAGGAAGGTGACACCTAAGCAACCTTCTGCAAACCCAGGCCGAGCACCCAGGCCCCTGGGACTCCCCGGAGAAAGGAATCAAATCTACTTTTAAAAACACACTGAGGGCTGCAGCCTGGGGTAGAGTGCTTGCCTCGCACACAGGAAGTCCTGGATTTGATCCCCAGCATCAGAAAAAAAAAATTTTAATTGGGTACCTGTTATATGATGGGTATTTTGCTAGACCCTGGAGAACTAGAAAATGACACAGTTCCCTCCCACCAGAAGTTCCATTTAGTGGGAAAGAGAGATGCGGAAAAACCACCAGACTCTGTTAGTGACGTGGGAAAACAGAGGAAACAGTATACTGTGTCCTGGGTTGGAGAAGAGAGGCATGAGGTTATCAAGGAGGGCTTCGCTGAGAATGTGACACCCAGGAGGCACTAGGGCAGGTGTTTTAGGCAGGAGGCACTAGGGCAGGTGTTTTAGGCAGCAGGAACGGAATGTCCAAAAGCCTTGGTCATCCCACCAGGGCACTGCAGAAATAGGAAGGGGTGCTAGTAATAATGACACCAAGAAAACAGACAGAGCTGGGGTAGCGCTAGGAGTGGAGACACGAGCATCCATCACACTAGCTCTGTCCTGCAGTCCTGCTGGAGCTGGTGATGGACTGCATGGGTGGAGGGGAGCGCACAGGTGACACCAGAGAGACGATGCTATGGCCAGGCCCCCTGAGAACTGTGCAAGGACAGCACCAGGTGCACCTGGTGCCGGAGCAAGTTGTGACTGATAGAGTCACACCCTTGAGCCCTCACAGGGGCCTAAGCAAGTGTTCTGGGCTAACAAAGGCCCAAGGGCACCTTTCCAGTATCTTTAGATCCTGTGCCTTCCCCACATCTGCTCTCTCTGAAGCCGGGACCAATCTGCTAGCCCTGGTCTACTCTATGCTCATCTGCCACATAGAACTAATAAAGGCCACACCTGCAGACGTGGAAAGAAAAGCAAGTACCACTGCAAAGACACGAACATGGACCGGCTATATGAGAGAGACAACAACCTATGTGACCTGGGTCACAGCAGGCAAGTGTCGTCCCCCCAGTCACCTCCTGGGCCTCCACAGCCACCGGCCCCTTCCGCCATCTCTATCTGCGAGGTCATAGATGGTCCCCCAGCCCCTATAGTATGGAGTCATGCTATACATAATACTTGCAGTGTGTGTTTTCATTTTACAGATCAAGATACATGGCTTTATTATCTTTACATTTCTACCCAATATTGCACATTATGGGGTGTCCCATAATTTATTCAATCATTCTTTATGGGGCTCTGAAGTTTTTAAACTAGTTTTTGCCACTACAAAGAAGACAGCAATGAATGGTTCAAATGTTATCATGTAGTGCTTCTTTGATTTTTTTATAAGCTGTTTTCCCAACAGTGGAGCAGCTATATGCAAAGGTTCGTGTGTTTTCAACCTGAACCAGTGTTGCTAGGTTAGCTTCCTAAAGAACAGGTGCAGCAGTTCACATGTGAATCAACAATACACGAGCGTGCCTGTTTCCCCAGATTCACACCAGCAGTAGCTTTTACCATCATTGTTGCCAAAAGTGGAATCTCAGGTTGCCTTAGTTTACACTGCCTGGTTCCCAGTGGGCCTGGCATGTGTGCGTGTTCCATGGCTGTCTGGCTGGTTCCTGTGAGTTTTCTGTGCCCTTTGTCCATCTGGTACAGTAGGGGGAAGACCAACTGTACTTTTCTTAGGCTATAGGCTCTCTTTTTTATTTTGTTTTGTTTTAGTTTACCTTTGAACAAGAAAGATCTGTACGTAGATCATGTAAAAGGTACAGAGTGTACAGTGAAAATAATGTTCTCCTAACCCTGGTTCTAAACCCATTTCTTCTTCTTCCCCTCCTCTTTTCCACCTGCTCTCCTCCCTTCCTCCTCCCTTCCTCCCTCTTTACCCTGCTTCTTCCTCCTCCTGTGGTACTGTGGATGGAACCCAGGGCCCTGCGCATACTAAGAAATGTTCTACCACTGTGCTCCACTTCACTACCCTGTTACCCATTTCTTTTCTTGGAGTACCCCATGATGCAATTTATTTATTTTACTTTCTTCCTTTTTCTTTTCTTTGATATTTTTGCTTTCAGTACTGGGGATTGAACCCCGGAGTGCTTTACCACTGAACTACATCCTCAATCCTTTTTTAGTTTTGAGACAGGGTCTCACTAAATTGCCCAGACTGGTCTTGAATTTTCCATCCTCTTGCCTCAGCGTCCAGAGTCACCAATTTCTTATGTACTCTTCCAGAAGTACTGTACATATTATAAGCACCTACATATAAATTATGTTTTCCTCTTCATTTATAAAAATGGTGCCATACTATGTACAGTGCTCTGCACCCTGCCTTAAAAATCAAAACAACAAAATGCAACATTATATAATAGAAATTGTCCCAAATCAGAACGTAAAGAGCTTCACAGGAACTTTTTATGTTGAGAAAATATTATGTGCATACCAGTTTTTACTTTCTTTAGGTGTCATTTTCCATACACTAATATTAAATGTTTAACAATTAAATGCTTAAGAGTTTTAAAAACTTGCTTAAGGAGTTCTTCTCCCATGCCCAATGTTACATAATACCTCCTCTTACATTTCTTTAGTTTTATTATCTGGCATTTTTGTTGTATATATTTCATTTTTCTAGTATTTTCACTACAATATTTTGTTGTTCAGTATTTTCATTTTCTTACAAAGATGTTCTACATTTAGTGTATTTAAATCACCTAAATTTATTTTTGTTTAAAGCACAAGTGGAGGTCATGTTTTACTTTTGTTTTCCAAATGAACAGTCAATCCCCCCCATTCCACCTGGCCTGTATCGGGATTCAACCCAGGGCTTATGCAGGTGAGGCAAGCGCTCTACCACAGTGGTACATCCCAACCTCAAACACTTGTTTTATTGTGTTTTCTCCAGGGACTGGGGATTGAACTCAAAGGCAATCTGCCACTGAGCAACATCCCTAGCCTGTTTTATTTTATTTTGAGACAGTCTCACTACACTGCCCAGGCTGAGCTGCAATTTGCCAGCCTCCCGCCTCAGCCTCCTCAGTAACTGGGATTACAGGCGTGGGCCTCCACACTCAGCCCCAAACACTTATCCTTACACAAGCTAACATTTTATCCACTGAGCTACTATCTATAGTCTCATCTGTAAAATGGGAATTAAAATGTGAAAACTGAATGAGACCAGCACAGTGGCGAAGATTCCTTTCCCAATGTAAGTCTTTTTTTTTTTAATTTAAGAACGAAAAACAAAAATTAAAAACAAAAAAGTCTAGTCTGAAGGAAAGAAGAGTGAAACTTTAGTGATGGGAATGAAAGATCCTCGACACCTCCTGGTCCTTCAAGAGTCCCTGCAAGATGGCAGCGTTGGGCGGGGCATGTTGGTCTGTGGACAGGGCACAGCAGGAGATGGGTGGGGCATGGGCGGGGCATAACAGGAGATGGGTGGGGCATGGGCGGGGCATAACAGGAGTGGGTGGGGCGTGGGTGAGGCAGGCTCAGAGTCCACTCACCCCGTGGAGCTTCATGTAGAGACCACAGGCGTTGCACACCGGCTCACCCTCAGCATTGCGGCGCCACAACGTGGTGGTCGTGGTCTGGCAGTTGGCACAGGAGAGGCCCACTCGGCGGGAGGCGGACTGCAAACAGGAAACAAACAGTTTTGTGTCCAAGTGCAAGGCAGAGGCTGCTGCTTGTCTTCCTAAGTGGTGGCAGGAGGAGGCCATCAGGGCACTGGGTGCCATCTCAGACCAGTTGGTTCCGTTCATAGCCTGCAAGACTTCTGCAGTGCCAGCAAAGTGCAGTGCAGCCTGGAGGCCGGGGGTCTAGTCCGATCATTTGACATCATCCAAAAACCGGGCACTGCAGGCAGAGAAGCTTCTTCTCAAAGTAGAATTAATGTTTGCTTCCGGGTTTGGGAAGGGCAATGGAAGAACTTGACGGACCTCAAAAGGGACACTCAGGGTTTATCCCCTGTTCCTCCCTCCCCAACCTACAGAAAAGCCAGTCGGGATCGAACACCAGAGCCTCAGCCTTCCTAGGCTCTGGGTTTTATTAACTGATCTACTGAAAACAAGGAAGCAGGCTCTGGGTTGAACCCAGGAGCTAGGTAGGACAACAGGTCAGGAGACTCCAAGTCTGTGAGTGGGTGGACCGTCCTGCACATGGCTTCACTTTCCAATTCCACACAGGGCTGGTTGCACTAGATGGTTTGGTGCATTCTTGGAACTTGAGCTAACTCTAAAGGAGAGGAGTTACCTGATGCTCCCATCTCCCCACCCACCTAACCCCCTCAACCCACACCTCTGAGTTCCCAAATTCAAAACCAGAGAGTTCCCCCCCCAGGATGAGAGCCTTGGAGCCAGGTGCCAAGGAGGGGCAAGGTGGTTTCCCCAGGCTGGTGGAGGGACTGTTGGCATGTGCTTACCAGCCGGCGCTGGGGCTTAATGAGGGGCCGGTTGATGCCGTTCATCTTGTGGTAGAGGCCACAGGCGTTGCACAGATAGTGCCCGGTCCCGTCCCGCCTCCAGAGTGGGGTGGACATGGCCCCACAGTTGACACACTCTCTGCCTTCTGAGAAGTCATCAAACATGTCTACTGGGTGGGGAAACAGGAGAGAGCACACAGGATCAGAGCCTTGTTCATGTCCAGCAGACCTCCATCCCAGAGTCTAGAGCCCAGAAAGACGCCTTTTCCTTGAAAGGAGAGGAAGACCACCTGTGGCTGCCCTCCTCCTCCTCACTCTGACCTTCACCTGGAGTAGTGGGTCCCGGGCTGCATGGGAAGTGAGCGCTTTTACTCCTTGCCCTCCCAGCCCTGGCAGGGCATTCTTGAAAAAGCCAAAGCCCAGCTGCCAAGGCTGGGAGGGGCGCATCCAGACCTCAGGGCCCAGCTCACACTCTCTCCCTCTGAGTCTTCAACCCAGGGGCTCATCTAACCAGGACTGCTCAAACTTCTCTCCCTTTTTTCTTTCAAATTTAAGATTGTTTTTTCCCTTCGAATAAAAATATAGTAAATATTCACATTAGGAGAATCACAAAGTACCAAAATTTGTAAAGATAATGCAGTGTTACAATCATTTTGCTTTATTATATCCTGTGCAAGGTTTTAAAGGAGGCATATGTTTTTGAGTAATTGAGTTCAGGCTACTTAACTTCGAATCTTTTTCCTACATTAGAAATTCTTTATAAACTCCTTTTATCACAGTGTAATAGTCCATCACATATATATGCTATCTTTTAACTACTATCATTCAATAATTAATCTTTGTCCAGTGGCCAATTTTTGTGTTGTAAATATTGCTCATTTTCTACATAAATCTGTACATTCCTGGTAATTCCTTAGGATACTCTCCTAGAAGGAGAATCCTCCATTTGCTGCTACCCTTTACTTTATGCAGTACTATATCTCAGTACTTGCATTTTCTTTTTAAGACAGGGTCTCACTAAGTTGCCCAAGCTGGCTTCTAACTTGTGATCTTCCTGCCTCAGCCTCCCAAGTCACTGTAATTTCAGGTGTGCATCACTATGCCTGGCTACTAGTACAATTTCTAGGTCAAAGGGAATTGATTTCTACTTGAGTTTTTGAAATTTTCAAATTCCTCTGCAGGAAAGACTTTATTTTCTCTTTTTCCCTACTTTAATATATCTGCATGATCTTCTGTGTCCTTGAAATCTTTTCTTATTTACTGGTACGTAAAATAAAGGTGCTTATTCCCAGCAATAGCACCTCAGAGCAAGTTAGATGGGCTCAGAAGGCTGCCATCATCTGTTACTTTGCTTTCTCTTCCAGTTCTACAGAATTTCACAGGTGACAAATTCCTCAGAGGGCCCTTCTCCTTGCCTGGGTGAAAGAGGCTAGGCCAGTGTTCTCATTCCTTCCATTCTATAGAAAGCCGGACTCAACTTGCAGAAGTCCCTGACTTCATGCTATTCTGATTTTCTGTCCCTAAACACAGCCACCTTAGTCTTCAGGTCTTTCTTGTCCTGCTGCCAGAGGCAAGGTGGATTCTCCAGTGAAAAGGGTAATTTCTTTGGGAGGCAGGATGCCAGGTGAAATCTCTCCCCATTTCAGGCCCAGCCTGGGTCGAAGGCTGCACATTTTACTAACTCAGTGGCCCCGCTACCAGCTCTAAGGGAATGTGACTGGAGGAGAATGAGGGGCCCTCCCCTCAACTCTGGGTACACAAACAGTCATTTGCACCTGCAAACAGGTAGCTGTGTCCCCACCAAGTAAACACTGTGCAGGTGCGAGGGGCTGTTTGCTCAGGCCAGGGCTCTAACACAGCCGTCACACTGAGAGGCTATTTTTACACCTGGGTCACACTCAGGGCCCTCCACCAAGGTCATGCGTTCTGAGGTGATCCTGTCCATGGCTTGCCCCCACCTGGACCAACGCTATCACTGCCACTTCCACAGCCTTTGCCTTTGGCCTGTCAGGACTGCTCTGTCCAGACCCAGGCCCCCTATGAGGGAAATAGAAGGCCCAGGGGTTCAACAGACCAACCTTCGACCAAGACAGGAGGGACACCAGCGGGCCATACCAGCGTTCTGCTGGCAATAAACACTAGATGGCACTACAGTCTCAAAATTGGACCAGGATAAGCAGTCCAGCTTAAACCCTGCCTGAGGCCTTTTCAGCCCTAACTTAGTGCAGCATTTTATTCCACTTTTCTTCATTACAGAAAAAGTAAATATACTCAGAATTGAACAGAATATTAAAAAACGAACTCTTATTTGACCATCCGGCTTCTGATAATTTTGTGGCCAATCTTGTCTCTTCTAAACCTTCTCCCTCTTTTCCACCTCATCCTGTCATTTTTAAGAAAATCACAGACATTCTTTCATTTCATTCATAAGGATCTCAGTCTGTTGATCTAACAGGTAAAGATTTACACTTGGCTCCTTTTAAAGACAAGTAGACCAGCTTCTTCCCGATTCTGCTTCATTTAAACTATAGTCAAAAATCTCATCATCTATTCTTCTTTGGGAAAGAGAGATCCATTCTTCTCTGTACACTTACTGTTTCACACTGGGGGACAGGATCTTTGCAAGGGACCTAACAATCTTGGGATGTGTCCTCTCTGCTGGTTACTACCTTCCCTGCCTCAAGAACCCAACCCAAAGATCGCCTCCAAACTCCTGCAAGCTTGCCTCAAAGAATGGGCTACACAGTCAGAACCATTTTACTGGTCAGGTAAAGTCATTGGAGGTTGGCAAATATGTATTTGTCACTGACAAATATTTACCAGACATCTGCTGTTTAAGCAGGCCAATAGCTGTCACAGGAGCTAAGAGGGCACCTTGCTCTCAGAATGCTAGTATCTACTTGGGCAATATCAATAACGAGTAACAGGATTACACAATCCATTTTCAGAATATACCCTGGTCTGGGATAGGAAGTGTGGATGTCCAGCCCGGGCAGAAGGGCTGGTGGTAAGCAGCAGCCAGGGAAGTGAAGACCATGCTTCCCTAAGGCACCGGTCAGCTCCCTACCCCCAACCCCCCACCACACACCTCCAAACCTGCAGAGGCCTCCACACCTTCTACTACAAGATCTTGCCATCCAACTCATTCAATGAAATGTTACATTAAAAACTTAAATTGTTATTACAAAGACAATATAGCTCTAGAAGAAAATGCTGATTCCATAATGTTAAACTGAAAAACAGCACATAAAACTCCACCGACACTGTGATGGTAGCTAAGTCTACCACCAAAAAGCCTTTCCTGTCAGACCGTACGGACTTCACTTCTTCAGAAACACCATTCTGCAATGCCATGCCTCCCTGTTTTTAAAAATCTAATTAAAAAAAAAAATAGAAAACAGATCACTCCAAGCTCCCAATCTAAAATGCGGAAGGGACAATTTTACCCTCTTACAGCTGACACTGACACTAATACACATAGTTATTTCTCTGTTGGGCTGAAGAATGGAGAGAATAAAGTTCAAAGCCTGCTGCTTAGGGGAAGTAAGGTGGCAGGCTGTGAGCCCCACGCCAGCACAAAGTTCAGGTAGGTACAACCTCTCCTTAGTCCTTCTCAGGAAGGGCACTGGGAGGAACTTCCCAGAGGGCAAGAGTGAGGGTGTGGCATGTCTCTGACTGGTGACAGCCCCACCACCCAGCACCAGGCATCAGGGGAACTGGTCCAACCACTTGGGAGGCAGTGGAAGCCTAACCCTGGGAAGTGGGTCAGCATCACCCAGTGGGGAGCAAAGACTCCTAATAACAGTTGTAAAGCACTTTGCAAATAAGAGGAAAAACTTACAACAATGGCTGTAGAGTGCTTTGCAAACACCCAATGAGATAACGGTGATGGATTATTGTTGGGAGGCTGGGGCTAGGGGGCAGGAGGCAGGGAAGACCATCAGGGATAGACCTCGGTGCAGGTGCTTGGGGAGGGCTGAGGACAGGTAAAAGAGCTGGGAGATTTAGGAATCTGACCTTTTCTCAAGCCATCGGAGCCATGCTCAGAATTGCACATTGCTCCTAGGCTTGGCCCAGTTTGAGTCTGCAGGCAGACAGCCAACCGAAGCAAGACTGAGAGTGTGCCGCTCACAGGAAGTATCAATTAACAATTATTTTAGCAATCAAAAGCTCAAAATGAATTAGGGATGGAATCTAACTTCTCACTGCCATTCCATGCCCTGCTCTAAACATTTTTCTTAGGGCTGGGTCATAGCTTAGTGGTAGAGTGCTTATCCAGCACACAGAAGGCCCTGGGTTCCATCCCTAGTACTGGAAAAAAGAAAAGAAAAATTCTTTTAAAAGGGGGAAATGAATCCAGTCTCCCGATGTGCAATAAGCATAGGAATCATGACAGACAACTCCACTCAAGAGCCTGAAAGAAAAATGAATCCAGGAGGTTGGAGGATCCTAGTCCTGACTTCCCAGGGAACTGACACCATCGAAGGCCCAGACTCGCCCCTCTCTCTGACCTCCTGCATCCAAATGGGCAAACCTACCCACCTGAACTCGGCCTGAGGAACTCTCAGAGGGAAGCAAGTCAGGATCAAGGAGGCAACGCAGAGGAGGACGGGAGGGAGAAAACGGGAATTGGAGACCAGGCTTCGACTGGCAACACCTCTGGGTACTGCCCCAAAGCAGGATTTGTCTCCTGACTGCTGGACAGCAAGCTTGGCTGTGTGCCAGGTGATTGTGTGCCAGTCTGACACACAGGTGCCACAAGCCAGGTCTTACCCTGTGGCATACATGCCACTTGGGAATTCCACTTGCTGGGAAAGCTGGATCTTGAGCCAGAGTCCACTTTGGAGGGACCCTCCTCCCACACTGGGTTTTGGAGTTGATGTGGTTTCTGACCAGGGCACTAGAGCGCAAACATCTGCCCTGTGTCTGCTATACAGTGCCCCGTGACAAGTGCTGAACACATAGGCATACACAAAAGTTGGAGCCAAAATCTCTGCCCAAGGGCAAACGGGCCGGGAATACACAACTCACAACAAATGATCCCATTCATTGTGACAAGCAGCAGCAGGCCTGGGCTTTAGTCCCTGCCCCTATTTCTGCTGTCCTAGGTCACTCTGTAATCTATGCAGGGAAGGAGGATCCATACACACAATGACAACTACCCCTGACAGCTATTCAGTGCCCCAAAAGAGACTGGGAGGAACCAGGGGGGGTCCCAGAGGGGAATCTTCTAGGAAAAGTCAGACCCTGCCTGGGCTGAGCAGAGGGGGGTCACCTGCCCCGAGAACTTCTTGCAGAATGAAGGGGCTTCAGGAGCAAAGTCCCTAACCCCACCTAAATGTCCCTTGCTGAACCCTAGCCCCAAATCACATCCAAAGTTCACCAGGGATTGGGCTGGATTTCCTGACAGGCCCAGATCCATCCCTGCAGCTGGCGCCTGGGTCTGAGGTGCAAACAAATCCCGAGGTTTTTCTGGCAGCGCTAGAGCCTTATGTCTTCTGGGCTTTGTCAGCTGGGCAGATGCCTGTGACAGGAGGCCGCGAGGGGAGGGCCCCGGCTCCGCAGGTTCAGCCCCGCATTAGAGCACCTATTTTGGAAGCTCCAGCGAGCTGACCAGGAGAGGCTGCGCAGCCTGGCCGCGCTGGAGTCGCTCTGCCGAGCCAGGGCCCTGCTTCTGGCTGCCAAGGACAGAACACAGGCATGCGCCCGGGAGCCAGCAGGCCTGACACACGTCCCAAAACATGACTCGGGCTCAAAAATAAAAAGCCAAGACAGTCTGAAGGAAAGAGAAACATCAGAAGCAAGAAGGAAGGAAAGGGGAGGGGGAGGGGGAGGGGGAGAGGGAGAGAGGCAAACAAAGGAGGATGAGGAAGAGGAAGAACAAACGACTGGGGAAGAATCTGTAGCTCATCTCCAAGAGTTACCATCCCTGGCATGCAGAGGCCCTGCAGATTACAAGACCAAGAGCATTTCCAGACTCCAGCAGGCAAGTGCAGCCTGTCGTCGACAGGAGCCCTGGTCTCTCCTCTCGTGGACCGGCTGCTCCTCCCTTGAAAGGTCTAACAGCTCCCAAATATCTACTTCTGTCCCTACCTGGTCTGTGTCACAGTAGGATCAGCCCTGGGACTGGCCCAGGAGAGGAGAGGCAACGGAGGAATGTGGGTAAGCATAAGGTCTGGCCAGGACCAGGAGCCCACATGGCAGAGCTGGGACTGAGGCCACTGGCCAGCCAGTCTCTTCCACACAGGCAGGACACCACCGGCTCTGCCTACGATGCCACAACTCTTTCCAGGGCCCAGCTTTTTCTCCAGCGGCAGCAGCTGGCTGCAGTTTAAGACTCAGTCACAACAGGGCATTTGTCAGGAGGGCCCAAAGAAGCGCAGGCCCCAGGCACACCATCTTCCCATCTGATCTCTGCCACTGCGGGCACCTCTGTTCCCACGCTCTGCAGCCCTCTATTAAGGGAATGTTTCTCAGACCACATCATTGTCAAAATGAGATCTCAAGACTGTCAAGAATCCCCACGTGGGGATATGGTGACAGCATGCGGCTTTCCCTGTGAACTGCAGGGTCAGTCAGGAGCTCCAGGGGAAGTGTCTTGGGGCTCTGGGATTCACACTGAGCCTCCGCCATGATTGTATCATGGACAGCCAATGCTGCGCAGAACAAGTCCTTGACGGACAGAGACTACCCCACTGCTCTGAAAAGCACGGTGGTGTCCAAGAACATGACTCTACTACCCCCAGACAAGATGCTTGCAGGATGCCAGGAATGAGGTGCACAGAGGTGCACCAAATGCTGGGTTCTACACTGGTGCTGATACCTCCTAGCTCCTGGGGCTTCGGGCTGATGGTTACGGCTGAGCTAAGCCAAGAGAGCCCTGATGGGGCATCAGCAGGTGAGGGGCTTGCTGTCTCCTCCTTGTCCAGTGAGCCAGTTCCTGGCCAGCTCTGCCCTTCTCCACTCCTTCCAACGTGGGTTCATGTCAGTGGAGGCTGTTTGCTTTTGGAGGGCAGTATAGTAACACAGTCCCAAAACCTGCAAGTGATGTTTGGGCAACTCCATGAACATTCAGAAGAGGCCACCAAGGTCCAAAGAAGGTAAGTGACTCACCTACACTCCTGTGAAGGTCAGTGACCCATTCCCCGCCCTCTCTGGCACCGCATTGGTCTCAGCTGGGTCATGCCACCTGCGGTGCTGTGCACACAACACAAGCTCAACGCACAATGACCCCTCAATCTCAGCAAAACCCCAGAGGGTCCGGGAGGCAGCAGAAATGATGGTAGGATGGGCTCTGCTCCTAGCCTCCTTGGCAGTCTGGTCACTTGGAAATCCTACTCCTGGACACAGGCAAGCTACAAGAGCTATCTACACAGGGTCAGAGGTTTGTGTGCACACACCTGTGCCTATGTCATGTGTGTGTGGATATAACTGTATGTAACAGATGGATGAATATGGGAGAGACATCACATTACACTAAAAAACAGCCCACTCTTTCTAGCAATCAAACTGCTCTAATAATTCATTGCAATATGTATTTTAAAGGAGAAATATTTATGTTTAAGACCTTCATGGCAAAATACTGGAAACCCAAATGCTCAATAATAGGGGAACAGGTAAGAAAAAGAAGTTGAGATAAGAAGTACAAAAATTTGAGTTGATTTTTAAAGTGAGAACCATACTGGACTATGTTCTTAAGATTTTCTCTTCCTGTAACGTGATTTAAATTAATTTAGCAACCAGGTAATTAAAAAAGCATCCCTGCATCGAACTTGGAAGGTTAAAGATGTCTACTTTATTTTCTTCAATTTCCTGGGATCCTCTCATCTCAAAACAGAACAAAAAAGAAAAACAGACAAACAACAACAAAGTACCTCCTCCACGCTGAGGCCAGGGGCCTCCCCTCCAGAGTGGCAACCCAACCAACTGTTCTTCCCACCCACAGAAGGAACAGGAAAGCCCCTCCACACAGGGTGCAGTCCCAGCACTACGAGAATGGACTTAGGAGCTGCTGTCATCCACACTGGGGACAAAGTCTGGCCCTGGTCCTGGCTCCTTGAGTCACCAGCTTGTCCTCCCAGCCTTCCTCTCTCATCTCGTTGTACCCTGGGAGTGGGGCAACAAGCACCCTGGGCATACATGGGGAATGTGACATGGTACAGCCCATGGGAGGGCAATTTGGCTATACCTTGTCAAAAGTATAAATGTATGTGCCATCTGATGCAGAAATTCCACTTTCAGGTATTTACCCTGCAAATACAAGACACCTGTGTAAAAAGGTTTCGGTACAAGGATATTTATTTACTGTGGCACTTTTTGCAATAATGGAAGACTGGAAAAAATGTCAGTGTTCTTTAGTATGGAACTGGAATCAAGGTATACTGTGTAGCCATAAAGAATGAAGACCTTCAGGTCCTGAAAGGGAAAACTTTCCAATATATGCTGTAAAACCCTAGAAGCAAAGTACAGACCAACACAGAAGACACCCCTTAGGAAAAGAAGGGGAGAAAAACCTACATATGGAGTTGTTTGTATATACAAAAAATATCTCCAGGAGGACAGACAAGAAACGGATAATACAGGGAAGCACTTGGTGGCTCTGCACTATACACACTCAAGTGTCTTTTGTACTATGAGAATTTATTTCCCATGTGCAATAAATAATTATCTTACATGTTCAGTAAAGCAAATAAATATGCCATGGATCCGTGTCATCCCCATTTCATGCTGTGATATTTTAAATAAAGTCAGGAAAGTTCCATCTTCTGATTTTTCCATAAGAGCATCATATCTCCTATCTTATTTCCCAAACAGGAAAATGGAACCCATTTTCCAAGTGGGTTCTCCACCCTACTCTGCTCCTAAAGTCGCCAACCCATTGCCACCTCTCACGGTTCCCTAGTTCCACCAGGGAGCCCATACACGGCATGGGCAGCTACCTGTGGCAGCTTCTAATGCCCAGTTTTGCTCAGTTACACCCATGCACGTGGTCCTGGCTCCTTTTATTTATTAGAAGCCCAAGACGAAGCTTTGTGGAGGTGGCTGCAGCCAGGCCAGGGTGGCCGCTTGCCTCTGCACGCCCTGTCCATCTTGCCACAGGCTGGCAGGACGGACGGAAACACTGAACAAATTGCCAGGGCAGCTCCCTGGGGGATGAGACAATGGTCTGCAGGGAAAGCCCTTTCCTTCCAGGCCCTCGGCGGCGGCTGTCAGGAGGAAACAACTTCCTGTTGGCCTGGGGAATGGCAGCAGCCAGCCAGCCAGCAGGGAGATTTATGGAGATATAATGTGACCTCTTTATTGCCCAAATGCTAGGGAGGGCGTTTCAGGGCAGATTTACGCCTTTCAGAAGGGGAGGGGAGCAAGGGATAGGAATCTATCCATGGGGACTGTTTTCCCCTCTCGGGTTTTTCGTGGATTACTTAATCAAACCAGGATTAAGCTCCAATTGCCGCCACTTTACATCTTCTTCTCTTGCTAATCCACTAGCTCTGCCACCCTGCAAGCTTTGTGCGTGCAACGTGCAGTCTAAGGCTAGTTGGCAAGACTCTGTTCAGCTCTGGGTACGGTGAACAGAAAATAAGGATAAGGATTGCATTCCCCAAAGCCAGGAGCCAGCCTCTCTTGGCAATGCACCTGAGCAGTTCACGGTTTGCCTTTCCACTCTGTTGATCTTTGTGAATGAAAGTGTTACACAGATGATCAAGGTCCTTGCTAGTTTGAAAATTATCCTGATTAATATCAGATCAAATGCTGAATCTTTACCTTATTCTTCTACTGGTGGCTTTTCTGTCGCTAGCTTGTTTTTAAAGCTGAAGAACCCTTTCTTATTTGAGTTAGTCTAACAGAAGGGCTGAGGACTGCAGCTGACTGGTTAAAGAAAGACCCAGTCTCTTCTCCAACACTGTGTTCCATATATTCGTAAGCAACCGCCCTAGAGGAGGGTCCTCCTACCCCTAGAGGGCACCGTGAGCAACAAAGTGCCACTCAGGGCTCCCTACCATTGAGGTGAAGAAGTCTATCCATTACTTCTTAATCAGAAACCACACTTCCCACACTGAAAGGCAGGGGCCTCCCCAGAACCAGTTCCACAAGCAATCAGAGGGGGAAAGTTCACCAGTTGCTTACTCTACTCCTCATGGGCTCCTCTCCCCAACTCCAAGTAACTGGGAAAGGCGGCCTCGAGCCTCCTTCTTCTGCAGCCATGTGACCTGGCACGGACTCTTCTTACTTACATGCTGTCGAGTTTTCCTCCCTTGACTTACAGTTAAATTATATAATTCATAACTGTTATAGAAACTCAAAAGGATATAGAAGAATGTCACATAAAAAAAAAGTCTACGTCACCATCATCCCCTCCCCAGAGACAATAGTGCTAACAATTTTTCTATTTTTCCAGACATCTATTTCATTAATTGCAATTTTTACTTTTAGAATTTTTTAAATGACAGAAAAGTTCAAAGGATAATATAACAATCCTCTTGATTCCCCTTTGCTATCTCCTATCAAACCACTATTTTGGATTTAGTATATAACTTTCCGATTCATTCTCATACTTTAACACACACATATATAAATACACTCCTGAACAACATAAGTATTATTTTGTGGATTTTTTTAACTTTACATCAGTGCCTTCACACTATATTAAATCTACAAACTTCATTTTAAAATAAACATATCAACTATTTTAGTCACTTAAGAAAAAGAGAATGTAACAAGCACTCATGAGCCCACTATCGAGCTTTGCCCAATCTTAACACTTTTCCACATTTGCTTCAGTGTTCTTTTTTGGAGGGGGGCGATGTTGGGGGTTGTGCTCTATTATTGAGCTATACCCTCAACCCCTGTTTTAGGGTTATGTGTGTCTGCGTACATGTATGTTGCGGTGCTAGAGTTTGAACCCAGGGATGCTCTAGCACTGAGCTACATCCTAGATTTGTTTTGTTTTTGTTTGTTTGTGTTTTTGAGACAGGGTTTCACTATGTGGCTGAAGCTGTCCTCACACTTGTTATCCTGCTTCCTTAGCCCCCCCCCCCCCCCCCGGAAACTAGGATTACAGGCATGCACGACCATGCCCAGCTGTTTCAGGTATTTTTAAATAAACAAAACATTGCAGATAATAATCATTCCAATCTCCTGTTGCCTATTATTATGTCTCTGAGTTTTAATTATGTTGATACATGTGGACCTACTTTATTGGCATTTTTAGTTTTTTTCTATATTAACCTATAACTTTTTGTTTCCTTATCCTGATGGACGGAATGTCAGTGTCCCCCATTCATGTACTGAAATCCTAACCCCCCTATATAATGGCATTGAGAGGTGGAGGCTGTGGAAGATGATTAGGTCATAAGGGTGGAGCATGCATGAGTGAAATTAGTGCTCATACAAGAAGAGAGCTTTCTCTCTCACCTCATGTGAGGATAAAAGAAAATTACCACCTACAAACCAGGAACAGGGCCCCCACCAGACACCAAATATGCCAGTGCCTTGGACTTCCCAGAGCCCAGAACTGTTAGAAATAAACGTGTTGCTAAACTGCTCAGTCTGGGGTGTTCTTTTATAGCAACCAAACTAAGACACTGATGTGTATTCTGGTCATTTTCAATGTTTGCTGTAATAGCAATTCTTCAACAAGAATATTTATACACAAATACAGAAAAGATCCTCTTGAATATATTAGGCTTGCTATAGCCATGTTCAAAAGTACATAATAAAATCCTCCTGCTTGCTCTTGGTGCTGTTTGACAACACATAAGAGCAGTTGCTATCTTATGCTGTAACAACTCCCAAATCTCAATGGCTTACAATATTGAGGATGTACTTATTGTGCTGTTCACATTAAGTGTCGGCTTTAAGTTGACTGTAATTCTGTTATGTGTGCACGCTTCATTCTGAGATTCAGGTTGAAAGAGAAACCCTATGTGGGTCTTGCCAACTTTGTGGCAGGGGCAGAAAGTGACGTCAGAGTGTGACTCTCAAGGCTTCTGCTTGGAGGTTGCACAGTAACTTCAAGTCCATATGACGGGTCAAGAGCCAAACCAATGTCATCAGGGTGGGGGATAAAATCTTCCCCCAAGAAGGGAAGAGCAGCCATATGTGGTGACCTGAAAGGGGATCATGCCACGTGTACTCTTATGCACACAATTTCCCCTTGAGAGCCCATTTACTGGGATATTCTTCCCTATCAGCACAGATCTACTTCACTCTTGTAAGAGGATGTATTAGTTTTACATTGTAAAGGTACATAACATTTACATTGTACTCCATAATTCCCACAGTTGTTTAGCTGTTCTTGATAGCTGAAAGGACCCCACGTTAATGCCAGTCTTTTTTACCGTGGCTTCCCCATTCCTAGAGCCTTGGCTGTGTTCCAGCAAGTCATTTTTCACTGCTACATACAACAGGGCTGTAATGAACAGCGCTGCATTAGTGGCTGTGCCAGTACCTCTTTAGTTTGTTTTGATTTCTGATAAGGCAAGTTCCCTTTTCTTAAGTTTTCTTTTTAAACATTATCTTGGCTATTTTTATACAATAACTTGTCCATATAAATACTACAATCAACTTGACAAGTTGCATTTAAGAAATCCTGTTGGGATGTTTTCTGGGACTGCATTAAATTTCTAGATTTGTCTGGAAATTTTTGGATTAAAGAATATCATGAAGCTTTCCAATCCAAGAATATAACATCTTTTCCCACTTATTTTGTCTTCTTTTATGCCCTTCAGGAAAGGCTTATAGCTTTCTCCATACAGATCTTACGTATCTATTTGCTGAGTTGACCATTATTTCATCTACAATAATAAGAACATTGCCACTTCATTTCCAATCTCATTCACTTTATCAACTGGGAAGTTTACTTACTAAGAAGTATGAACTAGCTTTCAAAGTCTTTTCCTCAATGGAGCCTGAATTTCTATTACATCTGGCAGGATTTCCAAAATGGGGGTACGGGGTGTTTCCTAATTTCACTAAAGATGAAATTTTACTTTATTTCATGGTTCTTTTCACCTGATGTGGTGGTCTTCAAGGAGGAAGAGGAGAAAGCATACCTTTCCTCTGCTGTCTTTCCCAAGAAGTCCCCACCCGCTCCTCAAATACGGTCATCCCAGACCTACAGAGTGTTTCCATGGGTTCACATGGCACTTAGTCATCTTTTTTTTTTTTTTTCTTTGCTTTGGAATATCGTTTAGCTCTTTCTTTGCTTTGAATATCATCCATTCATCCATTTATCCATTAATGGACACTTGGGTTGTTTCCACCTTTTGTCTACTATCTCTCTCTCTCTCTCTCTCTCTCTCTCTCCAACCAATAAATCTTTCTTCTCAATCACTAATGTATCCATCCTTTTGTAGAATATTATGAATAAATGTAGCAGCGAAATAAACCAGTCAAACCACTGCAGCTCCCATTTGCTGATCCAGCCAGGGAAACTCCTGGGGACAGCTGACACAAGGGAGTGAGAAGGGCATCATCCAGGAGGTCAGGCTGGCCTGGGTACCACCATGCCAGCCCTTTGGTGGTCTTGGGCAGGTTCTTTTAACCTTGGTTTCTTCACCTGCCAGTGGACACTGCAACTCCTGCCCCAGTGACAGTCCTGGGAATAAGTGACGCCATGCCAAGGACAGCAGGGAGCACCACAGGCCCACAGCATGCTCACGGGGGCTCGGTGACACCACATGGGCCCCTCTCACCAAACTGCTCAGCCAGCAGCCCAGCGAAGGCCTCAGGATCTCACCCGCGTCATTCTCATGTCTGTCCCTCTGCCGGCCTGCTGTCCTTGGGCCCTTTCATATGGCCATCAAACCTCTGTTCCTCAGAGTAACAGCACCATTTCCTGTCCACACTCTGTCCCTCTTCTTGGTAGTGCTGTCAGAACTTCCCCTCACACTCTTTTCCCTCCTGACTCTCCAAGATGCAGGGTTGGAAGGACCCACTGGCTAAGAGGCAGCTGGTTCCAATTCACTCATTTTGACCAAGGACTGAGGCCTAGACTGGCCCCTGTGGCTCCTCCAAGGTGGTCAGCAAGTCCAGACCACAGCTGCAGTGGAGACAGAGGCACCAGAAAACTGGATCCTGATTCAAAAACATCAGGGATAGAAAACTCAGGTTCAGTAATTTTCTTAAAAACCCCAACCACTCAACTAATAAGGAACCCTCCCCCTGATCTTCAAATCCTCCAGATCTGCTCGGAATCCAGCAGCCACCGTGGGTCAGATGCATTCCTAGGAAGAGGTTCACGAGGCAGAAGACTTGCCTCAATCTTTTCAGCAAACACACTTAGCACCCTGATGACATTAATCATCAGGGCTGCTTGGTCTGGAGCCTGGAAAAGCCTCCCCAGAAGTAGTGTGAGCTGGAAGGAGGTCTCACTCCTTGTCAGAGTCCCACATTCCAGCCTGGAGAGGGCTGCTGGGAACCCACACACCCACAGCTGAACCACACCATCCTGCTGTCTTCTGGTTCCGCTCAAGTCGCTTCATCTTCCTTTGGTTCAAACCTTACCGGAGGTAGACAACTGGTCCTAATTCCCTTGGGAGGATCTTCACAATGTTCTAAAGTTTAAAAAAAAATCATTCTTCAGGCCTCTATAATCCCAATTAGCTTCTGTCTACATCCATGTATCCCCCTATGAAGAAGGAATTATAGACAGTCCATCACCCTGCCCCTGCATGTGGACTGATTCAAAGAAAAAAAAAAGAAAACCCTTTGGTACTGGAGATTGAACCCAGGGATGCTTTCCAACTTACTGCTGAGCTATATCTCCAGCCCTGCCCCGACCCTGCCTCTTTCTATACATAATATATATATTTGTAGGTGGACACAATACCTTTATTTAGTATTTTTGTATGAAGTGTTGGGGATTGAACCCAGTGCCTCATGCATGCTAGGCAAGTGCTCTTCCACTGAGCCACAACCTCAGCACCCTCACCTTTTTTTTTTTTTTTTTTTTTGAAACAGAGTCTCACTAAGTTACTGAGGCTGACCTTGAACTTGCAATTCTCCTGCCTCAGCACACACTCCAGTTGAGGGATTACAGGTGTGTACTACCATGCCCAGGCAAATTCTAATGCATACACAAAACCCTCATTGGGTCATCCTGGCAGACTTCTCTACACCCTAACCCTTTATTAGTGGAACCAAAAAGATCCTATTTTAAATAACATCTCTTCTAGTGACTTAGTGACTGATGGCTAACACGTATAGATACTGCACGCCATGTACTATGCCTATTAACACTAATACAATAACCCCCCCCAAAAAAAAGCAATTTCTATTTAAATTTGTTTTCAGTACTAGGGATAGAACCCACCCTTGTGCATGCTAGGCAAGTGCTCTATCAATGAGCTATATCTCCAGCCCTCTATTCAATTTTATTGAAGCGAAACTGGGGGATATTATAAGAAGAAGTCAAAATTTTAGATGAGCTGTCTCTACCTGAACTGGCTCCTCAGCCACAGACTCTCCTGCCTCTCCTTTCTCAGCTGCCAAACAATAAAACGCTGTAGGTCCCAAATGAGGAATAGAAGCCCAAGGGAGCCTGGCTCATGGGTCTACCCTCTAGTGCGCAGATAGTTCTATGGTCCATTTGGCCAGTGTTCCCCTCCCTCTTCTTCCTGCTCCCCACCACCCACTCTGGCCCCACAGCTCTGCTCAGGGACAGGGTCCCCGTTATTAATGCCATTCCTGGAGTTGTGTTTACACGGGGCAGGAAACTTAATATCAACATTCCCCAAAGGAAAGTGTCTTGTCACTTCTGTGAAGCACTTCAGGCAGGGAGAGACTAGCCTCCAAAATCAACAGGCACTTACACCCTTTAAACACATCTGACGGAGAGTTTGTGTCTACAGGGGCTCTTTGAGCTCCTACGCGTTTGTTATGATGAGGTTGAGAGCAGTGACAACTCTCTCCAGGTCTCTCGAGAGGCTAAGGAGCTCGGGACCCTGCTCCACATGAGGAACAGAAAAGCAGTGGACTTATGTGCTCAGCAGGACAGGAGAAGCTTGCTGGGTAAAAACTCCAGGTCTCTGTAAACTGGCAGAGAGAGACTGTAGCAGATCTGGCTCTAGGCCCAGAACGTTGGCAGGAGGTGAAGGCTTTGCAGGAGCCCTATTTTTTTTTTCTGTTGTTTTTTATTTTTTTTTATTTTTGTACTGGGGATTGAACCCAGGGGACTTTACCACCGAGCTATGTACATCCTCTGGTTCTTTTTATTTTTTATTTTGAGACAGGGTCTCACTAAATTGCTGAGGCTGACACTGAACTTGCGATTCTCTTGTCTCAGCCTTCAGAGTCACTGGGATTACAGGTAGACATCAACGCACCCGGTTAGGGAGATCCTTTGGAAGGCTAAGAAGGCACCATTCTGGCTCAGCAGGGCACCTTGGGGAAAAGGAATGGACCCGACATTTCGACAAGGTTAAAACAGGATGAGCAGCCAGGGAGCGTATAACCATTCTTCTCCGCTTCCTTTCCGGCTCCTCTGTCACTGGTGTGCTGCTGCTGCCCACACACCTGCACTCCACCCCCACCTTTATTGGAAGCCAGCTTTGCAGAGTCCTCTGCCCTCATAGCATCTCCTCCCTGCCCTGGGGGCTCTCCCCTTCTCAGGGCTTCAGACAGAGGCAATGATAAGCTCATGGCCACCCATCTCGCCTAAAGAGCTGGTCCCACCTCCAGGTGCCCTGTCTCCTTCAGTTACATTTGAGAAAGTGCCAGGGCAGTTCATGCTCTTCGCTCGCCTCGTAGCTTGGGTTGTGGCGCCTTTGCAGAGTCCTTATACTCCTTCAATCTGCCGCCACCTCTCTTCAGGGTTCCTCTCCCTGTGATACTGACCAAGAATCCAGACAGTCTCCTCTCTGAACTTGTGCCTTAGGGGCCCCTTTCACAAGGACAGATCCTCTCCTCCCTTGGAGGTGACTTGGTAGAGCCATTCATACAGCACAAACATGGGACCAAAGCATCTGCTTTAGGATGAATCCTAGACTTTATCTTTTCAGTTCATGGACATTTATCTGAAATTTCCTAGGCAATTGTATTACAGACCCCCAAATGAAGTAAGGTCTAATTCCTGCCCTAGAAACACGTGCAGTCTCCAGAATGATAACCCAAATAAAAAGACTGGCTTGGTGAAGGGCTGTGTTACAGGCCCTGGGCTTATTCTCAGGAATTCTGCCTGGAGACATGCCCACAGAGATTCGGATGAGAAACCTAACCTCAGTGTTCAGACATTTATAAGATCCACCTTCTGCCTTGCTCTTAGCTACTAAGGGACAGTGTGACCTTGATTCAGCCCCTTTTTGCTTCCAGTTCTTCCATAGTCCACTGAGAGAGAACAAGAGACAGAGAGCTTGCATAAGAAGCCATTATAGAATTATGAGGTAGAAAGAAGAGATGGACAGTCAGATGCAGATGGCCCAGCACTTCCTGAGAGCCAGGGTTCCAAGTCCATGCTCCTCAGCACCATGACAGAGGTAATCCTAACCTGTAGAGTCCAGAGCAAGGCTGGGAAGTTCCTCTCATCCTGGCCATCCCAACAAGACCAAGACTTGCCCAAGCCTAATGCCAAGGGACTTACCAGAAATACAGTAGTTTGTTCTCCCAGTAACAAACCTGTCAAAAAGAGGCCACATTGGCCTCCCCAGAAGGGCCATTTTTCCCCAGCCTGTGCCATCGACCAGGAAGACTGCTGGACAGCAGGCGCTTAGTCAGACTCCCTGTCCTTGGGCCAAGAAGGAGGTGTGAATTGGACTGGGAAGTGAAAAATTATTTTTTAATTTCTACAATCTATTAAAAAAAAAAGTACTCACCTCCTCATTCAAAAGTTCCTGCAAACATTTTTAACCCAATAAGTAAAGCACCTGGGAAAATATGGGTCTGAGTCCCTGATGGGGCAGCAGAATCCCATAGAAGTGAAGTGACACTGGCCAGGGCCACATGACACATCAGCCTCTAATCCAGGATTCACCATGATACAGGGTTCCTTTACTATAGCATATGCCCCTTCCTCACCCCACCCTCGTGTAGGCCAAGTAGAGGGTTCCCTAGTGACAGGAGTTACACTTTCCATGACAACAGGGAAGGACAGCCCAGGATCCAAAGGAAATTCAGCCAATGCAGGTGACAGCCCTGGGCAGTAGCGTCAGGATGACCCATCCCCAGAACGCACAAACTGGAGATGCAGAGGCACAGGAAGGGGTCTCACACACGCTGCCACGGTTCATCCTCCCCACCCTATGGCCAAGTGAAACATACTGACGGTGGTCTTCACCACAGACGTCCATACCCAGTTTGCCCTGGAGATTTCCCTGTGCCTTTCCTTCTATTCCACCACCATCACTTACTGCCAGGCTAGACACACTGCTGCCTGCCCTATTGAATCTGTCTCTGGCTGAACCTGCCTCAGCCTCCACATCAGCTGCCGGTCTCACACCCTTCTCCCCCGCTGTGCACATAATCCCACCTGGAAGTTTTAGTTGCACCTGCCCTATTCACAAAGCCCAAATTCCTCTGCCTGATCCTTCTCTGGCTCCTTACTGCCCCTACAAGGGAGCCAGTTGCTGGACAGGGGAGCACAGCTCCAAAGTATGGGTGATACAACAGAAGGCTGACTAACACAGGAGGCTAGGAAACAGACTCATTATTTTGAAAATGAAAAAGTAAAGTGAAAACAGCAAGCATTTATCCTGACTGTTCTACCCAAACTGTACCCATCTGTTTGTCATTATAAAGAATTCAGCTAATAAATGAAGAAGGAATGAAAGCATTATAATAGCACCATTTGTGACTCTCACGAAACTATGGATCCAGCCCACAGCACTCAATGGCAGTGCAGATCTGCACCTGACTAGGCTCAGTTTTCCAACTGCAGGTTTATGTGAAAACGGGACAAGGACGCACAACAAGATCCAGTCTTCGGAGGCTCTCCAGGAAAAGCTTTGATTTTTTGGCAAACATATGACAAGAAAATTAAAGAGACCTAAAGACTAAAAGACACTTAAGAGTCATTATCAACAGAGACAACTTACAGTGTCACTGAGATACTAATTTTAACAAGAAAGAAAATTAGACAAATGGAAATTTGTGCACTGGATATTTAGTGATTTTTAAAAAGTGACAGTTAATTTGTTTCAAAGTGATAATGTGGCACTTGGGTTATATTTTTAAAAACAGTCCACACATCTCTTAGAGAGACATACAAGATGCAAGGATGTGTCGTCTGATTTTTGCTTTAAAAGAGTACTAACAGGGGAACAGTGACTGGGGGCATAGGTAAACAGCCAGTCATCAATTAATCTTTGTGGAAGCTGGAGGATGGATCTTCTATGCTCTACTTTTGCACATTAAAATTTTCTATATTTTAAAAAAATTGGTTTATAGGGCAACAATTGGGGCTAGAGTTGTACCTCTGTGGTAGCGTGCTCACCTAGCATGCACAAGGCCCTGGGTTCAAACCTTGGCGCTGCAAAATAAATAAATGTCAAGAATTGAACTTAAAGAAGAGTAATAGGCTCAAAATAAGAAAGCCAGGTGAATTGGAGCCCTCCAGCTTCACCTCTAAATCCCCTGGGGCAGCTGCTCTGGTGAATGCACCTCATGGGGCCTGGTGAGGAGGACTTGCACAGTTTTCCTCTGTAAATCTTGATATTCCTATTCAAGGCCACTCTCACCGCCAACACCCCCAGAGAGAGCACAAGAAAAGGGGCTTACAAGACACTCCGCAGCCTGGGTCAGACTAAACATACCCCTCCTGCATTCCAGGATGGGGATCCACATTGGAGGGCTGAAATTGGCCTGCACACCAGGCGCTGCACCTCACACCAACCTGTGTGTCCGCTGTTACAAATGATACGGCTGCCTGTGCCACGGTGCGGACGTGTAATGCACTTGGAGCACGGGGCTCCATTTGCACCAGTTTTGGCTGTGATGGAGGGGTGGGGCGAGGCAGGGGAAGGCGGTCATTGCCCTGAAGGAGTCAGCAAGAGCCACTGGGCATCTCTACCTCACAATCTTAGCTATGCTCCCATGTGCTACTGGATCCTGCTCTACTTCCATGTCTTCTAACTCTCCAAGGCCAGGTGGGAGCTATTTTGAAGGCTCTGTCTGCTTCCCAGCCTTGAATGTTCCACGGGAGGCTGCACAAGAGCCAGCCTCCCGCCTTGTCCTCTGCTGATACTTCCCCATGCAAACCCCAACTCAGCTCTCAGGACTCCACTGACCAGTGTCCTTCCAGCAAGCCTGGACTCACCTTCTAGCACCAAGACAGGTCTAGGCTTCTAGGGTATCCCAAGGGCTCCCAGTACCGCAGATTTGTCCCCTGCAGATCTTCAGACTGCCCTGGGCCTGCACACTCACTTCATTTCCTGTGCCAGGTCTACACTGCCGTGATTCAGAGAGCATCTTGCTCATTTTTTATCTCCATAGCCCAAGTGTGTGGCTCATAGGAAGTGGGCAGAAGAAAAGGATGTGTCTGGTGCTGGCCTTTGTAACCAGCACTGCCCTCTATTGAATCTCCACAGCTTCCTAGAACCTCCCACACTGAATAAGCTTATCCAGAAACCAAACTGACCACTCTGAAGTCATGATTTCCCAAGACTGATTTTTATATTTTAGTGGGCAAAATTAGTCCATCAAGCCCAAGACATCACAGCTACTGTTGCTTAATGAGTCAGGTAGCCACACAAACCTGTCTGACACAGATGATGTGGATTCAGGTTTGCTGTCCAGCAGGCTCACAGAGGTCAGTGTTAATATGGTGGCTATGGTCTGGGCAAAGATGCTGTCAACCTGAGCGGTTCTCCTGAGGGATGCTGGATTTTAAATATCTCCAAAGAGTTCCATAGCAGCCTTTCTCACCATTTCTGTATCTGGCTTCATTTCTTCCTCTTAAAAACACAGATATTCAAGCAAAGAGAGGTCTACTGAGTAACCCAAAATCATTCAGCAGGAAAGCGAGGGCACAGGACAGATCCCAGGTTTCCTCAGCAGACAGATGAGCCATCCCCTCCTGGAGCTGCTGGGCTCCTGTTCCCCTTCTGAGTTGCAGGCTGCCAGCTACAGCTCACATGACCCAGTCAGCGCTGCATCCAAAGACAAACGGCCTGCAACCCTCACTTCAAGAGGTACCAATTTAAAACTTATAAACAGCCAGGGGTGTCGCTCAGAGGTAGAATGCATGCTTAGTTTACATGCGTAAGTCTCTGAAACCCAAAGGACACTCTAAGTTGGCTATATAAGAGTTTATATACTCTTAACACGAAAAAACATCTTTTTTTACACATACCTTTCCCATTTGATCATCTATTATTAACAGCTCCCTCAATCAATTCCCAATTTTGCTTTATTGAAGAGATCAGTCTTTGGGAGCCAGTCTGGCTCACTAATCTCAGAGAAATTGTCTTTGGTGCTGAGTGACTTTAAACAGTAACTTTTATGACTATTTAAAAATATAGATACACACATGCCTACATAGGGATGGTTAAGTGGAAAGTCAAGGATTAATGCCTAGTGTGATTATCTTGTGATGGTAAGATTACCAACTATTTGCACACTGGTTCATCCAAGTGTTTCATTTTGCCATATTAAACATGCATTGAGTTTAATAGATGGATAATTAAAGTTTTAATGATACTATTAAAAAAAAAAACACTACTTGTTTTTCTGAAGCCATCTTTGCCTGGAAAACATTTTCCTTTTCAAATAAGCAGTCTTTTCCTATTTACTGTGCACTCTGTGGGAACCACATTCTTTATTTAGGGTCAAGTTAAGTTCTCGCTGTGTGCTAGGGACAAGTTTTATTTGTTGTTTGTCTTTCCCCGCCTACTCAATTTTGAGGGGCAACTTGTATTATTGCCTCTCTTTACCTGGTTTGATTTATGATCTTAGAAGTCAGGTCATTCTTTCCTAGGTCGAAGAAAAGAAAGGAGAAAAAAAAAAAAAAGGTCTCCTTCACCTAATACCTGATAAAATATCTGAAAAGGTCATTGCAGACCTTGACAGAGACACATACGATTTCAACCTAACCTGATAAAACAACAACTAGAAAACTTTTATCAGAAGAAAATGTAACTTGCCATTTCCCAGCTCAATTGATGAACTTTTTTTATCTGAAATGACAGACATCGTAAGATAGGAAAAGCTCCAGATAAGAAACCAAATTGAGTTGTCCTGAATCAGATCCGATTGCCTGCCCCCGGTTCAAACTCCCACACCTGCTTAGAACAGGTCAATGAGCGCCTCTTGGCATGGTCCTGGAGGGGTTTGAAAACATTGCAAAAGTGGTGAACTTTGAGACTTCAGCGTTTATTCTGCGATTATAATTAACCTGCTCACCAGTTGCTATCGATCAGTTCCAAACAGAGGTGATAAAGTTTGACTAGATTTCTGGAGTAGAAATGGAGATTTAAAATGGGGGAGAGAGAGAGAGAGAAGTTGAAAAAATAATTTAAGGACTCAATTCTAAGAAGCAAAACTAGCTCTGCAATTGGGGGATCCCAAAGCCCATGATCTTAATCATCCTTAAAATTTCCCAGCAAATTTGAGTGGTAACTTCTTAAATTCTCATTCTCCAAAACAATGTATATTTATCCATGATCATTCAATTCAGAGTGAAAGACTCAAATTCCACCTGCAGAGGCTTTTTAATACAGACACAGAATGGCTTCCCTCCCTGGACTACCTGTATCTTCATAGGGGAAAAGGTATTTTAAAACATCAAGTCAATTATTGGGCTCCTGCAAATCGCAGAAGGCCAGAGAACCAAATTCCCTCCATTCAGATAAGAAGCTGGACTATCCCGCTCAATTCTGATTACAGAGCAGTAATAGATAAAACCACCGGCCACCTGCCAGAAAGAAGAAAACTTCCACTGACTGGCTGCTGGGTTCGCTCAGGCCAGTTCCCCAGGGCCCTTCTGCCTAGGGTTTTAGTCAGTCTTGATCCATGCTCATGCTCATCTTTATTAAGATCAGAATTATCACAGTTTTCTCCTCCTTTCTCTGAAGATGTTAGAGAAAAGCAAAAATAGGGAAGACTACAGCCTGCTTTCAGGAAAGGCGATTCTGAGAGTGCCACATGGTTTGCTCCCATAAGCAGACAACTGTCTCCCTGGAATTGGGAGAATCCTCCAGGGTGGAGGGTTTGAGTTCAGGGAACCTCTCTCCAACTCCCTGTATACCAGGATCCAGAGGCTGAAGAGGAAGTTGGTGCAATTCCTGGGATTCCGGCCACTGCATTCACTGAAAGGTACTCAAGGGAGACCACACCCGCACTGGATGGGAGGCGGAGCCGCTGGGGGTGGAGCTGAGGGGAGAAGGAGCCTCTAGCCCCTCATACCTGGTGGTTCTGAAGGACAAGGCCCCACCTTCAATGTGGCAAATGTGAAGTGAGGGAGAGTGGGTGGCACGACCCCAGAGGCTGGATTTCCCGTGATTCTGAGCTGGAGCTGTTGCTCACTCCTGTGAGCAGATCAGTTCATCTTTCTGAGTATCTGTTTCCCTCCAGAACAAAGGAGATCATCATACCCACCTCTCCAGGAAAGACTTGGAAGTCCCTGTCACTGATGATTTCCTCACTGGTGACAAAAGACCAACTTATTCCTCACAACGGGCTAGAGTACCAGGTTGTTAGCTGGGATCCAAACATTAAAGTACCCAAACTAGACATTTATTTTACGTAAATTAAAGCACATTTGAGGCTATCCCTATTAAAATCCCACTCATCCTCCTGTCTTTAGGAAGTGACAAAGGAATAGCGATATAGATAACCAATAAAATGTGGAGAACTCCATCCATGAAGTGTGACGCGGCCTAGCAAAGGTCAATTAGGTCCCTTCGAGTTCTTGAAGCAGCCTGAAAGGCCTGCTTTCTTCTAGAACATGGCAAGGAAAAACTAGCACCCCTTTGTCTTTCTCCTGCAAACTGAAGCAGCACTGGCAACAGCTTTCGCTCTAAAATTCAGTCCAACTTCATTGTTTAAAAGGACAGGGATAAAAATCTGGTTTAAAAGAATCACCTTTTGCCCTAAAGGAGGGCGACTAGGTCAGTGGTTTTCCAGCAAGTTCCGACCCCAGAATAGCCTGAGGGTCAACTCCCAAGAGGAGAGGTTGCTAGGCCAGAAGGTGAGTGTTGTGCGGGTAAGGGGACCTCAGGAAGTTGAGGGGTGGAGGCATTGAGAATGGCTGACTTATCCGCTGCTGCTATAAACTGAGATCAGGAGACAGAATCCCCCCCCCCTTAGTAAAACAGCATCCTGGTGATTAAGCAAAATCAAAAGCTAAATTCAGGACTGCAGGTAAGGATGGTGTTCATCTGGAGGGGTCTTGAAGACATTTTTAGGACCAAGGACTCCCAAGGAATTTACAAGAGAACAGGTAAAAATTCAATAAGCATTCAATAAACAAATTCAATAAACATCAATCTATGTCTCAAAGCACTTTTCCTGTGTATCCATAAACATTAAATAGAAAATTATTTAAAAAAACAAAAACCAAAACCAGGAGACAGACTATCAGGAAGTAGATTCGTGAATAATATAAGCCTGTTTTTAAAAACTTAATTGGCTTAATAAGTGTTCAAAAATAGGTAATAACATTCACATCCTTCAAAATTCCAAAGGTTCAGACTAGTGCAGTGGAGTACACCTGTAATCCCAGCACCTCGGGAGGCTGAGGAAGGAGGATTGCAAGTTTGAGGCCTGCCTCAGAAACTTTGTGAATCCCTGCTTCAAAATAAAAAATTAAAAGGACAGGGATGTAGCTCAGCAGTAAAGCACCTCTGCATTCAATTCCCACTACCAAAAACAAAACAGACTCTAAAGGCACCTCCATACCCATGTATATATGCAGTATTGTTCACAAGAGCAAGAGGTGAAGCAGCTCAAGAGTCCACCTATGCATGAACGTGCAAACAAAATGTGCTCTATACTACAGTGAAATAGATTCAGCCTTAAAGAGGAAATTGGCACATACTACAGTGTAGATGAGCTTTGAAGACATTCTGTTAATTGAAACACAGAAGAACAAATGCTGTATGATTTCATGTACATGAAGTAGCTAATCAACTGCATACAGACAGAGAGCAGAATGGGAGTTTCTAGGGACTGAGGGCCTGGAAGAAATTGGGAGTGATTTTTTTCTTTTTCTGAGGTATTGGAGATTGACCTAGGGGAGCTCTACCACTGAACTACATCCCCTGACCTTTTTATTTTTGTTTGTTTATTTTAAGACAGGGTCTCACTAAGTTGTTCAAGCTGGCCTCAAATTTCCCATGCTCCTGCCTCAGTCTCTTAAGTAGCTGGGATTAAAGGCATGCAGCACAATGCCTAGTTGGGAGCTATTTTTTAATGAGTATTAAGTTTCAGTTTTGCAAGATAAAAAAGTTCTGAAGATCTGTTAACACAGCAATATGAATACACTTAACACTACTGAACTGTACACATAAATATAATAAAAAAAATTTTAAGCCAATCTAATTTTAACTTCTCTGTATTTTAAATGTATTCTTATTTACTAAATTAATAATGAAGCACATAAATGAGTACAAAAATAGTTAAAACGATTACAATCTTTTTAAAGTTCCAAGGCACAAATGTGAATGTCCTTTCCCAGCCTCATCCCTCACCCATCCTCATCCTCCCCACAGTCCACCAAAGCCACAAATTCATACTTCAAATTCTTTACAAATGATCTCTAGAATATCTCCAGCGATAATTTGTGTATTTTCAATTGAAAACAATCTATTCTTTTTTATACAGAGTATGGTGCTCTATACACTATTAAAATCCTACCGACTTCCTTAATGACCTTCATGATTATTTATGCCTACATGACACTTATGGTTCATATGTACCACATATATACAAACAGTCCCCTAATTATGTGTATTTAGGTTATTTCCAACTTTTTTTATTATGAACAGTAATGAAATGAATATGTGCCGCTTATTTGTAGAACGAATTTCTTCCTCGAAGTTAAAATTTCTATGTCAAACTGGGCATGGTGCTCGCCTGTAATCCTAACAGCTTGGGAGGCTGAGACAGGAGGATCATGAGTCTCAGCAAAAAGCAAGGTGCTAAACAACTCATTGAGACCCTGTCTCCAAATAAAATACAAAAAAGGGGAATATGGCTCAGTGGTTTAGTGCCCTTGAATTTAATCCCTGGTGCAAAAAAACAAAACAACACAAAAAAATCTATGTCAAGGCTATCGACTTTGTAACTTGACTGATACCACCAGGGACCTCCATAAAGGTTGTACCAATTTACACTGCCAGCCAGGTATCAGAGTTCCTGTTTCCCCACACCTTAGAGTATGTTTGTTTTCTTAGTACATTTAAGAAAGGAAAAAATACAGGGGGGATACAGAAGAAAATGTTATCTACAACTGTGTCCTGTGCATCATTCCACCTGAGTGCTTAGAAAGTGACTAGCAAATGTGGCTGACCTTGTGATAGGGCACAATTGGGCAGTGACAGGTCTCACTGGGGGGTAGTGACATGCCCCAGGCGGCCCCAACACACCTTCCTTATTGAATCGGTTCTCTACTTAGCACCACAGACCAGTTCCAACTCTGACTGACCTGCTCAGGGTGGTAACCGGAAAGTTAAACAACTTCGGTTTTCCTGAAGACTGACAAATTGTTCTCTAGTCAAACAGGCTACTTCAGAGTTGGTCTCACAAAATAAATGAACTGGCTCTGAAAGCAACTGGCTTAATTGATAAGCAATCCCCCAAAGGTCCAAAATACACTACAGCATTTTCCACCGATCTCCGCCATAAACAAACTCTTGGAGCACCTTGAGTGCCCCACCCTGCACCTAATGGAACAAAACTTTTAAAAGAAATTGGCGCACCTGTATTTCATTGTTATTTTCATGGACCTTTCAAATGATTCAAAATTTTTGAGGTCCTTTGAGAATATTATAATTGTTTGTTTCTCCATGACACAAAAGAATTAATATTGCTTAGTAAAATATATTCCTTAGCCTTTCCAGGAACACCTACCACCACACTATATCCTCCAAGGCATATTTACATATAATTTCCATATCAGTCTCCTTTTCAGCCTCAAATATACACACGCATTAATTCGTTGAGAGCATCAACTGTACCATGGAGTAATGTACGTACACTATTTTAAGACTGCATTTCCATGAGTTCTGCCAAATGTATATACCAGTGTGACCATCACAACTGGTTATTTAATCCTCCTGCCACTGTTATACAACACACACAGATCCCAGCCCTTGAAATGCAAAAACAGACTGCATGTTTCCACTGGCATGTGACCATGCATCCTCCCTGCAAACCCCTCCAGTGTCCAGGATGCATTTCCAGGACTACAGTGATGGGCAGCAGTGTTCTGAGACCTAGTATCTGCTCACCCAGAGCGCCACAAGAGACAGTAGACTTTGAAAGCCCTGCTTCCTCCAGCAGTTCCCCCAAGGTTTCCAGGACTCTCTCCATCCTGCCCAAGGTCCCCAGAGGCTCTCAGTTTGCCTCTTAAAGGACTCAAGCAGCCATTCCCTGTGGTTTGACCAGGGCAGGGTAGAGACTGGGGCAATATCTCCCAGATCTCTACTCAAATATTTGTCAAGTGCCCAGCATGTGCCAGGCACTTAAATATGAGTAAGATTCCACACCTGCCCTCAGGAAGGTCACAGAACTCCACTTATGTGCCTAATTAATGGATTTCAATAATTGTTTCAGGGTCATTGCTCATATTGAACTTGGAATGAGTTAAAGTCCACATACATTAGTCAGGGCAGAATAATTTCTTCCAACCTAAGTGCAGGGCTTTATAGATAGCCCTGTTGCCTTTTATCATCTTGATTTTTGTCTTATTCCAATAACCAACGTAAGAACTCTGGCAAGATGTTAACTATTAATACCAAAGCAGGTAATACTTCACAGAAAAATAAAGGTGTAGTCTTATTTCTCCTCATTGAATTAGTCTTTGTGGTTTTACTTGTGTTAATAAATACATTTTTAAGCAAAAGACGGGCCATGTTGCATTATTTCATGGCACTACACAGTATATTGATAAGTAAGGACATATCTTCTTTTTTTCTTTCTTTCATTTTGTTTTTGTTTTAACTGCAGGTTCTTTTCTTGGCCAACTCCTTCAACTCCCAGTGCAGGGCTGGGGTTGCAGCTCAGTGGCAAAGCGCTTGCCTAGCCCGTATGAGGCACTGGGTTCGAAGCTCAGCACCACATAAATAAATACATAGGTAGATAAATAAATAAATAAAGGTATTGTGTTGGTCTGCAACTAAAAAAGAAAAAAAGGCCCAGTGCAGATGGCACCACTTAGTGAAGACTTCTAGACACTCACACGGAGGGAAGAACCTTCTCTGCTTTCTCTTTTTTGTTCCCAGCTAATTCCCCTAGACCAGGTCAGGGAGTCATCTACCTATTTCATGTCTACTTATGACCAACCATCCTATTCACGGGAGACTGTCCAGGTCAGCACTAAAAGTTCCGGGAACCTCCTCAGTCCAGGGGGGAGAAAAAACAAAACACACAGAAAAATGGTCACTGTACATAACAGTGAGTGTGTTTAATAAAATGTCATGATTTATGAAGGGACAAAGCCAAATACTATACATCACAAGTGTCACCTTATCTAACTTAAGACAACATTAAAAGTAGTCGTGATGATCCCATTTTACAGAAAAAGAGGTGGACTGAGATCACATGGGGCACCTGGAACCCAAACTAGGTCTGCCCAACTTCAAACACCTGTGCTCTGTCCAGCGCACTGTATAGCCACTCAGAGGTGGGTGGTCACTAGCTCCCACGGAGCTCTCAGCAAGCAGCATGGAAACCATTCTCCTCCTCCCATCACTGGAGTTGGCCACCTAAACTACCAGGCATTGACCAAAGGACCTTGTGAGGGAAGAACACATTAAGGGGCTGGGGATATGGCTCAGGGTTAAAGTGCTTGCCTAGCGAGCAGGAGGCCCCAGGTTTGACGCACCCCCCCCCAGCACCCCCCACACACAGAGACAGAATCTGGGGGAGTAGCTGGGGGGGGGGGCGTGGAGAGCTCCTCTAGCATGTGTTAGGCCCAGGCCCCTAGGCTCACTCTCCATAAGGGGAAGGGGTGGGAGGGGCCACTGCTCTGGAGGAAGTAATGCTTTTATGTAAGCCCCGCCCACCAGTAGAACATGCTGAAGGTCTCAGCGCCAACAACCCGACATGCCTGGCCTTCCTTCAGCGACAACATGGCACCTTCATAACTTGACCACTTAAAACTCTTGGCTGTGGCAGGAAAGAAAACCCAGGGGCTTCCTGAAAGAAGGGTGGGGCGGAGCTGAGCCAAAGCCAGGAGCAGTCCTGGCTAGATGCTCTTCAAAGGTCAGCTCTCACTGTTGACCCTGGAATTTGGGGAACCAGGACTTCAGTACCTCCCTGTGCGGAGGGCTTGCAAGGTGAAATCCAAATACCCACAGTGAGCACTCACAGTGTCGCTTTATGTTGTAACTACTGCTGAGGCTGTAACTTGGAGGTCCCCAAGATCTCCTGGTCTTTAGATTTGCATCTTCCTTCTTTTTCTTAAGCAAATACCAAGTTCTCACTCCAAGACTACAGGGGTTCCAAAGGAAACGCCCAGTGCCACCCTGAAGACTGTGGGGGCCATTCCTCCCTATTTTAAATCCTATTTTAAACCAGAGGCCCCAGAAGGGGTTCAGAAGAGACCCCAGAGAATAAGAATGCTGGGCAGAAGCCCCTACACACCCCCCTCCAGCCACCATTATATGGAGACTCTGCCACACACTATCTCAAAGGTCCACCCACAGAGATTAGTGCGGCCCCTCCCCCCCCCCAGGGGTGCCATCTGGTTTCCCTGTGCGGGGAAGGGGGACGCAGGGAGCCATAGCCCCAGCCCCAGCCCCGGCGCCACGTCCTTGGTTAATCAGTTTACCTGGGATGTGTATTCGGATGCCTACCCCCACTCCCAGAGAGCCACCCAGGGCCAGAGAATCATTTAAAAGGTCTTCAAAGCCAGTGCCCCTACAGGAGCCAGTTCAATACTGGAAACTGGGAGAAGCAGACTTTACTCTTCAAAGCCAGAACAAAAGCAAAGGGTTTAGCACTTAGTAGGTAGTCAATAAATGTTAACTTTGTTTCTCTCTGGGCTTCCCCTCCCTCCAAAGAGCCAGCTCAATTCAAACCCGATCCTCCAGTCCTCCTTGAAATTCCTCAGACCAGAGGTCGTTTGCATTTTGAATTAGTGGTTGCCACTTCCCGGTCTCTCTCAGCCGAAGTGCCAGGCCGAGAGATGGATTCATTCATCTACAAATCCGGGAAGTGGGGCTGATTGCAGTCCCTCCCAGGTCTGAATTGCGTCCATCAAGATTTCTAAGCCCTGCCTAAAAGGGGGGAAGAGGAGGTTCAAGGTGTGGAAGCAGCTGCAAAGTCTCTATTTAACCCGGAAAATACAAAGAACCGGAGATGTCTGGCCCCATCCCAGCCCGGCGGACCTGGGACTACGGGACCACACAGCGCCCTGAAGACCCACCCAGCGCAGACCCCAGTTCGGTCCACCCCCAGGCGGTCTCCTTTGCTGGTCCCTCCTGTTTCCGGCGTGAAACCCACCCTCCACACACAGGAAAATCATCTGCCCCTGGAGGGATCCTCCAACTGGGCTGCCAAATGGCCTGGGTCTCAGGTCCCAGCCAGAGTAATCAGGGCTCCACTGAGGCGGCTGAGGAGGGTGGGGAGGAAACCCGAGCAGAAACCCCGCGGGGTCGCCAGTGCCGTCCTCCCAGGCTCCCGGGGCTGGGAGCCGGACGGACTCCCGGTCTGGCCTGGCCTCCGCTTCATCTTTCTTTTGGTTACCGCCCTGAAGCCCATCCCCACAAGCACGTCTTCCAGTTTGCTGACGTTGGAAACTCGATGGCATCAAGCACCCTCCCCCACCCAACACTTTAGATCTCCAGCCCCAGGAGGGTTGGAGACAGCCCGCCTGATGCTGGCCCCCTTTCGGGGTCCTCCCGCAGTACTCACCGAGATTGGGGTGTCGGGCGGCGGGGTTGGCCCGCCCGGGCAGGCTGTGCAGGACCGGACTGTCGAAGGGGCCGGCGGAGGCGGCGGCGGCCGCGGCCCAGGACGCACCCACGTCGGCCATGTAGGCCGGGTAGGGGCTGGAGTAGGAGCCCGCGAAGCCCGCGCGCCCGTACTGCTCGCGGCCGGCCAGGCCCGCGCCCGCCGCCCCGCCGCCACTGCCGTAGGCCGCGGCTTCCCGGGCGGCGGCGGCGGCGGCGGCCGCCAGGGACCCTGTGGTCCCCGGGAAGGAGAAGCGCGGGGACACTGGTGGCGGGGTGTAGGCGGCTCCCTCGGCTCCCGCCTGGCTCCAGCCTGGGCTGCCCTGCTGTGTCCCAGGAGCGGCACCCGACGGGGCCGCGCCCGAGCTGCCGCCCGAGGCGGCTCCGGTGGCAGCACCCCCGCCACCACCCTGGAGGTAGGACAGGCCCAGCACCGAGGAAGGCACCCGCGGCGTGGGCACGTAGACCGGCGAGGACGCAGCGCCCGCGCCGTGCATGAAGGCGCCGGGGCCGCCCGCCTCGTAGGCCCCCGGCGGCGGCCCGTGGTTGGCGGCCATGGCCAGGCTCTGGTACATCGCCCCCGGGAGCTCTTCGCGTCGCCCTCCTCGCTGGTCAAAGAGCCGCGCGGGGAGAGAAGACAACAAGACTAGTAATGGACGTGTGAGGGACTGTCACAAAAATGATTAAAAACCAAAGGAAAAAAAACCAAGGCCCTCAAAGATGTATGCATATTAAATCCAGCATCGGGCAAAGGCTCTGGGCTCCTGTTTACTCAGGAAAATCAAAATTGCAGTTTGGGTTGTTCCGGAAGGTGGTGCAGGAGGGGCCTCTCCGCCCAGGGCCTGGAGGTCTGGAGCGCTCAGGGCGGCACAAAACGCAAGGTGGTGCCTGGGCGCTGGTGTGGGGGCACCCGCCTTCGGGTAACCCACTCGCCACGTCCGGAGGCCTTGGTCCTGCGCGGGTCGCTGTGCACTGCCTCCAGAACACCCGCAGTCAGTCGGAAGCCTCCAATTCCGAAGGCCTAGAGGACTCCTTCGCCTCGCTGCAGCCAGGGTCCTAAAGGAGGAAGGACAAAATGAGAAAAAGAGGCTCATCCAGAGCTTTCAGAAGTCACCGTCCCCAAGCTTGGTTGGTTCTCCTGCCCTGCAAACTAAATTGCCCGACTCAGGCTCGGCTTCCTAGGCCTCGCGGTTCGAGGACAGCCGCCGCCTTTGTTTTGCCCCGGCTTTGCCCCGGCGGTGGGGTGCCCTGTGAAGTGGGGGCATGTAGGATCTAGACCAGTTTGATTGTCATTTATTTTTGGATCGCTTATTAGGAAGGACTTTAATTTTACCTTATTCTTCAAAGCATATTTTTGCTACAATATTTTATAAATTCGAGAGTTTCAGATTAGGGGGATGCCTGGGACCCAAGAAATCTCCCTCCTCCCCCCTCCCCCGCCATTTCTCCTTGAGCAAACCTGGCCAAGAACTTTTAGATTGTCAGAGGGGAAACAATGACAATCTTTATAAAAACCAGTAACCTAAGAAAGTTTAGTTTGCAATCTTAAAAACAAAAAGGCTAGAGGTAGAGTCTCAATGTTTATAAATGAGCAACTGTGTCTGCAAAATCTCTAAAAAGGATCACGAAACCCCTTATCCATACACTATGCCGTGTGGATGTCAAGTCAGACTAGCTACGTGTTTATAGCAAACAGTTATATTTTAGACATTTTACAGATTGCATATGGGGACCAAAAGAGTAGAAGAAATGTACAAGATCACTTTACAGAACAACTCAGTGAACCATTCTAATTCATTCTAATTCAGTGGTTTTTTTTTTCCCCCTGTGGAATCACAGGTCCACCCATAGGCAGAATCAGCACACCAGTGAGACTGCTTGGGAAAAGCACTGTTCATCGAGTTTGACTGTATGCTTCCTAGCATCCTGTTTTCATAATGCCAGAGATTTTTGTTTTTTCTTCTTCCTAAAAACAGAACTCCACTTTCTGAAGCACCTGTTGTGCCCCAGGTCCTTTTCCCAGATCCTGCATCTCAAGTCAAGGGGTCTTCCCTCATTTTACAAAAGAGGGAAAGGAAGCATTGAAAAATTTTGAAACTCATCTAAGATCAAAGTACAATTAGAGGGCATGTGGGGGGGGGGGATGTCCATAGGCTCCAAGAGCTTGAACCTGTCCATGACACCCACGTTTCTCTCCTCCAGAAAAGACAGCTGCTTCTCACAGTGGTTTCTTTTCATTGCAACAGCAGACTTACAAGGATATTAACTGAACTTATGTATTAAATCTAGGCTCTGTCACTTAGTAAATTAATAACTTTTAGATGAATCACTTAACTTCTCTGTGCCTCAGTTCCTCACCTACAAAGTACAAATATTAAAGGCATCTGTCTCCTACAGCCAATGTGAGAATTAAGAGCATGAATTATAAATGAATACACATAAAGTATTTACAATAAGGTCTTACAACAGGCACACAGAAAGTTCTATATAACTGTTGGCTATTATTACAGATTTTTAATATACTATAAAAAGCACCTGAGACATAATATATGCCACAATAAATTTACCTTTATTATTGTAAAAATTCTAAAAGTGGAATCTTTACTACACTTAATTATATAATACTTTCTACAATTTTTTCAACATCACTAGTAACAATAATAAAATTAATGGCACTGAATTACTTAGACACATGGTAACTGCTAAATGGCTTTTTTATTTGCTTTCAAAATACACAATAAACTATTGGTTTGGTGCACATTTCCTTCCATCAAGTTTAGTTAGAAGATGGATACCAAAAAAAATTGAACTGAGGTCACTAACCCTAACCTTTAAAAACAAAAGCAAAAAAATTAATACCTCCTAGTAGTCTCTGGGCTTCAATAAGTAAATAAATAGGTTTCCCTTAATAAAATATCCAATATTTAACTTTTATATCAAGTAGCTGACCTATTTAGTTGCATTTTCTGTAAAACTCAACTCTTATAATTCTAAAATGTAACGTTGTAAATTTTCTTTTCTCATAAAGCTGCAAAAAAGGAAGGAAATTCAGAATTTTGCAATCCAACTTGCAGTATATAGGTGCGAAATTTAAAACTTTAAAATATAAATGCTAGAAATGTTACAAATCTAACATTTGTCTTTTTAGTACTTTCTCTGCCTTTCCAAGTGGCTGATACATTACCTCGAAGTTGGATAACTGGAACCACAGAAGATGGAGAAAATACCCCTCTATATCCTTTTGGAAAGTTAAGAAACTATTCCCTTAAGAGGCTTGCTTGTTTCTGTAATTGAGCCTTGGTCCTGCCTACCGCAGACAAGCCCCGCGAGCTCCTGAGACTGGCAAAAGAGTCTGGCCCGTGCCCCAGTTTTTCCCCTCCTGGTCACTCATCCCAATTCACCTCAAGTTCTCAGGCCCAAAGGAAATGCTTCTTCCTTTCATGATTTAACCGACGGCCCTTTTCTGAACTATCTTTTGAAAGTGAGAAAATTACAAGCGCCTGAATGCTCGCGACCATTTACAGGACTGAGCTCACGCCGTCGCTCTCGGCCTACCGCGCAGAAAACTGTCACCCAGGAGCGTCCTCACTGGCCAGCAGTAACCCAAGCTGCCGAAATCCGGGATAAGGAGACTCAGAAGTATGGGGGACATTACCCCGGCAACCCATTGAAGCTCTTGTCCCTTTAGACGCTGGAAACCTACTCTTGTCTGTCTTCCCTCTCCGGGAAGCACAGGAAATGCTTCCCTGAGGTCTTCCCCAACCTGCCCAGCAGCGCGGGCCGAGCAGCTCCGGGACTGCCATCCGCCACGACCCCCTCGCCATCCTCTTCCCCTCAATGAAAGGCCTCTCTTCCCCTCAAACTGGTGGCAGTTCACTGCCCCGAGTCCCTCTCCCAAGGGTAACCGCCCCCCACTCTCAGGCCAGAGCCGACCGTCCTAACGTGGATCCGGGAGCCTGCGGTGGCAGGCGGAGGAACGTCACCGCCCGGGTTCCGGCTCTCCACGCGTTCCACCCAGAAGCAGTAGGGTGGGTGGGTTGTTGGCTTTCTGCGGGGCATTTGGCTCCCCGGACCCCCGTAGAGAAGGGGAGGAAGCTGGCCTTAAGGGGCATAAAAAGTCCGGCCGGACCTCTGAGTGCCTCCAGCGCCCCCCGGCCCCCGCTGCGCTGCCTCTCACTGCTACGCCGAGTCCCGTGGTCGCTGGCGGACGACACCCCTGGGTCTACAGCCCTCCGGGTGCGAGCTGCTGTGAGGCCTGTCCCTAATCGGTCGGTCAGGGTTATTTTCTACGGCCACCATCACCACCCAGGCCCGGTCTGTGAGATGCCAGAGGCTGGAGAGTCTGCACGCAGGGGCGGATTAAGTGTTCAAGTTCACACAAAAAGAATCCCGACGCATTTCAACCTCTCTTTCCGCTTGGCCCCCGGTCTTACTTTGATAAAGAGTTGCCAGGCCAAAGTCAAAAGCAGGGAAAGCTTTGAGCACTTTGGGAGAGGGAGTGACCCATGACTCCTTTCCACCTCCTGGAGACCTCTCTATTCCCCCGCAATCCAGGACGAAGGAGCTCCGAGTTCCGCGAAGGACGGGAACCAGCAAAGAGGAGGGAGAAAACCCCTACCTGCGGAGCCTCGAGCTTCCTCAAGAGCGGGCTCGCGCTCCCCGGGCGCCCCCGGAGCTGCAGCGGCGGCGGAGCCTCCGGCGGCCACTGTGCCTCCGGCAGCTATTAGCTCAGCTCCCAGCGCCGTTCCGCTCGCCCCTGCGCTGGGCTCGCGGGCGCTGACTGGCCTGTAGCAGTCACGTGCCAGGACGGGGGGAGGGGTGCCTCTGCTGTACCTCCGCTGAGCGCCGGGAGGCAGTTCAAAAAAGCTCCCCCAGCAGGCAAAGTCCAGGCGCAGGGATCTCTGTGGAAAGGGCCCGAGGGCCACTGCCAGGGCGCGGGGCTTTGGCCACCGCCCAACCTAAGGTCGATACGGTTTGCTGTTTTGCCCAGGACCAGCTTTATTAACGAGTTACCTCTTTACCTCCAACCTGCAGTCGTCCTCTACCAGCCGCGGTGGGCGAGAGGCGGGGCTAAAAGAGGGGAAGGTGACCTCTCCGTCTCGATGCCGGATCTTTCCTAGGGCTCTGGGCCACCTAGGGGTGTCCGGCTGGCCGCAGATTTCTAGGACCGAGGACTGGGAAACTTCTCATCCCCGGACTCCAGAGAAACTGAGGAGTGTGGAGACCAAAGCCTCCCTTTTGCCTTCCCAGCAGCCCGGGGAGCCTGCAAGGCGTCAGCCTTGTTTTATGTACTTGTGCAAAACTGCACCCCTTCCCGGCGACGCTTCCCACCGGCGGCCTCTTCGCTTCTGATCTCTCCCTGTTTTCTTAGCAGCCTGCAGCGGCCGCTGCACCAATCTAAGGGACGTGGTGGGGGCTGGGAACCCGGCGATCCAGGCGAGCCTCCCTGCGTGCTAGGCTCTTCCAGGGGCTGGAGTCTCCTCCCTGGAGTGGGGGCGGGGAGGGTGTCAGACTTGAGTTTGGAGTCGGCGTCAGTGCCTGCAGGCCCTGGCGCAGCGGGACTGTGAGCCGGAGAGTCCCTCAGACAGGTCTAAAGGTTAATAGAGCAATCACAGGGCCCTATTACCGCGTAAAAATAACCCATCGATTACCGCAGCCTTCAGCCCCAGATAACAGCCGGCCGTGGCTCTCACGCTTTGGGTTAAACGGTTTTGGTTTTTTTCCCCCATCTAAAGGCCGCACCCCCCCTCCCCCGGCCCAGGTTTCTCCTACCAGATTAGAGGGATCTGGAGGGAGCTGGGACACCACCCTGCAAGAAACGTGCGCAGCGCGGAGAGAAGGCTGGGGCTGACACGCGCTTCCGCAGTTGGAATTGGTGGTGGAACCCGGCCCGAGGGAGGGCAACCCTAGCATTGAGAGTCAGGCTAGGATGCGGGGCTGAGTGGAAGGAAACCGTCCCCCACCCTCCATGGGACCGTGGCCAACTCCTGGGGATTCTCAGGAAAATCCCAGAGGAAGAATTGAGCGCGGCTGCGCGGGGAATTCTCTTCCTTGTACGAGAGATGCAGAGGTTCAGGGCGGCCCTAGCAGAGGAGAGAAAATTGAGACCAAGGGGGCGCCGAGATGCCGAAGGCCTGGGACTTACGGACGACGCCCCGCGGGCGGTCGCCAGCTTCCGCCCCCGTGCGCCCAGGCAGCTGGGGGCGGCGCGCTTAGAGTTCCTTCTCCCGCTCCCCCAAGTCCCAGCCAGTGCTTCTGCGCCTGATAACTTAAGAGTGGGGGTGTCCTGGGTATCCCTGGAGCCGGCACTGGGGAACAGCAGTCTCTTTGGGCACACCCCGATCTGGGTACCTCAGACAAAGCGGAGAGAAGGGTATCATCCCTGCCTATTTAAATTGGGTCCTCATCTTCGTTGGGGCGAGCGAGAGCAGGACCAAGCCAAAACTTTGCACCAGGGAACTTCGAAGGCATTCTGGAGAACTGAAAGTATGCACTCGGGCGAACCAGTCCCTGGCCAGGTCTCTGTCTCCTCCGCGGGTATCTGTGGCTTCGGCTCTACCCTAGATCCCACCCGGTGACCTTAAGAAGGCAAAAATGGCTGAGCCTGGGAACAGATTTTCTTTGCAACCAGCCAGGGGCTTATGGCTCTGTGTCTCCCCGAACACCCGCGAGAATCCTCCCTATAGATGAGGACCCAAGCCCCCCACCTCCGGATTCTTTCACGTAGTTCAGGATGGGCCTCCGCGACGTGCGGTCTCCGGCCTTCACCACCCCCACCACTCTGCCAACCTCCTGAACTTCAATCTCTTCTATACACTCAACAGCAGGCTCTGCTCGGTGTGGCTGTTGTGAGACCTTTGTGTAGAAGACTGCTTTGGCTAAGCGCTTGCTTATCACGAATTCCCTGGACGCAGGTCCTGGCCAGGCCCTGGTCCACGTTTCCCGCGGGCAGTCAACTGGATGGACTGGAAACCGGGAGTTCGTGGCCGCGAATGTTCTTTGCCTCTGGAAGCAGCCTGGGGCAGAGGCCTTTGTGTCTTTTTTTTTCCTCTGGAACCAGCGCCCCACATTTCTCTCCGAATGTCTGGGTTCAAGACGCCCCGGAGCTTGTTGGCAAATGCTGTTCTTTGGGGTATTTTGTTTTTCCTTGCTCCCTCCCTCTTTGCCTCCCTCCGGCGAAGAGGGAGCCGGGGCGACCCAGTGCGCGTTGCCAGGAGCTGGGAGCATTTCAAGGCCTCGCAGGCGGGCTGCAGGAGGTTTATCGGCTGCTTCTTTAGGTTCCCAGGCTTCTTGAGCTCAGGAGGCCGCTGCGGGGCGGGGGCAGGGGGCTGGGTGCTCCGAGGTTCAGGCTCTAGGCTATTTTTAAGGAGGATGTTCCTGGCCTGGCCCAGCCTGGGGAGGATGGCTCAAATCCACTCACGTCCTCTTTCCCTTTCCCACAGTCAATGGGGAGACGTGGACACTGTGCACACCTTCAGTCTCTCTTTTTTCTTTAACCTCTTTTTACTAAGAGCCACTGTTTAATGACCTAGCAGTGTCGACTCATGAGGCTTTTGACAAATAAGAATGACTTAGTTTTATTGTACTCTTTAAAAAACAATTTATCCGGGACACAAGAATAAACTGCAAACTCTGTTCCTTAAAAGCTCCTGGGACCAGAGCCGATCCACAGCTTAGGAGAGACAAAATCTGAGCTTGAACATGACGTGCAGAGGAGTCTAAATTCTAATACCCTCCAAAAACCAAATAAGTAAACAGGATGCTGGACTTCTCAGAGAGATCGGCGAGGGTCTCCCGGCGAGTTCCGGGTGGGAGGCACAGGTTTGCCAGAAGCAACTTCAGGGGCCACAATCGCCTTTTCCAGCGGGGCGGGTTGCGGAGGAGGAGGCTTCTCAGCACCCCCGGAGAATAAATTTACCAGGTCAGCGCACCCAGAGAAAAAAGAAACCTAGGGTCCCGGAGGTCTCCAGCGTCTTGTAAGGGGAAATGAGAACATCCCGCCCTCCCACCCCAGAGAAAGAGACCGGCGAGGGAACTGCAGAAGTCAACGAATTCCTCTGAGATGTAGATGCGCCTCTGCGAAACCAGTGCACAAAGACTCCGGATCCGACGTGCAAAAGTGGCCCGCGCTGAACGAATGCCGCGTTCTGTACCCGCACAGTTCTTTGGCCGGGCCTGGCGCCGCGAGCACGTTTATCCAGGTAGCTACTACCGTCTGCTACATCCACCCAGCCGCCCAGCATCAGCCCCCCGGGGCGGGGCGCGGAAAACCTAGGTGCAGAGCAGGGCCCGACCTTGCTAATGCAAAAAATGAAGAACGAATTAAGCGGCAGGGCCTCTTTCCTTTCTGAATCCGGTGCCTCAGAAAACTGACATTCTTGGACAAAGAAGGGTGGACCTAGAGACCCCGGTCCGGTCCACCCGGAACCGCGTCTGCACTCTTTGAGTCCTGGAAGAGAGGCGAGACCTAGAGGAAACGACGCTTTTTGATTGTCTGCTTTAATACTGTTCGGAGTTGCAGAGGGAAGCCACGCTTTCCCCCACAGACCTCGCAAATACCTTCCGGCCTGTGGACCTGAGTTTGTGGCTCACTTCCTCATATTTTATAGTCGCTTCCAGATTACATACAGATCATTCTCCAATCCCATTTTTCTTTAGGAAACAACAATATTGCCAGACCAAGAGGAGGGAAAGTGTTATCATCCTTATCTTAGAATCGGGAAGCCCAGAGAAGTTAAGGTACCAATCCCTGGTGGCAAAGCCCAGGTGGAAGCAAATTTGAAACCTAGATCCCGAGTCTTAGGTATTGTTTTTTTTTTTTTTTTTTCCTATTTGATATCAGCTTTCTACCGTGGAATACTTTGTGTAACTCTTTTTAAATTTTCTAAATTTCATTTAATGAGCATATAAAAAATTAAAATCAATTTAAAATAAAATGGGATGTGTCTCATAATCTGAGGCCTTGGAAAGGGAAAGAAAAAGTGAAAAGCAGTCTATGAACATTCTGCTAAACTCGGGAAGGATGCCAAAGCCTTTTTTCAATGGGGAGGGTGCTCTTCAAATCCCCAGGCAGCAAGGACCAGGACTGAAGCCAGGTCTGGTGCCCTCAAGTCCAAGTCCAAGCCACGCTGACCTGTCCCTTATGCCCTTTCTTCCAGCTTCCAAAATGACTGGCTCGCCTTATGGAAGGACTTTGAGAAAATAGCAGCTAGAGGAAGAAGATACCTAGTCCACTGCCCAATTGCCCTTGCCCTTCAGGCTCTTTAAGCTGTCCATGGGGGTCCTTCTCTTCCAGGACCAAAGCTCCGCCCCCAGGGTTCTCTAGGAACCTGGGCCCCCATCATTTAATTTGTGAGTCCTCTCTCCTTCCCAGTCAAAATTTTGAAGTTGCAGTCCTGACAGCATTGAGCTGAGGCCAAGAGCACCTTTAATTTTCTTAGATTACATAAAACATATGTTCTATTCCTAGTTGGGTAGTTTTTGTTCCCTGAAGTTATCATTTATCGGTGGTGGGTTATCCCTATCATAGTCCAGAAGGTAGTAAGCTCTGATGGCAGTAACCATGACTGGCGCAGTAGGTGCTCAATAAATGTTGTTGAATAATTAAGTTTACAACGGGGTTGCTAATAACATCCCTCTAGATGCTGGGAGAAGGAGAACGGGAAGCTCCTCTTGAAGGGCTAAGCCTGAAGGTGTGCGGCCTCACTGACTTTTCTGAGTAGAGTCAGGGACCCAGGACAGAGAGCGAGAGAGAAACCCAGTCCTGGTTGCATCCCTACCTACAAATTGCCAGCCAAAATTTTGACTGCTCCTAAGGAAATTCTGGTGTTTCTGAGGTCTGCAGGAAGAAAGGATTTCTGAGCACATTTAGGATTTTGGAAGTCAAGTCCAGCTCAGGAACCAAATTTTGCTGAGGCAATAGCTATTGTCAAGAGAGGCAGCAGGGCTCCTAAGGATGTAGATGATAAAGGTTACCGAAGTCCACCGTCTGTGACATCAAGAGAATTCCCACCCATAAATCCTGGAAGAAGTGAGCAACAAAGTCAGAGAGAATGGCCTGGGTGGTGGTGGTGGTGGGTGTGTGTAGAGTAGAAACCAGAAGAAGGAGAAAAAAGGAAGAAAGATGTAGGGCAGACCGATAACCAGAATAGAGAGAAAAGTCTAGAGGGTTAGGGGGAGTGAGACAGACCCAAGAATGCTGGAGAGACAGGGATCCATTTGTTCATTTGGAGACAGGGTCTCACTAAATTGCTGGGGCTGGCCTTGAACTGGCAACCCTCCTGCCTCAGCCTCCTAAATCACTGGGATTACAGGCTGTGCTGCCAGCTGGTCCTTCTATATTTCCTGAGCACTATCAGGAATGAGGAACACTTCAGGTGTGGCTATAAAACACTGAAACTTGAGAAAAATTCTGTCCTCAGGGAGCTTGCATTCCAAAAGGAAAATGACAATAAATGTCAAATACACCCAGAGTTAAGTGGTGAAAAGTGCTATAGAGAAAACAAAGAGACAAATAGAGAAATGGGAGACACTGGAAGAGGAGAGAGAAAGGAGACAGACGCAGAGATCCTGGGGGAGAAGGCGAGTTCGGAGTTCAGAGTCGCGGCGACAGAGACCGGACCGGCGCCCAGGGAAGATAATGAAAGCAGAAAGGGTCGGAGCGCGGTAGGAGGAAAGGGGACGAGACGGGGACAAGGTCATCCCGGAGTCCAGGGCTCCCGCCTGTCTCCGCAGAGGCCGGCGGTCATGGATGGAGACACAGGTGGCTGGGGTCTGCCGATGGGTCGCCGACCCCGACGCACACATCAGGGGCTGCCCCGGAGACCTGAGGTTCCCAGCGCCAGCTCTGGGACAGAGGGCCCCCCCCCCCCCCAAGGTGACGGGTACGCCCAGCGGCCCGGCACCCTCCGCCTCGCCGCCCCGGAGCCCTAGGTGACCCGGAGCTGGGGAAGACGCCCAGGCAGGCGCCGCGACCCGGCGCGGCCGAGCTAGACACAGGAAAGTGTCAAGGAAGCGCAAAGCCCGAGGGCGAAAACAGCGTCTCGCCCCAGAAACGTCGCGCCCAGCGGCCACCGGGAGCCAGGGGAGGGGATGGCGCTGGAGGTCCTGCTGGGCTCGCTGGCGAGGACCCACTTCAGACAGGCCTGGGCCTCCCTGTCCCTAGATAGCACAGTGCCTCGGGCGACACCCCTACTATGCCAAGTACAGCAGGTGCCCTCGGAGCGGGCTGCCCGCTTGCTCACCCCCAGGGGCCGCAGCCTGGAGGCAAGTATTGCTGGGAAACAACTATTTCTAGAAACAACGAGGGGTGCACGGAGTGGGCAGTCAGACGGCCCTTTTTCGTCCATTGTGCACTTACTATACCCTGAATTGAGTGAATAAAAGGACGGAAGCTCCTCACACCCCACTTCCTTGTGGCTGATTCAACTTTTCGCTACCTTCACCAGGTGATCGTATGTGTGATGGAAGGAGCCTTCTTCCGCAGTCTCCTCTAAAGCAGAGGTGCTAAGGCTCCACAAATTGCCAGGTGGCAGAGAGCTAAAGGGACAAACCCGACGACCCGCACCAAGGGAGCCCTCAGGATTTCACTTCCCAAACTAGAACGCCTGTCTCAGCACCTCCTACCTCCCCGTTTCACACAGTGGCCGCAGGGGCCAGCTGAGCGCCCGGCCCCTGAAGTCTCTGGGGGAAGCCTGGTTGCAGCAGCTGGCCCTCTCCTCCTGAGGGAGGGGCTCAGAACAGGTGAAGTAAAGGGCATGCTTTCTTATCAGTCAGAGTGATCAATTCCTGCCTGGTGCGGTGGTGCCTGTCTGTAATCCCAGCTACTTGGGAATCTGAGGAGGATCACAAGTTCAAGGCCAGCCTGGGCAAATTAGCAAGACCAAGTCTCAGAGTAAAATAATAGGGCCGGGGGTGTTTTCAGTGGTAGCACTTGGCTAGCCTGCACAAGGACACGAGTTCCATCCCCAGGACCAAAAAAATAAAAATAAAAAAGTCAATTGTGTGTGTGTGTGTGTGTGTGTGTGTGTGTGTGTAACCCAGTGGTGCCTTTCCATTGAGCCCCTTTCAGTGTTTGGGGGGGCGGGGCTGGCTAACTTGCTGAGGCTGGCCTAAATTTGCAATCTTTCTGCCTCAGCCTCTCACAGGAGTGTATCCCTGTGTAGGGCTTCAGTTGTTCAGTAGCCATACTAACAGTTTGTCTTCACTGCACTTTAAAAGTTCTGGACTCGGGGCTGGGGATGTGGCTCAAGCTGTAGCGCACTCGCCTGGCATGCATGCGGCCCGGTTGGATCCTCAGCACCACATACAAACAAAGATGTTGTGCCTGCCGAAAACTAAAAAATAAATATAAAAAAATTCTCTCTCTCTCTCTCTCTCTCTCTCTCTCTCTCTCTCTCTCTCTCTCTCTCTGTCTCTCTCTCACACTCTCTTTAAAAAAATAAAATAAAATAAAATAAAAGTTCTGGACTCAGTGTGTCTCTCTTCCCCCACCCCCACCACCTCTGTGAACGACCTTTGTCAGGGTCTGTGCTATCTTTGTCGGGGACTGTGACTTATTCTTTAGACATGGCCAGCTTATGTATCATTTGCAATATGTCAGGATAGGAAGAGGTGAATATAAGCTGTGTTTTAATATACAGGAGTATTATAGGTATCTTCAAGAGGTTCAGCTTAGTTCATAATTGCCCCAAAGTGGTTCCACACAAATGGTCCTCGAGTGGGAAGCAGAAGAACAAACTGAGTTCCATGTACATGATGGAACAGTATTAGGCCACAAACAGGAGTATGCTACAAATTCACCCAAGGACACAAATGGCTCTCTTGTGCATTCAGCCATGGGGAAGAAGGAGCAAAAGCCTACACACAGGGGCTGGGGATGTGGCTCAAGCGGTGGTGCGCTCCCCTGGCAAAGCGGTGGTGCGCTCCCCTGGCACGCGTGCGGCCCAGGTTCGATCCTCAGCACCACATACAAAACAAAGATGTTGTGTCCGCCGAAGAAAACTAAAAAATAAATATTAAATTTCTCTCTCTCTCTCTCTCTCTTTAAAAAAAAAGCCTACACACAAAAAAAAAAAAAAAAAGAAAGAAAGAAAAAAGGAAAAGAAAAATTCATGACATTCTGAAGAAAGCAAAACCACAGAGATGAAAAATAGGCCAGAGGCTGCCAGGGACAAGGAATGGGGGGCAGCTGAGGAAATCTGGGTGAGTGTTGGGACTCTTTTGATATGTTATTGCATGATTTCTCAAAACTTATAAAACTGTGAGTGAGTTTACAGTATGCAAATTGCCTCAATAAATCCAACTTTGTAAAAATGGGGGGAAAAGTATTACTGCAGCAAGATGTCCCTGCCCCACTTTTCACCCCTGGCCTCAGTCTTCAGAAAGCCTCTGTAACTCTGGCCCATGTTTGACTCCCTTCTTCAGAAGAGAGATTTATGTTTAAAAGAAAGCCTTGCATTTCTTTTTTTAAAATCCATGTTCCAAGGTTGGTCCTCCCCCATTGTTCATACTAAATTAATAGGAATGGCTACAATGGTCCATCGTAGGCACAGCCCCAGTGCCTATCTCCAGCTGGTATGACACATGCACGCTCGTATTTCACAGCAGACTACAGGGTGTGACATCAGAGTGAAGGTTATCCTGGTCTGGCATCCTGAGGGTCCTGGAGCCAGACAGCAGAAGCTCAGGAATTGCTAAATCACTCTCAGTGACTGTGCCAGTTCCCAGGCAACCTGCTGTCTGCTTAATGGGTGAGATGGGGGGACCCAGGCACTTAGCCCAGAATGGGTAAGTGAAAGCCAAGACTTAGTCTTTAAAGAGAAATAAGTTTGCTCCTGACAGTAGGATTGAATGAAGAAAGGAAAAAACATTTGGTGACACACTGTACCAGTGATATTGCCAGTACAACACCCATGCAACCTTCATGATGGTTTTGCAGAAGAAGCTGTTATGGCTCTAATTGTTGTGTCAATTTTCATTATACTCAGGTGCAGCTCATGATGACCACATGGGTGAGGTACCCTGTATGTAAAGGTGACAGAAAGGTGACATCTGTGCCAGATGAATCCGCAGTTGGTATCTGAATTTCAAAGATTATCTTCTCATGGACATCACATGAGAGCCCCAAATCCACTAACCACCTGGGCCACAGGTTGGCTTGCCTTCTTGATACTAAAGAGGAGGGGAGAGAAAGACTGGGATCATTTCTCTAATGTCCTAGAGTTGTTGATAATATCACTGTTTCTAACTTCTGCCAAACCTCTGTGGTAATGGAAGAAAAATGCATGTTAAAGTTAACAGAGACCCATCCGTCATCCTGCCTCCCCCTCCCTCTTCTGTGCTGGGGATCCAAACATGGGCCTCCAGCATGCCAGGCAAACACTCTACCACCCAGTGTGCCACACAACTGCACCCCCAGTCAGATCATTGGTTCTAATCTCATCCTTTACACTTGAATTTAAAAAACCAACACCACACCTCAACAGAAGTTTAAAAAACCAACACCACACCTCAACCCAAACCCCACACGTTGTGTTTTCTGTAGGAAACAAAGCAGTTAGACCTGGTCAATTCCTCTGATACAATCGTCCTAACCCCTGGAGAGCCTGCTAATGAAGCAGCAGAAGAAGAAAAGGTGCAAAGAGAAAGAGAGAAGTGAGAAGGATGCAGGGTCCATAACCAGGACTCAGTGGCTGGCCAGGGTCTGGGAGTTTGGGGGCAAGAAGGAGAGCCTGGGAGTTCAGCATCCTCCCTTACCCCAGGAAAGCTTCGGGTAAATAAGATCACTTAGTCTCAGTCCCCCTCTTAGGGAATGAGGCGGGACTCCAGGATCTCTGAGTTCTTGCTGCCTTGGGTCCTCTGAATCTGAATTATTGTAATTCTCCAAGTTCCAGCCTAGGAGTGCGTGCTGTGTGCTGGGCACCATGTAAACTTTGGAAGCATGAAGACAAACTCACATTTCCACTTTCAAACTGTTGCTATCAGTGAGGAGATGCCAAGAGGACCAGGAATAATATACATGCATGAATTGAGACAATGCTAACGTTCACCTTCTTAGAGGAAGGGTAGGTAGGACAGGAAGTAATCAATGAATTCAAGGAACTAGTACTTTAAATGTGTAAGCCGTCCAGGCTCTTACCTTCTCCCCCATTCTCTTTCCTCACCACAGCACATATGCATCTGGGGTGGGAACTCACACACACTGGAGGTGGCCTGAGTTGGAGGCAGGGATTGTGCCCACCCTGTACTGCTCATGCACTGATAGGTACATCTAGAATCTAGGATACACACAACTTCGCCCATTCCACACATTTGATGCCAAATACCGCACACAGTCACTGGGGCGAGCCAAGCGCAAACACCGACAGTGCAAGTTTCCGTCTCCACCTGGTTGTGAGGCTTCAAGCATGCCAGACCTCCACCCTGACCCTCCGTTTCCTCATTTGTGAAATAAATGAGTTGTACAAGATCATTTCTAACATCATTTGCGTGTCTTTAAAAACAAAGGAGCACGTCTTTAAAAAGACACTACGATTAGGAAGTGGAATAAAGTCAAATATTAGTTGATGAATAGAAACATGCTGCCTCAAGCTCCGCGGGCCTATTGAGGGCCCGCTCGGGTGAACAGGGGCTGGAGCACCAACGCAGAGGCTCCCCTCTCCGCAGCGCCTCCGGGAGCCGCCGGTGCGCTGCCGCTGCCGAGGCTGAGCTGCCGCCCGGGCCAGGAAGGGGGCCGCGGGCTCCCGGGCCCCGCGTGCCCGCCCCCGCCCGCCGCGCGCCGCCCGACTTGATGGATGGCCGCGGAGCCGGCGGCCTGTCAGGCCTTATTGATGAGGTGCGCGCTGACGGCCGCCGCGTAACCCGAGGCCGCAGGAGGCGAGCGCGGGGCGGCGGGCGGGCGCAGACTCGGCGGCGCTCGGGGTCAGCCCCCGGCCGGCCGCCCCCGCCCCTGCGGCGCGCCCGGGCCCGGCTCCGCGGAGGGAGGCGGGCGCGGAAGCCTCCGGGGCCTGGCGCCCGGTGCGCCGGCCCAGCTTCCTTCCCGGCCCCCGCGCGCCCGCGCCCGCGCCCCCTCGTGCGTCCCGGCGCCGCCAGCCTCCCAGCCTCCCGGCCTCCCAGCCTCCCAGCCCAGGACGGCGACCCCACGCCCCGCTCCGCGCGCGCCCGATCTCCGCTCTTACCCCGCCGCAGGGTCCCCAGGCGCACGCGGGTGCCCTGTCCTCTGCGCCCGGGAGTGGCGTCCCTACCACCGGTGAAGGCGGGGACTTCGCTGCCAGGAGGGTCCGGCTCAAAGCGGTTCAGAAGAATGGTCAACTTCACAGCAATCCCCGACAGCAGAAAAATCAGACACCAGTGAATGGTCTCTTAGAGCTCCCTCGACTTTTTATATAGGGACAGATAAGATAGGTAGATAAATAGAGGTATTTCTACGTATAAAGACGGTAAGTTCCTACATGGGATTTTTTTTCTTCTTTGCACACTTCAAACTTTGTCATTGAGCAAGGTTACTTTATTATGGTGAATACATCTTAATTGCCCTGTTGGAAAAGATGCGATGAGTTTAGCTCATTCCCAGCCCTTCGCTTAATTTTTGCTTGATTTCCTCCATCTTGGATTCACCTCGTGTTTTCTTCCCATTACTCCAGGAAAGCAAAGGGCCCAGCGGCTCTTATCTGAGGTCTGACAGGCTGGAGAAAAGGTGGCCTACTGCCTTACCTGCCTTTTCTATTGAAAGCCTCCACAGCCACCTTCTCTGTTGGTGACAATAATTTGAGGATCATGAACATATTCCTTGCAAAACACTTTCAGTGAGAGAGAATTAAAGGAGAAGATCATCACTGGAAACAGGGAGCTTTAGAGAAAGAATTGATGCTGCTGCTTCTCCCCCCTCCCCCCCCCCTTCTTCCCCACCTTGAGTTAAGGGCTAGGGCTAGGTCTGGAGAGGTAAGTGCCCTGTGTCTGCCTTGGATGTCACAGAAGAACAGAGAAACAAGTAGTCTCCTCTAGAACACAGTAGGAAGGGGAGGGAGGGGTCCCAGGGTTTTGTGACCCAAGAGCCTCAGGAGTCAAATGTGGCTTATTAGGTGACTAGGCTGCAAGTGAGGTTGTGGGCAGCTCCTTGATCTCCTCTCAGGATCCCTGGTTCTGCTTCTGCTGCTGCCACCTGATGAGTGCCATGACCACAGACAAGAGTCACTTCTCTAAATTGTGTTTTTCTGTCAATAAAATGAAGAGACTGAATCATCTCCCAGGTCCCTTCCTGCACCAACATGTTGTGACTTTAAACTTTCTAAATAGATTTCACCAAGTTGCGCCATTCTGTTAGTCAAATGGTTCCATATTACCAGGCTCATTCCTGGTCCCACACAACAGAAGGGTGGGAACTCTCAGCCTCTGCATCTGAACTCAACCTAGATAGATAATGAATGTATATTCCATGAGGAACTCAAAATGGGAGGCCCATTTGAATATGTAAGATAAAATGACTAGACTCTGGAGGAAAACTTCAATTCATTTACTAGGCAAACACTGAGCAATAGCTAACACTGGACATTACTATATGCCAGGCATGGTGCCAGATATGTTGCCCAAATTATCTCATTTATCCTCACAATCACCTCATTTTCCCCACTTTACAGGTAAAGAAACTGGTTATAAAATAACTTGTCCAGGCACAAGTTATAAAATAACTTGTCCAGTTTAATAGGTGGCAGAGCCAATATTTAAACTCAAGTGGTTTGATTTCATAACTCAAAAACCAAATCCCCCCCAACACACACACACACACACACACACACACACACACACACACGCATGCAGGAGGCATTGGTACTATGAGAGAAGGAGAAGGGAAGAACTCAAGAGCCTTATGGAAGGAGAGGTCAGTTCCTACAGCAGCATGTTGAGATGAAGAGCAGGCTCTGGCCAGGGGCTCAGCACACTTACAGACTCTGGGTAAGTCTGTAGTCCTCTCTGGGTCCTAACTCCCTCATCTACAAAATGAGTGGACTGGACCAGAATCCTTCAGGCCCTTGCAACTCCAGCACACCCCATCAATGTCAAAGAGAGGCTGCCCCGTGACTGATAAGTCAGGGAGTGTATCTCAGTGGGAGAACACTTGCCTAGCACCACGTGAGGCCCTGGGTTAGATTTCCAGCACTAACTAAAAGAAAAAAGAAGTCAAGTGGGTGCAGTGGCACAGGCCTGTAATCCCAGGAGGTGAGACAGGAATATTGGGAGTTCAAAGCCAGCCTCAGCAAAAGCAAGGTGCTAAGCAACTCAGTGAGACTCTGTCTCTAAATAAAAAATACAAAGTAAGGCGGGGGATATGGCTCAACAGCCGAGTGCTCTGGAGTTCAATTCCTGGTACACCCCCCCACCCCAACCAAAAAGAAAGAAAAGAAAAAGAAATGTTTACATATGCAAAAAAACAAAAACAAAAACAAACCACTTCTACTTTCAACCCATTTCACAGTCAATGGAAAGGGTGCCCCTACAGCCTTTAAAATATTATATCAGTTTAATTTCTCCACAGGACTGAATGCCTACATTCCTCTCTCCTCCAAATTTCAATCTCCTTGAGGGCACAAATTCTCTGGTTGACATATTTGTATTTTCCATAGCTTCTAACATGGAGTAGCTGTTTAAGAAAATGTGTTGAGTTCAGGAAATTGGAATTTACCACCTGTCCTCATATAATATGGCTTCCTGCCCTGCACGACTAAGGAATTAGATGAGGGCTGTGGCCAACACACACATGCCAAGGTCCCTTCCACTGTTTGAGCACAGAGAGGCTCATGTGCAGAAGATGCCACATGATACCTCATCAGCACTGGAGCCTGTCCTTTTTGGTAGGGAGACGTGGCTCCAGTACCTTTGGCCTACTTATCAGTCGTGGGACAGTCTTTCTTTGACATTGGTGTGGCTTGATGGATTTCCAAAGGATCTGGAAGATTCTGGTCTAACTCACTCCTTTTGAAGATGAGGCAATTAGGACCCAGGGAGGACTACAGTTTTATCCAGAGTCATTCATTTGCACAGCCAGGACTAGGTGTGCTGAGCCCCTGGCCATAGCCTGCTCCCCATTTCAACACGTTGCTGCAGGAGCTGATATCTCCATCTATAAATCTGAATCCCAAGGCCAAATTTTCTTCACTATGATGCAATCACTAGGGTGAAAGACTTAGTGATAAGGCAGCCCTGGACTCTAGGGTAGAGCCTGGGAGCCTGGGAACATGGGTTAGCTCCCACCCTTTGCAGTGGGAAACAGTGACCCTGGCTCAGCCAGGAATGGAGGCAGGTGGGAGCTTAAGGATGTGGTAAAGGGTCAGGAGTCACAGACATTTAGAATCACAGGTATTACATGCTCTCCTCCAACAGGGGATAAGCCAAGCCGAAAGGGGTACTAGGCCCATATTAGATTGAGTGCCTTCTCAACTGTCCTGTGGACTCATATGTGGCCCAGTCTTCAAAATAAAGAAAATAAGATAGTAAAGTTGGGGGTGGGAGTATAATGGACAGGGATCTAGTCTTGGTCCTTATTCTCATTTTCCTCCTTGAGGAATTTTCCAATGTCCTAGATTGCCTGAGACTGGCCTAGGACAGGCCTAGTAGATGCCTATTGTCCTGTGCAATTCTATTTTCGGGGGGATGAGGTACTGGGGATTGAACACAGGGGTGCTTGACCACTGAGCTGCATCTCCAGTCCTTTTTATTTTGAGACAGAGACTCACTAAGTTGCTGAGGCTGGCCTTGAACTTGTGATCTTCCTGCCTCAGCTGGGAGTACTGGTTGTGCATCACACTTGGCTGTCCTGAGTAATTATTAGTGGCATGTATACATACTCATAATATCACATAAAATATATCATCACCGTATGTATAAGTCACTTGAACTCACTGAGCCTCATTTCCCTGAGTAAAGGATTGAGTGAATATCTTTTGTGTTCTCTTTACACTGAACAACATGTCAATTTTATGAATGCAGGGCCCAGAGCCTGAGATGAGTGGTTACATGTTATAAGACACAAGTCCAGCCACTGGGAGGGGAGGTGAATGGAGCCTGATGGTGTCTCACAGTTTCTTGCCCGGACAGCGGAGAGCAAAGTCACTTATTGGATTTGTAGCTGCTCTGTTATTGACATTGAACTTTGAGCCTGAGGTTCACCATTGGCAAACTGGGTTTGATGATGATGATGATGATGATAATAATAATAATAATATGAAATAAACCAGCACTTCAGAATGGCATATGAGAATTTATTAGAGCCTACCTCTCAAATTGTCTGTTGGTTTTATTCATTTTTCAATGTATGTTAGAGTACTGCTACATCCCCATCCATCTTCCTACGAGTTTGTTTGTGCTTCTGAGTTTTGGGGATTAGGTCTTTAACTGGGGTCATCAATTCACAGTCTCATTTTCTGCCTCTGACATTCCCATTCTCATTCAGAAGCTTTGTTGGGGATAGGGTGTTGGCAAGGCTACTTCAGTATGCTCCTGTTGTGGCCATCCCTGCCAGGCCAACAAGCTGACCCCTCCTGCCTACTCCCACCAGTGCCCTGACATGTGCTAGGTCAGGGTTTGATACAAAGTGCTCATTCCACAGGCCCATGAGGTTGAGATGGGTGTTTGTGGTTGCCTGTGCTCAGTGTTTTATTTTTTCATCTCATTAAGCTTAAGTTTCCTGATAGCTGTAATAGTATTTAATACTAGAGCCCTAAACAGTGTTCCACCCACAGTAGGTGCTCAATACTCACTCAAAGGAATGAATCAGTGATTGAACACAAATCAATCAAAATATAGAGTTTTGTATCAACCAAATATAGAGTTCAGTATAAGAAATGTGCTTATTTGTGAAATGCAAACAATTTTCCCAAATATTTCCCTTTGTCACATCTCAGGAAATCTCAGGCAGAGATTCATAAATGTATGGTTTTGAGCCAGGTATGGTGGTGCATGCCTATAATCCTAGTAACTCAAAAGGCTAAGGCAGGAGGATCACAAGTTTGAAGCCAGCCTTGGCAACTTAGACCCTGTCTTTAAAAAAAAATAATAACAAGGTTTGGCTTTGTAAACCAGTTTATTTTCCCCTTTTTGATTTCACATGTGTGAGGGGCACTTGAACTGCTGTTTGCTTCACTTTATAACTTGCACCTTGGAGAGGCTGATGATAAATGAGAGAAGAATAATTCCTTATTGCTACTTATCTACCCAATCTATAAACTAGTGTCAGCATTTACTCAGTTGGGTTTAAAGCTGGTATACTTATTAACCTGCTTAAAATAAGCCATAAAAATGGGCTTGGTAGGCAGTTCTTTTTAACTAATTTTTTTAAAAAAATGACATTGGTCATATTCTACTAACTCATGGAGTGACCTCTGGCAAATCATTTAACCTCCCTGCAAAATGGGGGGGGGGGGCTTGAGCAGTTCTAAGAGCCTTTAGCTGTGTTATTCTTTGATTCCATGATTTTGGGATGAGTAAAATTGAGGAATCCTGATAATACCTATTAAAGTAATTATAAATCAGCTCACAAGGGCAATCTCATACATGCCTTGGCATGCCCCTGGGGGTGGAGATGTAATCCCCTGTAGCTAGCACAGCCATTTGAATTTAATTCTGTTCCTTATTAGTGGTGTGACCTTTGGCATTTCCACATCTCTGAGTCTCAGTTTTCTCATTATAAAACAGGGGTGATACTTTAATAGTATCCACGGATTACCCAGAGGGTTACTGTGAAGATGAAGTGTGATACGTATGTGGAAACACTTGGAAGCATCATAAATGATATTCATTGTTCCCAGTTTACAGATGAGAGGATTGAGGTATTGTTTGAGCAGTTTGTAGCAGAGCCAAGAGAAGGATTGTTTGACTTCCCTATGCTATAGGAGGGCTAGCAGATGTGGCATGAAAACAACTGTGGCACTTTAGGTGACCCGGCTTGCCTTGTTAACAGATGAACTGAGCTAGAGCTAAGATCTCTAATGACCGAAAATTCTGCAGTTTGTAACAATTCTATTAATACTCCCTTACCATCAACCATCCACCAACTAAGAAACAAAGATTGACCTTGAAGGGTTTTGTTTGTTGTTGTCCTTATGTGTAGAACTTGGAGAAAGGATGGGAACCATCTTTCACGTCCATATTCCCTGCTACGTTCAAAACATTATCTGCTAAAAGTGTATTTGCTAATTAACAATCATGGCTCTGGTCCTTATTCTGTTACTTGTATCTTTCCTTCACTGGGTTCGTTACCTTAAGACAAAAAAACAGCACAAGATGTTTTGAAGGTTTCCTGCTTGATGGTGGAATTTTGTTACCACTGTTCCTCAGCCCCATGCTACACCCCGCCTGCAAAGTGAGAGGAAGACTTCTGTAAACTGCTACTTATGTCTCCACAGGCTAAAAAAAACGGTTCAGTTCCAAAAATGGCCCCTGATGCTTCCTAACAGTCCTCTTCCAGCTCCCTGGGTCTGCAGTCCCGCTCGGGCTTGGACTCCCTGCCAAGGTCTTCTTTCTGAAAGTCGGTCCAGCTCCTTGGCCACCGCCAAGGTCTGACTTCCCGCTCCGCCCAGGTCCCCCTCCTCTCCCTCGGGAATAATCAGCTTGCCTTCGCAGCTGGGCCAGCACCTGGCCCTGCATTCGGCATCCTCCCGCCAGCAAAGGGAGTTGTGAGCCCAGGGAAAAGTTACAAAAACCTAGCCTATTGTTTTCAGTTTCAGAAACGCTCAAGGTTGCCAGTGGAACTGTGGGGCACCCTGGAAGGCTGGGAAAACACTCCACGCCGCGGGAGGGAGCCTCTGCGGGAAACTCCCCCGCCGGCCGTGGGAGCTCCCCCTGCGCAGCGCTGCGACCCAGCGCCAGGAAGACTCCACGGAGGCCGGGGACTCTCAATCTGGATCCCCTCAACCGGACGACGTTAGGAAGCCTGACCGGCCAGCATCTGATCCGATCCTCCCTATTCCCATCTCAAAAAACTTCTTTTTCTTCTTCTTCTTATTCTTCTTTTTTTCCCCCCAAATGTTAAACAAACATGAACTCATTGTAGTTCCTTTGGAAATCCAGAAAAGTATTCCAAGGAAGACAGAATCCATTCTTAACCATACCCTCAAAGAACCATTGAGAATATTGGGCTTTTCTCTTTGTCTCAACACAAATTTTCCAGGTAAAGAGTATTTTGCAATCTAATTTTTATTTTTAGAAATATATTATGAGGAGCTGGGAGTGTGGCTCAGGGGTACAGTGTGGCTCAGCATGCAGGAGGTCCTGTGTTTAATCCCAGCGCCAAACAAAATAATCCCCAAAATAGCCAGGTGTGGTGGCACAAGCCTGTAATCCCAGTGACTCAGGAGGTTGAGGCAGAAGGATATGAGTTCAAAGCCAGCCTCAACAATTTAGGGAGGCTCTGAGCAATCCAGCAAGATCCTGTCTCTAAATAACATATTTTTTTTCAAAGGGCTGGGGATATTAAGCACCCCTGGGTTCAATCCTTGGTAGTAAAAAAGAAAGAAAAAGAAAAGAAAAATCCCTAAAATAAATGTGAGGCTTTCTTGTGTCATCGAATAGCTTAAGAAAACATAATTTAATAATAATGTTATGAATTAAGTGTAGTTAATTAAGTAAACTCTAATTGCCCAGAGTTTGGGCTATTTTCTGTTCTTTATTATTGTAGATCAATTTTCAATGTGTTATCAAATCATAAATTTTGGTAAGTAAAGCATCTTGCAACTCTTTCATTATTTCCTTAGGGTTAGTTTCATTAGGGTTCAGGAGACACTTTGCCAAATTGCCTTTCAACAGGCCACACCCACCAGCAGCAGCACTCAATTTGGGTTAAGATAATGAAAAATATATTCATTAACTTATCAAGAGGTGGACTACCTCTTGTTAGACATATTTAATTTCTCAAGAACTTTCAAACCATAGGTTAAGGGGGAACGTCAAATAAAAACCATTGATGTCCAGCAGAATGCCATGTAGTGCGGAGATCCTTTCATGAGCAGAGACTTGCTTGTGTGCTAAGGATTAGGAAGATTCAAAATATAAGAAACAAAAGCACAAAAATGTGAAGTGATTTGGTCAAGGTAGTATATCCCATAAGGAGTAAGCTGGGCCTCAATACACATTATTCTAACACTGATGTTAGGACAATGGCTCTGAAAAACTTCCAGAATATTCTTTTGTGATAGGCTCATTGTCTAGAAATTGCTTTTTGTAAGTGCAGATTATTTATAGAGAGCAATTTTATCTTTGAAAACGTGGCACGCTCAACTATTGAGAGGTACATTCCTACTTCTTATTTCTAGAATATGCTGGAAATACTTTGGTTTGCCACCCAGTTTTGTCTGTGGTTGTGTGGGAACTAGATCCAGACTGGCTATTCTTTAGCTTTTGCCCAGTATTTTCCCTGACCTGGCAACAAATATCTCCTGTGGGCCACTGAGGAAGGTCAGCTTGGTTAAGGCCCATAGCTCCTTGAAGTTTCAAGGGTCTTAGTGTCCAGCAACTCAGGCCTCTGCATTTCAATGTAGAGGCTGTGGGAGAGCAGTTGGCCAGTCAGTCAGGGTTGCCCTGGGGTACAGAGCCTTTGCTCCTGAAGCACAGAGCCAAGCCTGATGCTTGGGAGTTGCAGCAGCCTGAGGAGCTATGGCACACTGGGCATAGGTATGGGCAGACCAAGATCATCTTCTTCCAGGGAAAGACCTTCCCGGTTGCTGAGCCAGTTCCAAATGTGAAGCCTGGCAGGAACCCATAGTTCCTTGATCTGGTAGAGGGCAGAAGCAGGAGCCTGGCTTCGGCTTTCTGGGGAGGGGATTCCTGAATTGAATAGAAAGCTGGACTAGATAACCTCTGGGGCCCTTCCCACTCCCAAGTCTCAGCTTTGTATGTCTTGGGGGAGAGAAGTGAGCAGTCATGGGACTGGAATAGTTGATTTAGGGTCCCCGCCCAGTCGCCAGCATAGTTCTCATCTTGGGCAAATAATTTAACCTGTCAGTACAAGGCACAATGCCTGGCGCAGAGTAAAGCTTTGTAAATGTTTGCTGAATGAATGAATGAATGAATGGGTGGATGGATTTCAGTCTCTTGAATCTCAAGGAATACTGGTAATAATTCGAATCTTACAACAACCTTTCATTGGCGAGTGATAATGAGACAATGAAAAAAGCATGTTGAACTTTTGAAAAGAAAAAATAACCCCTTCAACCCAAAGTATTCTTTCTCTTTCTTACACTGAAGGTGGATAGAATTAGGGCGGGGAATGTAGCTCAGTTATAAAACACTTGCCTAGCACGCAAATTCCACCCCCAGTACCAATAATAATATTATTATTATTATTATTATTATTATTATTATTATTATTATTATTATTTACTAGCACCAGAAGCATAAATTGTGGTGAGCATTGAGTCTTCACAAACTCTCTGGTTCATTAATTCTCCCTGCAGCCAGTGCAGCAATTCAATGCTTCTCAGGGCTGGGTGGGGCACGCCAGGCCCTGTGGTTCCCTCCTCCCCGACCCCGGATAAATGCCTAGGTCTAATGGATTGTTCATGCTGCTGTCTAGATTAGATAGTGAGCCCCTCCATTATCGCGGCTGGAGCAACCCCAGTGGCCACCATGCAGAGAGCTTTCCAAGGCAGTCCCAGAAAGGGTGAGAAATTGAGGGATGCCAAGACAGCTGAGCAAGCCTGGAGCACATGGAAGGAGCCCCTTCCCAGAAATCTCCCTGAATCCTGTCTTCCCAAACCCCCATGGCACTTAATGAAGCAGGGACCCAGTGGGGTCGGTAGCTGCTAGAAGTTTCAAAGCTAGGAAAGCTTTGAGACACTCCCTCCCTTAATAACCCACGTTAGTTTTTCTGTTTGTTTGTTTTAGTTTGCTTTTCCCTCAAAACAGGGACTACTACATCCCCGCTGTGGGTAATAACTTTCCTAATTTTAGCTCGTCTTGAATTATGGTACAAGAGCCAGAGCTGACTTTCTGGCCTCCTTTTGAATTTCCCATGGTCAAAATTTTACCTAAAGAAAGTTTTGGTTAGTGGGTTTTTAAAACTGTTTTCCTTAACTTTCTTAAAGGAAAAATAATCTTTTTTTTCCCTTCTAGGTCAATTTTTCTGTCTCCAGTCATTTTCTGAAAGCAAAAACCATCTACTATCTATCAACACCATTATATAAAAAATTCTCATGTGTGATCTAACAACAAATTCTACATAAAACAAACATCAAGCCCTCAAAATCATTATTTATCTACAAGGAAAGACTAATTGTTCTATCATTATTATGATAGAAGTACTGCGATCTAACAGAAAGCAAACAAAATCTTAGCTGGTGAACAAGGAAAAGTTATCTATTTATGCCATATCAATTTCCTGTTAAATCTTTGGAGTTAGTGGAAAGCCATAATAAATAGTGTGGCAGGATAAATCATCTGGCTGGATTTTATAAGTTCTACAGCATTTAAAATATTTTATGCCATGACTTTGAGAGAACAGATCTTGTTAGACATTGACTTAGCCTTTGGGAAATTATTTATATCTATTTAGAGGTGGATATTTAAGAAATTCCTTAAGGGCAACAACAGCTACTTGTGTAGCTTAATATTCAGAATTTAAAATAATTCACCAACAGGAAGGCTTCTGATTCTTTGAACTGATCCAGTAACTTCTATGTAAGCACTACACCCAAATTTATAAAACAGATTTATTATGAGGGTTCAGGGATTCAGGTTGGGGTGGGAAGCGACCCAGCCAGACGCAGGGGCTGTATCTGGGAGCACCCCTCAGTCAGTAAATTCACCTGATCCGCAGGACCAAGAACAGCTGTCCAAGGGAAAGGCTCACAGTTAGAAAAGAGGAACCAATTCGATGGATAAAGAACAAAGGAAGGGGGAAGGATTCTGATTAATCAGAAAAGGAACACTCCGGAACAGAGGGAGAAGAGAAGGAGAAACGGGGGTTAGGGAGAAAGGAGAAAACGAGGAAAGTCAAGGAGATACTGATAAACGAATAAAGACTGTTCCTAAGAATGGCGGGTGGGCGGTTGAGGGAAGAACAACCCTTCTCGGTATCAAATAAAAGACAACAGTCATCCCAGGCAGGAACGACTGCTCCCACTCCCGCCACCGCGGCACCCACGCGGGGTCCAGCAGGGACTGCAGTTACTACCCCTGGGCTTGGTGTCACGTGGTGCTGTAAGCGCCCGGCGAGTTCCTAGAACCCAGTTTTTAGAAGACGGTGCTAAGGTTGGGAAGTAGTTGCAAGGCGGCGCACTCCCCGAACCCGCGGGCCAAGGCCTGGGAATCGGGCTCTCTATCCTGGTCCCATGCAGGTCCGAGATGGTGTCTAAAATTTTAAGGCTCTGCAAACATCTGGCTGGAGTCTCCCAGGACTCATTTTCCGTGGCCACTGGCCCCACGACCCTGGGATGTCAACTGTGCTCCCTCAATATCGCTCCAAACCTGCCAAAGAAAACCGGGTTTGAATCTGTGCCTTGCTCTCTGGAGCGGGAGGTGGCTGGGACGCTGGACTGCGGGGTCCTCTACGTAGGAAGGTCTCGAATGTAGTACAGTCTAACTGGGGACTCATTTTTTTTTTTTTTTCTTTACCACCGAGGTAACCCTAAACCTAGTCACCTCTTTTTTCTTTCTTTCGCGGCGCTGGGGATGAACCCAAGCCTCGCACATGCGAAACAGGGACTCTGTAACCATGATCCTTGGCCCGTTTAGGAACGTCACTCGGCGGGCGTGACTGGGGAGAAATGGGGACAGGGGCTTCGCCACGCGCCTCGCTGCCCAGACCCTGGTGCCAGTGGCGTAGGGCAAACAGGTCCAGGGTCCTTCGAGCGCCCAGCACGTGGCGAGAGGCGCTCAGGCGGTTTGGGCAGTAGGTGTGCTCAGCGGCCAAGGGCTCTATGTCCGGGGAGGGGTCTCCCGCGCAAAGAGCGAGGATACCAGTTCTGAACGGCGTCAGACTCCACTTGGAGGTCAGGCGACTGACAGGGTTTCGGAACTCACTGCCTGCTGTCCGGGCTTCCTGGCTCAACAGCCCTGCCCTGGGAACGCGGACCCGTGGAGCTCTCCCGGGCGCGACCCTGACAGCGCGACATCCATCTGGGATGACCTGGCCCACGAGGCGCCAGATTGGTTGAAATGCATTACAAGAAATCAGCCTCGGCCCTCGAGAACGAGAGAGACCGGAGGGAGAGCTCCGCTGCCTCTTGGGCCCAACGCAGGAAAAAATGGGGGGAAAAAATCTTTATGATGTGGTTATTTGCTGGCTTTGGAGTGCGTTGTCACGCTTGTCAGAAGGGACCCCTAGGGGCTCGTGTTGCTGAAGGAGTCCACTCCCCAACCCACTCCACTCTCCCGTCTCCCACTGCCCGCTGGTGCTTTGCAGTTTGTTTAGCCCGAGGGTCGGGAGGTTCAGGACGTGAGGCGGCACAGGGAGGCCCAGGTGGGAGCTGCGTCATTTCCAGGCTCCATTGTCCACCTTTCCCCGCAGTCTGCGCACGTGGAATTGGGGCTGTGTCTTGGGAAGACCCTGGATCATTCAATCAGTTAGCAACTGAGCAAGCTCTTCGCGGGAGATCCCGGCAGCAGGGTTGGGGCCGACTAATTCTCCTAATCTTTCTTCTCTTCATGCGGGGAGTGGCAGAAACAAAAGGTTGATGCTGGAGGAATTTGCCAAACGAAAGGGATCAAAACTGATGGCTAATGAGCAATTCTGTCATCCCCTTTCTTCCTGATTTTCCTCACTCCAGGACAGTTCTCTCTTTAGGGGTGAGGATGAGGCTTTTCGTGCGCTCGCACTATTTGAGGAACCTCCATTCCCCTTTTCACCTCATCTCTGCCCCTTGAAAAACTGTCACTTTTCGTTTCCTTCTCCAAACTCGTGGCAGGGGTAAAACTGTTGTCCCGCTGGGGCACTGAGAAAGCCCAGGTTACTCGGCAGGTGGGGACCCCGGCCCGCCCGCCCCTCCAGGGCTGCGCGCCCCACACTCCGCGGACGGCTCCGGGGGACTGGAGCGCACCGGTCCTGGGCTCCTTCTCATTTGCCGACAGCCTTAAGCTCTCCTCACTCCCGCCCCTGAGCTTTCCGACCCTGCGGCGCAGCCTGACGCCGCCTGGTTTATTGACCTTAGATCAGCTTCTGGGCTTTATCAGACCCGAGGGGGGCGTCCCGGCGTCCACCCCCTCCCCAATGGCGAGGCCCGAGCCCCTTTAAAACTTTTCTAGAAACTGCCTTTCCTTTCCCATTCCCGACTCTGATCCCAGGATCTATAGAAAAGTTTTGCACAAAGGTGAACAGCGCAGGCAGAGGTTCAAAATCCGGGACTTTTTTCCAGAGTCTCATTTTAATCGAGATAATTTAGGTGAAAAGCCCCCCGCCCCCCGTTATTTGGATAATTGCCTCGAATCTCCCTTTGTGCTGTGTTTAGACAATTGGAGATTGATGGCTTGAATTTCTTTAGTCGGGTGTGCAGCCCCAGCCCTAAATCCCTTCCTCCCCACCCTTCCCAGCTCTAAAACATTTCTGCACTTCACACGTGCAAACTGTAATTTTCTATCCTGTAAATCACTCGACAAATATGACCGGGCACTAGAAAGCCATTGGAAATGGGTATTTTATTGTGTTTGAAAACAGAACACGGATAAAAACAATTTATTAACATCCTCAATACCAACCATACAAAACCAATATTTCCCTCTGCCAATTGACCTCATAAATGCAAAATCACTTTCAGAGACACATTCTTAGAAGAAAAAGGAAATGGTTGCCAATGTCTACGTGGCTAAAAATGCACTCTGTCAAAAAAGTTCTACAATGGGACTTTAAAATACCCTTTCCTCTGAGCCAAATTGTCAAATAAGACTAGCAAAAAACAAAATATTTGCTACTACAACTACTACTAAAAAAGCAAATCCAATTTTGTGATGATAAATCACAAGATTCTAGCAGCTGTACACAGTAAGGTTTCCCTCAATTCAGATTGGCTGATTTTTCCCAGCTAAAACCATTTCATTTCCCTTTCTTTGGAAAACATAAGGAGTATGTATATCGGCACTGGGGGGAAAAGAGCCAGGAGGAGGAAGTCAAAGAGTCGGGAAAGATGAGTGTAAGTTTTGAGACAGTTTTTGAATTCAACCTGCTGGAAGTTGACAGGGCTGTTGGAGAGGGAGAGATACCCACAGGGAAATATTTTCCATTCTCTTCTTGGCAGAGCTAATATTTGTAGTCATTGTCCCAGTGCACCAAATCCTACCCAATGCCAGAAGAGCAGTTGCTGAATCCTTTTTCGGCTACAGAGTTAAAAATGCCATTGTTTTTAGCCTTGGAGCGGGAGGAGGCAGGGGCTGCCGGGTAGGTTGCAGACTCTCCCAAGAGCCTGATCTCCTAGGCACAACTTGAATGAGGAGAACTCTGTGCTCTTCATTCTCCACCTGAGTCCTTGAAACCTGCCTTCTGCCTCTCCCTGTGTGTCTGCTTTTCTTCATTTGCTACACTTTGGCTTTAGAGGAAGGAGAGGTAAGTGACTGATCTGCAAAAGCACAGGCAGCTAAGAGCATATTCAAATTTTCCCAAACAAGCAGTGGGCTTGGGGAAGAGACACCCCACACTCCTTCCCATCACATCTGGCTCCAGAATAAATGAAAATTAAACCCTTCTCCAAGCTGACTGACCCTTCCTACAAATAGGCAAAGAAAATTCTCAGATTCTGAAGGCTGAGATCTATTCCATAAATAAACAGCCTACAGGAAACACTATGGAGGCTTTCTTGCCCGGAAGCACACTGGGCCAGCTCTGACAGGGGCCAGGAAGGGTTTGCCTGAGTTTTCCAGTGGGGTGAAGAGGACCCCAACAGCAGCAGGGACCCCGGGGAAGGTAATGTGATTTGGGTTTGGTGAATGGAGCAAAGACAGAGGGTCCGAGACACCTGGTCAAACCCACTTGGTTTCTGGTGTGGTCCATATTTATTCAATTAGTTTTTTTTCTTGAGAAACCAACCCTCCCATCTGCTACCGACTCATGGAGTGGGGCGTTGGACCAGGAAACAGAGAAGTAAAATGCCAACCAACTGTAAGAAAAAGAAACACAAAAGGAGAGAGAGAGAAAGAGAGAGAGAGAGAGAGGAGGAGGAGCAGGGAGCCCTGCCTCTGTGGCTTGGCCTTGGAGCCGCTCATCCTTTCTCAGCTCCGCAGAGGCCTGAGAGGCCCCCACACAGCCCCTGGGCTTGCTCACGGAGGCCCTGCCCTGCCCTCCTTCTCCCCTCAGACCCTCAACCTGGCCTGTATTCAGTGAGTTCCCGTCAGCCGCCGCTCCTTCTGGCCTCCTGTGGCGGGGAGGACCAGGAGGGGACTCACCCACGGTGGGAGCAGTGTTCCTGCAGCGCCTCAAGGCCTGGTGGAGCAAGCTTTCAGGGACAGCCTGGCCCCAGCCCAGAGATTCCAGGCTGTCCTCCGCCGGGTGGGAGGGAGACGTTGTGAGCCGCGTCTCCCAGCTCCCTCGAGCTCCCAGCTTTCCTCTCAGAATTAGATAACAGGAAAAATAGATAAGAGAAGTGGTTCATTAATTCAGCAAGCCTCGTGGTTGACTTTTCTTTTTTGGTATGTGTAGAAGTGGAAGGAAACCCTGCTAGGGAATGACGCCCTTGCTGGACAATTTTTTTTTTTTTTTTTTTTTTTTTTTTTTTTTAAAGCCGATGTTCATGAGATGCTGCTCAAGGTCACTCCAAAGAACACAAGACTACAGGCAACCAACCTAAGCAATCATGACTCTGGGGAAACACGCTCCCTTCACAGTATGCTCTCTTCCTCTGGATTCCACTGGTCCTGCCGTCTGACCAGCGGGGAGGACTGCTCATGTCATGGCAGTAGCACCACTCCGTCTAGGATGGCAATAGAATTATAGGTTTTTTGGTTCGCTGCTCATTAGCATTTTAGGAGTCCTCACAACAGGGGCAGGTAGGCAGATTGTGTAGTGTCACCCTGAATGGAGCAATGGAGCTGGGGGGGGGGTTAGGAATGTACTTGTGGTCAAGTCACATTCAAGGAAAAGGAGGAGCCCATATTGGATTCCCAATCAATTGATACCTAATCCAACAATGAAGAAGCCACTGGATTCCTAGAATAGTGACCTCAGAATTCCACACTTCTACACAAAGCAGGAATCCCCTTCGAGGTGACTGCACTGTTTGAATGCTCCAGGAGATGGGGAGCTCATTCTCTACATGCCAGGGATGTGCAGCTCTGCTGGCCCCCAAATGACCCAGAATTGTGGGGCCAGGCATACGAAAGGCACGTACAAACTGAAGGCTGTGGTGTGATCCAAGGAACCAGGCCAAACAGATCTCTCTTGACAGGCTGGCTGTTGAGATCCCTCTTCACATGCCTGGCTTTATTTAGGGCAGCTTGTCCCTGCTGCAGAATCAGGGTCTCGGAGAGGCAGGTCTCAAGAACAAACACATTTCTTTCTATTTTAATGTATTTCCCCATGCATAGCTTCTGGGATCTTTGCAAGAATCCCTGAGAAGTGGGGAGAGACCAGGCAAGTCGCTACCCTCTCTGAATGTAGGCCCGCGAGGGGGCTGCCAGATATCGCAGAGCCCATGTGAGCGGGGAGAGCAATGAGAGGCAAAGGCCTGGGAGAAGAGGAAAATATAAGAGAAACACGAGTATTTTTTCCTTCCAAGAACTTTTAGCTATGAATATTTCCTAAGTGATGAATAAGGTGTCCATTACTGCTCTCTGTTTCTGCACTCTTCCCCGCCAGATGACTCTAGAAACTATGCCACAGGAAGATTCTCGTGTAAAACTCCCTGCAGTGTCAGATCATTAAAATTCCTGAAGAGTGAGCTGAACCGGACAAGGCGCAGGGGCAGAAGCCAGGACAGCCTTCTCCACCCAGGGGCCACCATCGTCACCAGAGGGCTGCCTGCAGACATGGAGGTTCCGCTCATGGAGCTGTTGTTATGACTGTAAAATATATGTCACACAAAACTTAGCTTTTTTGCTGTTTAGTGCACGTTCTGTGGCATTAGTACCTTCACTAATCCAACCATCGCCACCCTCCAGAACTCTCTCCGTTCTCTCCAGACTGAAACTCATGTCCATTAAACACGAGCTCCCCAGCCCCCTTTCTCCCCCCACTTCCTGGTCCCTCTGTTCTACTGTCTTTAGGGGTCGACCTAGGCAGTACTCTACCCCCAGGCTCCCCTGCACACCCACCTCTCTTCTACCTTCTTCTCTGTGAATCCGCCTGCTCTGTCAGAGGGTCACAGGGCTGTGATTGGCTTATTTCACCAAGCAGCGCATCCTCAAGCTTCCTCTGTGAGGACCTTTTTGAGGCAGAATGATGCTCTATTGTATGAGTACACCCCATTTTGCTTCTCCCCCAGACTGTTGATGGGTATGTGGGTTGTTGCCCCCTTTGGCTGGTGAGGGTAATGCTGCCCTGGACAAGAAGCTCCCGTGTCAGTTCTAGTTCCTGTCTTCAATTCCTCTGGGCATGTTTCCAGAAGTGCAATTGCTGGATCACATGGTAATCCTATGTTCCTTTTTTTGGAGGTGGGAGATACTAGGGATTGAATCCAGGGTCCCTTCACCACTGAGCAACATTCCTGGCCCTTTTAAAAATGTTTTATTCTGAGACAGGATCTCGCTAAGTCCTTAGGGCCTTGCTAAGTTGTTGAGGTTGGTCTCAAACTTGTGATCCTCCTGCCTGAGCCTCCTGAGTTGCTGGGATTAGAGGCGTGTGCCACTGGGCCCAGCCTATGTTCTGGTCTTTGATTAACTCGTCATGTTTTCTGGTGGTATGGAGCTTTGATCTAAACTTTGGAGAAGAGGTCTCCAGCCTCCGGAGTAGCAGATCCTGCAAATAGCAATATCCACTTGTCCCAGTTAGAGTCACACTGAGGTGCAGATTTTGTCTTGCTTGCTCAGGAATTTTACCAAAGAGAACAAAGGAAGAAGGTGGAATGCAAAGTTCTCAGAGGATTGCATAGGAGTAGACAGAACACCTCTTTACCAGAGGTTTAGGGAGGAGAACTTCCCGTTTCATAGGGCGGTAGCCATGGGACCTACGGTAGCTCTACCAGTGACCCCAAGAGCATTATGAAGCCACCAAAGTAGGAAAAAATGCAAGCAAAGAGAATGCATTTCTGTGGTCCAGGATAAAAACAGCAATAAATAAACAGTCGTGCAAATACTAATGACACTTTGTATGTTTTCACTTCTCTACATTTATGAATTGTTTTTTGAGGTGGGAGGAGACCTAGTTTTTGTCCCCTACAGCTTCAGACTTTCCAGAACTTTTATGTATTTGGGGGGATCTGGGATGCCACCATCCTGGGCCTAGTTTGATCCATCCAGGCCAGGGAGTCTTTTGGAAGGGAAATCAGAACCCTGGGTCCCTCACTGCCCAGGGTGGGGTCCTTAGACAGAACCATGGACCCAGGCAAACTGTGGGCACAGAGTTAGTGAAGCCACCCTCCAGCAACTTGTGAGTGTGCCTGTCCTCAGCAGAAGCTGGTGGTCTCCTATGTTCCTGCCCTTGGTCTGTTGGGGCAGAAGCTCAGCCTATTGTCCACGAGGACAATGACGAGACAGCAATGTAACTATTGGAAACATCAGCCAGGGCTCCAAAAGTCACTGGAAATCCACACCAGCTTGGCGGGCACTGTGGGCACCCCTTAATCCCAGCTGCAGGGGAGCCTGAGCCCAAAGGATTGCAAGTTTGAGGCCAGTCGGGACAACTTAGCAAGATCCTGTCTCAAAAAAGAAAGAAAGAAAAGAAAATCCACACCTGTGAGAGGGCCGGAGACTTTCTAAGGACACTCCCTCCCTGATGTGGTGCTGGGGATTGAACCCAGGGCCTACTGCATGCTTTGGAAGGCTCTAGAACTGAGTTACCCACAGCCCCTCCTGTGCTTTCAGCATTCACACCCAGGGACACACGTACACACACACACACACACACACACACACACACACACACACACACATTTGTTGTTGTTTAAAGGATTGAAGCCAGGAGTGCTCAACCACTGAGCACTTTTTTATATTTTATTTAGAGACAGGGTCTCATTGAGTTAAGGTGCTAAGCGCACCTTGCTTTTGATGAGGTTGGCTTTGAGTTTGCAGTCTCCTGCCTCAGGCTCTGGAGCCACTGGGATTACAGGTGTGTACCACTGAACTCAGCCACACACACTTTTTATTAATTTTTATTATCAGATTGTGATGCATTCATTGCTAAAATCAAAGGTATTGTACACGGCAGAAAGGGACAGGCTCCTCGCCATCTGACCCTTTCGCCTCAAACAGCTCTTGAAAGCCGACTTCCCTTCGGGACACTGTCCTTTTTTGCAATATTTGACTCTAAGCGTATAATTAAAAGGCAGTCTCTGGACATTACATTTCCTCCTCTGGTGTGAGATTAATGAACATCCCGAATCCTCATTTTTAAATCTGTCCAATAGGTACAGTAATAATTTTTTTCTCCTCAAAGTTATGTGCTAACTTCTATGGAATCAGAAGAATAATGCCTGGTGCTAAAAATGTTAGTCATTGCTGCTGTGACCATTATCAGTATCAGCTGTGGGCAGCAGGAGGCTTGCATTCAGCCCAGAGACTCTGCTCTGGCCACTTGTGTCAACCTGTGTTTAGAACAGTGGCCAGACCGTTCTTAACTGGACATGAGCACGCAGGCCTGGGAGCTCATGACTGTGCAGTGTTAGCTGGGCAGCTTCTCCTGGCATGTGACAGGGATACTGGAACACACAACCCTTGGCACTAGGATGCCCTAAGTGACTTCATTCTGGTGGGTGACAGAGATCTCAGCAACTCTGGAACTGCCCAGAGTCTGTGTGGTGTGGGCAGGGGCGAGGACAATTTCAAAGCAAGAGGTTCAGCCATATTCCGACTGAACTCCATGCTCCGCCCTTTTCTGACTGCTGCTGTCTGCTCCAGCCTGCCAGTCTTCAGTTGCTTTTTTTTTAAAATTGAGATACAATTCACACGTCATAAAACTCACTTTTTCCATGCACAGTACAGTGTGTTTTAGATGATCACAAGCCTGCACAGCCCTCATCAGTGTCTAAACCCAGAGCATTTTCATTCCTGGGGCTGTGATCTGCTAGGTTCAGTAGAGGTTTCCTGGAAGTCTCTCATGTGCAGCACCAGGCATCCAGGCAGAGCCATCCTGGAGTGGGTCGGTCTGCCTCCACGCTGGCTTGGTTTTCTGGGACAGCCCTGCGACGGAGTCAGCCTTGCTCCCTTTGCTCCTGCAGGCTGATGTTGGCGACCCTGGACTGGAGCCATGCTGTGGAGTCTCACCAAGTACCAGGCACTGTGCTGAGTGCTCTGTGCCTTCTCTCTCCTTCCCTTTCTGCCGTGCTGGGGATGGAATTCGGGCCTGCCGCCTGCTAGGCAAGCCTCCACCACTGACCCACACTCTGCCCCAGGTGTGTCCTCTCTTCTCCATCTATCTGATTTTAAAGGAAGGTCTTGAGTTCAAAGGGCTTCTGGCTTCCGAGTCTATATTCTTGCTCTGCCAGGCTGACCTTCAGCTTCCCTTCCTTAGTTTGGGAAGCTCTGCTCACACTCCTTGCTTTGTATGTAGCAGTCTACGGTGGACGACGTGGTTACATGTTATCCTGTTTGAACCAAGTGTTTTTCATGCTTCCCCTTTTTGGAACCTGTCCCTGGAAGCCTCCCCCTACCAGAGTCATGCAATCTCAGGCTCTCCAGTCACTCGGAGACCAGCTCAGCATCTCACGCTCCCACCTTACTGATCCCTAGTCAGATCAGTGTCTTTTCTTCGACAGGTTGAGGCTCAGCGGTGTATATTTGCCCTCTCCTGTCTCTAGTGTTTGTGTCTGTGAATTTGGGTTCATCTTGTGTTCCACCTGGAGCATGAAGTTTTCAGGGCAGGACATCTGGAAATTTCCTTTTTCAGGGCCAAGTGGATCTTGGGGGAAGGTTTGTCCTAGCACACGGCCTCCCTCATCTCAGCATCAAGTGGCAGAATCCTCTTTCCCATGGAACTCCATTCCCTGTGGCTCAGAGGTAACAGGTGTCCCAAGTTTGGCCAATTTAAACATCCCCTTAGAATTTTCCTGGGACTTTCCAGCCAGAGCTAATGAGCAAAAGCCATCTGCCCACTGGAATTCCAAATTTGGTAGAATGTGCATCTTCAGGGACCCTGGTGACATGGCTGAGACCCCAAGATTCTACTGTGCAAAGCTTTATTAAGCTAATTTGAATTTTTTTTTGACCTTTGCAACGGAAAGAGTATTGACTAACAACACGGCCATAATTCACAGAATAATTCATAATTCTGTTGGTGAATTGACTTGTATAAATGAGGAGATGCTGAATCTCCTTTCTTCTTATGGCCTGACAAATATATCAAATTCTCAATGATCAAGCTTTCCTTAACATCAGATGTCTTAAAAGAAGAAGGTTTGATCATTGTTTGCATCTCTGACCATTATTAGTATTTTACTGAAAGAGATATGTGCTATTAAAATGTGGAGAAAAGACTTCCACTTTTAATTTTGAAATTAAGATTCCCGGGAAGAAACAAAGGTAGAACAGACACATTCCACGTACTTGACAGTCTTCCCCAAAGAGTCTATTTTATATAATTATTGTACACCGCCCACCCCAGGAACGTGGGAGTGATACAATGCTTGTGCTAAGCTCTGTGCCATTTCATCACCTGTAGGTAGCTGTAACCACCACTGGGTCAAGATGCAGCTAGGCCATCAAGGTGAAGACCACCCCTTGTGCTCTCCATCCCCCTCCCCTCTGACATCCCCAGTCCCTGGCAATCAACAATTTTCTCCATCTCTGTAATTTGGTTATTTTGAGAATGTTATTCAATAAAACAATGCCATATGTGACAGTCAGCATGTCCTTGAGATCCACCCAAGTAATTTCATATATAATTAGTTCATTTCATTACTGTATAGGATATGGACATTTGGTAGTTTATTTAATCATAACCCACTGAGGGGCATTTTGGTTGTTTCCAGTTCTTGGAAATAAAGCTGCTAAGACCAGTGTACAATTGTCTTTTTTTTTTTTTTTTTTTTTTCTGGACATAAGTTTTCACTTCTCTAGGACAACTGCTCAGGAATGTCATTGCCCGGCCGTATATGAAGTGTATATTTAATTTCACTTTCCTTTTATTTGTGGGATTGAACTCAGTACCTGGCGCGTGCTAGGTAAGTGCTTCCCCTGCCACTCAGCTGTGCCTCCAGTCTTTCAGTTTCTTAAGAAACTGCCAAGTTTCCTCTTAAAGTGGCAGTACTATTTTATGCTCTAGCGTGATGATATATGATATTTCCACATTGGGCTTTGGGTATTGTTACTTTTATTTACTTTTTATTGTTCTGGTAATTGTGTAGTGAGAGTTGACATGGTCTTAATTTGCATTTTCCCTCTGGCTAGTCAGGTTAATTTTTTTTTTCATATGCTTATTTGCCACCCTATATAATTGTTGAAATGAAATGTCCCTGTATGGAGCTGTTTTTTTTTTTCTTGCTTTTGAACTTTGAGGATTCTTTACAAATTCTAAGTGTGAGTCCTTTGTCAGATACATGGTTTACAAGTATTTTTTTCCCCATCCACAGCTTGTTTTTTCACCTTCTTAAGAGGGTCTTCATAGAACAGAAGTTTTAAATTTTGATGCATTCTGATGTTTCTTATATGGATGGACTTGACTATTGATGTCATGTCTAGGCAGTCTTCTCCATGTCCCAGGAGAAGATTGGGGATTTTTTTGCTGTAGTCTTCTAAAAGTTTTATGCTTATACTTTTTATATTAAAATCTCGGGTCTATTTTGAGTTAGTTGCATGTGAGTTTAGTTCAAAGTTGGTTTATCTAGGGGGCTGGGATTGTGGCTCAGCGGTGGAGCGGTCCCCTAGCACGGGCAGGACCCGGGTTCGGGTTCGATCCTTAGCACCACATAAAAAAAAATTTAAAAGGCATTGTGTTGTGTCCATCTACATCTCAAAAAATAAATATTAAAAAAAAGTTGATTTATCTGTTTGGCCTGTGTGTGTCTCATTGCCCTGGCACCTCTTGTCAGGGAGAGTACCTTTCCTCTCTGAACTGCTTTTGCAGGGAGCACTTAGCTCTGTGTGTTGGGGGTCTATTTTGGGTTCTCTGTTTTGTTCCATTGACCTATGTGTCTTCTCCCCACCACTGCTACTGCGGGCTTTACTATAGTGGCATAAGTCGTTATTCTTTTCCAAAATAATTTTCTAGTTCATTTGCTTTTCTGTATAGATTTTACAATAATCTTAATCTCATCTACCAAAAAAATCCTCCTAAGATTTTTATAGGAATTGCATTAAATCTATGTATGAATTTTGGGAGGAGTGACATTTTTATTATGTTCAGTCTTCTAATCTGTGAACATGGCATGTCCCTCAAGTTATTTAATTTTTAAAGTTTTTTTCACCAGTGTGTTATTTTCAGTATATAAGTCCCATACATGTTTTGTTAGTTTACATTTAAGAATCTATTTTGGGGGCTGGGGTGTGGCTCAGTGGTAGAGCATTTGCCCAGCATGCATGAGGCACTGGGTTCGATCACCAGCACCACATAAAAATAAAAACAAAATAAAGGTATTGTGTCCATCTACAACTAAAAAAATATTTTTAAAAAATAATTATTTTGGAGAGTAATTACAAAGGATATTGTGTTTTTGGTTTCAGTTTCTACTCATTCATTGCTATCATATAGAAATAAAATTTATTTTTGCTTGTGAGTCTTATTTCCTGTACCCTTACTGATCCCATTTATTAGCTCTAGGAGTGTTTTCTGTAGATTCCTTGGGGTTTTCTATGTAAATGATCATGTTATCTTCAAACAGGCATACTTTCATTTCTTTATTTCTGATCTGTGTTCCTCTCATTATTATTTTCCAACTCGTCTGTTGTTCTGACTAGAACACTCGGTGTTGGACAGAACTTGTGAGAACAAAAATCCTTGTCTTTTTCTCAATCTTGGGGAAAACATTCAGTCTTTCACCATTAAATACATTAGCCACAGGTATTTTAAAAAATTGTTTATTTTTGGTTATACAAGACAGTAGAATGTATTTTGACATGTCATATACACATGGAGTATAACCTCCCAGTCTTGTGGTTGTACACGCTGTGGAGTCACCCTGGGGGTGTATTCATATATGAACATAGGAAAGTATATCCCATTCATCCCACTGTCTTGCCCATTCCCATCCCCCCCCCCATCTTCTCCCCATCCCCCACCCCCCCTCCAGTGAATCTCCACTTCTCCCTCCTCCCAGCCTATTGTGCTACTGGTCTTTAATAAGTGCTCTTTGTCAAGTTGAAGAAATTCCTTCTATTCCCCCTTTCAGAATTTTTGTCATGAATTGATGTCAAATTTTGTCAAAGCCTTTATTTTTTTGGTACCAGCTGACATGGTCATATGATTTATCTTTCTTAAAAGCCTGTAAATGTGATACATCACGTAGGTTGATTTTCAGATATTGAACCAGTTCTGCATGCTTGGAATAAATCTATTATTTGCTAATACTTTGTTAATAATACACATCTATATAAATAAGAGATATTGGGATGTAGTACTCTTTTTGTGTATTAGCCTCATTTTGGTATCAGGGTAGTGTTGGTTTCATAAAATGCATTGAGAAATGTTACCCTCATTTTCGTTTTCTGCAGGAGATTATGTAAGATTGATGTTATTTCTTCCATAAACACTTGGTAGACTTCTCCAGTGAAATCATGTAGGCCTGTGTATTTCTTTTTAAAGAGTTTTAATTGCAAGTTCAATTTTCTTAAAAATTGTAGGACTAAGTGGTCTCTTTCATGTTATGTGAATTGCAATAGTTTGTACTTTTTTGTTGGAAACAATTAGTGCTGCTTTATTAAAGCATTAAATAGCAGGCTGTAGTAGCAGGCTTAACGATGGCTATCATTTTGAATTAATAATGAACATACATAATATTTTGAGACATAAGTAACAATGTTAAAGTGATTTCCTTGGTGGCAAGATTGCACAGTGTTTGATGCTGACACTTGTAATTGAAAAACTCTTTCACAATTAGATTTTGATTTCAGTTAGATTTTGATGAAAAGAGAGAAGTAACTTTTAAAAAAATATTGTATTTGAATTTTTTTACATTCTGTTATTGGTGCATTATAGTTGTACATAATGATGGAATTTGTTGTTAGATATTGGTACATGCACACAATATAACAATATGATTTGGCCAGTATCACTCCCTGGCATTTTCCCCCTCACTCCTCACCTCCCACCACTTGGTGATAGTTTTCACTTTTTGAGGAATTGTTCTATCTCATTTGAATTGTCAAATTGATGTGTGTCACAGTATTATTGTCTCTTGATGCCTGAAAGGTTTGGAGTAATATCCCATTCCTAATCATGGTAATTGGTGTTTTCACCCCTTTTAAAAAGTTTTTCAGTTTTGCTAGAATTTCTTAATATTTTACCAATATTTTCAATGACCCAGCTTTTTGCTTTATCAACTTTTAAAACTATTTTTCTGCCTTCAGTTTCATTGATATCTGCTCTTTTCTCTATTGTTTCCTTCCTTCTATTGCTTTGGATTGATTTTTTTTTCTTATATTTCTAGTGTTTTGAGGTAAGAGCTTGGATAGTTGATTTGAGACTCTTTTTTTAAAAAAATATTTTATTTACATTTTAGTTTTCGGCAGACACAACATCTTTGTTTGTATGTGGTGCTGAGGATCGAACCCCAGCCACACCCATGCCAGGGGAGCACACGACGGCTTGAGCCACATCCCCAGCCCTGAGATTTGAGACTCTTGATCTGTTTATAAATCTCATTTGAACTGCTTTCGTCATGTCCCTCAACGTTTCTTGTTGTGTTTTTATTTTCATTCAGTTCAATGTATTTTTAAAATATCCCTGAGACTTGCTGTCAAACCATGGATTGTTTAGATTTGTATCTTTTTTTTATATCTTTATTTTATTTTTATGTGGTGCTGAGAATCGAACCCAGTGCCTCACGCATGCTAGGCGAGCGCTCTACCTCTTGAGCCACATCCCCAGCCCCTAGATTTGTATCATTGTCTCCAAAGTGTGAGGGTATTTTCTGGTTATTTTTCTGCTACTAATTTTTGTTTGTTTGATTTCTTTGTGGTCAAGGAAACACTATATAAATTCAGGTCTTTAAATTTGTTGAAGTTGGTTAGAGGAAGGAGGCACCCCAGTAAGACCAAGAACAATTAGGGCATATGTTGATACAATACAAAAATGTAGCCCATGGCTTTTTAAAGAGGAGTTGTTGAATATATCACAGTGGGACCATCATGGTATCCTGTAAAAAGATTTTTCTTCAACAAGAAAGAGATGGCTAGTTCTATTTACTACACTTGTCTAAGATCTTGTTTTTTTACAGACATCTGATTAATTTACAAAGCTAAAGTGTTGAAACAGCAACCACTAAATATAAAAGCAAGTATTCTTTACTTATTAAGTTTCATAAGGTAATATATTTAAACATTATGTGTGTTTTCATAAATTGGTAAATGGAAAAAAAAGTTTAATATTGCTTTGTGTCTATGTTTTTGCTGAAACAAGGTTACTAAGAGTTAAGGTTCTATCAGGTGTAATTTATATACAAAGAGTATAAGAAGTTTCAGTTGGGTTCAATCCTCAGGATCACATAAAAATAAATAAATAAGGCTACTGGGTTCATCTACAAATTTATATATATATATATATATATATATATCAAATATTTTAAAACTGAAAAATAATGTAACTAAAATTAAAAATTTGGTAGGTTAGGCTCAGCAGCCAAACACAAGTGACTGGGCAAAAATCAGTGAACTTGAAATAGAGCAATGGGAATTACCCAGTTCAACCCACAGAAAGAGGACAGATATGAGAATGATAGAACCGCAGGGGAGAGGGACTATATCAGATGACTTAACTTTCATGTCACTGGGAAAGAAGAAAATTGAGAAAGTCTTAAAAAGAAGAATGATGAACATCTAGAATCTGGCAAAAAAAAAAAAAAAGATAAACCCACCATATGAAGAAGCCAAGTGAAACCAAACTTCAAACAGTGTATTGCAAGGACATTTGGGCCAAGGTTCATCATAGTCAAATTTTGGAGAAAGAAAAATTTTTAAAAGCCGAGAGGGTTAAAAAAATAAAAACCTGACCTAAGGTGGCAAGTGACAAATTCACTGGGATGACAGCAGATTTGTCAGAAGAAACCACACAGCCCTGAAAGAAATGACAGAACAGTTTCTAAGTGCTAAAAGAAAAAGACTGTTGGTGTGGGTGCAGTGACACAGGCCTGCAAATACCAGCTACTTGGGTGGCCGAGGCAGAAAGGAGGATTGCAAGTTCAAGGTCATCCTAACCCCGCCTCAAAATTAAAAAAAAAAAATAATAATAAAATAAAACAAATTGGGGGTGCAGTTTAGTTGTAGACCTCCCTGGGTTCAACCTCCAACACTGCAAAATAAATAAATAAATAAATAGGGTGGGGACGTAGCTCAACCGTAAAGCACCATCAGCAAAAATTAATTAACTAATTGAATAAGAGAGGAAAAGAGAAAGAATGTCCACCCCAAATTCTATACCCAGCAAAAATATTCTTCAGAAATGAGGGGTATATCAAGATATTTTCAGGTAAAGGAAAACAAAGAAAATTTGTTGCCAAAAGATCTTTTTAAAAAATGGCTAAATAGAAAGAAACTGAAAGATAAATTTTCTAAACAGAGAGAAAATAACAAAAGAAAGAATCTTGGAACCTCAGGAAGGAAGAAAGAACAATATAAACATGAAAATAGGCATAAATACAATAGATTTTTTTTCTCTCTTCTTGAGTTTTTAAAATTATATTTGAAGTTGAAGCAACAACTGTATCACTTCTGTGGTTCTTGATTTAGGTACAGGAAATACTTAAAATATATACTATAAGTTATAGAGAATAAAGGAACCTAAAGAGAATTAATTTTCTGCACTTCACTCAACCTAGTAGATGTGGGTGTCAGTAGATAGTATATGTGTAATGTCATACCCATAATACCCAGTAAAAAAGCTATACAAAGAGATATGCTCAAATGCACCATAGAGAGAAAAAATGAATTCTAAAAATTATTAAAATACTGAGTTACAGCCCGAACTCTATTTGATTCTTCTTTATATCTTTTTTCCTCACTCAAAGTTTCTATATTTTCATTTGCTTAAAGAATACTTGTAATTGTTTGTTGAGGAATTTCTATGATGACAGCTGTGAAATCCTTGTCACATAATATTAACATAATCCTTGCCAGTCAATTTTCTCCTTACCAGTTGAGTTTTTTCTGGTTCTTGGTAGGATAAGAAATTTCCAATTGAAACCAGAACATTTTATGTACTGTGTTATGAGAATCCAGATTTTATCTAAATATTCATGACGGAAGGTCTCTGCACTACGTAGCAGTGGAAGAGGGGCCTTGATCTCATCACTTTCAGGAGGGAGTGGTAGTCAAAGCTCTGCACTTGGCCTCGGCTGATACCTGGGTGGAGGGAGCCCAGGAAAGGGATTGCTCCTGGCTTCCACTGGGCAGCCCTGGGGTTCAGGCCCCCACAAGTTGCTCCTGCAGTCACCCTGCCTGGGAACAGCAGACTCTCCCCTGTGTCCCTCATGGTGGTGAAAGTCAGGGGGTGGCTGCCTCTGATTGACAGGTGGGGTTGAGCCCAGGCTCCCTCTGTGGCCTTTATTGACAGTGCAGAATGGGAAGCCTCATGCTGCTTCATGAAACAAAGGCCTCATTTCTAAGTTGGCCTGACACCACCCGTTGGGGAGTTGGGAGTCCAACACACTGGCAGGGTGGAAGCCGAGGATCTTCACATCCTTCCTCTGTGCTGTCTGGCTGGGCCAGAGCAAGTACAGTCCAGGAGCTGTCCATCTTGCTGTGGGTTCCTCTTCTGGCCAGAAAGAGCAAGATTATTTTGCTGTTGTTGTTTTGTGCCATTTAATATTTTGGGGCTGTTGGCCTCTCCATCACCCAGGATAGGATGCATAGGGTAAAAGGAACACTTGGCAACTCTCTTTTCTGTCCTTCTTGGTCCTGAGTTCCCTAGCCCATCTGCCTTCTCCCTCCTTTACAGTCTTCTTTTATTTGCTCCGTACTTAACTGGAGGGATATGGGTAACATTGCAGGATACTCCTAACTTCTTCAAGTGACAGTCTTATGTATGTGTGTGTGTGAGTATATATATGTATATATATATTAGATTGAAAAAAAACCGGAACATTTGGCTTCCTAATCCAAGGTAATCAGAAGCAGCAAATTAACACTGGGGATGGCGGTGGCTCCTGAAGAAGCAGGTGAGTGGACAGCCCCTAGAACTGACAGTTAATGGGAAAGGAAGAGCAAGGAACAGTTCGTAAAGCAGTCCTATGAACACAAACAAAACCATATGGACGCTTCTGATTCTGGGGGGAGAATCCCTACACAACTCAAAGATCTATGGGATGATAATAATCGTGGGATTTGTTTTTTAAAATGAAAGACAAAACTGTCACAAATTAGATGTTTAAGAAGTTAAGGTTTGATGTTAAGTTATTCTTTTTACTATTGATATAACAATTCAAAATGGATAAAATATTATGTACTGACATAAACAGCATATAAAATAAGATATTAATGTCAAACATGCATTTTATGAAGCTAGGTGATTTGATATTAGGAAACAATAAATGTATCATAGTACTCAGTCAAAAGAGGAAAAACTATACAATTATATTATTGTAATTATATTATTGTGTTATATTATTATTGTAAGTATACAATTACATTATACTAATAGGAACAAAAAGACATTTAACAAAAGCCATCATTTCCTGATTAAAATTAAAAAATGATCCTCAATAAAAATTAGAAAGATTTTTATAATCAGAAAAACCAGAAGAATTCTCATTTCAGGGAATAAAAGAAAGATGCTTGTCATCACTATTCTGTAAGCACAAGCCAATCCTATAGCATAAGAAACACATAAAACACAAAAATTGGAAGGAAGCAGGGCCATTTTTATCTGCACACTGTGGAAGTCTAACAGTCCTTGAGCTTCAAACTCATCTTTGTGGGACTGTACACCACACCCTGCCTTTCTGGGTGGTTGCTCTGCCACCAAGGTGTGCAGGGAGGCTGGGGCCTGGGGAGGGACGGGGTGCTTCTTTCTCTTTGCTTCTTTTGTCTCTCAGGGTCTGACCCCAGTCTTTGCATCCTGGCAGCAGCAGATCATTCTCTTTTTTTGGCAGGGAGTGGTATCAGGGATTGAACTCAGGGGCACTCCACCACTGAGCCATATCCCCAGCCCTATTTTGAATTTTATTTAGAGACAGGGTCTCACTGAGTTGCTTTGCATCTCACCGTTGCTGAGGCTGGCTTGGAACTCTCGATCTTCCTGTTTCAGCCTCTGGAGCTGCTGGGATTATAGGCACGTGCCACTGCACCTGGCAGCAGATCATTGTGGTAGTAGCAGCTGAATCTAGATTTCAGTTTTCTTGTTCTGGTAGACACTGCAGAGATGCCAATACCATCTGCCAGCTCCACCTCCTCAGAGGCACAGGCGTAGCTCTGAAGCCTTGTCACCGAGTGGCTATGTATTACTCATCTCAACCTTTTCCTTTTGACCATCCAGCCTGAGGAGTAATACCTGCCTTTATAGTTTTGACCCTCATAACACAGGCTATCTTTTTATTTATTTATTTAATTTATTTTTTTTCGGCGGACACAACATCTTTGTATGTGGTGCTGAGGATCAAACCTGGGCCGCACGCCTGCCAGGCAGGTGCGCTACCGCTTGAGCCACACCCCAGCCCAACACAGGCTACCTTGTTGCTTTTTTAGTTTTTTGATGCCTAGTTCACAATTCCTTTTATTAAGTGATCTCTGCCAAAATGACTGATGTTGTTTGTTTCCTCACTGATCCCAGACTGGTGTGCAAATTCACAAAAGAATTCAATATGGTAGCTGATTATTACACCAGAGTACCAGAATTATTAAAATCAGCTTTCATACTGATGATAACAATGATAAACCATGATTTGTTTACTAAAGCTGGCAACCCTGGATATGGAGAAGCTGCTCCAAGCGTTTCTGATGTTGGTGGGGACAGTATAGGAGTATGTGGGCATCTCCTGAGGATGCCTGAATCATGAAATCATGTTCCAAAGTTTGGATTAGTACATTATGAGAACCCAGAACTAAAAATAAGCAAATGTTCTGTAAACATGGTATTTGAGCTGGATCATGAAGGATGGTGGACTCCAGGAATATTGCATACTCATGACACTTGAGCTCCACCCACTGCTACCTTACTTCTTGTTTATTATTTGCTTGTTCAAGTCACTCACATGCACTGACTCAGTGATGTCTGAGAGCCTCCCAACGCCAAACTGCCCTGTGATTGCACCAGAGGTGGCAGAGTCCGTGAGGCCAACAGCCGGAGGCTGGGTGCAAGCAGGCAGGCTGAGTCAGAGTCTTTCTGGGAGTAAAGTCTCCCTGCAGAAGGGTGTGAACTCTGTTCTCAGCCAGCTGCAAGGCACGTTTCCTGGTGGCCTTGTCGGGGAGGGCATCTTCCCCACTTGAGTGGCCTGTGGTCGCAGTAGAGCTTGTGCTTGGTTACAGTGATACCTGAGAATTTCCACCACCACTCCTTGTATTTATTTTATTATGATGATTGTGGTGCTGGGGATTGAACCCAGGCCCTTGTGCATGCTGAGCAAGTGCTCTGTCACCGAGCTTCCCCTTTTAAATGAGCAAACACACAGATACAAATTCTTAGGTTCAGGTTTGTATCTAAGAAAGGTCTGTAAAGACTGCAAATCTAAAGCTCATTACTGCCAGGTGAGGTAGTGGCAGGTTGCAGTAACCCCAGCAACCTGGGAGGCCAAGGCAGGAAGACTGCCTGTTGGATGCCAGTCTCAGCAACTAGCAAGACCTTGTCTCAAAAATAAAAAAGGGTGGTAGTTCAATGGTAGAATGCCCTGGGTTTAATACCTGATGTGAAAGAAAGAACGAACGAACAAGCTCATCACCTGGGAGAATATGATTAGGGCTTGGGAGTTGAAAGGAAGGTGGTTTCATTTTTTTCTATTTTATACACTTCTGTGTTGTGTCTAAAAATTTTATAAAAAAGAACACAATATTTTTTTTTTTTTTCAGGCTCAAATGACATATTTATTTATTTATTTATTACAAAAACTAAGGATGTTGATAATATGTGCTGGAAAGGGGATAGGAGGATCAGCTTTTTTCATACACTTTGGAGGCACATTTAACATCATCCATGAAACTTAAAAACTGCACGAATGCTTTGCTGCCTACAACTCAGAAATTTAAGTCTTGGTACGTGCCCTGGGAAGCTCCCAGAAGGAAATTCGTTCTAATGTTGTGTTAAATTCTAAGACATGTACAATGAAATGGCCATTGGTGGGAAGTCTGAAGCCACAGTGCTCATTTGAGAACGGTTCCAGTCATTCTCTCATCCTTTGGGTCATTCCCCTCATATGTCCTTTGAGACATCTTCTATGTGAGGCTTTAAGAAGAAGAGAATATTCTATAAAGAAAACCTTGTGATCTGAGAACACAATATTTTAAAATATAATAATAACAGCAATAACAGAAACAAAAATTTAAACTTACCCTTCACCCCAACACAACTATTTTCATTTATTTTGAAATATAAGAGTTCAACTCCTTATCCATGATAAGGATAAGGATCAGTGGATGCCTGAAACTGCAGATAGTACCAAACCTCACATATACTATGTAATTTTTCCATATGTACACACCTGTGATAAACAGTAATTTTAAGTTAGATACAGTAAGAGATTGACAATAATAACAAATAATAGGACAATTATAGCAATGTACTGTAATGAAATTTATATGGTTGTGATCTCTCTCTCTCTTGCTCTCTGTCTCAATACCTTACTAAACTGTACTCACCCTTTTGTGATGATGTGAGGCGGTCAAAAGGGTCTATGTGATGAGATGAAGTGAAGTAAAGGACAAAGGTATGGTGATGTAGTGTTAGGGTCCTACTTAAGGGTTATTTGAGCAAAGGAATGTTGTGTTGTGATGGACAGTTAATCTGATATCCAGGATGGTTACTGAGTTACAATTGGGAGGGTAGCATGCACACCATGGATACGCTGGACAAAGGAATGATTCATGCTCAGGGTGCAAGGGAGTGGGATGGCACGAGATTTCACCATGCTTCTCAGGCATGGAATTCAAAATGTATGCATGTATGAGTTATTTATTTTCCATTTAATATGACCACAGTCTATCACTGGTAACTGAAACCGTGGAAAGCAAAACTTTGGATAATGGGGGGCCGCTGTATTGTTTTTTCTGTACAGACCATATTGCACAGTTGCAGTTGTAGAATACCCACTATTATTTATGTATTCTGTTATGCGATTAACATTTTATCAAAACTGTTTTCTATGTTGCTAAAAATTCTTCCCAAGTATCACTCTTCAGGCTGGAAGAGTGGGCTTGAAGTTACCAGTGACTTGCAGCATAGAATTCTTTCCTTCCTAGCAGAGGAAGGGGAAGGGAATAGTTTATTTTGGGTAAGTCCCTTTTTTCTTTGGGCCTCACTTTTCTTTTCACTCGGAAAAGGAGGTACTGGAAATAGGTTCTCCCTGGGGTCCCTTCCAGTTACCATCTATTACCTTCACGAAGCACATCATAAATAAGGATCATTTGGACATAATTCTTTGTAAATCTTTATTTAATCCACCAGCCTTCCTGTTTGAAGATCACTTGGCGTAATGCAGGTCATCTATCTTCATGATAGATGCACAGTGGTGGATATAATTTTCCCTTTCATAGATGGAGAAACTGAGTCCAGAGGTGTGGGATGATTTAGCACAGTTTGGGCCTCTTATCAGGGCAGCCCCGGTTTCGGCTTCCCGGTGTTGGGGCTGATGGAGAGCAGACAGAGCTCTGTGGAGGAGACAGCTGCAGGCGGCTTCGGTCTGATTATTAAGTGGTTCCATCACTTTCCCGCCACCTCCTCCTTTTCCTCTTTGGACTCCAAGTCACCACCTCTCTGTGGCATTTTTTCAGATCCTGTTCAGGACCAAATCTTTGGAGCCCCCCACCCCCACCCTGCTCACACACATGAGTGCACACATACACACACACACACACACACACAAGCACACACGACAATTTAGTCACACCTAAGACGCAGATAAAGCTGGAGGGAGCCTGCAAAGGGATCTCTAGATAAAAAGTCCGGTATCTGGGCAGGTAACACCCAATTACAACAGAGCAGTGTTGACTTACACTTTTCCTTATCGGGGGGAATCAGGTATTCGTGTAAATCAGAAAAGGATTTGATGAATGCCAGTTCATTGGCGTCTCCTGCCTACGGACAGGTTTGCTTAAACAAAATATATATTCTCCTTATCTCCAGCAGGGACTATCGCCGCCGCAACTCCTGTCTCCCCTGGACTCCTCCGAGCTCTATAAAGACGGGGCCTTATCTAGAGTTTGTAAGAGACTCATGTCTCGCAGGGCCCGGGCTAAAATCACTCTGACAACGCCGCAGCGCAGGCCCAGCCTGAGTCATTTGGGCAGACAGATGATCCTCCCTTATCTCCGATTGTCTTGGCAATAAATGTCTTTTTCTGAGGATGCTTGTTTAGACTACCCCAGGGGAATCGCAGGTACCAGCTCTCCCAGGCAGGAGCCCTGAAGACCTGGAGCCTACAGACTGGTCCCCTTGCCCTGTGCCCTTGAGGAGCAGCAGACTCCAGGAGGAGGTTGCTTCTTCACACGGGCTGCAGATATGCCAGGAGCCCTGGTGTGTGGCAGGGGCTTTGGGGAAAGCAGGAAGTCTTGGTCTGGGTAATAAAGAAATAAGGATGGGGACAGACACGCAGGGCCAAGGGGTCAGGGGAGGTTGAGGAGCTTAAATGAGACCCCAGGGAGCTGCTGGAATTTCCATGCTGCCTCTTGAAAAAGATCCTGGACTCTGTGGAGACGTTGGCACCAGGCAAGGACAGCTGGGGACGTAGTGAGTGGAGTCAGGCCTGGGCAGGGCTCTGCACCCTACCTGTTGAGAAACTGACCTTGCCCACACCTGCTCCACAGCTGGCCTCTGACCAGAGTGGTCCCTTCCCCATGCCCAGAGCTGCAGGAGGAGCAAACACACCTGCTCTGCCGCTGCTCAGGTCGCACAGGGCAGGGGAGGCCCCGGTCAGCTTTGAGTGGACCTCTGGCTCCTAGGCGCTTTCTTAGGTGTAATAAAGGAACTGGTTGGAATGGAAGTCCTGAGGGTGGCCCCCCATCACTCAGCATGCCACCCATGAGAATCTGCACATCATTTCCAACTGTCCCCCAGAGCAGGGTCCCATCTCCTGCTTCTCCGGCCAGGGAAGCAATGGGTGCTGCCCCCAGGTGAAGCCTTCAGCCTTGCGGGGGCTCCAGGCCTCCTCTCTGACTACTCAGTCTCCACTTCCCCTTCTTCATGATTTGCCAGCTTCTAATGGTGGGTGATGCTGAACACCTCCTCATTGCCTTTGGCCACCTGTACATCTTCTTTGCAATGTCTATTCAAGTCCTCTGCCTGTTTTATTTATATATATATATATATATATATATATATATATATATATATATATATATATATATATATATTAGTTGTAGGTGGACACAATATATTTTATTTATTTATTTATTTTACGTGGTGCTGAGGATCCAACCCAGGGTCTCATACGAGCTAGGAAATTGCTCTACCACGGAGCCACAACCCCATCCCTGGCTGTTTCTTAACTGGGTGGTTTGCAATCTCATCTTCTCCCATTCCCCAGGACGCATTCCCACTCCGTCGATGGTGCCCTTGGGTGCACTGAAGTCTTACGGTTTGATGGAGTCCCATTCATCTATTTGTTGTTGTTTTTGCTTGTGCTTTTGGGGTCATCCTTCCTGGGTTTTGAGCCTATTCTCTGGGGTCTGTGAGGGAACCAGGAACTAGAAAGTCGGCCCTTTTCATGGCGACAAGCTTGGCGGGAGTCCCCTCTCAGCAGCCACGGGCAGGTGTGAGCTTCCTTCTTGGTGTCCCTCCTGTGCTCTCCCGAGGCCAGCCGTCACCTTTGTTTGAAGGCCACGCTTTGCCAGATTGTGTGGCCTCTTTTTTCCTGAGAGGCCCGCTTGTGGACAAGCGGTACTGGCTGGAGACTGTGAGACTCGGGCTGGTCTGGGGGTCCCGTGAGCACAGATGGTAGGGACAGCAGAGCGTTGGAGCCCCATCCTCTCCTTGGGTCTCCATCTCCTGGTGTGTGTGTGTGTGTGTGTGTGTGTGTGTGTGTGTGTGTGTGAGAGAGAGAGAGAGAGAGAGAGAGAGAGATTGAGGGGGCAGCCCCTTCTGGTAATAACTGAGTCAGAGTCAGAATTTTCCTTTCTTTTCAAAGCGGGCTCTGGTTCGAGGCACTCCTAAACGCTTCTATGAGGCAACGGTTTTTCTTTACTTCAGATGCCAGCCTGGAATTCCTTTTAATTTTGTCATGAACAATTCTATTTTAACTATGAGATGATTTTATGTTCCAGTGCAAGATTTGGGAAATCCGAACCCTACGAAGAGGAAAGTGGGCTACCACAAACTGCTGAGCACCTTGCATGCACCTTGCTGTGACTCTGGCCAGCCACCCGCAGGAGAGTCAGGCTGGACATGCCAGATGGACAGACAGACAGAGCCGTCGCATTTAGACACACATTCTCATGGTTGACGTCACCTGTATTTTATACCTTTGCTCTTCTCAAACTTCTAACACCCGCCCTCCTCTCTCAGCTCCAACCTCCTTGAGAAGGCAGAAGCCTGTGTCCCCCTGCCCCAGCTGTGCTGGCCTGACGTTCCCTTGCCATCTGTGGCTGCACTGCCCTTGATCTCACACAAGGCCACTTCCTCCCTCCAGTGGGCCGACCCCCACCTTCCAGCAACCCCACTCTTTCCAGGCTGACTCCTCCATTCGCTCCTCTGGCTCCTCCCCTCCACTGTCAGAGGATGTGTCTCCCTTACTGAATTCCACATTCCCCTAAAGAATGCAAACTCTAGGGAGGAGGAGTGGTGCCTTCTGCTCTAGGACTCTTCACCGAGGCTGTGGGCGGTGATTCTGGGCAGGGAGGCTGGGCTCTGGGTGCTAAGGTCCTTCGGGCTTTATTCTCTGGGAGATGGGGAACCTCTTAGGGTGTTTCAGGACATGGAGGTTCTAGTATTGTCTTGCCAGGGTAATTCTGGCAGCAGTGTGTGGGGCACTGGGAGGTCAGTGCTCCATCCCAAGCCGGAGGTGACCTTAGCTAGGAGGCAGCCAAAGAGATGGATTGGGTAGAGGATTGGAAGATGTCTTCAGGAGGGTGACTGAAGGTCTAGGACAAAGGGGAATCTCTGTCTCTTCTCTTTTTTGGCGGCAGTGGGGTGGGGGATACCGGGGATTGAACTCAGGGGCACTCGACCACTGAGCCACATCCCCAGCCCAATTTTGTATTTTATTTAAAGGCAGGGCCTCACTGAGTTGCTTAGTGCCTTGCTGTTGCCGAGGCTGAGTTTGAACTCTCAATCCTCCTGCCTCAGCCTCCGGAGCTGCCAGGATCACAGGTGTGTGCCACTGCACCGGCTCTTTTTTCTGTTTTTAAGGGCCTGGGAAGAAAATGAAAGCCATGTGGGTCCTAAACCCTGGAGGCATGCAGCTAGAAGTGAGGGTGTCCCTGTAGGAGGCAGGTGGGGTGGATGCTGGCAGGGTGTGCTCATTAACATCTCATTAGAGTGGAATACCTGGGAGGTCTACTTCATCTTAACAAAGAGGCTTATTTTAGCTTATGGTTCTGGAGGTTCAAGGCCGAGGGTCACATGTGGTGATGGCCTTCTGCTGGCAGAGTCCACGGGCAGCCCAGGCAGGAGGCAGGTAGCTCATTTCATATCTGTGGGTCTGGTCTCACTTCCTCTTCTACCAAACCAACCGGACTTAATCGTGGGGGCTCCACCCTAATGACTCTATCTAATCCCAGTCACCTCCCAGAGGCCACACCTCCAAGTGCTATAGTTGGATTGAGTTTCCACCCTCTCAACACAAGTGACAGATGATTTGGAGGTTAAATTCTGGCATGACTTTAGGGCGACAGTCATCTGCAAACCCCAGTAGGATGGCAAGGGGTCCAGAAGCCCCAGGAACAGAGAGCAAGCTGACCTGTGGGGGAGGGGCAGGGCGTCCCAGTGTCCCTGGACCTGCAGAGGAGATGAGCAGGACCCTTCTGGGAAAGGGTCCTTCGTTTCCTTTTCCACTTACAAATAAGGTGAGGCAGTCTCATGGGGGATTTTGCTGGAAACAGGAGAAGGGTGGCTTTGGTGGAGGGAGAAGGACTTGGCCAACTGGGACCACAGGAAAGGAGCACAGGGGAGGGATCTGGGGTAGCAAGGTGGCTTGGAGCCAGCCGGTGGGATGAGGTGGGGTCTTTTCGGGGCCTGCATGTCTGGTCTCACCACTGGGACTCAACTGTGGGGGCCGCACCCTAGAGGGAGGCCTTGCCAGCATCTGGGTGCTTCTTATGTAGGTGAAAGGTGATGTTGTCATTTCTGAACCTGGTAAGCAGGACCCCTCCCAACCTCTCCTCTGAAAAGGGAGCACCAACGGCCAATTGGTTATTTATTTCTTTCTAATCCTGTCATTTTATGGGGCCCTAAATGAGGACAGCAGGGAATTAATAAAAAAGGTGGAGCCAAGACAAATAGCAGAGTCCTTGCCCATGTGGCACTTGCAGTCTAAAGGTGCACGTGTTGCAATCCCTGGCTGCTGTGCACCTTGAGGTCGGGTGCAGCTGCCTAGGCAGCCGGGGGCTGTTGCAGGGGTGGGGAGGGACTGGCGGGCTCTGCCCTCACTGAGCGGCTGGGAGAAGAACTTCTAGAGTCATGAGGCAGCAGAGGCCAGGTGACGCTGGTGGCCAGAGGCAGCTGCAGGTCATTGGCGTAGCTGGAGTGAAGCAGAGCAGGAGGTACCCGGAGTCGGCTTCCTTGACTTTGCAGAAGCAGAGGGAGGGGAGCTCCATGGAGGTCTGGAAGGACAGAAATGAAGATAAAGGACATTCCCATAACAAGGCTTTGGTGGGTGGGGGGCAGTCTGCAGGAGGGAGGCCAGGTGGGCTTATGGGTTCAGGTGGACCCGCATTAGATCCCTTAATGGAGAAGGCTGACTCACCAGGCCACAACACTCTATGTAAGGATTCTTTTTAATTTTTTCTTTAAAATCTTAATTTATTCTTTTTAGTTATTTACAACACCAGGCTATTATCCTGACATTATCACAAAAGCACGGAATACAACTTGTTCCATGCCGTCCAGAGCACCCCACCACCTTCCTCCACTCTGCTGATCCCTCTTCAATCCATTTACAGTTTACTTTTTGAAAAACAGACATGAAGTATTTTAATGAACACAACTGCATGAGAACAAAGATCCTTAACCCAGCATCAAAACAAAAAATGTGTAAAGCAGTAAGGCAGACAACATAATCATTTAGTGAAATTCCATCTCATTAGCAAAGGGACTGGAGTCATCTACAAATTAGACAATTTCAAAAATTCTGTAGCTTGTTTGTTTAATTTAAACCCCAGTATGTTTTGACTATGTCAAGTGTGTGGCGTGTGTATGGACTACATGTTCTGGATGCTCTCTGGCCTAGATTGCTTTGACAAAATCTAGTTTCCTTACTCATTATTCAGCCCCAAATGCTTGATCCTTTGAAATAACTTGTCCACTTTACTCACATGCTAGCAAATTTAAGAGCTTAAGTTCCTAGTTCAAAGCAACTGGCTAACGAAAAAGAAGAAACAAAATTGTACTTTCTTTCCTAGCCTTTGGATGCCAAAGAAATGGTCATGTCCTTCCAACTTAGAAAAGAAGACACTCAGAAACCTAAACAAATGAAAACCTAGGCTCAACCCTATGCCCCATCCAGCAGAAGAGTGGTCTACCTTTCTGGTTTTCCAAGGACAAATCATAAGTGACCTTGAGGCTTTGGTGGTAGAGTTCCAGAGGTCTCAGTTCATAGATGGCTGACTCCATCGGGTAGAAGGGTGTGGTGGAGGGAGACAGCTGGGAACATGGCACCAGGAAGGAGAGAGAGCTATGGGTCCTCCCTCTTGAAACCTCTAAATTTGACCTTGAAGACACCAATATAAGCATATTCACAAAAAGACAAATACCGTGAGATTCCACTCAGGGGAGGGTCCTGGAGTGGTCACATTCACAGAGACAGAAAATGGGATGAAGGGTGCCAGGTGCAGAGGAGGGTGAGGAGAGTTGTTTAATGGGGACAGATTTTCAGTTGGGGAAGATGAAGAATTCTGGTGACGGACGGCAGGATGGTCGCACAACATGAACACACTTGATGCCATAGAACCATATGCTTAAAGGTGATCAAAACAGCAAATGTGAGCACATTTTACCACAATAAAAATGCATTAATAAAACTCCTAGATTCGTTCTGCATGCTGTGTGTGTGTGTGTGTGTGTGTGTGTGCGCGCGCGTGCGTGTGTGTGCATGTGCGTGCACATGCATATGTGAAATTGGCTCTCATCTCACTTTGGCTTCCAGACACAGTGGATAGTGGCTGACTGGGACCCAGGGACCCTAAGACCATCCAGTCTAACTGACACACCCTCTCTTGGAGTCCATCTCCTCTGAGCGATGGTCATACCTCTAGAGCCTGCTCGCCAGTCACGGAAAGGAGGAAGTCCAACACAAACCCTGCAAATTAGAGGCCCGGGGGAGGCCCAGCACCTACCCCACCAGGCCTTTCCCCACTTCCCACCTCAGCAAAGAGGAGGAGGATGCACTTGAGAGTGGTGGGTCTGGGGTCTTTGCAGACCCCAGACACTTTGCAGCTCCATCCCTCAGGGGGCAAGTTGCTTCACTTCTGAGCACCTCAGTATCTTTATATGCAAAGAGGACTCAACATTATGTGTGCTGGATGCTGCGAGAGAAATATTTCTGGAATATGAAATACAGTCTCACGTGGATTGACAAGAGGTTCTGAGGATGACACCATCAGGTGATCTCGTGGGCACGCCACCACCATAGAGCACCGACACAGACCTAGGTGGTTGGGTTGCAGTCAGCTTTCCTGACCAGGCCCCCGAGAAAATCAACTTACAGGGACTCATGGTTTCAGAGTTGTGTCCAGGGCTGGCTGGTTCTTATGCTTTGGGCCAGGACATGATGACAGCAGGCATGTGTGGCAGAGGAGGCTGCTCACCTCGTGGCAGCCACGAAGCAGAGAGAGGGAGGAAGGGGCCAGGATGGAGAGGGACCCTGCCAGGGACCCTGTCACTCGCTCAGTGACATCCTTCCTCCAACTAGGCCCTAAATGCTCCAGCTCCCACCACCTCCCAACAGTCCAGTCCAGCATGGGCCCATCACAAGGTGAGCTGTTGCTCGCCTGTAACCCCAGCCACTCGAGAGTCTGAGGCAGGAGGATTGCACGTTTGAGCCCAGCCTGGGCAAATGAGCAAGACCTGCCTCAAAATATAAAACAAAATGGGCCAGGTGTGGTGGTACACACCTGTAATCCCAGCAACTGGGCAGGCTGAGGCAGGAGGATCACAAGTCTAAGACTAGCCTCAGCAACTTAGCCAGGCCCTCAGCACTTTAGCAAGAGCCTGTTTCAAAATAAAAAAAATAAAAAGAATGGGGGCTGGGACTGTGGCTCAGTGATAGAGCACTCGCCTTGCATGTGTGAGGTACTGGGTTCGATCCTCAGCACCACATAAAAATAAATAAGTAAATAAAGATATTGTACCAACTTCAACTAAAAAAAATTTTAAAAAAAGGATGGGGTGTAGCTTGGTGTTAGAGTGCCACTGGGTTCAATCCCCAGCACCAAAATAAATAAATAAAAGTAAAGTAAGTCCATCAATGGATAATCCACTGATGAGATCAGAGCCCTGTGATCCAATCACTTCCCAACAGCCCCACTGTGAACATTGCTGCATTGGGGACCAAGCCCTCCACACAGGGAACTTTCCATATCCCAGCTGCATGGTGGTGCAGGTCAGCCCCTCGACATGGCCTCTCGATACAGTCAAGAGATGGGATAAACACTGGGTGTGTGAGGCTCTTGCCGGCAAACTATTTTTGCAGTATGTAGAAGGAGTACACTCGAAAATAATGACAAAAGCGTGGAGTAAATATGTAAATCAGAAACGTGGTTATTCACTATTATCATCAAGTATTACACACTACATGCAATTGTATAACTATAATTTTTTTGCTTCTGGATGTGCAACAGGTGGAACACACCACCACAAAACCCGAGGAATGTGTAGTGTTATATTATTTTTAAAAATGTTTTATTAGTGCATCATAATTATACATAATTTGTTTATTGTGAATTGTGCTGCTATAAACACAGGTATGTGCATGTTGCCATAGCACAGGTATGTGCATGTTGCCATAGCACAGGTATGTGCATGTTGCCATAGCACAGGTATGTGCATGTTGCCATAGCACAGGTATGTGCATGTTGCCATAGCACAGGTATGTGCATGTTGCCATAGCATGTGGATTTGGTTCTTTGGGATAAACACTGAGGAGTGGGACAGCTGGGTCCATTGTGGTTCCATTCCTAGTCTTTTGAGAAGCTACTGTACTGGTTTCCACAGTGGCTATACTAATCCATGACCCACCATTAGTTTATAAGTGCTCCTTTCACTCATACCCTCACCAACATTTATTATAATTCATGTTCGTTTTTAAAACTTTTTTAGTTGTAGATGAACAACATCTTTATTTATTTATTTATTTATTTATTTATTTATTTATTTTTATGTGGTGCTGAGGATGGAATTCAGTGCCTCATCATGCCAGCCAATGGCTCTAATACTGAGCTACAGCCCCAGCCCTGTGTTCATTTTTTATACTGAAACTTTTTTACTGGAGCATAATAGTTATACACAGTAGCTGGGTTCAAAATCATACTTGTATGAAATCTGATCAACTCCGTTTCAGTCCCAGCTCCTCCCCCAACACCCCGCTGATTCTCCCCTTGCTCCTCCAGGTACCCACCACTGATTGGTGCTTTTCATCACACCCATATGTGAAATTGTCTGTGGCATGTTGATATGTGCATGCAATGCGATTTTGTTAAATTTATTCTGCTTTATCTCTCCTTTCCTATCCCTCTTGATCTCCTTTTTCTACTCCTCTGATTTTTCTCATATGTTTATGATATATAACTCCACTTTTTCCTTATTTTTCTGTAGCCTCCACATATGTGAGAAAATATCTGACCCTTCATTTCCTCAGTCTGGTTGGTTTCATTTAGTGTTAGGGTCTGTAAACAAGTCAAGATGGCGCCTGGCATTTTGCCAGAGGGAGTGGTTTGTGAAGTAACACGAGCCATTAAGTGTGGAGATTCCTGATTGGTTGACTGCTGTATCTAGTTTATGTTAATTAAGATAAGCTGTGTGGAATGTATATATACCCCTCCTGTCCTACAATAAACGGCTCCCACTCCTGCTGTATCAATGTACACAAGTTGTTCATCACCCCCCAGTTATTTTGCCCAGCCAGCCGGGCTATGGCAATTTAGCATGATGCTCTCCATTTTCTTCCACTTACAGGAAAATGCCATATTTCCATTCTTCTTTATGGCTAAGCAAAACTTCAGTGTATATTTGCTTGATCCATTCATGTATTGGTAGTCTTCTGGGCTGGTTCCACTGGGATATTGTGAATTGTGCTGCTATGAACATTGATGTGGCTATATCCCGATAGCATGCTGGTTTTAGTTCTTTTGGATAAATACCAAGGAGTGGCATAGCTGGGTCATATGGTGGTTCCATTTCTAGTTTTTTGAGAAATTTCTACACTGTTTTCCAGAGTAGTCATACTAATTCTCAGTTCCACCAACGATGTGTGAGTGCACCTTTTCCCCCACATCCTCACCAGCATTTATTATTATTTGTATTCTTGATGATTGCCATTCTAACTTGAGCGAGATAAAAATCTCAGTATAGTTTTGGTTTGCATTTCTTCGATTGCGAATAATGTTGAGCATACTGTCATTTGCCAGTCATTTGTATTTCTTCTTTTGAGAAGTGTCTGTTTAGTTCTTTTGCCCATTTATTAATTGGGTTATTTGCTTCTTGGGTGTGGAGTTCTTTATATATTCTGGATAGTAATCTTCTGTCAGAAAAGCAACAAGCAAAAATTTCCCCCCATTCGGTAGGCTCTTTCTTCATGTTCTTAATTGTTTCCTTTGCTGTGCAGAAGCTTTTTAATCTGATGCCATCCCATTTATTGACTCTTGTATTACCTCCCGAGCTGCAGGAGTCCTATGGAGGAAGTCATTGCCTGAGCCTGAATGTTGGGGTGATGAGCCTGTGCTTTCTTCTAGCAGTTGCTAAGCATTATGATATGATGAAGACTCAATGTCACTAAGTAGTAGGAATTTTCAGTCTCACTATGATCTCACGCTGCGCAGAGGCCCTGTCATTGACCTAGAGGTCCTTCTGTGGCCCAGATATGCATTCAAATCATGGAGAGTAGCCTTTCAACAGGCCCTAGTTATGTCCCTGGCTCTCCACAGCCCACATTTTTTGGTAGTATACTTTAGGAAATATGCAGAGAATTCTTTTTCCTCCTTTAGGATTTCTAAGAGGAGGGCAATGTCCTTTGGTCTTGGAGTCTTAGAGGGAGCGCTCAGTACAGCACACCTTCTGAAGGTCTGTCAGCCCTAAAACCCCAGTTCTCGCAGGAAGGGACTTTTTATGTGAGGTGTTTTTGGGACCACCTTTCTCTGATTAAGTTGTTGAATGTGGCTGTGAAAACCCCACCGTCTGCCAATGAGCAGAGGGTTCATTTTAACCAATTGCCTGTAGTTGTGCAGAATTCCCGACAGCCTGTGGCTGGGAGCCTGCCCTGGCAGAGCCGAGGCCAGGGTCAGTGGCCATCAGCGACGTGCTGGGGCAGGACAGGTGCCCGAGCCCCACTGAACTCAGGGCAGGGCGACCTCCAACAGCTCTGCGCCAGGAGCCAGGCAAGATGCGGCAGGAAGTAGAGAGTCATCTGGGTGTTTATTTTCCACGATGTAAAACATCTGGTCATTAGGAACCATGCAGAAGTTGAGTGCTGGGGGAAATACATTCGAGGTTGGACTTGCTCCTCGTCACTGGCATCTGTCGGGAGGTCAAAGGAGCTGAGCCTGGGTCCTCAGGTGGCTGGGAGGGACCTGTGGCTTCCACCCTCAGGAGTGACTGAAGAAGGGTCTTCTTCCAGGGAGTGAGGGGACAAGTGCTGGCAGATTCAGGCAGGGAGCAAGATGCTGGAGTGGCTGCAGTGCAGACGGCAAGAGCCCGAGTTCCTCTCCTCCCATCTGAGAAGCCAGAGGAGGGGTGTGCAGTTGAGTGGATGGAGCAAGTGGGCAGAAGCCTCAGTCTCCTCATCCGTAGAGTGGGGTTGTTTGCCTCTTCCTTCTCGCGGTCCCTATGACACAAGTCCTCTGGTCCTTGGGCATGTGACTGAATCCTCTGACTCCAATACAGGGAGGAGCGCCCCAGGAGAACCCCGAGAAGACTTCTGGGGGCTGTCACAGGACATGGGCAGGGTTCCAGGGGCTTAGGTTCCTGCCACTGGTCTGGACTTTCTCTGCAGTTCCTGTAAGGCCCCTGCCGTCCCGTGCCTGCCTGCTGCTGCTCCGGGCTGTGCCTGCCCCTGGGCAGTCCTGCCAATGCCAGGCCTCTTCCTTCACATCTCAAAGCTTCCGGGACAGGCCACTTTTGTGTGAGGCTGGCTTGACTGAGGGCCTGGGGGATAGCAGGGACAGCAAGCACATGAAATGCCCTGGGCTTCCTGGGCCACCTCAGGGGAGCATGGGCACTGAGGGCCTTTCTGGCTTGGGTGGGGCAGCAGCCCAGCCATCCCCCCTCCTCCCCTCCTCCTGCGCTGCCTTTTTATCTCCTTCTTGCTGAGTTGCCTAGAAACTCAGAATTCCTTTCACTTTATTACGTGTGACAAGGCAGCAATGGGAGTGGGTGTGCCAGGAAGGGTCTTCAGAGAAGGAGAACAGATCACCAAGGTGACCCTGGAGAATGGAAAGGGGGCTGAGACCGGGAGCCACCTTGCTGGCCTGCCCATGGGTCTGCTGCAGGGACAGGTGTGCGGGAGCCTGTGGTAGGAGCTGGGCACCAGGACACCCCAGGGAAGGCTCATGTCTGCTGCGCTCTGCAACAGGACAGGAGTGGGCCTCTCTCCCAAGCCTGGGTGGGGGTGGCGGGGGTGGGGGGGTTGCTCCCAGCAAGGAGCGGAAGTCCTGGACTGAGAGCTCCACACTCACCTGCAGATGGACACGGATTTTGCATTTGCCACACACTGGGTCTGGATTGGAGGTGAGGAAGGGCTGGGGAGAAGGGCCTGGACTCTGGGTAAGTTGCTGTCACATTATTCCTGGTGCTGCCTCATCTGAGCTGGGCGACCTGGCAGAGGAGTGATAATAAGGGAATACTGTGCACAAATGACTTTGGTATACAGCTGGTGTTTAACAAGATGCAGCTGTGGTTGCACTGGCCCCCCGGTTGGGAGAACCCACAGCTGCAATGCCAGCAAAGATGTAGAGCCAGTTGTTCCTCCCTGCAACAACCGCCACTGTTCGGTTCCCAAGAACAGTCTGAGCCCACTCTCCTCAGTCCTGCCACCCCCTGCCCCCCACCACTGTTTCCTCCCTGCAGGTTGAGGCCCAGGGGGGCTGCTCTGGTGGCCAGTTTCCAGAAACACTACCCTCAAGAGTTGGGGTGGCAGGGCCAGCCAGGAAGACACTGGCAGAGGAATTGGGGATAGGACCCGGTGTCAGGCTGCAGCTGCCAAGGAGCTGGGCACAACAGAGAGGTCATCCGGCACACCCCGGGCGTTTGAGGTCTTCCTTAGAAGGATCATAGAAAAGGAGAGCGACGTTTGTTTGGGGCAGGTGTATAAACCACAGTTCTCGTTGTTGGGAGGTGGCCAGGAGAATGTTCCAAGTCCTCCAAATTTGTTTGACGCCCAGAAGAAGATGCCCCCAACCAACGGACACCGCCTTGAGACGAGACTTGGAGGCGCGTGTGGACCAGGAGAGGCTTCCTGGAGGAAGAGGTGAGATCTGAGGGAAGAACAGGAGTTTGAAAGCTGGATGCCGTCGAGGACGGCCCTCTGGAGACCGCACCACCCTGCTCATCCCTCTCCTCTGCTGTGGGCCAACTGTGGTGTGTGTGCCGCAGCCTGGGTCCCTCTGAGCCTGCCTAACTGATTCCCAGCCCCCGAGACCTGCTCTGCTATGCCGGGCAATGTCACCAGGGCGTTTTGCCAACAGTGCCCACCAGGAAAGGGCTCAGATGCTTTCTTTCCTTAGAATCCACATATTCAGATGCTGAAGGTCTTGTGGGAAGGTAGAGAGTGCATGGGCAGAATAAGTGCAGTTTAATGTGTATTGGGTTTACTTCCATGAAGTTGTTTAAAAAAAAAAAAAAGAATATAGGTGCCTCAAAAATTTTAGTTGCTTTAAAATGTCTCTTTTTTTTTTTTTTTTTTTCAGTGTAAAACTACTACAGGATTATGAGAAATTTAGAATGGAAGACACTGGCAGAGGACTTGGGACTTGTTGTCCTTCAGTGTGTGTGTGTGTGTGTGTGTGTTTGTGTGTGTGTGTGTGAGATCTTTTTTACTATAACCGAAAGGATATAGATGGATCCCACCATGAGCAAGGCCCCTGCCCCAGCACCAAAGGGCCAAGATGCTCAGTTGAACTGAGTGAACCTTCCTTGGGGGTTCATGTTCTGCAAATTGTCCCCACCAAGAGATCTGGTCCAGTCAGTCTGAAAAGGAGACCCAGGATCTCATTTAGAGCCAACATCTTGAGTTGACTTGAACTGCTGTGCTGTGCTGGTTTCTGTTGGGTTGTTCTGATCCAGCCAGTCATGGTCCAGCTTTTGAGAAGTGCTGAAATAGGAAATAAACCACGATGGTTTGTTGATGGTCCTTGATCTCTTCTCCTTTGGCCACAACCATGCCAATAGTCCCCCCATTTATGGTGTTGGGTTTGCAGCTGAGTGCTGAGACAAAGCTGTCTGGTCCCTATCTTGGAAGCCTTGTGACAATAGCAGCTGCTGCAGTAATGTTGGTGGTGGTTCTAACTCACATTTGTTGAGCACTTACTGCATCTGCGGCACTGTTTCGAGAACAACCCTCATGGCAACTCAACATCAGTGGTTAAGAGCAAGTTTCTGCAGGTAGATGTTTGGATGTGAACTTAGCCCTGCAAGCTCCACAGCCTGGGTCAAGGTATTTCAAAGCCCAGGGTTTCATATTTCTGCAAAAAAGATATACAAATAGCTAAGAAACACATGAAACCACTTTGGATCCTAACTTTAGGGAAAGGAAAGTCAAAACCACAACAAGTGTCACCTCTCATCCATCAGGATGGCAACTAAACAACAATCAGAAAATAACCTGTTGTCAAGGATGTGGAGAAATCAGACCCATGTACACCGTTGGTGGGCGAGCGTGCTGTGCAGCTGCTGTGGGAAACTGTAGGGTGGTTAACAGAATTACCTTGTGATCTGGCATTCTAACTTCTGGGTATCTACCCAAGAGGACTGAAAATAGGCATGAAAGAGGTATTTGTAAAGCCATGCTCACAGCACAGTAGCCCAGGCTGAAGAAACCCCAGTGTCCATCAGTGCACGACTGGACAGATACACATAGCATGTCCATACAATGAATATCATTCAGCTTCAGAAGGAGGGAAATTCTGACATGCTCCAGCATGGATGGGACGTGAAGACATTACACTAAGTGAAGGAAATCACAAGGAGACAAATACTGTAGGATTCCATTTCTATGAGGCACCCCAAGATAGAGGCAGAAGAGGGGTTTCCAGGGACCCAAGGGAGAAGGCAGGAGGAGTTAGTGTTTAATGGGTACAGAGGTCAAATTGGGGGAGATGAGAAAGTTCTGGAGATGGAAAGAGGTGATGTTTGCCCATTATGAATGTACTCACTGTGACTGCACTGTCTGCTTAAAATGGTTAATATGATAAATTCTTTGTTATGTGTATTTTACCATGATTTTTATAAAGGGAGAAAAACGTCCTACTTCAATCTCTTCATGTCTCAAATTATGGGAAGCTCCGCTGCCCAAGGCTGCTGAGTGCTGAATCTGAGGACACGTCCAACATCCTCAGGAGAGTGGATGTCGACGACTGTGCTGGCCCACACAGTCCTTCTGCAGGCCAGTGCCCAGGCTGGCCGACCCTGGGACACACACCTTCCCCTCTGGGCACGTTTCTCACACAGGAAAGAGGTGGTGGGACAAGTGTGAGGCCCCCTTCCTCCCTTACCGTGGTGCTCCATGCTGGCGCACACCGGCATCTCCCCTCCCAGAATTGACCATGGACATGACCAGAGGAGGGGCTGACGCTGGGTTCTGTTGTGGGTACACCGCAGCAGTGGCCTGTGCTTCCCAACCACAGAAGCCTGACTCGGCTTGACGGCTTGCGAGCAAGGGTCCCTGTGCCTAGGTAGAAGTGAGCACTTGTGTGCATGTGACTTGGAGTGTACATCCACGGGGGCCTGGGTCTGGGTCCACGTGGGGGGCACTGGAAGTGGGAGGTGGAGGGGTTCTGACTGATGCTCCACCTGCCCCCACCCCTTGTTCTGTCCTCAGGACAATTAAGAACAGTCATTGCACTTGTTGATGGCAGCATTTTCTCAGCAGTGGCCACCCGTGGGGAAACTTCACGGGACTGTGAGTCCCACCTCTGAGGTTCTGACTTGATTGGTCTACAGGTGGCCTCAGCCCGGAATTCTTCACAGCTCCCTTGGGGGTTAATGTGCTGCTCCTCTGGCTGAAGAGAAGAGGCCTGATCCCAGACTCACCGGGGCTGGGCCCTGTCCAGCAGCGGAGGAAGCCCGTGTGGAGCAAGGGAGGCTACCTGTAAGCTGTTTATTACCTGCTTGAATTACTGGGCAAATATTGACCGGAGGCTCTGGTTCCCATGAGCTACCTGTTGTTTCCACGGGCACATCCCTGGTGCAGGGGGTCAGAGCTGTCTGGTTTGGGCAGAAATGGGCAACACAGAGGTCAAGCCTCTTCCTAGGACCCTCGTGCCAGCACCCTTCCTTCGGGGGAGGACTGGGCTTTTCCAACAGGCACGTCAGTGTACAGAAGGCCCAACCCGGGGTCGGGCTAAACTTTGGTCACAGGCTCTCTGAGAACTCTGGCAGGCCTTTGAGCTCACTGAACCCTGACTGAATCTCCTGTGGCCAGGAGAACACAGCTGCCCACTGGGCACTTGAGGATGCAGTGGGGCACCATGTGGAAAGCACCTGCCGTGGAGCGGTTACTTGATAAATGGAGACTTCTTTTTTTTTAGGGACAAGAGATCCAGCTGGCTGCCTGGCCTGTGGGAAGGCGCTTCTGTCTTCTTGCCTGTGAAGCCAGTGGTCAGCTCTGGGCAGGGCTGGTGGATGCCACACTCACCCCCTTCCTGCTGTGGGCCACCTGTGCTCCCTCCCCCCATGGCAGAGCTGAAGTTCCTGAAGAATATGGTTGTTTGGAGACAGGGTCTTTAAAGAGGTGGTAAGTTAAAATGAGGTCATTAGGACCAGTCCCAACCCAATACGACTGGTACCCTCGAAAGAGGAAATCGCGGGCTGGGGTGTAGCTCAGTGGTAGAGCGCTTGCCTAGCACATTCGAGGACCTGGGTATGGTCTCTAGTGCTGCAAAAAGGGAGGCGAAAAAGAAGACATTAGGACACACACAGGGAGATCAGGGGGAGACTGACTCAAAAGACAGCCTCTGCATGCCAGGAGAGAGGCCTCAGAGCCCTGCCCAGAGAAACACAGGATGCTCAATTCAATCTGGGTTTCAGATAAGCCACATATAATAAATGAACATAAGTACGTTTCAAATATTGCACAGGATGTACTTTTACTGAAAATTATTTGTCATTTGTCTGAAAATCAAATTTAATTGGGCATCTTGTATTTTATTCTATTTATTTTCATTTCTTATTTTTTAAATTTGTTCTAATTAGTTATAGAAGACAGTAGAATCCACTTGGACACATCATACATAAATGGAGTATAACATCTCATTCATCTGGTTGTACATGATGTAGAGGTACACAGGTCATGTAATCATATGCACACAGGGTAATAATGTCCAATTCATTCTACTATCATCCCTACCCCCATACTCCCGTCTCTCCCTTCACACACCCCTGTCTAGTCCAAAATACCTCTATTCTTCCCCAACCCCTTATTGTGAATTAGCATCCTCCTATCAGAGAAAACATTTGGCCTTTGGTTCTTTGGGATTGGTTTATTTTGCTTAGCATAATATTCTCCAGTTTCATCCATTTACCAGCAAATACCACAATTTTATTCTTATTTAAGCTGAGTAATATTCCATTGTGTATATGTACCACATTTTTTATCCCTTCATCTGTTGAAGGGCACACAGGTTGGTTCCATAGTTGAGCTATTGTGAATTGAGCTGCTGTAAACATTGATATGGCTGCATCGATGTAGTATGCCGATTTTAAGTCTTTTGGGAATAAACTTAGGAGTGGGATGACTGAGTCCAATGGTGGTTCCATTCCAAGTTTTCTGAGGACTCTCCACACTGCTTTCCAGAGTGTTGCATCAATTTGCAGTCCTACCAGCAATGCATGAATGCACCTTTTCCCCACATCCTCACCAACATTTATTGTTGCTTGTATTCTTGATGATTGACATTCTAACTGAAGATGGAATCTCAGTGTAGTTTAGATTTGCATTTCTCTAATTGCTAGAGATGCTGAACACTTTTTCATATATTAGTTGATCAGTTGTATTTCTTCTGTGAAGAGTCTATTCAGTTCCTTTTGGGCATCTTGTATTTTATATGCCAATTTAGCAACCCTACTAGATCACAAACCAGTTACTCGTCAGGTGCATATCTACATTCCTTGGACCCTCTGCAGAGAGTGGCTTACATAGGAAGAGTGGACGGGTGTGAAGCTCATGGATCTGCTCTCGGGTGGGAGCTGGGACCACAGCCCCATGGGTGCTCTGCTTGACTTGGGTCACCAGCTGAGTCTCATCTGTCCTGAAACAGTGTACACAACTAGGGCAGTAAGGTTCCCACTGATCCTGTGGTTTTTATATGAAACACGCATGTGAGGCTTCTGTGCTGGCCCCTTTTCCCAAAATTTTTGGCAAAGAGGACCAAAATATAGCTTCTGTGGAAATTATTTATTTAGTATTAATGGGGCAAAGCAGATCTTGGCGAGACGTTTCAAGTAAACAGGGCCACTCTGCATAGAGCCGTTTGAAACCAGAGATTTCCTGTGACCCAGAGTTTTAACAAGAGCCAGAGAAGATATATTTATAGAAACCCTATTAATTTTATCCCCCACCCCCCTTAATCCCAAATACAACAAATCCCGGGACGTCTGCAGACAGCGGCCTGTTTGATGGATGAGGGCAGGGTGGGGGGCAATCCCTGGGTGCGGGGTGCAGTTTGCGGGCAAGTGGAGGCTGGGGAGGAGGTTCTTGCAGTGGGGCTGGGGTGGTGCCAGCAGCTACACAGTAGTTTGAAGAAGCCACAAACACAACTAATAAAAACATTGAACTCCAGCACAGGGTCTTCAGTCCAGTGTGTTGGAGGGCTCTGCATCAGTCCTGACCAGAGCAGCCTAGGAGAATCCCCCGGCAGAGTGGCAGGCACCGTGGGTGTTCCTAGTATGTCTTGAGCAGTCCACTGTTTTCTCTAAATCTTGAACACTGGCTCATGAACTTTGTGGAAGCCAACTCTGGTAGAAGCCCATGTCACAGGGGCATCCAGCTGGACGATCTGATGTAAGATGACTGTTAGAAATTTCTCGTAGGGGCTGGGGTAGAACACTCGCCTAGGAAGTGTGAGGCCCTGGGTTCGATCCTCAGCACCATATAAAAATAAATAAACTAAAAGTATTGTGTCCAACTCCAACTAAAAAATAAAAATATTAAAAAAAAAAAAAAAAGAAATTTCCCGTATTCAGGACCTTGTTGGTCCAGAGCTTGGGGACCAGATGAGACTTCCAAAGGTGGAGATGGCAAGGGCTGCGGGCTTCCATCAGCAGAGGATCTTCACATTTTGTGGAAGGGCAGGGCACGGTACATAGAGCATCATGAGACCCTGGGCTCCTTGCTCTGACCCTGCCAGCTGCAGTTGGCCTTGGACAAGTCACTTACATAGTTCAAGCTTTACTTTTCCTAGCAGTTAACAAAGTAGGAATAGCACTCACTCTTTGGCCATGTAGCTCTTGGGGTTTCCTAACGAGGCATTCGGTGTAAGTCCATGAGAGTCACCCCAACTGTGACACCGTGCGGGCGTCTGAGTGTGACGTTTTGGTGCAGTGGTATGACCCGTGGGAACCGTGGGGACCTCCTTGGGACCCAATTCCAGCCTTCTCAGAAAGGTGGGATGATGACCATGTGCAGGGACCTGCCACCTTCTCAGAGGGCCCCTTGGACCACCAGAGTGGTGACGCTCCTTCCAGCCAGGGCTCATCCAATTCCAAGCAGCGTTTTTGTTTTTAACCATGATGGAGAAAGGGGAAGAGGAGACAGTGGGAGAGAACGACAGAGTGCCTTGAGAGCCGTCAGAGCGAGCAGAGCGCTGTCTGTGAAGCCCGGACCTTGTGTGTGTGTGTGTGTGTGTGTGTGTGTGTGTGTGTGTGTGTGTGAGAGCAGTTGAACGTCTATTTCTTGCAGGGAGTCGTGCTGAAAAATACATCTAAAGAGCTGCTTTACGCAAAGGCAGATCTGATTTCCTCACTTGGGCAGCTTTAAGCCCCAAACCCAGCCGAGGAAATGAGGGCTGCCAGAGTCACTGAGGCGAGGAGCCAGAAAGGCCTTCTCGATGGGCGCCAAGGGACAGGTGTCAGGACACCCGCGTGGTGCCTGCAGACGTGTGCTAATGCCAGCTCTTCACCTAGTAGCTTGGAAGCTCTCTGACCTGGTTTCCTAACTCAGGGCACCAGGCAGGGTCCACCCACTCCCAGGCTCCCGAGGTGCCCTGGCTCTCCACGTCCTCGGCTGCTCAGCGAGGGGACAGCTGAGCCCCACGCCAGTGTCCTCTCTGGGAACCAGCCCTGGGCAGGACCCACACCACACTTCACACTCCCTCCCTCTGGGGCCCCCGTGTCTCTCACACCTTTCGGGTGGATAGTTTTCCAAGCATTTCTCTCGTCAGAGAGTAAGATTCTCCCTGTGGGTTGATGGTTTCCACCCATTTGGGTGACATGGGGGTGTCTGGGACAGTTTTGTCTGGAAATTCATCCTTGAGGGGCTCTCTCATTAAGGAGTCAATTGTCCTGCCAGGACCCAGATGCCAGTCCTGGAAGTGGACCAGCTCACAGAACCCAGGGCAGACTCCTCCCTGATCTTCCTTTCTCCCATTTCTCAGTTCCTCTTCCCGTCATTCCCCTTTCCATGTCCGTCATGCTGTTTCTGAAGCAGCTCCCCGAGTCACGAACAGACTTACCCTGTGTACACTTATTTTGTGGAAACCTAAGTAAAGCCAGTCTGCGAACTGTATGTCTTTGACATCTGCACACTGAGGCCTCGTGCAACTTACTGAGATAGACGTTAACTCAACCTGTTAGTGTCCCACCGTGATTCTTGGCTTCTCATGAATCCTAATTCTGAGGTTTATGCATCTATGTTTTGGGCAGGAGGAGGAGGATGCCTTTCCTTACAAATGACCTCCAGCAACTGTCCAATACGACCTTTAAAGACATGGCCACTAAATAGTTCAAAAGTGATAACCACCTCAGCTGGTAGGAAATTCAAATCAGAAATCAACTGTAGGATGGTTTTTTCCCTCTACAGTGAGTGTTTGACCACCTTACAGTCAAAGTGAAGGTTATATTCCAGGAATTATACATTTTAGATTTTAAAGACACATATTGGGCTGGGTTGTGGCTCAGTGGTAGAGCACTTGCCTAGCATCTGTGAGGCCCTGGGTTCAAACCTCAGCACCACATAAAATAAATGAATAAAATAAAGCTATAAGAGATTTAATTTTAATAAAAAGAAACATATTAAAGTTATGGAAAATTAAAAGGCCTTGCTGCATATCCTGTCCCCTCCTTCTGGGAGACCGTGAGGCAGGGGATTGGTTATCCTAGAGGAACCTTAGAGTGGAGCAGAGCTGCCTCTTCAGTCCCCTGGCAAGTCACTCCAGGGGAGATCACTCTAAACAGCAGAGGCCCGGATGGAATTAAAGTAAGGAATCTCCTCTGCGTGTTTGAGATGTGCTGATAATGTGCGTCATGCCTGTGTGAGAGAAAAGGGGAGGGCTGGGGAGGCTAGAAGACAGTCGGCAAAACACGTTTGACCTGGGTGAAGACGAGGAGAGAAGGTCATATGGAATCTCTAGACCGATGGGTAGTCACAGGCAGGTTTGGTCAAGAAGCAAGGGACTCTGTTCCCGCTGGCCACCAGGTCTGCCTGATGTATGTCCCTGATGCACTGAGTCCTGGGCTGGGAGTGGCCATGGGAACTGGGCAGAGGCCTTCCTGCCATCCCACATGGATGGCCCTGGCCAGTCAGGCCCTCTGGAGCGTGCTCATGGCTGTCCTCTCTGACTGCGCCATTTTCCTGTCTATACCCGAGAGGGATCCTCGGGCCTGGCCTCCTCGTAACTTCTCGTGCTTAAAGGTACTTCAGCTGGGTCAGGAGCTTTCTGCTATTCTTAGTTACTAAGGTGCCCAGTCTACTCATGGGGCATGCTGCTGACTGCCCAGCCAGTGGCCCTCCCAGGGTCTGGTTAGCAGCCCTGAGGTTGGTGACAGCCCAAGCACAGGAGTGGCAGTGTGACCGTGGCACGGCCGGGCTCGGAGGGGCCGGCATCAGAGACCCTGTTGGTCCTCAGGCTGGGGGCAAGGGGGTAGACAGGGGTCACCCCGGAGAGGGCAACCCACTCTTGGGGCCTCTGGCCTGTGGCAATGTAGGTGAACTTGGCTCTGGTCTTGCGGCTCAGCCTGGGCCACCCTGAAAAGGGCCAGCCTTACTTCCTTAGGGTCCTTGTCTGCTCCTGCATCCAGGTGGGTCCACTCCGTTTACCCTCCTGCCAGTTAGCCTGACTCTGGACCCTTCACTTCCTATACAGGAAGTCTATCGGCACTTATTTCATGAGGTTAGTGAGTTCACTGAGGCTTTAGGCTTTATGGTAGGCAGCCCCTGGAGACTAACCTTCCACCGCACAGCCACCCCCTCCCTGTTCAATCTTTGCATCCCCAGCTCACCCTCGGGCCCTCTGGGGAAATGACCATCTGCTCCGAGTGCTCCTTCCCAATTCCACCCCACCTAAAACCCACCCTCCCCAGGGGCATTCTTCCACTGAGCTACATCCACAGCCCCTTCTATTTTGAGAAAGGGTCTCACTAAGTAGCCAAGGCTGGCCTCAAATTCGTGATCCTCCTGCCTCAGCCTTCTCAGTTGCTGGGATTACAGGCATGAGCCACCACGCCTGCCCCATGGTTTTTTTTTTTTTTTTTTTCCCCAAATGTATCTGTTTTTTTTTTTTCAAAATAATTTCAGGCTTTCAAAAAAGTTGCAAAAATAGTACAATTCCCCATATGTCTCCTTTGCAGAACCACAGTGCAGTGATGGGAATCAAGGAAGTGACACGGTGACTCTACTGTCCCATCTGCAGGTCCCCTTCAGTGCAGCTCCAGCCATGTCTTCTTCTGGTCTAGGATCCAGGCCAAGACAGGCTCACATGCTGTCTTCAAGGTCCAGACACTGCATTGCGTTGCCTCGTCTCTTAATTCAGATTCTAGGGGAGGGGCCAGCAGCCTTTTTCCTGTAAAAGACCAGAGAGCACATATTTTAGGCTTTGATGGCCAACCAACTCTTAGAATTATTCTATTTGTTCTAAGTTGATGATGAAAAGGATCCCTGGAAGAATAGTTCCTCGTGACCACTGCCCGATGACCATGGCAGTCATTCTGTGTGTAGGGAGCAAACAGCTCAGGTGCAGAAGGAGTGAGGCCACGTCCAAGGGCAGTGGCGAGGGCTCCCTGGACCAGGAGGTGACGGCTTGTTCTGAGCCGGAACCCAGCCTGCACACCCTCTAGGTGCCATGTGGATGGCTGGACACAGCAGCAAGACTGGGTTGTCCAACACCAGTTAGAGATGAGGCTGCTCCAGCCTGAGGCTGGGACCCGCCTGGCTGTATCCACCCGCCCAATCGGAATGCCTGGGGAACTAGCTCTACCTCAGATTTTCAGATTTCTTCCCACCCCTTGACTTGCTGAATCCCAGACAGTCAGTCAGCTGGGGACAGAGGGGGAGGGGAGGCAGGAGGAGGTGGGAGGCTCACTGTGTCTCCCCAGCAATCAAAGCCAGCATTGTTCTCAAAGAGTTAACTTGCATACCAGGCTTGCAATTAGCAAGGAATAATGGGGTGTGATGGGTGTAGAACAACGGCTGGAACTGATTTCAGCGGCAGTGAGAAACTGCCTGCTGACTCCCCGCCTTATTTCCTGGTAACGTGCTGCCGGCAGGCTCAGCAGAGCAGAAACCCTGGAGGGGGGGTGGAGCGAGCAATCTGTCTTTGAATAATTTAAACAATGCAGCCCCGCCAAGCTAAATGGAGCTTATCAAATGTTACACCTCTGAAAGCTGCAATCAGAGGCTGCGGGATATTAACTGTAAAGCCTGGTTCTGCTCAGAGGGCCCCAGGACCAGACCAGCTACCTGCTGGAAAGAAAGGGGAACTTGAGGGGTGGCGGGAGAGAGAATGGATCAGCTCTGAAGGCTGGATCAAGAAGCAGTTATCTGAGGACAGGACCGAGACAGCATTTCCTGAGTACCTACCTACTGTATACAGGCCTGAAGGAGTGGGGACAGCTTTTTACAACAGATTGTTTTCTGTGACCTTTGCCCCAGTTCTGCAAGCACATGAGGTTGTTCCTGTGCATTTTAAATTATTAAGGTGGCTCACTTAAGATACATGTTAGAAACCCCTGACCCCCACTGGCCTGTGCCAAGAGACTTGGTTCCTCTCTCACATGGCCAAGTCTGGTGGACTAGCCCTAATCAGGGCTCAAAAGATGTCCCCAGCACAGATTCCCCTCCCTTTCTTTCTACTCTGCCTTCTGCTGTGATGGCTCGGGGCTGAGGCTCCTTGAAGAGGTGAAGTGGCAGTAGCCACTGGATCCCTGGTCCTCTGAGGTCCTAGCCTAGTGAGGAAGAACAGCTCTGCTCTAAAAGTCTAAGCAGGACTGACTTCAATCCAAGCCATGTTGGAGCAACACGGACCACGTTCACCCCCGCCTTAAACAACTGAAAACCAGGTCACGGTATATGTACAGTGCTTCTCGTACCAGAGCAGCAGGCAGCCAGCATAGGTGTCCTGAAGAAAAGGGAGGTGCTGTCCTGCTTATTGCTGGGGTGGTGGGGGATCTCCCAGCTGCAGCGTGGGGCTCAGCCCAGGTGGAGGCTGGTGGTCCCCTTGTGAGGAGGAGGTGGCCTGGGAATCTCAGGCTTCCAAGGCAGAGTCTGAGGGACAGCTGCAGAGAGGGCTGGAGACCTGCAGAGGGTCTCCTTCCTCAGTGTCTACAGAAAACGAGAGCCGCATTTGCACAAAGAAACTGCTAGAATCCCTGGAAGCACTGGGCATAATAATCCTCAGAGCTCACACAGATCAGGAATATATATCAGGAATATCTGTTCCCACCAGCCAGAGGGGAAATCCTGTAAGACATGGGACATCACCTAGAGTATAAGAAAGTTATGGTCTTCGTCGTAGCAGTAGGTCTAATTAGCCAGGACTTGAGCTTGCTCTGAACTCAACTAAGGAACCCCATGTGAGCCTTGGAAAAAATAAACTGCTTTCAAATGACTTAACCAATGTCCAGAATAAAAACTCAAGAACATTTGAAAAACATATAAAAATATGTAAAATTCGCAGTGTCTTTCAGCCATGTAATAGCTGCGCCAACCATGAGGAGAAGCAGGCGGAGCCCACAGAGAAGAAAACTGTCAATCCACAAAAACAGATCCAGAAATCAAGCCGATGGCAGAATGGGTAGACAAGGACACTCGAACTGTTGTAAGTATTTTCTATATGTTCAAGAAGACAGAGAAAAGAATGAGCATTTAGAGATATGGGAGACATAAGAAGACCCAAATTTTACTTCGAAGGGTAGAAAAATAAGTCAACAGGAAATATCTGAGATAAAAACCAGACTGCACAAGAGTGATAGCAGTTTAGATGTTGCAGAAGAAAACATTAGTGAACTTGAAGAAAGAGCAATAGGAGCCATCCAAAATGAGATGCAAAAAAGAAAAAAATCCCCAAGACCAACATGGGTGAGTCGTGAGACATTGTGAGACTCTGTGTGGCCTCAGATACACACGACTGGAATCCCTGAAGGAGAGCAGACAGACAGGCCTTTGACCCTCAAGATTTGTCTGGGAGGGGCTCAGTTGTTTAATACATTGATGAAGCTGTTGCTCTGTGACCTTGAGTCTCTTCCACTCTATGAAGTCAGTCTATTAATGACAGAGATGATGATGATGACGATGATGATGATGGGGATGATACCCACTCACTCCTTCATTGACTACATGCAGTGTGAGAGTACATCTAATCTTCCCTTTAAGACCATTGCCACAACCCTGGGAAATCATCATTATCTTCATTTAACAGACAGGAAGCAGGTGTACAAAAGCTGTTTGTCCCAGGAAGGTGCAGCAGGGACAAGGATCTCGGGGGATCCAGATTGATTGTTAGATTCAGATTGTTTTGTGAAAAGTCAAGGCTCTGATGTGATTTGAGCCAGAGGACTGGGATTCAGAAGAGTTCTTAGCTCCATCTCAGTTACGTTCCATACACGGCTGACCTTCTCCTGTGTCTGGCCCTCATGTTTCCTCCCGATGGTAAGAGAAGGTTGGGACAAATTGCTCTCCAGGAGCCCTTCCACTGTGGACATTTGAACGGTCCATGTTGTCCCATCACTGTTGCTTTTCTACCAGGACTCGTGTCAGTCACTTAAGAGGTGTTCCCTGGTGATACGGACATCTAGAGACTAGCGCCTGTCCCTAGCTGGGGCTACAGGAAAATAGTCCTCATGTTGAAAAGCTCTAAATTTGCCAAGTGACCACATAAAGCCTCCATTGCCACCCTTCACTGGGTGATAGTTCTGTTGGATAATTATCAGGATAGGGAGGGGACAGCCAGCCAGGTTGGGTGACAAATGAATGGAGAATTTGGGGCAGAAGATTCACAGGAGATCTGACCCTGAACTTGGGATATCTGAAAGGATGCTATGAAGGAGAAGGGATAGACTTTCCGGGGTACACATAGGTGCCAGCCCACTCATATTGCTTCTCAAAACTGCCCCTTCCCTCCAGTAGTGGGAGGCCTGACAGCCATTTTGTGCAATATAATTCTGTCCTCCCGGGAACAGGGGAAATTGGGTTTCAAATATGTCTTTTCCCGGGCTCTTTTGAATGTTAACTAAATACTTTAATTAAGGACTTGAATAATCATTAGTGATTTTTTCATGATGGGGAGAAATATTTCTTCATGCATTCCCTGGTTTCCTTTGGACCTAAGCATTGCTGGCTTTTTGAAATAAATGAAATTAATTTCTTTTGTGGTGCTGGGGACCTAACCCAGGGCCCTGTACATACTAGCCAAGTGTTCTACCACTGGGCTACACCCTCAGTCCCACCCTCCCATTTTTTTTAAAGTTTTGGTTTACACTGGAAATAAGCTTGTTTGGTCTGTTCTATACAAGCAGCTTCAGTTGTGTGATATTTGTTAAATCTGGAGACATTTGCAGCATTAATAGTTTGATAAATGACATTCTTTGAAAATAAAACCTTTATAATATTCACAATGTTTGATGATTTAAACCCTGGTATATAGTTTCTGAAATAAAAATTTTATAGTTCAATATACACAAATCAATAAATTTAATTTGCCACCTAAATAGAATTAAGGCAAAAAAAAAATCACATGGTCATCTCAATAGATGCAGAGAAAGCCTTTGGCAAAAGCATCCATCTATGATAAAAACACTGAAGAAGCTAGGAATGGAAGGAAGCTACCCCAACATAATGTAGACAATGCACAACACGCTCAAAACCAATACCATAGCAAATGGGGAGAAACAGAAAGCATTTTCTCTAGAGTCAGTGACAAGATATGATGTCTATTCTTACCACTCTTATTCAATAGAGTATTTGAAGTTCTAGACAGAGGAATTAGGCAAGAGGAAGAAATAAAAGGGATACAAATAGGAAAGAAAAAAATCAAATCATTGCCTTTTGCAACTGATATGATCTTATACTTGGAAGATCCAAAAAGTTCCACCAGAAGACTGGAAGAGCTAATGAGCAAATTCAGCAAAGTATCAGGTTACAAAATCAACATACAAAAATTTATAACTTTCCTACACGCCAGTAATAAATTTGCCAAAAAAAGAAAGAAATCAGGAAAACAATTCCATTTACAATAGCCTTAAAAATAAATAAACAAAAAGAGCTAGAAATAAATCTAATTGAGGAAGAGAAAGACCTTTACAGCAAAAATTGAACATTGAAGAAAGACAGGGAAGAAGACACTAAAAGATGGAAAGACTTCCCATGTTCATGGATAGGCAGAAGTAATGTTGTTAAAATGGCCATACTACCAAAGCAGTCTATAGATTCAATTTAATCCCCATTAAAATAATGATGACATTCTTCACAGAATTAGGAAAAATAGTCCTAAAATTCATTTGGAAGAGTAAAATTCCCAGAATAGCCAAAGAAATTTTAAGGCAAAAAAGCCAACCAACCAACCAAACAAACAATGCTGGAATCATCACAATTCCTGACTTCCAATGATACTATAGAGCTATAGTAAAAACAAAACAAAACAAAACTCCTGTATGGTACTGGCATTAAAAAAAAAAAAAAAAAAAAACCAGACCAATGTTAGAGAATAGAAGATACAGAAACAAAGCCTCACAGAGACCATCATCTCCTCCTTGACAGACGTACCAAAAGGATACACTGGAGAAAAGACAGCGTTTTCAACAAACGGCACTGGGACAGCTGGTTATTCATATGTAGAAGAATTTAAAGAGTCCTATCTCTTACCCTGCATCAAAGCCAATTCAAAATGATCAAAGCCAATTCAAAATGGTCAAAGACCTAGGAATTAGACCCAAAATTTTGAAACTGCTAGAGAAAAATGTAGGGTCAACACTCATCTTATAGGTACAGGTACAGTCTTCTTCAATGGGGCTCCTACAGCTTGGGAAATAATGCCAAGAATTAATAAATGGGATGGCATCAAGTTAAAAAGCTTCTGAACAGCAAAAGAAACAAGAGCAAAAAGAGAAAGTGGAATCTACAGAATGGGAGAAAATCTTTGCCATCTGTTCTCTGACAAAGGAGTAATACCCAGAATATATAAAGAACTCAAAAACTTAACCCCCCAAAAGCCCTACAAATAACCCCACCAATAAATGGCAAATGAACTAACAGACACTTCTCAAAAGAAGAAATGCAAATGGCCAACAAATCTATGAAAAGATGATCAACATCTGTAGCAATTAGGAAGATGGAAATCAAAACTCACTGAGATTTTATCTCACCCCAGTTAGAATGGCAGTTGGCAAGAATACAAATAATAATAAATGTGGGAAAAGATGTGGGGGAAAGGAACCCTTCTATTGGTGGGATTGTAAATTAGTACAACCACTGTGGAAATCAGTATGGAGATTCCTCAAAAGACTTGAAATGGAACCGTATGTACAACTCCTCCATATCTATCCCACAGAACTTAAGTCAGCATACTAAAGCAATACATGCACACCACTACTTATAACAGCAAAATTCACAGTAGCCAAATTAGGGAACCAGCCTACGTGTCCATCAGTGGATGAACTGATAAAGAAAATGGGGTCTATATACACAATGGAGCTTCATTCAGCCATAAAGAAGAATGAAACTAACATTTACAGGAAAACAGATGGAACTTGGGAGCATTATGTTAAATGAAACAAGCCAAACACAGATAGTCAAGGACCATATGTTTTCTCTCTTATGTGGAAGATAGAGTGAAGAAAAGGGGGAGAAAACTGTGTATGTGGGATCTCATGAAAATAGAAGGGAATCCAGTAGAGTAGAGGAAGGGGACCAGAGGGAGGGACAAGAGGAGGGACAAGAGTTAGTGGGGAAAGAAGTGGAGCAAACCATAGTGTTATCATTGTGTGCATGTAGGAATATATAACGACGAACCCCACTATTTTGTATAATCATAATGCACCAATAAAAACCTTAAAAATGCTATTTGAACAAAGACACGACTTTTTTTATACACAGTAAAGAGAAACGTGGTGGTACCTCCACACACACAGAGAGATATATAATGCCTTTTTCCCTAAGGATCAATTCCTGCGTGGGTTTGCCTCTCACCGGTCCACTCTGCCTCAGAGTGCGGGCCTTGGGCGGTCAGCTCTCAGTTTTCGCCAGCCCTACTCGGCTGTGGGCCAGGCATCGTGGCACACATGCCTGCACACTTGCACACCCTGGCTCTAGCACACCAGCACGGTTGCAGGGTTGTTTTTACAACTGTGATCCTAACTGCACAGTGTCGTGGGCCCTGGGGAGGGGAGGCCACAGCAGACAGGCAGCAGTCAGGTTTCTGTGTGGAGCCCGTTTCGCGTCCCCATGAGCTGCTCTAGCGGCTGGTTCGGACGCCTGCATTTCTAACCAGCCCAGATTCTGATTCTGTCCCTGAGTTGCCCTTCAAGGAAGTGGGCACAGTGCACTTGTGGTCCTTGCCACACCAAGCCCTGCTTCATTCAGTGCTGCGTCACTTCTCAGGCACGAGACCCCTTCCTTGGCTAACCCTCAAGACGCTCCTTAACTGCACACGAGGTCCCAGACAGCCAAGGTCTCCCTCGTCATGGAAACCATCAGGACTGGACATGCAGACTTCACTCACACCTGACAGCTCTTCATATGCCAAGCTATCAACGATTCGACCTGAACACAGAACTCAGACATCACGACGGGAATCTGTTCAATCATCAGCACAAGCTCAGCCGTTGAAATTACTTTCCTAAGATAATTGCTGTTAATGCACAGTGTGTCTAACTTACAGTTTCTCACAGTAGCATTGGCCCTTAAACTCATTATATATATTTTACACTGAGATATTTTAAACTGAGATACAGGTCCTATAATATGTCATCCCTAAATATTTCTGAATGTATTTCTAAAAAATAAGATTATTTTCCTACATAGTTAAAATAACATTATAGTAACAAAATATTACTAATAACTTCTTGGTAATCCCTAACATCACTTTGCATTCAATTTCTCCAGAGGTCCTGACTCCAGAGTCTGATCTGGACCATGCTCTGCACCTGGGTGTTGCAGCCCTCAGGCTCCCCAGCACCAGCTTGCTGAGGAGGCAGGAGCCTGTAGCCCATGGTGTCCCTCTCTGGATCTGCCTGTTTCCTCTCCTACAGCTTGTTGCTGTGTCCCCTGTTTATCTAATAGGTGGGAAGTCCTGCCGCCCAAGGGCCCCCACACCTCCTGCCTTTCTCCACTGGCCTGGCCATTGTGACCTCTGGTTTGATACCTCCTTGGAGCACAAGGTCCTTGGCGAGAATCTCCCCAGGGAGTGTGAGTGGGGGTCCTGTCTGCCTGTCCCTGCTGAATCAGGGATACCTCCTGGTTTCAGAAGACTTTCTCAGAGGAAGGAGAATTCTCTTGGTTGAACTTGTCATCTATACCTTGGTGTGTCCCCTTGCTCACTGGCCAACCTCCTTCCAAAGCATCCTGCGCTTTAGTTTGGCTGCAACTGACAAAACTGTATTTAGTACCCACTCGTGCCAGGCATGAAACTCGGGGACAGGGTCCCCAAAAGTTGTATAACACACAGTCCCAGGTCCCAACTCAGCTCAGCTAGTGGGAGGGTGTGGCTGTAATCAGATAGTACAGACCACAGTGGTATTTTTATATGGGGTATCGGATATGTAGGGGCACAGAGCAGACGCTCCTAGTCCAGTCTGGGGTCAGGAGATGTCCCCTGTGGTGGTCTTGAAGGGTGGATGGGTGTCCTGTAGGCCAATGAGGGTGGGAAGCACATTCCAGGCAGAGGCTACGGTCCAGATAGAGGCCTTGGGCAGAAACAACAGGACGCTCTTAGGGCCCCACCCGCAGGTCTCGATTCTGCGGCAGATGTGTGAGGTGGAAGATGGGGAAGAGCGGGCCGAGGGGGCGTGGACTGTTCCTCTCACCTGCCTTGGTGAGTGGTGGGGACACACTGAGGGAGGTCCAGGGGGGCACGGCTCATCAGGTCTGTGCATTAGGGAGCTCTCCCTAGCAGAGTCGGCCAGGCAGGGAGGGGTGGAAGGAGGTTGAGCGCCCAGGTAGGAGGTCATGGCAGAGCTGGGGGTGCTGGGCCTTGGCGAGGGCCAGGGCAACATGAGGGAGCAGTGGCAGAGAGGGACAAGGTGGAGCTGTGGGATCATGACTCTCAGGGTGTGGGGCTGAGGCAGGGAGGAGAGGATCCCCGCCAGGTGTCTGGTCTGGATCACTAGAGGATGCTAGTGGCCATTAACACAGAGGGGGAAGAGTCTGGGAGGAGACGTCGGAGGTGGGAGATCAGGAAGCTGACTTCATTCTTGCAAATGTCCACCCTCCGATGTCTGGAGTCCTGTGTTTAAGTCTCCTTGCTGCAGTCACTGAGGCCCTTAAGGTAACACTCAGCAGAGGATGAACCCGCTCGACTGAGCTCTTCCTGGGAAGTGGGCAGAAGCCACGGAGAGAGTTTTAAGAATGGAGAGATTCTAGCATTAAACCCTGGAGCTCCAGCAAGCCTGGAAAACTTGATAAAAACCTTGTATTGGGGAACAGGCAGTTTTGTGTGTCCTTTGCCAATGTAGTTCTGGCCCTGGACGAAGGAAGGGCATGAAGCAGTGGGCTACTCCTCCATACGGCCACCAGGCTTCTGACCCTGGAAGTCAGGAGAGTGGCAGAGGGGTGAGGTCAAGGTCTTCTCTGTCGAACCCAGTCATATATCCATCCTGAACTAAAACCCAAGATCCTCGTCCAGGCCTGGGGGCCCCAGGAACTGGCTGAAGCCGATAATTCCAGAGGGCTCTCTCTCTTTGCCCCATAAAGTGGGGGGCCACAGTTCCACCTGGCACTTTCCTTGTTCCCATTGTTTTCCTGGAGCTCCCTTCCCAGCATTCTTCATTCCCCCAAATCTCGCCTACCCAGGGTCAGGCCCTGCTGGGATCCCTTTGGGAAGGCCTCTCTGGCCACCCCAGCCAAAGCCACCTCTTCCTCACGTCCACTTTTTCGGTCATTCTTCTCTCCCACCAGTCGAGGTGCCTCTCCGTCAGACTAACCTCCTTAGGGCTAGATATTGGGGTTCTAACTTTTATTTTGCAGCCCCTAAACTGCCTAGCCCAGTCTCTGGCCCAGGGCAGGGAACTTATTAGCTATGAAGGGAAATCTTAAAGACTTTGAGACAAGGGGGCCCTTGGGCTGGCCTCCCTAAAACACCACTTCTCCACTCTCTTCCCACTGAGAGAAGATGAGACAGGCAGGTCTCGGTCCTGCATCAGCTGCCTGAGAGCCAGGGCTCCATCAGGCAAGATTGCCAACACGAGGAAAGGTGTGTGTGCTCTCAGGAGAAGCCCGGGAAATTCAGGGACCATCCAAGACAATCGTGGATCTAATTTCATGTACCCTTTGTAATCACAACTATCCCTATCTCCAAATGCCTACCTATGTGGGTTCTCTGGGGCTAGGGGGCTCTCAATTACAGAGGGCAGAATCTTCATCAGCTGGTAGTTAAAGCAGGAAAGAATTTATCTAAGGATGTGAGAGAGTGCCAAGCCCACCGTCGGGCAGGGTGCAGGCTCCAGGAGGACATTGTAGGAACAGTCAGGAGTCCCACGAGACTGGTGGTGGGAACTCTGCTGTGTCTGAGCCCACCTGCCTCTGCTGCTGCTCAGCCAGCTCATGGTTGTCCCCTCAGCCTGCTCCCACCTCTTATGGGGTCATCACCCAGGGGCAATGTCAGACATGTGCCTGTATCCTGCAGGAAAGGAGACTGGGAATATAATTTTTGAGCTTTGTTTTTGAATCATATATTGGAAAAGCAGATTTGCAAAATGGGGAAACCTGTGAAAACATGCAAGAAAGCTCCCAGTGTTTGTCCAGCCCCACGTGGTAGCGCTGCACATCACCGCCTCGGGGACAGGCTTACCGAGATGAGCTCACCTGAGTCTTACACCTGGCCCCGGGGAACTGGGATTCAGGACCTGCTGACTGAAAATCCCCACTCTTTCATGTGACTACAAACATTAAACTCTCAAAGCAGGAAAATGACCACAATTTTGGCAAAACCAGGGAAGCGGGCAAAGTTTCTGTGGAGTATGAAGAAGGTTTACGAATAGAGACTTCAAAGGGGCCTCATTGCAGGTGGCCACATCCAACAGTCAGTTAGAGAGCGAGGTTCGGGACCGTCTTCGCTGTCCTTCCAGCCTGGGAAAGAGATTCTGAAGTGCTTCTATCAAATCAGTCTCACAATCAAAGCAAATGACTTCTCCACACCCTTCCCAATATGCACACACATGCACACATATGCACAGACACACAGAGGCACACGCGGACATCACACTGACATGTAAATAACATACACATGGATGCACACACACAAGAGACACACATGGACACATGCATGCATACACGTACACACTGACCCATTCTTACACTGGCACACGCACTGATTCATGCACATTGACACACTCTGAGGTGACACTGGCAGCTGCAGCGTAGAAGTACTTCCAAGTGCTTTTCTTTCTTGTCCTTGCCTGGAGCTTACAACACTTGGAAAATGTCAGGCGTGGGAGACCTTTTAAAAGTCCTGGGTTAGGTTGAAACTCCCTCCACATGTTTGGAGGGCATCCAGGCCCTACAAGAGCACTCGCTCTGGGGCAGATAACAGTGACCTTGCTGGTGGGGAGGACGGCCTTGCCGAGGCCAAGGAGCCACACTGGCTGCAGAGGTCACCTCTCCTCCCCGCTGCACCTGGGTTAGCTCTGATGCCAAGTCCCCATCTCAGCGCTGGGCTCCTGGCCTTCTGGGCCAGTGTCCTTTGGTGGGAAACACAATGCTCAGCCCTCAAGGAGGAGGGTGTGAGGAGTGTGCCAGCCCTGCTGGGTACAGATAGACAAGGCCCAGCTCTCTCTGGGGACCGCAGGCTCACAGTCAGACTCCACCCACCTTGTCTTCCATAGGCACAGAGGGGCCTGCTTTGCTAGGGTCAGCCCTGCTGGATACGTCCTGCCTCTCGGCACTCCAAGGCCTAGCCCTGCAGCCCTGACTGCAGTATGACTGCTGTGCTCCTGGGAGGGGGTCCAAAAGTGAAGCCAGCCCATAGCCTCCTAGAGCTGGAAGGCCCACCGAGGTCAGAGCACCAAGAGAATCCCTCTGCTGCCGCCCTCTTCCATGGGTCTTCCTATCCCATTCAGGTGCAGGGAACTTGCCACCTCCAGGAGTGGCCTGCTCTCCAGGGGCCCCACCCGACTCCTGCCTCTGGCTTCCAATGCCAGCTCTGAGTCACTCAGAGGATTAGGGCAGGACTAACCCTCATTCTTCCACATGACAGTCTTTCACACCTTTGAAAAGAGCTGCCATCTGTACATTCAACCAGTACCAATGGGTGCCAGGCTAGTGCCAGGAGCTGGGGACAGATGTGGGGGGACCCCAGTGAGTAGCAGATAGCCTAGAGAAGGAGGCTAATGGGGAAAACAGCAGCAGGCCTCAGGTAGGGTGCTGGCCCAGGGAGGGGACAGTGAGTCATGGACGGGGTCATTCAGATGGCAGCTGGAAGCTAGAGAAGGAGGTCCAGATGAAGGGGACAGGAGGTGGGGAGGCTGGGTGCCGTGTGGTACCCTGCCCTGTGGGTAATGTGGGATGTGAGGGTTGCAGACTGCTACAAGATGTGCAGGGCCTGCGGGTCTCACCGTCTCATTCTGGGGCTATGGCAGGAGGTGGGCAGGGGTGGCAGAGATCTGAAGAGTTTCCAGGGGAAAGTGCAAAATCCTATGAGTCTTAGCATGTCTACCTGCCAACGAGAAGGAACGGGGACTTCCATAACTGTCCAGGGGCTTGGCCAGAAAGTTCTGGAGACACCTCTGTGGTTGCCCAGGGGGAAGGCGGTGGATGCCGGAATTGAGGCAGAGGGCACAGGGGTGGAGGGCAGTAGGTAGGGCCGAGGACTTCCTCTGTCTTCTCTGGACCAGAGGGTGTGACTCCTAAGTCCGCTCAGACATCTCACCGACCTGGTTTGAAAGCCCTTCCCAGTTGGTGGGCTCACCCTCTGTGACGGGGCTGGCATCTGGTGGAGAGCTCAGGCGTGGTGCCCAGGACGGAAGGCAGCACTCTGGGTGAAGTCTGAGCAGAGTAGAGCATTTGGAACTCTCTCTTCCCCTGCCCGTCTAGCTTCCTGCCAGCAGGGAGATACTACCCAGGCAGCAGCCGTGGCCAGTTGGCTCAAATGAGAACCACATGATCTCCTGAAGGCCAGGAACCTTCTCCACACTGGTACCAAGACACTATGTGCCCCCAGGTGGAACTTGTAGTTGGCGTCACACCTACTATTAGGACCCCTGTTTATGTTTATTATTATTATTAACTTCTTCCTCTGAACTTGATGTTCTCGTTGGCAGCAAGACATGCTAACACTCACCCTTTTCCCCTTAGAGCCAAGCACTGGTGAGGAGTCTGGATCTTTGGCCTCTGGGCTGACACGTAACTGTGCGTTTGGCACGTGACACGTGACTGTGTGTGCTAGCAGTGACAAGGACTGCCCTTGTGCATTCCACGGAGTTGGAAAGGATTGTGTATTTTAAAGAAAGCTTTCTCTAGAAGTTACTGGTGAGGACATTTTTCTTTCCGTCTTGAGGGGATGATGTGTTGCTAGTTGTGTGGGGCACAGGGCAGGTGGGGTGGCCTGACGGCTCTGTGCACCTCAGGGAAGCCCCCTCAGTGCCTCGTGGGCCCACTAGGGAAAGTCATCTGAGCTGTGTAGCTCCTCCCAGGCCTGGGGTGGTGGTCAGCTGGGCTTGAGGAAGTCTATGTCCCCTCTCTTCTGGGACCTCCAAAAGACCACATAAGAGAGAGAGAGAGAGAGAGAGAGAGAGAGAGAGAGAGAAGCTGTCAGCCTGGAGAGAAGGGAGCTGTTTGATTAATGGGTGTCCTGTGAACCTGCCATTTGCCCAAGGTTGCATTCCTGGGCTTTCAAACCTGGGGCAGTTTGATAAGCTGAGACCAAAGTCCTCCTTTCTTTCAGCAAGGAGAGCAAACAGGCCACTCACTAATCCTGGCCCCGGCCTCGGGCCGTCTCTCGGCAACCAGCCCACCAAGTGGCCTTTCACAGGCCAATCAATGAGACAGTCAGGGCCTGGGAGGCCCTTCAGCAGCTGGCCTGAGCAGGCCCAGCGAGGCCGCGGCTTGCCGAGCCCCAGCCCAAGGAGGAGGCCCTCAGCCATGGCAGCACCTGTTGTGCTCTGACTCCTTCCTGGGCCGCGTCCCTGCCAGGCAGCTTATCAGCAGGCCTTCCCCATTCCTCCCATGCCTGCCAGGATGTCCCCCAACCCGCACAGCCTCGAGCCCCTGACCTAGTTCCTCCTCCTCCAGGAAGCTTTCCCTGAGCCTCCCAGCCCACGTGGGGCCCTCCTCCTCCCTGGGAGCTGCAGCTGGTGGGGGAGCAGCGGACACTTCAACGTGTGTGTGTGTGTGTGTGTGTGTGTGTGTGTGTGTGTGTGTTTGATTCCACCCACTAACTGTAAGCCCTTTAGACACAGGGCTTGGACTTCAAGGCCCAGCAGAGGGTACACTGGTAGCTTTGGAGCGTCAAGTGGGGCAGGGTTGAGGGAACACCGGGCAGATTCAGGGGGAGGCAGGCGGACCTGAGGCTGAAGAACTCAAGCCCCCCAGCAAGATGAGAGAAGGCTCTGGAGACACCGGCAGCCGGGGGTGAGGACCCAGGAGGAGGCTTAGGAGGGTCACAGGAGAGGCCCGTGGGGTGTGTACCCAGCCCTGGCCACCGTCCACTCTCCTCTCTGAGAACTCTCTTCCTGATGGGGCTGAGGTGATGGAGCTGGATCCTGTTCGCACACTCCATCCCTCATTCTCAACCAGGGATGATTTGGGTGGGAAGGACCCTGAAAGGCCCTCAGAGTCTCTGGAGACTCGGGCCAAGGGAGTGGCATCTCCGTTTTGGGTGTCTATCTCGGAGGAGATGTAAACTAGCTATAGGTTGAATCTACACAGGCAGAGCAGGAACCAGTCTGTGAGAGAGGAGGAGGTGGGTGCAGAGGGAAGCTGAGCCTGGGGCACACAGTAGGCTTACAGATACTTTGGCCTCTTGTAGCCTCCGAGTCAACCTCCACTGCCCCCGGGAGGAAGTGCTATTAAGATCCTCATCATAGCGGAAAAGCCAGGCCTGAAGATCAAGCAATTTGCCCAGACACATATGGTCAGTAAGTTGTGTACTTAAACCCTGTTACCCTTGGACGTGAGTCCTCCTCCTGCCTTTGCTCTTAACAGCTTTGTAGATCCAGGATCCTGTCTGCTAAGAACTGTCTCTACATCCCACACTTCAGTTCCATGAGGTAGCACCAGACTTGCGGGCGAAACTACTGTAATGGGGTTCTACTAACCCTGCTTTCTTGTATTATCTTATCCTATCTTATCTATCTCCTCTCTCTCTCTCTCTCTCTCTCTCACACACACACACACACACACACACACACACACACACACCAGCTAGTAGCTGTCCTCACAATCACTGACTGAGCCCTGCCATGTGTGAGGAATCATGAACACCATTGTTCTGCCCACTAGGACAGGAGACCATGTGTGGTGGTAGACGACTGTGTGTCAAACTGTGTGGTATAAAGAAGTTAACACAGCTAGCGAGATTCCCCAAGATTCCCCTGGGAGACACTGCAAGTGCCGACTCTCAGAGATTCTTTTCAGAATGGAAAAGGGGCTCAGGAATCTGCTCTCCCAGAAAGCTTCCCAGGCGAGTCTGATGCAGGAATGCTCACCTTGGAGAAGATCTACGTGGGAAGTGTTGTTCAGAGAGAGGGGGTCAGTGAGGGCTGAGATAGTGGGGAAGACTCTCAGATGTCCCCTAACAGGGGACTATCTGGGAGAGTGGCTTTCACCAGGGGCGAGTCCCCAGAATCTTTCATGATGGTGAGCAGCTTGCCAACGTGGGCAGAGGGCATTTTGTAAAAAGTTAGGTAAGCAGAGAAAGGCATGGTTAGCCTCTTCCCTGCAATAATAATGTCCCAATAGCCACCGCCCGAAGAGATCAAGGGATCCCTGCACACTTTGCCTCTGGGGAGTGGGCGGCTGCCCACACTCACTCCCAGCAGCTCAGGGGACCTGCCATGGCAAAGAGGGAGGAGGGGTATGCAATACCTGGTGCCGCTGAAGAAGCAAAGAAAACCCCAGTGCAACTAAAAAAGGGGTGGGGACGAGGACGTTTGAGAACTCCCGAGACCTTGGCTGAATGAGGGCCAGAGACGTCACCATCTCCTCATGAACGTGTCCTGAAGTTCATGTGCCACGTGCATGGCAGGCAGGGCTTACTCTGTCCTCCAGCCACCCTGGCACAGAGGGGAGGCCAAGCAGCCAGCCAGCCCAGCCCCTCAGACAGGAAGAGGGGAGTGTAAGAGGCAGTGGGACATCGTGTCCTGGCTTCTTTCTGGAAGGGACAGCCTCCAATTACCCAGGGGGAAAAATTTGTCTTCTTACTACAGAGGAGTCTCCAGCCTCCCTCCCAGCACATTGCTCTGTCCAGTTCACCCCTAAAACTCTGGGCCTGGACGGGACAGCATGGGGACTCAGCCGGAGGGCTCCAGGCCCCTGACTCCATTGCCAGCGCTCCCTGCTGCACCCTGGGCTCCGCACCCCAGGTGTTCCCCTCCTCAGCCTCCCTCCCGGTCTTTAGCAGAACACCACGCCCTGCCCGGCCTCCCGGGCTGCCCCTGGGGCCCTTTGTCCCCCTCTTTCCTTATTAGCAAACGTGAGAAGAGAAGGAATTCTTTTTGCTGGTTCCCTCCTCTGAACAGGAACAGCCTCCACTTGAAGAACACGCTGGAGGTGTGGGGAGACGCTGAGCTTGCCAGGAGGGCCCAAGTGGCTATTTTAATCTTGTGGAACAGCCCCCTCTTCATGGAAAATTTTCTACTCCAACACCTGCGGCACTAAAGACGCCCGGGCTCTTTCTGCGCTGGGCTCCCTGAGGCCACTCTCAGCTGGGGCTGGCTGCCAGCTCAGGTAATTATTCCTGCCGCCCCGCCCTTCCCCAGCCCTCCCAGCTCAGCAGCCTTCCTGGGGAGCACTTCAGCCTGCCTTCCCTCCTCTCCGTGGTCTCTGAAGGAACCCTGGCAGCAGAGGCCCCCTCCCCAGCACCAACGGCCTCTCTGGGCTTCTTGGGTCAGGCCTGCCCCACTCCCTCTGGCTCCTTACTGACGTCATCTGGAAGCTGAAAAGACACCTTGGGCATGACTTTTTCTAAGACGGAGCACATGAGCTTCTCTGGGGTTCCCATGGTACCCAGCTCTATAGGGACCGTGGAACAATGTGGTGCCCTGTTCCTTCAACCCAAACCTGGTCCACTTTGTGATTCTGAGCTCATTGAGTAGGATCAAACAAGCCGTGTTGCAGGCCAGAAATCTGGGAGTCATTCTTGATACCTCTTGTGTCTCTGTCCCCTGCCAAGTGCCTTCCATCACCTGACCACCCCCCCCACCCCGCTTCTTCTCACTACCACCATCTCTGGCAGCAGTGGCATAGGACCTGCCCACACTTCAGCATTAGCCCATCAGCTGGACGACAGGGTAGAAATGGGGGCAAGAGTCAGGTGGAGACTGGAGATGCAGACGTTCTAGCTCATGGTCTAGAATGTGGGTGCCATCCCCGTAGGACGGTGTGTTCTATGAAAGCCCGTCAGGTAAAGAAAGCTAAGACGGTACCAAATGCATCTTGACTGCACTAAGTTGCTTGGAATGGTAGGTGGCATCCAGCTGGCAAATAGCTGATCTTCTGTGTTCAGGGCTCTGCTTTTTCTGTAAGGCTATTTACATGAGCAGTAGTGATTAAAAAAAAAAAAATTGAAAGTAATACCCAAATCAATGAAAAAAATAAGAACTTTCAAAATAATTAAAATTCCCCCTGATTATTATTCAAATGTGAAACTGATTATCAGAAGGCAGGGTAACCCAGGGTACCCAGCATACCTGGCACACACCCACAATATATGATTCTCTGCTCTTAATTCATTTGTCAAGTGCTGGAAAATGTCAAGCAGAAATCAATGACAGACAGAGGACACAATACTGGTGACCCAACCTCCGAATTTCTCCTGGCCCAGACTTCTCCTCCCTCTGCTCATTTAGTTCTTGCTAGAACAACGCCTTCACTGATGACCCGGGGGGATTCACTGAAGCCAGGCAGCTCCAGGTGTGGGGCTTGTGGGAGGGGAACTCTGGCAGCCATGTCTCTGTGGCCTGGACCCTCAGGCTGGGCATTCTAAGCATTTTTACAGGGGAGCTCACTAAAATGTTTCAGGTCCCACTCCAAGCATAAATTTGAGCTCCCTCTTCTCTATTTGGCAGAAGAGTAAAGTGAGACCCAGAGAGAGGATGTGGGTTGCAAAGGACACCTACAGAGTTGGTGGCAAATCCAGCAAATCCCGGATCTCTAGGTTCTTCCTGTAAGAATCCTTTTGCAGATACCTCCTGCCTTGGCTTGGGTGAATATCAACAATTACAGAAACACATTTTTGAATTAAAAAAAAAAAATGAATGAGTTGGGCACAGTGGTGCATGCAACTCAGGAGGCTGACACAGGAGGATCACAAGTTTGAGGCCAGTCTGGACAACTTAGTAAGACCCTGTCTCAAAATAAACAATAAAAAGGGCGAGGGGTGTAGCTCAGTGGTAGAGTGTTTGCCCAGCATGCATGAAGCCCTGGTTCAATCCCCAGTAACACAGTAACATACAGGCAAACTTACACACATGAGTTGAATATTAATCCACCAAAATAATATTGAAACAGAAAAATGAAGTTGGAGGATTCACACTTTGCAATTTTGAAGCCAACGACAAACTAACAGTAATCAAGATATCGTGGTGCTCATAAAAGATATATAGATATATAGACCAAAGGAATAGAGTTGAACTATGATAAACCAGAAATAAATGCAAACACCTGTACTAATTGATTTTCAACAAAGATGCCAAGACCTTTCAATGGGGGGAAAAGAATCTCCTCAACAAACAGTGCTGGGACAACTGGATATTCACAGGCAAACAGAGTGAAGGTGGACCCTACCTGCAAATATTTTAGAAAAAAAACACTGGTTTAACACATCATGAACCTGGATTTGGCAATGGATTCTTTGATATGACACCAACAGATATGAGCAACAAAAGAAAAAAGATATTGGACTTACCAAAATCAAAAACTTTTGCTGGGCACAGTGATGCACTCCTGTAGTTCCAGCTATTTGGGAGGCTCAGAAAGGAGGATCTCTTGAGTCCAGTAGTCCAAGGCCATAGCGAGGACCATAGTGAGACCCCCATCTCAAAAATCCCAGAAAAACAATAACAAACAAAAAGACTTTTGTGCATCAAGAATGTGAAAAAACAATCTACAATATGGGAGAAAATATTTGTAAGTCATATATCTGATACAAGTGTACTGTCTAGAATATATAAAGAATTTTTGCAACTCAACACCAAAAATAGATAATCAGTCTACAAATGAGAAAAGGACCTGAGTAGGCATTTCTTCAAAGAAAGTATACAGTGGCCAAGAAGCACTGAAATGACGTTCTGTATCACTAGCCATTAGGGAAATGCAAGTAAAAACCACAATAAGATATCAGTTCACACCCACAATGTTGGCTACGGTCATAATAATATTTTTAAAGAAACATAACATGAATTGGTGAGGACGTGGAAACATTCTACCCTTTATCCATAACTGGTGGGAATGTAAAGTGGTTCACCCACTGTGGAAGGTGGTATGGTGGGCTCAACATATTAAGCATAGAATTACCCTGTGATCTGGAAATTCCACTTCTAGGTATATGCCCCAAATAATTGAAAACCCTCAACCAAACACACACCCATCCAGACACGCACCAAACACTGCGTTCACAGCAGCACCACTCACTTTAGCTCACAGATGGCAACAGCTCAAGTGTCTATCAACAGGTGAGTGAATACACAAGATGTGGAAGAGATGTGCTGCTGAGTATCATTCAGTCATAAAGAGCAATGACGCCCTGACGTGCCAGGACACGGATGAGCCTTAAAAACAGTGGGCTAAGTGAAGGGAGCCAGTCACAAAGGGTCGTTTATGACGTGGCTCCATTTATGTGAAATGTCCAGGACAGGTAAATCCATGGAGACAGAAAGCATGCTGGCGACCGTGAGGGGCTTGGTGAACAGCGAAGGGAAGTGAACAGACAGTGGGCGCAGCGTTTTCTAGGTGACGAAAATGTTTTGAAACTTGAGAGTGATGATGATTGTGGTTGTGCAACTCTGTGAGTGTACTAAAGACCAGTCAGGATACACTTCAAAGTGGTTTATGTTATGCAAATTCCACCTTAATCTAAAAAATTATTAGCTAACTAATTATTAATTGAACCATGATAAAGTATAATAATAAAGAATGCAATATAACTATATCAATATAATTTATGAATACATTATATTAATTTATTTATAATCACCAACAAATTATAATAAATCAATTGATTAAGTTTATTAATTTAAAAATTTATTCAGAAAGTCATTGAGATGGGGAAATATTAAAAACCTACATTGTGTCACTTGGAGAGAAGAAACTACTGACTGACAGCTTTTCACATCACAGTCACTACAAGAAAAATCAATGTGTGTCCCCACCACACCAGAGCATACCAATTTCAAAACACCCCTGTTGAGCAACAGCATCACCAACTTCCCCAACCAGAGGTCAGCTGGGCTGGCTGAGATCTTTCCTGTCTTGGAGATGTTTCCCTGCCTCCAAGCAGCGAGGTCCCTTTTGACCCAGCTTCACTGGGTTATGAATATCACAGCACTGGGCGGGAACGGGGCTGGGGTGTGGTGGGCTGAGCAGGGAGGGCTCTCCTGGACCCCAGCTGCCACAGGCAGTAGGTTGGCTGTGGTTGGAGGGGCTGGCCAAGGGCTGGTTAGAAGTCCAGGGACGAGCAGCTGAAGTGTTTGGTAGGGGAGGCCCTGACAGCAAAGCTAGAACCGAATCCACCCAAAGGCCACTGCCACCAGGTTTCCCACGGGGCTCAGGAATCAGTAGCAGAAATGTTGGTGACGTTGGCTAAAGGAAGTGTGTGTCACTGGATGGAGCAGTCTGCTAGCAGATAAAAGGAGACCTTACTCATTAAAGTTATTACCAGGTGCCCGGCAGGGCTGGTGGACACAGACAAGGCCGTGAGTGAAGGCTGAAGGCTGGACCTGGATGGAGACAGCATCGGGGATGTCTGAAACGTCATGGGTCCTATCTAGCAGCTTGGGTAGACAGGGTGATGTTTCCTACCTTAACCAGCTCACCACCAAGCTCACTGGATGGTTCTGCCTCGCTCCTGCAGCCTTTGAGAGCTCATGGCCTGGGCTTTTGAGCCCCCGCTTCACTCTACCACAGATATTCATGTTCCTAACCAAATCTCTTGTTGACGCTGAGCCCCTGTTGGCCTGGGTAAGTCTGGCTCATCCTGTTTCTCCGCAGAACCTCTTCTGCTGCTTTATTCGTGAGAAGCCTAGCCCGTGGCTGACTTTGGCGACCGGCAAGCTCTAGGGCAAACTCTCACCCAGCTCTGTTGGGGATCAAGCACTCAGCCTTAGGGATGGCTGGCAGCCTAGACCAGTCCAATCAAGATCGCTTGTCACTCCCCTCTGCCCCACACTGACTGGTTCAGATGTGGGCATGTGTACTGGGCAGAGCCGGTCAGAATCCTCCCACAGATTGACACATGGACCCTGGAAGAGCCTTCCTATCGGAGCCTGAGTTGTAGGACATGGGGTTCCATAGCCATGCGTCCCTGGTGCTCGAGAGCCTGGTGTGGGTCTCAGTACCGCTGGAGAGGCAAGGAAAGGCGGATATGGAAAGAACACACACTGGATGATGTCGTCTTGCCTGAAATCATTATGACTCAGACTGCCCCGATACAGGGCCAATGATCTTTCTCTTTTCCCAATTAGAATCACATGGAATGGGCTTTTTTTTCCTCATACCCAACAGTCTTGAGGGGTATAGCAGCTGGATCTTTGGTGAGGGGTCCCTAATTTGAACACTATGTGGCAGTGGAAGGAATCTGTCTTAAGAAGAACAGGAATGGTTTTGGTGTGAGGTAGTCCTGTGGTCTGCTGTGATTTCAGAGGTTTATTCATAACTGGGCACTTGGAGAGAGGCGACAAATGCGAGGAGCTTGGAGTCATCAAACAAAATCCCCGGAGGATAGTGCTGAGCTCAGCCCCAGCCATCGGGAAAGGGAGCTGAGCAGGCGCAGGAAGAGTGAGGGCCAGCCTGGGCAGCAGGACCAGGGGAAGAAGGCCCAGGTGAGGAGAGGCCAGGCCAGGGGCCAGGATGGCGTCTGTCTCCCCCACCCTCCATCCACCCGTTTTGCTTGCGAGGCGGCATGCCACCTGCGGAAGTGACAACAGTGGGTCCAATGACGTTGCTTCAGCCCTCACAGTGTCTAGCGGAGAAGAGAGAGATTAGAGAAGCAGCTAAAGAGCAGAAATTCATGGTGGCATGAAGCAAGCTATAGTACCTCACCTCGTCAGGGGGTTGAGGGAGGCTTTGTTGAAGAAGTGATATTTGAATCCACGTAGATGTGACGCTTAGATGTAAGAACCATGTTTTAATCTACATCTTGTAGAAAAAAAATGGGCAGCAGCACAAACACAGTGTGTGGTCATTCTCAGATCCCGGCCAGGCATATAGAACACATTTAGTCAATTGTAGCTATTGCAAATACCCATGATTTCTGGATTAAGCAGAGAAGGGCTGCCAACTGCCACTTGTTCTCATGTTAATAATTTTGTCTCCTGTTTTGATCAAAAAGGATGGAGGTGTCTGGAATGTAGATATGCAGATGGTGAAAAAGAGGGTGACCACTTTTGTTTGGGAGGCCCCTTGGGTTCTGCAGCTGTCCGGTGAACATGCATTGATTGAGTGGCCACCCAGCCGTGCTGCTGACTAGTAATTTTAAAAGCAAACTCTTTGTCCTGGTCTCTGAAAACATGTCTTTGATTCCATGTAAACAGTTCTCTAGCCACTTTTTTGATAATAAGCCATATGTGGTCAGGAGCTATCTATTTTCAGTCTAATTAAACAAACTGCAGATATTTATTAAGTGCCAACTATGTGCCAAGGCTGGTCCAGGCACTAAAGACAGGGGGACAGAAGGCATATCGCTGCAAGAGTCCTGGGAGGGAGAGAGGCAAGTGAGGTAGGTTCACTGCAGGGAGTGACAGATTTTTGGAATGCTGGAGAAGCAGAGGAAGGAGAGGTTGATTCTTCCTGGGGAAGGGGCTAAGGCATAGCCACAAGCAGATGTGACTTTCAAGGAGGTGGACATCCCTAAGGGGGAAACAGTATTCCTAGTTAGACACCCTGTGGCCAAAGTCTGGAGATTTCAGTGGCCTCCTTGGCTTGTGTGGGGGCTTTTTTAGGAAGAGGGGGAAATCAGACTGGAGCAGCAGGTGGTGTGGACGGTTAGCAGAGTCTGGACTACGATGGTAAGGAGCTCCTGACAGGTTTGAGTCAGGATTGGAGGTGAGTAGAAGGCATTCTGGAAAGATGATGTGGATGTGTGAGGAGTGGACCAGGCAAGCTGGGGCTGAAGGACAGCGGGGGCTTTAGAAACAGCTCTGATGAGACGTGGTGTTGGCCTGAGCCAGTTGGATGGCAGGTGAGGGTTTCCAGGAGGTTTGGATGGAAGTTGGCCAGATGCTCCAAGAGATCAGACGTGAGGCTGGAGGAATCGAGGTGTTGATAGGTCCAAGTGCATTTCATCCACATACCTGGGGCATGTGTCCCCTCTGCTTTTCCATGAGCCTCAGGACGTTTAGGAGAGAAGGAGGTAGGAGGGGAGGGGGCAGGAATGGGGCAGAGATAAGAGGCCAGCTGCACCCTGATTCCCTGCAGGAACAAGAGCAGGGAGGCTGGGTGGTGCACACAGGTATAGTCCCTCTCCTGAGGTGTGCAGAGTGCCGCTCTGGGAGGAAAGCAATGGGTCCAGGAACCAAGAGGCATGACCGGACCCTGGCACGTAAATGTCGGGGATTCTAGGAAACTTCCAGATGGGCAGCTGCTTCTCTGCAGGTTTCTATGGGCTTAGCTGCAGAAGAGGGCAAAACACTAGTAACAGTCTTGTCTTATCCATTTTCTCCCTTCTTCTAAAGTTAAAAAACAAACAACCTCAAAATTCCCAAACTACAATTTCAAATGTACAAAACCAGGCATTAGGCTTGTTTATTGTAAAGGGAATCCCTGAGAATTGAAAAATACTATGAACTCCCCAGTTACAACTCACATTTAAGCATCATGTTCAATGATGTGTGTCCAGCATTTTGTACCTGCTTCCGATTCTGCTGTCTTCCTCCACGAGAACACAGTGGCCGTCAATCCAACATGCCTCAGCTTGAAGCAGAAGAGCGGCTACTCCTGTGGCCCCTTGTCTCAGCTGAATGACGCCGTTCCCTGGACCTAATCCTTCTTATCACTAGCACCAGCACTTTCATTTTTGTTTTCTATTTAATTGGAGAGAAGGAAAACGTGCTGATTTAATACAAATAGTCAAGTTAATAAGCACCAATAAACAGACAAAGTTGGAGGGAGACCCTGACACAGGCAACCTGCCTGCAGCCAGGTAGCACCACCATTCCAGAGTTCAGAGTTCCTTCCAGAAATGCCATGCCATGGGTTCAGATAGGTGTGTAGGGGAGAGCTCATAAATGTCTGTGTATGAAAGCGCGCGGTATGTGACCACCAGCTACCTAAAATTGAGGACCACATGGCTTTCATTTACAGATCTCTTTATGTAAACCTCTCTTCCACTTCTTCCCTTAAAAAAAATGTGAGTGGGCTAGTTAAGGCTCCCATTTGTGAAAGGTGAGCACTTATCGATAGACTTCACCCTACTGTGTCAGCCAGTGGAGGGGGAGAGAAACAGGAAGAGCAGAGAGTGATTCCTGAAAGACGGAAGTAACACCCTGTGAGCAGCAGATGGAAACGTAAACTATGACGAATTCGTTTAAGACACAGCCTTAACGAAATAAGACTGGAAAACTCTGAAACAGCCGCAATCCGAGGATAAGAAAGACTCTTAGAATCAAAATAAAGTAAGGGGAAAATAAAAGAACTTCACAGGACTGTGTGAAGATAAAGCTAAAAAAAATCTCCCCAAAGTAGATAAGACAAAGAAATAGAAAATAGGAGATGGAAGAGGAGACTTGAGGAGTATCATCTAAGATTTTAACATCCAGTGAATAGAAGTTCTGGGAAGAAAACAGACGAGGTGGGGAAAGTAAACATTAGCTAAGAAATAATAAGTGAATTTTCCCTAGAATTTCAGGGGATGAGTTTCTGGATTGACATTACTTATCGATTACCCCAAACAATGAATGAAAAAAGACACATGTTAAATAATATGGGCACGACACTTTCCCATAAGAGGGATGGAAACACAGTCCTAAAATTCCCAGTGGGAAAAAACCAGGTCCTGTAGAGAGGCTCAGGAATCAGGAGTCAGTGGTGTCAGACTTGCCAAAGCAGATGGTAAGCAGAGGGAAGGCCCGGAGCAGCCCTGCCAGCCAGAGTAAGAGGCCTCTCCACCCAGATGAGAAGGGAACACTTTCCCAGGAAGGTAGGAGGTAGTCCAGCAAGACAAGGAGGAAATCAAAGAAGCAGAGGACAGGACCCGGAAACAGGCTTACAGTAATATTTTTATTCTTAGAATAATCTGATGATGGTGTTATGCAAATATTATGATGGCATGGGGCATGAGGGGCGGGTCCCTGCAAAGCTACCTTCTGGCTCCCCATGGGAAGGAGCACTAGATGGTGATGGAAATAAGCTGGGGAAGACGGTCAGTAAGCTCATTACTCAGGAATACACAGGCACAACCAGAAGTACCAGCTAGGAACTGGCGTTGGTCTGGTTGTTTCTGGGGAGAAGAGCTGGGTCCAGGAGACAGGAAGGAGAAGAAGAGGTGATTGTCAAGTAAGCAGTTTTTGATGTTGTTAAATATTCTTTTTTTATCTTGAACTGAATTGAAACACAAAATTGTGTGCAGTATTACTTCAATGTAAATTTTTACGACTCTGTGAAATGAATGATCCAAGTGCACCTGAGCTCGAGGCCCGGCCAGGCCAGCACTGCCCCAAGGGCATGGCGAGCAGTGGGCAAGCCTGGCTTTCTGCCTGGCCCTGGGTTTAAGGTCCTGCAGGCCTGCGCGGCTGCAGCAGGCGTTGCAAGGTTCTGGGTAGAGAACGCTTCCACCCTCTGTCTGGCACCCTCGGCACCAGGCAGCACCGGCCTCCTCCGTTTGCCTCCCCCAGTTGCTGGTTTTCACGAAAACCCCCTCCGGTGCACAGTGGCCCCCTGGTCCCCTGCCGTGCACCCTCCCCCTCCCCGCCCCCGTCCCACCCGCTCCGCCCGGCCGCCGCCTCGGGCGCTCCCGCTGGCCCCCAGCGCGGGCTGTCCCTCCCCCGCCGCTGCCTGTGGCCGCTGGAATCCCTGTCGCCCTGGGACTCAGCTGACAGCGGACAGACAATGGTATTTCCCATCAGCCTGGGTATCAGGAGCCGGCCTTATCCAGCGGTGTTTTTCTATTAGTCTAACACCCCATTGTCCACCCCTTATCACTGAAATGTTGATGTCATGCCTGGCTTGGAAGTGGTTTCTGCGTTGGTGCTGGGACAGCTTCGCTTTAATTGGGGGAAGGGGAGGGGTGGAGGAGCCCCTTTATCAGAATTCTCACGAGAATTCACCCCTTTTCTCCTTCCAGCAGGGCCACCTAGGGCGCCATGCGGAGGCGGTCCCCAGTCACAACTCCTGGTCTTTCTCTCTGGCCCTGGGCCTCCACCCAGCTGGCCTCCTTCAAAACTGAGATAGTAAGGAGTGGGGTGAGAGTTCAGTGGCACTTTTGTCCTCGTGGGCTTGGGACTGGGGCATCTTGAGACCTGACAGGACCCTGTGTAGCTGGTGAGCTCCGGGCTGCCCTGGGGGCTTTTCGTACAGCCTCTGGAGACCTCTCCTGAGTAGCCTGGAGTAGTAGGAGTCCCATACATATGGGAGGGCAGCCAGCTGCAAAGGTCCACCTGAGTGCAAGTTGGAAAACTCACCTCCACCCCAGCCCCGCGGCCCACAGGGCCAGTCCTAAGGAAAGCCTTGGAAATAAATACCATGTGCTGTCTCCAGGGACCAGCCCTTCTTGGCTTCTGTTTGTACATAGTGGAGGCCTGAGAACAGGGAAATAGTTCTGTATGTGTGCATATGTGTGCATACGTGTGCACCTGAGTGTGTGTGTGTCAGGGGTGTGTGTGTGTGTGGATGTAAGGGGTGTGGTGTTGTAAGCTACCCCGGGAATCTGGTGCACTCAGCTGGGGTAGGCTCTGCTGCAGTCTTCCCAGACTCACCTGTTAGGCGGGCACAGTGGGGTAGCCTCTCAGGGGCTGAGGGGTTGTGGAGAGGGCAGAAGTGAGATGATTAAGCGCTCAGCCTGGCATGTAGTATACACTCAGTAAATGGAGCCTATTTATAGTTTAATTCTGAGGGCTTTAGTCCCAAAGCCTGTTGTATGCAACTGGTAGCAAAACAGAATAGAAATGGGGGTTGAGGCCCTTATCCTCACACCCCTCCCTGGAGAGCCTGGGCGGAGAGAAGGAGGCTGGGCCAGGATGCGTTGGGCAAGTCGAGTCTTCTGGGCCTCAGGTTCCTGCCTGGCGTTTAAGAAGAGATAGGGCTGGGGCTGCCTGCAGAGTCAGGATTTATATTAAACAACTCTGTTCACGTGCTCCTGATGAAATGTCCTTTGGAACCCCAGTTGGCAAGCTCTATTTTAAGGTGAGTGGGTCCTGCTGCCCCCAGGAGCATGAGAAGCTCAGCACCTGTCTGATAACACACAGGATGCAGCTCGGCTCCTGGGCCACGGAGCGCCAGCTGCCCTCACACGCTCAGGAAGAGCGCTCAGCACAGCTGTGAAGCCCAGTGTGAGCAGGAGGCCCAGCACAGCCCAGGCCAGGGGTCCAGGCAGGCTCCATGAGGCCATGAGGCCCATCGGGAAGAATCTTTGTACCAATCTCAGAGCTAAGGCAGCTAGAGGCACTTGCAGAAGGCTAGAGTGCAAATCTCGTCTTTTGAGTCCAAATCTGGGCCTTTTTCCATGACATAAAGAGACACTAGATAAAGCACTTGACTTTGTCTCTTCAATGTACAAACATTCCTGGGACGAAAGGAGACTTAGAAATAGGGGCCGGGCCCGCGTGCTTCGTCATTATGCAAATCCCATGAGCTTCACTCTTTGGGTCTTGCTGCGTGCTGGTGAGCACTGCCATGCTCAGGTTCTTGGCTCAGAAACAGGACCCAGGTGACCAGAAGTCCAGGGTGGACGTGTACTTCCGTAGCCCCAATTCCAGACTGCGTGAGACCCACCTTCCTCCCTCTGATGGCACTCTACCCTGGAAGGCCCCAAGCTTGAAGACAGAATGAAAGGAAGGCAGAAATACCACGTGAGGTGGACAAGAGGAGATGGTGTTTTTAGCTTTAAATAAAGTGAATTCTCTTGCCGGAGGTCGCACACTCTCCTCCACAGATAGGGTAAAATTGTACCAATGAGTCTTCCACCTGTGGTTTTTTTTTTTTTTTTGTTTTTTTTTTTTTTATTAAGCTGCAAATACTCCTGGTGGACCAACACACAAAGTCGTGAACACTTCAGTGTGAATCAGTCACTCACATGCTTGCCTCTGGGAGCGCCAGGTGTCAGGTGCAGGAAGGAGAGGAAGGGCACAGAGACAGAAGTCGAGCACCCCCTTGACAGGTTTCCAGGGCTGCTTCCCCAACTCCTGCGAGGAAGAAGGCACAGTTTTCTTTCCTGTCAAGTTTCCCGTTTGGAGCATGGAGCTTCGGTTGGTCCCCCTGGTCCCAGGCAGCTACCCGGGATGTCCCTTGGTGGCGCGTGCTCTTATCTTCCTTAAGCTTCTACCATCTGGGTGACTGATTTCCAGGGTGGCAGAGAATCTGGTTGGGTTTCTTGGAAAATTCTTACAAACATTGGAGGCCTTCTCCCTTCCCAGAACAAACAGTGTTGTTTAGAGAGTTATCAGAGCTCCTCCTCAGGGCGCTCAGATGCTGCGTCAGCAGGCAACTCCAGGTTCCTCCCTGACTCTCCCCTTTCTCCTTTCTCCTCTGGCTCTGTCCTTGTCTTTCACCTTTCCCCTCCTTTCTCCCGTGGGATTGCAGTTTTGCATGTGGAATAATGACTCACTCTGGACGTAGGGGACCTGGATCAGGGGATGATTTATTCTTCCTTGACCACCCACCCAAATCAGCGCCCTTCCCAGTTTCACCTTTCCCAGGGGGCTTACCAGCACTTACCGTGCTTTGCAATGACTGTGTCCACCTGGTGTCCCCTCCGTCAGATGCAGGCCGCCTGGGCACAGACTGCTGGCTCCCTTCTTTGTGCTGTGTGTCGCGTGAAGGATAAGCAAGCTGGAAAGACCCGAGGGTCAGGCCAAGACCAGCGACGCTGGGGAGGCCGACTGTGCCCTGGTTTCCAAGGCAGATTTCACAGAGAAGGAGAGGTTTGCCTCCCGAGAGGGCGGAAACAGGGGTCGGATTTACCCACAACTCAGCCTCCAGGATCAGGAGTGAGGACTGCTGGAAACCATTGAGAATGGAGCAGAAGCCAAGGTTCAAACAGGGAGAAGAGTGTGAGTTGGACTCCGAGGGCGGGCAGTCACCTATCGAGGGTCTGACTCGGGCTCTCTCCCTGCCGAGGCCTCGCTCACGCCCAGCCCTGCGCACGAGGGGTCACCTCCTAGGTGACCAGCAGCCGGCAAGGTTCCCCGGATGGGCAGCCTAGGCTGTGTCTGGGGGGACGGAGGGAGGGATGGCTGTGTATCTGAGCACCGGCTGGTACTAGCCACTTGGGGACAAGCATCCAGTTCTCCTCACAGACACTCAAGAAGGGAGTTGCTGGCAGCCCAGCCGCCGAGGCCTGTTTTCCCCACTGAGGGCTTGGGTGCTGGGGCTGGTTAGCAACTTTCTGCAGACAGCAGGATTTGCCTGGGCCTGAGAGAGCGTTCAGCGCTGCTGTCCTTGGGGCCTTTCAGCTTGGGTCACCCATAGCTGCTGAGACCAAGGTCCTGTCCTGTGGCTGGGAGACCCTTGGCTTCCTCACCCTCTGGGTGGCTCCTCCCTGGCTCCGCGGGTCTGCTGTCTGTGGCCAGCCCTCTTTATCTTGTCCCCAAGTTTCCACTGCTATCAGCCATTATCTAGCGCCATCCCGCCCGGCGGGCAGAGCAGGAAGCCGGGCCCGTGAGTCTCCTCTCCACTCTCCATCCTCTTCCTTCTCCAGAGACAAAAGCCAAAACAGCCCGCTAACAGATCCGCGTTTCCCTTGGCTCCTTGACTCCCATTTCCCACTCTCATTTTTTCACAGGCTCCGGTTTTCCAGAGTCAGGCTGTCCTCAGGAGCCACTGCGTCCCCAGGCCTGAAGGCCCCGCTCTGTCACTTCCTCTAGGCCTGTCTGCAGAGCACCCGGCATGGCCTCCAAAGCCAAAGTCTCCTGCTCCTTCTTATCCTCTTTGAGATCAGTCCAGCCAGAAATGGCCCTGCCGGCCGGCCGTCTGGCTGTTGGAGCCAGGCTGGGCTGGACAGAGCTCTGGCCTTCCTCATTAGCGAGGTCTCCCTGGCCCTTCCTCTCCCTGGCGGGGCTGTGACTCTGATTATAGCAGCAAAGCTGCTAGAGGTTTTTTTTTTTTTTTTTTCTTTTTGGTCAAAGAGCATCATGCATCGTTTATTATTTCACCATTCACTCTGACATGTACTGTGTGCTTCCTAGGCTGCTGCTGGGACCCAGAGAAGAGCAAAGTAAGACCTCTGCCCTTGAAGAGTGGTTACTCTCACAAGACGAAAGAGCCTAATGCATGGTAGGAGTGCTCTGTGCAAGGAGAGGGGCACGTGTAATTATCACCCAGAACTTATAGCAGGAGAGACTGAAGCTTAGAGAAGTTAAGCCTTGTCACTCAGTGAGGACTACACTTGTCCCCAGATGCCATCTCCCCTCAGTCTTCCCCTCTGCTCCAGCCCTGTGGTCTCAGGAGCCTCTTGGTTGAGACAGTGAGCTGGTAAACATCTTTGGCTCAAGATACTTAGTTGCATCCTGGGTCTTAGTCTTCCTCCTCTGTAAAAGCAGGTGATAACTTACCTCCTAGGTTTGTTGTGGGTTTTATTTTATTTTTGGAGGGTACTAGGCACTGAACCCAGGGACACTTTACCCCTGAGCTACATCTCTAGCCCCACCCCTTTTGATACAGGATCTTGCTAGGTTCTGAGACTGGCCTCTAACTTTTGATCCTCCTGCCTCAGCCTCCTGAGTGGTTGGGATTATAGGTGTGTGGCGCCATGCTTAGATAGTTATGGATTTTAAGTGCATAATGAGCTCAGACAGTGACTGATACAGAATACCCCCTGGATGTGATTGTTTTTGTAATTACTGTTCCACTACCAGAAATTATCCCAAGAAGGGATCCTCAGGGGGGTGGCTGAGGGGCTGGTTTTGTGTGACTCTTCTCTGCCCACCCCTGACCCTGAGGCAGGGGTCTGACCAGGTGCACAGCCCAGGTTTGCCTCTCCATTTCCCTCTCTGGCTCAGGAGAGTCTCCCCAGCGCTCAAACAGCCTGCCCGTTTCAGTCATCTGGCCCTGAGGGATCCTGAGTCCCTCTGCTGGGGATCCCCTAGCTTCATTTTTCTTTTAGTTAAAACTGTGCCAGAATGTCGCTGTTGAACTAGGGGTGGAATTGAAGAACTTTCCAACAAGTGGACTTGTCACCCATAAAAGCCAAATCCTTGGGCTGGGGAGGAGCTCAGTGGTAGAGCCTTGCCTTGTTGGTGTGTGTGGGGCTTCCTGAGGCAGGGGACTGGCCAAAGTGCCAAACGGAGGTGGCGAAATCCTGGACACGGAAGGCTCGCGTGTGAGGCTCGTGGCTGGTGCCATCTCCAGGCGTGCGGTCCGGTGCAGCAACCCCTCCCCCCCGGCTGCCAGCAAGCACCTATCCACCCGCAGGACCTTCACACTGTCCCAGACTGACACTGTCCCCACTCTGCACCAGGTCCCCACCCGTCCTCTGCCCCTGGCAACCCATCCTACCCTCCTACTCTCCGGATCGGCCACTCTAGGTACCTCGCGTAAATGAAGCCACTCAGCGTTTGTCCTTGGTGATGGGCTTATTTCAGTTAGCTTGATGTCTCCACGGCTCATCCACAGTTTGTCAGCGTTTCCTTTCTCTTTCTGGGTACAGGACATTTATCCCTTCATTCACCCATGGACACTGGTGGCTCCCGCCCCTCGGCTGTTGTGAGCCAGGCTGCTCTGAACTTGGGGTACAGCCCTCTATTAGAGGCCCAACTTCCGGTTCTCCTGTGTGTAACCATGTTCTCCCCACGTGTGTGCTTCCGTGTCCAGGATTTCGCCACAGCCCCACCAACGTGTCTCCACCTCCGTTTGGCACATTGGCCAGTCCCCAGCCTCAGGAAGCCCCACTCATACCAACTAGGCAAGGGCTCCACCACTGAGCTCCTCCCCAGCCCAACGATTTGGCTTTTATGGGTGACAAGTCCACTTGTTGGAAAGTCCTTTCCATCCCTAGTTCAAACGCAGTGGCACCTCCCCTGACTGGCTGGCCCTGGAATCGCCCTCTTCTCTGGGGTCCCTTCGGCTGCACCCTGGAGCAGACACTGCTCACATGGTCAGCATACAGACCTGGACGTCTGGTCCCTCTTCATGCCTGTTGGCCCCCGATCCACCCTGCAGGACGCTGGCCACGGGTACTGGCAAATCCATGCTGCCGCCCCCAGATGTCCCCTGCCCTCGGGAGGGCACAGACGCCAACAGACCCTCTCCTTTCTCAGGGAGGGTGAGTTATAGGAGGGAGACTCGGGCTCCCCGAGGAGCTAAATCATCCCTTGACTTGGACAAGAGCCCTTTGCCCCACGGGGGAGATGGCTCATCCCGCACACCCGGGACCAGGCTCTGGGTCAGGGAGAGCGCGGCTCCCATTCTCCCGGCTCAGAGACTCGTAAATCATCCTTATTAGCAGCTCAGCTCTTGAAGCAGACACGGAACAGCTGCCGGCACTGGTCTTCAGAGTGCTTCTGGGGAACGGGGAGGGGGGTGCCTCAGGGGCCCTCATGCCCTGACGCCAGGGCTCTGCTTGGACTTCCCTTGGGGACAGCCTGCCTGCCCACCTGCTGGTTCATGTGAGACAGAAGGACTGCAGTTCCTGTGTCCCTAGGAACTGACCCATGGAAATGGAGCAAGGGGCCCCGGAGTGTGGGTTGTGGCAAGGGCTCTCTTTGTAGAGGCCACCTTCCCACTGGACCAGCGTTGACCACAGCCCTGCCCCATACTTCTTGGACAAATGTTGTTGCCAACCTCTGCCCTGAAGTGATTGTGGCTCTGGCTCTGTCCCCCACTTTCTTCATCTGTAAAATAAAAGTCTTGGTCTGGAGAGCCCCAAGGCTCCTCCCAGCTCCTGGAAGCCTGGTGCTGAATGTCAAGAGCTGCCCGTGGATTGGCTCTGCCGAGTTCCAGCCAGTGCTGAGGCTCCTCTGGCCATTTTAACTGGAGCAGTGGGGACCAGTGCTGACCACGCTGGCATTTCTGTAAACGGCTGAGATAACCCTGGATTCACCAACAGCCAGTTTCAGAGATCAGCCGCGTATGTTTTATTGTAGAGGCACAGACAAATTCGTGGACGCCTAAGAGCTTTCTCTGACACCGTGAGGATAGGTTGTGTCTGTTTAGTGTCTAGGTGAGAGAATTCCCCACAAGAGATGGATCTCAGTGTCGTGGAGACCACGGCAGGGAGATTGAGAACAGTGCTGCTCCCAGAACCCCGTATACATGAGTGGGTGGCTTAGCTGAGGTGCTATGGATAAAAATTTAGGCTCCCCAGATTATAGTCCTAACCATGGCTGAGAATGACCTCACCACAACTTCTGGTTGGCTGGTCTCCAGACAGGGGCTTTGGTCCCCTCATTTCTTAAGAGATTGAAATAGCACACATCCAACCACTTGGCCAGAGAGGTCTGCCAGGGCTGGAATGAGAGCCAATGGAGGAAGCCTGGACCAGGAACCAGAGTGCCCGGGTGCTTGCTCCAGGGCTACTAAGCAGCTGGGTGACCTGGCTAACGACAACGCGTACGTTGTCCTCCCTCCAGCCAGCTCACCACGAGTCCTGTGTCACCTGCCACATCACACACTCTGGCCAGTCATTGAAGTCCTACTCCTGAGACCAAGACTGGAAACCTTGGGGTGAGGAGAGTGTTGGTGCCTCTCCCTGGGAGAGGGCCCTTTCTGGGATTGCTAAGCCGACAGTAGACATCTAGAGCTGTCACCCATTTCCTGTCCTCCGCGTGGAGAAAGCTGACCAGGTGCAGCAGACAAGGGGCCAAACCCAAAGGGAAGGAGAGCAAAGTGACAGCGAGGACAGAAAACTCTGTCAACTGCCCCTGAGTCCCAGGATCTAGTGGTGCCCGGGCTCCAAACGTTTCTCCATCACTGTCTCTGGTCGGTGCTGGGTTCTGGCCACTTGCAAGCCATGGAAGGTCGCTCTGCCACTAGGGCCCCATAAAAATGAAGACAAAGGGGTGGGGTTGCTGGGCTCCTCCAGCTCTGTGACTCCAGCTCACTGCCAAAGCCCGTGATAAAGCCCGACAGCCAGGCCTGCTTCCCCTAGAAATCCCAGTACTCCATGGCAAGAAGGTGGGGGTCAGGATTGCTGAGCGCTTGCCCCCACCAGGAATTGCACATCTGTTCTTGCTCCCTGGTCACCACGGCTGTCTGAGGTGGGGGTCTGCCCCCATGTTGCAGGGTAGAAACAGCCCCCGTGAAGCCTTGCAGTGTGCTCAAGGCCAAGAGCTGGTGAGCTCCAGAGGCCGGTTAGAATCCAGATCAGCTCGATGCCGGCACCCTGCCTCTCCTCTTACAGAACAGGGTTGCTAGTCACAGATCATCAGGCTCACCAGCATTTTTATGTTTGTAAGGAGTAGACTCCTAGAGCAGGCTCCGGGCTGACTCTGGGGCAGAAAGTCTGGCCCAGCTGTGCTGTCACTGACCCCCATCTGCCACTCTCCAGGCTAGTGTGCTGGTTGCCCTGCCTCCGGAGCCGGGAGAGAGCACATGTCTGTTGCTTAAAGCCACCAGGTTTGTGATCATTCCTTCAGCCACAGAAAGTGCAGCCCCTATGATCTCTACACTCAGCTTCAGGCTAACCACTCTGAAACCCAGATAAAGAGCCAGGGCTGGGGACAGTCGTTGGTGATACCAACCGTCCAGTGACTTGTCAGCTCTACTTGTGGAAGTAGGAACAACTTGGGAAGGAACCCAGGACGCTGTGTGTAGCTGGTCACTCTGCATGAGTCACACTGGGACAGACTATCTCAGCTTCCTTGCTATTTCCAGGACAGAGAGAAAGACTATGGTCACCTGGTCCCCACAGAGACACCAATACCCACCAGTCTTGACTACAAAAGAAAAAAAAAAATTAATTTTTTTAAACTTTATAATTATAAAAATTTTTTTTTAAGTTTATAAAATAACCTGCTGCAGTTTGAATAGGCTTTGACCGCTGAAACTCGCAATGAAGTTTAATCCTAGTTGTGAAGTACTAATGGGGAAGGAACTTGGCCTGGCCGTGGTGGGCAGAGTTGGGGGGCTTGGGGAGGTGTTCAGGATTCCACAGGTTGTTGGCTGGAGCCCCTCGGCTTTTTCATCCTGGCGGCTTCATAAGCAGGGGAGGGAGAGCAGAGGAGGCGCACACTCCCGCTCCACAGCTCCTGGGATGTCGGAGCTGGGACTCTGCAGGCAGAAGGCCTTCACCTTTGACCTTGCACTTCCAGAACTGGGAGCGAAAGCAAACCTCTTTTCTTTACAGACTTACCCAGTCTGTGGTATTCATTTGTTGGCAGCTGAAAACGGACTAATAGAGAACCTGAATCTATAAGTGAATGGTTACATAAACCACATAATAGCCACCAATATCCTCACGTTGGAAACCCTGTGTAAAAGTAAATACTCTGTTTCCAAATGCAGCACATGCACCTCTGAAAGTCCTCTAAGGACATGCCCAGCTGATGGCATTGGTCCCCCCCCTGCACCCCCGCCTCACACACCACTGGGGAAGGGTTAGGGACTGGACAGAGGTCAAGGGGAATTTTTCTTTATCTGTTATTTGAAATTTTTTACAATGACTTGAAACATTATTTTTTATTTAAGTGGAAAAAAGTGAGAAGAAGCAGAGTCAGCTGAGAGTGACATTGTTATGACTGTGCTTGCACCAGAGCTGGCCGGGCGGTGGGCTTGTCCTCCGATGTTCTGGTTCACCAAGTTGCTTCCTCTTCTTTGGCTCCACCTCATTCTGAGAAAACCTGCAGATGGGCAGAGTCCTAGAACCCAGTGTTCCAAACAGCAAGTGCCCTGGCGAGCTCGGCGAGAAGACTCTGTCCCTTTGTGCGGACTCTTGCAGGCCCGTGGAGCAAATCCCTTCACAGCCCAGACGTAGGGCCGCAGTGACGTTCCTCCACCCTGTTTATGAGGAACAGCCAGGAACAGTCCCCACCCACCCCTCCTTCCCCCCTGTGGCCACCCAGGGAGGCTCCCAGGGAAGCATCAATCCCACTGTGCGGGGTGTGGGCTCTGGATGTGGATCCCGCAGTCACAGAAGTCCTTGGGTAGGACTAAAACCGCACTGCCCTGTTCCCGCCCTTCCCCTGGGATCCTTGGGGACAACTGCTTCAAGAGATGGGCTGGGAGGGGCTGGGGATGTGGCTCAAGCGGTAGTGCGCTCGCCTGGCATGCGTGCGGCTCCGGTTCAATCCTCAGCACCACATACAAACAAAGATGTTATGTCCGCCAAAAATAAAAAATAAAAAAGAAGCTCCTGGGTCCAGGACCAGTGTGATCACTTAAGAGCTGGGAGAGCTGGAGCGAGTTGTTAAAAAAAAAAAAAAAAGAGAGAGAGAGAGAGATGGGCTGGGAAGGCCCACATGCACAGGGATCCTGGGACTGGAGAAGGACAATCTGGAAGGACCCAGCCATCACATGTGGGGGAATTCAAAAGTTCCCTTCTATAGTTCTTCCAACATAAACGTGGGTAAAATATATATGCATATCCGCCATGCATACCCGCAAGGTGATCCTCACAGGCCCTTCACCTCCTTCAGCGGGCACAGATCTCATGGGCAAACAATGTCTGTCACTAAGGAGCCAAAGAAGACAATGCTGAGACATACCTGCCTTTTTCTCAATCATCCAGATCTTTCCTTACTCCCTATTTCTACACAGAAACACATTTCTTAGCAGATGCTGTATCCTAGAAATAAAAAGCCCTACTAAACGCAATATAGGATCCTGGGAGAGAAAAAGGCCACTAAGTAAAATCCAAGGAAGTCTAATTAAGACTTAGTGAAAGCTCACGTGTCGCTGATGTTACTAGTGTCAGGTGTACTAGTTGTGACGAAGGTAACATGCTGATGGAAGAGGTCAACGGGGGGATACTGGGCAGGCACCATACTACTGTACTATCTCTGTGTCTTTCCAGCAAATTTAAGTCTATTCTAAAATATTTTTAAAAACCAGGACTGGCTGATACAAATGGTGCCTCTGTCAATTGAGGGTTTCAGGTGGTAGAAGAATGAGGTAAGTGAAAAATACAGAGGTTGGTTTGAGGTAGCCTCTGTGAGTGCTTTACAATAAACGTTCCTCTTTCTCCACTGTCTCAGTCATTACTTCAACTGCATGAGATATCATTACAGTAGTGCCCACTTATCCAAGAGGGGTGCATTCCAAGATCCCTACTAAATACCTGGTCAATCTGGTAACCAAGATGGCTGCTAAGTGACTAAGGGGCAGGTAGCATATACAGGGTGGATATGCTGGACAAAGGGATGATTCATATCCTGCCTAGGATGGAATAGAACGGTGAGAGATTTTATCATACTACTCATAATGAGGAGCAATTTAAAACATACGAATTGTTTATTTCTATAAATTTTCATTTATTATTTTTCTGACCGTGGTTGAATATAGATAGTTGGAATCATGGAAAGAAAAAATTCAAGCAAGAGGAAACTACAGTATCCTCATTTTATAGATAAGGGAAGTCAACTTAGAAAGTGTTGTGGTTGGACTATGTCCCCTCCAAGATTCATGATGAAACTCAATCCCCACCATGGTGGCATGAAGAGGTGGGGCCATTAGGAGATTAGGCCAGGAGGACTCTGTCCTCATCAATGATTCAGTACCTTCAAAAAGGCTGGAGGAGACTAGAACAGACCCTCGGATCCTTCCACCTTCCGGGGTGTGAGGAACAGCAATGGGGCAATCCTGGAGTAGAGAGCAGACCCTGCCAGACAGCGATGCTGGCTCCTCCACCTTGGACTCCCAGCCTCCAAGGCCATGACAAATAAGTGTGCATTGTTTATAAATGATCCAAAATGTGGCGCTCTGACACAGCAGCACCAGCAGACGAGACTTGAGTCAGGTTGCCGCCTCTCCTTGCTCCACGTCTCTGCACCCACCATACCCTATGCACAGAGCTCACTCCTGTTTCTTCTCTGCCGGGCAAATTGGCCAGATGTTTCCATCCCTGTAAGATTTGTTTCACCTCGTCTGAGATGTCTTCCTTGACATCATCCTTCCTAATTTATTGTCGCAAGCTCGGTGCTCCTCTGAGCCCTGTGCAAAGGCACTCTCCAGGCTTCCCCGAGCCTGTCCTGCACCAGGAGCCCCTTGGGGGGATTTGTCTTTGAAGTGGCCCAGTGTGTCTGTCTGTCTAGCCTGGTGCCTGGCACAGTGGCTGGGCAATAGGTGTCTCCTGAGTTGAAGTGAAGTTAGTCTGAAACCTTAGCTTGTTTTCTGCGGCTGCCATAACAAAGGAGTGTAGAGCAGGTGCCTTAAACAAGAGGCCCTTATCCTCTCACAGTTCTGAGCACTAGCAATTCAAGGTCAGGCATCAGCAGGTTGGTTCCTCCCAAGGCCGCCTCCTCCTCCTTCATGCAAATGGCCATCTTCTCCCCCGCCCTCCCTTGGCTTCCCCTTTGTGTGTGTCCTCCCTGATCTCCTCTTCTTATAAAGTCAGTAGGGGGCTGGGGGCCACCCTAATGATCTCACTTTACCTGAACTACCCCCTGAAGATCCTCTGTCCAAACACAGTCACACTCTGAGGGTGGGGGGGATTTGGGGCTCCAGTGTAGGAACTTTGAGGGACTCTTCAGTCCGTAGCAAAGCCCAAGCGCTCATCCTGGTAGCCTTGGGGGTCCACCCGCTGAGAAGATGCAGGGAAATGGGGTCAAAGTCCTCGTCATTTCTAGGTGGGAGTCCTGTGGACACTGCTGGTACCACAGGCAGAGAAGGCGGGAGGGACTTGAGTCTGGGAAACATGTGAAGCTCTGAGATGAAGGAGCTGGAAGAGGCTCACTTTATTTATTACCATTAATAATTGCTTCAACCGAAACAGGGATAGCGAAGCCCCGGCCTGCCTGTTTTCTGGCCTTGACCCCTGACTGTGCTGAGCTCATGGTCTCTGTCTCGGCTCCTATTTCTTGCACACTGTGACTTTCTCCTGGTCCAGCCCACACAGCTCGCCACGTCTTCAAGGCCTCTGGCTGCCGGGCAGGGGAGGCCGTGGGATGGAATTTCAGACTAAACTTGTGCTGGAGAGCTACCTTCTCAAGGGCACAGCGAGGTCTCAGGCAGCAGCTGCAGCGCCCAGGGAGAGCCAGAACCTTCTAGCTGTTGTGTATTGAAGGGGCCTGTCCTGAGAAGCAGTCATTCTGGGCAAGGGCCCATGAGACCGGTTCCCAAGGGCCTAACCTCCTGGGACCCTGGGAGGGCACAAGGACACTTGCAGGACCAGGGGCAGCAGGCAGCATTGCTGCTTTGGAAATAAGGGTCTGTTTGGTCAGGTGGTGGCTATTTCTCATGCATGTGGTGACACTCTCTACACAGGACTGAATTGGTTACAGCGCTGCCTCTCAGACATTGGCCCTCTGACCTGCCTGGTAAAGGGTAGGAAATCTTCAACTGTTCACCCCACTTCTCCAATAAGGAAACTGAGGCTGAGCAAAGTCAATGGCTTGTCCCCGGTGGCAGTTGGTGGACCACCCCGTTGGCATCTGATGCTGTGCCCTGTGTCTGCAGGAGCTCAGCCCATCCCCTGGCAACTCTCAGGGGAAAGGTTGCAGCCCAAGGCCAGGTGGGGGCAGAGGTGGTCTGGGCACGGTTTCCTCCCCACACCTGCAGTGGTGGGTCTGGTACGGGTAGGACAGGCTCTGCCCTTAGCCTGCTGGTGCTCCAGCTGCTAGAGGCGCATGGTGCTGGCGGGATGGGAGTCCAGCAGGAGAGTGCATTGGCTCAGGAACTGGTCACCCACTCCACCCCCTGTGCCACATCTCCTGGATGAGTCAGGGCTCTGCTGGCAGCAGCACTTGGGCCCCTGACAAGGCAGGGTCTGACTTTCCATCAACACTTCCACCACGACAGTCTGGAGAGGAGGTCCAATGTCATGGAAAAGGAGAACAGGGGTGGGAGTCAGACAGGTCCAAGATCAGATCCGATGCTGTGTTGGAAGAGATGCTTGACAGTTGATCTCCCTGAGCCTCAGTTTCTGTACCTGTAAAATGAAAGCAATAATGCCTGCTTGGTGGGACTGCTTTGAGGGGGAGAATTAGACAAGGGGTGGCCCCTGGCCCTGAACCTGATACATAATAGTTGATAAATAAATGGCAGCAGATACTATTGTGATGAGCCTGGCAGGACTGCGTGCTCAGCTAAGGCAGAGGCTGTGTATCTGAAAAAGCGGGTCGGTGCCTGTGGCCACTCGTGTGCCTGCCCTCCCTCTGACCTGCAGCCAGTAGCTGGGGGAGCCTTGGAATCCCCAATTGTGTCCTGGCAAGCCCGCTCCCCCTGGGCCCCCGACTCTTGCCTGCAGAGCTGGGCTATGAAGGACGCTTTCCCTTATTCAAAAGAGGCCACTGTTTGTGTGCAGAACATGCTTCTTACATGTACTAGTGACTGTCACAAATCGTCCTCAATGTCTCAGGGGCGGTGCAGTGTATGTGCCTGGACAGTCGTGTTGAAGGGATTGGGCTGTGTCTGGGTTGGGCAGGGGGCCACCACCACTGGGCAGTGATGGGTGCTGAACGTGGAGGGGCAGTGGTGGTCTCTGCAAGCCGATTGTCTAAACGTTGAGCCCCACATGTGGGGGTCCGCTGCCTTTTCCCTCAATGGCTGAGGCCAGCAGTGGCCAGGCTGACTGGTCTCTGCGCTCCTGTTAGCCCATCACTCTGGGACCCCAGACGCCCATCCTGGGCTAACATCATCCAAAGCCCTCCTGTCCAAGAAACAGGCTCCAGCCAGGATGGGAAGAGGGTCAGCCCTGCCTGGTTCTCCTCACCTCCTGTCTCCCCAACTGGGAAACAGGGTGAGGAGTCCGTGGTCTCCGACACACAAGTGGCTTCACTTATTTTTTTTTTTAATTTTGTATTCTAATTTGTTATATAATTCAATAGAATGCTCAACAATTCATATTGCATATATTGAGCCCAATTTTTCACATCTCTGCTTGTATACAAAGTCTATTCACACCAGGTCTGTTTCCTCCAACTTGAGTGTATGCCCCGGAAGAGGGGTGTCCTTCATCCTGCCTACGAAGGCCTTCCCAGGAACTAGCCGTTGCCAGGGGTGCACCAGACACTCCCTGAATATTGATTAACTTAATGAAACAGGGTCACAGAGCAAGACCAGAAGTGTGATGGAGGTACTGGGAGAAAGGTGGAGAAAGTAAAAGCCAAAGAAGTGACAATTGGACTGGGTTTTGAAGGATGAGTAGGAGTCCACTAGGTAGCAATGGGGGAAAAGGGTTTGTTTTGTTTTTCTCCAGTTAGATTCCAGGATGAACTTTTTATTGATGAGATTTGTGAGGCCTTTAAGTTATTCACCAGGGGATGAAGGTGTGAGCTATAGAGAAATTAGAATAAATTTTTGAGGTTGTGAAACGGGGAAGGGACCTAAGGGCCGTGAACAGCATACCTTGTCTGTGTCTGTTTGGTGCTGTGTTGTGGCACTTGGTGTCTAACTTCTACCTGCAACCTCCCGGCAGGATGGGCATCTGACCGTCTTCAGCTTCTTCCTCAAGGCTGCAGAGACTGGCTTGGGGTGCCAGAGTGTGTGGGGCTAGCCTGGGCTGGCTCTAGGGCTTTCTGCATCCACAGCACGTGCCCTTTCCTGGACAGGCTGCCTCCCCTTTGAGGCATGGGATACAGTTGCCCTAACCTCAGGGTGAAGGAATTCAGTGTCCTCAGAGACAGAACTTTGTTAAAGCTCCAAGTCCCAAGGCCAGAACTTAAAAATGAGCCCTAAGACTTTTTACATTAAAAATTTAAAGCAGACTTTTGAGCCACCCCCTCCTCCCACCGTGCTCCCTTCCAGGGACTCTCGGGAACACCAGAAGTGCCAAGAGGAGGCTAGAGGTGCTCCATCCAGCGCCAGCCTTGGAAGGCCCCGGGCAGAGGGAGCAGAGGGAGGGCGAGGGCGGTGGGGAGCCTGGTTGTTCTAGCCCAAAGCCCAGAGGTCCCGGGTGGGTTCCCTAGGAGGAAGGGTGGGAGGGGACGGGGCAGAGGAGGAGGGAGATAAGCCAGTGCTCATTTGTCTTTTTAATTGGCTCAAATGCTCAGAGGAGAGCTGTGTGCTATCCCTGCTGTGGGCTGGATCGAGTCCAAGCCCCGGACTGTGGACCTCGCGGTGTGGGCTGCAGAGGGAGGCTGTGGCCGCCGGAGCCTGGAGGGGCCCCCGGGCGGGACGGGTTCAGGGAGATGGTGGGAGGCGGAAGGCGTGTGCAGAGGTGGGCTTCCTGCTCCGGCATCCCAGAAATTTAAAACAGTGATTCAGTGACTGAAATAGACAAATTTTAAAGAATCTGTGGCATCCAAAGGATCCTCCTAGTTCATTCCTTTGCCTGAGGATGAGCCTGGTGGGCAGCGAGGCCGAGCGGGCTGTGTGGGGGACATTGTGAGAGTGGGAGTGGAGGACCAGGACACTGACCCCTCATGCTCAGTGGATGATGAGCGGTGCCCGCTGCATTTCCTACCCCACTGTGTCTCTGAAGCAGTGTAGGATCAGAGGCCAGGTATGCCCCTTCCGTACTCAGGCAAAGCCACCGCAGCCCCAGAGACTGTGTGATGTGCCCGAGGTCACAATGTTGCAGCGGTGACTCACACTGGTCTCCTAGCTGAAAAAGCCTCCTCTCCGCAAAGGACACGCAGGTGAGGCCCAGGGTGACGGTCCCCGCGATGGCCGTCCGCCTGGCTAGGGAAGTCTCCACCACCCAGGGCACATCTCGGCCTTGGCACCATGAGTTCAGGGAGAGGAGTTCTTTGAATACCACAGGATTGCTCCACACAGTGGGTCTGGGGCAGGGAGAGGGGTGGCCCGGTCAGTGTTGGGGGTCTTCAGAGAGCAAGAAAGTAGGAATAGCGGGCTGAGTGGACGTCGTGAGAGGCTTTGGTAGGCCACAAGCTGCAGTTAAAACCAAGATCTTCCCTCAGGGAGATTCCACCCCTCTCTGCCTGAAATGCACACCCCCCGCCCTACATCCTCAGGCCTCTGATCCCAAAGTGAAGTAAGACACTTGACTTTGCCTCCTTAAACTTCCAGGCCCTGTGAGGAGGGTGCTCAGGCCCACCTCTGAGCAACTGTCCCCTGGCCAGGAGGCAGTGCTGTGGTCCTCTGGTCACCCCCTAGAGGGATGGTGAGGTGGGAAGAGCCTCCTCCCTTCGGGGTTGTGGGAAGGACTCCTCCCAGGGTCACCTGGAAACAGCTCAGTCAGACTGACCGAGTGGACCTCTCCTCCCAGAAGGCAACATCTGCATCAAGTCCAAGTCAGGGACCCTGTGGCGTTGGACCTCTTACCAGCAGCTAGGTCCCCAGTCCCTGAGGACTGACTGTCCGCACCCTCCTGGGTGCTCACCCGAGTGGCTCAGGTGGCAGAATTGTAAACCACTTATTCTGGAGAGAGTGTCTAAGGCCCCTGCCCCGTCCGTGGCCTCAGACCCTCTCTGTCCACTACCGGACAGCGGTGGGGAAGGGTCCTGGGATGAGGAACCAGCACAGGAAAGGAGCTACCAGCCTCTGGGAGAGTGAGGCACTTTCCAAAAATTTGGAGGGATGCTCTAGATGCTTAGAAAATTTTTTGTTTGCTTGTTGTTTTTTTTTTTAAATTTCACTGGTGAATTATCATACTACATAATTTTGTTTGCTTTTAAAGATGATTTTAAAAGTCACTTTGGATTTGGACTGTACATCACCACCCTCCTTCCAATGCTGAAGCGGTGCGTGCCTGCCTTTCAGGCTATGGGCTGCACAGGAGCATTGTGGAGACCTTCCAGCAGATGGCAGCAGTGTGTCTTAGGGAAAAGGCACTTTTGTGGTCCCCCCCGCCCCCCATCTTGGAATTGAACTCCTGGTCTCAAGCACACTAGGCAAGCACTGTTCCACCCAGTGACAGCCACAGCCCTTTTTATTTTGTTTTGGGATGGGGTATCATTTGCCCAGGCTGGCTTTGAACATGTGATCTCCTTTTCAGCTTTCCAAGTAGCTGGAATTAAGGGTGTGCACCTTCACGCCTGAAGACACCTCTTCATATCCACACAAAGGCCCTATATGGGTTCATGATGGTCTGCGGTAGGCTGAGGCGTGTGGCTTAGATATTAGCTAATTTTACTTCACCATTTAACAGGTGTGGAGTAGGTTAGCTACTACTGTGCCAAAGATCTGGGGAGGGACGTTATGCTTGTTTTCTATGCCACAGAGGTAAAGAGTAAGGCCAAGGAGTTGAGGCTCAGGGCCTCCAAGTGTCGGAAGAGCTTTACAGCCCTCAAAGCATCAAAGAGGTGCGGTAGTGAGGTGCTCATCGCCAGAAGCATTCAAGTGGGGATAGGAGATGATATCCTAGTGATATTGTAGAGTGCCCTAAAACATTAGCTGGGGTTGGGTTAAATGGACTTTCAGCATCACTTCCAACCCATAACAGCCCACATGGTTATTTCATGAAGAGGAGAATGCTGAACAGAGTCTTGAGCTCCGTGATGCCGTGCCATCAACCCGCCTGTCCTGGTGGCCCAGGTCAGTAGGCTCAGTCAACCTAACTGAACAAGTGGGGGCCGGAGCATCCGTACCAGAGCCGCTGTTGGCCCCTCCCACCACGCTGATGGGCACCCCTTCTCAGCTGCCATCTTGAAACTCTGCACCGTGCGTGTACACTGTATGTGTGCAAAGAACCACGTCAAACACCGGCCCTCGGCCTCACTGACAGAGGCCACAGAGGTAGCAGGTGGGGCCCAGGCGCCCTTTGGCTTTCCTTTCTCCCTGGAGGATGGAGCAGAGCAAGAAAGGCAGGGTCTAGAGAGCTGGCCCAGCCCCACCTCCAGAAATCCCCGATGGTAACCATACTCAAGCCCCTAGTCAGTCAGGAAGACCTGGTGCAAGGTCAGCCACCACAGGGAGGTGAGGTGGGGCCAGAGTGTCCTCCTCCCCATCCCACAGACGTAAACAACCGCAGGGAAGAATGAAAGGGAGGCCTCTGACAATCTCCCCCTCAGCTCAGGGCCCTAATGGCTCCGGGGACTGCAGCTTATTATTCTTATCTTCTTTGGGCAAAGGCACCTCTGTGAAAGACACTTGGGGCAGTTCTGGGTCTCTGTGATCCCCTCATTATGTGTGAGACAAGATCAAAGACCCTGGGGGTGCATGCCACAAGTCAGAGCTGGGGCTCTGCATCCTTAATGCTTGGTCCAGCTGGTGGGTCCCAGAGAGCCACCCTGCCCTACTGAGAGCTGAGAGGACAGACGGGCAGCCGTGTGGCCAGAAAGGACGCTCCGGCCATGAGGCTACAGGGACAGGAGAGGGACAGGAGAGGCCGGGCTGGGGAGACCAGAGCCGGGCCCCCAGCCTCCCTTGGCACCCCCCATCTTTGACAGTCTCATGAAGAGAGTGGCACCAAGCTGTCCCTAAGGCTCTGCTGGTGGACGTTCTTCAGTCACTTCGGGGGGCGAGAAAGCCAGGGATGAGGAATGGGGAATCCCGACCGAAAGGACATGAGAAAGGAACCAGCAAGAAGGCAAGAAAAGGAACTCAGGATTGTGACATTCCTTTAAGCACCTCGCACTGCAGAGCTCACCCGCAAGGCAGCCTGTCCCCTTAGTGGTTGCCTTGGGTGCCCCGATGCTTCACCACAGTGAGGGTGCTCCCCAAAACCCTGAGAAATCAGGAGCAGAGTGTCCCTAGCCTCAGCCACAGGACAGAGGCCACTGTTCATGCCCAGAGGAAAGGATGGCATAAGTGGGCATATGTCCACGTACGTTGGGGGAGTGAGTCCACCAGGCCACTCCCCCTGCTTCCCAGGCACAGTGGCACAGCCAGCATCTCTCACAGTCGAAGCATCAGTGCCAGCCAGTGAGCTGCACTCAGCCTGCCAGCGACATTCTGCCTTTGTAACTCGGGCGTGTTTGCTGAGAGCCACAGCCGAGTCCGAATGGCCCCTGGCATTTTGCCAATAGTATTGGTTGAGAGGCAAGCCATTAAGATGATGCTGGATTGATTCGGTTGTATATTAGACCTTTACTGTCCGCCTCGGCCTGCTATTTTGGAGTTCTGGCGCTACTTTGGAGTTCTAGTGGGGATTCGTGTTCTACGCCTCTGGTCTCCTAGTCAGATCTGGCTCTGCAAGCCGCCGGGAAAGGCAGGTGCAGGGAACTGCTGAGTTGCCGGGGGAACCTTGCACCAGCTGTGAGCTGCTGCTGAGGGACGGAGGCTGCACAGTTGCTGAGAGGGGAACTGTGCTCGGGCTCTCTGCTCCTCTGTTCCCGCGTCCCTTTGTGTCCCGGTGCTGGGTTCGTGGTGGTGTTGCTAGGTCGGAAGCTGCACTTGTGAGTCCCTCACCTTCTTCTTCCCGGGGAGCAGTGGTGTTCGCCCCATCCTGTTGGCTCCTATACCACCGTCTAACAGGGTGCACCTGTCTCAGAAGGTGATGGAGCCAGCAGCTCCCACTGTCCTTGTGAACGGCTTCATCTGGAGCTGGGAGCACAGTTCCCTGCAGAAGCAATGTAGTCCCCCCAATTCCCCAGTCCTCACGCCTGTTGCCTAGAAGGTCAGGTGTGTGCAGAGTGGTACGTGCTGTTGCAAACCTCGTGACTTGAATGGAACCAAACAAGAACTGGATAAAGCAAACACTTTTCTCACCCAGATGCTGAGTGCTGAGGAAAGACAGGTGTAATCAGGAGGAGATGAAGGGCCCTGAGCAGGGCTCCTGAACACTTCCAAGTGCTGTGGCGATTGATGACCTTGTTTGGTCTTTAAGAGTCCACTTAGACTCATGGTACTCACAACAGCCAAGATATGGCATTGACTGAGGTGTCCACTGACACATGAATGAATAAAGAAAATGTGGTCCATATGCAACTGAATATGATTCAGCCACAGAAAGGATGAAATTCTGTCATTGGTTGCAATGTGGATGACCCTGGAGGACATTCTGTTAAATGAGATAAACTAGGTAGAAAAGCCAACACCACAGGTTCTCGCTCAGTCGTGGAAGCTAAAAAAGTCGCTCACCTAGGTGTAGAGAGTAGAGTAGAGGCCATCAGAGGCTCTGCCCAAGTCTAGGTCCTACCTGAGGCCCCTCCACACTGCGGCTGGTGTGGCCCTGACCTGTGCCCATGTAGTTGCAATGAAGCCCCTTGTGCTGGCAGGATGATGATGGGTGACAGTGACAGTCACACACTGAGCACCTCGCACTGCAGAGCTCACCCGCAAAGTGCTGCGTGGTCCTTGCGATGAGGTCCTGCTCCTCAAGACAGCAGGTTCCGGTGTCTTTCCCCAGCTTCCCCTCCGGCTCCCTCCCCACTCCTTGCTGGGCACACCTTTCTCTAGTCACAGCAAACCCTCCCTCCTGCTGCTGGCCCACTTGGCCCATGCTCCTGAGCCCTTGCACAGGCTTCTCCCTCACCCCAGAGCATCCTTCTCCTGGCACAGCCGTAGGTTCCTCTACTTGATTTTGAAGCTCAGCTCAAGGCTGGTGCCTGGCGGAAACCCTCCCGGATCACTGCACCTGGGAGGCAGGTGCCCTGCTCTACAGGTTCCCCCACGGCAAGTCCTACTCCACCCGCTGGTGGAGCCCAGCTAGTCCCGTTGCCCATAGCCTGCCCTTGCCACTGTGAGATTCTGGTGGACAGAACCCGGTCTCCTTCATCTCAGAATTCCTAGTGCCCAGAAAAATCCAACCAGTCTTAATGAATAAAAAGCAACTGCCTAATGAACCCTTGGGTAACTCAAGGGTATTTGAATAACATACGGAAGCATTTTCTTAAATGTGTTCCAAGAATTTCCATTTCCACAGAATGATAAACATTGGCAAAAGTTTTTATAGAAAAGAGATTAGGAGAAATGCTAGATTTAGAAAAGTAAGACACATTTCTTTGCTGAAGAGTTATTCAAATATTTTAATATGCTAATATGTTCTAGTATCCAAGAGGTCAATATAATTTGAAGCCGTTCCAAAACTTGCTGGCTTGCTGCTTTCATTTCTCTAGGAGAGCGTCACCCATGGGTTCCAGGCACACCCTGGAAGTCAATGAAATAACTAATGAGAACTAGTGAATAACTAGTCAGTGAAATAACTAGTGAGAACTTTGAATCCATGGGGCATTTTCTTCTCCCTCCTCTAATGTAGGTGAGACAGGCAGAGGAGGAATCATTGACCCTGCATTTGGGCAGGATGCTGAGGCTCAGGGGGGCTGAGCACTTGTTGCCCTCTGTTCAGCTGCCTGTGGACTTCCACCTCAAGTGGATGTTTAGCCTCAAGCCCCATGAATGGGTTTGTGCCCCCTCCTCATTTGTGTTGAGTCAATGTGGAGACTTTAGGTTGTAATCAGGCCTGGAGAGTGAAGTTCTCCAAGTGGGACTAATGCCGGTATGTGGAGGACCGTGTGAGGGTCCAGGGAGAAGGCGGTCATCGGAAACGCGCCAGGCTGGCATCTTGATCTCCAACCTGCAGCCTCCAGAGGTGTGTGAGTAGGTTTCTGTTGCTCATAAGTCACCCAGTCTATGCTACTTTGTTACAGCATCTCCCACTGACTAAGACACTTTACAAAGTATCAGAACCAGGCCAGCCCAGGCTTTGAGGAGGTCTTTCAGCTTCTAGGCTCCAAGTGTCCACCATGAATTTCTTTTCACCAATAGAGTTCACACAGACTGCCTCGGTGGCCCTTCCTGGGAACCTTAGCATTTTGGAATGGAACTTTGAAGAAGCAGAACTCACAGGAGGAAAGTGTTGTCTGCTGTGATGCCTCTGTACCTAAGCACTGTGTTGGGCACTGCAACCCAGTGCACGTGGCCCTTCCAGCAAGGTGAGGCAGGGGTATCTTCCACCTGGAGAAGGAGTCTAAGGTTCAGAATAGTCCCATGGAATCCAAAGGAGAATATGGTGGAATGCCAAGAGTTGGTAGAGGGGCATGTTTTGGGAGAGGAGGTCTCTTTGGATGCCCCACATGCACGGGGTGCCTGGGGCAAACCTGTGGGGGCTGGGTCCGGGGCAGGTTCTTCTAGGCTGGGATGCTGCTGTTCCCAGCCAGGCCTGCAGCCCCCAGCCGGAGGCAAGGAGCTTCCCGGCTCGTCAAGGTTCTCTGCGGATGTCCCGTGTTTATACATCTTCTCTGAGATGAGAGGCCCGAGCCTCGACAGGGCCCCCCCCCTGCAGCAGGGAGAGTGGAGATGCCTGACCAGCTGCTGGCCCCAGGCTGACCCCCATGACCCCAGAGTTATCACAGGGAGACAGCCCTGTGGTGGGCCAGGACCACCAACGCTGCAGCAAGGACCTGGCGGGCGGCAGAGCAAAGCAGAGGACGACAGGGAAGGACACCTCAGGCCTTGGGCCGGGGCTGGCCTCTCAGTGGTTACAGAACACAGGCCCCATGCACGAGTGGTCAGCAATCGAAATGTGCTCATGTGTACCAAGCCCTTTGCCCACAGTCCCAGCCTCATGGCAGCCCTGGAGGGAGACACTGTTATCATCCAGACCGGGCAGCTGATGAAACAGAGGCACAGCAGGGACGGGTGAGCGACTGGCCTGAGGTCACTGCCCCTTGGGAAGGAGTGGAAGCAGGTCCTCATCCAGGGCTCTCCCCCAGAGTCCTCCCTGCACTCGGATGCCAGGACACAAGCCCACTCGAGGTCCCGCAGGAGCTGCTACGTCTGGGTCTGTAACTAGAGGTCCTAGTGTGGGGAGAAGGTCGAGCAGGTAGAGGGCCGCCCCCGTCCACCCAGCCCCCTCACCAATTTGGCTTCCCCGAGGGAGCGCAGCCATCACATGAGGGCTCATCCAGCCATGGGGAAGCACCAAGTCCAAGGCCACTGGTGATCCCCCATGTGGTGGGTGGTGGCTGCTGTCATATCTCTTGAGTGCCAACAAGGCTGGTCATTAACCTCAGAGGAGAAACCACAGGTTCCTTGTCCTCCAGCCCCCTGCCTCCATCCATGAGTCTGGCTTTTGAGATGGGACTATAGCAGGTTTCGTGTTCTCCCTCCCCCAGATACTATTGGGTGGAACCAGAGGATCTTGTTATTTCCACTTATTTCTGATGTACAGATAATGGCAGTTCCACATGGCCCCGCCTAAGACCAACCTAACCCTCGAGAACGTCAGAGGGTCCCAACAGAATTTGCTTGGGAGGCCCGGATTGGAACCCTCAGGTCACACTGGCCTCGATTCCTTTCCCAGCCTGCTGACTCTGTTCTCCGGAGCAGTGCTGTGGGAGTAGCTGGGTCCCAGCCTGTGGCACACCTCGCCCACTCTGCAGCACCAGGAGGACACTGGACCAGAGGTCGAAACCAGTGACCGTCGGAAATCAGTTACCCACGCCCCATGCCTCAGGATTTTAGACCACTGCTCAAAATGACCTGAGCCAAGTCTCCAGCTCGGCCAGGTTCTCAGTCATTGCCCAGTAGGTACGTGAGCGGTGGGTCAGGATCAGGAAGAGAAGAGCCACGGTAGGTTCAGGAAGGGGCTTCGTGGACATGCATGGCCAGAACTGAGGGGTCACAGGACTTCCTCTCCCAGCCCCACTGCCGAGGACGGGCAGGCCCTGCAGGTTACTGGCTACACTGTCCACTCTCCATGCATTTGTTTGTCCTGCTCCATCTCTGCAACCAGTCTTCCTGGACATCATTTTGAGCAGAGGTCCCGCGAAGGAGCTCAGGCCTGCTGGTGGGGGGCTCTGGGCTAGGGAGATCGCTGCCCTCTACTCTAGTTCCTTCCTGCTTCCACCGCAGGATGGGCCATAGGGCTGCTCGTCCAGCCAGAGGGAGGCCATGGGAGATTGGACTGTGCAGCCACCAGCCCAGCATGGTACCATGACACATCCACCCCACCCAGGTACCACCCTGGTAGGAATAACTGCCCCCTAATACTACCACCTCTCCATGTCAGCCACTCCTGTGACACACCCATCCTCAGAAACACTGTTGCGGGTTAGCTATTACTACCCCAAAAGCTCATGTGGGCGGCAAAACAGGAAGGTTTAGAGGTGAAAGATTAACCTAATCAGTGCATTAGTCCCCTGATAGGGATTTGTGGTGGCAACTGTAGGCAGGTAGGGTGTGGTTGGAGGAGGTGGGTCCCTGGGGGTGTGCCTCTGGGGTCTAGATTTTGTTCTTGTTGAGGAGAACTCTCTCTGCTTCCTGGGGCCATGTCCTCACCTGCTCTCCTCTGCCACACACCTCCGCCATGATGTTCTGCCTCGCCTCCCGCCCCGAGGAATCTGGTTGGCTGTCTACGCACTGAGACCTCTCAAACCATGAGCCTTCAAATAAACTTTTCCTCCTTTAACTGTTCTTACGAGGTCTTTTGGTCACAGAGGCGAAAGAGCTGACGAGAACATGCCCACCCTCTGATGATTCCCTGGACCCCTGGGCGGGGGACCCTCCTCTCTCTGCTGGCCTGGGAAATGATTCAGTAAGATGCAGCAGTCCCAACTGACCTCTAGGAGAACCAAGATGGGGGTGAGGTTTTCCCAAATCGACCCCTCTAGGTCTTGATGCCAAGGGTGAGCAGACATTGGACAACAGCTTTCTAAGAGCCAGGTCCTGCCCTGAGTATTCACAATAACAAAATTGAAATGAAAAACTGAGACACAAAGAATTTAGTTAACTTGCCAGAAACCACACAGTTGGGCTCCATGGGGAGTGACGAGGACGCCTTCAAGCCCTCCAGCTCCAAGGATCTAAGGGTCTGTGTCGAGGTGGGGAAAAGCCTCCTCTTCTCAAAACAATAGGAGCTGTGGCTTCATCACCACGTGGGGTGAAGTTAAATCTCTGAAACCCCTGTGGCGTCTCCGAAGACCAGAGACGACTACTCCCTGGACTTATCAAGGGTTTCCCCAGAATATTCCAAAGCTCCTCCTCCAAACCCAGGCTTCTTCAGACTTCCCTGAGGTGCCTCACAACAGAATCCTCCTCCCTTACCTTCAGGCCAACCCTTCAGAGGGGGTTAGGGAGAGGCTGGGCTGGAAGACTGGACTCGTGTTGCAAAGTCGCAGATTTCTAAAGCCAGGCTGTCCTGTTGCTCTGAGGGACATGAAGCAACTGGAGAGCTTCTAAGAGAGTGCTGTTGGGCGAGGCCTTAGAAGAGCAGGGGACTTATGGTGAGCACATTCAGCAGGTTTCTAGAGGTTCTTGCAACCTGTTGCAAGTCTCACCCCCCAACCTCTCAGGTGAGATATTTCTCTTCTACTGTTTAGGAGAATTGTATTTCCTCAAGGAGAGTACCAAAGAAACTCGACCTTGATTTGTCAGAATTGTGGAGTTGGAAAAGATCTAAAAGATCATCTAATGTTTCCTTTCATTTTTACAAATGAGAAAACTAAGGTCTAGAGACTGGCACTCAGATGATTTGATGATGGTGCTGATGATGGTGGTGGTGGTGGTGGTGGTGATGATGGTGGTGGTGGTGGTGATGATGGTGGTGGTGGTGGTGGTGGTGGTGATGATGGTGGTGATGGTGGTGACGATGATGGTGGAGGTGACGAGGATGGTGGTGATGACGATGATGTGGTGGTGATGATGGTGGTGATAATGATGGTGGTAGTGGTGGTGGTGGTGATGTTGTTGATGATGATGGTGACATTCTGGGTACTAGATTTACTTGGGTTTGGCATACTTCTGGCATCTGCTTTATTTGCATGGGTACTTTCACTGTACCTACTTTACAGATGAGAACAGTGAGGCTGGCACACAGCCTGGCTGAGTTCAGAGAGTCCTGGATACCCCTAGACCCTGCTGGGGCTGATTCCACCAAGTGCTCTCTTTCCCTCTGGCTGCCTGGAGAGGCCAGGAGACTCATATTTGCCACCAATGGGCTCCTGTTAATGACGTTTGTGTGAGTGACTCTGCTTTCTGTGGCCACCCCCAATAGAGAGGGTCCCTCCTCCACTGCCAGAGAAAAGGAGACAGAATGAGTCACGGCTGGGGCGAGAGACACTGGGGAGACCCAGGACAGCACTGACCAGGACCACTGCCACCCTCTTCTTCCTGGGTGGAAGTCTGTAGAGGTGGGTCTGTCCGAGCGTTTGTGGTCAGTGTCCTGCGTCCAAAGGTACTTGCCAGCACCTCAGGTGGGAGGAGGGCACCAGCGCCACCTGCTAGGCCCTGTGAGGGTGCCGCTGCCCACACCCTGGCAGTCCACGGCAGGCAGGTCCACACCCAGCGCCGTGACTATTCAAATAGGAAGCGAGGCCGCAGAGGCGCCTGTCCTTGGGACGTCCTGGCTGTGAGGAGCCCTTGGTGGAGGGAGCTGGTCCTGCCCATCAGGACGCGCCTGGGCGGAGGGAGGGGCTTGGCCACCGTCGTCGGCGGGCGCCAGATGCTGGGCTGGTGGCTGCGCGGTCCGACCTCCCATGGCCTCCCCCTAAGGCCCTGTCCTGTGGCGGGGGCAGGAAGGCTGGTGCCGCCGTCTCCCCGCGCCGGCCGCGAGCTGATAACCCGGGGATGGCGCTCTCCTGCGGAAACCGCGGGTAGAGGAGCCTCGGGGCGGGACCCAGCCGCACCCCCACGCGGGGTCACGTCATCCTTCCCTGCCACCAGGCACGACTGCACCGATCCATCCATCACTGCCCGCCGGCCTGGCTTTTTTCTTCCCCCAATGCATTAATGCGGTCTCCTAAAAGACCCAGGCAACGCCGTCAGAGTGACCCCCAGGTCCTCCCTCATCCTGCTTCCCGGGAGGTCGCGGGCCTCTCTTTGGTGTGTCCCACCGGGTCCCTTTGCTGCGTATTTACATACACCATAAATATGTGGGTAACAAGTGTGACAATGTGCGCAAGCCCCTGCGGGTGATCTCCTGCAACCCTGCCTCCTGGTCTCCGAGGGTCCAGGGCCCTCCCTGCTGAAGGGCCTTCCTTTAAGGGCAGACCAGAAGTCGGAAGGCCAAGGCGCCCAGCTTCCTTCCCGATTTCCTCTCCGCCAGTGTGCGCGGAGTTGCGAGGACAAGAGTACTCAGCATTTCTCTTGGGGATGAGGGGATGTTTTCCTGGAGGGGAACTTTCCAGCCCCATCAGGGTACACAGGCCTCCAGAATTTTGAGAAGCCCTGTCAAAAATGCTTCCCCCAAGGCCCTCATCACCTGACCCTCCCTGACCACAGGAGAGGATTCCCTCTCCCACATCTTCACAAATGTCATTGGATCTTGGTATTGTTGCCATTTGGCGGTCTGGTAAGACCAAAGACAAAAACAAAAACAAAAAGCACTGTTGTGTAATTTGCATTTTTCCTGAGCAGAGGCGGCTGAGCACCTTTTGCTGGTTCATTAGCTGTCCTCTCTGAACAGGGCCCTTCTTATCATCTGTCCATTTGTCTTCGGGTGGTTTAGGAACAGGAAGCACTCCTTAAGTTTTCTCTGTAGTAATCCTTTGTTATACAGGCACTGCAAATATTTTCTTCCTGTCTGACACTTACTTCAACTTTGATCACATGCCTTTGTGAGGGTCCCCTCTGCAGGATTAGCAGCAAGATGTCCTCTGCTCCAGGATGTTTAATCCCCATTTCTCCCATTTGAATCTGGTAACCCACTAGCAGCCCCCTCTGCTGAAGGCCAGGCCTGCTAGGCAGGGCAGGGGTGCTCTCTCCTGACCCATGTGCCCCGCCCCCAGAGCACTGGGCAGGTGAGAAGCAGGCACAGGGGCTGACCACTTTGCAGAAGGCCACGCGCTGAGCAGGACAGGAGCCTGGCTCTGGCCCAGACCTTGAGCACTGAGCTGCTCTTCCTCTCAGTTTCGTGGCTTTTCTTGTGGCTCCAACCACCCCTCTCTGAGTCCTGCCCAAGTGCATGGTTTTGGTTAATGTTACCATCTATAGCATATGGACAAAGAATAAAACAGTGACTGTCCCATTCTTTCGTATATTCCACAAATACCCACGACACTGAGCGCTTTCTGGGTTCGAGGCCCTATGCCAGGAGCTGGAGGTAGGGTGGGGAGAATACTGCCCATCTCATCAGAGGGGCCAACCTGGCCACGCCGTCCCTTGATTTGCTTTGTGGCCGGCAGGCTCACTCAGTGGATACCCGTGGATCTCCTGGCATGCAGGGGTGGTGTGCCTGTGGGGGCCATGGGCCCACTGCTTACTGTGAGGGGCTAGCAGTGAGTTAGGTGATGTCACCAGCCGTCACATGGGAAATTTGGAGGGTGCAAGACCCAACACAACTAAAGCATGGTGCCAATGACCAGCCGCTTGCTCGATTCCAGGATTGTTTCTGCCTAGCCTCCGCGGGTTGGCTGTCACGTGCCTAGGCCTCCTGCCCGGCACACACACGGCACACCCCACCCCACCCCCACCTTGGGGACAGGGGCATGTGTTCTATTTTCTCTTTAGAGAAGAGAGGGCAGGTAGCCCAGCCATGTCTGGGCAAGGCCAGGTCCTCATGGATCCTGGGAAAAGGCCGCTCACAGTCCAGCGCAATGAGCAGGAAGCTAATTTTAACTGTGAGCAGCAGAGTGACCTTGGTAGCAGGGGAATGCACCAGCAGAGATGCCCCTAGATGGTACCCTGGCCCTCCCTGAGGCGGCAGGTGGAGATTAGGGAGCCCCCACCCCTCCGCCTCCCCTTCCTCCCGTGGTGGCGTCAGCCTTCCCTCTCCACCTCATCAGTCCTCAGGAATCTGCCTTCAGACCCCTGGGACTGGCTCCCATCAGCCTCTGTCAGCCTCTGCCCACAGGAGCCTGGTGGCCCAGGGTGGAAGTGGGGGGGATGGGCCAGGGATAGGAGGAGGGAGGGGCCTGGCAGGCCGTGCCCCCAGGTGCCACTCAGGGAAGGTGCTATCTGGCCTGAGACTCAGCTTCCAAGTACGTGTGTGGGGCAGGAATGTGCATGAGTGACATCCTACTGCGCGCAAAACCCTGCCCGGAGCTCTATGTCCATTATCTCAGCTCACCCCCAGCTTCCCTTGGAGACGGGTGTGCATGTGTCCATTTTAAAGTGTTGAAACCGAGGGGCTGGGATTGTGGCTCAGTGGTAGAGTGCTCGCCTAGCATGCATGAGGCCCTGGGTTCCATCCTCAGCACCACATACAAACAAAATAATGTGTCCACCTAAAACTGAAGCTGCATAAATAAATAAATATTTAAAAAATAATAATAAAAAGTAAAATGTTGAAACCGAGGCTCAGAGAGGTTAAATAATTTGCCAAGGATCCCGCAGACAGTTTGAGGCACAGCCAAGAGGAGGGGCGATCCCTAGCAGACCCATCAAAGCCTGTCCATCCTCCACCTTGTGACCTGGAACTGCCAAGGAGTTGAGGCGCCCAGGGTGAGGCCCCAGCACTCAGCCCCCGCTGTCTGTGCAACCTGCTGGCTCAGAGCCTGGCTCTGTCCCTGTCCCAGGACACGGGCTGGAGGAGCGGTGAGGAGGCAAGGGAGGGGCTCGGGCTGACCTGGGCTTGGGTCCCAGTTCTGGGAGCTTGCCGACGACCACAGCCATCTGGGTCTTGGTTTCCACATCTACAAGATGGAACCAGGAACAGAGCCTACTTCTGAGGGTCACGGTGCTGGTAAACCCGACCGTGTGTGTGTGAAGCACAGCTCAGGGACTGAAGTCAGGCGGCCCTGGTAGCTTCCGGATTGTTCTCAGCGCCCTTGCTGGTGAGCATGGTGGCACCCTTGTTGGCCTGGACAAAGGGCAGATGGGAGGGCCCTTGGGAGGAGGGGCCCTGTCTTACAAGAGCTTATCTCTTTAGGTCAGAAAAGGGCCTGAGAGGTCACAAAATCCCCGTGGTGCCAGCTAGACATTTTTGTACACGCCCACGAATTTTAACTCTGCCATTATCTCCCGGACACTCCCTGAGGGCTATTTTTGGGCCTTCTGGGATGTCAGGCAGAGTTGTCACTCTATGAATCATTGACAGAGACCCTGAGCTCACCACAGGACCCTGGCCCCCTCACTCTCCAGGGACCACTGTGATGGAATCCAGCGGAGTCCGTTAGGCCTGGTGGCCGTCAGCGCCAGATGTTCCTCTTTCTTGCCCCCCTCCCCGGTGTTCCCGAGACCTCCTGTCATCCTCTCCAGACGGTTCGCTTAACCTTGCTAATGGACTGCCCCCGCCCAGGGCCGCTCTGCAGGCCTGGTGCTGTGTCCACCTCGCTCCTCAACTTCTCAAAGGCACACTTGGACCATTTGCTGGGTCCCTTGGACGTGAGGCACCGATCAGAGCCAGGATTTGAGGTCTGGCTCCTCACTTTCCAGGAGTGGGTTGGTGAGCCACAGGCTGAGTCTCCACCCCTTGCTGTCCAGGGTGAAGAGTAGCCAGGATGGCCGCAGGCCCTGGAGGCTGCTCCAGGGCAGGCTCTGGAAGCTCCCTGTGAGCTGGGCAGTGTGGTGCCCAGGTGAGCCCCGTTCTCAGGAGAAGGATGCCCTATGGTGTCCACTCTCTGAGGAGCTGCTCTGGTGCCAGGGAGGGACTGTCCTGTGACCCCACCCAGCCGACTGGCAGAGCTCTCAAATACACACACTTGTATTTTTTAAAGTCAAACTACCGCCTGTCCACCAGGAAGCCCAGGGGAGCTGGGAAGCCAGCGAGGCCAGCCTTGGCAGCGGCTCCCACCACCTGGCCCTGGGTCCTTGGGCGGGTCCCTCCTCCAGGCCTTATTCCTGTGAGAAGCACAGACGTCGGGCGTGCTGGACCTGATGCCTAAGTCTCAAAAGCCGTGTAAATGTCGAACTCTGTTTTAATGACTCGTTTAAGTCAATCAAATAAGTGAAACAGATCAAGAGGAGAGCTGGGCTGAGTTTGAAGAGGGGGTGGAAGCCCACCCTCTCCCCTCCGGTCTCCACCGTACTGTGAGCACCCTATTCCTGGAAGCCCACCATCGACTCCCACAGCTCGAGGAACACAGTTCAAACATCTCTACCAGATTATTCCTCCTAAGAATGACCTGGATAGTGAATCCCCACTCTCCAGCTCCCAGCTGTGTGGTCTTGAGCCAGTAACTCACCCTCTCTGTGCTCCAGTTTACTTCTCTGTACAGTGAGGATCAGAAGTCCCACTCCTTAGGGTGTATATGGTGACTGGTTACCAAGGTCCTCTTTGCATGGTATCAAGATTCTACATGTATCAAATGTCAATCTTTTTTTAACTGAGAAGATGTTCCGAGCTCAGGTGGAACAAGCCTGTTGGAGACCCAGGTGTCCCTCTGGCTTCCTGGGCTGCCTTCTGTTGTGTCCCCACAGCCCTGAGCCTGAGGGCCTGGAACTGGGCGTGCTTCTTACCTACAGTGCCTGAGAGGTTGGGTGTCAGGCGGACCCTTGTGGACCTTCTGAGTGGTGGTCAGGCTCCTGGCAGGCCTACCTGGAATAGCAGGTGAGTCTCAGCCAAGTTCCACGAGCCTCTGGGGCAGTGCTGGGCAGGCCCACCCCACCGGAAATCGACCAGACTCTTTCCCAGGTCAGAGCCCAGGTTCCTCCAAAGGGGAGCACGCTTGCCTCACCCCGGGCCTGCACCTACTGAGCCCCTCAGCTGGGCCCACAAAGCCCCACCCAGGGCCCAGAGGGGCCAGCAAAACTGCAGAGGCACTGGGCGCGGAGAAGCCTGTCAGGAGCACCCCAGAAACACCCGGAACCCTGGAACCCCAAGGGCGTGTCAAAGAGCCCGGGGGTCCTGTGGGTCATGACTGTTCAGTCGACACCATCCGCCTCCCTACAGCAAACCGCCAGCCCAGAAGTGACAAGAGTCGTGGGGTTGGAGGAGCTGGAAGCCGTGGGCACCGTCGGCGGGAACGCAGAAGCGCACGCGTGGAAATCCACACGGAACCGCCATTGGGTCCAGCAGCAGGTGGACAGCAGATGGGGAGAAGCAAGGGTGGCCCACCCCTCCACTCCACAAAGGAATGGGACCTGACCACGTCACCCGTGGAAGAGCCCAGGACACTGCCAGTCGCGGTAAGACCCGAGCTGCACGATGCCACCACAGGGGTCAGGAATACTGAGACTCTCGGTCACCAAGTAGAACGGGGGCTCCAGTGGGGTCAGGGGGAGGCGCAGGGGCTGGTGTCTCCCGGGCTGTGGAGACAGACGTGGCCACAGCCACGCCGCAGGGAAGACGAGCTCACTCCAGAGCGGAGCACTCAATACACCCCAGATGGTCAGCTTTACATTATGTGTATTTTTCTGCATTAAAACAAAACCCAGAAGATGCCACGAGGCCTGGGAAAAGTTGACTCTGGCTTCTAGAATCTAATGGAATAGGTGGCGGAAACGTTCGTAGCACATATGGCAAAAGGCAGTTTTGAATCTGGGTTTTCAGGTGGGGGTCTGCTCGCGGCTGGTCCACGGGTCTCAGGAGTGGCTTTTCCCCTGTTTGTAGATGGAGGTTTATTCACACCGAATCTTCTGGTTTCTGACTTCAGTGGGTTGGCCACAAGAGACACAATAGCAGGCTAGTGAAGGCAGAAGGTTCCTGTGTGTTAAGGCCTGAGGTGTGTCCCCGCAGCAGCTCATATGTGGACCTCAGCCTGTGGCTGCACTTTAAGGAGGTGTAATGTAGAATGAGGTCATGTGGGTGTCCCTCATCCAACGTGACAGGTGTTCTTAAAAAAGAGATTGGCTTTGGGGGTAGGAAGGATAGTAGAACGAGTGGGACATCATTACCCATGTGCATATATGATTACACGACTTGTGTACCTCACATCATGTGCAACCAGAAAAATGAGAAGTCTTACTCACTTATATATGATGTGTCAAAATGCAGGCCACTGTCACGTGTAGCTAATTAGAGCAAGACAGTGGGACATAGACATGCACAGAGGACCGTGTGAGGACACAGTGAGAAGATGCATCCACAGGCCCAGGAGAGAGGCTCAAGAGGAACCAGCTGTGCCCCCCTTGACCTTGGACTTCCAGCCCCAGGACTATGCACAATCCAATGCTGGGTAGAAGCCACCTGCCGGTAATACTTGTTGCATCCACCCGAGCAAATTAATGCTCTGCTCCACTTTCAAAGTACTCTTCAGACCCCAGAATAGCACCAAGGGCTATTCTGTGTGCGGATGAGCAAGGCTTGGAGGAACCAAGGTCACACTGCTCACACTGATGGCCAGTGCTGGGCCAAGCCAGGTTCTCACTGGAACCCGCATGCCCTTTTCCAAGTCCTGCCTGAGGATGGGGAGGGTGTGAAAGCGCCCCACAGACAGAGGATGAAGTACTGAGAGGTCTTCAGAGTGTCCGAGAGGACCTGGCACAGAGGAGGGGCAAAGCCTCACATGTACTGCTGCCGCCAAACCTCCCGATGCGCCCACCCTCTGGGTGTCGGTATTGTGCCCATTTCACAGATGAGGGAACTGAGACTCAGAGAGTCAAGTTGGGTTTGAGCCCAGGCATCTGACCCAGGACCTTGCTGATTCTCATTTCACCAGGTCTGAATGGCCCGCGCATCCTTTCCTGATGGAGTCTGTCTTTCTGGGGGAGGGGGGGTGGCTTGTGGCTGTAGGGCGCTTTCTCCCAACCATAAATCTGCAGCAGGGAGAATACTCATGCTTTGCCCATTCATACCCTCTTGGCCTCTGCCTCCTGGCCACATCCCCGCTCTCTCCCGCCCCACTTTCCCTTCCTCCCCTCCCTTCCATGAGTTTCATCTCCTGGCTGGGAGCTGGAGGGCTCTTTGTCCTGTCTGAACTTACTTATGTGGAACAAAAGCCACCAGGAAACCTTGTCCCAGGCCCGGCCACTGGGGCAGTGCGCCCCCTAGTGGAGAGAACTCTGCCTGGTCCCGCAGGCCGGGCTCCAGCCTCCCCTTCCCGGGGGTTCCCGGGCAGCGGAGTTGAGGAGGGCCCTGCCTTCCTAGCCCTATGGTGCTGATCTCCTGGGCTTCTCAAGCCCCTGCAGATGTCACTGCACACTAGCGCTGGGGAAAGCCGCAGCATCAGCTGGGCCTGTGGTTCTAGGACCCCAAGTGACACTACGAGAAGGGGCACTTCCAGACCTCACACAGCCTGGCCCAGCAGTTCTCAGTCCCGGGTGGACCTTGTTACCAGCTGGGAATATTTAAAAATGCTGATGCCCAAGCCCACCTGGAACCTGGTGCTGGGACTTGTTAATGTGACCCCTGCCACCCTCCCCCCACCTGGACTCCTACGTAATTCTCACGTGCAGCAGGGCTGAGAGCCCTGGTCCTCAGCTACTTGTGAAGGTGCACTGCTGACGTCCTCCTCCTGTAAGCACCGTGCTCCCTACACAGCACCTACCCACTGCAAGCGGCAGTGACAGCCAAGGTCAGGTTCAAATCCCAGGTCCAGCCTGACCAGCTAAGAGAGGAGGCTGGTGGGGAGGGGTCTCTTTCAGTTTCTTCATCTGTGGAAACAGGTGGTCATAGGAACAAGAGTCGCGATGCCCCGACCTCTCTCCCACCCTCAGACTGTGGTGGAAACAAACAGCAAGTTGTGTGCAAACCCCAGGACACTGCAGGGGACACTCCAGGCAGGGTTCAACCGTGAGGGCCCCGCCATGCGGCCACAGTCCTGTAGCCGGAGCCTCTGTACCTTGGTTTCCTCCTCGGTTCCTGGGGTGCTAAATACCTAGCTCAGGGGTCCTCTCGGGTCAGATGTAGGGAAACACAGCAAGCTGGCTGCCAGGCTGGGAGGGCGGGGATGGGCAGGGGAGCCGGGGGATTTTGAGGGAACTGGAGCTGTCCTGTGAGCACTTGCATATGTCATTGTACTTATGTCAAAACCCCCAGAATGTCCCACACAGAGTGAACCCTAGTGCAAGCTGTGGTCTTTGGTTAGTAATGTGCTGATACTGACTCCTCAATTGCAGCAAATGGACCCACCATTTCAAGATAATGGTAGAAACTGGAGCAGAGGGAGGAGGGCACATGGGACTGTACACTTGGGGACTATTATTATTATTATTATAAACCTAAACTGTTAAAAAAGTTAAGCCTATTATAAGCAGAACAAAAGCAGGACAAGTGGGGAGGTTTCATGACCAGCAGGACTGCCCACGGGCTTTGGTGTACTGCCCAGTGCCCCTTGTGCCTGGGGACTGGAGCCCCAGGAGCGGGCCTCTCACAGTCCCCCAAAACCCTGGTTCCCAGGACTCCAGGACTCAGGCCAAGGATTTGTGGCATGAGGGCGCCCCCTTCCGGCCTTGAGGGGCGGGGACAGCTGGGTCCCTGGTCGCCCTGGGGCTGGGGACTGGATTTCACCTGGAATCGGGGGCTCCCTCAACGTGCACACTAGTACACATCCTGCATGCCACCTCCCGATTTGTTAATGCCAGCAACGATACGGAAACCGTCAGACTCTCGTGGCTTTGTGAGTCCCATAGAGCCAGTGCACAGGCATCTGGGAGGGCAGTCGTCAGAGCAGTGGTGGCTTGCTGCTGGCCGACCTCGGGTTATGGCTGGTAGCACTGAGCCTTAGGCGATGACAATCACCTAACAGTGTGTCAGGCACTCTGAACTCTACTGGACTTGACCACAAACAAAAATGGTCTACCCCCATTTTACAAACAAGGAATGGGATACACAGAGAGGCTAGGTAACTTGTCCAAGGGCACACAGCTAGTGAAAAGTGGCTTCTATTTGGCTCCAGCTCCAGAGCCCTGCCACCAGCCACCTGCCAAGCCACCTCACCTCCTGGTTTCCCCATCTAAGAAATGGAATGCCATCCCCCCTGCTTTAGCGGCTTGTCTGGGCTGGATGTCAAGGTCAACCTCAGTCCCTAGGCTTGGCGCAGGGAGTCCCTTGAGTCAGCAGGCGCCTAGGGCTGCAGCTCATACTGGCCCTCGGTGGCCGTGTAGAAGTCCTCAAGCACCGACTGCAGGAACTCAAAGGTGGGCCGCTCCTCGGGCCGACTCCGCCAGCACTCAGCAATGACCTGGCGGTACAGCTCGGGTGGGCACGTGTCCGGCCTTGGCATGCGGTAGCCTCGCTCCAGGCTGCGGATGACCTCGGGATTGCTCATGCCTGCAGGCAGAGGGGACAGAGCATGTCGGGGAGGGTGGTTTCCAGAGGGGGTGGTGTCATCCAAGTGGCCCTGGGGGACACTGGGCCTGGAAGCGGGAGAGCAGCCCCCACAGGCTCATCAGATCAGTCTCCTCCCAGGTTGGTCACCTGACCACCCAGCTGGTGACCCTTTAAGCAGAACTTGGTTTACTTTTTATTGTCTGGAGAGCTGCAAACGAGGCTGTCGATTCTCTCCTGAACTCAGGCAATCTGTCTCAGGATGGGACCCTGTCTAGGTCACCTGTCCAGGAAACTGAACCTCTGCTGCTGGTGGGGCTGCTCCCTGCAGCCTGCAGAGCTGCTTAGGCCCTTGTGACATGAGCCTGGGGCTCAGGTTCTGCCCAGGGACAGGCTTCAGAGGATGCCCCCAGGCTAAGGCCAAAGAGGGACCTCTGTCCTCAATGGCCGACAAGCTCCTGGATGACCCTGTCTAGACCTGACTGCCTTTTGGCTGCTGTTTTTAGGGGGCTCATTTGACCTTCCCTGGGCACAGCCCTGAGGCCCAGAGTGCTATGACCAGAGGGAGGCCTGGATCCCAGTCCAGCTAACGGGCGGCACTCTGACAAGTGGGCGGTGGCCACAGTGCCTGAGGATGGGATGGCTGCCATGGGCCGTAACAGCAGAGCAGAGCACTGTGAGGCTGCAAGAGGCAGCACCTACCTGGGTATGGCACGCGCCCATAGGTGACGATCTCCATCAGGAGGACCCCGAATGACCACACGTCTGCTTTGATGGTGAACACCCCAAAGTGGATGGCTTCCGGGGCAGTCCACTTGATGGGGAACTTGGCTCCTGGGAGAGAAGCCCAGCAGCTCTGTGAGGCCAGCCTGGCTGCCCTGCCCACAGCCTCCCCGCCTGTCCCCACAGCTGTGCCTCGCGAGGCTTGGCCACCGGACAGTGCAGAGGTGCACCCAGGGAGTCAGGAGGACACTGGAGGGTGTGTGCCTGAGAATGCACAGGCCCAAAAGGGTCCTCGCAAGAGCAACTGTTGGTGCTCCGCAGACTGAAGGGACTCCAGCAGAGGAGACCTTTGTCACCTGGTGGGGCACAGTGGCTGATGTTCTTTACCATCCAGAGACCCGGGAGTCTCTACCAGTCACGGCTCTACCAGTCACACGTCTGTCCCCACTGTCCTTAGGGTCTTTAAAAAGAGAGCAGGTGGGCCGGGCATGGTGGCACACACCTGTGATCCCAGTGGCTTGGGAGGCTGAGACAGGAGGATGGAGAGTTCAAAGCCAGCCTCAGCAATTTAGCGAGGCACTAAGCAACTCAGTGAGAGGGGTCTCTAAAGTAAAATACAAAATAGGGCTGGGGACGTGGCTCAGAGGTCGAGTGCCCCCCCCACCCCACCCCAAAAAAAGAGAGTACGTGGGCTTCACTGGGCAGCACGCATGAATTTCCATCTGGGATAGAAGAGTCCTTTTCTATGTCACATGGCCTTGTTATCACATAGGCCCAACATTTTAACTTGTCCCAGCCCCTCAAGAGGCTGCAGTCCTGGGTGGCATTTAGAGCAGACCTCGTGGCTCTCCACTGGGTGCCCGTCCTATGAGCCAGCCTGAAGCCCCTGAGGACAGACGTGGTCCCCGCCCCACATCGCTCCTCCTGTGTCCGCTGATCTTCATACTCAGCTAAAGGGATTCAGATCCCCCCGTGAAGCAGATTTTGAGAGTAAAGCAAGAGTGCTCTGCCGAAACCTAAACGTAGGTCCAAGAATTTGCTGTTCGTGTTTCAGTGTGTTCTGTGAAAGCCCAGCTCCATGGGGTTCACAGGAGCCAAGTGGAAAAAGCATTTGCAACTCAGATTAGTTGGTGAGACACCAGGTGAAGCGGCGGGACTTCTCTGTGCCCTTTACCGTGATGCGCTGTGAATCTCCAGGGCAGCGGGAGATGGGCTGCCCAGTCTCCTAACCCACCGCCTGTCGAGCTCCTCCTCGTGAGAGGCCTGGAGGCACTTCTTTTCTGCCATGCGCATTTAGCGGGGAAGGCCAAGTGGTGGGGGCCACCGAGGCCTCCCCGGGTCCCTGTCAGCGAGGCTCTGCAGTGCAGTACCAAGGAGAAGCTCAAGAGGGCTTCCGGGAGCTGGGCAGGTGAGGCCCGGCGTCTCCCTGGGGCTGGGGCTCTGCTCACCCTCTTGGACAGTGTATTCACTGTCAATGATCCGGGCCAAGCCGAAGTCCGCGATTTTGCAACACAAGGTCTCAGACACCAGGATGTTGGCAGCCCTCAGGTCTCGGTGGATGGAATTCATGTGCTCAATGTAGGCCATCCCTTCCGCGATCTGAGGAGACAGGCCCCAAGGTGAAGGTCAGCGTGGGGGCCTCTCCTCCCAGCATCCCACACAGGCCCTGGGGGAGCAAGGACCTGACCACCACCTGTCTCTGGACCAGCTCATCCTCTGGCAAGGCTGATGGGGCAGAAGGGCACGGTGGGTGCCTTTAATTGCTTTTGAGTGGATGCATGGAGGTGGCCACCGCTGGGAGGGACATGCATCCTCCTGGGTGGAGAAGAAAGAGGGCTTCCACCGCTTCCAGATGGGTCAGCCCAGAGGCCCGAGCAGCAGAGGGGCTAGCTGTCTCCTCCTGCCCTCCCCTTCCAAGCAGCTGTCTCCACAGGCCTGCCAGGGAGGACAGGCAGAGGAGGAGAGGGAGGGGCGGAGGGCACAGTCAGAGGGCACCTCTCCTTGGCAAGCACTCTGCCTGGAGTCTGGAGCCCGTTCAGCAAGTCTCTAAGCCTCTCTGGGGGCTCGGTCCTGACCTGGACCATGGAGGGGGCTCCCGATCCAGGAGTTAAGGCCAGCCTTCAATGAAGTAACTCGTGCCAAGGCTCGAACCTGCATGTAGGGATCCGGGTGAACAGAGGCACCAAATCGGTCCAGATCGCAGCACCAGGCCAGGACTACCTGCTGGGCCCCCTCTGTAGCTCTTTTAGCTAAGGCTTATTCACCCCTGGATGGGCGAGGAAATTGAGGCCGAGAACAGAGAGCCAGTGGATCTCCCCCAGCGCCCAGGAACCTAAACGACATCGACTCAGGTCTTGAGCTGACCAGGATTTTGAGGGTGGGGAGAGACCAAAGCCTTCTGGGCAGCGGAGGCAGGTGTGGCAGGTACTAGGCACCAGGAACCAGGCCTCGGGGCTGCAGGTCAGGGCACGGGGGTCCTGGCTGGAGGTTGCACAGGGCGGCCAGCGCTGGCCTTGGAGAAAGTGCCCTGTGTGCTTTGCACCCCACCCCAGAGTAGGGGCGGAGAGCCCCGAGGTCCCTGCTTGCGGGTGTGTGCACGGGTTTGTGCATGCGATTGCATGCAGGGTGAGGCGCAGTGTGACCCCAATGTGGTCTAGAAGCTGTCTTCTGGGAGGTCCTGGTTTCCTGGTTTCTTAACCCCCAGATATTTGACCACATCTTGGCCCTGAGCTCAGATGGCTTCTCCTGACCTTTCCCCATGTGACCCAAGGTTTCCTGAGGGGTTATGATGGGGATTGGAAAAGACGGGGGGCAGGGGTGGGAGAAGAGAAGGAAGAAAGCGAGAGGATGGGCTTATCCCATAACCATCTCACCAGTTGCTCAAACTCGTCTCTTGCCTCATGGAAAAAAGGCACAATGACCTCAGTTCCCGCATTGATGCTAGTTAAAGATAACGAGGAACAGGGTGGGGGGTGGCTGGTGTGAAGCGTGGGTGGGGAGGGCCCCCTCTGTAGCTGTGTGTGTGTGTGCGCACGCACACATGTGCACACTCACATTTTAGGGGCTAACCACAGACCATACCTTCTTGCAGAGAGTTCTAGTTCTAATAGACACACACACAAGACCACCAGATGTGTCTTCCTGCTAGATGGAACCCCCAGCTACAGTCCCCAGCGGAGGGAAGCTCTCTCCTCCTCATTCATTGCCCCCCTACAGAGTCTGGGAAGTTCTTCCTGTGAGCCCCAAGGGTACCAAGGACAAGTCCAGGGCAGCTGAAAAGATTCCCGATGGTGGACGTTCTCTAGGGCTCAGAGAAGTAATGTCCCTAGGGTTCCTGTGTGTCCCACACCTGCCCATCAGTCTGGGCGGATCCTGGGGCTGCACCAGGACTTAGGGTCTTGGTAGAGGATGGGTGTTCTCAGAGTCACGCCTTGCTGAAGGCACTGGTGGCACCATGTGAGAAGGACAACAGAGCACACCTCTCACCTGCGAAACGGAACCCTTGCCCACACTCTGGGTTTCCCACGACATCCATCTGCCCTCCCTCCATTCCCAACGGAGCAGCCTCACCCCATCATGGCTGCCCAGGGTGGGGACTGCATTTCCCAGGCTTGCTTGCTGCCAGGTGTGGCAGTAAGATGCAGTGGGACAAGATGGTAGAGCCATGAGTCACCATCTTGGACACTAAGATGACATGCTAAGGTTCCTGATGGGGTGGAGCCTCCAACCTGCCTACAGCTGGACGTTCCACATTCACGTCGTCGTTACTTTCTGTCCTTCACAGTCCAGCTGAAACCTAACCAGTGCAACCTCTCACCAGTGGATTTACTTAAGCCTCAGGGCTCGGAGAAGGACGCACTTCCCCCAGGTACCTTCTGCATGGGGTAGTTCACCAACCTGGGCTGACATGTCGATCAGCCGTGGGAGGGACAACCTGCTGCCTTCATCTGACTTTAAGAAGTCCAGTAGGCATCCTGAGAGAGAGAGACAGAGAGAGAGAGAGAGAGCGCTCAACGGCACTTGTGCATGGTGACCTGAGCGGGCCGGGGGCAGGAAGCGGGCACTGTTCTCAGATCTCTGGATGCACTGGGAGCTCTGCCTGCAGCTGTTGCTGCCTTAGGCTCACATAGACCCAGGCCTCACCACCCTGGGGTAGCGCCCAACCACCCAGAGTGAACGCACAGCAGGTTCAGGGACCTGCCTGAGGTCTCAGGGCCAGAGGAGTGGGGACTGGAACCTGAGCTCTGGCTCTGGGATTAGTGGTCTTTCCTGACATGACAGGACATTCCTGCACACCTGCCTTGCCCCCATCATCCTCAGTGGCAAGGAAACTGTCCCTGAGCTCCAAGCATCAGCAAGAAGACACTGGCATGGAGACAGCTGTTCCCAGACTGTTGTCCCATGAGACACCCTGTGGACCTCAGAGGCTGCCCAGCCTCACCCCTCTGGTCACCATGCTATGAAATGTTCATATACTTGGAAAAGGTCCCATGATAGGAAGGGGCAGTAGAACTGTCTCTGGATGCCCAGCCAATGGCTCTTTCCCCTTTTCAAGGTTCTGTCCCTCCCAGCGGGTATCAAAGTGCACTGGGTGCAGAAGATACACTTTGGGAGCACTGGCCGCAGGGCTCCTGAGCCAAGGAGGCAGCTCTGCAGAGACCAACCAGCCCTCCTGCTTCCTGGCCTCCTCCCTTCCTGTCCCCCTGCACCAGCAACGTCTGGTGCAGATCCTGTGGTGATCTCCTGGCCTGGCAAAGCCACTGCAGGGATCCACCCTCTAAGCCTGGTCCTCTGCAGGGGCTGGGGCACCACCTCTGGCCATGTACTCGGTGACGATGAAGATGGGCTCCTTGGTGACCACGGCATACAGACGGACCAGCCTCTCATGCTGCAGGGCTTTCATCAGGTTGGCCTCAGCCAGGAAGGCTTCTGGAGACATGGCTCCCTCCTTCAAGGTCTTGATGGCCACCTTCAAGTTGTTTTTGTAATAACCTGACCAGGGAAGAGGGGTGGGGAATAAAGGAGACATTCAGAGGCTCAGAGAACATCTGTCACAACTGACACGAGATTCCAGGTGCCAGACCCTTCTATGGGGACCTGAGGCCAGAGATGGAGTGTGTGTCCCCCAGGGTGATGGATGGGTGTTCATACTTAGCGAGGATGTGACCATCTCCCCTGGCCACACGGGAGCCTCAGGCGATGGAGAAATTTAGGGGGGAGGCATCATACTGAGTAACAGTCAATGACAGGCCTGTCCTTCCCAGGGAAGCTGCAGCTCGTGCCAGGCCCGGGCAGAAGGCTCCAGGAACATCAGGGTCTGAGCCTGACCTGGTGCCTCAGAGCAGGCAGACAGTAAACAGCCTTCTATGTTCCAACAGCGCTGTGGCGAGCAGGAGCCGCCTGCGGCTGGAGGACACTGGGAGCTGGAGTTGAGTGACTTGGCCCAAGTCAACACTGGCAGGTGGTGGCCTTGGTCTGCAACCGGGCTCTGGAGTTCCCAGTTAGTGGCCCACTCTGTCTAGCAGACAGCTTCTGTCTGTGAGCTGAGGCCAGGAAGTCAGCAAGCCAGCCGAGCGCACAGGGTCCATGGCAAAGCCAGCCGGGGCTGAGAAGGGCTGGGAGAGTGGGTTCTGTCCTCTCCATCACCACTGGGTGCCCCTCAGCATCCCGGGCCTGGCCTCTGCCTCTCCTCACAAGGCCTCCTGGGGCGGGAGCTCTGCGTACACTGGGCCCTTGGCCTTCAGGGGCAACTTGCCCGTTTCAGGATGCAGGGCGGGGAGGGGTGCCACAACTCACCCATCCACACTTCACCAAACTGCCCAGACCCGAGTTTCCGGACCAGCTTGAGGGACTGCCGGGGGATTTCCCATTCGTCCTGGACCCAGGGGTTCTGTGATGCCAGGCTCACACAGGGCAGGGTCAGCCTCTGGCATAAGCCATCCCCTTTCTCTGTATCAGGGAAGAAAGGAAAGTGAGCTGGAGGCCGGACTCCACGTGGACGCCGATCATCCTCCGCTGTGCGCACTAGATATTGGCTTTGAATTACCCTGTGGAGAGGGGCCAGCTCCTCGGGTCTGGCTTTGGGTCACCCTCCAACTCCCAAGGCAATCCACACAATTTGGGATCCTGTAATAGCCGTCCCAAGAGCTCCTCTAGCACAAGCCCCCGCCCCTCCAAGACACCCCCTTACTAGAATAGTGCTGCACCAGGGCCTGGAGGGAGGGGAAGGTGATCCTGGGGGAGATGTAGTAGCCCCCTTCATCCAGAGAGCGGATCTTATAGTGCTTGACCATCTCCCCCTGGGTGGTGACATCCTTCACAGACAGGGAAAAGGCACCTGGAGGCCAACAGACACAAAGGAGGAATAAGGCACAGAGTCAAAAGGTCGGGACCCAGATGGGGCTTGTTCCGAAGGACAGGTCCCCAGATTCTGGGCTCCATTTCCACTGGTTTCCTTCATCCCAATTTGCTCCCCTGAGCCTCCCTGTTGGCTCCATCTGAACACCTTGACCTTCCCCAAAGCCCCCAGACTCAATCTGAGAATCACAAGCTTGGGGCAGGTAGGCCAGTCTCTCAGCAATCATGCAAGTCCCCTACTTGAGCACCTGGTCCCTCAGCTACCCTTTGCCATGGAATGTTGAGACATGTTGGGGTCCTTGGCTATAAAGGCTGACAACTCCTCCAGGAAGAGGTGCATCCACCTTAGGCACCACGCCCATGGGAGGGGCACAGAGCTGTGCCCAGGGGCCTGCCCCTTCAGCTTGGCAGACACGCTCCTGTGGATTTTGTACCTGTAGACCAGTAGTAGCACACGCCAAGGGCTAAGAACAATTGGGGAAGTAAGAACTTTCAGCTAAAGAACTTCTGTCCATGAACTTCTGCCCCAAGCTTGGTGTTGCTTTAAAATGCCTCTGTCCAGCTCTCTGGTTCCATGGACACTCCCTCCCTCTCCAACTCTTATTTGAGCAGGAGGTCCCTCTCTGGGCAGGCTTCCCTGGCCCCACCTCCCAGGACTCGCCTCCCAGGAGCAGTACCACCCCTCTCCACCAGGGGTCAGAGGTGTTAAATAATAGTTCCATTGTCCCGGAGAAGAGCTATCTTACACCATGGTCCTGTGTCTTTGGGCCCCTTCTTCTCAGATCAGAACCATCATCCCGTCCCCCTCCCATCTTCCTTGACAGGTTCACCTCTCTCACCACCTACTTATGAAAGGACTAGAGAGGCTGTGCACCCACCAGTGCACCTGGAAGTTGCCACAGCCCCCACACCCACCGCAGCCTCAGGCTGGAAGCTACAAGCTCCTTGCCCACCCCACCCCAGCTTGGTACCCCTGTGTCCCAGTCTGTAAGGACCTTGGCTCTAGTGCGTTCACAGATCCCCCCTCACAGTGAGGACAAGAGCTTTCCTCCCCCTTTCTCCCACAGAGGTGCCTCTCAGTAAGCAGGGAGCCCTACTGTCCTGAGGGCACTTGGGGGTCTTCTCCAAGTCCTCTCTGTGGCGTCTCAGGACAATGGGTGCTCTTCTGAAAGAGGACTTCCAGCTCCGACCAGCGTCAGGTTTGCAGAACTAGGACTCTTGTCTCTGGGGTGTTTGGGCTGCCCTGGGCACAGAGGGATGGGCTCTCGCAGATTCAGATTTCTTACCACGGAAAGGTGCCCCTGCCTTTGGACGGGGAAACGAGGCTGTCATCACACAGACACCAATAGCAGAGGCTTGAGAAGCTGAGGGACATGTAGAGGCCACGGGACCCCCCCGAGGCTGCCTCTCTGCTGGCCTTGCCTCCACTGGCCGTAGCCCTGTGATGCGGATTCAGGGCTTCCTTTGGAATGCTGAGGAGCCTGTGTGTGCACGTGTGTCATTGTGTGTGTGCACGTGTGTTATTGTGTGTGTGCACACATGTGTGTGGCGGGGGTAGAGAAGACACAAGACCGGCTGAGTAGCTAATTGTGGAAGTGGGCCCCATCACACCATTCTGCCTCTGCATTTGCTGGAAATGCTCTACCAGTAACAGCCCCAGAACACACCTGCCATCTCCACTGGTTCCCTGCTGGTTCCTGGACAGGGGTGCTTTGCCCTGAAAATGGGATGGTGGCCACATCCCAATGTCTCTCTATAACACCCAGGTGAGTACATGCATGTACATGTGCACAGAAGACCTGAGGCACCCGGGTCCCGATGCCCCCTCTGCCCCCAGTGTGGCCCTGGCCCTGAGGTGCAGAACGGCTGCAGGGTGTCTCACGGTGCCTTGAGCTCTTCTCACCCAGCTTTTGCTGTCAGAAATGCAACTCCTGGCTGCTGTTCACTGGCCACTAACAGGAGCCAAATTCACATTGCAAATTCACATTCACTCTCTGCCCCCATTCCTCCTCCGGCTCACCGTCCCCATCTCCCCCCCATAGCACATCGCAGGTCCCTGTGGGCAGCCTCTTGATGAACAGGTTTTCTTCACACCACTTGGAGGGTCCTTGATCCCCCCAGCCTGACACAGTCTGCAGCTTGCACAGATTCAGAGCCTCGTCCATGGTGTCCACTGTTGGCCCCAGACAAGGCCTTCCTCTCCCTGGGCCTCAGCTCCCTCATCAGTCAAATGGGGGGCTGGCCTAGAATCTCTGAGGTGGACCACTGCAGCCAGTGTACCAAGGAGTCCACAGAGCATGACCAGAGTGGCACAGGCACCTCAGTCCCACTGGGAAACAGCCCAGTGCCACCAGAGTTAGAACCGCTGAGCCAGTCGTGGGATATGCACGCAGGACGTTCTGCACCACACGGAGCTGAACTACTGCCACTCTCCATGCCCACGTGCCTCTGTCCTCGGTTGAGTTGTGTCCCAAGAGCCCCAAATTCGGGTGCTGCAGTGCTAATCCCCACCTGCAGGACACAACTGTGTCTGGAGACAGGGTTCTTAAAGGGGGATTAAGGTAAATGAGGTGCTTCGGTTGGGCCCTCACACAACAGACTGTGTATTTATAAGAAGAGCCTAGGACACAGACACACAGGGAGGCCTGGTCAGGATTAAGGACCTAGGCATTAGACCAGAGACCCAGCACCTACTAGAAAAGAAAACATAGGCCCCACTCTCCATCATGTCAGTGCAGGAACTGACTTCCTCAACAAGACTCCTGAAGCCCAACTAGTAAAATCAAGAATCAATAAACGGATGATATCAAACTAAACATCATAGCAAAGGAAACAATCAAGAACGTGAAGAGAGAGCCTACAGAAAGGGAGAAAATCTTTGCCACCTGCATCTCAGAGTATTAATCTCCAGGATATATAAAGCATTCAAAAAACACCACCAAAAAAACCTAGTAACCCAATCAATAAATGGGCAAAGGAATTCAACAGGCACTTCACAAAAGAAGAAGTATGAATGATCAACAAATACATGAAAAAAATGTTCAACATCTCTAGCAACTAGAGAAATGCAAATTAAAACTACTGTAACATTTCATCTCACTCCAGTCAGAATAGCAATTATCAAGAATATAAGTAGTGATAAATATTGATAAAAATGTGGGGGAAAAGGCACACTCCCGCATTGCTGGTGGGACTGCAAATTGGTGCAACTACTTTGGAAAGCAGTGTGGAGATTCCTCAGAAAACCTGGAATGGAAGCACCATTTGACCCAGTTATCCCACTCCTCAGTATATACCCAAAGGACTTAATCAGCTTACTACAGAGACGCAGCCACATCAATGTTTATACAAATCAATTCACAAAAGCTAAGTTATGGAACCATCCTAGGTGTCCTTCAACAGATGAATGGATAAAGAAAATGTGATACATACACACAATGAAATATTCTCCGCCATAAAGAAGAATGAGATTGTGGCATTTGCTGGTAAAGGGATGGAATTGGAGACTATCGTGCTAAGTGAAATAAGCTAGTCCCAAAAAAACAAAGGCCAAATGTTCTTTCTGATATGGGGAAGCTAAGACACAAACAGCAGGGGGAGGGAAGAATAGAGGTTGACTGATTAGACAAAGGGGAATGCAGGGAAGGGAGGGGTGGGAATAGGAAAGACAGTAGAATGACTTGGCCATCACTTTGCTCTGTTCACGACCAGGTGAATACACGACCAGGGAAACTCCACATCGTGTTCATCCACAACAATGGGACCCTCATTAGAATAAGTCACACTCCATGAATGTATAATATGTCAAAATGCATTCTACTGTCATGTGTATCTAAAAAGAACAAATAAACAAAAAAGGAAGAAAAAAGAAGGAATGTCATTGAGCTAAGTGACCAAGGAAGGAAGAGAAATGGCTTGGTGGCGGCAGGAAAGCCTGCTCAGTCTCAGGTTTGAACCTGTGATCCTCGGGACGGGGTCTGCCTCCCCAGCTCTCCACAACCGAGCATCACCCCAAACTCCTGTTACCTGGGCTCTCTGACTGAGATGCTCTCTAGGGATACTCTGAACCCCCAAATCCTTTGATTCCCAAATGTGGCTGGACCCTGAGGCTGAAGGGGACACAGTCTCCTCAGCCCCCACGGTTCCCAGTGTAGCTGCCGACCGTGAGTGGCTGGGTGTGTGGCTCTCTGCCATCCAGCCTGGGGGACGGCATGTTGGCATGCACCATCTTAAAGCCAGCTCCTGGGCAGAGTCCAAATCAGGAGGGAGACCAGGGCAGTGGCTGCTGAAGAGGAGCCTGGTGGTGGGTGGGTGCTTCTTGAGGAGCCCCGGGCAGGAGGTGGCAAGGCCACCACTCACCTTTGTTGGTCTCGCTCTCTCTGATGAGGAAGGCACCCGCCTTGTTCACTGGAGCCAGCAGCTGCCTCTCCGCCTCCTTGCGCTTGATCGACCTAAAGAACCACCTAGAAAAGGGCAAAGGCAGCGAGCCTCAGAGAGCGGCCACGCTGCCTGGAGCATTCTAGTCCATGCACCTTTTAGGCTCCGCCGCTCCTGTTCCCCTGTTAACCCTGCCCCTCTGTCCCTCGGACCCTATCCCATCCCATTTCCTATCAGCCGCTGGACTTACTGTCTCCCTGAAATGAAAAGGGAACACAGTTTGTATGACCTCTGCAAAAATGCTCCAGATGGACGGCCCTTCCCCACAGTGCAGGTGGCACACAAGAGCAGGCGCCCGCTCTGGAGCTGTGTCTGAATGATTGAGACGCCAGAGACGCCCGGCTTGGGCTCCCTCTGTGTTCAGCATGGGCTGCTCAATGTGGAGGTGCCCTAGCTTCCCGCACACGGTTCTGGGACAGACATGGGACCAAATGTCAACCACTGTGACACCTTCCCCATCCTGGGAGAGTGTACCTCACACCTGCACCAAGTGAGAGAATGAGTGGGTGGGTGGGTGAGTGAGTGGGTGGGTAAGTGAGTGAATGGGTGTGTGTGTGTGTGTGTGTGTGTGTGTGTGTGTATGCGCGTGCACGGGTGGGTGAGTGAGTGGGTGAGTGGGTGAGTGAGTGGGTGAGTGAGTAGGTGGGTGAGTGGGTGGGTAGGTAAGTGGGAGTGGATGAGTGTGTGGCAGGGGATGGGAGAGTGACTGGGTGAGTGGGTGGGTGAGTGAGAGGGTGAGTAGGTGAGTGAGTAGGTGGGTGAGTGGGTGGGTAAATGTGTGGATGAGTGGGTGGGTGAGTGGGTGGGTAAATGTGTGGATGAGTGGGTGGGTGGGTGAGTGGGTGGGTGAGTGATGAGTGGGTGAGTTAGTGGGTAAGTGGGTGAGTGGGTAAGTCAGTGAGTGAGTGAGTAGGTGAGTGGGTGTGTGAATGGGTGAGTGGGTGGGTGGGTGAGTGGGTGAGTGGGTGAGTGAGTAGGTGGGTGAGTGGGTGGGTAAATGTGTGGATGAGTGGGTGAGTGGGTGGGTGAGTAGGTGAGTGGGTGAGTGGGTGGGTGGGTGAATGACTGAGTGGGTGAGTGGGTGAGTCAGTGAGTGAGTGGAGGGTGGGTGAGTGGGTGAGTGGGTGAATGGGTGGGTAGGTGAGTGGGTGAGTGGAGAATGAGCAGGCCCACTGCCCTGACCAGTGTGGACCTTCCTGGTGTGTTCTAGAAGCTGGTGATGGGGATGCTGCAAACCCAGTTCTAAACAAGTCCCCTCTCCTGGGACGCCCCTGGGATCTGAGCCCTGAGTCCTGTCCCTGGAGGCAGTGGGGAGTTGCTGGTTAGGTCCTTGCTGTGAGCTCTGAGGCTAGACACTAGGACGGTTCCACCCAGGGATGCCAGGGAAGGGGCGGCCCCTGGTCCAATGGGAAGAGTGACCTCCTTGGAAGTGCCCAGTGGTCTAGATGTCGCTCTCTGTTCCCGACTGGAGTCCCAAGGCTCCCAGTGGGGCCCACTTTCTGGCCCTGCCCTGAGCCTATGGAACAGAAGCAGGGACTGCCCCTCTGGCTCGAGGGGACTTGTTGGTCCACATACTTTTCCACTTCCAGGGTCTCCAGGGGGGCCACAAAGTTGCTGGGCACATAGCCTTCTCTCCCTGTGACGAGTGACTTGGCCAACCACCAGTCTCCAGTTCTAAGGGGAGAAGGGAAGACAGAAGCATGATGAACCCCCAGGGGCCTCCCTGAGCAGCTCCTGGTCCCCTCCCCCACAGCGTGACCCGCCCTCAGGAGGGTGGGGACTGGTGGAGGTGGACAGTCTGGAGAAAGGAGGAGCTTGCAAGTCACTCGGTGGCTTCTGGTCTCTTTCCACTGTGTGGAGCATCTGACAGGCAGGAGCTCCCTGTGCACGGAGGCGGCCCTGGGGTGGGCTCTGGAGCATGGGTGGGATTTTGACAACAGAGCTAAAGGCCACGGGCAGAAACCACCTCACCAGAAAGACTTTGGAGAGGACAACGGGTCAAGTTTAAGAACATGCCCGGATAGGTGGGCTGTGCGATGGAGAAGATGCTCTGGAGGCAGCCCTGAGGGCGAGCTGGGGAGACAGGGAGGCAGAGGGGCCGCAGGACTGACAGAACAGGGACCAGGGAGCTACCGGAAACTCACTCCTTCAAGACCTGCAGTTTCTCGCCCTTCAGCATCTGCAAGTCCCGGTCATTCACAGCGGCATAGTCATACAGGGCCACCACAAAATGCTCCTCTGGAAAGAACAAAGTAGAGATGGCCACCACTCAGGCCCTCAGGAGAGGGGAACTGGGAGAACGTGTGTCGTGAGCCATCTTCTGGCTACCAAGCAGGGCAGGGGCAGGGCCAGTGCTAAAGAGAAAAGCCTCATCAGGCGGCCTGTCTGTTCCAGGGACGGGCTGCCGTCACAGCCCGCCTGTCTTCCTGTCTGAGCTCTGCTGAGAAGCCCTGGGCTGGGATGAGGATTGGGGAGGGTGGGTGTGCAGCGGCCACCATTGCTGGCCATCAGCGGGCTGCAGGACCTAGTTTGGGAACCACCGTTGGCTGGTCCCCCATCCAGCCGTATCCCCCCTGCCCCCAGCCCCGTAGTGTGAGAGCCTCCCCCTTGTCCCCTTCCTTCTCCCCCTCCCAGCCTTATCCCAAAGTACCACACCTTGGAAGGTGGCAGCTCAGGCCTTCACCTCTCCACCCCGTTGGTGCCCAAGCCCCAGTGGTGAGCCTGGCTGGTGGCGCCCAGCCTGCCTGGCCCCAGCCCTCTCTGGAGGGCTGCTGACTTGCTGGGGGTCCCTGGAACAGATGTACGAGAGGGCTGGGCTTGTGCAGGCCATCTTTCAATGACCACTGCTAGTGATGAAGGCTCCCTGCACACTTGGCCCAGGTCCCCCAGATGGCTCTCTGCCTCCCCAGGAGTCATGACTCAGCGCTGTCACTGATGAGTGGTGTGACCTTGGGCCAGTTGCCTCCCTCGATGGGAAAGAGGCCTTGGAATGGATGACAGTCACCCCTGTGGTCTAGGGCTCAAGTCCTGGTGCACCAGGGGTCAGCACATTCACCGCCCCTGAGCTTCCTTCCTGGGGGTGGGGAGCTCCTGTCAGGAGACGAAGGATCACCCATCAGACAGGACAAGGGACACCAGGTGAGGACGCTGACTGGTTTAGGGACTCTACTTGTGAGAGTGACAGGCTGAGATCCTGGAGGGAGGACCCCGGGTTACCCCTCACTACCCCTCCCCTGGCTGTGCGCTGCAGGGCCCTGGCACTAGGTGAGCCAGGAGAGAAGGGCCCTGCTGGCCTGGCCGAGGCGGCCCTTCCTGAAGGCTGTTGGAAGCAGGTGGTGGGCATGCTGGGGAAGCCGGTTCTGAACCGGGCCCTGTGCTGTGAGCCCGGGAGGTCTGAGCCTGGACCAGGAAGGCTGGGCTCACTCCTTACGTCATGTGCTGCTCACCAGGGCGGAGTGGAATCTGGGAGAGGCGGGTGGTGGGGGCGATCAGAGGATCTCCAGGGGGGGCTTGAACATGGCTGAGAAGGTGCCGCCACGTGGAATAGAACCCAGGCTAGGGGTGGGGGAGAAGTTGGCCTGGCTCTGGCCGGGGCTTGAGGGTGCTCTCTGCACTTCCTGTAACTCTTTTCTGTGCTCCTGTTTATATTTGTGAAGTGTGTTGTTTTAAATCCCACAGGCCCACACCCACTCGGGGTCTCTGCTTGGTTCCTGGGGAGACACTGGGGCGCATGACATCATGGAGGGAGTCGCTGGCTCTCAGCTCCCGGGCATTCTGTTCTTCTCCACCCTGGAGGACCCATCCTACTGTCCCCTGATCTAACTCCAGGGCCCCAAGGCAGAGGCCCCCTTCTTACCGCGGTCCGGGTGCTCCTCGGGTGGCGGAGGGGTGAGGTGATTGAAGACCACCTTGGGCAGAAACACACACACTCCAAGTTAGTTCAGCTCCTGCTGCTGAACCCGGATGTCTCTCTAGAGCATGTCAGCCAGACTACCGTGGGGTCCGCTCTGAGGAAGAGGGTGGCCACCTTTGGAATTTCCATACATGCTGCTCCTCAGGTGCCAGCGCCTCCCCTAGACAAGCCCCGGACCATCTGGCATCTGGCATCTGGCCCTGACCACAGTAGACATGCCCCATCTTTGAAGGGAGAAAAAAAATCAGCCACCAGGATTAAAATCCTGGTTGTACCATTTAAAGTTGTGAAGTGGTATTTGGTGACAGGGAAAGATACTTAGAGAGTAGATTCCCTAAAACTCAACAAACATTCTCACAGGCCTGTAGCCTGTGGGTCAGCTGTGGCACACGGATACCACAAAACACAACGAGAGTGCTCCGAGTAATGACAAGAATGGTAATACCTAGCGCATTTTAAAATGTGGGATTACCCTTGTGACCCAAGACGGAGGATTGGACAAGCTGAAGTAGAGCCGTGTAGTGGGATGAACAAGCTGCAGGGACACCTGTCAACACAGGTGAACCGGCAACGTAATGCAGAGCCCAACCTGTGTCCCAGAAGAACACGGGGTACCGGATTGAGTTGGTGTAAAGTTCATGATGTGAAAAATGAACCTGTGTATTATTTAGGGGAAATACATACTTGGTAATAAAAAATAAATGATAAACAGGTTTGGAATGCGGGGGTCTGGGGTGAAGAGGACAGGCTGGATAGGTAGAGAGTCAGGGAACGAGTCACTTTTGATTTCTGAGGATGAGGATTTATTTCTTAGTATGTGAACACTTTCTTTTTTCTGTGAGATTTTATTCTCTCAACCTGACGTAGGTGTTATAAATCTTACTTTTTTATTCTATACTTATTGGACACAATTTTGAAGTGGTTTTACAAAATGGTGGCACCATGTGGTTCCATTAAAAACTCGCTCACGTGGTAAAATGAATGCATAGGAAAAGGATCTGGAGCAGGACCTCCGAGGAGATGACTCCTGGTATTTCTGGGAAGTGAAATGATGAGAAATTATCTCCATTTTGTTTCCCACAATTATGTGGCTTGCTTTTTTTGGTACCAGGGATTGAACCCAGGGGTACTTAACCACTGAGCCACATCCCTGGCCTTATTTATTTAATTTTATTTGATTTTTTAGTTATACATTACAGTAGAATGTACTTTGGAAAATTATACATACATAGAGTGTAACTTATTCTATTCAGGAACCAACTTCCTCAATAAGACTCCTAAAGCGTAAGAAGTAAAATCAGGAACCAATGAACGGGATGGTTATCAATCTGAAAAGCTTCACAGCAGAGGAAACAATCAAGAATGTGAACAGAGATCCTATAAATGGGAGAGAAATCTTCACCACCTGTACCTCAGATATGGCATAGATTTCTAGGATATATAAAAACTCAAAAAAACAGCACCCATCATTCTCCAAAGTCCCCTACTGTGTGCTGAGCCCTGTGCTACACAGGGGCACAGAGAAGATGCCCAGGTTCACCCATGGAACGGGGTCAGCATTCCCTACACCCTAAAGGGTCCATGTGAGATGAAATGATGACCACATGAACATGCCCATGGTGGGCACCAAGCAGAACAGGGGTCCAGGCGCCACTCCCCAGTACCCTAAACCAAAAGAGGCTCTGCAGTTGGGCAGCGGGGAGGTGTCAATCATCCAAAATCAAGTCCCAGAGGGGCAGGTCCAGGGAGCCCTGGGTGCACTGGGTTCTCTTTCCCACTCCCTCCCCAGCTCTGAGGGGCTGGGCACTTACCAGGGGTGGCAGTGGTGGGGGGTCTTTGCTCTGGGTGCCGATCTTCAAGGGGCTCCAGCCCTTGCCCTTCTCTGTGACCTGCCTCTTGCTGCTGAGCAGACCCATCCTGTAGGGAGCACAGCAGATGGACTGTGAGACTGCAGGTCCTCAGGACCTCTGCACAGAGGAGCCACCGCAACCAGCTTCAACTAGAAAGCTTGGCAGAGGTGGGGCGGCAAAGTCCTCAGAGTCAGAGAGAGTTAGAGGGGCCGGGTGAGCCAAGATCGCCTCCATCTTCCTTCCTTCCTTTCTTTTCTTTTCTTTTTTTGGGGGGATGGGGGTGCCCAGAGAAAAGAAATGACTACATTGAGACAAAAAATGATCTGGCCTGGTGCCGTGACCAAAAACTGCTGGGGTGGATCCTAGACCCTGGGGACAGGAAGCTGGGCAGGGAGGCCACACTGGGTTCCAGGGGAGCCTTCCTACCTGTCCCGTGCCTGGGCTTTAGTCTTACTTTTGCCAGTGGGCAGGCTGTGTCACTAGGAAAGTCACAGTTCCCGGGGCCCCTGGGCTCCTTTGTAGATGGCAAATCTTTGTTAGAATGTGTCTACCCTCCTTCCCAGATCAGATTTCAGGTAGGACACCCTACGTTTAGGGCAGATGGCATAGGCATTAGGCCAACTGCAGCTTCTCAGAAATATCAAGAATCTTCTTTAGCCTGACACGGTGTTAGACACCTATAATCCCAGGAGCTCGGGAGGCTGAGGCAGGAGGATCAGGAGTTCAAAGCCAGCCTCAGCAATGGTAAGGTACTAAGCAACTCAGTGAGGTCCTGTCTTTAAATAAAATACAAAAAGGTCTGGGAATGTGGCTCAGTGGTTGAACGCCCCTGAGTTCAATCCCCAGTACACCCCCTCCCCCACAAATCTTCTTTAGAGGTGAGAAAAGCACAGTTAAGGCTATTCTTTGGTAAATAATCATAATATGGCAGTCAGGGGAAGACCAGAGACCATTCCCTCAACACCACCCATCAGTCACCACTGTGCGGCTGCCAGGGCTACTGCTCAGGGCCAGGGGAGTGTTCAGTGTTCATAGGTTGTCTATGGCCCGTGCAGAACTGGCCCTGGAGCCCCTGTCTAACCTGAGACCACCACAGCCCCACATGCACATCTGGCCATCCACAGGATGTCCGCTCTCAAGGGGAAGCCCCAAGTCACTACTCTTGCTGAGGGGCGTGTGAGTGAATTCCTTCAGGCGAGGATGCCGTATTCCATCCATTCTAAGATGTACCTTTATCCCATTTCAACATCTCTGAAGCCAGAAGGAGTCTTACAATCCTCAGTGCATTGTAGTATGATCACTAACAGCTTTTCCTGTTTTAGCAATACATGAAATAAATGCTAGCTCCCTAGAGTGGTGCCTTAGATTCAGTGAAATACATCTCTCCTCAAACTCATCTTGAAAAAAGAAAAGACTATAATAATTTTGTATACAGAACAGAGCCACAGCAACTAACCTCAGTTTGGGGTTTTTTTTTTGTTTTTTGTTTTTGTTTTTGTTTTTGTTTTTAGTATGTCTTGCCATAGAACACCTAAAGCTTTACATTTGTAAAGAAAAATACTTTTTTATATTTAAAGTTTCTTTATGTTAATTCATATCAGCTTTATTACCAAATAACTCATGGTACAAAAATTACAAGCAACACTTCATCTTGCAGAGATTTTTGTTTCCAGAAGTTTAAATATGGTATTACAAGTTTGTATTAGGAACACCTACTGAATTTTAACAGGTCTTTGATTAGTATCTATCATACTTTGTTCTTCTTTGTTGACACAATGAATTCTGTTGGTAAATTTTCTGATAACAAAATATCTTTGCATTCCTGAATAATAGCTGTATGGTTATACTATGTTACCCTTTTTGACAGGCAAATGGACTCTATTTGCTAGTATCTTCTTTAGAACCTACATTTCCAAGGGAGATTTGTATGTGGCATTAGCCCTAAGATGCTGCTGGCTTCATCGTATATTCTGGGGAGCTCTCTACCTTTTCTATAGTCCCAAGTAGCTTAGTTAGCATTGAGATTACCTGTTCTTTAAAGGCTGGGTAGGTCATAGCCATTATATCACATGTTCCTGGGGCTTTCTCAAATGGTAGATCTTCAAATGCATCTCTCATTTCTCGTACAGGAATTGGCTTGCTTTCCTTCCTCTTTGTGCCAGTTTGATGAGTTGTATGATTTATAGGAGACCTTCGATTTCTTCTACAGTTCTCAATTTGTTGCCATAAAGTTTTGTGTAGTGTTGTTTTTTATTTTAATTAATTTATTTTTTTGGCAGTGCTGGGATTGACCCCAGATTGCATGTGCTAGGCGAGCATGCTACGGCTGAGCCACATTCCCAGTCTTTGTAGCATTGTCTTGTAACTCTTGATTACAGCTTCTTTCTTGATCCTAATATAAATTGAAAGTGCTTTCTACTCTAATTAAAATTCCAATTGAATAAAATTATCTGGACATTAATACAATCAAAGTTTTAATCTAGCTTAAAAATTATGAAAAAGAAGACTTGCCTAGCACTACAAAAAGCAAAACAGAGCACTGCAAAAAATGGCATGAAATTGGAATAGAAATAGATATCTCATCAGTGGAATAGAATAAGAACCCTGCACACGAATTCTGAAAATAACACAGGAACTACATATATGAAGATAGTGCTATTTTAATTCAGTGGAGAATAGATAGTTTATTTTAGTTTATGGTACTGGGAAAATGACTATCTACCTAGAAGAAAACACAATCCTACCTCACACCATATTTAAAAATAGGTCTGGGAATGTAGCTCAGTGGTAGAGGCTTGCCTAGCATATCTAAGGCCCTGGGTTCCACCTTTAGCATCCAAAAAATAAAACTGGGTGCACTTTAAAAAAATAATATGTTTTAAAAAAAGAAAAACAAAAAAATTGAAAAATTGATTGATTGGTAGAAAATCATACATACAACCCAGAATTTGGGGACAACTAATAACAAAGATAGGATAGCCAGAAGCTAAGAGAGAACAAAAAATACATTTATAAACATTAAAAGTATTTCATGACAAATGAAACCCATAAAGTCAGCAAATAAACAATAGGTTGGGGAAAAATTTGTGAAGCACAAGTTAAGGAAAGCCTTTTTTAAAAATAATTTTTAGATATTAATGAACCTTTATTTTATTCATTTATTTGTATGCAGTGCTGAGAATCGAACCCAGTGCCTCACACATGCCAAGCAAATGCTCTACCACTGAGCCACAACCCCAAAGAAAGGGAAGATTTTGTTTATAATGTATTCAGAGCTCATGAAAATTGACAGGAAGAATATGGTAACATCAATCCATTCAACAGAAAAACTCATGAAAATTGTAAATAGAAAGTTCATAAAGCTCACACCCAAATTGCTAAATGAACATAGAATAATATTAAGGTTATTTACTAAATGGAAAACACAAATCAAGAGAACAATAAAATGTCACACTAGATGAATGAGACAGGTAAAGATAAACAACCAACCAAACAAACAAAATGACAACCCAATTGTTGATGGTAAAGTGAAGGAAAATTGTCTTTGCACACATTTCAGGTAGAAACGCATATGTTCTAGGTACTATTATTCTGTTTGTCTTCCCCACTCATTTCCAGTGTGAAAGCTCTGTGAGTGCTGGGCTCTTTATTTTATTCATTGTTGACTCCAAATTGCTAAAGCAGTGCCTGCCACGGAGTCTGAACCTAACAAAATATTTATCAGGCAAATAAAATGTGAAATACTACTGACTTTTCAGAAAGCATTGATTGTTTGTTTGTTTTCCAGTGCTGAAGACCAAACCCAGGGTTTCTTGCCTGCTAGGAAGTACTCTACTACTGAGCCATGGACTCCCAGCTGGAAAGAAATCTTTTAAATTCTGTTAAAATTAAAAAAAAAAAAAACAAAAACAAAAACATACTTTTGGATTTTCAGTTCCACTCTGGAATCTATCAGATGAATGTAACATCATTATATAGAAATATATGAGATATAAAAATGTTTTTGCAGTAATAGTTGCAGCAGCAAAACAAACAAAAAACTCCCCCAAATCAATAATGTAACCGTTCATCAGTTAGGGAATTGTTGAATAAATCTATACTCTAAACTTCTCTAGAATGTTATGCCACTATTATAAAGATTGTGCTGGATCTTTACCAAGGCGAAGTAAAATGTCTACAGCCTGCTGAACACAAGAAAGAAAGGTACTCCACATTTGGAAGTATCCGAGAATGTGAAAAGAAACCCCTCCTTAGGCACGTGTGTGTGTCTGTGTGTGTGTGTGTGTGTGTGTGTGTGTGTGACATAGGGAGAGGTCTAGGGGGAGGAGTGCAGAATTGCTGTTTTCCTGATTATTTTGATTATTGGCAGTGGCACTGGGAGCTGGGAAGATAGGCACAGAAGACAGAGATGAGAAGCCAAAAATAAAAGCAAAATTTAAAAGTTGTTGGTGGGGTGGGGGGATGGGGTGGTGTGCTCATGCAAAGTAGGGCCCAACACAATAGTTCCTAAAATGTCAACATGGTTTATCTCAGGTAATAAGAGTTAGTGTGATAATTTAATATATTCCTTGAATACTCAAATAGGAAGCATATTTTATTGTTACAAACAGAAAAATACAAAGAATGTGAATGACTTGCCCAGTAGCTGAGGGGCTTATGGCCTGGAGTCAGGCCTCCCCCAGTCCTGGCAAGAGTGAGTGGCCCGGGCTGTCTGAGCCTCAGGCCCTTCCTGACCTCTCAGCCTCCCTGGCTCAACACAGGGTCCAGGGGCAGCTGCTCCCAGAGCTTGCCCTGGGTTTGGACACCTGCTTCTTCACCGAGTGACCAGCCCTGCTATCTTCCTCTGTCCAGTCAGCCCAATCACCACCAAGTTTAAACTTGGTCAAACACTGTGTCTACTTAAACATCAAACGTGAACATTTAAAAACAAGGCAGAAAGAAAAATTCCTAAAATCAAACAACCTATTACTTACACTTCTGTCCTTCCACTGCTTAGCAGAGTACGCCTGGCTTTTCCATGGCCTTTAGGACTACTTGGGATCTCTCCGGAGCCTCTGCCCCAGTGGCTCTGACTGGAGACTAGAGTCACTCAGGAGCTGAGTGACAACCAGCACTGTGACTGGGGCTTGGGCTACCCGCAGGCAGTTTCAGGTTGGGTGGGGCCAGGAAGTGCAGAAGTCCACCCCAAAGCAGAGGGAGCACCTGCAGGTCTGGGGGCTCTGGGGGGCTCTGCTTCCTTGAACACTGCTTCCTTTGCAGCAGAAAAAGGATGGGAAGGGGTGTGAGTCTGTGTGCGTGCGCGTGTGTTTGTGCAAGTATGAGAGAGACAGAGACAGAGAGAGCAAGCATGTGCATGCACCCAGGGTGTGTGCCTGTCCATGCGTGTATGTGTATGTGTGTGTGAGAGAGCATGCGTGGGCACGTGTGAGCACAGTGGGCAGTTAGTAAAGGAGGGGAAAGTGGGGAAAGGCTGTTTGTCCACGTGAAACAGACTAGACCCCCTGTCGGCCTTCTCAGGAAAGGGAGGTCCATGTTCCCCCTGGGGAGATGCTCAAAGTCCCAAAGAGCCGCAGTCAAACAGGGGATGTGGTGGAGGCAACAGCTAAAAATAGAGCCGTGAGAAGCCCTCCCTTTACCCTGGCCTGCATGTCATGTTGAAAGGCACACATGCGTGATCCCTTGACACTCATGAAGGGTCACTGACTGGCTACAATGATCCTCACTTTGCAATTGAAGAAAGGGAGCTGAGGAGGCTTGCTGAGATCGCAGGAGGGTGTCGTCTGCCTCCCCATCTGGGCAGAGCTCACTGCCCAAAGCAGGTGCCCACGTGGCCCTGCCTGGGGCTTGATCCCCTTGGCTAAATTCCGGTTCAAGTTCAGATTCCCTGGTTGGGGGGGCTGCCACCTGCCTATGAAGGAAGAACTGGAGAGAAGCTGCCGGCACTGGGAGGTCTGGTGGCTGAGTGCCACTGTGGAACTCCAGGCCGACTACAGCCTCCTCCTGTCTCCCTGGTCCAGAGAGAGCAGTCAGTGGGTCCAGGAGCCAGGGCTCCAAACAAGCTGCTTACGGGCTCAGTGAACCTGGCAAATCACTTCATCTCGAGTCTGTCTCCTTACGGTCAGGAAGGTGTGAGACCAATCCTGGTTTACACCAAGAGCCTTCCGGAGAAAGTATTCCCCAAGACAGAGCCGAAGAAGTCAAACGACACTGGATGTCCTGATCTGTGCAGGGGGCAGTTCCACAGCTGCAGAATGAACCAAGTCGTGCGATTCTCAATGACAACTTGCCTGCTTGGCGAATCTCCACAATCTACAGTCAGCCTTTTGCAGGTGTCTGTTAATTATGCACTTCCACGTGACTATGGGCTTGGACTATTTGTGTAAAATAAGGGGAAGAGGGGCCAAAATATGAAAACCATTGTGCAAACCCAGTGCTGGTGAGGCTGAGCGGTTGGCAGGAGGGCACAGCCCCATGAGGCTGGAAACGTTCTGTCATTTGCTGAAGTGCTCAAGTCTGAACTGGACACATGGAAAACATTTTGAAAGTTGATGCACAAAAAAACAAACAGGGTGGACTTCACAGCATGAAGGACCAATGGCCTGTGCGCAATTCACACAGTCGCCAAGCAAATCACGCAAGATGAGAGCGAGGAAAGAAAAGGAACAAACATGCTAAATATTTGGGTTTTGCTTTCTTTCTTTTTAAAATTTTATGTTTGATTGTCACATGGCAATTGTGCCTATTTCTAGATAAATATGAACCAGTGGTGGCCTGTGAAACTCGGGTGGTACCCAGGGTAGTCCCTGTTTGTGTTGGGATTTCCTATCCCTCCTGAAGCTGGGGTCAGGGGCCAGGAGGGTGAGTGCAGGGAAGGACAGAGGACTGCCTGAGCACCGGGCTGCTGTGCGACCCAGCAAAGTGCTGAGCTGTCTGAGAGCCTCCGTCAGCTCTGGCCCTTCCAGAAATCCAGGCAGGTTATTTGAGGGCAGAGGAACAATGGATTGAGAGCGAGTCTCCTTCACAAAATCAACTCTGGGAGGAGTATGGAAGAGTAGGATGACAGATCAGCTGGCCCTGGTCAAGGCGTTTGGGCAGCAGCTGCCGGGGGCTTGGCATCTCCTGTGTCCTACACCCTGACTGTGCCCTCTGCCTCAAGCACCCTGTTTCAGAGAGGCCACACAGGGCGGTAGACGAGAATGCAGAGGCTAGCTTCCACCCCAGTTTTGCCATGTTGTAACTGCCCTTCGGCAAGTAGCTTGACATTTCTGTCTCTTAGTTGCAGAGTAATAATTTCTCCCCCTGGGGTGTTATAAAGACTAAACCAGGATTACCAGTTATCAGTGCATCTCGGAACAGTGCCTAATTTATATCAAGTGTCTGATAAACATCCTGCTGTTCTTCCACGTATACTGCCAGGGATAACGACTCCTTCAGTAACCGTGGGGTAGATGTTACTTGCGCCCTTCTTCAGACGAGCCTTGGCAACATCAGGCAACTCACCTCTGCCATGCAGCTCCTAAGCTGCGGGCCAGCCTGGAATCAGCTTCTGAAGACCCCCCCAGCCCTCTCCCGGGAGCCCTCGCCATGCATTGGCTGAAAGCTGAAGCTTTCTGGCCAGAGCTGCCGGATCCAGGCGGACAGCATGAAGTAATATTGGCAAAGTGGGGCTCACCCGGGGTGTTGGCAGCTGTGCTGAGATGCCAGCCGGCCTTGGTGAGATCACTCCTGGGGCATTCTGTGGGCATCCAGGACTTTTGAGTCCTTTCCTTACACAGACCAGCTTGTGCTGGACCTGGTCCCTAGATGCACAAAATAGAGTGATTGGCCTGTGACTCCAAATTAAAGCAGAGGCCAAAGAACCTGAACAATGACCCATTTTTCATGCCTCAACTCAGGATGATTCAGCCCCACGAGGCTTTCTCAGTTCTGCCCCGAGATCCGCCCTCCACATCTAAGCATAAGATGGCCCCCCTGACGCGGTTAGAATTCCATACCCTGGTTCATTTGGTCACAAACATTCAGTCTCTGCTGTCAACCACGTAATGTGTCAGGCACAGCAGAAGACAGGGATGAAACAAGGAAGAGACCCAAGTGTGAGACAGAGGAGAGAGTCACAAGCCCAATCACAGCCACTCAAGGGAGGCGAACCACACAGAAGAGAGGCCTGGCGGGGCCCTGTGCGCTCAGCACGCAGAAGTCTCCAGGGGCCGGGAGGACGGCGGAGACAGGATTGTTTGGTTGAAACTATTTTTATGAAACATTAAAAAAGTACTAAAACAGTGATTAATGAGCCTTAATAGACTAGATTCAATACTTATCCTCACATTTTATTCTCGACTGAAGCCTTTGATAATGAGCAACTTCATTACAAATAAGTGAAACTTGGAAACGAAACAAGGGGCTCACAGTGAATCATTTCACTTCCTGAACTTGGCACACATCTCTAAAACGTGGACACCTCTCCTGTGACCACAGTGTCATTTTATCAACCCTGAGGACACTAGCTGTAGAATTAAGGTGTCATCTAACTCTCCAGCCACCCAACCTAACCCATCATGAAATTCTAACAATAATCCCAAACATGGCTTCTCGCTTGGTTTGTCTTGTTTAAGATTTTTTTTTTAAAAAAAGTTTCAAATCTTATTTGAATTATTTCCCAAACATGGCTCACATGCTCCTATGTCTCCTCAAACAGGATTCCCTCCTGCCTCAGCTTGGGGTAGCTTCATGTCATTGATTTGTAAATTCAGTCCTATAGAATGTTCTGCATGGGGAATTCTGCTTCCCTGTGGTGGTGCATCAGGTGACTCTCTCTCCCTCTTCCTTTCACACTGAGTGAACTCCACCGGCTCCACCAGATCCAGGCTCCTCTCGGAGAGATGCTACCTAGGCGTGTTTCTCCACGGTGCATCCCATCAGGATAATCACGATGTCTCGCTACACCATCTAATGGTGCGGAGAGAGATGGGGATTCAGGGGTACTCGTCCCTCTGTCAAAACATTCCTCACCAACATTTCAATTACTGTCTCTGTAGGGGTTATAGAATGTCCATAATCTGATTTCCTCATTTATCCCACATTTGTCTGGGGGTCAAGAGAAGAAAGGATGAGAAAGTGGAAACATTGCCATGTGCAATCACCAGAGTTGGGCTGGATTTGAGAGACAGGTATTTTCCCAAAGACATTTGAGACAGGAAACATATTCAGTTGGCAAAGTTTTTTCATTGGCTGGATTTCAGAGTGACGCAGAATTATTCAAGGAACCACAGTTCATACCTTGTACGATACTCTTAAAGCCTGCAGCACACGGTATCCCCAGGTGGTCTGCTGTCCTAGTACTGATCTGCCCTGATCCTGCTCAGCTCCTGTATGGGGCACTTCCCAGAGCCAGCAAAGGGCTCCCTAGATGCTACCTCCTGACTCCTGGCAGAGTTGAGGGCTGCGGGGCACACGTGGCCCCTAGCTCACTAGCAGTGATAACTTAGGACTTGTGTGTACCTCTGGTCCAGGTGGCAGCTAGTGGGCACAGTGAGGAGATGACCATGTGGCTATTTTAATTTTATAAAGCAAAAACATTTTTGCTGTGGAAATTCACTCCCCTTCCCCTACCCACTGTGGTAAATGTGATAGAAAAGATTTCAGATGATAAAAAGTTTGAGGGTTCTGAGCAAAACTTCAGGAAGGAAGATGGCATTCTTAGTAATACCGATGAACATTTACTGTCACCTACTCTGACTCTGCGGACTTGGGCAAGCTTGAGATCGTTAAGCAATTATGTAGACAAACAAAATTCCTTTATGTGAACAAAATTCCTTTTTTGGAAGGAGGCACCATATAAATTTATATTTTAAGAACCCTCAAAGTAGTGATAATTAAAACATGTTACAAATTATGGAATTTGCAGATAAATGGTTGGAGCTGGAGAATGTCATGCTAAGTGACATATGCCAAACTCAAAAAATGAAAAGCCAAATATTTTCTCTGATAAGTAGATGCTGATCCATAATGGGGGTGGAGGGTAGGGAAGAATGGAGGAGATTTGGATTGGGTAGAGGGGAGTGAGGGGAGGGGAAGAGGTGTGGAGGTGGGAAGGATGGTGGAATTAGATGGACATTATTATCCCATATACATGTATGATTGCACCACTGGTGTGAATCTGCACCATGTACAGCCAGAGGAATGAGACGTTCTGCTCCATCTGTGTACAATATGTCAAAATGCATTTTACTGTCATGTATAACTAATTAGGACAAATTTTAAAAAATTTAAAAAGACATGTTAGTGAAATGCTAAAACATTAATACAGCCACTGTTGTATTTTGTATTGATGTTCAAATTTTGATTTTTTACATTGTTTTCATTTTTAAAAATCAAAGTGAAAAGTTAAAGCATGGGCTCTTTACATACTGATGCCATCCATTCTTTCCTGGTGGCATGTGTTTCTGCAAACTCGGCTTGTATTAGAAGCAGCTGGGGAGCCGCAAGCCCCAAGCCCCGCCCGAGTCCCGAGTGCGGCCCCAGGACTTCTGATGCACAGGCGGGGGAGCGGGGTCTAGACCTGCATTTTTTACACTTGCACAAGAATGCTGATGCGACCTTGCAAAGACCCTTTCCTTCGCTAGGCTTTGCTTCTGGAGTATGTGTTGAGTTGTAAAAAGAACTAAAGAACGGAGTCCATCTTTTCTTTCTTAATCTTCTTCTTTCTGTAACTGGTGCTTATTATTTATGCAGAATAGTGGGTTCCCTTGTAGCGTATTCATACATGCATATAACACAACTTGATCAATTTCACTCCCTGATCCCTCCCCTTGCCTTTCCTCCTCCCTTCCTGGGTCCCCTCCTCTACCCTGATTGTCTTCCTTCTACTCTCATGACATCCTTCTTCTCATCTTTCCCCTCTAGTTTCCACACGTGAAAGAAAACAGATGATGCTTGTCTTTCTGGGTCTGGCTTATTTCACTTACCACGATACTCTCCAATTCCATCCATTTTCCTGTAAATGACATAGTTTTGTTCTTCTTTATGGCTGGATAAAACTCCTTTGTGCATATAGACCACATTTTGTTTATCCATTTATCTGTTGATGGATACCTGGGCTGATCTCTAACTTGGCTCTGAGTCCCTCTTAAATAATGATAGATGTTTTACTGCTCATGATCCTCTTGTCTCTAAGTGAAATAATTTTTCTTTCCTCCATACAAGCATTTCTTACATATTACTATATTTCTGCATAGATTTCTGACATGGAGAAATACTTTTTTCTGTAATAACTAGCACTTCTGTGGTACTTTCCAGCTTGCAAAGTATTTTCCCATATAGCATCTCAAGAGCTTCAAATGATTCTGTGAGTTAAACAGAATCCCCTTCCCTTTCCCTCCTCTTCTTCTGAAATAATCAGAAAAAAAGGCATTCTTGCAAATCAAAATTGTGACTGAAAAAAAAAGATGTGTATGAGGTTCAAGTTGGTGATCCAAAATATAAGTCTGGAAAATGTCCCAGAAACAATGCAAAGTAACTAATACAAATTGAGAACACAGACAGGATGTCCACTCTCACCGCTCTGACGCAACATCATTCTGGAAGTTCTAACTAGTGAAATGAGACAAGAAAATAAAAGGTATACATACTGAAAAGAGGAGAGACTGTCTTTTTTCACAGGAGACATGATTCTCTACATAGAAAATCCCAAAGAATCAACAACAGCAAAAAGTGCTTCTGGAACTGACATGCAAGTGAGATTACAAGGTTCAAAGTTAAGTGACAGTTAATTACTTTCTCATATACTGTCAAGGAACCATTGGAACTTGACATTTAAAATGATACATTAATACCAAAAATAACCATTTGCAGATATAAATCTAATGAAATATGTACCAGATCTATATGAAGAAAGCTACAAAATCCTAATAAATGAAAAAAAAAAAGATCTAAGTAAATGAAGGAATATTCCATGTATATGGAGAGGAAGGCTTAATATTGTCAAGATATCAGTTCTTCCCAAGTTGACATACATTCAATTAAATTAAATCAAAATCCCAGCAACTTATTTTGTGGATATTAACAAACTGATTCTCAACTTTATAAGACAGACAAAGACCCAGAATAGTCAACACAATATTGAAGAAGAAGACAAAGTTAAGGGCTGATTCTACCTGACTTCAAAGCTTATTCTAAAGCTAGAGTCGTATTGATAAGAAAATAGACAAATAGATCAATAGAAAAAAATAGTCTAGGAAGCCCCAAAATAGATTCATATAAGCATAGTCAACTACGTCTTTGACAAAGATCAAGTGTAATTTAACAGATAAAGGGTAATCTTTTCAACAAACGTGTTGAAAATATTGGACGTCTACATGCAAAAAAAATTTTAAAGACATGAATCTAGATACAGAATACACGTCTTTCACAAGAACTAACTCAAAATGGATCATAGGGTTACATATAAAATGAAACTATAAAACTCCTAGAAGATAACTGAGGAGAAATTTAGTTGACCTTGGGTTTGGTGATGATTTTAAAAATATAGTACCAATAGCAATCCATGAAAAAAAAAATGGTAAGTTGAATTTCTAGTCATATATCAAAGAGAAATGACATATATCACCACAGAAGGACTAGCACGTGTGGATCCAAAGCAGCTTTGCTCAGATTTGCTCCCAATTGGAAACAAAAATGTCCCTCAGCTGAGAAGTGGGTTTAAAAATTGTGATTATAACAAACCATTAATACCTGAACAAGAAGAGCAGGATGGTACGAGAAGGCAGCTAAATCCAAAAGAACATGTTCTGTGTGAGACTCTGTACATGAAATGCCACAGACAGTCCATGTGTGGCGATGGAGAGCAGATCAGTGGTCGTCACCAGCTGGGATGGTATAAGGGGACTGAACTGAGAGGGCTAAAGAAAACTTTTTTGGGTGATGAAAATGTTATACATGATGTCTGAGGTGGAGGTTGCACAAGTTATGTATTTGTGCAAACTCTAATTGTACACTTAAAGCAGGTGAGCCTTACAGAAGGCATTTACACCTTATTAAAGCTGATTTAAAAAAACACTGGAAGGCCTGGGGATACAGCTCATTTAATAGAGTGCTTGCCTTGCATGCACAAGGCCCTGGGATCAATCCCCAGCACCAAAAAAAAAAAAAAAAAAAGCATAGGATGTACTCAGTGGATAAGCACCCCTGGATTCAATCCCTGGTTACCAAATAACAACAACAACAACCAAACAAACAAACAGAAAAAAAAAATTGGGAGCCATGGTGTTGAGCTTCGCTTTCCCTTTGTATATTGAGTTTTGCAACATGTTAGAAAAAGCTCATTCCTGTCTAGACATCCCAAATTAACTTAAAAGCCAGTGAGAGCTGCCCTTGCACACAAACATGCTGGGGAAAGTAGGTAAACTAGAATGGATTCTGGAAGGACAGAAAGTGAAGTTTCAGGAGTAGCAGGAGATGGGAGGAGTATTGGCAGCTGAGTGCAGCTCCAAGTTCACAGAGAAAATAAAAGAAGCCCCCACTGAAGGTTGGGATTCGGGGAATTGTCGTCAATGAGAAACGCAAGTGACACAGTGTCCGTAAGACCTTCTCTACGTGTCTAGTTATTCTTCTCAGTGGTACAGGAAAACATTCACATGGTCGGTCAGGTTGTTGTAATGCTTGCTTTTCATTTTGAAAATATCTGAGAACTAACTTACCTATGAAGCACAGTAAAGGTCATATAAATACAGAGCAAAATATGGACATTAAGAGCATTACTGTGTGAAGCTGAAAATAGAGCATGTGAGAGTGTGTGTGTGTAAATAAATACTGTTGTAAGTGGATAAATGACAAAATAAGGGTTTAAATATATCATTTTAAACCAGAAGTCAATCACTAGAAAAATACAAAATAATTGATCAAAACTGAGGGGACCGAGAGACGGGGGTTTAGGCAGCTGGCAGAGAAGAGGCAGCCAGATGCAGCACGCTGTGGGATCCATTCAGTGAGCACAGAAATGTCACTGTTCCCACGAATGACAGTGGTAAATATTGCAGAAAGGAGATTTAAAAACAAAACCTGTTGTCACTGTCTGCCTCCATGGAGGAGCACAGTGTTGGCAGAGAGGCAAACTTCGAGTTTTCAGTTTATCCCCTTGGGTCTGTCCCAGTTTTAAAACAGTATTCCTAGATAACTACAAGAATAACAAAATCTAGCTAAGCAGATGAATGGATAGATAAATTCGTAAAAGAATGAAAGAAATATGAATAAACAAAAGTCCAGAATATATCATGGTTGGGCAAAGGAGTAAACGGCAGAATGCTTTGAATTGCATGATTGAGAAGTGTACAGAAGCAGGCTGGGCGAAGGGTCTGTGAATACACCTGCAAATTTAAAAAAATGTCTGGGAGCCTTTGGTGGAAATCAAACTGAACCCTCAATTCTTGGGAGTGAAATTTGCAAGCAAAGGGAGTGGGGTCTTGACATAGCTCTGTGGGGGTCGTGTGCTTGCATTGCATACCTTTTTAAAATGTGAGACCAAAAGAAAAACAGGCATTTACTCAAATTTTACAAAGGGGAGTGTGTGCCCTGAAGTCCTGTAGAGAAAGGCCAGGGACAGAATGAAGGAGGTGACACCGTCCTCCACTGTCCGGCCTCCTCTTAGGAATCATGCCAAGATTCCCCTTTTCACAGCAATTTGCTTGTGCGCCGGAAACTTCAGAACATAGAACGAAGATAAGAATGACCTCTTACACCATCGTTCAGAGATAACCATTGTTGACATCCTGGAATGTCATTTTCCCAGGCTATTTTTTTTTTAAAGCAAAAATGGGATCTTTATCTATATCCTGTTTTGTGATCTGCTTTTAAAAGAACACATCACGGTCATCTTTTCCTATTACCTATTTTGTCTGCCTCGTCGTATGAGAGGCTGTAGAGCATCTTATCATAAGCGTGTGGCACGCTTACTGTCCCCATTCCTTCCGTTACACCCCAGCTTACTTCAAAACGCTTTTAATATCACAAAAATGCTGCAAAAATGTCCTTTGCTCACGGACTTCATTCTGGCTCAAGTCTCTCATTAATATTGGTAGAGGTTAAAATCTGACCGGTGGGATTTCTCCACCCAAGGACTCTTTCAAGTCCTCTGACCCATGGCCAAGTTGTCCCCGGCCATTTCATACAGCCATGTGTGAGTATTTCTCTGCACTTTCTCTACAATGCTTATTATTATTCTAAGTTAATCTATTTTAAAAGTTACCTTCTACTTTTCAACCTCATGTTTTTATTAAGCAAGTAATACACACTTGTAGAAAATCAGAAAATTCTGGATCTATCTACACACAAAAAAATAAAGTCACTGAAAACTGCAGCAATGGAAAACCACCATTAACAATTGGCATATGTATTCCCACAGGTTTGACGTATACACACACTTAAAAATAGCCAAATTGTTTATCCCATGTCATAACTTGATTATTTCCGTGAACACTATAGTGTAAATTATGTCCAAGTAAATATAATTTTGAGACCATTATTATTATATGCCATTTTACTGTTGATTTATTTAACCATTATTGGTCAAATAAGCTATTTTCAACCTTTGGTTATTATAAATAGATCCATTGTAAACATACTTACAAACTATATATTGAGCTATTTGTGCAGTGTTTTTAAAGTTTTCTTGCTGCTAGTGGAATTATGGTGTCAAAAATATGTAAATTTTTAAGGTTCCTGGTGTTACGCTAAAATTGACATATACCAAGGCAAGGCTGACTCACATCCTCATAGTGTTGAGGAACACCCGCCCACTTATATCCAGCTTAAAAACGGCTTTGTCAATCTGCTAAATGAAGACTGATGAATTCTTCTATTAATATTTACCATGTATTTATTCATCACTGTTTCTCATATTCTGATTTGGTTGACCATGTCCTTTATACACTTTTGGACTGCAAAAATGTCCTTTGCTCACGGACATCATTCTGGCTCAAGTCTCTCGTTAATATTGGTAGAGGTTAAAATCTGACCGGTGGGATATCTCCACCCAAGGGCATGGCTCTTTCAAGTCCTCTGACCCATTGATCATTTTTCCCCTGGTATGCTAGAGCTTTCTATATGATACATATTTCTAATGTATACGTTGTTACATATGTTGTAGGCACTCTTCATTTAGCCTTTGCTTTTTAACTTTACTTATGCCATGTATTATGCACAAAAGTTTTCATATTTTATCTAGACAATTTATTAATTTTCTTATCAACTTTTATCACTTGCAAGTGTTATTCACACAACCCAAGATTATAGAAATAGACAACTATTTAAAAAATTTTGCTGTTAACTATGAATATTTTAAATACATAAAAGGTACAGAAATAATGTAACAGCCCTAATTCAAACAGATAATATTATTTTGTTACACTTACTTCAGTTCTCTTTCCCACCCCCATCCTTTTTTATATTACAAAGACAGACACCCCTATTGACTGATCATTATTTTCTCCTCTCTGTCTCTTCAAAAGTAATGATTACCTTGAGTCAAGTGGGCGTTCCTACCATCTGCAATTTCATGTGCTTACAGCATGTATTAGGAGTCAATAAACAATACATATTTTTACTTTGTGTTTCAGACTTTTACAAACTTGGCTTTATGATATATGTAAACTTTTTGAAGTTTGTTTTTTTTTTTTTGGCAAATATCTTGTGTTTCTGAGATTGAGACAGACCCCTAGTTCTTTTTTCTTTTGCCTTATTCTATTCAATTACATAAATAAACCCCACTTTATACACCCACTTTCAACTAAGAACCAGTTCTTAAGGACGAGCAGCATGCTGAGGGGCTTCCTTGTGGTGTCCCCTGTATGTGTAGGTGAGAGTTTCTCTGAACAAGGAGAATGACTGCATTTAGTTTACCTTGTGGACCACAGGCTAGGGGCATGCTCCTTCGGTGACACTGTGGACTCCCAGCTTGATATCAGAGTGATAGAGCCAATTCATCCCCCACCCCCAGTAGCAATGAGACATCTCTTCTTGCCCTTATTTCCACTAAATCTGACGTGAGACATTCCTTTCTATTAACAGGGTGGGTGGTAAATGGAATCTTTTTGAACTTTTTCTTCCCTGATTGCTCATGGACCATATTGATTTTTTCCACTGTGTATGGCCTATGCTTATCTTTTGACCATCAAGTAATTTTTTTTCATTTCCAATACTAATTTAAACTGTAAGTTGCCTAGAAATATATGCAACAAAAGATGAGCAAACTTACATGAAGACCCTGGCTTTACTGAAAGACACTTAAGAAGTACTTAAACCAAAGGAGAGAGATACACTAATGGTGATCAGGAGGACTCAGCATGAAGCTGCACCTTCTCTCCAAGTCTTGAAAACACCAAGTGCATTTTTAGTCAGTATTCCAACCAGTGTTTTCAAGGAACTTTACAAGCTGGCTCTAAAATCCTGCAGATGAGAAAAGGCTCAAAAATAGCAAAGGTATCCACAAAGATAAAGAGTAAGAGAGGAGTCCCTGTAGAAACCAAGGCTTACTCAAGCTGCAAGGAGAAAGTGAAGTTGGCAGAGGAATGTACAGACGCCGCGGGGAAGGTGTGGGGCACCAGACGCCCTCCCGCTCCTGGAGACACGCAGATGGCCAACCAAGGACGAGCCTTCAATGAACAACAGAAACCCTACTCTCTCCTCATAGCCATTTCTCCTCATATCCAAACTGATTGAAGATTTAAGCATCAAAAGCAAAAATTTAAATTGTCAGAAAAAGAATACAGCAAAATATTATTAGAATAGAGATAAGTATTATTAAAGCAACAAAACAAATACAATATAATAAAAAAAAAATTTAAAACACCATTCTCACTAATTAGAGATCCTACCTACTGCACTTTAAATTCCCACCACCCTGGGACCTGTTTCTGGACTACAGGTGTCCACCCCTTGCACAAAACCACACATATCAATTATTACATGTAATGATACAGTTTAACTCCTTTTCAAGACTTTCTTCATTATTTTTGGTCATTTATTTTGATACTATAAATTTAGAATAATTTTGACAAGTTAAAAACCTCAATGTTAATTTTTGCTGGTATTGCATTTGAATTCATATTTTTTTTTGAGAATTGGCAATATTAATGCCATGACTGAAAAAGAAAGCTATTGAATTTTGTATATTTCATCCTCTAATTAATTCTAATATTTTTCAGCCATCGACGAACTAGAAGATTAATATGCCATCTTCAAAGCCTTTCCTCTAAATACGTAGACATTTCATTATTTTTTCTTATCACCCTGGCTGGAAGTTCCAAAACAAAGCGAAGTGCTGTCACTGCAGGAGGCACCTCGAACTTCTCCTGAGCTTGGCGGGGAAGCCTTTACAGGAATGCCACTGAATTCTGATGAATGTCTTCTAAAGCATCTGTCAGAACAGCTGACAATCATTCTTCTGGTTTTTACTTGCTGATGGGACAAATTTCCCAAATGTATTCTTCTTCTTTTTCTTTTCTTTTTTTTTTTTTTTTTTTTGCATCTGGGTACCCAATCCAGCTGTGTACCTCGTGCATGTGCAAGTGCTCTACCATTGAGCCACATCCTCAGCCCTTCACACAGTGTTTTATAATGTTGGATTCTCCTTTCACTGTGAAATGAAATGAATCCTAATCTATTGCAGCATGTGAAATACCATGTTTGATGCCCTTTGGCCTATTTTGTAGAAGAATTTTTGTTTATACATTAGTAAGCTAAATTTACTTGTAGTTTGTATACGACAATTTCTTTTTTAATTTTTTTAAAAAAGATTTTATTTTTAGCTGTAGTTGGACACAATACCTTTATTTAATTTATTTTTATGTGGTGCTGAGGATTGAACCCAGTGCCTCACATGTGCAAGGCAAGCGCTCTACCAATGAGCCACAGCCCTAGCCGTGACAATTTATTTCTTGATAAAGCTCAGAAATTTATATGAAAAATGTGTGCTTATTATAGAAAAATAATGTCAACATGGGAAATTACATAGAAAAATCCCCATAATCCTAATACTCCAAAGCAACCTTTATTAGTATCTTGGTGTATTTCTTCTTGGTCTTTTTGGGGAAAGGACTAGTTAATATAGAGCAGGAAATAAAGCAGAGTCTTGGAAGGAGACACTCCAGATCCAAATCCTAACTTACTAGTCACAAAGCAGGGCACAGTTGGCAGCTTCCTCGATCTCCTCAAGTCTCATTTTCACAGTCATTAAAAGTGAGATGATGAAAACAACTACCACACAGGATTGTCAAGAGAATGAGCAGACCCGAGTGGCCGTTCAAGTGCCGGGGCCTCGGGCCCTTGGTGAGCTATGATTCTGCTGCACGCGGCTTTTACTTCCCTCTTACCACTCAAGGCTACATCACGAACCTTTTTCATGTCATTGACTCCAACACAATCCTTAAAATCTCCCACTGTGCATGCACATGTGTGTGTGTCTTCATCTAACACCTGTGCGCGGGCTTCGCCTACATTTCAGACTTTGCTCAGACTCAGGAGGAAAAGTGCCGTGTCCCCATAGCAGGGACTGTTTCAGGATTCCCAGCCCAGGCTGCCAAGTTGCTTTCCAAAAAGGTGGTGATACTGTCAGCATCCAGCACCGCCCCCCCCCCCACACACACACGCCATGGTGATGGCAGTGTGGTCCTCAACACCCAGAGGGATCCCTGGGACTGTCCAATTCCTCCCCATGCAAACTCATTGCCCCTAAGTACTTCCTCTGAGGCCGGGGCCCTGCGCCAGGCCGGGGGCAGGTGCTGGGCTACTGGGAGCTCACATTTTTGACACCAAGAAGAGCAAAGGGAAGACAACAGAAAACAAGCAACGTAAACGAGCAAGAATTTTCAATAGTGGCAAAGGCTGTGGCGAGGGTCAGCCAGGAAGATGTGGCAGCCACAGAGCCACTGTTCCCATAAGGTCTCTCCCTGGGGCGAGAGTTACGGTGGGTCTCAATGGCAAGGAGACGGCTTTGCAGCATCTAGAAGAGTGGGAGGCAAGGCCCTAAGGAAGCGTGGGCTCCACAAGAGCCAGGAGCAGGAAGCAGCTGGTTCCTGAGGGAGGAGGTGAGGGCAGAGAGACCTCAGGGCAAGGAGCTGAGATGTCACTTAAAATGCCAGAGTGAGCTCCTGGATGACCCAGGGCGGGCTTACCTGATCACAGCAGCTGTTGTGTAGAGCAGAAATCGGGAGTGAGCTGGAAGCAGGAGATTAGGCAGGAGGCTAGGTGACAAGCCGCGGCTGAGACACTGGTGTTGTCAGCAGAAATGGGGGATGTGGATGGAGCAGCGAGATACCAACCTCAGCGTGCAAGACCTCGGGGGGAGGGGCCGTCTGTGTAGGGCAAGGAAACACCCCTCAATCTCCTGAAGGTTAGGACCTCCTGCTGCCCTAGGGGCTGCTATAGGGTGTCAAGATGCAGAGTCAGAACCCGTGTCGTGCAGGCCGCTGCCAGGCAAACCTTCTGTAAATCTGAACGTTTGGAGCAAACTTAGGAAAGTATGTCCCGTCTGGGTTCTGACAGAAGTCACCCTCTAATGTGCGAGCAAGCCAGTGTCTTGCCCTAGCTGCTGCCCTAAGTGGAAAGTCTGGGCCTCTGGATAAAAGTCCCCAGTGCCCACATGTGGCCACAGCTGCTCAGTGTGGCCACCAACTTCCCTGGCCCTAGGAGAACTGGGTCTGGACCTGGTCCACCCAGGGACGACTGTGTGCCCTGCGCACTCCCGGCCCCCAGCCTCATCTCCCGTCTGCAGAGGGAGCTGAGGTTCTGGCATCCGAGCTCTCACTGCCACCAGGCACGGGCATGAGCCAGCCCCAATGCCCTCGACCCTTCCTGAAGCTTCCCCACCCAGCAGGCCCAGGCGGCTCCTCTGGATGCCGCGGGGAAACCTTCTCTCTGCTCCGAGGGGACCCTTGACTCGGGTCTCACTTGTTATGCCCTTGAGGAAGAGGATCCTTCCACGTAAGGAGCCAAGAACTCTGACCACAGAACCGGGCAGTGCATGGGCAGGCAGTTCCTTCTGGAGAGCTACTTGGCTGTGCCCACTGGCCTGCAAGCCCTGGCTTCTCTGGGGAGGGCACAGGTCTTCAGGAGCTGAGATGGTCCCCTGCCTGTCACAGGTTGGGCAGCTTCTACCCTCCTAGCCTCCTCCTGGGGCTGCTCACTTCCACGTGCCCAAGACAAGCACTGTCCCAAAAGTCACTCAGGGCTGGAATGTCAGTGTACCCAGGGGCTGGGGGGCCAGGACACCTGCAGGAAAGCAGCCTGAGAAGGGGCTAGTGAAGCTCAGAGGACCCACTGGGGACTGCAGCAATTTCTGGTGGACATCTCGACCTGAGGCACCAGAACCAAGCTCCGGGTCCTCCCCCACCCCACTGGTCTCCAGACTGTGACGGTCCTGGCCAACATCAGCTCCATCTTCTAGTTGCTCATGCTCTTTCTCCCTAGAGTGGCTCACGACCATCTCTAATTCCTGTTGGTGCCACATCAACAAGCAGCCAGATCTGGACCAGTCTCCCCACCTCCTCTGCGGCCAACCCCTTCACCCACTCCAGGCTCCCAAGCGCCCTCCTTCCTCTGGCCTCCCTTCTCTTTCCCTGTCCCCCCACAGCCCAGTCCCGAAGGCCAGCATCTTGTGATCTTGCAAAAAGTAAGCCACATCATGTCACTTCTCTACTCAGAGCTCTCCAAGCCCTACTGCCACTCAGTGTCAAATCCAAAGTCTTGTGGGCCAGTTCTCAAAAATTAAATGTGCAATTACCATAGCTTCCAGTGATTCCACTTCCAGGTTTGTGCCCCAACTGAGCACAGGCAGGGGCTGGAACGATCCTGGTGCTCCTGTGCCCACAGCTGCATTACTCACAAGAGCCTGAAGCAGGAAGCCACCCTAGTGTCCCTTGATGGGTGAGTGGATACACAAAAGTGGTCCACACACACAGTTGGGAATTATTCCCCGCTTAGGAAGGAGGGGAATTCTGGCACATGCTGCAAGTCAGAATACCCTGGAGGACAGATGCCAAGCGAAGTACGTAAGACACAGGGGGACAAACACTGCGTGACTCCACAACGTCCCTAGAGTAGACAGATTCATGGAGACAGAAGACAGTGGGGGTGCCAGGGCCTGTGAGGGGAGGGGAGTCTGTGCTAATGGTGGGTTAGTTCATTAGGTGCTTTCACAGCCGCCACCAACTGCATGGCTTAAACAAGACGTTTGCAGGGCTAAAGAACGGAAGTTTGGGAGTCTCTTTCTCTCCACCTCCATGATGTTAGTTCTTGGGGAAATGGGAGATGATGGGACCGTGAAAGACCTCCTGGATGATCTTTCCCTTGAGAGGTCACTAATGAATGTGTCTTGAGCAGGTCAGCTAGCTCCTTGCAAGTTTCGGGAGAGCTGCTGCTCTTCTGGGCTAGTCTCTGCACCCCAGGGGGCCGTGAGCGCCCTCACTGTGCTGCGTGGTCTGAGGGCATCCACCAGCCAGCGTGGATTTTTGTTCTTTTCATTGTGACCTTGAGTGTGAAAGATGTTGTGTATCTGCGGCACAGGCCACTGCCGGGGACACGCATACACACACCCAGCTCACGGTGAGAACCGAAGCTTCGCAAGACACTTCTCACTACTCCGCCAAGCCACGCTCTCCAGTATTTTCTGTTCTATACCATGTCATTTTTAAAAGGCTGTGACAACCCATGAAACTCACAACCCAGTTGGTGAGCAACTGAAGAGCAGTGACTTCCTATCTGAAGCCACTGCTCTGAAGGAGTCACAGTCGGGGATAAAAGTGCCCAGGGAGCCTGTGTCCTGCCAACGCCATGTCACTCCAGCACAGCACATGTGATGCCAGGGGAGGGTGCCCAGGGCTTGGGCGGCACCTCTAAGGCAGAGTGGTATTGTAGGTGCTTACGTAATGTTAGGAAGTTCTGGAGATTGATGAGGTCAGTGACTGGCCTAAAAGTTAGAGGGGAAAATGTCAAAGACAAGGCAGGTGCTCAGACCAGGTCACAGAGTGCAGATTCACCAGAGCAGAAGATCAGGGCGTGAGAAGCGCACAGAGGAGTTAAAGGGAGAGGGGACCCAGCATGCACCGCCTGCCACTTCTGCCCAGGCTTTCTGCCAGACCCCGGGATGCAGGCGGAAGCCACCATGTCCCCAGCCCGTGGCACTAGCTCTCGGCTCCCTCTAGTCTTCACGCTCCCTGGAGGCAGCCTCTGATGGCCCTGCTTTACAACTAGGACCGCAGCCTGACAGGCCAGGTGTGCCAGGTCCTGGCCAGGTGTGGAGGCAGGACAGGTACAACCACAGCCCGTCCTCATTCCCCCGCCTCCGCCGCCTCACCCCTCACTGCCAGGCGGAAGCGCCCTCCTTCACCTGAGCTCACACCTGCTGACAAAATGGGGTTTTCAGGGACTGCAGGGCCCCTGCGGTCTGCGTGGGGGTATAGGCAGGGTGGGGGTTCCAGGGAAGGCTGAGGCCTGGCTGCTGACCCTGGAACAGGTGCTGGCCAGGAGTGGGAGGGCTGAGGGTAACAGTCCCAGTTCCTGGGCGGGTGTTCGCTGGCCGCATTAGAAACAACTGAGACGAACGGCTTCCCGGGCTCCTCGTTACCAAAAGTCTGAGTCAGGACCAGAAGCTGTATTTCTTACAACTGCCCCACTGTGTCCCCCACAATTCTGACACACAGCCAGGGCTGCACTGAGGCCCCTCCTAGTCCTAGTCCTCCTGCATAGGCACAGTCACCAGCCACTGTGCCAAGAGGTGGGCAACCAGCCCTGAGAAGGCTCAGGGTGGGGAGAGTGGAAAGCTACAGGGGTCAGGTGGGCATAGAGGCCCACAGTGGCCACTGTGGCCAGGACCAGCACCTCTGTTCAGGGTGGTTTGCAGGCCCTAACTTTTCTACCCCTATCCCTACCCTGCTCCCAGCCCTCAGAGGTGTGCTTGGTTGGGAGACCGGGGGTGACCTGCATTCCACTGAAGACGCCCAGGATGAAAATACGATTTGCTTTTTCATTGCGTGACTTCTTGCCACATTCAGGAGCTCCTTCCCCTGCGATGACGCCGGTTTTCTGTGAGTGGAGAACTTGGCCTTGCTGGAGGAACCATGAGAGGTGGGATTGAGCTCTGCCTTTGCTCTGTGCCTGTGCTACACACACTGGAGCTCAAAGAGAGCAGGGCGGGCTGAGAAAACCCAGTACACTTAGGAAGTTACCGTCACCACTGCGCCAGAATCTGTTGTTAATGAAAGACACTGCTCCAAGAGGAAGGGCCGGCGGCATCCACGAACCCAGGGCTGACGTCTCCCACCCTGTAGTTGAACCTTGGGATTTGGCCACTTGAATTTCAAGGTTTGGGGGGCTTCTTGAGCCTTAACGAATAACATTTTGGTTTGATAAATGCAGCTTGCCTGCTATGGTTCATGCTTGATCAGGAAAGAACAGTTAACTAGCCACAAATACTTCTGGGTCTGTCTGACTCTCTGGTGAGACATGCAGAGCTGGTGGGATTAATCTCTTTTAAAAATGCCCAAACATTTCCTTTCATCAAGAGCCACTATTGGCACAATCCTGGCCAAATCTCGTGCTTTAACTTATTAGCAATTAGCTTTGGTTAAACAAGGTGAAGTAGAAGGAGCCGTTTCAGTAATGGGGCACTTCTGTGTAGAAGGCAATCGTTCAGACTCACAGGGAGAAACACCTGGGGTCAAATCCGAGGTTCCCACATGCCAACCCAGAGTCCCTCGGCAAGCCCTTCTGCATCTCACAGTGGGGCTCACGTGTTCCCATAGCACAGCTGCCCCTTAGTATGTAGGTGGAGGCCTTCAGCCTCCTTCATTCAACCCCACCCTTCTCAGAAACCAGGGGGAGGGGGAAGGAGAGAGGAGAGGTGGGGGAGAAAGAATCCAGTTTTAAAAAAAATATTTGGGGGAATCACAGCCCTCTCACAGATCTATTCCTAGAAAAGACATTTACATGCCATTTTTTTTAAAGTGGGTGTAGTTCATATTGTTCTTCTATTGTTAACACTTGGTATCTATAAACAATTTTTAAATTTAACTTTATGCACCAAATTTGGCACCCAATTTCAGGACTGATTTCCCGGAAGCCCCACACTTCATGGACCTCTGATTAAGAACAAATGAGGCCAAAACTTGGGGTTTGTTTCTGTCTGAGTCATTTCTTTTCATAGGCAGGAAAGTCTGCTCTCTGGCCAAAGACCACATCAGCAGCCCTGGCCCACAATATGGAGGCCAGGAAGCCAGAGGAGAGAGGGGGACGCTTGGCCAGCACGGCCCTGGCTCCCGCTGCAGTTCGAAGCCCACCCGCTCCGCTCTGAACTGCAGTGGCACCACGCATTCCAGGCGGTTTTGCAGCTGCGTGTTATTTTGTTGGTGGCTGCAGCCCTCTGTGACGGCAAGCACAGTTGAACTAGTTAACACAAGGAAATAGGACGCGGCCTCGAAAGCGATCATTGTGGAGACCTGGAGCCACAGGAGGGACGTGTGTTACGAGGGAAAAAGAAAGTAGATTCGAAGAGCCGTCCTCAGGCTTCCAGAAACAAACCTCGGCATCAGCCAAACCAAGCTGAGAACCGCGTGGGTAAGGGCGCTCGGCTGGCGGCCCTGTCAGTGGCTTCTATCTGTTCTCAAAGTTTCCTTTGGATTATGTAATTTCTACAGTTTTAAAGTCGGGAGGCAAATGATACATCTGCACGACATTAGCCTGCCCTTCCAGATGGCCCTGGCCACCCGGGGAACTTAGGGTCACAGCTTCGCTCTTCCCGCGGCTCCCTTGTGACTCTGCTGTGGAGGCAGGCGGGTTGCAGCAGGCCCAGCAAAGCCCCCAGACCCAGATGACCACAAAGCCCAGGGCTGGCCCTGGAAAGAGTGGCAGGCAGAGTCAGCACTCCAGTGCCCACCCTGGAGGAGCCCTCTCAGGCCCTGCTGGGTGGGCCCCTGCACAGAGACCGGCTCAGGCCACCAGGGTGAGGGGGCTCTGTCCAAACCTGTGGGGGTCTCCGGTTCCTGTCGCACGCACATAGACTGACGCACAGAGTCAAGCGTAAGTGATGTGTTCACGATGTATCTGGCGCAACAAACCCGCTGGGGGAGGCATTAGGTCCCCTGCTGACAAACCCAGGTCTGGTCTAGCTTCCGGCTGGCATCTGCTGGGGCTGGGCATCTACTGTGGTCTTCATGATGTCCTCATGAGTGCCTGAGGTCAGCTACACCCCCAAAGCCACCTCGAGGAAACTGCCAAGTCTTCCTGTGACAGAGCCTGAGGGCAGAAAGCAGCTCCAACCTCAGGTAGGAGGCCACTGTGACCCAGTTAGGTCCGGTCAGTGCCTGAGTCATTACTGGGAAGCCTCCTAGGTAAGACAGTGTCTGCTGCCTGTAGCTCTGGCCTTAAGACCCCTGGCCTCCCCTCTGGGCTCCTAATGACCTGCCCTTCATCCCAGCCCCATCTGCAGCTGGTGGAGCCTGAGGAGCCAGCCTCAAATGCCACCTGGCCTCTGGACACAGGAATGGCTCCCTCCTCTGGTGGCCCTAAGTACACAGCAGGACCTTGGGGACTATGTCCACGGCAATTTGAGTTGGGTTGAAATAGCTGATGGGCTCCTAGGGCTGACTCTTCAGTGACTTTTATTTTGGTGGCCTCGGGACCTGGCATGGTGTCTGCCTTTCTGCGTGTCCCAATAAGTAATGGCTAAGAGTGACAGTCTCAGAGCTGGGAGCCACGGAGGTAGAAGGAAGAATGATGGAGGACGGACATGTGGGAGCAAGGGAGATGCAGGAGCTGGGCTACAGGCCAGGCTCCTGGGTGGACGGGAGTGAGCTCCAGGCAGGACTGACCCCGCAGTACAGCAGGGGCTTCTCCCCGGGCCCGTTCCTTCAGGCGAGCTCATGCCAGAACTTCCTAGCAGAACAGAAGGTGCCATAGCCACAGGCCACGTTGCTTGGGTCACCTGCACATGCTCCTCTGTGAGCAGTTCCTGGCTCTCGACTCCTCAGTCCCTGTGTGTGCACGCGTGGACAGACTGCCTGCAACATCCCAGGCTGGCTCAGCCCCACCTCCACAGCCACGCCCTCCGTCTTGCTGCAGTGCCCAGCACAGCCCAGTGAGGACAGGCAGTAGAGAGGGAAGAGCGCAGACTTCTGAGCCACACAGACCTGAATCTGCACCTTGGCCCTGATCCTTCCTAACCCCCGCCCTGGAAAAGCTCCTGACCACAGCACAGGCTGCTGTGGATGTTGAGCCCCTGCACAAGGCATCTGGCACATTCCTGGGCATCCAGTCTGCAGCCCTTCTGCATCTGACCAAATGCATAAAGTGCCGGGCAGACCCACAGAGGGCCGACCAGATGGAGGAGCTCCCGTGGCCCTTCGTCTATCCCTTGAAAAGCAGACACGAAAACAAGCTGGGGAGGAAGTCTCCCAGCCAAGGCGTCCAGGCTAGCACCCAGCTTTGGAATCACAGTCTCAGGGACAAACTAGCCTGGCAGGGGCCAACACTCTTTGGCCACCCCTCCCAGTGCCCTGGCTCAGGATGCCCCCTCATCCAAGGTCTTACTAACGTCATCTGCACCCCTAGGCCTGGCAGGTCTTTGGCATATTCTTGGCTCTGTGTTGGCATAGACACTTGTGCCCCCAAGCCCTCAGCCATCCCCCTGGAAAGCTCTGGTTAGTGGTTCCTAAACTCAGGCACGTGGGCCACCCTGACCTAGGCCTTTGATCTCCACTGGGGCCACCAGGATCCTGTCCCTGTAACATCCTTCAGAGTGTCGGCTTTCCTTGTCTAAAGGCTCCCGCTAGCCCTGCGGCGTGGTGGTGTCCTCACCTCCAGCCAGGTGGCCACGGCTGCCCTTCCCAGGTTTGCACTTGGCAGGACCCTTCAGTGCCAGCTGCACCTGCACACACTCATGGTGGCCCCGGCCAGCGCCCCTGAAGATCTAGGATCATTCTCAGGGCAGGGTTCGCCACAGGGAGGAAGGTCAGACACTGCCTTTCTTCCTTTAAAATCCTTCTGGGGCTCTCCCTGGTTTGCAGGGGTCCTTCCTCCTTGTCCCCCCGCCACACCCATTCCCGTCACTCCTCCCTCCCAGGCACCTTCCACGCTCCAGGCTTTGTAAACGCAAAGCTGACAAACCCAGGCCTGGTCTAGCTTCCGGCTGGCTTCTGCTGGGGCTGGGCATCTACTGTGGTCTTGATGGTGACCTCATGGGTGCCTGAGGTCAGCCACACCCCCAAATTCTGTGCTGGAAAAAAAACAAAGCCACAAGCTCAGAGGGGTTCCCACGGCCTGTTGGCAGATAGCACAGGAGTCTGTGTCTCTGAGATGCCTTGGACTGGTCCATCTTCTCTCCACTTTGCACTGTGTTCTGTACCACACCTTGACCCATCTGTGGGTGAGGCTGCTGTACCTGCCATCACCAGGAAGAAGGAAGTAGAATGCTGTGGGCTGAAAGGCACTGATGTGTTGGAGGTTAGGTCCCCAGTGTGGTGAGGTGATAGGTGATGGCAGCTTTAAGAGGAAGGGCCCAGTAGGAGGTCACTGGGGGTGTGCCCTGGGAAGAGCAGAGCAGAAACCAGCGCCATGCTCTGGAGCCTCTAAAACTGGAGTTAAACAAACCTTTTTTTCTTTATGAGAACCCAGTCTTGGGAATTTTGTTATAGCAGCAGAAAATGATCTAATATAAAGAAACATACTGGGCATAGGACAGTGAACACGACAGGGGCTGACTTGAGGAAATGTGCTGGGTCAGTCTGGATAGACAGGGCTCAGGTGGCTTCACCAAGTCTCAGTTGCAATGGGCAGGAGAGACATAGAGCCCTGTGCCCCACGATCGTGTCACAGATGTTTTGAGAATGGGGTTGTCCAGGGCCAGAGGCTGGAATGAGACATCCTGGCAGCCCCCCAGGATTCATCGATTATTGCCAAACACCAACTGGGCGTCCCCAGAAACTTTTGACCTGAGACTCATAATCCCCCTGGAACTTGGGCCTATCCTTGCAGAAAGCGGGATAGGCCCAAGTTAACTGGTTAGACTCAAAGCTAACTGGTGTCAGTTTCTACTATTCAGGAGTAATTAAGGTGTTACTGAATATTGTCCTGTCTTTTGTATACCAAATTGTGGGCTGAGATTCCCACTGGCCACACCCAAATCTGCTCTCTGTTCATGGTTACCTGAGCCAACCACATCCTTCCAGAAACAGAAGTACCTTAGGAGTAAATTCAGCCCACACTTCAACCTCCTGTGAAGCCAGCGTCCCCAACTATTTCAAAGATTTTGCTTAGTGTCATTGTTCTTGCTAACAGCACATTCTGTTATTAATTGTTGTTTGAAATAATAAATAGGCCAAATACATGCCCCTGAGTATCCACAGGCTGTGTGACCTTGGGAAGGCAAAAATAAATAAATAAATAATAAAGAAAGAATGAGATAACTCAGCATTTGAGTTGTCCTCCCCCCTTGGCCTGGAAACAAGGCATGGAAGGGCTCCAAGGCCTTCCCAGGCCTCCTGAAAGATACCCCGCAGTGTGGCAGAGAAGAGGAGGGACAGCGCCAGGGCCAGGCTGGACACTGTCTGTGTGACTTGAAGGAAAGCACTTGGCTCTCTGGATAGGTGACAGGAACTGGGGTGGAGAACCACAGGCTCCTGGCACAAAGTCTGAAGCCCCCTTTACTCTCCCCGCCCCCACTGGGCCCAGTTCCCGAAACAGTTAGTCATGCCTGGCTGTGCTGGGCAGGGGAAGAGCGACGGGGGCTAGAAGGCTCATGGGACGTCAGGTCTGGGCCTTCACGTGCACATAGGAGGTCCCGGGGAGACAGGCAGCGAAGGCAAGGAGAGGGTTCGGCAAAGTTCTGGGGTACACAGGGAGTCTCCGAGGACAGGACGGCCCAGCATGCCGAGAGAAGCAGGAGGCCTGGAGTCTCCTCCCAGTCTCTGGAGGACTGGGTGGGAGGCTGGGAACACATGGGTTAGAGTAGAGGAGACTGGACAGAGATGGGCCCCAAGGAAGTGCCAATTGTCCAGTCTAGAGGAGGAAGGACCAGAACTGAAGCCGTGGAACTTTGGAGACAGACTGGAGACAGGAGGGGACAGGTGCTATCACAGCTTTGCCTTCCACAGGAAGCCCCACCGGTGAGGCCAGGTGGGCATCCTCTAGCCTTTGCTAAGACTCCTGCCTCCTCTCCCTCCATGTTTCTTCCCCGGGGGACAAAGCCTTTGCTCAGGAATGCCGGCATAGCTGGTGGCTCATGGCAGGGGCATAAAAGATGGAGCAGCCATTCTAATTGTTTCACTACGTTTTAATGTTCTCTCTGCTCCTCGTTATTGAGACCAGCTGTACCTGCACAGCAGAAGCACCTCCTCACAGCTCCCTGGCCAGCCAAGCCACCATGGCACGTTGAAGTAGGCCAGGGTGGGAGCGTCTACACCCCAGGAGTAGGCAAAATGCCACCAGGCTGGGGTCAATTTGACTTTTCTAGACTTGGTGTGTCCTATGTCAGCACACTGTGAACACCACAAAAAACGGAGGAAGCTCTCTTGGATACGTAAAGTCAATTAATCAGCTTGGTGCCAGTGTCAGTAAGCAGGACGGTGGTTCTCACAACCTGTGGCTTCTCCGTAACGTAAATGAAACTATCAGCCAATGCTGGTCAGCAGCAACCACAGCTGGCTATCCACCATGGCAAAGGTCAGCGGAGCATCCTAAGGGAGTCTGTTGACTAGATGGCACCTAGAACAAGGAATGCTGTGTCTTGTTGTTATTTGCAAATTTTTGTATTTTTTATATTCGCAGGTTTCATAATGAATGTGTGTGTGTGTGTTTAGTTCACTTGTTTCCCAGAAAGCTGGTGGCTAAGCCTTCCTAGCACACCCTGCTTCAATCTACAAGGAAACTACCCTGACCAAACAACGTCCCCACTCAATGACAAGTGCCAGGGAGCCCATCGGACAGATGCCACAGGGTGGAATCATTCCTATTCCATGTCACTGTGTAGAGGAAGGAGGTTCAGCTTTTCTCATAAAGACACTAAAGCACAGGAGTTCTGGGTCTTGAAGGTCAGAACTGACTTGACCCACTGAGCATGGGCAGCCACAGCCCTGTGGACACTACACACCGGTGTGCATTACATGAACACTCCTGAACTTGAGCCACCCTGACAGCATGAAATGATATTTTTACATGACAAGTTCTTTAATTTTTTTATGTATATTGTTTATTTCAAAATCTCAAAAAAGGGGAGTGTGGTTTGAGCCTCCCCCAGCCCCCACCCAGCATCCAGATGTCAAGGTTTGCAAGGAGCCAGCCGAGTGGGGGTGGTAAGGGACCCCCAGAACTTCCTTGTGTCACACCCTCACCAAAGGGGAACCAGGAGCCGTACAGTGGCTTGGGCCTGGACTCCCATCACGTGGCTCTATTTAGGTCACATGTGTGCCTAATTCTGGGGTGGCTGCCTCACACGCCCGCTGCTCCACACCACCCCACCTCGCAGGAAACCGAACGTGCCAGGCCTTGAACACCTCTGCTCCTTCTGCAGGGGCTGCTCCCTGCACAGCTCTTCCATGGCTTAACCTTCACTAGCACTCAGGGTTTTGTCCTTGTATCGTTCACTCAGAACAGTTTTGCAGGTTACTCCCCCGTGGGCCAGACACTGGAACCCAAAGGGGCACGTGGGGCCTGTCACCCACCCTTAAGGAGCTCAGTTCTAGAGAGGCTGGCAGACCTGCCAGCCAGAGCTCTAGTATGTGCTGAGGTTCGTGAGGACACAGGGATGGCCTTGGGCACTGTGAGCGAAGAGGAGGTGTCCACGCTGGTCCTGAGCATTAGAAAGGAGGACTTGTGGACTGGGGCTGGGGCTCAGTGGTAGAGCACTTGCCTCCCATGTGTGAGGCACTGGGTTGGATCCTCAGCACCACATAAAAATAAACACATAAAAAGACATTGTGTCCACTTACAACTAAAAAAATTAAAAAAAAAAACAGAAAGTAAAGAAAAGGGGACTTTCCTCATTGAGAAGGTGGGGGGACTGCAGGCAGAGAGTAAGCAGGGGCAGGCCGTGCAGGGGCAGGTCAAGCAGGACAGGTCAAGCAGGGCAGCTGCCTTCCAGAAGCCACAGGTGTCTGAGGAGTCCCTGAAGATAAGGAGCAGATTTGACAAGAGGGCCGTTGGGGCTGGCTGTCATTTCCACTCACAAGTTTTGACTTTCATCTCAGTGTTTTGTGATTGTCATCTCAATGTTGTGATTTCCATCTAAGCGATGTCTTCCTGCAGCTTCTGATTCTCCTTCCTGGCCAGCATCACTTCTGAGCAGGGCACACCTGCCCTGGGGAGCCTGCAGGGGTGGGCTAGGCTGCTCTGCCTGCCGTTCCCTCTCTGCACACCTGAACCTTACAAGTGGCCTGTCCCCACAGAGGCAGGGCAGCAGTGTGGGCCCCCCAGGTCCCATAACTCTGTGGGACCTCACTCACCCAGGGAGGGACTTGCAGTCCTACGCTATATGCTACGAGTTCACGCTGGCAGAAGCATTTTCCCACACAGAAAGCGGCTCCTTGACTGGCCACATCAGAGGCCCCCAGGCCCTGGGGGATGGTGGAGCTAGGGGACGCAGATTCTATCTGGGTAGGAGGCGGTGTTTCATGTGGGGGCTTTCCGGGCTCCTTTCCTCCATTCTGGCCTCCCGCTTCCTTCCTGAGAGGAGTCAGGTTTGGGAGCCTGGCCTGCGTGGGCACAGTGAGCCCGGCAGGGCAGACCAGGCTGTGTCCAGCCCCAAGTCCCCCAATAGGAAGGGCTCAAAATGGGTGCTGAGTGAAAACTAAGTGGACATTAAGAAGGACCCTAAAGGGGGGACACGGAGCTCTTCCCTGAGTAAGGTGGGGGTTGGGAGAGAGAATAGCTAAAATACAGAAGGGCTCCTACGTTCAGGAGCTCAAAAAGAGGGGGACCTCGGGGCCATGGATGGCAGGTGTCTAGACTGTTGAGCACTTGGCCACTCTGCACTAAAACAGGATGAGTGTGAATATTTTCTCACTTTTTATTTTATTCATAATTCTAGATTCACAGTTCTAGTTCAGCTTTAGATTCTAGTTTGGAATTCTAGATTTGTAGAAAAATTGCAAAGATAGAGAGAATCACCCAGGTTCCCATTTGTTTGCATCGTACCTAGCATGGTCCATTTATTGGCCAGAACTTAGGTACTGATGTCGGTACAATGGTATTAATAAAAGCCTAGGTTAGGTTTACATCTTACGTATCTTTCCACTGATCACTTTTGTCTTTGGGATTCAACTCAGGATGAAGTTCTGGATTTACATGTGACACCTCTTTAGTTTCTTCTGAGCTGTGATAATTTTCATATTTTTCCCTTTTTTATGACCTTGACACTTTTGAAGGTCAGATATGCTGCACACTGTCCCTCAGTTTGGATTTATCTGAGGTTTTCTCATGATTAAAACCGGGTTACAGGCTTGGGGGAAGAATCGCAAGGTAGAAAAAGTGACTCAGCCCCGGGGCTGTGACTTGGTCGCTTGGCCCAGCAGGTGTCTGGAGGGTTCTCCTCTGCACAGCCATGTTCTTCCCCTCCACACTCCAGGCCCACTCCTCCCTGAAGGTCGGAGGGGTGAAGCTCCACCAACGAGAGTGGCCACGGCACCTGGGGAATGCTCTGTCACTACGCACCCCCATGGTCACAGTCCTTGATTCCTTGGCAGGGTGGAGCAAGGAGGGTGAAATCAGGGACCCGTGACAAAGTGGACAGAAAAGTCGTCAACACCCTAGGATCGAAAAAGGTCCCTCAAAATATGCTAGCACTGCCCTTTCCTTTCCACAGTTGGCCTGTCCTGGCAAAATAGATGTCTTAGCCAAAAGAACCGTCATTAAATCTATTCAGAATACAGAAAAAATGGAACAGCCCCATTCAAAAACAAACAAAACGACAGCAGCCGTTGACCCTGAGCCAGAGGTTCCCACATTCCTGCCAACCTCGCTCACCTGGGCTCAGCCCTGCCGCCGGCCTGGGGTCCCCTCCCACCTGCGTCTCCAGCCACGTCCTGTGACACACTCGTGGCCTTTTCCAGCTTGGAGCCCGAGACACAGACTCTACTCTGGGTGGAAGAGCTTTTATATACAACAATAGAAATTCCTCCCAAAGAGGAGCAAGCCAAGAGCAGGGCCACCACTTCCTAGCCACAGTGCAGACCCTCTTTCTACACCAGAGCGGTGTCCTCCTGCCCACCCAACTTTAGGGTCCCAGAGCATGGCTGGCACAGGGTAGAGACACGAGATGGCCAAAAACCAGCAGAGACCTACCTCGTGGCTTCAGTGGCTTCTCACCATAGCTCTTCGGAGCCAGGACCCCTACTGTGGAGTGGCCTTCTGGCTGTGACCAGCAGCCCACCAAGCAGTTGTGAAGGAAAAGCCCGTCCTCAGGTGGAGTCCCCGCATCTGCATCTCCGTCCTGTGCATAGCTCGTGGCTTCCTGCTGGCAGCAGACGGGGGCGTCGCCCCCCACTCTGTGATCGGAGCTCCTTCAGCTGCCTTCACAGAGCGAGCTCAGCAGGAGCCCTGACCCTGCAGACCCCAGCCCTGCAGCTGGGCACTGCAAAAGCTTCTGCGGGCTCACAGAAAAGGGTCTTGTGGCCCCTCTGTCCCAGAAAAGCCCGCTAGGAAGGTCTGCGAACCCCGGCCTTTCCCCAGCCTGGAGCCACGTTGGTCAAAAGGCCCCTCTGCCGCCCCAGTGTTTTCTCAGGGGGTTTTGGTTTAACGGCATGGCTGATGCTTCCCTCACCGAGTCTGGCAGGGTGTGTGAATCTCTAGCAAACTCTACAAGGTGTTTTGCTCTGCCTTACACAAGAGCTTGGCCTCTGCATGTGCCACCTGTATGAGCCAGGGTAGCTGTTCTCTCGGCCGCATGGGTTCCGTTTTGCCTTTTAAATGATGCTAATAATAGCCAAGTCACAGGCCACTCTGAGCCCTGCATGGTAGAATGAGTACCCACGGTGGGCATGGAACTGGTGCTCGGCGAAAGTGAATTCCGCATTTTTACAGCGCGGTAGCCTGTAGGTGATTCTGATCTCAGAGCTTCTTCAGCTGCACCACTTTCCTTGGCTATGACAACCCAGAGGGGCAGAGACAGCAGGGCGATGGGGACAGCGTCCCAACCTCAAGTCTAAGACCCTTGAGGGCATGTGGATCAGTCAGGGCCATATCTACACCACAGTCCAGAACCTCAGCTTCCTGGTGGACTTCCTTTCCTCACAATTTAGGACTAAGAGAACAATTCACTGTGAGTTCTTCTGGGGAAGACCTTTTGGCAGATGTCAGCAGCAGCATTAAGCTCTTGAGTTTTAAGGCACTGTGAAAACAATCTGCTTCGTTGGTTTTGTGAGAATAAATGGATTGATGTATAAAAAGTCCCTATTACAAAGGGCTCAGAACAGTGTCCAGAATACCGCGCATGTTCAGCACATGATAGCTATTGTTAATTCATTATTATATTAACCTCCTGATGCCTAACAGTTGGATCTAAGCATCAAACACAAATTGAAAGAGCTTCAAAGCCTTAAATGATTTAAAAAGTGACTGATTGAAGAGCCAGGCACAGTGGTGCACACCTGTAATCCCAGCAATTTGGGAGGCTAAGGCAAAGGGATCTCAAGTTCAAAGCCAACCTCAGCAATTTAATAAGGCCCTAAACAACTTAGTGAGACCCTGTCTCAAAAAATAAAAAGGACTGGGAATGTGGCTCAGCGGTAAAGCCTCCTTGGGTTCTATCCTCAGTACCAAAACAAACAGCTACTGATTAGAGTGAGATTACTCAACCTTATTATTTCAATTCAATTCACGCAGCAAACTTTTCTGAACATCTCTCTACTCTGGTAAGCTCACACTGCGGGGAGGTCAGCTATAAATAGGCATGGTCCCCTCCCAGGGCCCCAGCCCAAGGGGCTTGGGAACGGCTTCATGTAAACAGACAATCACAATAGGCATGGCAAGTGGACTAGAGAAGCCCCATCAAGGCTCCATATCAGAACAAAGGCGGGAGCCTCAACCCCATCAGAGATCACTGGGGGAGTCCCCCAGGAGGCAGCTCTGAACGTGACTGGTGACAAAGAATCAGGCAAACTGCTTCTCAGAGGCAGATCCCTGGGCTGAGAATTTTACTAAGAATTTTAAATTTTACTGGGAATTTTATTCTGCTGCTGGAACTGCCTCTCATGTTTTATTGGTGGGGCCTGACTATACAATTTTTGGACAGCTTTATATGCTTGAACCCTAGTATTGAAGAATATAATGGGGGGCAAGAAATCCACTCCCTGAGGAGGAAGCCCATTTTCCTGACTCGGCCCAATGTTCCAGGTGGCAGTGGAAAGGTGAGAGGGAGTTTGCATGGAGGAGGCTTGGGTCTCCTGGCTGTGGGGTTCCTGGGGAAAGTCACCGCTCTGCCACCCCTAGTAGACAGAAGGTGGTGGACATGTGGGTGCACGCACACACACACACACACACACACACACACACACACACGGGTCCAAGCAGCCAATCAGAAAAGAGCAAGGAAATGACACTGGTCTCGGGTTCCAGGTATCTGAACAGAAGTGAAAGTTAGCTGCAGCCATTTTCACCCCCATGGAGTCGCAGAGTCCATGAGAAGGGGGGTGCGGGGGGTGGACAGGACTTCAGGGAGTGAGACACAGTGAGATGTGCTAGGAGGCGGTGTCCTTGGCTAGACACTTTTCTTAGAGAATTTCAGAGAGGTCCTCTCAGGCCGGGATTGGACAGACCCCAGTTCTGAAGTTCCAGTTTCACATTCAGCCGCACTGACTCCCCCATTTATTTTTGCACATTTATGGTGTCTTATGCAAAATTCGGACTTCTCCTTCCATGAGTCTGCACCAGCCTCTGATACCAAGTCATCTAGGATCAAAATCAAAAACTGTGGGCAATAGAATATTTGAGTGAAAGAATCATCAAAATAATTCAGTCCAAGATTTACCTCTGGAATGGTGGAGTGAGAAGTTGGGCAACTTCCTTTTGATGAAAACAAATATAAAATTAGATAAAATCGTCAAAAAAAAAAAAATTAGAGCACTGGAAAATGACCCAGGGCAGACAACAAATCTAGAAGTCTAATCTTTAGCAAGTGCAATGGTGTCAGAACCGCCAGAAGTATGCATCTTCCTGCCGGAGGTTCCAGCACTTATCTTGGGTAGGAAAACCACAGGTTTACTAGTGGGAGAGAGGGACTTGGTTTGAAGTCTGTCAGTGAGCACCAGCAGCTGTACCGGCTGTAGGTAACAGATTTGATCTGAGATGGGGAGATGAAAACTTGCAGTTTGGGGGGTTAAGGCTTATGCAATCAGTTCTACACAGGATGTGAAAAACTCCAGCCTTCCTGGCCTACGTTATATCCTTGATTCAGCCAGAATTGGAATGGAGAGATCCTGAAGTAAGAGGGCTTTCAAGAAAGGGCTGAGATAATAAACTTCCTGTACATTCCTAACTGACTGCCTTAACATGCAAGAGTAGGGCGGTGGGTGGGGGGAGGCCAGTAGAAAGTGAAAGCCAAGTGGGGTCTGAGCATGGGCTGCAGATTTGAAGTGTTTCTCCAACCACACAAGCATGGGCAGCAGAGGGTGAAGGCTCCCTTCTTCAAGATGTCTGAGCATAACCTCTGTTATGAATAAGAAATACCCTTAGGGAATCAGACTAAAAAGCAAGTAAAATACTAACAATAGACACTACCCAGTGATATTAGTGGCTGAATGTCATGGAGAAGACTAATGCTACAATTAAAGTCCAGATAAGTTACTAGAATTAAAAATAAAAATAGCTTCTTAAAAACAAAGCATCATTCAGAATCACTATAATACTCAGTTTTCAAACAGAAATAACAGGACATGCAAAAAAAATAGGGAAGTGTGGCTAAAAAACAAACAAAATAAAACAAAAGCAGTCAATAGATTCTGACAATCTTTGAGAACATCTGTTATAGTTGTATTCAAGTAATTAAAAGAAAATATGTTTGAAGACTTAAATTATGTTTACAAGAGTCAATGAATCAAAATATATCAAGAAATCAAAAATTTTAAAAAGAATCATATGGAATTTTTAGAGCTGAAAACCACCAAAACTGAATTGAAAATTCATGAGATAGGCTCAACAGCAAATCTGAGATGGCAAAAGAAAGAAACTGTAAATTTGAAAATAGAGCAGTATATTTATACATTCCAAAGAACAGAGAGCTAAAAGAGCAAAGGAAATGAGTACAGACTCAGAGACCTGTCAAATAATGTAAGCTGCTGAAACAAATGTAATAGAAACACCAAAGGGGGAGGAAAGAGAAAAAAGCACAGAAAAAAATATTTGAAGAAAAAATAGTTGAAAATTCCCTTATGTTAGTGAATATCATTCATATAAACATTAAAGAAACTGCATGAACCCAAAATAAGATAAACACAAAGACATCATAGTCAAAATGCTAAAAACCAAAGAAAGGAGGGAAAGGGGTGTCACATTCATGTCAACAACCATATGATTGACAACTGACTTCTCATCCAACACAACAGGAACTGGCAGGTGGTAAGTGATGTATTTAAAGGGATGAAATAACAACAAAAATTATCAGGTCCAAATTTGCTATCCAGTACATGGATCCTTCAAAATGAATAGTTTACAGATAAACAAACTCAGAGTATTTGTTTCTATCGGACATTCTACAAGAAAAACTAAAATCTTTCCAGAGATAAAACCAATGAAACCAAAGATGATATTGACAAACCTTCACCAATCAAGGAAGAGAAGATTCTGTTTTCCTCCCAGAATCCCCAAAAGATCCAGGGATTAGAAATTAGGGTCATGGGGTGCTGGAAACCCATGTGGTAAAAAATGTTACCAGATGGTAACCCAGTTCACAGACAGGAAAGAACAACAGTGAGAATAGCAAGCACACAGGCAAATTAAAAATATGTAACATAACAGCAAAAATATAAAGCACAGGGATATATTATCTCTTTTTCTCTTCTTAAAAAATTCATGTGAATATTTAAAGCAGAAATTATAACACAGTGTTGTAGGTTTGTTATCCATATAAATACAACATCCATAACAGTAATAACACAGAGGAAAATAAGGAATAGAGCTATAATAGTACAAAGTTTTATTTTTCACCAAATATAAATCAGTATTAATTTTAAAGCAGATTTGTTATAAACTGAAGATGCATAATATAATCTCTGGAGCAAACACTGAGGAAAAGAAAATTCAAAGCCATGTTGTTTTAAAAATAAAGGGCTGTGGATGTGGCTTGGTGGTGGAGTGCTTGCCTCAGTGGGTGAAGGTCCTGGGTTTGGCCCCCATCGCTCCAAAATAAATAACTACTTAAACAGAGGAATTTAAATGGTATATCACAAATATTTTTTAATGTAAAAGTATCCAGTAAAGTAAGACTAGTGGGACCATCAAAGAACTTGACAAGTAGAAAAAAAAAATAGCACAGTAGTAGATGGGAATCCAAACATAAAGACTATGTTAATTATAAATAGATTAAATGTGTCACACAAAAGGAAAATTTTATTAGACTGAAAAAAAAAAAAGAGCAAGATCCAATCCTATGATGACTACAAAAGATTTACTTCAATGTCAAAGACTCAACGAGATGGAACAAGGATAGGAAAATATGCACCATGTAAATAATAAATGCAATAAACAGAGCATTTACATTAATATCAAAGTAGTCTATGATAAGAAATAGCACTGGGAAAAAGAGGGTGGTTTCGTGATAACAAAAGGGCACATGCAGCCAGAGACGCCAGAATTATTTGTATGTTTCTCTTTTGAAAGCCCCAATGCATGTGGAGCAAAGACGGGCAGAATTAGAAGGCAAAGCACATCGTGGAACACTTATTTGAAGATTTTGATACTCCTCTTGCAGGAATTGACAAACAAGTGCAAAGCAGAGCAGATGGTGTATTTAAAGGGCAGAAACAACAACAAAAATTATCAGATGCAAATTTTCTATTTGCACCTGAAAGAAGTGGCGAGCACTCCCAGCCAACCCTACCAAAGACAGAAAAAGCATCCTCCCAACATCGGGGAGCCAGAGTTTCCAATCCGACCTGGAACAGCGCTTGGGTAAATCCTGTGGGCCATAAAGCTAGCCTTACTGATCACCAAAGGCATAAAAGTATGCCAAGTGTGTTCTCCAACCACTAGGGAATTCAATTAGAAATCAACGTCGGAAACAAATCTGGTCAAATTTTAGATTTATGTAATGTGCACAAAGAGCATACTTCTAAATAACCCCAAGAAAAAAATTAAATGGAAAAATTAGAACATATTTTTACCTGAATCAAAATGAAAGTATAGCAAATAAAATTTTATGACAGCAGTGAAAACAGTAGTGACATGAAAATTTATGACTTTAAATGTTAATGTTAGAAAATAATAGAAGCATGCTCTATGATCAAGGAGAAGGAAAAGCAAATCAAATCCACTGTGAGTGGAAGGATGTTACTCATAAAGCTCAGAACAGGAATCGATGAAATACAAGTCAAACAAAGAGATAACCAATGAAACCAAAGACGGTATTGACAAATCTCCAGCTACACCAATAGGAAGAGAAGATTCTGTTTTCCTCACAGAGTCCCCAAAAGGTTCAGGGATTAGAAGTCAGGGTCATGGGGTGCTGGACACCCATGTGGTTGGTGAAAGTTTGCCGTTAGGAAGCCGTTAGACCCCACCCCTGGCTCTGCCTGTCCACTCCCTTGGCACGTGCCCCTCCTCACTGTCCCAGGAGCCTGAAGGCTGTCCCCTGGTAAGGCTCGGTGGAAGGATTCTGAGCACGCTTGAGCACACTCTGAAGCCAAAGGAAGAGTGGACGCCTGCCCGCTGAGGGTGGACAGCTGCCAACCCCAGCTTCCTCCCACTCTCCATCCACAGCACAGGCAGCAAGGCCCTGCCTCCGAGGAAGAGAGTGAAACGTCCTCTATGGGAAACCGGACCAGCCAGAGTGGACACAGGCCAACACCAGGCAGGGAAGGGCGTTCCATGGACACTCCCCAGGTCAAAGCATCTAGAGTGAGAGCAGTCGACAAGACCTTGACACGGGCTCAGAATTCCCAAAGAGCTGTTTCTCCTCCCCTACTTCTCTTAACACAACATTCTGAAATATGAACAACTGGCCAACAACAAGTAGATAAGCAGATAATTGAGGGGAAAAATCTAAAAAATATCTTTATAAAGTCATGCAGGGAAAAAATAGGAAAAAGAAAAAAATTATCTTGGAGGACATAGCCTATGCAGGAATTTCAAAAAGACTATGATATTCTTAAAGAGTTAATAGGTAATACTGAATCATAAAAAAAATCAAAACAAGATGTCTAAGAAAGAAGATTCAGAGATTTTTTTTCAAATTTTTAGGGATCCATAGAAAAAAACGAAAAAGAAGACAAAGTTGAAGAAATCTCAAAGAAATAAAGCAAAAGAAGAAAAGAGAAACAGTTAGAAAAGAAGCAAAAGATTTAAAGATCATTCCAGAAGGTCTGACTTTTAAATAACAAAGTCTTACACAAAGATGGATAAAGAATACAGAAGGGAGGAGATTTTCAAATACTTAAGGAAAATTTCTTAGAGTTGAAAGATATAAGTTTCCAGATTGAAAGGGCCCATTGTATGTTCAGAACAGTGATAAAATCAAAATCAAAGTTATACCAAGGCTCTGTACCATAAAATTCCAGAATAATGAAGTAATAAGAATATCTACAAGCTTCCGGAAATAAAAACAAGTAGCGGAGTGTTCAATAACCAAAATACCTTTGAACTTCTCCAGGCAACACCAGAAGTCAGAAAATAATGGAACCATGTTTTCAAAATGCTAAGGGAAAATTGCTTGCAACATGGAGTCCTGTCTTAAGCCGAATGCACCAGGGATGAAAGTAGAATAGAGACATTTTCAGGCATGTGGGGTCTCAAAACATTGGTTTTGTATCCCCCATCTTAGAAGGTACTCAACAAGGTGCATCATCCAAGGGAAGTCATAAGACAAGGAAGAGAAGACCAGGGATCCCAGAAAGAGAACAGACAACAGGAGAGAGGCAAGGGGTCCCCAAGAAGCCCAAAGAGAAATCCTAAGGAGTCTCCAAGTACTGCAGGCCTGGGAGAAACCCACTCACACTGGGGCAGGTCAGGGCTCTGGGAAGGTGATAGCACCGTCTCATTGTTATTCAAGTTGCCTACTATGTTTGAATGTATTGGTAAAAGATTTCCACAGTTGGGCAACTAGTCTGGAGGTTGAATTATCTAACATGCTGATAGTTAAGCAAATGAAAAAAATCAAACCAGTTATATCCAGGAGAAATATAATATTGTCTTCAAAAGAAAATAAGCATAGTATACCATGTGGCTCATGAGTTGTGAGTAGAGTTCATTGCAATCATTATAATACCAACACTGAATATTTGATCTAATCAAATTTATTTTATAGCTATCCTGGGAAGATGGTGAGTTGGAGAGGTGGAAGAGTTCAATTTACATTATAGTAAGAAGTCAGAATTTATACCTAAAACTAAAAAATAAAGAAGTAGCAATCCAAGCAGGTTATTCGGTGAAACAGAGGTCAGCATCACCAGTATCAGCTGAACCAGCTAAGAGCCGGGGCTCTGGGGAGCAGAGAGGGTAGGGAGTTGACAAAGCCAAGGGAGCCTTTTTCAGAGGAAGTGAAAACCACATCCATCTATGACCTTGAAAAATACTAAAACTAAAATTTGAAAATAGAGAGTATCCAGGGAGAAAGGTCAGAGCGACTCAAGTTGGGGAGGAGAGCTTCTCTGACCTCCAGGGGGCATCTGTCAGAGACAAGGGGAGATTCTGGGGCTGTGGCCCTGAGGAATGTCTTGATGCAGGCATAAGAAGAAGCAAGGACGTAACTCTCAGCACCCCTCCCAAAGTTCACCCAACTGACAGTCTGGCCCCTAACCTTTGGGGATACCAATAGGAAATGGATTTGCTTTTCAGAAATAGCTCTGTCCAAAGCTGGGAGGGTACAGGGACTACCGTTAGGACACGATACCATCATCCCTGGGTCCCAAAGGAGGTGCCTCCTCGTCGAGAGCAGGGAAAGAGCGTAGCAGAGGCTTCCAAGGTCTCGTCAGTGAACAAAGTTCCTGTTACAACCAAGTTGTTCACATTACACACACGAACGTGAAACCAGTTTCACCCAAAGGCAGTTTGTCTCACCTTCTCTTCTATTTCATACCCATATCGTCTTTGCTCTTTTGTTCTATTTCATACCCGTAAGCTCTTTGTTCTTTTGTTCTGTTTCATTATTATTCATTTAATTTCCCCAGATTTATTGAGATATAACTAACAGGTAGAAAACTTTAAGTACTTAAGGTATACAACTTGACATGAGATCCATACATCCATATATATCTCTCATCACTACAACCAAGCTAATTAACAAATCCATCCCCTCACATACTCATAGTTCTCATTCTTCCCCTGTGTGTGTCTGTGTGTGTGTTTGTAACACACGATATCCACTGTCTTACCAAATTTCAAGAATACAACAGAATTGTTAATTCTATTCACATTTCTGTGCATTAATCTCCAGAACTTGATCATCTTTTGTAACTGTCACTTGGACCACGTGAACAACACCTTCCCATTTCCCTTTTCCCCCAGCCCCCAGCAACTGCCTTTTTGTTCTCTGCCTTTATAATTTTAAGTATTTTATAACACGCACGTGTGTGGAATCTTGTTGTGTGTGTCTTTCTGTGACTGTCTTATTCCACTCAGCACAGTGTCCTCCAGGTTCATCTGTGTGACGCAACTAACAGGATTTTCTTCTTTTAAAAGGTCAACATTTCATTGTGTGTATATAGGCTTATTTTTCTTTATCCTTTTATCAATCAATAAGCATTGTGTCATGTCCATTTCTTAGCATTGTGAATCAATGCTGCAACAAACGTGGGAGTTCAGCCGTCTCTGCGATATTCATTTTACTTCCTGTGGATGTTTACCTAGAAGTGGGATTGCTGAATTATAATGTGGTTTGACTCAATAGTTTCTCAAGGATGTGTTATTTAATTTCCGTGTATTTGTGATTTTTTCCCCCTTTTTTTATAAACTATCACGGGATTTCTAGTTTTATTCCAGGTGGTCAGAAAATATACTTGGAATGAATTTGATCTTTAAGTCTTGTTCTGTGATCTATTCTGGAAACTTTTCCACGTGCACTGGGCAATAATGTACATTCAACCGTTCAGTAGAAAGTTCTGCATGTTTGTGAGGTCTGTTTTGTTTATAGTGTTGCTCAAGTCATCTATTTATCTACTATTTCTATCTGAGTGTTTTATACCTTATTAAAACTAAGATACTGAGGCCTCCTATTATTGTTGTATTGTTGTCAATTTCTCTCTTGGCTCTAGCTGTTTTTGCTTTATATACTTAGGTACTCTAATGGTAAATGCATATATATTATATTTCTTGTATCTTCCTATTGACCCTTTTATTATTATATAAAATATGTTCTTTATTCTTAGAGACAGGTTTTTTTCCTTAAAACCTATTTTGTTTCATCCAAGTATAGTTGTCCTTGCCTTCTTTCGTTTACCATTTTCATGGAATATCTTTTTCTACTCCTTCACTTTCAGCCTATATATATTTTTAAATCTGAAGTGCACAGTACTCTTGGTTGGCAGTGGTTTCTTTCTTTCAATACTTTGAACATACTCCACTCTCCTTGTCTGCAAGATTTCTGCTGAGAAATATGCCCATGGGGCTGTTGAGGTTCCTTTATATATAACGAGTTGCTCTTCTCTTGCTACTTTCAAATTCTCTTTGTTCCTGACTTCTGGCAATTTGATTATAATGTGTCTTGCTGTTCTCTTCTTTGGGTTGATCCTATTTGGTGTCTTCTGATCTCCATGAATCTAAATGTCCATTTCCCTCCTGAATTATAGGAAGTTTTCAGCCATTTTATTTCTTTAAATAAACTTTATACCTATTTTTTTCTTTTTTCTCCTTTTGGGACTCTGACATGTATATATTGGCTCTCTAGACAGTCTCCATAAATCCCCTAAGTTATGCTTACTCCTTTTCATTTTTTCCTCCTCTGACTAGGTAATTTCAAATGACTTGTCTTAGAGTTTGCTGGTTCTTTCTTCTGCTTAATCAAACCTTCTGTAGATGATTTGTATTGAATTTTTTTTTCACTTCATTCTTTGTATTCTTCAACTCCAGAACTTTTGTTTGGTTCTTTTCAATGATTTCAATCTCTTGTTGAATTTCTAATGTTGCTCAAGTATTGTTTTCCTGACATAGTTGCATTATCTACCTATGTTGTCTTGTAGCTTGATGAGCTCCTTTAACACAATTACTTTGAATTCTTTGTCAGGCAATTTGTAAATTCCATTACTTTGGGATTGTATATTTATATTGTATATTGTATATTTAGGTACTGTTTTGGCTCCCTGGTTTTGGGGTGTTCCTTGTAGCCTTGGGTTGATGTCTGAACACTCTAAGAACAGTTTGTCTTCCAATTTTATGGGCTAGCTTTGGTGGAGAAAGACCTTCACCTATGAGTGGGCTTAAGGGTGGTGGCTGGATGAGATATGGGAGGTGCCATGCACAGGGACACTGATTCCAGTGTGTAATGGTTAATTTGAATTGTTGATTTTATCCATTTAAGAGATGCCCAAGATTAAGAAGCTTCTGGGTATGTTGATGAGGGTGTGTCAAGAAATGATTGGCATGTGGGATAGCCAACTGAAATGGAGACCCTCCCTAATCATGGGCAGCACCATCCAATAGGATGATAGCCTAGATGTTATAATAAGTGGAAGAACAAGGAAGTAGCAGAGAAGCAAGCTTGATTCTTCTTGAAGGGGAGATATATATATATATATATATATATATATATATATATATATATATATATATATATATTCCCCCCCATGGATATTTATTTATTTATTTATTTATATGTGGTGCTGAGGATCAAACCCAGGGTCTCACACATGCCAGGCAAGCACTCTACCACTGAGCCATGACTGCAGTCCCTTGAACGGGTTCTTGATGGCTGCTACAATCCTCTGAAGATATCAGGGAGTCTTGCTTCTTCACTTTTTCAAAGCAGACTCTGCCAGTGATTCTCCAGGGAGTTTCCAGAAGCCATCAATCTCAGGACTAGGGTATCACCATTGATCCCTCTTGGTCTGGGGCTTCAGCCTCTTGAACTGCACAGCTACTGGTTCCCCCAGTTCTCCAGCCTGCAGATGGCCATTGTGGACTATCCAGCTTCTGGTCACATAAGCCAACCTAATAAGTCCCCCTTTTATAATTATACTTCCTATTGATTCTGTTCCTCCTGACTAATACACAGGACATACAGGTACCTGTTCTGGGGACAGGCAGCAACACCAGGTTTGGTGCGTGAGCAGCACTAGTGGTGCTAAGACCAAAAATGGGCAGGCATACGTGGGCAGCAGCAATAGGGCTGGGACACTGGTATGTGTGTGTGGTGGCGAGTCCAGGAGGGCACAGAGGCAGCTCTGGGAGTTGTGGAGTGAGGTTCTGGCTCTAGGGGAGCACAGTGGTATGGGCTTTAGGCAGCTCATTCAGCCGGGGTCAGCATTGGTTAAGACTGCATGGCCTGTGGTGACCATGGCAAGAGCTGCTGGCACCTCTGTGGAGAAAGCTGCTGGGTTCCTCCTGCTCTCCTTTTCCTAAGTCAGGAAGTTTACAGCCAAAGAGAAAGCTCTTGCCCTCGAGTTAGGCCAGCCTGGGATTGGGGTGATCCATGGAAAACGCTTCCTATACTTTCCTACCTTGACACCCTTGGTTTTTGTGCTCTGCTGGGGCACTGCAACTTCCTGGCTGTACTCTGCAGCTCGCCAGAGCTATTTTCTCCATGGGTAGTTGTTAAATCTTGTCTTTGTGGGTAAATAAGTGGTAGTCTGCCATCTTGCTGACATCATTCCGTCTCTGTTTCATTTTTATAATGTTAGTTTAACCAACCATGTTGATTTTTACTGCCACTTGGTAATCAAATCCCAAAAAGAAAAAAGTAATGCTGGTATGGAGTTTCTGGAAGGGAGTTTGTGGAGCCTAGGAAGTTCTCGATCCAGCAGGACAAGCCCAGGACTTAACACCATGCAGTATGAAGTTGAAATCCAAGCTGTGCAAACTCGCCAGCTTCAAGATTCTAGTTGTGGGCTGCGGATGTGGCTCAAGTGGTAGCGCGCTCGCCTGGCATGCGTGCGGCCCGGGTTCGATCCTCAGCACCACATACAAACAAAGATGTGTGTCCGCCAAATACTAAAAAATAAATATTAAAATTCTCTCTCTCTCTCACTCTCTCTTTAAAAAAAAAAAAAAAAAAGATTCTAGTTGTGTTATCTAACTACCCAGACCTTAGTTTCCTCATCTTTAAAATGGGGATAACAAAATGCAGCTCTTGGGGTTCTTGTATCAGCAGGTCTGTAAAGTGACTGACCCTCAAAAGGCACTCAGAAAGCACTTGTTGTCTGTTCTTTAAAACACAAGGAGTGACTCCTCACCTGGGAGTCCTTCTGTGTCCCTGGTGTAGCTTAGTGGCCAACAGCTTGGAGTTGCCAGCCCAGCTGGGGTATGTTTCCTTGCCCTGAAGGATATTGATATCTATCTTCCCGGGTGCCGTGAGGATTCTAAGAGCTGATATACACAGAACTTTTAGAATAATTTCCAACACAGAGATGGCTGTAGACATTTGCCGTCACCACTGTAATCACCTTGGCAGGACACATGAAATGATGACAGCACGTGGGGACAGGGCGATAGGTCACCCTGAACGCTGAGCATGACCACACCTGCACCGCCATCCTGGCCCTTTCGCAGCCAGAGACCGGGCTGTCCTGCTGGTGTCTGTGCCTGTGTGTGGCCCAGCCGTTTGAACTGCATCAAAATTATGCGTCACCTTAGGACTATCTATCTTGTGGCATCGTCAGACTACCAGACCCTGCCACCAAGGAGGAAGCTGGGGTGGCCCGGGTGTGTGGTCAGTCCCCAGCGACACCGTGCCTTCTGTTTGTTTGCCCCTCACCGTTAGCCCATTTACTTCAGGTTTGGGATTTGTGGATAGCAGTTCTCAAACAGGAGGTTTGTTTTAAAATCCAGACTCCTATTTCATTTTGAAATTCCTCGGGGTTGCAGTGGTTCTTGTTAGGGGAGGCAGGCAGCAGTCACCCCACCCCCACCCAGGTGGAGCCTGGGCACCGTCCCCAGTGCAGCCTGGCTTTCAGTTGCCATTTCTCCCTGAGCTGCACTGTGGCTTGCCTGCTGTAGATGGGCCCACAGAAGGCAAAATCATTTCTGTCCCCATTCTACTATGACAGTGGGACAATGCGTGGCAGAGAGAGAGACTACCCTTAACCTGGATCTGCTCTGCCTGTCATGTTCTGGGCTAATGGGGCCTTTGGGTTTTTGACCTTTTATCTGCTCCAACTTCTTCCTCCTCTTGGAGCTAAGAGCACTACAACCCAAAGAGGGAAAGGGATTCAGAGTGACTCCGTAATCCTGAGAACCTGGGTCCAAGTTTCTGTCGTATTCCCTGCCTCAAAGACAAAAGCCAGCTGTCCCAGGAGGGCTCTCTGTGCGCTTGGGTGTCGGCTCCCAGCTGGGACCTGAGGGCACGCTGGTTTTTAAAGGTTCCATTCTTGTGTAAGTCCCTACCTGGAGTCCTCAGCCACTGTCCTGGAGAGAGTAGAAAGAGGGTAGGCTGTGATGGCAGAAAAACTTTGTGTTGCCTCTGTCACTTCCTAAATGTGACCTTGGTCAAGTTACTTCAGTCCTCTGAATTTCTGCACGATCTCTGTTCTCATAGGGCACTGTTTTGGGGGGGAATGTAAAGGTTCATACAGAAGTCTGAGACTGTCAGAAGACCTGTTCCCCTACTCATCCTGGGGAAGGACCATACTCAGGAGCTGAGCTCCTGTTACCAGACCCCCACATGCCAGTGGTGACTCCCCGAGGGCCCCGTTTGGTCTGTGGTGGCAGGCTCTGTGGCAGCCCCTGTGCAAGACTGCTGTCTACAAGGCCTGCCCACTGCTTACTTCCAACCACAGTGGTCACCAAACACCCCACCGCCAGCAAAGCTGCATTTCCCCAGGTACAAATCAAGCTTTGGTGGCAGAATGTAAACTTCAGCTGAGCAGGACGCAGTTGAGCACCTCTCGAAGGGCTCAAATCCACCCAGAGAGAGCCCCGGGGTATGTGCTGCCCCAGTCTGGGCTCCCCAGCCTTGCTCAGGAATCGGACAGCTGTCTGATTCCAGAAGGACAGCCGTCTGGCCTGAACATGGATGCAGCCTCTTGACTCCTGTCCCCCAAGCAGCAAACCCCACGGGCTCCACCTCCAGGGGGATCTGTTTGCCCAGGTCAAGGCTGAGCCTGCTGAGACAATTGCCTTCTGATCGCCTACTCCGTGATTTCCCTTGAGTCACCTGTTTTGTTTTCCTGATGGTACTTATCAGTATCCAAAGGTACCTTGTTCATTGGCTTATTTGATAGTTGCTGCCTATTTTTGCTTACTAGGATACAAGTAAGATCCACAAGATGGAGCCCTGCCATCTCGTCCATCACTGTGCCCCCAGTGACCTTGAAGAGTCCTTAACACATGGAAAGTAAACCATCAAAATTACAGTGATTGAAGCAGCCTCATATCCAGGTCCTGTTGCCCCTGTTTTGCAAGGTTAAGAAAGAAAAGAGATTTTCTCAAGGTCACAAGACAGCAAGCAGTGACGTCATACCAGACCCAGGCCTCTCGACCTGCGGTCCAGTTCCCTTTCTCTCTGGCGTTTGCCTCTTAGAAAACACTTCCCAGACCTCCATTCCGCAGTCCCACTAATGACGGGTTAGGATGAGAGCAGATGTGCTGGGAACTTCAAACCCTGAAGGCTGAGCTGCACAAAACAACCTTTCTCAGTAATTTAAAAAAAGGTCAACAACGTCCACTGCTCGGTCACCAGGGTCATCCCAGCCTGGAGGGGCCCACCCTGGTGAGTCACAGCCTAGTCGATGGAAGCTATTGCGGGCCCCAGTGCCTGAGAGGATTCTGGTCTCGCCAGGGCAGCAGCAGAAGCTGAAGCTCAGCCAGGGTCTCTCCCTGAACCACAAGCCAAGGCGGGTGAGCATGACCGAGCAGGGGGAGCCGGGGCTGGGCTGGGCAGGCACAGTGGCTGCAGGACTTGGCATGTGATGAGCTGAGGAAGGGAAGAAGGCTCTGGTTAGGGAAGAAAAGTCTGGAGGCCCCAGAAGACCCTGGAACTTCCCAGGACACCGAGATGGGTCCCCAGATAGCTCCCAGGACCACCCAAAGTGCTTTCCTTTCACTTTGCATTCAGAGATGACATTGCTACCACAGGCAGGGAATCAGCAGACAGGAACTAGCAAAATTACGTGGTTGTCAGTGTATTATAAAGCTATAACAATTAAAACAGTGTGGTGTCCCAGACTGCCACCTATGGCAGCATAGGAAGGGTGGGGGGAATAAGAGTAGGAAAGGAAAACAGAGGAGGAAGGAGGGCAGCAGACCCAAGCCCCGGGAGGCTTCTCCTCAAGCTAAGGGAGCACTCACTCAGCTCTGGATGCTCTAGATTGCAGAGTGAGAGCACCCAGCACACTCATTAGCCAGTCTCCCAAAGGAGAAGGGTAAACCTGCTGCTCTGCAGAAGCCCAGTCCTCCTGAGGCTGAGGTCACTAAAACGTCCACTCAGTGTGGAGGAACAGCTGATGGATCTTCTTGGGTGAGGACACTTATACTGTGGACACAACCCCCCCACCAACACTCGTGACAAAGCTTGGAGGGAGGCTCATTAGTCATTCCCCGTAGCACACATATGTGCCAAGGGGGAAAAGGACCAAGGACACAGCAGGCAGGAGAATCGGCAGAGAAGGAGCAGCGGAGTTGTGTGAGTGTCAGCATCCTGTGAAGCGCAACGACAAGGCCCGCGGTGTTGACCCAGAGTGGGCCAGGTCAGCAGGAGTAAGCACAATGGCCCATATGAAATAAATAGTATTACATGTTGGCATTTAAACCCAGAATGGAGAAAAGGGATTCAGTAAATGATACTGAAGCAGTTGGCATCCAAACAAGAAAATAAATAAATAAATTATATGCTCAACCTCAGCAGCAACCAAAGAAAAGCAACACGGAGATCCATTCTCCCTGGCCACACTCAGAAAAGTGAGCCACCCCCGGAATTGACCTGGTTATCAGGTCCAGGGGTCTCCTGACTCAGATGTAAGTGGGAGTGACAGGGCCACAGCGAGGGACTCTGCCTGCCCCTGGTAAAACGGGAACTGTGCGGGGCCATCACCCAGAGTGTCACCTCTAGCTACTTGCACTGGGAGCAGGCTGCCACCTCAGCTGGCTCTGAGAACAGGCAGATGCCCATCAGGAGGCACGGGTCGTTAAAATGCGCAGATCTGTGCCTGTCAACAGCGAGTCCCTATTGGGGAGGAAGGACACGAGCTGTGGGACAACACAGGTGACATTTTACCACTAGGAAAAAATACAAACAGACAAAATGAAGCCGTGTGCTTGATACACACATGGATAAAAGTGAAACAATGAAGTAGGAAAACACACCCCAAACACATAGCAACGAAAATCTCTGGGGAAAAGAGAAAAGAAGCAGGGGATGGGTGGGCCTTATCCAAAAAGACCTAGCCTAAAGAGAAGGACTGAGCCTCACCTAGAGGGTTCCAATTTTTTTTTTTTTTTTTTTTTTTGAGAGGGATCAATTTGCTTAAACCAGCATACTTTAAAAAGCAATATATATAGTATGAAAAAAAAAAAAAAAAACAGGAGAAAATGTGCTGGAATACTGTAACAGTTTATTATTGGTGATGGTAATATACATGACTGTTATTTTCTTTGGGGGGGAGAACACTCTCATTTTTCCTTATGTTTCAAATTTTCCACATCTAAAAAGAAATGGGGGCTGGGGGCTGGGGCTGGGGCTCAGTGGCAAAGCACTTGCCTCGCACTTGTGAGGCACTGGATTCAATTCTCAGCACTGCATTAAATAAATGAATAAAATAAATTAAGTAAAGGTATTGTGTCCATCCCCAACAACAACAAAAAAGCACATCGAAGGTCCACATGTGCCGAGTGCCAGGTACGACTGGCATGTGCCAATCTCATGGCTTACGGGCAGGTCTGTGGAGGCAGCCAGCATCCTGAAATTCTCCAGTTAGATCCGTCAGGGGGGAGGATGCCCCTGCAACCATGTGGAAGTGTCTAGGAAAACGCATTACCTCTCCTACCGGGCTTCTTTTCCCTTCCAGTAGCCAGGGCTGGTCCCTCTGAAGGAGGGACAGCTTCACAGTGCCCTGGTATGAGGACAGAATTGGGTGCATAAGAGAAGGATGAGCAGTGCTCGAGCTGGGGGTGCCTGTGTGTGGAGTGGGGGTGTGGAGAACAAGCGCAGCCTTGATGGGGTAGACATATGAGGAGGGGTCCCGGGGCAAGGGGACACAGAACAGGAGTCCAAGAGTCCAGAGAAGGGGCACCCAGGCACTATGCAGGGCAGAAAGGCTGGAGGTGCCCTCTTGGGAGAAGGGGCTGAGAGGCACGAGGGCGTGGGTGGGCCCTGGCCCCTCTTCCTTCCTGCCTGAGGCTGGCTCTTCTCAACCATTAGCTCCCTGCCACTTGCCCCTCTGGGTGGGGAGAGCGGTTGCTTGGCTCTCTGGGAAGCCACCCTCACCCTTACCTGTCTAGGGAACAGGCTCTGTGGGGAGCACACAGGTGAAGCCCAGAGTTGGGCTAAGGAACTGAGGCCTTTCAGAGTGACCTTGAATCCAAGCTACCTGGCCTGGGAACCCCCAGTTCCCCGCCAGCCTCCTAAGGTGGAAGGAAATCCTGCTTTGTCCCTCCCAACACCCATTTCTCTCTCACAACCTCGGGCCTCACCCCATACTTCAGCCCAAAGGATTTTCCCCAACAAGGCCACAGGGAGAGCCTTAGGGGCCTGCTCGGGGCCTGCTCAGGGCCTCCGTCCGAGCCAGAGGCTGCCCAAATTTCCACTCTCGCTCAGTCCAGGCCCTCACCCACCCAGGGTTAAGTCCAGGACCTGCATGGGTCCTGTGTTCCCTTCCTCTCCCTGGCTCCAACACACAGGTGTTTCCAGAAACTGGGTGCAAATACTTCAGCAGCCTCGGTCTGGGGTGTGTGTGTGTGTGTGTGTGTGTAGGGCAAGTTGTGGAATTTCCCCAAGTCACTGTGACTACTGAGGAGGAAATATATCTACATGCCTCACTCCTGAGCTCAGGGCCCAAGACCGCAAGAGGATGCCTGGGAGAGATAAGCCCAGGCAGGGCCCTGGCCATGTGCTCAGAGCTGGAGGAGTGTGGGAGGTCAGTCAAGGGCAGCGTCCTGTATGAGCCACCAGGAGGCACCTTGTGAAGGGACTTTCCTTCCTCCAGCCTTCGTCTCTCCCTCTGCAGAAACTTGACTTTACCCCTTGCTGACTTCTAGAGAAGGAAGATGGAATAACCCCAGCCCCCTTTGAGCTCCTTAGAAAAGAGGAGAGAGCACGCTGACCCCTTAAGAACAGGGCAGAGACTTGCTCCCGTAGTGGGTTTGGGGGGGGCCAGTGGGGTGGACCCACATCCCAGGTAAGTAAGGGAGCCCCACGGACCTTCTTACTGCTTCCTTCCACAGCTCCTTCCTCTCTGCCTCTTTGTTCCTCAAGTGGCAGAGGACAAAGGCCCAACTTAGCCATCACCCACCCCATCCCCAAATGTCCATCTGGAGTGTCCCTGCATTCCCGGGTCAGCACATGGCCCTCTCATCCCTTGTTTATCAGAGACTAAGCACAGGGTTTGTGAGAAAGCACCCTCATTCAGTACCTGTTCACTCCGTGAGCACCATCCAGCCCCAGGCTGGGCACCAGCAACAATTCCAGGAAAGGAAATCAGAATAGCACCATCCCTGACCTCAACAGGACGGAGGGTGGATGAGAGGTGAGTGACCACCAGGTGGTGTTAGAGTGGGGGCCTGCCCTGGGCAGCAGAGCTGAGGGGCAGTAATCCAAGCTGAGAAAGTGGATGTTGGGCCAAAGGGAGAGAAAATAGAACCGATATATTTAAGGGAAGGACAGCGAATCTTTGTACTCTAGGACCTGAAGATGGGTACATCTGACCAGGTTTATGAAGTCAGACCACAGGATTTGTTCTATATACACTTGGGTGGATAAGTTTAGTGTGAGTGGGTTTTAAAATAGGGGCAAGATGTCTTTTATAGAAGGAGAATTGGAAGGAGCATAAGGTTGGAAAGTTTTTTATCTTAACCATATTTTAATCTTGGCCTCTACCTGGCTTCTTCTGGGCCCCATCTGATTTCCTGAGACTGTGAGATCCTGTAGGCCTTGCTGGACGTCAGGGTTTGAAGGTCCAGTGCGGTGGGCGAGGTTGTAATGACCGTCTGCAGTCACACCCTGAGGACTTGATCTCCAACTGCCCACTGGCCGGCGGCTTTCCCTCTTGGAAAACTTCAAAGACAATCCAACGCGCCCTCCGCACTGTGAGCATGGCCAGGGCTGTGGAAATGCCCCTTGGGAAACTGTCTGCGGAATGGAGGTGAGGGTGGGAGAGAATGGGGAAGGTCCTGCAGGGCAGAAGACAAGCACTGTTTGCCCCTGGTGAGGCTGTCCTGCGTGGGCCAGGCTGAGCAGGCCCTGGACAGCAGACAACCCAGGCCTGCGTGGGCCTCGGCCTTCGTGAGGAGTCCAAGGAAGAGTCAGGGTATTTCCACTCAGGCTCCTGGTGACAGGCTAGTGAGACCGCACACCTCCTCTACCCTGGCCTGTCCTTCCTTGTGCTGAAGTTCTTCTCCTCACCGCCCTTCCCCCTCCCCTCCTCCTCACAAGCCCCGGCATCATCCCAAACAGCACTTTCAGGAGGGTTGACGTGTTTGTAAAGCATTTGGATCCCATGAAGCTAACTGAGGTGGGCCACAGGTCCTCACGCTGGCGACCATCCGTCTCTGTGTGCACATCCATCTCTGTCGCCCAGGTCTGTTCTCTCCCTTTCTGACTCTAGTTCTCTCCGCCGTGGTGGAGCTGTGAATCAGTCCAGGGGCAGCCCACGGGGTTGGAGTGGCCTGCTGCGTTCCCAGCCTGGAAGTGCTCTCCTCTGCACCAAAACCACGGCTGAGGGAGGGTTTGCCTGTCTGCCGAGCTCCCTCCTGATTTCCTGGTGTTAGGTTCCAAACAAGGCTACCTCACGCTCTGGAAAAGACCAACAAGGCAGCCAAGCGTTCTGAGCTCTCCTGGTGTGACTGTGGAGTATCTGGGTGTGAGTGAGGGGCCACCAAGGGGGTGAGGGGCACCAGCGCGTCAGGCACTCATTCCAATCCTCATGACAACCATTAATGGAAGGTACCGTCAGCCCCAGTGTGTAGACAGGACACTGAGGCTGGACGGGCTCTGCATGAGGACATCCCCACATACCACAGCTGGTGGGATTGGGGCTGGGAAGGGGGCCTGAGTCCCATTTGTTCCCACATTTATAGGGCAGTGGCTGTCAACTGATTGGAAGAGAGCAGTCAGAATTAAGGGGGTCAAGGGAGACATCTTGATATCTCTGTCCTTGGGGTGCCTTCCTGGAACAGGGCTGAACAGGAGGACCCACAGGTTTCCCCCAGACTCCCTCCTGTGCTCAGCTCCCTGCCCAGCAAACACTCAGCGCCTTCACCATCTGGTCTTGATCCCCCCTCTAAAGCCCGTGCTTCTGTCTAGGTTGTCTGGATGATAGAATGATTAAGTTTGAATTTATCCAGCTTCTCTCCCATCCCATGTCTGGGGTCCATTACCCTCAGGGATTGGCTGGTGGAAATGAAATCAACTCAATTGGCCCTCTCCCGCCAGTACTGACGGGGCTGTTGGCTCTGCTAGGAACAGGGCTGTTGAGCTGGGTGAGCCGTCCGGCATCCCTGTCCTAGCTTCCCTAAGGAGCAGAATTCTACTGAGGCCCTCAAATTCTGAGCCCTACCTGCAGGTCCAAGGCCACACTACCTGAGTTTAAAGCAAGGAACAGGATAAACAGGCTCCCCCAGCCCTAGAGCCCTCTCCCCACCTTGTTCCTGAGCACCCCAAGGCTAGCTCTCCTGTGGGTACCAGAGTAAGCTCTTCTCTCCACCTAGCTCTGTCTTGCTGGACCAGATTTGTGATATCCCCATGAACTTCCAACTTTGCAGTTTCTGGTGCTGTCTCCTCCACTGCCCATCATGAAGGATTTTAGGTGGTGGGTGCCAAGGAGCTGGGGTCAGAGGGTGCCAGAGTCGTACTATTTGTTCTAGTGAGGAGGGACCAACCAGTGCAGCAAACTGATGTGGCCAAGGTCTAATTAGTAACAGAGCTGAGACGAGACCCTGGATCCCTTGGTTCGTTCCCAGGGATCCTTCCATCATTCAGGGAGCCAGTCTCCTTGGTAGACCTGATGTATAGAATAACATCAGGAAGGTTGTCCCACACCCATCAGAGTTGTGCACCACCTCCATTAACAGTAGCATTCTTTATTTCCTTCAAGTGCTTACATGTAGGGCGGCCTCCATCCAGTTGTCACTAGCCATGTGCTGGTGACTGGAAACACTTTCTCGATGATGATTCTTAGGAGTGCTCACAAGAGGAAAGAGTGCTCACAAGAGGCCACAATGGTGCTGAGGGGGAGGAGGACAGCAACACTCTTGCTTATGTGCATGGTGTACGTCATTTGCTCCTTGAACACACCAGCAGAATGGGCTGTAATCACGCCTGCCCCTGACATTTGAGAGGTCCAAAGCAAGTGCATAAGAGGAGGCCCACATGCCGTGTGTATAGATATTTGAACATTATAAGTCAAGCCAATACACTGTGAGATAAGGTCTGTTCTTCTCTTCTGCCTTAACAAATGTACCTTTATAACAACCTGGAAGGCTAGACTCTGATTTTGCCTTGGATTCCTGGGACTTGGAGGGACATGGGGAGCAAGGCCTCAGCCCCCATCCATGGTCTCTTCTTCCTTTCCCACCCCAGGGACTTGTCCTTTGGTGGAGGGGCTCCCCAGGCTAAGAGTCCAGCCTCCACCCAGCCTCACAGCCTAGGGACAAGGCTGAACAGGCTGGGGTGTGGGCCCTTTGGAATGGAAATTCCTGGGTTCTGGTACCTAGAGCACAGAGCAAAAGGGAGGGTGTGGGCTCTGAGTGGCAGGTCCCCAACAGCAAGGCTGTCTACAGCCCAGGTCCAGGGCAGACCCCTTGGCTCATGCCTGAGTCCATCCCACCCATGAAGTAACTGCAGACTCAAGAGACTGCTCCACACTCGCTAATCACCAACAGGGCCAGGACTTCATCCCTGGGCTGCCTGCCTGTCACCTGCTGATTCCTGTCACCACCTGCGGTCCTATTGTCACCATCACCTGGGAAATGCCACCAGCCACAGTCCATAAGCTGCTCCCACCACAATTTGGATGGCAGTCACCTCGGGAAAAATGGAAGCCATGTCTGTGGGCCTCCTGCCCCAGGCCTCATCATTCAGCTCCCTTGACACCTGGAACCTATCCTAATCCCATGGCCTTGGGGATTGAAACAGTCCTCCGAGTTTGACCCCAGCCCCTCGGAAGGCCCTCCTGCTCTGCATCCACTGCTCCATCCTGGCCCACCTTCAGGACTCCCCCCACCCTCCCCAGATAATCCCTCTCCTCTCAGCAGGACTCGGATGACATGTGTCACCTCCCTGACCCAGAACCAAGGGGGAAGCTCAGTCCTCCTACTAGTAAGTTGTGCGCACTGTGCTCCCTGGTGCCTAGCTCTGGGTGGCACACGGTGGCCCCTGAGTGGACATGACAGGTTCCCTACAGGTCAGGAAGCTCGCCCTCATGGCTGAATCAGCCCTTTTTGAGAGAGAAGGGCAACAAAGAATTATTGCTGGTAAACACACCTAATGACAGCCACTTCCTGGTTCCTCTTGAAACCCACACCACACTACTCTCCCGAGTGGAAAAGTCCCTTCCAAAGGCAGATGGCAGAAGCAGGTGGACTCTAGCCCTGATTTCTCCCTGGAGTGGGGAAGGATGTCACCCACTCAGTCTCCTCTGGATCATGGAGTCAAACTAAAATGTCATTCTTCTTCCTCTCATCCCAGCAAATATGGAGCAAATCATAGGGACAGTGAGAGAGGGATGCCAGGAGTCTAGATATGGAGTTTGTCTTTGAGTCCCTTAAAAATTCAAGCAGAATAGGAGAGAAGGATTTAGAGTGCTCTGTGCCCTGCTAACAGGGCAGAGATTCTCTCCAGCTGTTTGTTCTGTGGTCCCCTGAGGGAAGGCCAGCCCTGCCCTGTCTCTGACCTCATCTCCCACAATCCTCTCCACTCCCTGATCACTGCACTCCAGCCGAGAGGCACCCTAGCTGCTGTGATCATGGCAGGCACGTTTGTTTGCTTGGGGACCTTGAATAGCCTATTTCTCTCCTAAAATGCCTTTTCCCCCACACCTCAAGATCATCCTCTTCACCTTCAAATTTTTGCTCAAAAAACACCTTTTTAAATGAGATCCTCCCTGACCACCCTGCTTTAAAGTGCTGTTTTCCTCCACTCCCACCATTACTTCCAATCCAAGTCTGCATTTTCGTCTTTCTACAACAATATTGTTAATTTATCTAGCATACCTACTGTTCACTGTCCTCCCCGTCCCCTGCTAGGGTACTAGGTCTCAGGGGCTGTGGTCTTTATCTATGTTGTTCCCTAAAAGCGTAGACCAGTGTTTATCAAATGGATGAATAAATGAATCTGGAGAAATGCTGAAAGATAGGCATTTTAAGTTTAAATTTTAAAACCTTCAAAGTGAAAGGTAGAGTTTTTCCTTCTCCTTGATGTGGCTGGAAATGAGAATGTAATAGGGGGACTGAGAGGGGTGGCAGGTGGGAGGAAAGCCACTGAACTTCTGTTGCTCCAGGGTTTGCTTGCTTGCTGCTGAAGGAGCTCCCCTCCCATCAACATGTACAGGCCAGAGAGGACCTCCGGCCTGTGACAGAGGGCTGCAGGTGACATTCCAAAGAAAGTGACCCAAGTGGTTTGTGACCTGTAGTGACCAGGTCAAATCCTTGTCTGGTGGTCTCTTGGCTACTGGTTTCCCAGAGAAGTAAATTCCATCCTTCCATCTCCATGAAGTGGCTCTGTAATCTGAAATCCCCACCCCTTGACACACAAAATCCCTGAAATACACTAATAATGTTATTGAGCCATTTTCCATGCTGAGGTTTTCACATTGCACCTCTCTGCCATCATGCCTGGTGATTAACAGGGGGAACACACAGGTCATCAGTGGGTTTGAATGTAACTTGCAGCTTTTTGTGTTTGAATGATTTGCTGTCCATATTCATAAACCCTTGTGCAGAGCTCAGCCCACTCAGAGCCAAGACACAGTAGTAGGTAGGGAGAGGGGTGTGTCTGGAGTTGAAGGTCAAATTAAAGGTCATCCCCCAAGTTATTTTCTAGCACAGCAGGTAAGGGCAAAGGGCATCTCCTATTCAAGCACCTCCATGAGCCAAGGGAAAAGAAGGCACCTATGGGTGGTCAAAGGGGAGAAGAGATAGAGAATGGAAGGAGTGTGACCCTTTTACCCTCAGGCATCTAGGAAAGGTGCTTCCCAAGGTCTGGGAGAATGAGGCCAACTTCCAGTAATCAGCTCTGAAACTTGAGTCCTGCAGAAGGCAGAGCCTCCGGCATCAGAGGACCCTGTCTGCAGCCAGGATCAGTCCTAAAGGCTTGCAAGAAGGGGCATCCCCAGCCGCTGACAGGTACCTGTGTCAGGTGCATGCAGTTCATGCAGCTGGAGGCTCAGACAGGGCAAGGACTGAGTCTTAAAAGTACAGAAGTGATTGGTGCCACTGAAGGACGAACGTGGAGAAAACTGGCTCCATCCAGATCCATCTACCCGGACTACTCCCCTCTGGCTTCTCCTTAACCTCTCGGAGCCTCTGTTTGCTCCTCTGTAAGCCGGTGGTTTTCACCTGGGTCCGGTTAGTGCTTGCGAGGGTGTGGCGCACGTCAGGCGCTCAGACACAGTGGTTGCTGCTGGGATTAGGAACCCCAGTCATTTGTGGGTGGAGTGCAGGCTCGGGCGTGGGGTTCCCCTGCCCCCTCCACGCAGGCAAACTGCTGACAGTGGCAAAGCCACGTTGCCATGTTTGGGGGGAAACTGCCTTGGTTTCGGGCTTAATGAAAAACTGGATGTTTGGGTTTGGTTTCGTCTGGGGGTTGGCAAATGCGCGCGGCTGGTCTGCTCTCGCTTGCTGTGGCCGCCCGGGAAGGGTGAAGTCGGGGGGCTCTAGGACCCGGCCGCCGCGCTCGGACCGGCGGGCCCGGGGCGGCCGAGCGGGCCGGGGCTTGAATGGGAGGCCGGGGCGTCGCGGCGGGAGGCTCGCGCGGCCGTCGCCAGGCAACCGCCCTGACGCAACGCACCGAAGGCTGCCTTCAAAAAGAATAGTGCCGGGCGGTCTTGGGCGCACGGGCGCAGCGAGGCGGGCGCGGAGAGCGCCGGGGACCCGGCGACGGCGCCACGGGCCTCGGGCGCCCGCAGGTGGGTTCGCGCGCGGCGACTTTCCCAGGGACGGTGACGGGGCTGTGGCGGCGGCGAGGGCCGGCAGTGGGCTCCACTCCCACCAGGGCAGGCGGCGGAGCAGCCGATCCCGCGGCCTGGAAGGGACACGCCCGCAGGAGCGCGGGGTGCGTCCCCACCTGTTCCGGTGGCAGCGAGGAGTGGGCAGCCACCGCTGGACTGCGTCCCGCAGCGCCCAGCTCTGCTGGCCCCTTCCGGGGCTACGATCCTGGTGGAGATGAGGAGCCCATGGTCTTGAGGAGGGACCCCACTCAGGGCTGCTCCCAGACGGCTGGTGACCTCCGCTCCCACCCTGTCTCCTCTGTGGACTTCCCCGGGGTGGGATGGAAGTTCCTGGCCCCAAGCATGCAATCCCTCCCCAGGAAGGGACCCAGAGCCCTTGGGGAGGGTGCTCTAGGCCTGAGGCCAGGCTAGTTCCAGGGCCTGGGGAATGAGCAGGTCAGTCCTGAAGGTGGGCACCTAGGGTCACCAGGACATGGGGGTGGGGGGTCCCTTCAACCAAGTCAGGAGGATTGCTGCTTCTTGAAGACCCCTGATTGCCTGTTCCAGTCTGGTGTACACGGGTCCTCCTGGAAGACCTAGAAGGTGGGGTGGCTCTAGATTGGGGGGTCCTGGCTGCGTCTTCTGCCCGCAGCAGGTCCTCCAAATCTAGTTTTCATAAACTGCCTATCAGGTCCCCATCCACAGTGGTTCCAAAGCAGCTTCGGTTGGATGTCTCAGAGACAGTCCCGCCCCTCTCCCGTGCCCCAGGCTCAGTAAGTGCTGGACAAAGCCCTGGGAAAGCCCAGTGGCCCAGCCTGACCAAGTCTGTAGGACGGGAGCTCCTCCCAGCTGGTTTTAAAGGGGCGTGGCAAACAGCCAGGAGCACAAACTGCTGAGAATCTTTGGCATCCTTGGTCACTTGTCCTCACAAATCTCCCTTCTAGGGGACATTGTTATCCCCATTTTGTCAGAGGGAGTCTGAGAAGTTGAGTAACCCAGTGCAGCTCCTGTGGCTGGTGAGAGAGCAGAGAGATTCCTGTGCCTGGCCACCAGGGCTCCTGGAGCAGTGCTGGAAGGAAGGTCACTGTAGGAGACCCACGGGCCTCCGTGGCCCAGAGAGTTGGAAGGAGCCAGTCACAACCAGATGAAATGAGAGCCCTGTGGCTGGCGGTGCTTATAACCTAGGAAGGTCCCCACCATCTAAGGGAACCTTTAGAGCCAGCAAAGCCATTTCTTGTATGAGGAGCTTAGAAGCCTTTGCCATCAGGCCTGGCCAGCCTCAGAAATGTCCTCGCTCATGCCCCTTCTCTTTGCTGACCCACAGATGCCCAACTCCCTGCACACTTGCTCCCGTCCTTCTTGTCCTCTTGATTACATGCATGGATTGTCACTAAATGACCAGTCCCCACTTCCATATCTACCAGCTTGGCCTCCCTCCAAGAGGACTGAAATCAATTACGGCAGTGCCTGTTTGCTGAGAAAAAGACCCACGGTGCCCCAGGCCCGTGAGGAGGAAAACGGCTTGTCAGGCTGCTCACGCACTGGGGCGGGTGTGTGCTCTAGGTAAATCTTGCTGTTGGAAAACCCTGATGACCCAATGGGAGCCCCCGGAATTCCCAAGCCCTCTGGGAGCCCAGCAGTGGCTCTTTGCTTGCCTGGGACCTCGACCTGCTTGCAAAGGTAGAAGATAAACGATTATTTGATTGACAGATGGGGGCTGGGGAGTCCTCATGTGCCCTCATGAATGTCCCTTACAAGTAACCGGTGGATGGCATTAAACATGCCAGAACATCCTGGGGTTTGGATGGGGTGAAGACAGGCCCATTCTGAAGCAGACCAGGGAAGGGTGAGATGGCTGAGAACAGGGGCCGGGTGGGGCTTAAGAGAAGCAGGATGCGTGGGCAGGGAGGGGGAGACTGCAGGACAGTGGCAGGTGAGTCTTGCTCATTGACAGGCACCTGTGGATTCTGAGCTGCCTTAGAGGCTGGAGCTGGAGGGAGTGAAGACTGGGATCTCAGATTTCCCTGGTTAGGCCAGTTACCCTGCCCACTGAAGGGCAGGTCCTCCCCACCTGACCTCTGACACTTCTCTCCTGAGAAGGGAGGAAAGTCCAGGAGAGGAAGAGAGCAGGAAAGTCAGAGGCTGTGCTGCCCCGAGTCCACCCCTTTCCTCCGGGCACTCCAGACCCTGCTGCTCACCCACAGCAAAGCTCCTCAGAGAGAGCAGTGCATTGGGCAGGAGCCCCGACTCTGGTGGGCATGGGGGGAGCTCTTTCTGGCATCAGGCCCCCTCCTGTCAAAGCCCCTGCCATGTGGGAGCTCCCTCTAGTTAGCAATTTCCTGGGCTGAATGGCCTTGACCTGACCCTCCCTTCCAGAGTTCCCAGGGTGCAGTCCAATGAGGCCTCCTCCCCAGCAGCCTTGGCATAGACCCAAGAGGTGTCGGGGTTCAGCTTCTCTCGTGGGCTCATGGGCTGAGCTCCCTACCTCCCGGGAGAGTTTCTCCTGTGAGGCCAGGGATTCCTTTCAGGGCATTCTGATCCGATGTGAAAGCCGGCAATGGATCCCAAAAGCTCCCTTATAGGGCTTGTCCCTTGGGACCTGGAGGACTGGCTCAAGCCAGAGCTCAGTTCTAGGTGGAAAGCAGGCATCCGTAGGCTCAGGCAGTGGCCTCCAAGGTGACCACAGCTCCGGGCGTCTTGAAGGTGGGGCATTTCCTCATTCCAGGAAGCCAGCAGAGTGGGAATGGCAGTGGAGGGTCTGAAGGCCCTCAGGGTGTTCAGTACCCAGGAATGTTCTGGATGAGGTCAGTACTAGCAAGACTACTTAGGAACTGGCTTCTGACCCCACCCTACCCAGTCACCATCAAGTAAAAAAAAATAACACCGGCCGCCTCTGTCCTCTGAGCTTTCAAGTGCCCTGCCCCAGGGACACTGAGACAGGTACGAACCAAGCTGAGCCTGTTGGGGAACCGGCAGAGGCTGGAGACTGACTCTGTTGTCATCCTATTGTTTTATGTATTTGGGAGCAGCTGCTGGAAACCGGGAGGAGGGTGAAGATGATCCTATTATCAGGTTGGAGAGAAAGCAAGCCGTCGAGGGAATTGTGCCACAAGTGCAGGCAGCCTGGAGACATCCATTTGCACACAGGTCCAGCAGGTTCAGACAGCTAGCTAGCTGGTCCTGGGGGCTTGGTGAAGTGCCAGCACTCTGTCTCCCAGTGCCTTGATCACCCCTCCCTGGAGGCCTTACTAGATCCTTCCACCTGCTCCTTCCAGGGTCAAGCTGTCCAATAATTCATTTGAGCAGTCAACACCTCGAACACCTCTATCTTCAAGAGACATTTTGCTTTGCTGATTACCAAATGCCTTGAGCTGCCCAGAGATAAAGATAGCTCGTACCTGCCTGAGTGGGGGCTTCATCTGTGAGACTAGGGGAAGAGGGTCTCAATTTGAATGCCCCTGGGTTTCAGCTCACCCAGTGAAACCATATAGAACATATCCCATCAATAACTTTAGGATCATCCTTAGCATGGTGCTGAGGACCCTAAGACAACGGCCCTGCCTGGAGGAACAGGAAGTCGAGTCAGGGCTGCCGAGGGGTGCAATTTGTGCAGCCCTAGTGCAGAGGGACAGCAAGATGGCGCTCTGCACACTCTGGAGTGCAGACAGGCATTTGTGAACTTTAGTAGTTTGGAAGCCTCTTACCATGTGACAGGCCCAGGAGAGTGTCAGCCAAGCACCATCCAGAGCAAACGGTGGCAGTCCCATTCTAGATGTAACTGTTAACACACACCTCGCCTCCTTTGGTCCTCCCAGACTGTGAAGTAGGTCCGTTAAGATCCCATTTCAGAGGTGAGCAACCTGAGGCCTATGGGGGTTGATTGACCAAGGTAATAGAACCAGCTGGTGGTGGGTCTGCCCCCAGCTCTGCCCCTTCCCTAGCCTGCTCCATGTCTTTCTGCTGTGTCTGATCCATTCCACTGAGAACCCGAGGGTCAGTACTGGGGGTGGGAAATGCAGAGAATGGAGGGATCCCCTTCACAAAAAAATGCTTGACCAGGCAAGGATGCCCAGAATGTGGTTAAGGCAGCCTGTTCTTGTCCCATCCAACTGCCACAGTGACCACAGGACTTTTCTAGCCAAAGATCACAGTAGCAGTGGGCATTAGGGCACAGAAGAGAGATATAGGGTGGCCTTTCAAGCAGTTTATGGAGAGGAAAGCAGAAGGCAGCTCAGGCAGTGGCTGCAGAAGCCCAGCCACATTCTCTCCTCACTGACACAAGAGGGCAAGCACCGACACACAGCCCATTCTCTGTCCTGCCTAGGGGGACTCAGGAAGATGTCCCCTCCACATCCTAGGTGGGCACAGCACTGCCCCTGCCACCCGCTGCAGGCCACACTGCAACCCCACTGCATCCTTAGGTCCAGCCCCACCCAGACACCAGGAAGACCCTCCAGCCGCCCAGAGGTCAGCACACCCAGGCCCAGCATGGACGTGCAGGACTCTAGTAACACGGCATCATCTTGCAGCCCGTGAGGAAATCCCTGCGGAGTGACTGGGCTTTGGAACCTGCACAGTAAGACAGAGATCAGGTAGGACAGACTCCCCCCTGAACGGGAGCTTGTGGATCTTGCTTATTTGAAGTGGGAGTCAGTTGTCCTGTGGATTCCAATAGGCCTAACTCCGCCTTTTCTGAGGGCTGAGACAAACGCTAGTTGGGAGACTCTGGTGGGCCACAGTGCCCTTCACTTCGAAATGGTGCCTGAGCCTCAGTCAGCTGGGAACTGTTTCCTGTTCGCGTAACCAGGACGCCCACCTGAGCTGCCTTCTGCTTTCCTCTCCATGAACTGCTTGAAAGGCCACCCTGTATCTCCTTTCTGTGCCCTGATGCCCACTGCCACTGTGAATTTTGGCTAGAAAAGTCCTGTGGTCACTGTGGCAGTTGGCTGGGACAAGGACAGGCTGCCTTAGCCAGCTCCTGGGCATCCTTGCCTGGTCAAGCATTTTTTGTGAAGGGGACCCCTCCATTCTCTGCATTTCCCACGGCCACTTCCCACCCCCAGAACTGACCCTCGGGTTCTCAGGCACCTCTCTTCCTGCCTGCCAGAGCAGCCCTTTCCCAGGGCCTTGGAGGGGACACCATAGAGACTGAGTCCCCCACAGCCCTACCTCCCTACAGCAGCCCTCTGCATTCTCCTGTCCTCTAGGGAGGCCGTAAATTAGACGTATGGCTCCCAGGAGTCAGGGCTTCTCTGGGCTGAAGGAAAGCCCAGCTCTTCCTTTCACTGGGCCAAACAGGCAGGACAAAAAGGACAGGTCTCCACACCCCCAGCCTCTGCACAGCCCAGCCTCTCCACAGGAGGCCTGTGCGTCAGCCCTGAGCACAGGAGCAGAGCCATCAATTATTCAGCATTGACCTAGCACTTTGAATTCACAGAGGTCTTAACAAGTATTTTTATAGATTCTTTCCTCATAACGTGCCCGAGAGACCAAGCAAGGTTTCCCGTTTCCTAGACAATAGAAGCAGGGTTCAGCTTAGAGTCAGAAAATTCAAGTGCAAGCCAAGCCAGCCCCTCCAATGGAGCTGTGTGACCCTGAGCTAGTCTTGATAGTTTCTCTGGCTTGCAGTATCTCTGAGGTCTAGCTCTTGGAAAGTTCCTCTAGCCCCAGCCATGATGTCATGGTGTGTGGGAGAACAAAATGTGTAAACTTCAGTGTGACTTAAAAATGTTTGTGATTGCTCTTGTTAAACCAGGTATGCAAATGGAAGCTCTGAATTCTGAGCAGAGGTGCAACCATTAGCACGGGATCCTGCAAACCAAGCCTCCCTGGGCAAATATCTCCAGGAGAACACGGGTAAGTGTCCTCTGCCCCTGCCCCTGGGTGCAGTTCTGGGACATGTTGGTAACCCCACTGCTGCTGTGGTGTGAGACCCTGAGTCTGTCAGGAAGGAAGGAGAGGTCATCGCAGGGAAACCACGGTTCCCAGAGCACAGCATCTCTCCTCAGACGGGGGTGAGGCTACAGGCGCTTAATCAGGGGGAGCAGACTCCTCTCTCCCCCACCCAGCAGCAAGGCTGCAACCCCAGGTGGGAGATGCCCAGGGCTGTCCCAACAGGACCAGCCCCAGAGCTCCCTGCCCGCTCCCCAGCCTCCCCAGCCTCAGCCTACCTGGCTCCATGCTGGAGCTGCAGCCTCCTTCAGGAGAGAGGGTGGATTCTCCGGAGGCTTTGCCACAGGGAGGCCTGACCCAGGCAGCAGCCAGCCAGCTTCAGGGGGAGCACCTAGGCTTGTCCTGGCAGGAAAGCACACCCTTACGTGGGCATTCTGCCTCCATGCAGACCACTCGTGCCTTGAGACCCCAGGGGCACTGCCCTGCAGAAGCCTGCTAGCACCCCATGTCCCCAACCACCAGCCCACCCGACCCAGACACACACCCTCAAGACAACCCCCCCACTCACACACACACCAGGACAGCCACCCCCCACTCACACACAGCCTCAAGACAGCCACCCCCCACTCACACACACCAGGACAACCACCCCCCACTCACACACACACCAGGACAACCATCCCCCACCCACACACAGCCTCAAGACAACCCCCCCACTCACACACACACCAGGACAGCCACCCCCCACTCACACACACCCTCAAGACAACCCCCCCACTCACACACACCAGGACAACCACCCCCCACACACACACCCTCAAGACAACCCCCCCACTCACACACACACCAGGACAGCCACCCCCCACTCACACACAGCCTCAAGACAGCCACCCCCCACTCACACACACACCAGGACAACCATCCCCCACCCACACACAGCCTCAAGACAACCCCCCCACTCACACACACCAGGACAACCACCCCCCACTCACACACACCCTCAAGACAACCCCCCCCCACTCACACACACCAGGACAACCACCCCCCCACACACACACCCTCAAGACAACCCCCCCACTCACACACACACCAGGACAGCCACCCCCCACTCACACACAGCCTCAAGACAGCCACCCCCCACTCACACACACACCAGGACAACCATCCCCCACCCACACACAGCCTCAAGACAACCCCCCCACTCACACACACCAGGACAACCACCCCCCACTCACACACACCCTCAAGACAACCCCCCCCCACTCACACACACCAGGACAACCACCCCCCCACACACACCCTCAAGACAACCCCCCCACTCACACACACACCAGGACAGCCATCCCCCACCCACACACAGCCTCAAGACAACCACCCCCCACTCACACACAGCCTCAAGACAACCCCCCCACTCACACACACCAGGACAACCACCCCCCCACACACACACCCTCAAGACAACCCCCCCCACTCACACACACCAGGACAACCACCCCCCCACACACACACCAGGACAACCATCCCCCACTGACACACAGCCTCAAGACAGCCACCCCCCACTTACACACACCAGGACAACCATCCCCCACTCACACACAGCCTCAAGACAACCCCACTCACACACACACCAGGACAACCACCCCCCACTCACACACACCCTCAAGACAACCACCCCCCACTCACACACACCCTCAAGACAACCCCCCCACTCACACACACACCAGGACAGCCACCCCCCACTCACACACACCCTCAAGACAACCACCCCCCACTCACACACACCCTCAAGACAACCCCCCCACTCACACACACCCTCAAGACAACCCCCCCCACTCACACACACACCAGGACAGCCACCCCCGACTCACACACACCCTCAAGACAGCCACCCCCCACTCACACACACCCTCAAGACAACCACTCCCCACTCACACACACCCTCAAGACAACCCCCCCACTCACACACACACCAGGACAGCCACCCCCCACTCACACACACACCAGGACAGCCACCCCCGACTCACACACACCCTCAAGACAGCCACCCCCGACTCACACACACCCTCAAGACAACCACCCCCCACTCACACACACCCTCAAGACAACCACCCCCCACTCACACACACTCTCAAGACAATCACCCCCACTCACACACAGCCTCAAGACAGCCACCCCCCACTCACACACAGCCTCAAGACAGCCACCCCCCACTCACACACACCAGGACAACCACCCCCGACTCACACACACCCTCAAGACAGCCACCCCCGACTCACACACACCCTCAAGACAACCACCCCCCACTCACACACACCCTCAAGACAACCCCCCCACTCACACACAGCCTCAAGACAGCCACCCCCCACTCACACACACCCTCAAGACCATCCCCCACTCACACACACCCCCCACTCACACACACACCAGGACAACTACCCCCCACTCACACACAGCCTCAAGACAGCCACCCCCCACTCACACACACACCAGGACAGCCACCCCCCACTCACACACACCAGGACAACCATCCCCCACTCACACACACCCTCAAGACAACCGCCCCACTCACACACACACCAGAACAACCACCCCCCACTCACACACACACCAGAACAACCACCCCCCACTCACACACAGCCTCAAGACAGCCACCCCCACTCACACACACCCTCAAGACAGCCACCCCCCACTCACACACACCCTCAAGACAGCCACCCCCCACTCACACACACCCTCAAGACAACCAACTCCCACTCACACACACTCTCAAGACAACCAACCCCCACTCACACACCAAGACAACCACCCCCTACTCACACACACCCTCAAGACAACCCCCCCCACTCACACACACACCAGAACAACCACCCCCTACTCACACACATTCTCAAGACAGCCACCCCCCACTCACACACACCCTCAAGACAGCCACCCCCCCCACACACCCTCAAGACAGCCACCCCCGACTCACACACACACCAGGACAAGCACCCCCCACTCACACACTAGGACAACCACCCCCCACTCACATACATGTCAACACGGTGAGCCCCATCACACACACACACACACACACACACACACACACACACACAACTGGGGCCAGTCTGGACTCTGCCTGGTCTCTGTCCCCCATCTCAGGGGCTCCTAACACCAGCTCTGACCAAGAGCTGGAATGAAAATGAGCCTGGGAAGGGGAAAGATGGCTGGCATAGGGCCAGACTGGCCATGTCCCTCCTGCTTCCGTCACCATGGCAACTCTGAGGCAGAGGCAACGGGCTCTGGGCAGCTCCCGGCTCCCGTCAGCAGCTCTGTGGGACGCGCAGGGCTGTGTGCCGTCCTCTCGTCCTCTCCTCTGGGCTGAAGCACATCAGCAGAGCAGAGGCGTCAGTCCCAGACTGACCTGCCACGGGGGTGAAGGTGGGAGGTCAGCCCTGTCCCCACCTGGGGCTCTGCATGTACCCTAAGCGTGAGACCAAGACTGAAACACCCACCTGTCCCAGGCCTGCTCGCCCTCATCACCTGTGGACCCCTGGACCTATCACCCCCCACCCCTGGGGAAAAGCAGCTGCCTCTTTAGAAAGAGCCAGAGCTGTGTCCCAGCCACCCTGGTCCCTGTCCCCACCCGCCTTTCACCCTCAGGGCAGCTGTAGTTTTCAGAGGAGGAGCCTAGGCCTCATGGCTGGGGCCAAGGAGGCTCTCGGCCTCAGCCCTGAAGGCCTTTTAGTTCTCAGTTTTGAGGCCTGGGAAGCCTTGAGGCCCAGCCTGGGCCAGGCCTGCCCCGGCCAGCCAGCGCTCCCTCTGTACCCTGCTCCAGCAGGTGCGGTGAGGAGCCACAGCCTTGCTTAGCAAGGCTGACTGATGGGGCTTGCCACCACCACCACCTTGGCCCCCGCCCGGCTGTAGCTCAGAGCAGTGAGCCGCACAAATGGTGCCCTGGCCTGGCCTGGCATAGAGGCCAGACAGACACTGAGGACATCCCCTGCCCCAGCCCTGCCTTGCTGAGAAAAACCATATCTACAGGGGCCTAAATCATGGTGTAGCCAGGTCTTCATTCTATAAACTTCCCAGAGGACCAAGTGCCGCTTGCCAGAGGGGCCCAGAGGGTGGTAGCCAGCCCTGACCAGATAGTATGTTCTGGAAAGCAGCCAGCCTAGCAGCCCCAAGAAGTGTGGGTGAGAGTGAGAGGCTCTGGGGCCTTAGGCAGTCACCCAGGCCCTCACCCCAGTTTTCCCAGCTGCAAGGGGACCAGAACACCTGCCCTGCCTTCCCTACCATGCCAGTGTGGTCCATAGTCACAGTCAAGGTAGTCCTCCATGATGGGGGCCACCTTCAGAGGACAGCACAGAGCCAGAACAGAGCTGGCCGTCTCCAGGGACCACTGGATTCCAAAGGATGCTTGTGACTTATTAGCACAAGTGGTAGACCGGGGGAGGGACGTCAGAGCCTCAGGCTCTGTCCTGGCCCCCAGTTCAGCCTTGCTGGATCCTGCCCTCCAAAGTTACCTGGTCCCAGCCCTCACCATGCCATGTGCAATCTGAGTATCTCTGAGCCAGCTCCTCCTTGTCTCTGTGCCTTGGTTTACCCATTATGTAATAAAGGATCATAGTACACAGTTTGCAGGGTCCTTATGTATAGGAGACGCTACTTCCTCAGTGCCTGGTACCTATGGATACCTATAATACTAGCAGCTTGGCAGTGCTGTTAGAATATTCCTTAGTAGGACATTCACCAGGGCAGGATCTGAATTGCAGTTTGGGAGATAATTGTCATCATGACCGAGGAGTCCCAGTGAGACATTCAAGGGGGACGTGGACAGAGCTCTCCCAGCTCTCGCACAGTGGATCGTCATTCCTGAGAGCCAGCCCTGCAGTCTCAGAGTTCTGTATGAAGTCAGAATGACATGAGGTGTAAGTGTGTGAACTAGTATAAGGTGACATTCTTCTGCTTCTTCCTGTGCTCGTGCTGGGGGACACATCTGCAAGGTCCCCCATCATTCATGTGTTCCTGATAATGACCCTTTTCCTGGGCAAGGTTCTCAGCCCCCTCACTATTGTTGATGGGAGCTTGGGTCTAAGTTTCCTACGGAAAATCCTCCATTTCCTCCCTGGATAATGGGGCTTCTAATAGGCTTAGTGGACTTCTTTTATGCTACAGAATAGGTACAAGGTGACCTCCGGAGGTTGTGGTTAATTGTGAGAACACCTGGGAAGCAGAGGGCTGCAGGAGCCAGGCTGACTATATAAAGAGCAGAGTAGCCTACAGGAAGCAGAGAACAGCAGCAGGGACACTGGTGGGCATGCCCTCTCACTCTGGGACTGTCACTCTGCTGTGGAAGTCCAGCGGGTTGTTCCCCAAAAGAGACTGCCTTCCCAGGCTGGAGGCCCTCAGGCACCCTAACGCTAACCCAGTTCCCAGGCATTTGGCTGCAGCCCAGTTGGGAAGGCTGCATGACCCAGAGCACAGGGACCCGTGGGTGGCACTTCTGAAAGAGGGAGCAGAACGGGTTTAAGTTTATGCAGATGGAATATTGGTAGCCTGTCACTGACTGTCACCTAGGAAACATACCTACTACGAATGTAGGTGGATTCAGCAAAATTTCATTCAGAGGACCCTATGGGTCTCAACTGCAGGTGCCAACCCCCTCGGGACTTGTGGGGATGTGAGAGAAGGAAGCCTTTTTGGCTGTCACAATGTTTTAGGACGCTGCTTAGTTCTCAATTATATATGTGGCCTCTCCAAGGGAGTTGGCTGCTCCCCTCACTCCAGCCCTCAGGCTTCTGAGCACAAGCAATAGAAAGCAGCGTGACTACAAGGCTGTCAGCGCTCGGAGACTGGCAGGAAGCAGAGACTCACAGGAGCAAGCAGGCAGAACCCGGGCAGCTCCGGGACAGGACAGCCGGGACAGCGGGGAGGCCCTGCAGCAGCACTCCAGCAGGGGCAGCTGGCTCCTTCCCCCATCCAGCACTTATGAATCCCAACCATCCATTCACTGGGCCCCACACAGGCCAAATTCAGACCCTGGGCCTGAGCCTCTGATTGGCTGAGCTTAAGTCACATGCTCGCACCTGGTTGCCAGGGCCTGGGCGGGGGAGGAGGGAGAATCTGGTCCTCTGATCCCAGAGAACAAATGAGAAGGGCGCCTGCCTGCTGTCTTGCACAAAATGGGGGCTTCCCACAAAAAAGAAAGGAGGGAGGCTGGGAATGGCAGACAAACAGGCCGACCAAGGCCAAACACCAACAAAGACCCACACGCCGCACCCTTCTCCAGCACCCACTCAGGCCAGGCAGCTAGCTGTACCTGTCAGAAGCCCAGCTCCAAGGAGCTCCGCCCAAGAGGAGGCTTTGAGAGCTGTGTAATCAAAGACTGGCGGGGTGGCTTCCTACGGACCTGAGTGAGGCCTTCAAACCATCCTGTCTGCTGGCTTTGTGTACAGCAGACCCTCTGTGTGTGAGAGCAAGAGGGCTCCAGTACCCAGGCTGGCTGGGAAAGGCCGGCTTCTGGGTTGGTCTGGCAGGAAAACTTCAGAAAGGCTCTGATTGGCCCAGTAGAGTCATGTGACCTCCCCTGAGGTGAGAGGGCAGGTCAGGGCCACAGGTACCAGAGGGACAGACTCCCCCCAGTCAGGGAGAATACTTTTTCTAGAAGGAGAAAGGAAGGTGCTAGGTAGAAATGTCCTCACATGATGCCACGTGACAAGTAGGTCCACTCTGGCTAGAGTTCAAAGTCCTGGGATTTGGCACAAGCTAAATCAGGTTCTTCCTGCTTTGTCCCGGGAGCCGGGCCTGCATACCTGTGTCCAGGCACACCTGTGTCCAGGCACTCCTCAGCCAGGGAAGGGAGGTGTGTGTGGCCTCTCATGAGGACAGGTCGTGGAAGTACTGTCACAGAAGCCTGGGGCCCCTCTGCTCCTCTGAGCCCATCCAAGCTGGCTTACTGTGAGCAACACAGGCTGCAGCAAGAGGCAGAGCGTGCTCTATGTGCCCGTTCATTCCATGTTTACAGCAGCAGCATCTCACAAGTGCCAGAGGACCAGGATAAAAGGCCTGGCTTTGCCCTCATGAACTTGAGTCTGGAAGAAGGGACCATCAGGAAAGTGCCTGGTGTAAATGTGAGGGTTTAACAGGGACGGGAAGCCCAGTGTCAGGGTCTCACATCCCAGCCTCACCACTTACTAGCTCTGTGACCACGGGCAAGCTACCAAAGCCATCTGCGCCTCAGTCTCTCCACCTGGAACATGAGGATGATGGCAATCTTCACGCGTGTGAGCCCTAACTGTGCCCGAACATGTGAAGCTTTCCGAGTGACGGCTGGTGTGGTTGCTCCAAGTGTTAGCTCATGTGTGATGGTGTCACTGTTTCCCTCACGTGCCCGGGAAAACAGAGGGAAGGAGAAAATGCCTGAGGACTAGGCGGAGGAGGGAAAGAAGGGCTTCTGGGCTGTACAAGTTGCAGGCAGAGGACGAGCTTGGGGTTCTGTGGGGCAGAAGAGTTGGAAGGGTTAAAAAGACTGTGCACCCTGCAGAAGAAACAAACAGTTCCAGAGAAGCCTCTGTGACAGGGAGAGCAGGCCTGAGCCCGGGGAGCATCAGTCAGCAGCCCCCGCACCTTCCCTGCCCAGGAAGCCCATCAGGAAGCGGGTTCCAGGGCTTTCCAGGTGAGCAGGTGAGGTCATGATGAGACCAGGTGTTGGCCGCCTGCAGGGCGGAACCCACCTGGCTCCTGGGGCAGCTGGGGATTAGCTCATGGCTGGCGAATCCTGCTTCATAGGCCAGGAAGCCTGGAAGCGCATCTGAACCACAGTCATCCCAAGCCCTGGCATGTTGCTGGGGCAGGAAGGCTGTGTATCCCCAAGGCTTGTCCTCGCTGCCACCCAGTGGCCTGGCTGGTGGGCATGCCTGGGCCTCATGGATTATGGGGTCTCGGGATCTCATCTTGACTTTCAAGACTCCCGGGTCCCAAATCTAGTGGTGTCCAGTGTCCTCTGCTTTGTGCTCCCTGGGCCTAAGCCCCAGGAGTCAAGAAAGACTTCTGCTGCCCACCAAGTCCAAGAGGTGTCCAGAGCTGCTTCCAATCCCCACCGGATGGCTTCCCCACTAGTACAGGACATGTCCAGCTCAGTGCCCACTAAGTGATCAGTGGACAACAAACCCTTCTGCTAGCATCTTCCTGGGCCTGTGTGGGTGACATTCCAGCTTAGCTCCTGTGCCCAGCTGGAAAGGAGGGAGGAATCCCCGCTGGGCCTTTTCAGGCACCAGGGTGAGCCCCGAGCAGGTGGGATCCCTGGGACACTGCCTGGTGGCTCTGAAACAGCCTGTGCTGAGCAGGAGCTCTTTGGGTGAGTGTGGCCTTTCTTCTGTGCCCAGCCTTTGCGCGCACACAAGGCACCACCAACTGCAGAGCACAGGCTGGGAAAGATTGGACCCGGGTCCTCCTCCTGTTAGCAGTTGTGCTGGAACCAGGACCAGGCCTGCAGCCCAGCCTCAGTCTCTGGCGTGGAGAGCAGGCTGGTACACCTGGGTCCCTCCAGCACCTGGAGCTGGGGGTGGGAGGGTTAAAAACTGGAGCAGGGCGGGAGGGAGCAGTGCAGGGTGGTGTTCTCGCAGGCTGGGCTCTTTTTCTCCCTTCCAAGGCAAACCTGCTCTTCACTCTTCCAGATCTCCTGAGATCAAAACTGGGGGAGGCAGGGCCAATGGATGGCATCAGTGGGCTTCCAGGGAAGGATGTAAAAATGCAGAAATGGGCTCAGGACACCCAGCATTTCAAGGACCGACCAGATGACTGCTCAAGGCAGGGACAGGGATGATGTGACTGATGTGACACCCATGGTTGCACCATCCTAATAATATTTTTTAAAGCGTAACTTTGTCTAGGGCTTACTGTACACCAGGGGCATGCTCTAACAACTCTGTCACCCCATGAAATCCTGGCAATGACCTACGAAGTTGATATTGTTATCCCCTTCATGGGCATGGGACCCAGGGGGCACACAGAGACTCCACTTGGGTTAATGTTCTGTTGTCACCATCCTGAATTTCTTAGGACTTTTTTAAAAAGAAGAGACCCAGCCCTGAGCCCTACAAATTGTGCAGCTGGTCCTGGTTGTGCCCACTCCTCAGAAGAGGACTCAGAGGCAAGGGGTGATCATGAAGCCACAGCCCATAACACAGAACTGGTGGCTGCCCTTGAGCTCTGACCCCAAAGCCCACATGCTCCAGGGTAGAAAGAGGCTGACCACCATCATACAGTTCATGCCCAGGCCCCCCGCTGGCTCCTGTCTGGAGGAGGGCACTTCACCTCTCCTAAGTGCCTCCCATACCTCCTGTGTGAAATGGGTGTTCCCACCTGCCTTTTGGGTTTGGGTGAGACTGGCGTGAGCTGAGGGGCACCCAGGTGCCACACCATGAGGCTCACACTCAGTGGACTGAAAACCTCTTGTTAAAATACACCCCCTACACTATGAAGTCACACAAAGTTACGAACTCTCAGTGGTTCCCACCCCAAGAGGAGCCCCTTACCTAAGGGGGCAGGACGCAGCCCCTGCAGAGGGAGGGCACAGCTTCCTACTGTGTTATCTCTCACCAGTTCTGGGATATGGGCATGTGGCTTCATGTGCTCACTCTTCTGAGGAGTGGGCACAACCAGGACCCAGGTGGGGGGGTCACAGCTCATCAGTCTGTCTATAGACTGGACCTTCTCCAGAAAACTCTTCTGGCCATAATGAGAGCTCCTCGGTCTGTGGGAAGGAGGCCCTGTAGGATCCAGCCACCCAGGCGCACTCAGAAGAGATTCTGGGCCCTCAGCAAACAGGCAGAGGGCAGGCACCTGGGTGGGGCCCCAGAAAGCAGCTCCCAGTCTTCAGACTTGGAGAGAGCCTGGGAAGGCTGTGTCATGAGAAAGTGCACAGCGAGCCCCATTCCTGTGTCCTTGGAGCACGCTAAGATTCAGAGAGCACCTATGAACCTCATCCTGCCCATCCCCAAGAGCCTAGGAGACTGGCAGAACACCTCATTTTGAGCATAGGAAACTGAGGCTTGGCAGGCCCCATGGCCGAGGACCAGAGTCTGATCCCAGGTCTGGTGTCTCTAAAGGAGACCAGCAGCTCTCAGTCCTGACTGCCCCCTTGAATCTGGCCCTCAGATCACCTGGGAGCCTAAGCATGGCTGCTCTCTGAGTCCTGGGCCCACATCAAGGGACTCAGAACTCTCGGAAGTCCATCAGTGTTGCCCAGGCTCCCCAGGGGACTTTCACTTGCCCAGAGCAGGGCAGGAGGTGAAGCTGAGTTCCTCTGCTCCCAGTTGGGGTGGCATGTCTTCCTCATTCCCCAGGGATGCCCCCCACTCCCGCAGGGGCAGGCTCAGAGTACGGGGAGAGTCCTCTGTCCTCCAGCCAGGCCTCCTGGGCAGGCTGGGCTCGTAGGGTGGTCCAGAACGGAAGCTCTGCTGTCTGTCTTCCCGAGCATTTCCGTGTGTCAGGAGGAAATCCAGACCTCCCTGGGCAGCCCAGCCTGCCAGTGGCCTCCCCATCCCGGATCTGCTCCCCTCAGTCCTCATCTCAGCCCGCCCAGTTCCCACACTCCAAGCAGGCATCAGGGTGATGATTTGCTTTCTTCTTTCAGCAGGGATTTTAAAGGCACATACATCAACAAGCATCTTTCTCCCTTTCCGTCCATTTTCACCCTAGGGTGGTGTGTGCACCAAGCTTCTGGGAACCTTGATTTTTCTTTTAACCTTATCTTGGACATTGCTCTGCATCAGTTCATTAGTTTTTACACCTGCATGGCCTCAGCACAGATTTTGAAAACTAGCCCTGAAAGCTCAAGACACACATCTCCCGCTCGGATCGGCCCGTGTCTGTCTACCCTTGCTCATTCCCCACAGACACAGGCACACCAGAAGGCTGGTGTCTCATTATAACCTACCCACCCTGGCACGATGGGGTCAGAGCCTTGGCTTATATCCCGCGCTAGGTCCTGGAGGCCAACTCAGACGGCAGCTGGAGCCTGGCGGAGGCGGCGCTGCTGTGTGGGCACTTTAGGTAAACCTGAGAGCCACCGTCCTGGAAGGCTGAGTCACCAGCTTCATTCAGCTTCACCGTCCAGCTTGAGTGGAGCCGGCTCCTTCTTCCCCTGTGCAGCTGCAGGCTTATTTGCTTCCTCTCTGAGGGTGTGAGGTCAGGTGGTGGTGGAGGAAGCTGAGGGTAGAGGAAGCCGGCCCTGTGCTCAGGGAGGGGTGCCGAGGGCAGCAGCACCTGTATGGTGCAGGCACAACTGAGTCTGCGTGGGGCTCCACTGGCCTGGCAGCTGGCTCTGGGGACCCTCAGACAGCTGTCACTGAGAGGGGAGACCTGTGCTCTCAGATTCAAGTGACTGGTCTTGTCTCCCTGCGGCAGTTCTGTCTCAGTGCGTCGTTTAGCCTCTTAGGGATTTGGGGTCCTCCCATGTCAAATGGGGACAGAAACTAATCTCCACAGACTTGCTGTGAGCATTAGTGAGATAACACGGGTGGGATTGTAGGTGCTGCCCAGTTTGTTCAGCTTCTCTGCATCAACTTAAAGTGGTCGTCTCACCTCTAGTCCTGGACTAGCAAGTGGAAGCCCTGTCACTGGACCTCTCTGAGCCTCTTTCCCCTCCTGGAGTGTGGACGTGCCTCCACCCAGCAGCTGGGGAGGGGTCAGACTGACAATGTTCTCATTCTTCCTGCAGGGCCCGCACCACCTGCCTTTCCCGGGGAGGGCGAGCATCTGGCCCGTCTCTGCTCTGCGTACACCTTCGGGACAGATAGATCTCCTTGGCAAAGGCTGCCCCTAAAGAATCCTGCCAGTGCTTGTCTGTTCCTGCCTTCTACGAAGCATGGCACCCACAGGCTTCTGGGACGAATCATAGACCTTGAACCCCCGCAGCTGCTCAGAAAGGCCCTCCCTGGGGCTCACTCCACAGTCCCTCAGCTCCAGGTGCCGCCCAGCCTCTGCAATGCCTTCTGGAGGCACAGCCCCAGCTGGATGAGGTCCTTCCAGAGCAGGACCCAGCCTCATCGCCCAGCAAGCCTCCCACACAGCCCCTCACCAGCTGCCAGGTCTGGCTGCCAGGGCAGACTGTAGAATGTCTGTGCCCGAGATCCAAGTGGAGGAAGTGGGTGAAGAAGAGGGGCTGGCAGGGGCCGCCGCGCCTCCTGATGACCACCTCCGGAGCCTGAAGGCCCTCACCGAGAAGCTGAGGCTGGAGACCCGCAGGCCCTCCTACCTCGAATGGCAGGCCAGGCTGGAGGAGCAGACGTGGCCCTTCCAGAAGATGGCCACCGAGGAGAGCTTGGAGCAAGGAGAGTGTGGGGGTGGGGAGCCCCTGCTGCCCCCAAGGGAGCCCAGAGAGCACCCCCCGCCTGCCAGGAGCACCAGCCAGGGCGACAGGTCCCCTGGCAAGCTGGAAGGCTTCCAGAGTATCGATGAGGCTATAACCTGGCTCAGGAAGGAACTGGTGAGTGGCTGCCCCCACAGAAGTCCCCAGAAAAGAGAGGATGTCATTCTTTGTCTCTACGTGTCCCTCTGTTTCTCTCTGTTTCTATCTCCTCTACCCCATCATGTGTTGGACCTCCCATCTTTTTAGACCCACCACTTGCACATCTGTGATCTTCCTATTTGACAAAGGCAGATCTTATTTCTCTGGTTGCAAGGGGCTGTGAAAATCAGCCATTAATCCTGGACATTGTGGAGGAATCAAGCTGTGTCCATGAGGATCTGAGCCCATGTTGGGGTATCTGTACCCTTCCCCCGACTGGCAGAGCCTCGCTGTCATGCCTGGACTGCTAAGTGGGTGCCTGGAGCTTACCTGCCCTCTGAAGCCCCCTCCCCTGCCATCTGTCCCAGCTGCCCACACCTCCTACCACTTACCAAGACAGTGGTTGCTCTCCCTCCCCGAGTGCTACTGTTGGGTTGCTCGGCAGGCTACCTGGGGTGGACTGACTGCAGGAGGGGCCCTGGGTCTGGGGGTTGTCCTGTGCAAGGAACTGCTGTGAGTACTGAGGCCCAGCGTGGAAAGTGCTGTATTAATGATGTGTGGTGTGCAAGAGCTGCCAGGGGATGTGAGCCTGATCATGCATGGGGTAGAGGCTTTGGTAAGGAGGCTGAATAGGAGCTTGCCCAGAGGTTGAGGCAGGGATGGCTGTTCCGGGTGGATTGAGTGCAAGCAAAGGGCCCTTTGCTTAGCCCTTTTCCTGCCCCTGGGCAAAACAGATTTCCAGTGGGAATCTCACCATGTGCAGTGAATCTCAGCCTGAGAAACCGGGTGAGGGTGCAGAGCTGGGTGCTGCCTTCCCCCAGGGAAGAATCACCGGTCCCAGCACAGTGGCTTCTTAACAAGGCAGGCATGAGTCTAAGCCTCCCCAAGCTCTCAACCCCTGTCCTCCTCTCACTGAGGCCCAGGTAGCACCTGCCAGGTCTGGCCATCTGGCCCCAGGGAGCCAGGAGTCTAGGTCCAGCCACCATCCAGAGCCAGTAGTAATTCCCAGGGCAACAAGGCCTGCAGAGGCCCACTCGGTTTGCTTTGCAGAATCCTGAAAACCAGAATCCTGTGGGGCCTGGCATGCATTATGGACTAAAATACATGAACTGGGGTTTGGGATGGGAAGGGGCTCTGGGACTCAGGTATTGGATGGATCAGGGACTGTTTTGGTCTCAGTCCTTGATGCTGAGAATGCTGCTCAGGACTCAGGGTTCTGTTACATGTGATTAACCGGTAACTGGAGTGTGCGTGGCTCTTGGCTTTCGTGGAAGATAAGGCACCTGTGGATTCTTGCTCTGTGGCTCCAGGGTGCCTGTGGGGGATACAAGAGGTGAGAGGTGGACATGCTGTGCCCCAGGACAGACCCTGAAAGTGTTCTTTGAATTCCTGGGGCTAAGCTGCTTTGATCTGTTTTCATAAAGAAGAACAAAAAATATTCTCATTAATCAAGGATGCAATTGTCGGTTTCAGGTTCTTTTGAGGTTCATTGCTTCTGAAAGCAGAGGCGGTTACTCTCTAAATACGCTCGCATTCCTCACAGGCCCCCTCTGGAGCAGAGAGTAGAGAAGGACTGTTCTGTGTGTAAACCAGTGGGGACTTTCCTAGAGCTTGTGCCGTCATCTTCAGACAGAGAGATGTCTTGCAACCCTGACTGTTTATAACCACCTGGGGACCTTTGGAGGCTCCCAAAGCCTCAGTCAGACCCCAGACCAACCAAATGAAGTTCCAGGGCGTGGTGCCCAGCATCCATAGCTTTCAAAGCTCTCACCTGCTCCCATTGTGCAGCTGGGGCTGAGACCCACCAGGCATGCTCTTTTCTCTTGCCAGAACTCTGTAAGCAAAGTGGCAGGAGGTGCCCCACCCAGAGATGCTGGCCAAGAGCACCTGAGGGGAACGAGGAGATAGGGACCCTTGGGTGGACAGCAGAGCACTCCTTGCCAGGACTAATTTGGTCCCCAGGGGCTGAGTAACTGAGGCTTTTAACAGGTAGCCATGTAAGAAGATAGGACTGGTGTCAGAGCCAGAGTCAGATTCAGCCATCACCACTGGGAGGAGAACGCTATGGGAGAGGCAGGGGGTGCGGCAGGTGATGCAGCTCAATGGCAGAGGACTCGCTGGGTATGCCCAGAGAGCAGCGACCTTCAAATTCTCCCTGGGTCTCTTTGTAGAATGAAGATTCTGTTTCTCCCTGATTCAGAACTGACATCTCTAAGGTAACCTATATGGCTGCTTCATGGGCCACATTTTGAGTATCAAGGAATGAAGGGAGGCTTAGTCTGGTGCCAGGGAACCTCTGAGGCTCCACACGGGGCAACCTAGAGGTCCCCAAGCTTGAGCTTCAAGTCCTGTCCCTGCGATATCTGCCCCATGTGGCTTAGCACTCAACCAGTGAAGAGGCCTCAGTGAGCAAACTCACAGCATCACAAAACAAGTGGTCCAGGAGCGCTGGCCAGCAGCAGCCCCAATGCAGACCAGAGGCAGGCGATTCTGACCCAAAAATTCTGCCTGCCTCAGAATTCGGCAACAAAGGCAACTTGTAAAACCCTTTGACTGAGATGGACAATTCTCATTCGAACACGTCCTCCTGTCTTTAAGCCTCAACCAAACCAAAGCTCCATGCCATTGGTTTTCTGGTTCATCCTCTGATCATCATTGAAGGTGCCTTTAAAAATCGACCTATTTTTAACACATCCAAAGAGGCTTGCAGAACCTCTACTGTACTGTACTGAATGTAAGCCCGGAATCAAGTTTTTCCTACCCTATTCAGGCCTCCCATTCGCCTATATGTGAATTTGACTTTACTCCGGGGATTGAAGCGCTGTGAGTCAGTCGTGTGGGGTTTTCCCTGTATGATGCCAAACACCCCCAACTCAATGAAAGTTTGGGGTTCAGTGAGGGCAGGCCCCTAAACTGTACCCTGACCATCTGGCATTCCAGGGAGGCTATTGTCAACTAGCACCATTGGGAGCAGGCAGCGCTGGGTCTGGGAGCAACATCTGCCTTCCCCTGCTCCTGCAAAGCCAGCTGAGAGGGACTGCCTGAGCGCGATGAGCTTCCAAGGCTAGGAAGGGCCCGTGGCTCCCCCAGGCTTCCCTCCTGATCTCCCTCCAGGCTTTCACTGCTAGGACACCCTGGGGACCTGCAGGCAGAGTCCACTTGCCTTCCACTTCTGCACGGAGGCTTCGAGGAAGGTGGAGCCCTTGGAGCCTGTTAGGGTGATTTCTCCAGCTAAGGCCTGACTTTGGCTCAGAGTGGATTTAGAGACCATGTGACCACCTGGTTGTGGCAGGTGGGGCAGAAGGACTCCTCCAGGCTGAGGTCCAACCTCACCATTCCCAGGACAGCCACTCGGAGTCCAGAAAGTGGCCACTGTGCACCGCTGCTGGTTCCTGGCTGCTCTGGGTGCTGGAGGGTCCCAGCCTCCAGCTTCCTGTCTTCTGACTGAGTGGCCTGGGGTGGGGCGGGGCAGTGCCTGACCCTGGAGCCTCTACCCCAAGCTGAGCATGGAATTCAGGACATCTCACCAAGGCCCCTAACTGGGCTGGGGTCAGCAGCCAGCTCTAGGGCCTGGCCTTGAGTGGTCACCATCCAGCCTGAGGAAGAGGGACCCTCCTCTCCGTCTTGTCTCTGTAGTTGTGCTCAGAAGTTCCCCTCGCCAACCTGGAGATAAAGCACAGGGCAATAAAGCATTCCCCCGGCTCTGCGGGTGCCAAAATCTGAACGAGACATCCCAGCTTCCTCCTGGGCCGTCTTCCAGGCGAGAATCCTTGGGTGTGGACAGACATTTCTCTCAGTTTCACGCAGGTGTTTGATCCCCGTAAACAGAGCTCCTGAGAAGGTGTTTATAGTTGTTAGAAAAAAGGAAAAGAAGTCTGGCGGTGTTAGTCACCGCAGGTCTGCGCGGCAGGAGGCCTGAGACCTGGCCCAGCCGGCGCCCTGTGGTCACAGCTGGGGTGCCCGGGAGCCCTCTCCCATCACATCCTCTCTTGCCCGTGCTGCCTGCTCAGCAAGCATAGCCCTGCTGTGTCCAGGGCCCGCCCCCTGAAGCCAGAATTGTCTGCTGACCGGCCCAGCCAAATGACAGGTCTCACTCGCCATGATGGTATGGAGGCGAGGAATGTGGTGACAGCCATGTCACTCTGTGGTTCCAGTGAACCTTCCCAGTGTCCCCTAGGAAGCCTTAGGTGTGTTTGCTGTCCCCACTTTACAGAGGAGAAGAGGGGGGGCGCAGAAAGATTGTAGGTCTGAGGGACAGAGAGGTTAAGCAGATGGAGCCCCAGGCCACCTGGCTCTGCACCCAGGCCAGGCCTCTCTGGGTGCTTCGGCCATTTAAGTCATCGGGGCCTGAGCTGGCAAAAGCCTGCATGTCCCTCCTGATTTCAGAACAGGATACTTGTAAAAGGTCAGTGACTCATGACAACCCTTAGGGGGGCCCAGCCTGTTTCTCCTTGAGGACAGAGCAGCACAGAGCCAGCCCGCAGGGGACAGGCTCCACAGGGGGAGTCCAGGCACCCTCTGCCCAGACTGTGTCTTCTCAGTGACACCTAGGGCTCTGGGACAGCCACCACAGGAGGGAGACCTGCTCATCTGGGCAGATGTGGCTTCCTGGGAGTTATTACAGAATTCACAAACAAAGGCACTGGCAAAGGAAGCCTGCGGGGTCCTTGGGGACTCTCCTTCTGGGTGGTGGTGTCATTCTTTCCGCTTTTCTGTAGCTCCTGAAAATTCTAAATAGGAATGTGGTATATGCAGTCCAGGGGTGAAAGGCTTTAAAAACAAAAGACTGAAGAAAGAAAAGCACCGGCTCCTTGGTGTCCCACCAGGCAGTTGGTCCACAGCCCTCACCTGCAGGCCACAGGTAAAGCAGCACAGGAAACCCAGGCCCTCCATCCCCAGAAGTGCCCTCCGGGCCTGAGAGCTGACAAACCGGGCACTGCTGGCCACCGGGGTGACAGGGACCCCCATCACAAGGCCCTGCCCGCACCCCTTCCTCATCCTGGGAAGCAAGGAGAGCTCACCAGGGAGCAGCCCCCGGCAATCCTGGGCCTCGGGAGGCAGGTGGGGCCCTTCCTCCAATCCCTGGTTCCCCTTTGGTGCTGGGGAGAGGTGGGCCCCGGTGGGGGGACAGGGTCCTGCCTTCATGGAGTCCCCCCACCCCCAGGAGGAAACAGCCTTAGGACCTGCACCAGGGCATTTGTTAAGGACAGATCCCGCTGGCCCTCCCTCCCTGGAAGTTCAGCTGCACCTCTGGGTGGTGCTGGGGTGAGGACCCACAAGTGACGCCCCTGCTGGCCCAGGAACTGCTTGAGGGTGGGGTGGAGAATGCCTCAAATGTGTGGCTTTAGGAAAGCGACTTACCTGATCCTCCTGGGCTTTGTCCTTTTAAACCCTAACCAGCAGGGAAGGGACAATGAGGATGAGCTGCCCAAGGGCAGTGACCACCCGGGGACCCTGAGACTGCAGGTGCTGAGTGGTGCAGGGTTACAGTGTCACATGATTTAATACAGCGATCTTCCCTGGTGGCTGCTGGTGGCCTATTACTCTCCCCATTTTAGATGGGAGAACAGAGGCTGAGAAGTGTGCCCAGCAGAACAGGGATTTGAACTCAGACCTGCCCAAGCTCAGAGCCCAAACTACAGAACTAGTTGCTGCCCTGGCAAATGATCATGAACGCACTTTCTGCTCACTCGGTACATTCTCCTAACTCCTGGGGTTTGGGGTCATTTTTTTTTTTTTAATTTTTCTAGTTATAGATGGACACAATACCTTTATTTTAGTTATTTATTTATTTATCATGTGGTGCTTGGGATCACACCCAGTGCCTCACGTGTGCTAGGCAAGCACTCTACCACTGAGCCACAGCCCCAACCCGGGTTTGGAGTATTATTCTCCAAACTTGAGTTTGCCCTCTTTCCAAGAACTCAGCTCTCTCTGAAAAAGGCGACACTTATTATGCTAATACAAAGTCCAGCTCTGGTGGTTCCTGGGCTCAGAAGGGGCTGTTCAGCCTGAGGTATTATTCTTAGCTGGACAATTTCTTTCTGACAAATGTTATTTTTAAAAATTGACATAATACTCGTGCTTATTTATGGGGGGCAGTAGTATAATACATGTATACAGTACAGAATGATCAAATCAAAGGAATTAGCATTTCCATCTCCTTGAATATTAGTAAGTCTTTGTGTTCTGAGCACAAACTCTCCTAGTTGTCTTGAAATGTGTAATAAATCGTGGAATACTTTTGTCACTTCTGTGTTACAGGACTCTAGAACTAATCCTCTCCCCCCATCGAACTGTCTCCCTCTATTCCCCCCATCTTCCCAGGCTTTAGTGACCCCCATTCTCTTTACTTTTAGGAGATCAATTTTTTTTAGCCTCCACAAATGAGGGAGAACATGTGGTGTTTGTCTTTCTGGATTATTTCCTTAAAGCCCTGTAATTCCAACCATGTTACCACAGATGACAGGATTTCATCCTTTTTATCGTTGAATAATATTCCACTGTGCATTTTTTATCCATTCATCTGTTGTTGGACATTGCAATTGATTCCATACCTTGGCTATTGTAAGTAGTGCTGCAGTAAATATGGGAGTATAGGTATCTCTCTGATATGATTTCTTTTCTTTGAATATATGCCCAGGAGTGGGATTCCTAAACATAGGTGGTATTTCTATTTCCAGTTTTTGGAAGAACTTCCAACTGCTTTCTATAATGGATATACTAATTTATAGCTCCACAGAGTGTATGAGTTCTCCAATCTCTGCCCCCTCACCAGCAATTATTATTTGTCTTTCTCATAGCCATTCTAACTGGGGTGAGAGGCTAGCTCATTGAGGTTTTGATTGGCACCTCCCTGATAGTGGTGGTGGTGAGCATTTTTTGCATACACATTGTGCATTTGTATGTCTTCTTTTGGGAAGTGTCTGTTCAGGTCCTCCCCTGGCCCACAGCAGCCCCCCGCTCTCCTGCTGTCCCTCTCTGGTGTAGCTTCCAGGCACTTATCCCTCCACATCCACGGTGCAACCTGATGAGGTAGGAGGGGGTGACTTTCCCCTTTTGCAAAGGGTCCCACTCCCACTGTACTGGGCCTGGAGGCAGCAGACCTAGGGGCTCTTCAGAATGCATTATCCCACCTTGCACCCTCAGTGTAGCATTCTGATCTAGAATGTTCCAAGTGTGAAAAATCAAGGACTATCTAGAGGTAGAATTTCATGCCAGAGCGTTCTCTGCAGTCCTGAAGGGTCTCCTGCTCTCTGCCCCACCCTTTGGTCCCAGCACAGGACCCCCTCAGCGAGGAGAGACCAAGAGGCCTGGTGCAGACAGAGGAGCTGCCTGGCTGGCTCCTTCCTGTCCCACAGAGCCAGCCCAGGGGACGGGAACAAGCGTGTTAACCTCCTGCCCACAGCCTGGGCCAAGGCTGCAGAACACATCACCCGGTGGAAGAGGCAGCTCTGCTCTGTGAATCACGCTCAGCCTCTGAGGTCCTTCGTGTCCCCCAGAAATCAACTCACAGACCTGGTTTGGTTTCTAGGAAACTTTGAATTTTTTTTTTCTTTTACATTTCTCCCAGAAATTCAAGTCTCCATTCAGCAGCACATCTTAACCACACCGCCTGCCTTCCTCCTCCTAGCATTAATCCAGAGACCAAACCAAGAGCAAGTAACACTATCACCGGGGCCTCCAGGTGGAACCCCTACACGATGCCGATTGTCACAATAGGGCAGGTCTTGACGCAGAGCGGAACAAATCCTGAGACGGGTGGCAAAAACCATTTGCAAAGTTCAGGAGTGAAGTCTTATTACCCAGTCGGGAAGGAAAGGAGTGCTCAGACCCTTCACACGCTGAGAAATGGCCTGCGTCTTGTTCCCAGGCTCTTTTCAGCATCAATCAGAGGCTAATTATAGCTCTTAGGCTGGGCCAGTATAGGTACAAACACCCTTCACCTTGGGGTTCTCGGTCACCAGTTGGTGCCAGCCAGGACTTTCTGAGCAACACAGCTTGCACCAAACTCCAGCTCCCAGACCCCTCCCGAGGCCCACAGCCCCTCTCTGCTCCCTGGCTCCATGGGTTTGGTCCCTGTAGCTACTCTGTATAAACGGGATCATCACAGCATCATGTGCTGCGTGACTGGCCCACGTCACTTAGCACAGTGTCTTCAAGTTCACCCCTGTGGCAGGCGGCAGAACTCCCTTCCTGTTAAGGCTGAATGCGTCCGGTGCATGGAGGGACCACACTTGCTTATCTATCCAGCGAGGTGGTTGCTTCCACCTTGGGGCAGTTGTGACTAATGCTGCTATGAACCTGGGGTGCTGTGAACGTGGGGTGCACACTCCCTGGAGTCCTCACCTGCGGATGTCTTACATCTGTACCCCAAGGTGAAGCTGCGGGTCCTACGATAATTCTGTCTGATTGTTTTGAGGGTCTGCCTGCCGTTTCCTGGGTCTTCTGCAGCCTTGGTTTTATCCCTGCCTGCCCCAAGGCAGGCGCAGCTCCTCCTCTCCCCCCGCAGGAGACAGTAGGTGCAAAGAGCCCACACACCCACACCCCCACCCACACCCAGGAGGGATGCATCCCCGGGGCATTTTCTGCTCTCTGAATTTCCTCTCCGCCTTCCCCTCTCACCTCCTCACCTCACCTTGCCTGCTGGGGAGTGAGGATGCTCCTCTCCTCTGACAGAGCCCTTTAATGACACTGTTTGTGACTGAATTCCGCCCTGGACGGGTTCGCCTTTCCCCTGCACAAACAGCCAGCCGGGCTGTCCTAGAAGGGCTCCTGTGTGCCTGGTGGAAACCAATGTCTGTGGGTGACCATCGAGCCCAGATCACATTCCAGCCCTGCCGGAGGCCACCTTCCTTTCCTCCACACCTGGGGTACCCACCATCTCCCTACAGAGTGCTGAGACCAGTGGCATCTCACCTCCTTTCACCAAGTGCCAAGGTCAGGCTTGCTGGAGAGATGGGTGTACCTCTCAGAGTCCAGCAAGCGCCTCATCCCCAGAGGACAGCAGGCCACCTGGGAGAGGGGAGGGAAGTCAGTGTCCCACAACGACACACACACTGAGAGGTGCGTCACCCTCAGGGGCCAGGACCAGTGTTCAGTCTGTTAAAGGAGAGATTAGCCTGGGATGCCCAGGCTGGGATGCCCTGGGATGTCCTGAGTCCTGCGCCTGCGTTGGGGCACTAGAGAGCTGGCGAGCGCCCGCCTCCTTTGGCCATCAAGGCTCATATTCATGGAGTGTTGAGTTTGTCTCTTACATGCCTCCTTCGAGAGGCAAAGGACAGAGGTTCAGGGAGCGTTAGTGGCTTTGCCCAACTGAGCCAGCAGGAGAGGGGCTCCACCTGCACACTCTCTCCCAAGCCATAAAGCCCTGCATCTGCTGCCCCAGGGGGACAGGAGCCCTGGAGGGGCCACTGCACTGCCTGTGGCCAGCCCCAGGGACCTGAGCGCCACATTCCCAGGCTGCTGAAACATAACCTTTCCCCTCTCTGCTGCCCCCTGCAGGCAGCGTCTCACAGCTCCTCTCAGACACTTGGCCAACCTGAAATTCTCCAGGGTTAAAGGATATTTCAGAACAAAGATCCAATTCCTGAGGCTAAAATGCGGATCTAAACCACAGGGTTCCTCACTTTCCAAGGATATCTATCTTCAAATTCCAAAATACTCCTAAGAGAAGCAGGCAAGCCAGGCTCCCGAGGATGGCGTGAAGGCAGAGGTGTGGACGGTGTGTCTTCAGACAGGTCCGACCTCTGTCCCCGTCAGAGAGGGTGCAGGCATCGCCTCGCCCAGTCCCCGGCATATTAGGGGCTTCACAGAAAATGAGTAGATGACCAGCTACTTGTGGCAGCCCATCACCCTCAATCTGGTGCTACTCTAAACCATTAGGATTCCTGACTGGCAATGAATTTGAGTTGCGATGCCCGAGGATTGAAAACTGAGCTCGGGAGTGGGACTATGAACATCCATCCCAATTCTTGCTGACCCTCAGGTGAAGTCAAGGCTTTCTCTCTTGATGCGTCTCACCCATGAAATCAGGAAACGAGATCTGTAAGGTGCATTGAAAATGAGTCCTCGTGAGGTCACGCGTTTTTCTACCCAGTAGCACCTCGTATTCCCAACTCTCCAAGAGGAAGGTGAGGACATTTGCTTTAATTTGCGTAACCACAAATTAGGAAGGGTCCCTCTGGAGTCTCATTTGGCTTCAAGCACCAGGTGGGCCACATAGGACCCCAAAATGCTAAAACAATAACCACTTGCAAGTGTAGGCAGAGTGAATTGTGAGAAGGAATCAGACCTCAATTCAAGTAGGGGCAGCCTGTGGCCTGTCTTGGTGACACTAAATGGAAAATACTCCTCTAAGCCTGGCGATATCCTGCCCCACTCTTGCTCTGCCGTGTCACAATTGTGAAGCTGAGTGACACATTGAGCCCCTGAGCTTGAACACCCTGGCTCATAAAACTCAGGCTCACGCTGTCCTGCTGGTACCTCTGGGACCATGGGGGGTCCCACAAGTTTCCACATGGAGATGGATTTTGGAATCTGTCAGATGGGGTCACGGGCGGAGTTATCATCATGTCCCTTCCTCATCAGGAAACACGGAGGCACTCAGATCACTATAGCCTCCCACAGGGTCACAGACCACTCAGCCAGCTCCATGTCCCACGCTCCAGCTCTCCCTCGGAGGCAGAGCTTAGCGGTCAGTCCTTGGGGTCATGGAGTCTGACCGAGTCTGACTGAGTCACTGACCAGCTCCGCTAATGGGGGACTCTGCGACCTGACAGGGTTTCTTCTTGGTACCTCTACTTCCCTACCCATGATGGAGTTTTACTCCATGGGCTGCAGTGAGGAGCCCTGTTGTGTGTTAATACATCCAAAGGGCTGGGAACCATGCCTGGTTCACAGTAAGAGATAGTCACCTCGTTTCACGTTCAATTCCTTTGAAACTTTATTAAATATTTCAGCATTCAAGGACATTTAAAGGACAATATAGCAGCTGCCAGCCCCCCAGCATATGACCTAGAGCCTTTAAATTCCCCCCGCCCCCATTACATTCCTCTTTCCCACCCAAAGGAGCCATGTTCCTGAACTCGGGGTTTGTCATTCTCATCTTTTCTTTATCCTCTTGCTGCATCTGAATATATCGCTAAACAGTGGGAATGAACTGGAAGGGTTTTGGGTTTGGTTGGGAACCAGGGATTGAACCCAGGGGCACTTAACTACTGAGCTACATCTCCAGCCTTTTTTTTTTTGAAACAGGGTCTGGCTAAGTTGCTTAGGGCCTCCCTAAGTTGCTAAGTCTGGCTTTGAACTTGTGATCCTCCTGCCTCAGCCTCCTGAGCCCCTGAGCTTACAGGCTTGTGCCACGGCACTCAGCTGGAAGTATCTTTAAGCCAGGACTACATGCACCTCTTTCAGAAGAAAAGGATTTAGATAGTAACTTGCCCAGCACAAAGCTGGGCTGGACAAACACACCCTCCTTTGTCACCTGAGCCCAGAAGCTGCTGATGTTTCTAGATGCACCATTCAATGACCCAAGACATCCATTAGGACTCCTGGCAAGGGAGGGACCAAGTGCCTGAGTGTCAGGCACTGTCTCAGAGGAGGTGTTTGTGCTTGTGAGGGACCAAGGAGCCGCCACCTCCACCGCTCTTGCTGACCCCTCCCTCGTCCCTTCCAGGCGGAGATGCGGCTGCAGGACCAGCAGCTGGCCAGGCAGCTCATGCGCCTGCGAGGTGACATCAACAAGCTCAAGATCGAGCAGACCTGCCGCCTGCACAGGAGGATGCTCAACGATGCCACCTACGAGCTGGAGGAGCGGGACGAGCTGTCCGACCTCTTCTGTGACTCCCCGCTGGCCTCCTCCTTCAGCCTCTCCACGCCGCTCAAGCTCATTGGGGTCACCAAGATGAACATCAACTCCCGGAGGTTCTCTCTCTGCTGAGAAGCCCCAGAGGGGCAGAGGACCCCAGAGGGAGGGAGCTGGGCTGGGCAGTTACCCAGTGGAGTCCCCCGGGCATGCCCCTAGGACCTGGTGGAGGGAGGGTGCTCTTGGGAGGCCCAGCCATGGACCCCAGTGTCCCCTGGCCCACTCTTATTCAGCACCCTGAGTGTGCAGAAGCTCCGTGGGCAGGGTCCCCGGTGCTCCACCTCAGTCCCCCACTCCTGGATAGCTGGTGCTATGAACTGGGAGCCCCAAGGGAGCCCCCAAAGCTTGCTACTCTTATAGAAGGCTCTCCCCAGGGGCAATTAGATGTGTTAGAAGCACCCATCTCACACCGTTGCCACCCTCCAAGTCCTGGCTCAAATTCGCCCTTGGTTGGTGACTTAGCAACCTTGACAGGGACCCAGCAGGAAAGGAAACCAGAAAGAAGAGCAGGATGTGGTGCTGGAACGTAGGACCCTTGGCCTGGCAGAAGCCAGTGCCCTGGTGGCACCACCCGGGCTGCTGTCAGTCTTGGGCACCGTGAGGCCAGATAAATTGTGGCTGAGTGTGCGGGGACGTGTGCTAGGTGTGCACTTGTGTGGCTGGGGTGGGGCCCCCTTGCCTCCCCCGGCCATATGCACCACCAACAGCTGGAGAGCACCTAGGAGGTGGCTGGCGACTGGGCCAGGCAGGTCGGGAACAGATCACCCATCACTGAGTTCCCCAGAGGGTGCACAACAGAGGCCTCCAGGGAGCCCAGAAGCCCATCCTGGGCCTCCTCTGAGACAGTGTCTGACCTCAACCGCTCACTTTAACTGAATAGACTGTTACACTAATGTGTTGCTAACTTGTTTATAACTGTTTGGTTCTCGTCCAAACGGGAAGCCAGTTGAGCAGGTCGAGCACAGAGCTTGAGGTCTGGCTTTAAGAGTTTCCCCCACACAGGAAGTGTGAGGGTGGGCAAGCAGGGAGCAGGGTGGCGAAGTCACTTGGTCACTACCACATGCCACAGGGTGACCCCAGGGGCAGGAGTTTTTATATATCTGATGGCATCTGGCAGAGTCCTCTCATGAATAAAGGAGCAGAGTGAAGCTAGGGCAGGAGAATGACTGTCCTCGGGTCACACGGCTGTCCGACGGCTGTAGACTATGAAGGAGTGAAATCATTGTGAACATGCATAGAGAGGTCAGCCACCTTGAACCCAAAGATGCTTTGCCAAACCCATAAACGGCCCACCCCCTCCACTGCCCAGCCCCTACCCTGTCTTCCTACTTTTTGATCCAGAGTATTTGAGTGGGAGGCAGAGCAGTGCCCGGCCGGATGGTGGCCCCTCGGGTCCACGCCACTGGTCTCCATCCTTAAGTACCCTGACTCTCCATGTTCCAGGTCCCTTATTCTGCAGGCCACGTCCACACCCCCACAGCCCTCCTGGTAGGAGTTGTGTTGGGGGAGGGGCCCCAGGTAGCAAGAAGAGAATGTGGTGTCTTCCCCGTGAGGAAGTCTCTCTTCAGGGAGACCCTAAGAAGGTAGAAGAGCGTAGCCAGGATTTGTTGTTGGCCCTAAATACCAAAGGACTTGTCTGGCGGGCTTTCCTGGAGGCCACAGCACGGCCAGGCCCTGAGAGGGCATCCTCTCCTGCCACCTCCTTCCACACCGGTCCTGCAGGCCACAGGCCATCTGCTGGCCATCACCCACCCACCCACCCTGCAGAGAACACACAGGAAAACCCATCCCACATTCAGAAAAAATATATATATATATAACTGGTTTTCTTTTTAGAAATCAGTCATTAGAGTGATTGAAAAAATTGGAGTGAAGGAAAGCGGAGTGACAGAGATGAAGTGGTCAGCACCGTGGAGGGGGGTGCGCTGAGCAGCCCTCAGCTCTGTGGCCCAGCGGGGCCCCTACCTTTGTTCTCTGGAAGGAAGTTAAGACCCAGACAGATGTTTGGGGATAGTTTAGATGTCTCAGCTACTGTGTTTAGTTCATCCCAAGAGAATTTTGTTTTGGGATAGGAGGGGAGGTGGAGGTCTGCGAAGTGCAGGGAAAGACAGCTGTGCTTCCCCGTGTGTCCCCCACCGGTTAGCACCTACCTTCCACTGTGAGCCCACAACTAACCCATTCCTTCAGCTTTGTGAAGTCCCTGCTGTGGCAGCCAGATGGGTCCAGCCTCCGTCACTGACTTTCTGGCTTACCATGTGTATACCGTGCTGTTTGCAGATTCATCCATAAGCCATCTCTGTGCCCCCCACCCCAGGATGTAAAACACCCACAAGTCTCCACTGTGCTGTCACATGTGGTCATGTCCGATGCCTTCGTAGGCTCAGTAGCCATCACAGAGGCCTAAAGGGCCTGGGCAGGCTTGACCTACCCCTGTAGCAATACCAAGTGCTATTACATAATCGATGGACAATTTTATTTTTATGATTGTTTCTATATTGCTGTTAGAAAAAGTGAAATAAAAAATTTCAAAAGAAGATATCCATGTAAAGAAGAGACATTTGCTTCCTTTTAGCTTGTTCTTATTATAGCACATGCAGGGCCCTTTTCCTAGTTGAAAGAGGTGGATGGATGGATGGATGGATGGATGGATGATGGATGGATGGATGATGGATGAATATATGATGGATGGATGGATGATGGATGGATGATGGATGATGGGTGATGAATGATGGATGGGTGGGTGGATGGATGGTGGATGGATGATGGATGGATGAATGAATGAATGATGGATGGATGGATGGATGGATGATGGATGGATGGATGAATGATGGATGGATGATAGATGGATGATGGATGGATGATGGATGATGAATGGATGGATAGATGAATGGGGAGATGGATGAATGGATAGATGGATGATGGATGGATGAATGGATGATGGATGGATGATTGATGGATGTATGGATGATGGATGATGGATGGATGATGGATGGATGATGGATGATGGATGATGGATGGATGATGGATGATGGATGATGAATGATGGATGGGTGGGTGGATGGATGGTGGATGTTTGATGGATGTATGAATGAATGAATGATGGATGGATGGATGATGGATGGATGGATGAATGATGGATGGGTGGGTGGATGGATGGTGGATGTTTGATGGATGGATGAATGAATGAATGATGGATGGATGGATGAATGATGGATGGATGAATGATGGATGGATGGATGATGGATAGATGAATGAATGATGGATGGATGATAGATGGATGATGGATGGATGATGGATGATGAATGGATGGATAGATGAATGGGGAGATGGATGAATGGATAGATGGATGATGGATGGATGAATGGATGATGGATGGATGATTGATGGATGGATGGATGATGGATGATGGATGGATGATGGATGATGGATGTATGGATGATAGATGATGGATGATGATGGATGATGTATGGATGATGGATGGGTGGATGGATGATGGATATGTGGATGAATGGATTGAATAAATGGATGATGAATGGATTGAATGGATAATGGGTGGATGGATGAATTATGGATAGATGGATGGATGGATGATGGATGGATGATGGATGATGGATGATGGATGATGATGGATGGATAATGGATGGATGAATGATGGATGATGGATGATGGATGGATGATGATGGATGGATAATGGATGGATGGATGATGGACGGGTGGATGGACAGATGATTTGAGTCATCAGATGAAGGTGTTGGAGGGAAGAAAAACTCACCATTCTCTTCCTCCACTGTGCCTTCCCCCAAGTTAGGTGGCTTGATGGCAATTACCATCAAATTCCTCAGGGTACATGGTATGAGTTCAAGATGTGGACTTAAGAAATGCAGTCATTCTTCCTGCATTTGGCCAAAGCCAAAGCAAAGAAAACCCATTATCTCCCCGTTTTCCACAGGAGAACACTGTCAAGCTCTGATGAAGACCTGTGCCTTGAATTTTTTCAGCCACTGACAGCAACTTTTAAACCTGAAAATCAGCGTGCTTGAGAATTGCCTGAGGTGCTTGCTGCAAACAAATGTTTCTGGGAATGTTCCCAGGAATACAATCCCCGTTTCGCAATTCTGGAGTGGGGCCTGGGAATCTGTTTTTGGCAAACACTCCAGGTGGTAATGCAGGTGGGTCCAGAGACACTTTGGGAAAGCTTCAGAGGACAAAGCAGCTCAAGGGAAGGCATGGTTTAGAACTGGTCCTGCTGGGTCTCAGAAGAGGCCAAGTCAGAGATCAAAGCAGGTCAGTAACCACACTGCAGGGAGAAACACCGGAGAGCCATTGCAACTGTGTAGCAGCCACTGCACCACCTGCCCCTCCAGGAGCAGCGGGCATGGTCTCTCTCCTCCAAGAGTATGCAGGTACAAATGGCATGTGGCTTCGGGGTGTGAGAGGGTGTAAGGAGGTGTAGCGTAGCTCTTGGAAATCCACCACTGCATTGGGAGGGGATTCAGAAGAATCTCAGAAGTTACTGGCCTTCCCATCGCTGCAGCCAGGGCCACAAGTCCACTTTTCCAACCCAAAGGAAAACTAACATGGCCTACAAACAGAACCAATAATTGGTGCCACAGAGGAGAAAAGGGAACACAGCACATGGAGTGGTGGGGTGCTCGTCCAGCAGATAGGTGCTACACAGCCAGCCACCAAGGATCATGGGGAAGAGTCCAGAGACTGGGGAAGAGTCCAGAGACAGGTGCAGACCAAATGAAACAGGTGGTCCAGGGGAGTCGGTACCCAAGGCAGGCTCTTGGCCGTGACCAGCACAGGGGGTGGGGTGTTATTGGGTTGTGCAGCAAGATCTATGTAGGAAGCACTTACTGCTCTATAGAAAGCAGAGGGGGCAGGGCAAAACTGGAGCCCGGAAGAATACAGGGCAGCCACAGAGGAGGGACAAGGGTCTGGCTGGGGGCTTATTTGGGGACATGCTCTGGGTGATAGTTTGATGGTAAAGCCAATGGATACACTGACCACTTGGACATGGCAATAAGGAAATGGAGGAATGAAGGTGGGACTCTGGCCAGCAGCTGCGAGGAGGTGGGGAGTTGCTGAGAACCAGTGGGCACCAACAGCTCTGCTTCGAGTTGTGTTTAAATGTAGTTTGAGGATTTGTGTCAATGTGACCAAAATACCTGACAAGAACAACTCACAGGAGGAAAAGCTCATTTTGGCTCATGGTATCAGAGGTTTCAGTCCACAGGTAGTCAGCTCCGTTGCTCTGGGCCCTAGGTGAGACAGAACATCATGGCAGAAGGGCAGTGGTAGAAGAAAGCTAGTCCACTCACGGCAGCAGAGAAACAGAAAGGAGGGGAGAAGGGGCCACAGGGAAGATGAACTCTTCCAGGGCATGCACCCAGCGACCCACCCCCTCTGCCACTCCCCACCTTGTAAAGTTACCACCCAGTCAGCCCATTCAAAATAGGATGGACTCAGTGCCGAGTCCCGAGGTTACAGCTCTTGCAATCCAGTCACTTCACCTCTGAAGACTCCTGTATTCACAGAAGAGCTCTGGGAAGCCAACTATAACAGATGTCAGTTAGACACCCAAGTTGGGGTTGAGGTGGACACAGGGCCTGGGATCAGGTAAAGACCAACCTTGGAGACACACATTTGGGAGTCTGGATCTGGATCAGAGAACTTTAAAACACTCCATCTGGACAAACTCCCCTAGGAAAAGGGCCAAAGTACAGAGGAGAAAAGGCTAAACACAGCATCCTGGGGATCCCAACATGATTTCTTTTTATTGGCTATTGACAATTTGTAATTGCTTATGTTTATGGGTACAAAGTGATGCTGATACATCAACCCAATGTGCAATCACCAAATCTAGCTAACATACCCACCACCTCAAACCCTTGCTGTTGATTTCCCTGCCTAGCTGTGGCTTAGCCTCGGCCAAGGTGTCCCTGCTCCCCATCCATCCCAGAGCCTGGAAATCACCATCCTGCTCTCTGCTCCTAAGGGTTCACCATTCTTAGGTTCCACACACGAGTAAGAAAATGCAGTCTGAGGACTCCATCAATTGAAGATTTGACAGGCAAAAAGAAATGGTTGGAAGAAATAGCTAGGAAGTTAGAAGAAAATCCCTGGGAACAGGCCTCAGAGAAGCTTCCAGAAGAAAATATTGCAAGAAGGAGAGAGGCATCCACATCAGATGTGACCCTGAGTAAGATGAGGACCGAGATGGACATTGGCTTCAGCACATGGAGACCACCAAGCACCATGGTGAGGACAGAGGTCCAGCCGCGCAGGTCAGGGAGAACCCGGAGGACAGGAATAAGTGCAAGTGGCAGAGCGAGGCCTCTATGTCCAGTTGCTTTGCTAAACAGGGAGCTGAGGAATGAGACTGTACAAGGACCCAAATCCCAGGGGACAGATGTGGGTTTCTTATAATGATGTAAGATAAAGGTGTTGGCACGGAGGACCCACCAACTGTCCCGTGGGGGGAGGGAGACTGACAGGCAGGAGCAAGAAGCTATGGCAGTGGAGCAGCTGAGGTGACTGTGCAGGGGACGCTGGGCCTGGGGAGGGCAAGGACAGCTCCATCCTAGCAAGAGGGAAGTCTGGGGCTGCCCAAGATGTGCAGGTCAGTCAACACCAGGAAGAGAAGGTGAGCCCAAGGCATGGCCCCTGCTTTCTCAATGAAATGGGAGCATGAATTGGAAGGAGTGGAATGTTACAGGTTTGAAGAGAAAGTCTTTGACATAATGACCTGAAAAGGAGTTGGTCAATTTGTTAGCAAAGTACAGTGAGGTCGTCTGCTGGGGCTGGGGTCACACATGCCATGCCAGGCGCAGACAGGCGGTCAGTGGGAGAGGGGATTCATCAGGCGGTAAGACGCAGGATAGAACAGGAAAAGGAAAGTGTCTTTGGAGGAGCCATCACAGTGTCGTCTAAGGCACCAAGCTGAGGAGGGAGGGACAGGGCAGAGAGGAGGGGTGGTGGCCATGCTGGAGAGGTGGGTGCGGGCTGGACATCTCAGATCCACTTGGGATGCTGGAGAGAAGGCGCTGGAGGAACAGAGAGGTAATAATCACAGGCGGCGACCAAGCTGGGGAGCGTGGAGGAGACATTTCGAAGGTGATGTGCCTCTGCATTCAGCAGCCCAACTCTGGTCTTATTAGCCGCCAGGCCAGCTGAGTCTGCCTGGGGCACTGGGTACATGGCCAAGAGTATGGCTTCCACAGCCCCCAAATTCCTACCATCTCTTTGGAAAGAGGGTGTTGAGCTGATTCCCACCGCCAGCTTCTTGGCGGGGACAGCAAATCCTCTTTGCTCATTGTCCATGTCTGAGCCCCATATCTCTGGTCCTCCAGCTTGGGAAGGAGGCCAGGGCTGCCACAGAAGAGACCTATGACAGGTGACAAAGACAGCCCACCAGCACAGACAGGCCTGCGCAGCCCAGGCCCATCTGATGGGAGCTGAGCAGATTGAGGGCTGCAGATGTGGCTATTTTTAAATACCCTGTTCACAGACTCAAAGGGAACAGGAGACAGCTAGGCGGGCTCTGGAGGAAATTGATGCCAGAAGAGAAACCTCAGAGGAGCGCAAGGGCTCTGGGAAGTGGCCGTCCACACCCACTGGGGGAGACAGGTCGGCCATGAGGTTTCCTTCCAGCACCAGGGGAGACTAGGAGGCTCAGGCCAGCCTCACAGGAGAGCAGGGTGTGTACTGAGCAGGGGCCCCAGATCGCTCCTGGCCTCACCCGCTTCTCCACGCAGGGCCTACTGAGCACTAAGGAAGGAGCTCTTGCCAAGGAAGGTGCAGAGTCCCAATGACAAGCAGGACCCCCTGTCTCCCTCCAGAAGTCTCACCTGCCCAGGTGGGTCTAGCCCAGGCCCTGAAGGGCTTAGGGAATGCCCCTCCCCACCCACCCTGCACCTGCAGCCTCGCTAGGAACAGTGCACAGGGCTGGGAGAGGCCGCGCTTCCCCACCCTGTCCCCCCAAAACAGCGCTTGGTGGGGGAAAGTGGGAGCTCCCCTCAGTCTTCCAAGAAGGAGGGGGTCTGATACACGGAACAGGGGGCTTCCAGTTTGCAGGAAGAGCGAGGACCTGAGTCAGGGAAGTGTCTGTTGGAGGAGGCGATTCCCAGAACTCATCCTGAAACCGCCTGGATCTCAGGAGTCAGTTTGGGATTCCTGCACGGTCCCCACACAGCTCCCTGGGGGGCCCAGAGGGGAAGGGCACAGGCCAGCCTCCCGTGGGACACAAAGTACTTGCAGCGTCAGCTTCTGGAGCCTGCTCCAGCCATCCTAGCCACCCTGCTCCGCTCTGCCCACCAGGCAAGACACAGCTGAAGGCAGGACTTGAGGTCTTCTAAGCAAAAGAAGTTTCTACCTAAAAATTCCAGCCATTTCTAGCAGTGAATCTCCTTGAGAAAAACATCTGGTGCTCCTTCCAGTGATGTGAAGGAAGGGCCAGGATGAGCAGAGGAGGGCCTTTCAGGCCTGTTGGAAAAGACCCGTCCCACACCTTGCAAAGAGGGCTGGGCGCCCTGTGGGGGCTGAGAAGCCTTCCAGAAGAGACCCCTGAGCCCCTGCACATGTGAGGCTGTTGAAGCACCCCCGGCTCTTACAGCAGGGGACCCCAAAGGGACCAGCTGCAGGACACAAATGAATGAGGGGCTGTGATGCTGGAGCCTGACCAGAGAGGGTGACATCCTGCACTCCAAGGGGCAAAGTACAGCCACAGTGAGCACTCCAGGGAGAGAGGCCTGCCATGACATGAGCTCAGAATTCACCACACAGAATATCAAAAGGTACAGGACCCCAAGTTGGTGAGGCAGGATATATCCATTAGAGCAATAAATGCCGTCAGTACCGAGGGCTGAAGCAACCAGGGCACGGATTTTTTTTCCTATTACAGACAAAAGAAGCAGATCTGAGAACTGAGGCCATTGACCAGGATCACCAAACGTGGCAGCTGAGCTAGGGGGAGCCATGGTCTCTGGACTTCTCATCCAGGCTCTTGCTGCCAACCTTGTGCCTCACACCCTCCTTGTGGAAGCACAGCAGAGGAGCCCTGGGAAACAGCTGCCTGGGACTTTCCTCCAGTGCAGACAAATGGATTCTGAGACTATTACCGGGCAGACATTGAGTTAAGGCAGTCCTAAAGCGCCCCCTGCTGGAGGAACAACGACCCTATTTATATGTATTTTGTCCATTTCTCAAATGCCAATAATTGCTATTTCCTTGGCATTTGCAACTGTCACTGCTTGCCATGCTCTCTGGAATATTCAAATTTTGAACACCGTTTTCTACTGATTAAAACCCAAAATCTGGCCGGGTGTGGTGGTGCACATCTGTAATCCCAGCACCTCGAGAGGCTGAGGCAAGAGGATCACAAGTTCAAAGTCAGCCTCAGCAATTTAGTGAAGGCCTAAACAACTCAGTGAGACCCTGTCTCTAAATAAAATATAAACAAGGGCTGGGATGTGGCTCAGTGGTTAAGCTCCCTTGGGTTCAATCCCTAGTACAAAAACAAACAGAAAAAAAAAAAAAAACCTAAAATCTGCAGTTGAAGTACTCTGTCACAACTGAATTAACTTCTGCACCTATCTTTTAATATCTAGCCTGTGCCAACCCTGGGGAGCCAAACACGTAGAACACTGGTTTCAGCTGTGCCAACTGAGCTGCAACTCATGTTTGCTCTCTGCTCTGGGGCCAAACCCATAAGGAAATAATAGCCAATGAGTTTGTTGGAAGGAACCCAACTACCATGTATGAAGATCTAATAAAACAAATGAAAAAAAATGGCCATCTTTGGCCTGAAAATGGTGTGGTAAATTTTTTAATCTATTGCTTAATTAAGTGCTTTTCTTCTAATTTTTAAAGCCACAGTTCCTAAAGAATGCAGCCATTTTTTCCATTACAATAAAAATTGAGATGCCTCGCAGCTTCCTGTCATTTGGTCTCACAGATGGGAACCCCTGGGCACTCCATATTCCCCCACCCTTCACCAGTTTCAAAACTTGGCTTTGACTTCACCAACCTGAAGCTGGAGTCCTGCCTTCTGACGCTGTCACCCATCCTCCTCAGTCCTCTGGGGCTCAGGTCCACCTCCACCTTCCTCCCAGGAGTCCAAAACCAAAAGGTCACGTTCACAAAAGGTAAAATCTCCTTAAGATTTTTCCTGTGGCAGATTTTCCCTAATCAACATGTCTCGATTCACCTGGTCTTTAGGGGCTAGTTTTTCACCTTTAGGAACAGAGGCCTTCAGATTCGCACCCCTGTCTCCAGAAGCCTCCTTTCTAGAAAACAGCCAGCACTCTACACCCAATTCCCATTGCAAACACACCCAGATAAAACTCCCCGCCAGCAAGCGAGGTCCACATGGTAGGTCACTCTCAGAGTCTGTATCCCTTCAACAAAAAACAGGAGGGGAGGGCCAGGAGAGGTGCTGCGGCACAAAATCCACCAAGTTATGCTCTGTCCTTGTACCTCACAGTGAATCCCACTTCTATGTATAATTACAATGCACTAATTAAAATAATAACCCTGATAGGGAGACCAGTGGAGCAGAGGAAGGGCAGGGGGAAGGGAAGGGGAAAGGGAGGCACTGGGGAATGACATTGATCAAATTATGTCATATGCATGCACAAATGTCACAAGGAATCCCACTATTATGTAGATTAAAATACAATAATAAAAAACATTTTTAAAAAGCTGTCTTGAGCTTAATAAGAGCCCCCAGCTCATTACCCTTATCCCAGGCCCCCTTTTGTCCAACTGTGTTTCTCCACAATCACTTCTTCCAGCAGATTTACATAAAAATAGACAGTTTTCGGTGGATCTCTAGGTCTTCTCTTTTTTAACATTTATTTTTTAGTTACAGGTGGACACAATGTCTTTATTTTACTTTTTGTGGTGCTGAGGATCGAGCCCAGTGCCTCACCACGCCAGGCGAGCGCTGCCCCTGAGCCCCAGCCCAGCCCTAGGTCTTCTCTCTTCAAGGCTCTGGGCCGTGCACACCACTCTGCTGAGCTCCTCTTCCACGCCCCCTACACGTTCCTCTTGTCAGCCGTGAACTTCGAGGTGGGTAAGGAAAGGGTAAGGCTTTCTCCTAGTCCCCAGCCCCAACCAGCTCAAAGGGGCTGGGAGACCCTGAGACCCCAGGGCTGAGGAAGGGCCCAGGACGAGACCTAGGCATAGGGAAGACCTGTCCTCCGGTCCTCTCCCCCCCGCTGACCTCTGTCCAGTTCTGAGGGCAGCTTCTCTTCACATGATGGGAAAGACACCAGGTTCCTGTTCTCCCAGCTTAACAAGGTCTGGCAAAAAGAGACTTGGTTTCCTCCGCCGTGCCCTGGCCAGTTCCCAGGAAGGCCTCCGCAGCAGCTTGCAAGCACAGGCTACGCGGGGGCAGCAATAGGCAGTCACTTTCTCACGGTTCTGGAGGCTGGACGTCCAAGAACAGGTATGGGCAGGATGGGTTCCTCTGAGCCCTCACTCCCTGGCTTGCCATTGATTGTCCTCTCCCTGTGTGTTCATAGTACCTTCCCTCTGTGTCTGTCTGTCCAAACGTCCCTTCTTATAAGGCTGCTTGTCATATGAGAGCCATCCTAATGACCTTAATTTAACAAGAACCTCCGTGAAAACCATATCTCCAAATAAGGTCACACCTGAGGGGCTGCAGGTGGGGACCTCAGCAGGTGAAGGCAGGCCCAATTCAACCCATAACACACCTGCTTCGTCTCCCCCAGATCACACCGGACACCTCTGTCCCTCAGGGGATTGACAGTAGGATTGGGCACAGGGTATCCCTATGGCAGAGAATGAGGTTCTATGAAGATATTCCTTCCCCAAACTGGAGACAATCGTCCCCAAAGACAAGGTGCTGTGGAAGCCAAGAAAACGTGAACCCGCACAGTCCACAGCAGAGGGCTCAGCAAACTTCCCGCCTCCTGGGTAAGGAGGCTTCAAGACTTGACATCTATGGTACAGTGTGACACCAACCGCACAAGCACCAGGCACTCGCCCAGCCCCTGGCATATTAGGGTGTGTGTGTGTGTGTGTGTGTGTGTGTGTGTGTGTGTGTGCACGTGCAGTTCTGGGGGGGGGGGGGGCATTTCAAATCTGATCTTTTTACCTTTTCATAGAAGGGTGTTTTTAGGCCCTGAGTGATAAGTAACAGAGGGGCTGGGGCCGGGGCTCGGTGGTAAAGCCCTTGCCTAGCATGTGTGAGGCACGGGGTTCAGTTCTCAGCACCACATACAATAAATGAATAAAATAAAGGTTTATTAACATCTAAAACATCTTTTTTAACATCTTTAAAAAAAAAAAAAAAAAGATAAGTAATGGAGCTCTAGGGCAGAGTAGCCCTGATCAGGGGTCCCACTGCTCTGGGGGTCCCAATGCTCTGGGAGAAAGAGGCCTGTGTGGAAGCCCAATTCTAGCCCAAATATGGAACTTGGGAAGACCCTGACCCTCTCTGGGACTCAGAGTTTTCAAGTATGCAATGAGTCTTCTAAGATCTCCTCACTACTGTTAGGTAGAAGAAGGGGTGCTTAAACTCCCACAAGAACAGAAAACACTCGCAGACTTGTGGTCACTTGTGGTCAGTGCTACTCAACAGCTAACACGGGCAAGTGACCCAAGTGTCCACTGGCAGGTGAGTGGACATGCAAAATATGGTCTCTGCATGCAAGAGGATAAGATCTGACCTTAAAATGAAGCAAATTCTGACACAATTTGCTGATGAACATAAGGACATCATGCTAAGTGGAATATACAGACAGGTACTGTGTGATCTCTCCTATGTGAGGGACATAGAGTAGTCAACCTGACAGAAACAGAAAGTAGCAGGGTATTGGCCAGGGGCTGGGAGAAGGGGGGATTCATAATTATTAATGGGCAGAGTTTCAGTTTTGTAAAATGAAAGGAGCCCTTTTAGGTGAGCAGGGCCATTGTGGCACAGTGAATTACTTAACACCGTGGGATGTGTGCTAATAATGTGCAGATGGGCAGACTTTATGCTACTCTTATTTTGCCACAGTAAAAAACAATGGGGATAAGTAAAAGTGCAAAGGAATATTAAAATGTTACTTTTGTGCAAAAAAAGGGGAAAGGGTAAATACAACCTAATATTTTATTTGCTCAGGTATGCATTTTGAAAGTTTTGAAAGATGCACAAGAAACTAAAAATAAAGTTTACCCAGGGAGGTGTGGGAACTGGGCAGATGGAGGGCAGGGTGGGCGTGTCACGGATCCTTTATTAGAAGTTCTAATTCTATATAAACAGGTCTCAGAAATTCCCAGCTGCTATGAAAAGCAGAAAAGTCTCAGTCCAAGGGTTGCATAATGGCTACGTGACACACACCCCCCTTTACCAAGTGGGTTTACCTTGACCAGTCACTGACCAGTGACATGTTTTCTATCTTATCTCATTTGGAACCCAGAATAAGCTTCAGGCAAACCAACAAAGCATTTTCCCTTAAGAGAGTTGGGCCCGGGCCACAGAGCTGGCTCAGCAGGGAGCCTTCCCTCTCCCTGGGCTTTCCTCCCCCTCCAGGACATGCCCTCAGGGTGATCAGCACTGACTAGTGCCCAGACATGTCTGCCGGGCTCCTCTGTTTGACTAGATGTCAAGGCACCTACCCCAGGCCTTGGCTGAACCTCTGGCCACTCCTGGCACTGTCGGGGAGATGTGGGTGCTCTGGCGGGCTCAGGGCCTTGGGGCACACTTCCTTCACCCCGTCTCTCTCCTCCCCACTGCCCTACTCAGGAGAGGGAACCCGAGCCCTGAGCCCTGAGTCCATCCCTTTACCACCCACCACCCCCACCCCAGTCCTACGCTCCCTGGGGAGCCAGTGAACTTGCCTCCATCTCAACATTCTTGTAGGTAAAACAGACCCAAGAATACCTACCTTGCAGGACAGGGCCAAGATGGCCTGCAAGGCGTTGGCACTCCATGGGTGCTTCTGGGTGCTGTAGCCCCTTGAGCTGGTGAGTAGTTAGGCCTTGGCCAACCCCCAGTGTCCTCAGGGCATTGACTCCAGGACACCCCCAGATACCAAGGTCTGCAGACACTAGCATACCATCTATAAAATGGCATGGTGTTTGCATACATCCTGTGCAGAGCCCGTGCACACTTTAAATCATCTCCAGATCACTTATAACACCTAGTGCAACGCCGACGCTGAGCAAATAGCTATGATGCCACAGTGGTCAGGGAATAGCAGGAAAAGCAGTCTGAGGTGTTCAGGGCAGACGCAGGGTTTTCCCTGACATTTTGGGCCATAATTGGTTGCATCTGAAGCTGCAGAACAATGTATATGGGGTGTGGTTCTTTCTAAGCTGTACAGTTTTGATTTGTTAAGTGGTACATTTTAGTTCTATTCACTTTCTATGTGTCTGCTGTATGCATTGCATAGGTTCAGAAAACGACTTTAAAAATGAAACCTATCGAAAATGTGAGGAGCTAAATAAAATGCTTGTCAGGGTGCCCCCAAGACCGCCTCAGCCCCTCCTTTCCTAAATCCCAGTCATTCTCTGCCACCTCAGATGCCTTTCCTTTCCCAGCTCCTAAAGTGGCTCATCTGAAACTGCCTTCCTCCTGTGAGCCCAGGGCGTCAGGCCCACCTGGCTGAGAAGTGCCATGTCCCCGCCTCCCACCAACTTCCAGGGCTGCAGCCCTGCCCGCTCCCTCCGTGTGCAGGCCCTAGTCAGTCAGCCTCGCCCCGTGCACAAGGGCCTTCTCTGGGTACAAAGCCAGGTGTCAGGTACTGTAGATGATAAGAAGCAGTGTCACCTGGCCCTGCATCAGAGCCACCTGGAAACTTCTAAAAATACCCCCTCCTCAGCCCACCCCAGAGAATCTGCCAGGAAGGCAGCCCCAGCAGGAGGGTTCCCATCTACCAGCACCTGCCGCCGGCCAGGCACTTCCCATACCCTGGCCCGTTTAATTCTTTCCCCAGTCCTAGAAGGTGGTGCTGTGGCCGTCCTCATTCTGCAGGTGAGGAAAATGAGGCTCAGAGCCGCTGAGACACCATGGGTCCCTGGGGGAGGGGTGCAGTGAGGACTTCCCAAGCCACACTTGCCACAAAGAGATGCTCCTCCTGTCACTAACTGGGTATTGTCAACCTCAGTGACAGAGAGTCTTTCCAAAGAACAGTAATGTTTATCTGGGGGTCAGCAGGGAGCATCACAATGCCCAGCACCTGGTGTGTTCAACCAACAGAGTCAAGGGAAACTCTAAAGGCGAGCCAGGAGCTCAGCCAAGCTGTTCTAAACAATCATGTTGGCCACAGAGCCAATCACAGGGTGCTCCAGGATCAGTCCAATGACCAGAGTGGCGCCCACCAGAAGTCTGGGGACTGGAGTCCTTGCAGGATCAGCCTTCCTGGGAGGCAGCTGTGCCTCTGGGCAAGATGTTTATCAGGCGCCGTGGAGCACAAGATCTCCTCCCTCACAACCCTCTGGCTAGGGCTTGAAGCAGTAACTCCATCCACTTAGAGGCCCAAGGCTCTTAGCTGACAGAGCAGCATTTGCAGGCTTTCTGGTGCCCGAGGTTAGCCTGGGGGCTGGTGGAGTCTAAGGCAGCCATTCCGGCTCTGCATTTCTGGCAAGCTTGGGGTGATTCCGTGATGCCTAAAACAGGGTCTGCTGAGCCTCGGGCTTTGCTCTGAGCGGCAACGTGGGAAAGGGGACAGAGTGCCGTGAGTGCCATCTTGCTGCGGATGCCCTGCTTTGAAGGTGGGTCAGCCAAAGGCAGGAGCGCCAGATGGGCCCCTCACCTACCTCCCCCAGCCTGCCTCAGCCTGGAGGGCTGACCTGGGCCCTCCCAGGAGGTCTCCTCACCTGGAGGTGCTGCCTCCATCCCGCCGGCATCCTAGACACAAGCTCAGCCTCCACAGTCTGCAAGAGTCAGAGGGGAAGAGGACGAAAGGGGCACATCCCCTCTCTCCCCCAGGGCTTCTGCCACTTGCCTGTTCCTCAGCTCTGCACCCTCCAGGAGACCTCCAGACACCGCTGACCCTGTCCCTGGGAAGCGAGGCCAAGTCCCTGCTGCAGCCTTTTCCCTCCCAGGGAGCAGCGAGCAGGTCCCCCTGCCAGGACCAGGCCTCGGACTTCCTGGGAAACAAAGTGCCCACCATCACACAGCAGCTTCCTCCTAGAGCAGGTGCGGGCAGCCCTGCACATGCTGCCTGCCGTGCGCTTTTTCTTTTTTAATGTAAACTCTCTCCCTCCAGCAGAACCACAGGACACAATGTGTGCCTCCATCCTAAGGAGTTGGGGGCCCTTGAGGCTCCACGTGAGGTATAGCCTCCGGAGTCAGCGTAAGACAGATGTCTCCCCACCTGTGTTACCCTGTGGCAGGCAGGTGACTGGACACGACATGGACCTGGTGAAACACAGGATCCTGTGCACCTAAATCATGAGCTCACCTGCGGTTCCAAGTGCTGAGCACTGTCACTGAGATGCCCTGGGTGGAGACTCTTACCCTCTCCTCTTGGACAGTTGTTGCCCACACGTTTTACTGATGCCATCTGCCTTTGCAGCAAGGACAGATGGCATTAGCAGAAGACATCAGAATGGCCTAAAGAGACTATGAATGGGCAAACGTCACTGAAGGAAGCCCAGCAGCATTACGGCTTCAAGGCGACCTGGAGGTGGGGCTACTTCTGAGGGTCTCCTCAGAGCACAAGCCCACCCCGAGTCCCTGAGAAGGCACACTGGCCACAACGTGGCTCTGATGGGAAACCATGGCCTCTCTCCTTCCCCAGCCCCTTTCTCTTTCCCTGGCTCTCTCTTCCCCTCCCCGTCCTGTCCATCATGCTGCTCCATCCTTGCTTCCTGACCCGAGGCCCAGGAATGTTCTCTGCATGGATGCAAGCTGCGGCGACATTCTCTTGGTGACAAAGCAGTGGACAGGAGTCTCTGCCCCCCAGCCCCTGGAAGCCCCTGTTCCTAAGCGGGTCCCACATAGAGTGGGGCCTGCAAATGCCGGGGGTCTCCTGGTTCAGTCTTCTCAGGAGCACGTTGGTAGGCATATTGTCAACCAAGACAGCACACAGGCCAGACTTTGGGGTGCTTTCTAGCCAGAGGTGGGTGCTGGCAGCTTGTCCGGCTCCCTGGAACACACCTGCTCCTGGCCATCTGAACAGGTGCCACCCATTCAACCTGTTATTTGGCCTCCCCGCTCTTGTGAAATTCTTTGCACAAAGAATGAGAAGCCAGGCCCCGCTCAGGCCGCTGCGTTTCTCGGGTGTAATTCATGCATCACTCCAGGACGCTGTGCCCGTCCAGGCTCCTGCGCTTCCAGAAGGCTCTCCACGGCCTCCCACGCTGCAGCCCTGGCCCATGCCCCCTCGTCTCACCTGGGTGCAGAAGCTGCTTTTCTTTCTGGTGTGTGCCTTGGGAAGCCGCACAAACCCCTACTGTGATCTTTTTCCTCCAGCTCTGCTCGCACAGAGCCAGAGGCCACTGCATGGGACACCTGCTATGGTTTGGATCTTAATGTCCCCCAAAGGCCCACCTGTGGGAGGGCTGGTCCCCAACCTGTGGCACTATTGAGAGGGTGGGACTTTAAGGGGTGGGGCCTAGTGGGAGGAGGGTAGGTCCTTGGGGGCGTGCCCCTGATGTGGGCCGGACCCCGCCCCTCCTCTCTCCCCACGACTTCCCAGCTGCCGCAAGGGGGCAACCTTGCTGTGCCCTGGCTCTCCAGCGTGGAGCTCTGCCTCCGCAGGCCCAAAGCAGCGGAGCCCACCAGCCCTGGGTCCACACCTCTGAACACTTGAGACCATGAATCCAAATAGAGCTCTCCACCTTTTTAAGTTGATCGTTTCGGGTATTCTGTCACAGCACAGAAGCTCCTGTCCCCCCACATAGACTCCTGAGCCTGCCGAGGCTCACTCAGCTCCACCCTTTGTCCACCCCGCAGCTGACCCCTTCACCACGCGGGCGGGGCTCCCCAGGCGCTGCCTCTGCCTTCCCACACATGTCGCTGGTTTCTAGAAGCACAGCGACCCTCCTGGAGTCAAGATTTGAAGAACGGTAGCTCTTGACAGCGACTCCTGAGAGCCAGAGGCAGGGGGCGGACTTGTCCTTGATCCTCTGTGGGTCCTTGGGAAGAGAGAAAATAGGGCGAGGCCAAGAGGGTGGAGATGAAGGCCAGGCACCCGCTCACTGTGAGAGGACATGGCAGGTGGCTCCCGGGCAGAGAGGCCGCCAGCTTCCCAGGCCGGGGCCCTGTGACTGGCGAGAGGGGAGGCCACATCAGCTCCCAAGGTCAGAGCTCAGGCAGGCAGAGCAGTGATCAGCTGAGCAGGGCTGGACCCGTCCAGCATAGCCATACACTCGGCCTGGTTTGCCTCTGGCACGGGGACAGCTGGGCTGTGGACAGCCGACCGCTGGGCCCACCTGTTACCTGGGTAGAGTGGAGCAAGGTGATGAACTCCCACCCAACACTTGAGCTGTCCATGTTAGATCTTTAGCTTTCAGGGTGGGAGAATCTGATCAAAGCCCTCTCTCCTGAAATTTCTTGGGGCAGGTGTTCTTGGAAGGGATCAACATGGTTCTCATGGGATCCAGTCTTGGTCAGGCTCCCTGTATCACCCTGTGAGCTCTTCCTCTCACACGTGCTTCTGCCATTGTGAAGCCATACATCCATGAGGTCCTCACCAGATGTGAACTAAGGCAGGACCCATGCCTTTGAACCTTCTGAAATGTAAGCTAAGTAAACCTCTTTTCTCTATAAAGTATCCAGCCTTGGGTATTTTTCTGCAGTAACAAAAAATGGACTAATACAGATTAGTGATATAATATGCCATCTTGCTATCAGACTTACTTGAGACTTTTCTTGCTAACTTGATGTAACAGTGGGCATGTGAGAAAACTCCTTGTAGGAGAAATTTCCAGAAGCCTCTACGAGCTGGAAGTGGTCTCTAGAGTTGTGGGTATTCTGTAGTCAAAACCCTGTTAGGAAACAGGGCCCTTCATCATAAAATCACAAGAATAAATTTGGCCAGCAACCTGAGTGAGCCTGGAAGCAGATTCTGTCCCCATCAAGCATCCAGATGAGAACTCAGCCCTGGATCACAGTTTGGGAGACCCTGAGCAGAGGACCCAGCCAAGCTGTAGCTTGCTCCTAATTCAAAGGAACTATGAGACAATTAATGTGTGTGTGGTTGTAAACACATTAAATCTGATATATGACAAATAACTAGTAAGGCCATGAGCCAGGAAAGTAGCTAAATGGCTCTCTGGCCCCATGACAGAGTGCTCAGGAGTATTCATGCTGTTAGACAGAAGCAGGGAGTTTCCAAGACTTGGACAAATGGTCACTCCAACATTCAGACAAACCCCTGTGTTCGCTCCGAAGTTAGTGTTTATAGATCCGGGACCTTGTGCTGCAGGAGGAGCCACTTACTGAGTGTGCTCTGCAGAGGAACCTTTTCCCAGGACACTTGCTGTGACTCTCCGTCTAGACTCCAGAGGACTGTCCTGCTTCATCCTCAAAAGAACCCAGGATGGAGATAGCAAGGGTGTGATATTGATGGTTGCAAAACAGAAACCTGCCCACACACCTTGATTTCACCTTTGACACTGTCAGATTTCAGAACACACCTCCTCTGAGTGACTCTTCAGAAGCTCTGATAACTTGTGTGAGCTTGATTTCTGATGACTAAACCCAACTCTGATTCAGCAGGTTTCCACTTTTGAGACATTTCTCATCAAGAAATAAGAAATTAGGCCTGGGAATGTGGCTCATGGTAGATCATCATGCCCAAGGCCTGGGTTCCATCCCCAGCACAGGGAGGGACGCTGGGAGGGGAGCAGAAAGAAGGGAGGGAAATTAGCCAAAAGCCGTGGGACACGCCTGTAGTCCCAACTCCTTGGAGGCTGAGGCAGAAGGGTGACTTGAGGAGTTTGAGAACAGCTTGGGCAATGTAGTGAGATCCTGTATCCAAAGAAAGAAATGAGTTAAAGCCAGCCTCAGCAAGTGAGCAAGGCCCTAAGCAACTTAGTGAGACCCTGTCTCAAAATTAAAAATGAAAAGGGCCGGGGATGTGGCTCCGTGCTTAAGTCCCCCAGGGTTCAATCTACAGTACCGAGAGACAGGAAGAGAGAGAGAAAAAAAGCTAATAGTTCTGCAACATTTAATGATATGTTTTTACTTTTCCATTCAACTAACATTTATTGTGTGCCAACTGCGGTGCCAGGAGTCAGGAGAGTTTACAGATGACAAAAGGGCTCTGGGCTGGGTTGTAGCTCAGTGGTAGAGCACTTGCCTAGCATGTGTGAGGGCCTGGGTTCCAATCCTCAGCAGCGCACGTGCACACACACACACACACACACAAAAGGCTTAAGAGAGACTTGCTCTGTCACTTAGGTTGCAAGTGATGGGGCTGAGGCTGGAATCCAGTCTCCTGGCTGCAGGATTCTTTCGGTTATAACATGAAGGTACAGCAATATCCCTGGCTCCTTCACTTAAAGGCTACTCTTAGTCTTTCAAAGAAAGTCCCAGCCAGGCACAGTGGCACAGGCCTGTAACTCAGCAACTCTGGAGGCTGAGGTGGGAGGATTACAAGTGCAAGGGCAACCTTGGTAACTTAGCAAGACCCTGTCTCAAAAGGAAATGAAATAAAGGGGCTACGGGTGTCACTCCGTGGTAGAGAGCCCAGGGGTTCAATTCTTGGACTGGAAAAATTTAAAAAAATCTCCTCTGGCTTGGCTTCAATTCAATCCAACGTGCGCTCGTTGAACACCTAACATCACAGTCTGAGATGAGGCCTGGGCTGGACGGTCCACTTGCGGAACCTCTGTATCAAGGCTTTCAAGAATCTCTGAAGATGGCAAGAGGGGGCTGAGATCTCTACACAGGCCTACAGGGCTGCATGCAGGATGGGAGACCCCACCTGGGAAGCCCCTGAACCCTGCAGACCTGTCATCTTCCACTTGACTTGGTTTGTAGGAGAGCCATCCCAGGAGAGCCAGGACTGCGGGGCAGGACGCCTTTCCTGGGCTGGGGAGTGTCAAAGGCCCCTCCTCTCCACCCAGGCCCGGCTGTCCTCTCCTGGAGCCCAGCTCCGTGGTTAAGTGCCCCTGGGTTCAAAAGGAAGGAAGGAAGGGACAGAGGGAGAGAGGGAGGGAGGGAACGAGGAAAGAAAAACCCCAAGCCATGAGGAGGTTGAAAGGCTGCTTGGCATCAGGCCAGGGCTGCTGCTCCCTTCTCTGCTCCCTGAGCTACTGTCCTTCCCCCCCAGTCCCCCTGGGCCCTCTCCCTGGCTGGTTCCTGCTTCTCCAGGCCCACCCCTGAGCCCCTGCACTGGCCCCAGCAGAGTCTCTATGCCCAGCTCCAGGGCGTCTCCTCTCTCCTCCCTGAGCATCCTGCTGCCTGGGAGGATACGATCTGCTCTCCTTAAGCCATTTGTAAGGCTACTGCTTGAAGCCCCCTCCCCTCCTAATTGGATCCTTGAGTTCTGTCCCCCAGATTCTGAGGACAGAGCGGTAAGACTTGGCCTGGTTGCCCTCTCCTTTCCCGAATGTTCTCTTCCCTCTCTAGACCTCCATCTCCCAGCCCTTCATCCCCTGGCAACCTTCTGCCCCAGGGTATCCCCAACCCACAACTAAATACTGCAGAAATATTAGCTTTCTTTCTCTCTCTCTTTCTCTCTCTCTTCCTTTCTCTCTCAGTGGGCCTCCTCAGACCCACCTTTACCTACACACAGTCCCTGCTGGCAACCGCAGCCCTGGCTCTCCCCGCGCTGGCTGGCTGCCGTCACAGGTGAGAGTGGTTTCTGCAGCTTCCCTGAGGTGGACGCTGGCGTCCTGATTCTTGCAGGGTTCGTGCAAGGCAGCTGTCCCCAAGCCGAGGAGATGGATGGGGCATCAGTATATGGCAAGAGCAAGAGCCAGACGAACTCGTTTAGTAACCGGATTGACTCGGTTCCACGGGGCAGATGCATGGCTGCATGGACAAGAGCTGGCAAGCTGTCCCCAAGGTGGAGCAGACAAATGCACAGTGTCTGTGACAGGTGTCCCGGCTCTGAGTGTGCCCTCTCATGCTGGCCAGCCAGGCTCCCCAAGAGGGAAAGTCAAGTGGAAGGCGTGGTGTGAGGCCAGGTCCGTGGTCCTAGCAGAAGGTCTTGCCCCCTGGTTTCCTCTTCCCAGCAGCAATCCTCCAAAACACATGTGACTGCTCAGCTCTGGACACGGTTGTCTTCCGAACTCGTGTTTTTCCAGAGGAGCTGAGCACACTCCACCGGCAGCAGAGTTCAAGGTCCCTTGGGAGGCAGATGCGCAAAGAAGACCGCTGCTTCTTCTTGGTGGCTCCAGGTCCTCTGAGCAGCGGACCCCAAAGTGGGCTTAGCCATGTAAGATGCACTTTCAGAGCAGCCTGAAAGGAAAGCAGGGAGCGTCCACTTTGTGATCTGAAGACGACTCCAAAAAATTGGGAATCCCTGCTTTAGGGGAGGGAGAAAAAAAGTTCTTTCCTGGAAAAACAAAGCTCAAGCACAGCTGTGTGTCACCATGAATTCCTGTTTGGCTCCGCCCACCCACTAATTTTTATAACTTGAACCAAAATGCCTTCTATTCCCAGGGCAGAGCCCACCGTGGATGCGTGAGAACTGAGCGTCTTCGCAGAACAGCGAGGTGGCTCCACACACAGCCACCTACAGCCGCTCACTTCCCCTCACACCTCCTGAAAGCCGGAAAATGAACAGTCATCACAGGACCCCAGGACAGCGCCAAGAGGCAACGATCCGCAAACTCAAAATTTTATTTAATAAAGCTTCTACTTTCTACTCTAGTGGTCAATGTTTTGTCATTTTACAGTGTTTAGATGTCATCTGGGTATCTGGTGATGAGCCACCAATTAACTCAATTGACTACCAGCTTCAGGTTTTACCTCACCTAAAGAGCTTGGAAATGATCTTCCAGCTACTGAAGCCAGATTCACAGATAGGTAGTTAGTGTAGTTAGGTAAATCGGGTCTAACCATGAGTAAGATAAATAAAATGGAGGCCATTATAGAGACTGGAGCCCAGGAAAGCAGAGCAGCACTTGGGGAAGGTGAAATGTTCATGTCCCCAAGGCCCAGAGCCCATCCTAAGGAACTGTTAACGGAGCAGCTCCCAGCAAACAGTGGGGTGCTAATCAACAGCCGCCCCGGGCCCTTCCTGCCCAGATTTCTCCTCCAGCCCACCTGTCCTCACCTTCTGGGACTTCCCACCCACATTCCATCACTGCAAGATAACAGAACAGAGGACAGGAAGGCAGGAAACAGACCTTAGCTATAAAAAAGGGAAGACCTCCCCCTTCCACCGATTCCACCTCTTGGGTCCCCTTCTTCCTCGGGGAGGAGTCTTTTCTGCTTCTTTCCACTCTACACTTGCCTGGGCCTGCTTCTCTGGTGTTATACTTCAGCAACCGGGAAGCAAGTGTCACCGGGAAACAGCGGTGACACTACCAAAGTATAATTGCTGTTGGAAGAAAATTTTTGTCAGCATGCTGATTGAATTTAGGTGGACACAGATTTCCAGATCTAATCATCTTAAATGTTATGTAACATCAAGTAATAGCTTATTTGTTGAGTTAGCTCATATAAATTTAGGAAAGACAAACCAATAAAACATATGCATATAATATATGTTATACACTGTTAAATAAGAGAAGTGACATGGCTTTTAAGTTAAAATCATGAAACTGGCCTCTTTTTTCAAGGACTATTCTTAATTATGTGAGCTTGCATTCTAAGATTGAAAGACCTAAGCAATTTCATTCTGCTTGGGATCTTATTTTGCTCTGAAACGTAACCTCTGACTTATTGTAATCCTAAAGTCAAGAAAAAATCTACAGAAAAGCTCTGTGGAAACAGTTCTCGGAAAAGCTGGGCCAAGATAACCACATATCTGAAATGCCAGATGGCTTCCACCTAGGTGTGGTGACCAGTATCTAAACTAGAAACCCTGCAGTTTGGCATGTACTCCCCTTGCAACATCCTCACGGCTTAAACCAATTAGTTTAAATGAATCCCCCTCTTGTAGTGACCAATCCCCCCCTACCCAACTTGTTCCCGCCAGTGAATGTGCTAATCATGTTTTAGAATTGTTATTTGATTTTCCCGTGGTGTGTGATGATTTGCTAGGAGATGCTATGATGTATGTGGGGGTCCCTGCCTTCTCCAAAGAATGTATAAAACTGCTGCAAAACCTGGGCTTGGGGCCTCTTAGCGTCACCTGTTGGTGTGCGTGTGCGGAGGACCGAGCTAGCTGGCCATAAACACCTCTTTGCTGCTTACATCGATCTTGGGTCTCTGGTGGTCTTTTGGGGGTCCGAATTCGAGCATAACAAGATGTTTCTAAATTGGTACTAGAAATTGAATTTCCTTATTTTGTGGGAATTCTGGGGGCTATTCGATTTATATGAGCACTTATTTATCTGTCAACAGAACAGAGCTCCACGAATGTGAGGGGTGCAGCAACCCAACGAGTCACCACAATCCTGCAGCGGAATACGTCAGGGGATAGAAGTCTTGTCTCTACAACTCCGGCTGTAGGTCAAGAACAGGTTGCAGAAGAAGCACAAGGGTCACAAGGTGACTGTGCACAGGATTTTAAAGGGCTGTTCTTCCCAATGGGCATAAAATTCTTCAATGATTTCAGCTAAAAACAGACGGAAAAAAGACAAAGATCCTCTGTCATCTGTCACTCAACAGGAAGCCAAATCCCCTGATGCGTCCCCAGGGGAGTTGCTTTCCAGTCACTGGGAACCAGACTTAAAAACACCAGGATCTGCAGAGACGCTGGGGCCAAAACTGAGACACAGAATCTGTGAAGTTCAAGTTCTCTTGCTGCTGAGATTCCCTCTGGAGACCTGGAAAGGTATGTCCAGTTCGACCAGAAGAGATGTGCTCTTCCCGGCCAGACAGCCGAGCTGCAGCTGCACCACGGGTCATCTCTGCGGAGGACCTCCAAAACTGCCGGTGGACACTTCTTGTTTTTAAGATCAAATCTTTACTCTCATACAAATATGAAATAAATGAATATTGTATTTAACTCATCAATTAATGAGGGAAACAGTAAGATGTTCAGTTCATTAAAGAAGAGTTAACAGAGCATGTGCCATCACACACACATCCCACACACGCGAGGAGGAATGACAAAGTGAACTTATTAACAGGCAGAACTGCACAAGTTGGTGAAAGGCTCACTGCCTGTCCACCAATGAGGATTACTTGCATTATTTTCAGATATCTTACAGGGTTGCGTAGTTGGGTCTTTCAAATGCTTTTGCTTCGTCTATTGAGTTGTTATTAATATAGATTTCACTGGGGGTTGTTCATTGCTAATGGGTAGAAACACGGCTAATTAGGGCTGGAAATGTAGCTCACTGGTAGCGCGCTTGCCTAGCGTGTGTGAAGCCCTGGGTCCAACCACCAGCACCAAAGAAAATAGTGAAATTTAAAATAAATGAAATAAATTAAAAGTAGCCCAATACCCGGGAAGATGGAATATACTGACCTTTCCCTGTTCTTCTAAGAAGGCTGAAGAAAAGTCTCTCTTCCTTTAAGAAGGAAAACACAGGCGAAATGAAGGCAGATTGGCTGAGGATTCCAGGATCAGGAGAAAAACCCAGGGACGGGTTGTCTGCCTTTCCTTCTTGCCTCAAGTATCCCGGACCGGATGCCAGAGAAGCCAGCAATCTGGAATTTTCAACAAGAGCAGAAGGAAAAGAAAAATAAAAACCCAACAACCTGGAAGGAAGCTGCCTGCCAAGCAGAAGGTTTGGGAAATACCTGGTCCACTGTTACAAATGCCACGGGAAACACTGCCATCCACCTCGGCCACATGCCAGCTCCCACGTGCCAAGTGGAGCCCAGGCCCCACCCCTGCAAGGCTGGGAGGAGGCCCCCAGTCACCTGCGGGGGGAGGCCAGAGAGGGCCAAGGAGCAGGGGAGGCAGGAGGCTGGCGAGAAGCGATTAAGCAAATGATCCCAAGTAGTAGGTCAGTATCAGGACTCTCCGCTGGACTCCATTCAAACCCTTTTAAAACATTCAAGGAGTGATGGCCAAATTGTAGCATTTTAAAAACTACAAGATGATATCACAACCTAGATATTAACAACGACAGGGTCACAATACAGAAGCCACCCAGCCACCCACCATCACAAGAATCCCACGCTGCCCTGAGAGCCACAGCCTTTCTCGCCCTTCTCACCCCCTTTTCCTGACCTCTGGCAACCAACCATCTGTTTTCCATTTCTTTAATGTCATTTTAAAATATTATATACATGAACGTATGCAGTTTGTGGCCTTCAGGGACTGGCCTCTTGCACTCAGCACAATTGTCCAGAGAGGCACGCAGGCTGTTGTATGCACCCACTTGTTCCTTTCACTGCTGAGTACTATTCCACTGAATGGATGTACCACAGTTTATCCACTCACTGAAGGATATCTGGGTTGTTTCTATTCTGGGGCTATTACAAATAAAACACTATAAATATGTATGTATAATTTTTTGTGAGGTCATAAGTTTTCATTTCTCCAGGATTAATAGCAGTTGCAAGTCTAGTTTTTTAGCAACTGCCAAGTCGTACTCCCGAGGGGCTGTATGACCTTCCTGCTGGCCTCGTATGCCTGATCCAGTTCCTGTGCATCCTTGTCCACCTGTGAGGTCCTCACCACTGTTTGCTTTAGTCGTTCTCATAGGGTGTGGTAATACCTCATTGTGGCTTTAATTTGCATTTTTCTAACAGCTGATGATGTTGAATGCCCCTCATGCTTAAGAGCCATCTGTGTATCTTCTTCAGTGAACAGCTTTCCAGTCTTTATCCTGCTTCCTAATTGAATTATTTGGGGTTTGTAGAGTTGCCTTATTTGTTGGTACCAAGGATTGAACCCACATAGAGAATGTTAACCATTGACCCACATCCCCAGCCCTTTCTATTTTTCATTTTGAGACAGGATTTCAATAAGTTACTGAGGCTGGCCTTGAACTTGCCATCCTCCTGCCTCAGTCTCCCGAGTCACTGGGATTATAGGTGTGCACCTCCACACCCATCTATACTGTTGAATTTTGAAGGTTCATAATCTATCATGAATATTGATTCTTTGCCAGGTGTGTGGCTTGAAAAGGTTTTCTCCTGATCTACAGCTTATCTTTTTATAATGGTCATTTGCAAAGTGAAAGTTCTTAATTTTGATGAAGCCCAAGTTGTCTATTTGTCTTCTCAGAGATTGAACCCATTGCCTAGGTTCTGAAGACTTTTCTCCTCAGGATGAAGAAGGGAAATAACAAACCCAGTGTTTATGATTTCCTCTTGGGGCTGGGAGAGGTCTAAATTCTAGTCATTGTAGGTTCCTTAATATTTGCTTGAAAAGGGATAGGAAAGCAGAGCACTTACTAAAACATAAAATAAAGAACAGTATTAACAGCAGCCAAGACTCTCTCCAGGGAAATATGAATTATCTGTACTAAATGGAAAGATTGAACACTGCTTCATGCAGTTACGTGAACCCTCACACGGCCAACAGTTAACACTGATAGGAAAGCTTTGAATCCTTAATAAAACAGAAAGATTCTCAAAGCCAGTCATTTCTCCCCCTCAGATGCCCATCTATTTTAAGACTGAATAAATCTGCCTGCTGAGCAGTTCATTTCCAGAAGTTAGTAAACATTGCAAAGTTAGTTTCAAAGCATATGGCAGATAATTAGCAAATGTTTGGGCTTTTTCCTCCCAAAACAATGATGTGACTTAACAAGAAAACTAAGTTTTCAAACTCTTCCACTAGAGTTCTACCTATTTCACAGGTTGGAAGTCCATACAGGCGGTTGAGGACAGGTGGCCATAAGAATGGTCAATTCTTCAGCACAGCTCTTTTGTTAATATGCTTCATAATTTACATGTTTATAGACATTCTTCAAATGTGTCCAACTTAAAATTTTTAATTAGAAAAAAATTAAGTACGATTTCTTGATTGAAGTCACAGTTTTGGGGGTGGGTAGAAGCAGCCCTGCAGAGTCAGCACTCTCATGGCCCTTTACAGAAGGGAACAGAATCAAGACAGGACATGACTGTGTCAGGGTTACACAATCTGCGACGAAATGACAGCCAGGATTGATTTCTCTCCCAGGTGCATAAATCAAACCTTCTGAAATAAGATTTTCGGAGTATGTTTGGAAGACTTGTGGGTCTCTAGCCTGCCAGGTAAGCTTATATTCACAGATGCAAGAGTCAGCAGGGAAAGAACAGGACATGGGTGTCACCTGGCACTTTTAAACCCACTAGGTTACTCCGGGGTTCCTTGGACCTTGACTCAGAAGACACCTCTCTTAAGAGATCTGGGAATAAGATGAACGCGGCCCGCAGGCTCAGTGGTCCAGACCCAGGGGGCGCCAAGGGAAGCGGCTCTGGGCATATATATGATGGATGTTCGTGAACAGTAATTAAACACTTTTAAATATGCTGGGGACTTGGCTTTCTTCCTTTCTCAATCTTCCATTCCCATTCGGAGCATTTATCAACCTGACAGCATGTTCTCTGACTTCATGGAGACTGATGAATTGTGACTCTGCTCTCCCATCGTCCTGATGATGTCCAGCTATTCCTTCACACAATCAGGCTTCAAAATGGGAAGCTTCGACAGGACCACTTCATCTTGTTAATGTGGACATTGACCATGTACATCATAGTCATAATGAAAGGACCCCCAAATAGTAGGGGGTCCACTCCCAAATCAGCTGCTGTCTACTGTAAACATGATTTAAGAAACGCAAGATATTTATTCCATGTAGGTCTTTTCATGAGAAAATGCTCTTTTTACCATTGTTTTTAGGTGAATTCTTTACATTCAATGAATTATTATAGTATAAAAAGGGGGAGGAGACTTGACCCTTAAAGAGTTCACAGTTACATGGATGTAAAGGCTCTGTCCCAGAGAGTGTTAGGCTCTTTCAGCCAATAGAAGTTGACCACACCTGAAATGTTCTTTACAGTTTCATTTGTGATAGTAAAAGACTGGAGAGTCCGGAATTAGTAAGTCAATTAAATATATTCTGGTACATTCAGTCTATGAAAAGTTTTGCAGCTTTTAAAATAAATGTGGTGGGTCTATTCAAGCTGCTGACCTATGTTATTAAATAAAGTCATGAACACAACATTTGTGCTTTAGGAAAGTAAGGGATTACGCACACAGGGAAATATGAATTGTCTTTACTGAATGGAAATGTTGAAAACTGCTTCCTACAGTTACGTGAACCCTCCCATGGCCAAAATTCAATATTGATAGGATAGCTTGACTCCTTAATAAAACAGTCTCCAATCATTCATTTTAAGATTGATTTTATGTAACTATGTATCTTGTCATGGTCACCTCTAGAGAGGGAAATGGAGGGGTAAACTAAGCCCCCCTTTTCCTTCCAAGTGCTCCTTCAGATCACTTCCACAGAAAGGCAGCCTTTGCCAGTAAAACACTGCGTCCTCCCCTGCTACCTGGGACGGAAAGGGGTCTTAGCTTCTGGCTTTAGTCTAAAGGGTGAAGGGCCAGAAAGAATGGTCCCTGGAAACTGCAGCCTTCAATTTCTCCTCTTCTTGGCCACCTGAGGTGCTTCTATAGATTTCCAAAGATTAAAGAAATAACTGGATCAAAAGGTGGTTCCATTCCCAGTTTTCCAAGGAGTCTCCATACTGCTTTCCAGATTGGCTGCACCAATTTGCAGTCCCACCAGCATGTGAGTGTGTCTTTTCCCCACATCCTCGCCAACACTTATTGTTGTCTGTATTCTTGATGACTGCCGATCTGACAGGAATGAGATGATACCTTAGTTTTGATTTGCATTTCTCTAATTGCTAGAGATATACAATCAACAAATATATGAAAAATGTTTATCATTTTCTGAGAACTGTCTGTTCGTGTCCTTGGCCCATTTATTGATTGGGTTATTTGGTGTTTTTTTTGGTGCTTAGCTTTTTGAGTTCTTTATATAACCTAGAGATTAGTGCTCTCTCTGATGTGTGAGGGGTAAAGATTTGCTCCTAAGATGTAGTCTCTCTATTCACCTCACAGATCTTTTTTTTTTTCCCTCTGAGAAGAAACTTTTTATTGATTCTTGATTTTAATGATTTATTGATTCTTGATTTTAATTCTTGTGCTATAGGAGTCTTATTAAGGAAGTTGAGGCCTAATCCCACATGATGGAGATCATTTGACCCAGCTATCCCACTCCTCTGTCTACATCCAAAGGACTTAAAAACAGCATACTGCAGGGACACAGCTACATCAAGGTTTATAGCAGCACAATTCACAGTAGCTAAATTGTGGAAACAACCTAGATGCCCTTCAGGATATGAATGGGTAAAAAAAAAAAAAAAAAAAATGTGGTATATATACACAACAGAATATTACTCAGCAATAAAAGGGAATAAAATCATTGCATTTGCAGGTAAATGGATGGAGTTAGAGGAGATAATGCTAAGTGAAGTTAGCCAAATCCAAAAAAAAAAAAAAAAATGCAGATTGTTTTCTCTGATATAAGGAGGTTGATTCATAGTGGGGTAGGGAGCGGGAGTGTGGGAGGATTAGATGAACTCTAGATAGGGCAGAGGGATGGGAGGGAAAGGGAGGGGGCAGGGGGTTAGACAAGGTGATGGAATGTGGTGGTCATCATTATCCAAAGTACATGTATGAAGACACGAATTAGTGTGAATATATTTTGAATACAACCAGAGATATGAAAAGTTGTGTGTGTAATATGAATTGTCAAAAAAAGATTAAAGGAAGCCATTCAGAACAAATCCCACAAAGGGCCCCAAGCCAAGGTTCTCTGAGGAACTGAGTGGAAATCAGGACCAGAGCCTAAGAGCACAAGTCACCCATCAGCTGCCTCTTCCCTCCTCAGAGGAGCAAAAAATTAACTTCTTGTTCTAATAATTGAGAATAAGTTACAGGAACTAAAGAACTACTTCCAACCTATAAACAATAAGAAATAAAGTAGCTTCCAAACCCAAGTATCTACACAATGTCCATGGCATTTACCTCCCCTTCAAAGCTAAAAACGGCCAAGAACCTGATGATTGTCCCTCACTGGAAGGGTTAAACAAGATGCCGTCTATCCATACAGTGGAACATTTTTTAACAAGGACAATCCAAGTTCTGCCACATGGATGAAGCTCAGGAACAGCATGCTCCATCCAGGAAGCCACTCACAGAAGAGCGCATTCCAGAGGTGGCAAATCCAGACACAGGAGCAGGGGAGTGGCTGCCTGGGGTGCAGGGGAGGGCATACCTGTAGTTTATTTATGGGATGTTGAAATGTCCTAAAATTATACTGTATTGATGGATATACAACCCTAACATTGAAAACATTGATATAAGGAGGTTGATTCATAGTGGGGTAGGGAGCCATGAACCATAATCTTAAATGAATGTATTTTATGTGAACTGTATCCAACAAAGCTATTAAAGAAGTTCATAGTCTACACATGTAAACTTATATACTAGGAGGAAAAAAAAGCTATATTGATATAACTAATGACTCAAAAATTTCTCCAGTTAAAGGTCAAATAGACTTTAAACCCAGGAATACCTCCAAAAAACTCACATTAACAATTCAAAATTCCAAATGCATAATTGACTTTATTGTCATCAACACATGATCTATAGAACACCTTTTAATTCTTCACGTTATCCAAATACCCATAATTTTCTGAGGAACGGGGCATTTCACTTCCTGGGGCCTCTTGAGGCAGCCGGAGACTGACTTGCATGTGTCTAGAGGCTTCAGAGCCACTCCTCTGCAGGCTCAGTCTGAGGAAATGGGAAAGGGCAGAACAAGAGAGGGTTCTTTAGAAAATAGCATTGGCCGGGAACTGGTCTAAACCGGGGGGCTGAGGCAGGATTGCTCCCACTGCTTAGTCAGCTGGGTAGAGCCCAGAAACCTGCACCCTTAGACAAACTCCCCGGTTATGAGACAGGGCCAGCTCAGGAGCTCTAGTCTGGTAGATCCCTCCTTGCTCACTGACAGGAGGGGTTCAGGAATGAGAGGGCTACTCTTCTCTTGCTACATCTTCATAGATATTCTTGATTTCCCGCAGCTGTACCTCTTGCAGCAGGATAAATTAGAAGTGATAACCTCTGAAGAGTTGGAAGGCAGTGATCATGCATCAAGCTCACACAAAACACAAGTTTTATGTTCTGGTGGGATGATGCAGAATAGCCAGCGTGTCTTTGGAAGTCTTTAAAATGTGATCTTTGTTCTATGGTCAAGAGAATAATGGAGTCTTAGGAGTGATATGTAAACTGGCTTTCATTCAATACAAACATTACATACTTCCACCTTCCCAGAAATGGTCACCTTGTCGCTACAGTCTGTGGACTCTGCCGCGTGAGCATTTGGACCCGTTTAGGCACCCAGCAAAGGTCGAGAAGCCCTCCCTCCAAACCTACAACATCTTAGAAATGCTTAAACTACTTCCACCCTCCACCCAGTAGTTCAAATGAGCCGCCGAAACGTAGTCCAATCAGCCCTTCGACTCTAAAGAAAGCAGGTTCCCTGGGGTCCTGTCTTCCCCAGGCAGGCAGGACACAAGGGCCCCCTCTCTGAAGCCTCAGTTGGTCTGGGCAACTCTGGTGTCAGAACCATGGAAGTTCAGCATCTTCGTCACCAACTCTGGAAGATCAATGTCGTGTCTCCACCCCCAGTCCTTCCGGGCATTGCTGTCATCCAAGTTCATGGGCCAGCTATCCGCTAGGGAGAGAGGTTATTCAGACTCTGGATTTGCCAAAGTTCTACAGCGTTTTATGTGAAGGTTGATTGTACAAGGAACAAAAAAAGCAGAACAACTACTATACACACACAGTCACCATCTTGGAAGGTCAGACTAGACTAGACAACTGCCGTCTGACACTGATTTTCATGTTAAAACCCCTCTCTCTCATATATATAAATATACATATACATATATATAAATAAATATATATGGTATATAATATATCATATATTTTATCACATATATAATATATATCATATATTAAATATAAGATATCTATATCTTAAATCTATATATAAAATTATATATATATAATTTTTTTTTAACCAAAGATTGAACAGGGACACTCAATCACTAAGCCCCATCCCCAGCCTTTTTTTATATATTTTTTTTAATTTTGTTTAGAGACAGGGTCTTGCTGAGTTGCTTAGGGCCACACTAAGTTGCTGAGGCTTTGAACTTGTGATCTTCCTCTCTCAGCCTCCAGAGACACTGGGATTTCAGGCATGCACCACTGTGCCCAGCAAAACCTCACAGTTTTTAAGGGAGGAATCTTATACCCAACGAGGAAAATTAAATAAAAAAGTGGCAGTTAGAGTATGCGAAAACTTAGGGCTGCTCCCATACTTTCTGAGTTGCTTCCTTTTCCCCTTGTTTTGCATTTAATCTGTAAGATGCTGCTGAGCCATTCCCTTGGAATGGAATCATTTTACCCACTTAGATCATATCTCAAAAATCAAAGCATCTGCTAACCAGCTCAACAGCAGCTGATTCTGTAGCACGCATCTCGGCCGGGGTGAGAGCTGCATGCTCCTTGGCCTTCCCCGGCTGACGTCCTCAGGACTCATGGTGCACGCCAAAGCTCAATTTTGACTGTGCTGGTTGGCAGTGGTTGACCCACCTATGGCCTGCCGCATAGGGTCAACGTGGTAGGTGATCTGGAACTCCGGCAGGTGCCTGCGGACCTCCTGGGCCAGCTCCTCAGGGGTGAAGCTCATGGCGCTGATGTTGTAGGTCCTCATGGAGAGAGACTCTGCGGGTGCATTCATGACCTCCAGAGTGGCCCTGAGGCAGTCGTTGATGTACATCATCGGAAGCCTGGTGTTGGCCTTCAGGTTGCACTCAAATTTGCCCCTCCTTGTGGCCTCTTGGAAAATATGGACTGCGTAGTCTGAAAGAGAATCCGTCTGTGGGTTTTTCTATGTCAAAACCATGCAGGAGCCTCTTGGACCAAGGCAGCAGCTCTGTAATGTTTTAGTCCCAGAACCTCTTCAGGCTCTTAAAAATGTAGGACTCCCAGAGATTTGACCCATGCAGGCTCTATCAAGATTTACTGTCTGACACAGGTCAATGAAAAATTTTAGAATGTAAACCAGTAAGTTCTAAAATGATATGAATAACCTATTACATATTGATATGTGTGATATTTTATGGGAAAAAGAACATCATTTTCAAACAAAGAAAGTTTACTGAGAAGAAGAATCTCTTGTACATTTTAAGAAACTCTGGAGCTGGGTGCAGTGGCGCACGCCTGTAAATCCCACTGGCTCAGGAGGCTCAGACAGGAGGATTGTGAGTTCAAAACCAGCCTCAGCAAATTAGCGAGGCCCTAAGCAACCTAGCAAGACCCTATCTCTAAATAAAATACAAAAAAGGGCTGGGGTTGTGGCTCAGTGGTTAAGTGCCCCTGAGTTTAACCCTTGGTACAATTAAAGCAGGAAGGAAGGAAGGAAGGAAGGAAGGAGGAAGGAAGGAAGGAAAGAAAAGAAACAAAACTCTCGGGTTTAGCAGGAGATAGTTGAAGCATCTACCAGCTTCTACATTCAGCCTGTTCTGCTGTAGCACACACCTCTGGGAAACTCCATGGTGGCTTGAGCGGGGGGAAGGAAAATGGCTAATAATGTCCCTGTACTGATATGCGGAGTGCTGACCCCTGGATTCCTTGAAAGAATCTCAAGGAGGCTCAGAGGCCCCTGAGCCACACTTGAAGAGGCTCCACATGAAGGTAGGAGCTTTTCTAAAGTGATCAAAACCAAAGTCACCTTTAAAGTCCCTCAGGTTTTGTCAAGTAGCTTTTATACTACACCTCAGGACCACTGGACGGGGAGGATCCCCGACATGACGGTTGCTGAATGTCAGCACGCCTGAGTCCAAAATAGCACTACTTAGGCCCTTTTCAAATGGGCAACGTGCAGGGTCCATTCCAGCCAGCTGTTCTCTATTAAGAAACAAGGGCTGTATCCAGGGAAGCTGATGGGGGTCTTCTACATGGCAAGTCACCCATCTGTCCTCGAGCAGTGTCTGTTTCACCCCAGCACTGTGGCGGCAATGCCAAGCTGATTGCCAGCTCCTGCATGTGCCCTGAGCAAGGGCAAGTCGATAGGGTCTGCTGTGCACAAGAGCACACACCTGGGAGAAGGCAAAGAAACTGCAGGTGTTCCTTACACACTAGAGACAGGGCCCTTCACCACCAAGAAGACGCTTGCGGGCAATAAGTGAGCCTATCTTACCTATAAAAGAAACCAGAAACCCTTCTTACCAGTTGTTCCTCCCCCAGGCTCCGAGTCAGCAGAAATGATCCCAGGGTACCTCAGGCAGCGGAAATCTAACCCGTACCGGTAATAATAGTACTATGAGAAAGAGAAAGCTGACTCAGAAAAGGACCTTTAAATCAGATAGAACAAAGCCCAAAAAAATTTTTTTTAAGTTTTTTTCTTTTTCCGAACATCATTCCATACAGCTATATTAAAATATTCCTAAAGAAAATGAAGAGTTTAGAACTTCCTAGAGTCATTCACTCATCTTGAGCACTCTTCTGTCTCTATCCCAGAGAATCACCATCGAGGTGACCCACCAACTCGGCCAACAACCACCCAGCCTCCAGCAGGGGTCTGCTACCTTTCACTGCCCTGAGCCTGAAGGGTCCATCTGCTCAGGCAGCCTGGCAAAGAGTGGAGGGGAGGGCAGAGGCCAGAACAGTGGCCAGACCCAACAGCCAAAGGATCAGATGTTGACTCGAATTTACTATAGAGGCCAGGCACCTGGTGCACACCTGTGATCCCAGCAGCTCAGAGGCTGAGGTAGGAGGACTGGGAGTGCCAGGCCAGCCTCAGCAACTTAGTGAGGCCCTAAGCAACTCAGTGAGACTATGTCTCTCAATAAAATGCAAAAAAGGGCTGGAGGATGGGGCTCAGAGGATGAGCACCCCTAGGTTCAATCCCTACCAAAACAAAAAAAGAAAAGAAAAGAAAAAAATACTAGAGAGATATAAAGACAGAGTAGAAAAAAAAAAAAAAAAAAGCTTGAGGTTTTCCAGAACACAAAGTCATCACCAATAACTAGGGGTACTGGTCGCCTAGAACAATGGTGCTCAGGAACAGGGCTACAGCAAGCAAAGGCTTCGCAGCCACTTACCGTTCAGGAAGTGCCCAGTGTCACTTACTGCTCAGGATGTGCCAGGCCCCAGGGGGTCCTTAGGTGCCTGCCACTTGGCGAACACAGCAGGGAGGTAAACGTCCCTGGGGGCGGGGCGGGGGAGGGGCCAGCTCCCCAGGACCAAATCAGCAGGTGCTCACTCGGTCACTCCAGGCAGAGTGGGAAAGGAAACTGAAGGGAACAGACCCGCTGCGTTGCGGGGCAGCAGCCTCCCAGGGGTGCTTACCTCTCCCATGAGCTCCATGTGCACCTTGGACACCCCGTAGATGGTCCTGGGCCTCTGGGTGCAGAGGTCAGGGGCTGGGTTTCGGGGAGAGTTAGGTCCAAAAACCGCGATGGTGCTGGGCACAAACAAGCGCAGGTGGTACTCCGTCGCGATGTCCAGGACGTGGTGCAGCCCTGAGGGGCAGGGTCATCAGAACCGCAAGGACCTCTCTCACCGAGGAGTGAGGAGCCGGAGAGCGGACCAGGCGGGCCGGACACTCACCAGTGATGTTCACGGCTCGTGCCGAGCGCACGTTGGCCTCTCCCGCGGCGCTGAGCAAAGCGCTGTAATGGAACAGCCAGGTGATGCGGTGGTTGACCACGATCTCCCGGAGCCGCTGGTAATCCAAGACATCGGCATAAATGAAGGGGCCTACAGAACACAGGCGAGCAGGTGGGGATCTGAGGAGCCAAGCAGCCCACACACCTGGTGAATCCCGCCGGGATCCGCAGGTAATAATAGCTGGTGCTCCTACAGGGACTGGTCTGGGCCAGGAACTGAGCCCCAGGTGTAGTTCACCTTCTCATAGCCTTGGAGGTAGACACATTTAACCGGTGAGGAACCTGAGGCACAGAGAAGTTCAGCAGCTGCCAGGGGTCAAACAGAAAATAAGTGGAAGAAGCCGGGTCACCACTGGGCATCTGCCACCCCCTCCCTAGGCGTCACTGCTGATGCCAACTCCAGTCCCTGGTCACCTCATTCTGCTTTCAAGCTGCAGATTTCAAAAGAAATAGAGAAGTGGATTTTTAACAATCCACTTGGTACAGAAGAATCCTAAGTCATCAGTTCTCCCTATCTAATTACACAGGAGGCAGAGACAATTCTGCTCAAGGCCAATGGAAGACCACCCCCACCCCCCAGCAGCTTGCTAATCTGCCCAGGACACATAGAAAAAGGCCAAGTCTGAACCAGGAAGGACTGACAGACAGGATGGAATGCTTATGAGGCAGTAGACAACTTCACAAGAGGAGCTTGAGTATTTTTGTGTGTGCGTGCCATAGCTTAAGAGCAATTCTACCTTATAACATCCCAATTAATATCTCCAAGTTTTTAAAGTTCTTTTTTCTCATCACAGAACTTGATCTGTTTGTCTACTTTGAGCCAGTAAGTTAACTAAAAATTCAAAAGACAGAAATACAAGTTTTTATTCCAAAGATATTACTCTAAATTATATCAAAAGATATTATTTTGAAACATCAAATGATTTTTTAATAGCTGCTGCTATTCAAGTGGTTAAAAAAAAAGAGTTCCAGCAGCATTAGAAATATCAAATATTTTAGGTGGCACAATGTGTCTCGATAACTTTCTTTGATCCACAGACCTGGATAGGGGCTGTTGTGCACACTGACTCCATGAACCATATCTTTAACCACACTTTGAAAATTAAAGATAAATATAGCAGCAAGGCCTATTGATCACTTACCACGATGTAAGACATGATTGGGGGGTTTCTTTATGTCTGACAAAATCACATTTTCCTCCCCAAATCGTTTCCTAAAGGGAAAATCAAAACACAAGTCAGCAACCTGGAGGATATAACAGCTTCTGCAAAAAAAAAAGGAAAAAAAAAATCTTTTAAAATAGAAGCAGCCTCCTTCCTCCTCACCTGGGACACACCTTGCTTCTCTCATGCTCAGGCCCCTTCCCCACCCAGCCTCATCTTCTGTTTCTCTTCTCACCCCACTGTCAACGCTATGTCTGTCACCGGGTTCTCCCCAGTATCCCTGTCACTGACTTCTAAGTCAGAAGCCCAATTCGGGGAAAGTTCCAACGATAGGTCTGGACACTTGTTCCAACAAACAAACAAACACGTGGACTCTGACTGGTGAAGAGCAGGAGAGGACTGGAGTCGGCACAGCTGCAGCAGGAGGACCAGCCCCGTCTTCAGGAGCACCGGCCCGGGCTCCTTTCCCGGGTTATAGACAAAGGAACCAGAACCGAGCCCAGTCAAACAGGGCTGGTCAGACTGTGGTCTGGCTGATTGTTGTCTCAGGACTGGTTAGAGGGGCTTGTCAGGGTTAGTGGTAAGAGAGTTGCTGTTCCCTAAAGGGTGGTTTTGACTCACCACAAGATGTTTATCAGTCAGACCTCTTGTTCCTACAATCCAAGGTGACTGCCTCAGAGCAAAGGAGACAGATGCAAAATGGAAACAGAGATGCTAAGATGTAAAAAAACATCTGCAGGCTCAAGTCAATGAGTGAAGTGTTTTTAACCTAAGCCGCCTGCCTGTAAGTCCTGCTGCGTCTCTAGGGGGTCACATTTTTGTCCCACTCTCTCCAATCCCACACTGTTCCTTTCCAGTTTCTAAAAATGCTTCCCTCTGATCCCAAACAACTAAAAGCCAAATGATCCATCTGGGACGAGTCCCACTTTGCCTAAGAACGGAGAAAGAGGGCAGAGGGCCAGTGGGAGCAAGAGTCAAGGGCCTGCATTGGTCTGTGACACCAGGAGGCAAAGCAAGATGTGGTTTAAACAGCAACATAGGTGCCACATCTTAAAAATGGGAAGGGACAAGAGGAAGGAGGAGATGGTTAAATGGTGCTAGAGATAAAACTGTACTTAGGAACTCAGGTTTCCAATATCAAGTCTTTAAGGCTCTTACCTTAAAAGGTTAGCAAGCCCCACTCCCAACTGGCCAAGACCCCCTAGACAAAAAAGAAAAAACAATAGTGAAACTTCAGAAACCTCGTGAGTTCAGGGATTCCCAGAATGTCATGAACAAACCGACTCTTCCTCAGCCTGGGAGGATGAGATGAAGTCCTGGGTTCAGCCGATGCCACTGCTACTGACTGTGCCACACGGCGCGGCACTCAGAACACGAAACGACGGCCACCCAGCCAGGCAGAGGCCAAGGCAGACACAGATGCCCCAGCCAAGGGGGTGTCTCAGCAGAGGAGAGGGGGAGGAGGAGCCAAGGCTCCTGTGCTGCAAGTACCAAGGACATTCACCACCAGCCTTGGCACACCTTCTGGTGGGATCTGAATCCCACTTCTATTCTCACTGAGCTGGGCTAGGAAGGGCAAGGGGGTGGGCAGCAAGAAGTCCTTTGAGAAGAGGGCAGACAAAAAAAACACTCAATGGGGAGCCCCAGGAAAGTAAAAACTGGATGGCATCAGTTTCCTAATTTGCAGACTTAACAAAGGCATGGATAATACGGCATCAGGAATCCCACTAGAATGCATCATTATAACGCACCAATAGAAAAATGTAGAGGGGGAAAAAGCCGTGGTTAGGAACAGGAAAGCCAGGGAGCTGGGAGCACATCTGGAGACACCCAAGCAGCAGTTGGACAGAACAGAGGGATTTCCTGCCAGCTCCTATTACTATGGCCCTCAAACCCTGGACATGCTTCATGAGGGGGGTGGCAGAGAGTGAGAAAACCACACACACACACACACACACCCTGTGAGGAAAGTGGGAGGACAGTGATGCAAAGCCAATGGAAGAAACCTGGCGGAGGAGGAGGAAATAAAACCTGTCAATCAAATGAGAGCGGGGCTTGGGCCAGGGGCAGCACGAAGTCTACAGTGAGAAGGTGCAGAATCAGGGCTGGCACACTCAAGGTAGGGCATCTGGTGACAGTGAGGTCAACGGCGATGAGGTCCAGGACAGATGCTAACTTACCTGCTGCAGCGCCTTGTTTCCCAAGGCCCCGGACCTGGTGACACGATAGCACGTCACATGTTCCAAAAGGAAAGGCAGCTACGCAGAGCAGCACCAAGAAGGTGAGATTCAAGCCAAGACAGGGAGAAGAGGAAGAGGGGGAAAATCCAACCTGTAATCAGGATCCGCGGAGGGTCTGCTTCAGAGGAGGTGGCAGAGTGGAAGCTGGCATTCTCTGAGATCTGTGAAGAGGAGTTGCCCAGACACCGGACTGGCAGGACAGACGTCCAGCAGCTGCAGAGGGGCCTCTGCACTGCTCCACGGGCCACAGCCATGTGCCTCAGCATCCCGATGATCTGCATTTGCTTTTCAAATGTGCTGCAGGAAAAGGGAGCAGAGTCCACTAGGTAACCTTTCCTTCTTCCAGCCCTGGAAAGAGCTCCTTAACTGAAATTAACAATATGATCCTCAGCCAATGAGCACAGCCCTGACTGGGGATTCAGGATTTGCATGAAGAGACTGCTGAGCTGGCCACAGGAAGCCAGTCCAGGGCCTGCTGTGAGTCAGGCCCCTGGCGATAAAGGCATGAAAAGTTGCTCACACAAAGGCCAGATTCAGAATGGACCTCACAGTGCTGACAACAGGTCCTACTGCAGAGAGCCACCAGCCCTGAGAAGAGCCACAGTTTATCTTCAGCCTGTCCCCGCACCATCTGAGGCGTCAAACAGGCCCCAGACTGAATAAGGGTGCCCTGCTAATCTGGTACTAACACTTGGACATTATCTTTAAAATAAACCAGATGAGAAAAGCAGATGGCAAAGAGAAAAAGGCCCTCCGCAACCTCGAGTAAGCTGTGAGCAGTTTTTGTTTTACTGCCATCTCTGTAGAAAGGGTCCCTTACTAAAAGCCATTTCTCATTGCTGCTAAAATCACTAGCATGTATCTGATTCAGTCCAGCTCTACCCACAAAATCAGTCCTGGCCTTGAGAGGTCCAGGTGGTGCCAAGAGGTGTGGCTTGAGACATGGCTCCTCTTTCCCATCCTGACTGGTACACCCAGGAGGCACACCAGGGTCAACCAGAGCCACCGCTTGCCTGCAGGTTCTGACACGACTCCCCACACTCCCTAAAGGCAAATGGGTGACATGCTGGCATGTGGACCTGCAACCTCCACCTCTGTTCTGCCATCAGCTGTCCCCTCGCCAGAAGGGTGAAGTCTTCGCAGCCAACTCTGATGTCCCACCCCTCACAAAGTGGTAACTGGGTTAAGATTCCAACCATCTTCTATTTTGCATTATGGAGGAAAAAGAGTAGACCACATCTACTTTATTTCTAGTGTGATCCTGGAGTGTCTCAGTGGCAGAGGATTTCTGGCAGTCCAACCCAGAGCCAGGTTCCAGTGAGGGAAAACAAAAGAAGACCGGCTTCCAGGGAGCACTTTCACACCCCAGGTGAGCCACTGCGGGGGGGGGGGGGGGGGGGGGGGGGTTGTTCTTTAGCACACAGTCTTACTGAAAGCTCCGTCCTCCGTCCCCCATGCCAATCCAATAAATGAGGACAGTTTTGAGAAAAAAGAAAAAAGTTTCATTGCTTTGCTAACAAAGGAGAAACACAGAGGACTCCAGTCCAGGGGCTGTGGTCCTGACCCCCAGGGGGAACTGGGCTTTCAAAGAGGTGATTCGAAGGCACTGCATTCCAGACTTCAGAGTGAGCTGGTTCTTAGATCTCTGGTGCCACCTGGAAGTCTAAATGCCTTCATTCCCATGGTGTGTGAGCTCAAGGACAGGGGACTGGAATGGGAAGAAGGGCACTCTCATTTCCCCCTGGGTGGTGGGGGGGAGGGAGAAGAGAAGGGGGAAAATAAGCCACAGCAGCAAAGCATGAAATGGATAAAAGCATGAAAATGTTACGATGGAAAAAGGTGCTTGGAATCCCAGGGGCTTCTGCTGGGTCCCCAGCTCTACCCAGGGCCCAAGGTCCTTCACCCAGGTCAACTCCTAAATGAGCCGCACAAGAACCTTCCTGCTGTGGGCACGTCCCTAGCTTTACTTTACATTCGAAGCCTGGTGTCAAGGACCAGCTGTGTGACAGGAAAGACCAAGACTCTCTCAACCATCCTCAGAGGCCCACTGTGGAAATCTTCCCTGCAGCCATTGCTGGCACCTGAGACCAGGCTAGAACTCTGACCCTAGAGGGACCCATTTCAGCAAGTTGAAAGGGAGACCAAGGAAGCCCAGAGATGACTGGATTTCCCAGAACATTTGAAACTCAAGGACAATTTCCAGCTCCCAAAAGCAAATTAATGAATGGCCACGGTCCAAAGGTGTTCTCCTTGTGTTTGTTTTTGTTTTGTTTCAGTTCAAAAGACTAGAGTCAAGGAAAAGCAAACCTGAGATACCAAATAGGTACCTCTCTGTTAGTCTTCCATTCCCCACAGGGAAAAGTGTGAGCCCCTCCCACCCCAAAAGCTCTTAGCACTATCCCCTTTACACCCCCAGCACCCAGTTCTCACCACAGCTGCACATGGCTCACTGCAGGGTTCCTTTAACAACCTCCGCCTGTACACGGCGTGGCTTTTCCAAGTCCAGACTGTTATCTTGCTATAGACACACTGAATTTAAGTCACATGCCACATAAAGAAGTTCCAGTCAACAATGGGTCATACACACGCGATGGTTCAGAAGCCAATAGTGACATTGCAGTCATCTTTATGTAAGTGTCCCCACAGCAACAAAATCCCCTAACTTCGCGTTTCCCACGACGGGTCCCTGTTCCTCAGCAGTGCATGCTGCTCTTCAGGCAGCAGCTCATTCTTTAGTCCTTCACACTCTCAAAGATCAAAGACTTAAGTGGGTTCATCTATCAATATTTACCTTGACAGAAATCAAGACCAAAAAATGCTGCCAGGTGCGGGGTTGCACGCCTGTAATCCTGGCACCTTGGGAGGCTGAGGCAGGAGGATGGTGAGTTCAAAGTCACCCTCAGCAACAGTGAGGCGGTAAGCCACTCGGTGAGACCCTGTCTCTAAAAAAGATACAAAATTGGGCTGGGGATGTGGCTCAGCGGCCAAGTGCCCCTGAGTGCAATCCCCAGTACCCACCCTCCCAAAAAAGCTTAACTTTTTATGGATTTACTTAAAAATAAATGTCAACATACACATTTTTATGAAAATATATTTTCCAAAGCAAAAAACATTTAGGACCCAGAATGTCATTGGTCCATTCCTCTCGCTGATGTCTTGTCTTAACGGAGGACAGCTGCTTTCCCATCTCTGTGCTTTGATTGAAGCCCGTAGAGAAAACAGAACACCATAAAGTAGTGGGCAAGGGCCTAATGTTTTCTTGGCCTTTGCAGATAATTCTGGACATTCATCATTGATAGGTCTCCAAAACTCAAAGGCTAACTTACTTTCAACCTTTCCTGAAGGTCAGTTGCAAACCTTTCCTGAAGGTCAGTTGCAATGTGGAAGCTGAAATCTTATCTCCCAATGAACCTTTTGTACCTGGTTATATGAAAGCCCATCTGCCTATCTCACTTTGAGGATATCTTAGTCCTACACAACCTTGTAACTTCATGCACTGGTCTCCTGGAAAATCCTAGATCTCTGAGTTAGGCATATCTTCCAAACCAATGTCAACATGCTTCTCTATATCAGAAAGTCACACTGGCTAGTGTCGCCACTGATCCCAATGGGAAATTCCTATGAAGTGGGAAGCCATCAAGCTCACAAGGTGAGTTGGCAGCAAACACTTTAGCCATCTCCTTGCAGTGACTGGCTCACTTAGTTCCTTCTTAGAATCTATTTACCAATTACCCAGGTATAGAGAACCATGTTTGCCTTTCACCTTTCAAGCAAAATGGCATCTATGAAGAAAAGTGGCCAGTTCAGCTTGCACATCAATCCCATAACACATCACGCTAGGCATCTATCACACTTGGATGGTAACAGAAGAGCTTTATAGGCACTTCCATTCACCACCCGGCACACCAAATAGACACGCAGTCAGAATCAACACTTAATGAAATTATGTGTTCTTGATGAAACCATACACAGAATTAAGGTAAAGCTGGTAATGAAGGTGACACTTTGGGGTGCTGGGGACCAAATCAGGACCTTGTGCATCCTAAGCACATGCTTTGCCACTGAGCTACACCAAAGAAGTGTTTCCTGTCATGACTGCAAATTCCTCCATTTGCAAGACAAAATACACACCTCTCCCTTCTGTCACACCACCAACACCATCAGTGTTCATGTTTACAGCTAGATCTTGGTACTTTACCACAGGGAAGCGGTGGTGTGGTGATTTCTTTTAGTGCCTTTTCCTCCAATCAGGCTTTTTGTGAGTTTTCCCAGCCAATACAACTTAACAATCTATGCTGTTTGATACTTCAATAGCTTATTTTCTCGTCTGAAAAGCTGGAATGGATAATTTGGGGCTTCACAGCACTCACCCACCTACAGTTAAGCCATTCAAGTCCTTTTTCTTTAGAGGTGTCTGAATGGGTCTCAAAATGATGCTACCAGCTCCGCAATCCCATTTGGAAGGTAAACTAGAGGTAAAGCAAAGAGTGTTTCCATTGCTTCTCATTTAGCTTTGCCCATTTCTTTGGGGTAAATTTATCTCTTCCATGAGTCAGGGAAGGTACCAATTTGTCCGTTTCATTTGTTTCATTTGTTTGCACTTTTAGGGACACAGATGTGAATTGAAAACATTCAGTTCCTCTTATACACCAATAATCTATTATTCTTAAGTATAAAATGTATACATTCATATCCTTTTTTCAGAATAAATTATCATTAAATTCAGAAATAATTTGATACCATTTAAAAATTTAGAAAATCTTCAAACCAAGACTACAAAAGTATGTTTTTTTGTTGTTGTTTTCTTCCATGTAGATACAGGAAAACTCTGGGACTTGAAGTCACAGAGATAGGAGTAGATATTGGTGATGACAGCTAATAAACACAGTGGAAACGCTAAGCACAAACTATGTTCATCTCTGAAAACACATATTGGTAACTCCAAAGCTGCCACCTTAGAAGCGTCTAGAAACACAAGAGTACACAAGCACACATGTTGTTAGCCATTGAGCAAAAATTCAAGTCATGTAACCTCTGGGAAACTCCACCATATACTTCTGAGAAAAGATGAAAATGTCAAGTCTTTCTAAGGTCTTAATATTAAATAAAATTCAAAAATAGTTCTAAAATAGTTTTAACCTCATATCAACCCTAAAAAAAGTTCATGGGGATTCCCAGTGTTCCCCATATTATACTTTGAGAACATCTATGATTAAGTAAAACTTGTTTTTCCAGCTAGTAGTTAAATTTATAGAGAGAAACCATCAAAGAAGATTCTTAATCCCTCCCTCTGAAAGATCAGATGACAGGCTACAGCCTGTCCCTCCTGAGAACTTGTTTGACTGCACAGGGTGAAGGCCAACAGACTCTCCCTCAAGATCATGGGGCAACTTCCCAGGCCTCTCTGGGGTCCACTGTTCTGCTTCCTCCATCTCCAGCAAGCATCAGGGCAGGACCCTGAGACAGCCCTGCCATCAGAGAGGCAGCGATGGACACAGCTGCGGGGCTCAGCTGGCTCCGGGGATGATTTGCACCTGGGCATTAGGGGCTCTAATATAGACGGGCTTCCTAGAGAAACAGGCCATGTTGGCTTTAGCTGTGAGCACTGCTGTGGTCCCCAACAGCAACTGATGGGTGTTAGGTCTAAACACCGTGTCTAAGAAGCAGCAGGAAACATCAGACTTGGTCTATATTACAAATAATCAGAAGGTCCCCGTTCTGGCAAAAAAAAAAAAAAAAAATTACTTGGGTTTTTTTTTTTCCCCCGAGAGACTGAATTCCATGATTGTTTTGGAGATAGATAATTATGGTCCAGGAATATTCAAGTTCTCTTTGAAATAGGTCCTTCTCCTGAGGATGCATCTTCAGCTTTCCTCCATATTCTCACTAATATGAAATAATCTCAAAACTCCGAGCTCTAATCATTCTTAGTCATGGAGACCAAACAGAGCTGTATGAGTAATGCCTGCAGCACTTCAAGTATGACAATAAAAGGTGGCCCCTCCAAGGCATGAAGATGTGGTCCGCATGCAGCGTGGAGTCTTATCCAGCCTTTAGAAGAAGGCGACCCCGACTGTGCAGCCCGAGGAGGCTTGTGGCCATGATGCTGAAAGAGATGAGCTGTCACTAAAGGGCAAGGGCCCACTTGCCTGGGTCAGGGAAGTCAGACATCACAGACACCACGTATCCAGGTGTCTGCAGAGCCTAAGGGAGGAAGGACAGGAAATCAGTGTTTTATGAGTTCAAAATTTCAGTACTGTCAGATGAAGGAGCTGCAGGACAGGGTCAGCACTCTTGACACGACTGTCCATGTGCTCAAAGACTCTCCTGGGATAGCAACCACCGTTAAGAACAAATTTAAGAACAATCCAGCCTCAGGGCTGGGTTGTGGCTCAGAGGTAGAGCGCTCACCTAGCTCGCGCGAGGCCCTGGGTTGGATCCTTAGCACCACATAAATGAAACAAAGATATTGTGTCCAACTACAACTAAAAAAATAAATATTTTAAAAAAGAAAAAAAAAAACACAATCCAGCCTCAAGAAGTGGTCTGGATATACATATAATACTGAGTGTTACCGACCATCTGTGGGCTGTGTGTGGACTATGTTGCACACAGTAGCCTCCTGAGGGGATAGGTCTGGCACTGGGCACTCCCAGAGGCACTCCCCCCAGGGACTGACCCCTGATGCAGGTGAACTTCCCTCTCCAGCTCTAAGATCCCACACAGCACCCGAGATGGGTGTGACCTGCCGGTCAATCAACTTGCAAGACATCACAAAGCAAGACTCTGTCCTTGAAACCTTATCCCTGCCTTTGACATACCCCCTTAAATAAACCACCAGAGCCATTTTGTCTTTGATTGTTTAAGAACCGGTGTGGACTAGATCTATCAGGGAATTTGCTTTTGTAAATATATTTCTGAGTGTTTATGTTTTATTATTTGTTAATTATTTGAGATATTGAAATTTAGGGTGACTATTTAGGGTGGCTTGGATTCCTCTGGGCCGAAGAACCCCCCAATGAGACACTGGCCGTCTTACACTGGAAAACTGAGGAGCTTTAAAAAAAAAAAAATGGGCTCACCAGAGAGACACAGCAGACACCTGTCCTCTCCAAATCCAGGGCTCTTGCCCTGGTCCATTCCGGTCCCCAGGGTTCTCTCCCCTCACTCTGCAAGCCTACTAAACCTGCTCTCCACTGCCTTTGTCTTTTCTGGCAGTCTCTGTGGCCTCCAGGAGGGTCTGCTTCCTCTCTGCCTCCATTATCTGCTCCCCAAAGTGATGGCTCCCTGCTCTGCGCTCTTGAAACCACTTTTAGGAAGGTCAGCCTTGCTCACCTCCAACCCAGACTGTGGCCACGCCCACCTTCATTTCCTCTGGGTTCTCCCACCTGTATGTTCCTCTGATTCAGCTTTATGGAGCCGTAACCATTACCCGGCACATTTGCGAGCCAGTCTCGTCTTTAAGCCCTTAAATCAAGGTATCCTCTTAATCGTAATGACCCAAGTGAAAAATCAGGCACCTCCTAACTGTGGAGAGGTTTTAACCCTCACAGCCAACCCTGAAACTGGGGTCTTTTCCCATTTTTCAGGCTCAAGTGACCGGTTCAAGATCAGGTAGGTATTAACTACGAAGGGCAGATGGCAAGTCAGCTGAATCCAAACCCTCTTTCCATTCCTCCTCAAAAGAAGAGATACCATGAGGTACTTAAGAGAACAAAGAAGGAAACTCCCCAGTTCGCCTGGTGGGGGGTGGGGCAGGTCGTCTACACCCCTCCGCAGGAGAGCAGGGGCCAGCCTGGGTTCAAGACCAGTCGCCACCACTGCCCTGCTGCATGGGCCTGGATCCATGCCCCTGCCCAAACTCTTGTCCTCAGAAAGCGGGCAACAATAGTACCACCACGTGGAGAGTATCTAACACGAGCAGTCAACTTATGAAAAGCAAAAGGCTTTGTCAACGTCAGTTTCCACCCGAGTTAGCTTTTCCTTCTTAGTCTGTGTCTGGGCTTCACGTGGTGATGGAGGAAAGCCAGGACGCCCCGGGAAAACCTCCGGAAGCTCTTGGAGCTGGAGGGTCTCAGCGGGAGGTGCTGGCTCTGCGGAGCGCGGGTCGCCATCCTCGCGTCCACCCCCGCCGGGGAAGGAGAGAGAGCACGGGGGCCAGCGGCAGCCGGGGACGCGAGGACCTCAGCCTGCCCCCTGTGGAAGGCTGGGGACCCACCCTCCCGGAGATGGCTTTCCGAAAGACTGGGAAAACAAGTTTGGTGGAACAGACATGCCCGCTCCTTTCCCCTGGCGGATGAACTATTCCAAAAAGTGGAAGAAGCAGGTGGAGCGGCCTCCCCACCCCGCGCCAGCGCCCACCTCTCAGCCCCCAGCCCGGTCACCGCGCGCGCTGGCGGGAGCGCAGAGACCGCGGCGCGCAGCTGGCGGCTAGTTCCACCGACCCCGGCCAGCCCGGGCCAGGGGCTCCGCGGTCTGCGAGAAGACTCACTCCCCGGGACGGCCGCAGCAGGGGACACGTAGGGCCACCTCTTGCACTGACCTGCCGACGCGGCAACCCGACGGAGCAGCACGTGCGCGATGCAAGCACGACCAGCCGCGCGGGCGCCCGCCCGGCGCGGGCCTTTATCCCCTGGCTGCCCCAGCCCGCCCCGCCGCGAGCCAATCCAGGCTCTGCCCCCAGCCCGGGCGCGGCGCCAAGTCACCGGAGGAGGGCGCCGCTCGCCCGGCAAACCCTGCAGCCCGCCGCTCCAGCCGCGATCCTAGCGGCGCGCGTCCCGCGCTCTAGCCCGGGGCTCCCGCTCACCCCTGGGAGAGTCGAAGGGACTGCCAGGGCCTCGTGCGCGCGCGTCCTCCCGCGGAGACCCTGCCGGCCCTCGGGTCCGCCCGTGGGCACTGTCTGGTGTGGGCAACTGCGAGAGCTTCGCTTGACATAAACACGCCCCTCCAGAGCCCGAGGGCCCGAGCTCCCGCCGCGGTTTTGCGGCTTCCTCCGCAATTGATAGCGGGGAGGAAGGCCAGGCGCAGAGGGACCGCTGAAAACACCGGCGGAGCCAATGCCAGCTGGGAGACGTCGCCTTTGACTCGGGAACTAGCCAAGTCAGCGTCACTTGGGAGCTGCTGGTAATGCAGATTTGCAATCCCCACCCCAGACCTGCTGAGTCAGACCTCCTTGACCGTGGAACCCAGCGCCTGCAGGCCAGGCCGAGGTACTCCGTAGTTTGAGAAACGACTCCAGCACGGGTTCCCAAACTCCACGCCGTTTAGAAATCGCCTGAGGAACTCTTGAACCTGAGCTGCTTGCCAAACCGAAGGACTCACCAAAGGGAAGGAGCCCAGGTATAAAAGTTCCTCAAGTGGTTCCAACGTATGGTCAAGGTTTCCAACCATTAGGGGCTTGGTAGTCAAGACTGGTCCCTGACAAAGCAGCCACTCCCCAACCCACTAAATGGGGGAATCCGCATTTTAACAATATTTACAAGTGATGTGCCGGCCGTTGGAATATGGGGACAGTTTAGGTCCCTTCCAATATTCCTGGCTAGGTGACAAAGACTGATTTCTCAGGGACTGAAAGGCCTATAGTTTCTTTTTCTCTCTCCCTATGACAGTCTGATATGAGATTCTCAGTCCTCTCTCCAGGAGAAGACTTCCTCTGGAATTCCGTCCTCACTGGGTGTCCATAAGAGATCAGAGGCTCAGGTCTGAGGGGGCCAGTCCTGCCCAGGGACCTCGCTGTGGGCTCCTGTCTCTGACAGACGGGTTCTCCAGCCTTCCCTACAAGTCTAGGTCTGACCCCATATCCTTTGGCTTATGTCAGCAAAGTATAGATTTTCTCCTCATTCCCCTGGGTCAAGGTTTTGGCTTTATCACTAACCCAAATAATAAAAGATAAAATAAATATGCTGTAGTCCATGTTGATATAAAGAACTAAATGATGAATGAATGAAAAGGAACAACTCGGGATGAACAAGGATGGTGGAATGTGATGGTCATCCCTATACAAAATACATGTGTGAAGATTTGAATCTGGGCCAACATACCTTTTATACAAACAGAGATGAAAAATTGTGGTATATATGTGTACTAATTGTAATGCAAAAAAAGAGCACATGTATAATGGCATAAGTTGGCAGGAACATGTATGAAGATTTGAATTTGGAGGCCAACATACCTTATATACAAACAGAGATACGAAAAATTGTGCTCTATATGTGTAATAAAGATTGTAATGCAAAAAAAAAATAATAATAATAAAAGAAAAGGAACAACTCTTTTTTGCAGAAAAATTTCAGTGAATAAATGCAGGAGGCATGATCCATAGACATTTTAACTGTGGGTGAGAGTTTAGGGAGAAATAGGATATTTAAGCATCTCTCCCAAGATATATGTTTATCAATTACAAGGGAAAACTAGTTTCTAGCAGTTTTCTTCACCAATAAACCAGCCTCCAGCATTTTGTTACAGCAACAGAAAGTGCCACTTTCACCACCTTCACTGTGACCAAGTTTTACATCTCTGGAAATAAACCATGATGACATTGCACACTGATCCTGCTTTGATCAGGATTGGATCCTCGTTCCCCTAGGGTTGAAGATTAAACACCAAAGAAACAGGGAGGCAAGAAAACAAGTTTTATTTAAGGGATAGAACAGAGAGAGAGAGAGAGAGACCTCTGGAGAGGAGGGGGCCCAAAGCTAGTGCCCATGGGAGTGGGGGTGTCTTGCCCCGTTATAGATTTTAGGTTTCCTTTTTCTCATGCCTACATGACCAGAAAACAGAAACAGAGCCATCCAGGGGGTGATTGCTTATGTTGGAAAGTGGGACACTTCTCCTTCCCCCTCCCCTGGAGGCTTTTAGCAACTGGTTGATAGGAAAGTGGTATCTACCCATTTCCTTTTCTTTGATAATCATCTACCTGTCCTTGGCCAGGTCTAAATATCCCAGGATCTGATGTCCTGACATTACTGTGGTTTTCTTCTGCCAACACATAAGCCCAATATTAGGTGAGAATTTAGGGAGAAGCAGGATATTTAAGGGAAAACATCTCACAGTCCAAATGAAGGAGCATTCTACAAGGTAACTAATCAGTACTCTTCAAAAGTCTCAAGGTCCTAGGGGCTGGGTCTGTAGCTCAGTGGTAGAGCTGCTTGCCTAGCAAGTACAAGGCCCTGGGTTCAAAGATGAAGAACTTACAGCTTCAAGGAGGCATAATGACTTAACTGTAGAGTGGAATCCCAGGTTGGATCCTAGGACAGAAACAAGAGCATTAGTGGAAAAAGTGGTGAAACCTGAATGAAGTTTGTAGTTCATAGCAGTGTCTCAATGGTACCTAAGTTTTAAGAACTATACTGCTGTGGGGCTGGTGATGTGGCTCAAGTGGTAGAGTGCTCACCTGGCATGCGTGAGGCACTGGGTTCAATTCTCAGCACCACATTAAAAATAAAATAAAGATATTGTATCCACCTAAAAAAAACTAACTAAATAAATAATAATAATAATAAAGCACTGTACTGCTGTGGTGTTTAGATGCTCCTATCAGGGGAATGGGTGGGGGCATAAGGGGATGCTCGGTCCTTCTGTTATTGTTTTGCTGTGCTGGGGATACACAAAGCTAGGGCCTTGAACACGCTAGGCAGGTGCACTACACTGAGCCCCTCCACCAGCCCCTCTCTCAGTCCTATTTTTGCAATCCTTTATAAATCTAAAATAAAAACTTGATCTTAAAATAAAATGATGTTAAAATAAAAACTTGAAAAATATCTTACTAAGAAAAATGCGTGCAGTAAAATTTCGTTAATAAAAATAACAAAATCTTCCTAACAAAATGTAAATATGTAAATGTTACTTGAGAAAAATAGACTTTGGAGAAATAACAAGCACCAAAGGAGATTCACAATGGGAAAAATTGTATTTGTTTTCTAGAAAGGACTTCATTTCCCATCTTTCATTTTTTACTTTACTGAAATTTATTTGGAACTATTTGCTTCCCATTAAATTTTCTAACAAAATTAGAAAATTAGGTTTCTAAATTAGCCAAACAATTGGGAAAGGAATCAAATCTTTGTTAGAAAATTTAATGGAAAGCAATTAGTTCCAAATAAATTTCAGTAAAATAAAAATGAAAGGCAGGAAATAAAGTCATTTCTAGAAAACTTATTACTGGCTTAAATTGGCTTAATGAAAGATATTTTTTATTTCCTGAATAAGTTTAAGACCATCAATTCCTAAACAACATAAGTCAAAAGATTGTGCTTTGGTGGAAGACATCTGCTTGTGTCCTTAAGGAACAATGAACAGCACATGCAAATTCCATGTTTTCATTTCAGAATTCCACAGTGTTCTCATCTGAATTCACTTTTTTATGCCTGATGGACTTGGAGCAGGGCCATTGGTCTTCTCCTGCCTTTGGACCCTATTAATCCATTTTCTGTTACTGTAACAAAATACTGGAGGCTGGTTTATTTAGCTCAGTTTTGGAAGTTCAAGAGCCCAGCACCAGCATCTGCTGAGCTCTGCCGAGGGCACTCTTGACTGGGTTACAACACACTAAAGAAGCAGGAAGGGAAACAGCCGCATGCAAAAGAGACCAAGAGCCAGGTGTGGTGGTGCACACCTGTAATCCCAGAGATTGTGGAGGCTGAGGCAAGAGAATCACAAATTTGAGACTAGCCTCAGCACCTCAGGGAAGGCCCAAGTAACTTAGCGAGATCCTATCTCAAAATAAAAAATTAAAAGGGCTGGGGACGTAGCTCTGTGGTAAAGCGCCCCTTGGTTTAATCCCTAGTATTCCTCCCTCACCTCCACAAAAAGAGACCAGGATCTCAGAGCATCCTGACTTTATAATAACCCACTCATTCTTTCTTCTTCTTATTATTTTTTTTGTGTAGTTTTAGATGGACAGCATGCCTTTATTTTGTTTATTTTTATGTGGTGCTAAGGATCAAACCCAGTGCCTCACACATGCTAGGCAAGTGCTCTGTCACTGAGCCTCAGCCCCAGCCTTTATAGTAATCCACTCTTGAGAGCCAATTTACTCCTCGAGACTAGCATTAATCCTTTCCAAGGGCCTTTCACTAGGCCCCCTGGCAAAACCTTCCATCTCCTCAGCAGAACCACACTGAGGACCAAGCCTCCAGCACCAGAACCCTGGGGGACAAACCATGGCAGACTCAGACTGGAAGTCAAATCATTCACTCTCTTGGTCCTCAGGCCACAGGCCCACGTTGAACTGAGCCACTGGCTCTCCCGAGTCTCTAGCTTGCAGACCTTGGGACTTAAACTCCACAACTGTGTGAGCCAATTCGATATGATCTCTCATTCTCCAGAGAAGCCTGCCTAGTACAAATGTGCTTGACATCCATGGGGGATTTGTTCTGGACTACACCCTCCCTCAGCTTGAGTTCCAAAATCCCTGGATGCTCAAATGCCTTACATAAACCGGTAGTGTTGCATACAACCTATATATGCCCTTTAAATCTTCTCTAGATTACTTATGATACCCAGTGCAATGTAAATGTCATGCAAATAGTCATTATACCATATTGTTTAGGAAATAATGACGGGGGGAACTGTCTCTATTCATTGAGTACAGACATTAATTTTTTTTCAAATATTTTCAATCCCTGGTTGGTAGAATCCACAGACATGGAAACCTCTATTATGGAGAATTCAGAAGGATTTTGCTAGGGGGTACCAGAACCAATCCCCCATGAACACTGAGGGATGACTATAATTAAGACGAAGTCATTAGGGTAGGACCTAATAGAGTAAGACTGAAGAATAGAAACATTTGGACACAGAAACACCCAGCGGCTCTTCCCACATGAAAATAGGGCAAAGTTCAGAACAATGCTTCTGCAAACTGAGGAGTACCAAAGATAAAGAGCCAGCAAGTCATCAGAAGCTGGACAAGAAGCATTGTCTTGAGTACTGTGGCTTCACGGTAAATCTTGAAGTTGAGTAGGTATAGTCCTGACTTAGTTCTTCATTATTATATTGGCTATAATGGATTTAGCTTATTATAAATGTTAGAATGTTTATCAATATCCACAAAATAACTTGAGATTCTTTATTTTTTACTGTTGAGTCTGAATCAAGTTGGGAAAATCTGATATCTTACCAATATTCACTCTTCATATCCAAGAACATAGACTATCTCCTCATTTATGTAGTTCCTTGATTTCTTTCAGGTTTTTTAGTTTCCTTCATGAATATTTTGTGCACATTTCGTTAGATTTATGCTAAAATATTTTAATTGGGGGAGTTCTAATGTAAATGATATTGCTGTTAACTTTAAATTTCAATTGTTCATTGCTGGTATATTACCATTTTTTTTGTGTATTAACCTTATGTCCTTGTAACCCTGCTCTGATTGCTTAGTAGTTCCAGGTGGTTTTGTTGTTGTTGACTATCAGACTTTCTACAGAGGCAATCCAATAATCTGTGAACAAAGACAACTTTATTTCTTCCTTCCAATCTGTATACGTTTTACTTTCTGATCTTGATGCTGAAAGGAGTGACAAGAAAGGACAAGTTTGCCTTGTTCCTGATTAGTAGACAAGTTCCTAATTACCATTAAGTAGCATAGATTTATGATATTGTTTATCATGTTGAGAAGTTCCATTCTAAGTTTGGAATATGCAATATACAAGTTTGTATCAAACTTGTATATTGTATATTGAGGTATATTTGTTCCCACTCCACCACTCCCTGTCTTTTGATTCAAAATTTTAGTCCATTTATATTTAAAGTAATTGCTGATGGTGAAGAACTTCCTTCTGCCGTGTTGTTTTCTATACATTTGGTAACTTTCTCATCCTTCATTTTCTCTATTACTGCTGTCTTGTTTTTAGTTGATTTTTTATACTGACAAGTTTTCATTCCCTGCACAATTCCTTTTATTTTCTGATTACAATGAGCATTACATGTATAACCTAAAGTTATAAGGATCTAATTTGAGTTGATACTTAACTTCAGTAGCACAGAAAAACTCTGTCCTCCACCTTTGCCATTAAATCCCCAAATGCACATTTGGATGTCCAATAATATATATTTTATGCCTTTGTCACTTAATATTTATAATAAAAAATGGAGTTACAAACCAAAATTACAATAATTCTGATATTTATATTTGCCTTTGCATATACCTTAATTAAAGATTACTCATACAGGTTCAAGCATCCTTTCTTTATACCTACAGAACTCCCTTTAGCATTTCTATAGGGGAATGTCTACTAGTAACAGGCTCCCTAAGTTTGCTTGTCTTTTAATCTAGGAATATTTAAATTTCTCCTTCATTTTTTAGAGGACAGTTTTGTAATTCACAGTTGACAGATTTTTTTTTTCTTCTTTTAACATTTAAAATATATAATGCTATTGCCTTCTAGGTGCCATGAATTCCAATGAGAAATCAGCTGAAAATCTTATTGAGGATCCCTTAGTGATTAGTTGATTTTATTCTTGTCACTTTCAGGATTCTTTCGTTGTGACTTTCAATAGTTTCAGTATAATGGGTCTTGGCATGGAGTCTATTTTGAGTTTATGCTATTGGAGGTCATGAAGCTCTTGGGATTTTTAGATTCATGTCTTTCATCAAATTTGGAAAGCTTTCAGTCCTTTCTTTAAACAATCTTTCTGCCCTCTTTCTGGGATTCCCATTATCCATATATTAGTGTACATTGATGGTGTCCCAATGCTCCTTAGGTCTATGCACTTTTCATCATCCCTTTTCTTTCTATTGTTCAGATTGTTTGAATTTTCTCCAAGTTTACTGGTCCTTTCTTCTGCTTGATCAAATATTCTGTTGAACATTTCTAATGAATTTTTCATCTCATTTGCTTTTCAGCTGCAGGATTTATTTGGTTCTTTTCTATAATTGTTTTTGTTGCTATTTTCATTTTGTTGAAACATTATTGAGTTTGTTTAGTTCTCTGTCCATGCTTTCCTTAATTATTTAAGCATATGCAAGAAAGCTTTTTTGTCAAGTAAGTTCAATGTCTGGGCTTCCTGAAGGATAGTTATTTTTTATTTTTGTACCTCTGAATGAGCTATACTTTCCTATTTTTGTGTGTGTGCATGCCTTCTTTTTTGTTGAAAATTGGACATTTGACTATTACTATGGTAACTCTGGAAATTAGATTTTTCACCTTTTCCCGTGTTTGTCGGGGTTTTTTTTTTTTTTTTAAAGGTTGTGGTTTACTATGTTTACTTTCAAATAATAACTATTATTACTATTGAAGGCTGCAGTAGTCCATGTTTACTTTTCCAAACTATTTTTTGCAAATACTGTATTCCATGTTATATGTGGTCACACAAATCTCTGTTCCTTCAGTTTATGTGCATGTTTCAGATTTCTTTGCATTCTAGGATCTTAAAAAATCACACACACACACTCACTCACACCTCTTCTAATCTTTGTAGCAGTTCTAGAGTAGGGTCCTCCTTCAACACTTAACCAGGCTTGCACTAGACTTAAAGATCCCCTAAGCAAAAGCTTAAGGTCTTCTCAGTGCTTTTCTGAGCATGTATTTCCCTGGGTAATGTACATGGCCTTCTAAACTTCCCTGAATATATGAGTTGTTTTGAATGTCTTAATTTGCCAAGGAATTTCCCCTAGCTTTCTCTCTCAGGCCCAAGATAGTCTATTATGTGTCTTGACTATATTTGCCACAGGTCCACAGGTGTTTGCAGGGTTTTTGTTTTTTTCTTCCAATATTTTTGAGCAATACTGAAAATGCACCTTTCCAATCTGAGTTTTGAGTTAGGAGATTCAGAAATGAGCTATTTGTATCAGTCCTTCAGGTAGTCATTAGACAAATTAACAGACATTAGCAATAATTTGTGAATAAAAAATATGCTCTGATCCCTTTGGAACCAGACACCAGGCTGCCACAATGGAAACACTGGCTGGTGCTGCTTCAAGACTATCACTGTGTTAAAGAGGGAGTGGGAGCAAGTACAAGGAAAATGCCAAGAAGCGTTCAATGCTGCAGTCTGGCTGAGCACAAAACCACGAGCCACTCAAGCAGGAACAAACTTTATTTTTGAAACTGCCGCCAATGCCCCATATGCTCCCAGGAAGATTGCCGACGAACGCACGTGGCGTTCTCCTGGAACCCAAGAGGAAGTTCCTCCTCCAGAATTCCCTCCTACCGCACTTCCCCAACCAATGGGAACTCTCCAGGAGTCCCGTAGCAGCGCCAGGTGAACAGCAGGAGTCCAATATCCATATGAATGCAGATCTTAACATAATCATATCATCTCAATGGCTTGCTGGCGTCACCTTTCAACCAAAAATGCCATGCATCATATTACTTGGCTGTGGCCCTTAGTATCTCCCCCCTTCTGTTTAATTAAGCAACAAGCAATGTGGCTAGGGACCCTGCCTGTTAGGTTTGTCCAATTCAACATATGGTTCTTACCCGTCATCGGATGAACTGACCTCTAGGCCTCAGCCTCCTGTCTTAGGTTGATACCACTGCAATTGGATCATACCCGTCACTGACTACCGGTCCAGCATATAGCCATACTTGTGGATGGGCCTATGCACCAGTGGGGGGGTGAGGTTCTTTGCCTCACCTCTGTTGGCCCCCAAAATTAGACCATCGCTAGTAAAAGGGAGGGGATACAGAAATGCCATGACACCAAGTCAATTGATGGCTCCTTAGGAAAAATTGCATCACTGGTGACACATCAGCTATCTTTGATATGCCAGCACTACCATAATTCGCTGCATCAACAGATAGGTCACAATGCATACAAGTGATACATAGTCCAGGCAAGTTCTATAAGCAGTTCAAAGCAGAGGAATCTATCAATATGTCCATTTCATCCCAAAATAAATTGACTCCTTGAATGAGCATTACTTGTTGAGTTATTATTCATTGATGCATCAGTTTATACAGTTTGTTGTGATAACTATCGAAGAAACTGTAGTTTGGTTTTATCTTTGTCTTCGCCGGCACTGGGATGAAGATAGGAATTCTGACAATGATGCTAAAAAAAAATTATGTAACATTCCAACAGGTACTAAAAAAAAATTTTTTTGAACAATTTACATTATCCTGAACAGAATTATTAAATATAATATTATGCAGTTTCTCAGTTACATACTACAGTTGCAATGTGCAATGTTAGTTTTGTGTAGCTCTCAAGAAAATCCACTGTTTAAAGTTACTGTTATGTGGCACCAAGCATGAAGTCATCAGGGACCCCAATTTCAGACACTGCTCTCCTTTTCAGTGTCACCACTTTCCACACAAAACCTTTAGCTCATACTCTAGGGGCAGGCATTTCTCAAAAATGGTGATATCCTTATCATCTTACTTAGCATGCTACTGAGCACTCTAATGGTGATCTGATTTAGTCTTTCTTTGTCAAAGACCCTAAAGACTCTTTTCTTCCTCATACTTAAATCTAATGGTTTTACCAGAATATGTTTTAGAACTGGCCAATGTAGATCCAATTGCACTCAAATTTTTATGTCTGGGAATTCTGTTCCATTGTTATTCTTCATTGGGCACTCCTGTTAGCACTACTGTTTACTTTATCTTCCACTCTCCTGGCTTTCATGCTCTTCAAATTTTCAATCAAAGCTGTTCTCCACTGGGCACCTTTCAATTTCATCTTCATCTTTAAGATGACTTTGTCTTTATCCGTCAACTCTTTGTCTTCCCTCCTCTTCCTCCTTCTTGGTTTATTTCTGTTCTGAACTTTGCAATTTTCATTTGATAATTTTTTTCTTATTTGATGGTTTTGTTTAAAGGTATTTGGAATATGAGAGTTTTCTTCTGCTTGATGTTTCACTTGTTGGGGAGATATTTATTAGCAGCTGAAATGTTTTGACTCTCATTTTGCTTTATTTTAAACGCTTTGTATGATATCAGCTGGTATGTTCAGTTTGGGATTTGATTAGAAACAATTTCAAACTTGCAAAAAGTTTATCAGTTTTCTTTTCTTCCATAAGCTTGACTTTTTTTCTTTTTCAAGAATGCAGACCACTCATTTTGTACTTACATTTGCCTCTCATAGGTCGTGTTTTTTTTCCTTCAAAAATTATGCTGTGTTCTCAGTTGTTCATTAGAATTCAGACAATGTCGGTGTGTCTCACTACTGGTAATGTTAGCTTTTGCTTGGATAAGGTGCTCTCCTATTCCGTTCTCTACAAACTTGCAACTGCTAGTTTCCATTCATTGATGGTACTGCTTAAATCAATTATTACCATGATGATTTCCAAACAGTGACTTTCTAATTTAATCACTATTTCTACATTTAATAATTAGCAGTTTATGTTAAGGAAAGGTTTCCATTTCCTCTAATTAATTTATTTATATTAATACACACTAAGTCAGTACTATGTACGATATATACTACTAATTCTTGGGAAATACCTGTGAAGTATTTAGAAGGGTAAATAGTAGTAAAACACACACACAAAGAGTGTTGAAGAAATGTCAATATCAATCATTCAATCTAGGTGAACAGTATATGGGAGATCACTGTGTACTGTTTTATAACTTTTTTGAGATTTCAATTATTTCAAAACATGATCAAAAATAGTTATTTTAACTGAAACACTGTCAAGACCCTCACAAATATATCCAAAAATTAAAATCAGCCTATGAATTTAATTTATCAGCTTTTGAACATATACAGATTTTATTACCATTGTCTATAGAAATTTAACACCAGCATCTGCACAACACTCCTCTTGGGCAAAGGGAGAACACCATAGACAAATATTACAGACTGAGAACTGTGCCACACTGACAAGACTGTTTCTTGATTCAGTAAACCAAGCCTGACAAACCAACCAACTCAAGGTGACTGATTCCAGTTCGAGGACATACATGAACTTACTACTTGGTGAACATGACAAATAATATCAAAGTGTTACACAGACTTACAGAAGTTCAGAATTTTTCCCTCAGACTAGATAGAGACAGGTTCACAACATGGAAACCTGTATGTTACAGCACTTTGAGGTTTTAGCAAAGCAAACTTTATAAACACATTCGCCATACAGTGCAATTTTATTGTGTAAGACATGAATAATAGTGCACTTAAATCCAAGAGTCACATTCAAATATATCAAGAGTACAATCCAAATACCCGGCTATTGTTAGAAATACATTTTTTTAATAAACTAAGTTGTGCAAGTACAATATTTTTAGTGTAGATGGTAATAGATCTATATGGGTTCTAAACCACAGGAATCAGGGTGTATCTGTGCAGAATTTACTTCTCTAAAAAGATGTGCATTTTCAGAGTGAAGCAAATGTCTTGGCCCGACAGACACAGGCAGTGTTGCAAAACTCAATCTTATTACAATCACAAACACATAAAATCCTTAGATTTGCAGATGGTTGAACAGAATGGCTCTAAAAGTCAGTCAGCTCTCATTAAGACAATGTAGTGTCTACAGTGAGCTATGTTCTCTTCCACTAAAATAAGCTCAAACTACTGTTCTCAGTGTGGTTCATGAGTAAGGGCATTAGGTTTCTTAAAAGAGAATTTAGGTAAAGGTTCAGAAATTTTAAAACCTAGGGCTAGAATTTCAGAGGATCTCCTCCGGGACTATCAGTATCATGGAAGAAGATGCTGTGGAGAGTGGATTATAAAGCCTGAGCATAGGTGGAAGTAGTCTTATTAAAAAAAATAAAAATTATAAATCAAATATAATAAATTTAGCATTTTACATCATCTAAGAATAAATATAAATGGAGAAATCAGTCTTTCAATGTTTTTTGTTAAGATGGTGAAAAACATAAAAATACTATCTGGTAATAACTTACAATACCAGCGCTGGAGAGGCAGTTTGTCTTCTTGTTAAACAATGAGAAGTAACTGACTTACATCTTGAGGTGTGGCACAAACCTGTACCAATGTGGTAATGCCATCCTTGCCTGGTGAAGGTCAAAGTTTCCAGAACAGGAGGGCAGCTATTCTAAAAATTACCCACTCCCTATCCAGGAAATACTTTTCTAACAAAGAATGTCCACAGTATCCTTGTGTAGTTTTCATTCAGTAAATTGGAAGTGGACAAATGTTAAAACCTTTGCCTCAGATTAAGTCTGATGATAACTGAACCTGATGACCTTCTGAAGACTGACAAGTACTACAGCTATTCCTGAAGCCAGAAAACTACCAGAGTTCTGTCTTTAATCAGATCTTTCAAAGGCAGCAAAATGTTTTCACTTTAAGAAACTGTTAAATCTTTTCCATGATACTGACTTTATTTAACATAAGCCAATTACTGACTAAATCAAAGACTAAATAAAATCCCACTAAACTTCATCTTTAAAATGAAAGGCAATGAGATCCTACCTCTAATCAGGCCTCGGAGGACAAAGAAAAGTTTTTAAATCCTCTATATGGGATTTTCAATGAATCTATCATTATCTTTGCATGTTTGCTCAAAAATCATTTAAAATTCTACTTTGACAGCCTAATTTTTCTAAGAAATAAAATATATTTATAAGTTGTTTAAAAGCTAGTGGATTTTATTATTTTGCTTTTCTTTCCGTTTAATGTTAAAACAAAAATTTTAATCAATCCAATTACTAAAAAGTTTCAGGTTTCTTATATAACCAAGTAAATATATTCTTCTGATTTTCAAAAAATCATTAGCTTACGTCTCAGGATCCTTGGTGTTGCTGAAGAAGGACTGTAGTCCTTTGTATTTCTGAAGATGATCTTTAGGATCTACTCTATGAAACATTTCCCGCTGTCAACCAACCTCTCTACAGAAGAAGAGTGACAACTAATGTATGTGGACTGATCACCTCACACTTGATTATATCTGGCTTATATAGGGCATCTGCTTGCTTACTAATTCTGTCACCAACCTTTTCATTCAAGTTTTTAAAGCCATATTCACCAAAGGCAACTCTCCAGACCTAATGCTTAACAAGTATTTTTTCATGAGCGTATCCATTGTAATTTATTCTCCTCACCCAAGGGCGGTAACTTCATAGTATTGCTAGAAACCCTCTTCAAATTATAGTGATGATGCACTTGTTCTTGACAGGGTTCTTGAGTTTGGGGAAACTGTAATATTTACATTAAGTGACCTTTTTGAAAGTGCACTTATAGCAAAATGTATTTTTACAACTTGCAAACAGATCTGAGGTTTGGTTAATCCCTATTTATAAGTTAACTTTAAAATACAAACTTATCCTGTCTCAACAGGAGAAAGAAAATAAACTGAAATACTAGGCTATTACTGTCTCTGGCTCACACATCAAGTGTTCATCAGGAAGACAGGTGTAAACTGATGGCTTATGAGTTTCCCATGACTAAGCCCAAAAACAATTCCCTTCCAAGTTGCTACCCATGGAAGCCCTGCAGCTGATCAGCATAAGCAGTGAAAGTTGCTTCTAAAAAAATCACTAAGGAAATCTCCAGATGGTTCTCCTTATCAGTCCATTAGTTGAAAAGCAAAGGGCTCTTTTTTCATATGTGGCCTTGAGACAAAAATAAGAGAAGACAAAAAAATCAGCTGCACAAACCAACAAAAGGAATTTTGAGGATCCATAAAAAAGTGAGGCTGTTTCTTCTTTTTCGAAACTCAGACTTTTCATAGAACACAGAGATATGGGCAGCAAGAACACCTCTAAAGCTCCTTCCCTTAGTCTTCTGTGAAGGTGTCAATGCCCCAGGAATCATGACTACAGTCAAGAAAATAGGCCAAGAATAAAACTGAGCTTAGAGAAGAAGGCAGGCAAACTTACCTAGACCATTTGACTGTTGATTGTTATCCAGCCTTTTGTACAAGTCAGAGAAAGGCGAGAAAGAGGAAGTTTGGGAATTTGAAAACAGAAAGCATCTGCCACTTTCTAAGGCTCCTGAATGTGGCCATAAATTTTGCAAGAGTATATTTTTGAAAGTTGTATTTTTACCTCAATACCTAATTCTGCAGCAGGGTCCAATGCCATGTTACTACTGAAATTATATGCACAGATGGTGTAGAAACGGTATTACTCTCCAAATATCCTCTTAAAGGAAAACTAGAATGGATGGTATTGTTACCATGAGCAGTGCCATTAGATAGAAACACATCTGGACAGTACTGAACCACAAACATTTAGAGCTGCGGTTATAACCAAGATGCAGAGCAGGAGCCCAGCCACTGCTGTTCTGTAACACTGAGACACTTCAGAACTGCTTCTGAAGTTTAAACAGAGCTGCATCATATTAAAAAAATGTCCTCCTTCAGTTAAATTATGTTTGCCTAACACATATTGGGAAAATTAGCGGAGTCAAGATAAACTTGCGAATGGCTCTAGCCAACAAGAAAGTTTTAACAACCATAGTCCCAGTAAATGCTTAAAATACTTAAAAATAAAATAAACGCACACATACACATATAAAACAGTGCAATTAGAACTTCTGACAAGGGCAGTGCATCTCTGGTTTAAGGAAACCATATTTGTAGCTTAATCTTAACAAATTAACCTTATTCTAAATGATGATTTAATTTTATATCCAGTATTTGATACACATTTTATATGCATAGTCAGAGACCTGAAAAACAAATTCAATAGTAACAGTTCTCTCTTAATAACAAATTCCTACTTGAATTCTATATTGCACATACTTTTAGTGTCTGCTCTTCAAATAAATTTAATTCTTCTTAATGCAAAAATCAAATGACCATACCTAGGGCTAGAATTTCAGAGGATCTCCTCCGGGACTATCAGTATCATGGAAGAAGATGCTGTGGAGAGTTGCCCTTACAGAAAGAAGATACCTTGAACAAGTATTCCAATTTTCCTTTCTTGACAATCCAGAATGAGAATGAATTCAAATTTTTTTATAGAATGGTCATTTTATGTTGCAAAGATAATGGAAATGGCATATTAAACAAAATTTTTTGTTTATTAACCACTTCAGTTTTAAAAAACATTTCTATACCAAGAGTGCTAAAAAGCTTGACTCTTTTATTAATCCATCAAGTATTCCCTAAAGAGATTTCATCATACCCTCAACTGGTCTGGAGTACTGTTTGGAAACAGGACGAGGAGGAGAGTTTTGGTAAAATGATGTGTGACACAAATGCCATTAAACAGGTCACCAATCCCATGTAAAATGGGACCTCCTTCCTGTTTCCAAAGCAATGTGATCATAGTGGGTGTGGTTTCTACAGTGCTGAGAGAGCATGACATCAGAGGGGTCCCCTGTCCAAAGCCTTAAGTTGAAGGCTATCAAGTACAAGTGAACTGCAGAAAGAGAGGGGAAGAGGAGGACTCGGCCCTGAAGGTCCTTAGGATGGTGGGGATCTTTCAGGGACTCTCCCGCAGTCCATCCTCTGTTTCCAGTTCTGCCAACTGCCTCCTCAGGATGTTGACCTTTGCTTGTAATTCCCTGTTGTACTCAATGATGTTCACCATTTCCTCATACGCTTCATCCACATACTTGGAGGATCGGTTCCAACGTAGGAAAATTCCTATTGAAAATTCCACATGAGTAGAAAAACAGAAGGGAAAAAAATAATGGATCAACACCATGTTAGTGGATAATAGATAATTCCCTGTATTATACTGCACATTTTTTCTTCAACACATATTGTTTTGTTTATTTTTTAACAAGATCTAATTTGGTTTTTGTTGTTGTGGTGGTGGTGGTAGTAGATGAACAGAATACCTTTATTTTATTTTATTTATTTATATGTGGTGCTGAGGATTAAATCCAGTGTCTCACATGTGCTAGGCAAACTCTGAGCTACAACCCCAGCACATGTTTATTATATTCTAAAACATACAGGCATCTTGAGGTACTGAAAGAATCCAATTAAATAAAATAGCTAATAATTCACTATTTTTATGTACATGCTAATTCTTCCGAAAAATTCCACAAAATTCTCAAAAAGAGCAAAATAGTGTTCTGTGATATATTCAAGAAAAGAAGCTGATACAATGCCACAAACTTCCCAGTTTCACGATGCAAATCATTTATTTTTACACTCACAGGGTTTACTCTGGCCCGATTTCCTACATGTGTGAAACCTCTTTCACTGGAAAAGTGACAGTGATGGCAAAAGCAGAGCCCACATGGGTTGCTGCCTCAACTTCAGCACAGTGTGTGCTCTTCTCCTCTCATTCCCCCAGTATTTGAGAAGCATAATTGCTTCCCTTCTCAAATAATAATTACCCTTTTACTACAGACTAAAAGGATTTATAGTCCTCAGTATCAGCAGGGTAACTGGTTCTAGACATCCTCTTCCCTTGGATACTAAAATCCTCGGATGCTCAAGTCCCTTATGTAAATGACATAATATGTGCACACCCTTCATATGTTTTAAATCTTCTCTAGATTACCTATAATACCTAATAAAATGTGAATGCTATGTAAATAGTTGTTATAGGGAATAAAACAAGGAAAAACTTTACATGTTCAGTACAGATGCAATTTTTTTCCAACTATTTTCAACCTATGGTTGGTTACCTCTGTGCATGTGCAACCATAGATAAAGAAAGCCAATGCTTAAAGATTAACTGACCTACACTTCAGGACATCCAACTCACGAAGTTGGCTTTTCTCCCCAAAAGCTAGCTTCTTCGGTGATTAAACATGACGGTGGCTTGTAGATAAATTGTCCTAAAGTCTTTAAACAGGAACTAAAGCTGTAATCTTTCACTTAAGGGATCACTTATTCTATTCCTGTGACTGTCCACAAAAAAATAGGCAAAGAAGTTCTTTTCCTAGCAGCCAAAAGGCCTTCCCAAAATCAGTGCCTGGAATCCTAGCCTCAGAGAGCTTGGAGACTACATGAAGCCACCTCCCTAACTCCCAACCAGGGACACCTGGACAGGAGGGATTAGAGGCACATGCTGAGATGGCTGCCCCACAAGGAGAGGACACAGCGCTGACATTCAGAAGAGGTAGAAACTGACCAAGAAGGCAAACCATCTAAGACCTTCTGTATAAGGGCAAACAGCTCTCCACATGCAAAGTGCCCTCAAGATACAACACATTAGAATATGGTATAATCACCGACATTTATGGTAATTTAGTCTGATTCACCAAATAGCTGCTATTCTTGTATCTTAAGCTTTATCACTCTTAATATGTACATGAATAAAGATGTGCTTACTGTCTTCAAATGATTACAAAGAAATTAAATGGTATTTTACAGTCTTTGTTTGATGAACAGCTAATATATTTTAGATAGCTTTTGGTAATTTTTTCAGAATAAGCTTTGCTATTTAAGGGGATGAGCTTCAGTAGTCTGAAAAATTAGTATATGTAAATAACCTACTTTAGAATACATGTAAAAACTGAGCGTGGATTATTGTTCTATATGAACAATGAGATGTCTGCAATTCTGCAATGATGGTATTGTGTCTATTTATAGGACATTACTGGAATGAAAGAAAACTTAACCATTTGATAGTATTTACACAGGAACCTACCATAATAACAGCATAAAAAGGAAAACAGCTTATAATTTATTCATATCCAACTACCTGCTTAACCTCTGTTATGCAAAAGCAATGCATTTTCCTATCTGGGGAAAACAGAACAAGAAATGAATACAGCAGTGTATCATCACTCTCAATTTCTCCAATGGGGACTAGAAAAAATGTGATAAGATGACTAATCAGAGACCACTTAGTAACAGTAACAATGACAAACAGGCCTGAAGACCACATCCAGGCACAGCAGCACAAGCTCTTGGGCAGCTCGGAGAGCATCTGGGAGTGGTTAGTCAGCAAAGGGAATGGTTTACCTTCCCACAGCTGGAGACTCTGTGGAGCAACCGAAGGCCAGATGACCAGGTTGTTGGCTTCGAAGAGAGGATTGGCAAACTTACTCAGCTCACTGGGCCGATTGACCCAGGACCACAGAGACATCGTTTTCTGCTGGAGCTTCAATTTACATCTGATCAAGAAAGAAAATCACCATCAAACAATCACTATGAAATGTTCCTCTTAATAGGACAATTTGTCTGCTCTGTACAATAGAAGGCAGAACCCAAGACCTTTAGTAGAGAAATAAAATACTGTAAAATAAAAATATTTGTCATAAAATTCCATCAGCATTATAACTCTCAACAAAACAAAGTCTGTTTTACAGGCTCCCAAGAAACGGGCATAAGACAAAACCAGAATCGGGTTATGTTGGGCTTGCCAATAAAGCTTATTAATCCAAAGTCCTTTATTATATCTGGGATTCACTGTATATATGTATCTATGTATGTGTATGTATATATTCAGGTACTAGGACTTGAGCCCAGGAACACTTTACTACTGAGCTATACCCCCAGTCCTTTTTAATTTTTCATTTTGAGATTGAGCCTTGTTAAGTTGCTGAAGCTGGCATAAAACTTGTGATCCTTCTCCCTTAGTCTCCAGAGTCTCTGGAATTTACAAGCATGTGCTACTGTGCCTGGCTCTGGGACTATATTTAAATTTAAAATAGCTAAATAATGAAAAAACAAAAAAAAACCTTCCTACTTTCTTTGTTTCTGAGAAGCCTAGTATATAAAGACACAAAAATTTATACATATTAAAAAGGAGGTTGAATCAAATCTCAGAATGTAAAAATTTTTTAGAGAATTATTTAGCTTTTTGGAAAACTAACACATACATAAAACATGAATTGTCAAAGATTTAAAATGAACATGAATCTTGATGTAAAGCAGACTTAATCTGTATCCAAACCCAATGAACAATCTTTGTAATAATCCTCATATTAAACTCTTTGACACTATCATGGAATAAACTATTTGGAAGGAAAATGGACTGCTACATTTTAGAAAAATGCAAATTTAACAAAGATTGAAAGCCTGTGGTAAACTTGTATTAACCAAAAAGATAATACATTCACTTTTCACAGGATTCACTACTCAAGCTGAAGTTTTATTATAAAGTCAGGTTTGTCCCTGAAACCACTTGATTGTTTACAAAGCTGCAAACAAGTTAATTATGTGTGTTTTTTATATGCAATACATGTTTTCCCCCTAATCACAAAATCTGTATGCACTGGACTTTAACTGTTAGTACAGTGTGTCCCACACTATGTTCCCAGGAACCAGGGATGGCAAGGACAAGACATCACTGCATCCAGGGGCCACAGCCCCATGCTTCCTGCCCATGGCTAGCCAATCCCTGAACTTTATCCAGCAGAGCCCAACAGAGCTTCAGAATCCTCCTCACTCAGCACTACCAGAACTCTACAACTGGGGAGCAGAACATGAATCTACCTGGGATTCCTTTGTCAGAGGTTAGTTCTGAGGGATATTAGGAGTAACACCAAACAGAAATTCATAGTCACCAAACATATTTCCTTAAATGCTGAACTAGTCATATATGTCACTTTGCTGAAGGGTGTTTTAAAGCCTTTAATGATTGTTTATGACTCTGTGAGAAGTCATATGGCTAGAAAGATGCACAATGGAGATTTGAACATAAATCTTCTAATTTCAAATCTTGAACTTTTTCAATTAAAGGATACTGGAAAGTATGTAAAGGAGGTGAAGACAATGCAGCACAAATGTACCCAATGTACTCCAAAGCAAAATTTAGAAGTATGCACAATTCTAAAGGCATTTAGAATTTATTTCTTTCTTTTTTCTTTTTTTTTTTTTTTTTTTGGCAGTCCTGGGGATCAAACCCAGAGCCTTGTGCATGCTAGGCAAGTACTCTACCAATGAACTGCATCCTCAACCCTGGTACCCTACTCTTTGAGAAACTCCAAATCTGCTCCTCCTCCCTCTGGTGGCTGTAATGCTCCTGTTTCCAGTGATACTGCAAATTGGAGCAAAGGAGTTGGTGCTAGGCAAAGTTCAAGAGCCCAAACCCTGCTGTTCTTATCAAGGGTTAGCAGTTTTTCTTGAATGAATGCTTTTCAGATTGTTGCAAGCCTTTATTTAATTTCCAAAAATCTAAATAGTTGATTTTTAAATATTTTTGCAAGTATTTTCATTGTTATTTGGAGGAGTCAATATTCAGAGGCCTTTCTTTTACTCTGTCATTCCAAAAGCCCTGTGCCTTGCCTAAGTGCACAGTTCTAAATTTTGCTTTAAAGTACATTAGTACATTCACGCTATAGTATCTTTGCCTCCTTTCCATACTTTCCAGTATCCTTTAATTGAAAAAGTTAAGATGAGAAAACCATGATGACAGAGAACCTTCTACAGCACTAATATAGTCCTCATTTTTATTTCTTCAGAAGTCAAAAATCTATAAGAAACGCAAATGTTGAAACATTTGCCAATTCAACTCTAAATAAAACATGCATTACTTTGTTCTCCTCAGACTTTTATTTTGCTTTGGTACTGGGGATTGAACCCAAGGGTACTTAACCACTGAGCCACATCCCAAGCCCCTTTTTATTTTTATTTTGAGACAAGGCCTTACCAAGTTGCTGAGGCTGGCCTTGAACTTGTGATTTTCCTGTTTCAGCCTCCCAAGTCACTAGAATTTCAGGCATGTGCCATCATACCTGGCTCTCTGTGACACTTAAATTAGGAAAGATAGAACAATTCCACTCATTTGTTTACATTTACTATTCAACTACATGGTGTTGGCATCCAGCAACAAGGCAAATCCTGCCCCTAGCCAGAGGAAGCCTGGTGATTGAAACCAAAGGAAAGATTACCAGCTAAGCACCTCTAAGAACATTTTGATACAAATCTTCTAATAAACCAGTAAACCTGAAGTGCCCAGACTGTGAAGTGAGACTCAGTTGGGACTTGAGGCCAATTTCTAGGTATAACAGCTGGCCAGCTCTGTCAGCAGGAGCAGGAAGACCTATTTCTAGGCCAGACTTTTGGTGACTAGCCAGCTATGTGTCCCTAGACAAGTCACTTAACCTCTCTGAATCTTCTCTTAATCTATAAAGAAAGCCAAGGGACAGAGTAGGATCATATATTAAGGCTTCTTCCAAATGTAAGATATCATAATCCTATATAAAGAGATTAACATTTAAAATGGTTGCCCAAAATGGCTCAAAGTTTTTACTTAATGTATGAACTTACTTTAACCTAACAGAACAAAATCTAGGATATCCTCTCCTCCAGCACATGATTAGCTCTTAGACTACACTTCACGTAACTTAACTGTAGTCTCTACCCTTTTCTGTATAACATTAACAGACCCCCAAACCTTGTCTCTTTTGGGAAGTGATCAAGCAACTAAAAATGAAATGTCCCTTGTGCACTGTACCCACCTTTCACTTTCATTGTTGCCGAGAAATGTTCCAAACTGTGAGGCATATGCATGCTCAAAGAGCATGATGAGGAAATGCTCATTAAACTCAAAAGAGCAAGGGAACTGACGGAGTATCTGCCAAACACAGTCCAAGAAGAGAAGAAATACAGGTGCCTCCCACTTCTGCTTGCTATTGCAATAAGCTGACTGTGCACAGCGCTGTTGGAACGGGTGACCAGCCTATGGGAAAAGGTGGAAATTTAACTGTCACACCTGATGAGATCACATTACAACACATTCTATCAACATTACTGCACATAATTCCAATGAATTTTATATTAATTAAAACATCATAAACCTAGGGTAGCTCCTGCTAGATAATGATTTCTTGGTTCAAAATGAATAATTTTAGCAACTAAGGAAAGGTAGAATTCTAAATTCTTAACAAGGCTGTGTAGTCAAGACATGACCTCAGCAATTGCTACTGTCCTTGGAATATCAAATGAAAAAATAATGAATTTAAGTAACGATAAATTTACAAAATAAACCTAAGTCTATAAAATGTGGAGCAAAGTCAAAGAACATAAGTTCTCAGGTACAAAGCAAAGACAACAATCGCCCTCTATCTGAAAACACTGTATGTTGTGCTGCAAGCTACATAAGCCTCACCACTAAATGGAGACAAACACCAGGACTCTGACAAATCATGTAAAGTCTGTATCAGCTCTGATAGTAAATCTTCAGTTACATGTGGGCAAAGTTAGTGTCTTGGAGAAATCTTAATGAATACTGTACAATGATATTAGAGACAAAGCTGTCCTTAATAACCCTCTTCTCCTCCAAACACTCCAAGAGCCTGCCCAAAGTACCCTGAAGAATAATCGGCCCTCCTGCCCAGAATACAAGCATTGATTTCATTACAAATCACTCTACTAGATATTTCAGAGTCCTGCTTTGTCTTTGGATCTGTGTACTACTGTATCTGACAGAGAGAATACCATGGAAACTTCCCATGATTAACCCATCTGGGTACCCATCAAAATGAAAGCAAGTGAATTAACCAAGCACATTTATTGGTTTGTCTACTATGCAGCATGAGGGAGGTGGCTGAACTGATTTCACCAACCAGGGAAGGCAAATACAATACAGGGAAGGTCGGACTTAAAACAGAGAACAGGGCATACATCATAAGAGTAACACACAGTACATTTGCAGGCTGGGCATGTAGCTTAGTGGTAGAGAACTTGACTAAGCATGCATAAGGCCCTGGGTTCCATGCTCAAAACTGCAAAGAAATATACACATATACATGTAATGCATCTGCATTGTAACTGGAAGAGCCAGAAATTCTTTGCATCTAAGATATGTCCTCTTTCAACATATATCTGAGCAATTATTTTCAATCACAATTATTTATCAAATTACAAAGTTAAAATAGATTCATAAATTAATCTCGGACTTGGAGGATTTTAGCTGATGCCATGAGAACTTTTTTTTAATAGTCACTCTACATTATATGACAGCAGTGTACTATGTCCTAGGGATAAACAGATAAATAGGTCATGGTTTTCTGACCTCAAAGAAGTCACTTTTGGGGGACAGTTCAGAAAACAGGACATGAAGGGAAAGAACCAAATTTATCTATAAATAATGAGATAGGTCTCAAAGACTTCATGAAAGCAGTGACATTCAAAAGATGGATCTCAAAAGATGAAAAGGATTTCACCTGGTTAGGGAAGAGGGTATGAAGCCACAAGGCAAAGGCAGGAAGTGCTACAATAATGCCTACCTTGTTTATCACTATCAATACTCAGCTTCTAGGAGACTAGGCTGTTTTACATTCTTTGTAATTCCCCCATATGTAACCAAGTACGGGCTGAGTATTCCTTATTAAAATGTGTGGGATTTCAAATTCTTTCATGTTTTGGAAAATGTGCATATATATAAGGAGATATCTTGGAATAGAACCCAAGCCTAAATACAAAATTCATTTATGTCTCATGTACACCTTTTACCTATGACCTGAAGGCAATTTAGTACCCATTTTTTAAATTATTGTTTTACATGATAGTAGAGTATGTTTTGAAATATTATACATATATGTGATTGTACATGATGTGGAATTACATTGGTCGTGTAATTATATGAGGATAGAAAGATATGTCCAATTCATTCCACTGTCTTTCCCATAACTTTCCCCTCCTCCTTTCCCTTCATTCCCCTCATCTTGTCCATTGAACTTCTAATCTTCTCCTCCCTTGTTGTGGGTTAGCATCCACATATTAGAAAGAACATTCTGCCTTTGGTTTTTTGAGTACCCCTATGTTTTGACATAAGTCAAGTGTTAGCACTCAAAAGTTTCAGATTTTGGATTAGTGATGCTCAACTAGCACGGCTAACAAGTCTTTTAAGTGGATGAAGTAATAAGTGAGCAATATAGTCAAAGAGACATCTAGAAATTGAGAGGGGTAAAGATCATAAACATTTACTAGGAGGAAGATAGATTAATAGACCCACAGAAAATTAAACACACAATTTAAAATTGTTAATCAATCAAAATTTCACACACGATGTCAGCCACCCCATTTCAGGATGGCAACACCTCATAGATGGCTATTCTCACCTGAAGCCACTCTCTTTCTATAAGGGCCTCGAAACCTCGGACGGTCCGGCTCCGGGGTTCCAAAATGATCTGAGCCAGGGAGGCCGCCTGCAGGGTGGAGTCAGTTCCTTCTGCTCCGTGAATCAGAACCGATGCTCCTTCCCTGGTGGAAAACCCAGACACACATGGGACACTCCCAACACTGCCAATGAACTGCTAACAATAAACACTTACTGAGTCGATATTTTAAACTTATGCACTATTCTCTGTCCTACTCTCTATTATTGGATAGACAAAGACATTATCCAGCTCCCTCATGCTAAATAAAGCACTGGATAGACAAAGGGTTTCTAGAGAGAAAAAGGACTATGATGAGTCCCAAATTTCACATGGTCAGATTCCCATTAAATTATAACAAATTTCACAGCACTTTTCAGCTAAATTTTCTGTCCCTTTACAAAACTGAAAAGTGGTCCTTTTAGAAGGCTCTTACCTTTCTGAATTTTATAGTTGAGTAAAGCCTTTTCTCATCACACCTATGAACATACATTAAAATTACTTTCTGACTATGATTTCCATCTACTTCACACCACCAGCTAACTATAAGGGCACCTTCAAAAAATATAATGGATCAGAGAAATCACATTTTGAGAATTGTGGAAATAGGAAAAAAAACAAAAACATTAAAACTGCCAACCTAGAAAGTCAGTGGCAATGGTACCACTGTCCCATGAGACTTACGTGGTGATTGGGATCCCACCGTTATCAAGACAAGGGAAGGAAACAACAAAACCAAATTAACTACATCCCCCCTGCCTTTTTTCACCCTTTTTATTGACACAATAATGAAGAAAACTTTGGAGAAAGGAAATTTCAAAGTTTGGTAACAACTGGCAATTTTTTTTTCCACATACATATATACTTTACAGAGTAATAACAAAAGGCAATTTCCTATTATTTTCATTACAAGTCCTTCCCCCACGTTTCTCTGGCCTCTTTAGGACCTTTATATTAATGGCTGTATAACATTCTATTATGTGATGAAGTATAACTTACTTAATCCTACAGTAAGGAGGTTGTTAATTTGAAAATAACAGACTCTCTGAAGTTCACCCATGGTAGGTCAAGAATCCCATTCTTAGGATAAAATCTAATGACAAGGCTAAAGAGTATGAGCAAACACTTTTAAGGTTTCTAAATATACTGAATATATATTGTAATTATGTGTGGTTTATTCTAAACAATTCAATTAATTTAAGGTTTATTTTAATATTTTGAGCAATTAATTATAAGAACAAATTTTTATGGAGGTGTAAATAGTAATTTAATACATTTGACAAAAGGGAACACAAACATGGCAAAAATCAACTGACCCCTCATGAGAGTTTGGAGATCCCTGCTCATGGAAGGTGGCCAGCCTAAACTGAACACACTTGGACCTAAGGCTGCCTGGTCAGCATCATCTCATTATTGTGGCTGAAAAGGTAGACAATGTGGTAATAAATGTTCATTAAGATTGGTGTTTCAGGGGGCTGGGGATGTGGCTCAAGTGGTAGCGCGCTCGCCTGGCATGCGTGCGGCCCGGGTTTGATTCTCAGCACCACGTACAAACAAAAAGATGTTGTGTCCGCCGATAACTAAAAAATAAATATTAAAAAATTTAAAAAAAAAAAAAAAAAAAAAAGATTGGTGTTTCAGGGGGCTGGGATTGTAGCTCATGGTAGAGTGCTTGCCTAGCATGGTAAGGCACTGGGTTCACCTCAGCACCACATATAAATAAATAAAAAATAAAGGTCCGTCAACAACTAAAATATATATTTAAGAAAAAAGATTTGTGTTTCACAAGAAAATAGAGGCTTCTGTACTCACACTATGAGGAGAAACCTGGTAAATTCAAGTTGAAAAGAAAGAAACCCTTTGATATTAACCTGGCTCATTCTGTATTACTGATTTCTCTACCACAGAATCTTGATTTTCAATTCATGTATTTTCCTGGCTAAAAGGGCTTCACCTAACCCCAAAAGAAAGAACAATGACAACCTGGCAATCCCAACTCTTAGGTGCTGCCACTAACTTACCACAAGATCTTAAGCAACCCACTCAATTATCAATTTTTTTAAATAATGAAAAATTATATACATATTTCCCTAATCTGGAAGCATTAATAAAACAATTAAAGTCTCAAAGAAAAGTGCCACCCAACTGTGTGGTGACAAAACATACCTACTATGGTTTCAGTGGGAATCCCCTTCTTACAAAGGGCATTCTAAGCTTCTGCAACAATTATACCAATCCTTCTGCCTCTGTTCAATCTTCTGCCTCAAGTCTCAAGGGTTAGCAACCTTCAACTGAGTGAATAGACTAAAATCACTTCACATACTGCACATCACTATAACCAGGCTTTCTCAACTTGAGATCCAGATATAACCACACATCAAGTGGTTTACAATAAGGTATCTGAGAGATTAGAAAGAATCATCTCACTATATCACAGAATAACTCTCCTTTCATCGATATTGCAAAAGTAAAGAGGTAAATTTGGCCCCATGAGAAGAAATAAGAAAATTACTTCCATTTCTCTTTTATAGTGTAATAAAAATAAAATTGGGAAATTGAAAATTTAAGGATTTTATTTTTAAAAAAAGGTTTAGTACTTAAAAAACTATGTCACAGAAGACGTGTATATGTACATGGTTCATTCATTAAACAAATATTAATTATCTACTAAAAGCCACACTCTCTGCACATCCCTCCTTGATAACTGAATGTACTGATTCTCTTATACAATAATTTATAAAATCATCCAGATATAAGATATGGAATAGGCACAAACTTCATCAGACTCTATGAACACATGTCTGGGTAAAAACAAGTCTAGTTCTCAGTGTGTGTCCCATTCAGGAAGAATAAAATGCACTTTACCTGTCAATACACTGAGCTGCCAGGCAGGCAGTGGTCAGAATCTCTTTGACATGAGTCAGCCAGTTGGAGGCCTCCAGCTTACTGAGCCATCGGTCCATGTTATGCGTTTGGTCATTACAAGCTTCCACAAGTTTGATTAAGCTGTCCTGAAGAATGTGATACCTTTTAAAAGTAAAAGAGTAAGAAAGAAAACATGAAATACAATGATAAAGGAAGAAACTAAACTAAAAACTCTGCCTCTGATATATCCTAGGGCAAAAATAATCAAATTATTATGTTGGTATACATTAATGTGAGGATGAAAGATTAAAATATAAATATTTAAACACAAAGATGCTTCAAATGTCTGTCATGGTAAACCGTCCTGCATCTGAACAGTGAACTCAGCTCACACAGCTGGGTTACCAGATTAGTAGAGAGGGCCAAAGTACTGCATTTGCAACCTACAATCACAATCCTATTCCCACTGATAGCACTACACACTGGACACTCAAAATAGAATCACCAGTATGATCCAGCAGTTCCATTTCTGGGATTAACCAGAAGAAATAGAATCAGGATCTCAAAGAGATCTATACCCCCATAGGCTCTACACTATTGGCAACAGTTAAGATATGGAATCAACCTAATATCTATCAACAGATGAATGAGGATAAAGAATTTGTGGTACTATATATGCAATGGAATATTATTCAGCCTTAATGAAGGAGGAAATTCTGTCACTTACAACAACATGGATGAAGCTGGAAGACAACATGCTAACAAAAATAAGACAGAAACAGACAAACACTGCATGGTCTCACTTAAGGTAGAATCTAAAAAAGACAAACTCATAGATGCAGTGTAGAATAGTAGATCTGAGTATGGGGGGAAAGCGAGGAGGTGTGGAAATGTTGGTCAAAGGATACAAAGTTTCAGTCAGATAACTGTATAGCATGACTGTACAGCATGATGATGATGGTTAATAATAATATACTGTATGCTTGTAAATTACTAAAAAAATAGACCTTAAATGTTTCACCACAGAAAAATAAATACATGAGGTGATGGATATGTAAAGATTGATGTAATCACTTCACGATGTAGAAGTATATCAAAATAGCATATTGTTGCTGGGCATGGTGGCACACGTCTATAATCCCAGCAGCTCCAGAAACCGAGGCAGGAGGATCGAGAGTTCAAAGCCCGCCTCAGCAACTTGACAAGGCCCTAAGCAACTTAATGAGACCCTGTCTCTAAATAAAATATTTAAAAAGGGCTGGGGATATGGCTCAGTGGTTCAGAGCTCCTGGGTTCAATCCCCTATACAAAAACAAAAACAAAAATAAAACATACTGTATACCACAAATAGATGCAATTTTACTTGTGAAACTTTAATAAAACTGACAAAAAAGGTCACAATGAGTTGTTCAGTCAATTGCTGACCTAAATTATTATGCAGGTTTAAAATTAATGCAGGTTTCATTTGAGCACTTGTGATTTTTAAGTAGTTAATGACTCATTTGCTCCAGTTAGCTTCCAATCAGAGTCCTCCCCATCTCCAGAACCTTTTACCTCTCAATGGACTTATGGATTCGCCTCCACTGGGGGTAATGGGCTTCTTGTTCAAAGCCACCTCCTTTGGCTCTAGCTTGCTGAGCCACATTTAGACTCCGAGTGTCAATGATGTAGCCGCGCTTTCCTGCTCTGAGGGTAGCGTTTATCAGCTTTTCGTCTTCCTTGCACCTTCTCCCATTAGTGCCAGTGAGTGGCTGACCACTTCGCATAATTACCTAGAAGCACAATATGCTGACAATCAATAGGACAGCTTTTAAAGTTTCTGAAAACAGAAAGGAAATAGCTGGATTAAGAGTACTGTCTGGAAAACAATCACAAAGTATTTTGGAGATGATCTGATCAAAACAACAAAGAAATATTTCCATGTACAAACAATAGTAATGACATAAAACAAAGGCAAAACTTATACTTTAAAAAAATTTTTTTTCCTATTATCTCAAAATATTTTCACATACTAAATTGTATCATCTCCTCAAGATCAAATATTTCAATTCATTAAATCCATGAATTCAACAACTAACAGACCTGGCCCAGTAACAAAGACAATAATGGTCTTTGAGCCAATAAACTTTGAGTTTGGAGGGGAGTAAAATACCACAACTCCAAATTAACTGCAGACCTCTGTTGACACAGAAATGGCTCTGAAAAGCTGTCCTTCTGTAAAATGAAGTTGACGTCTGCCTATAGCAGTGACAATCAGAAGCTTTTCTCTCTGATGTCCCCAGGCCTCTTTCTGCCTAGAAGGGATCTTTCCCCTGGAAGAAGAGATGCGGGTCTGAAACCTACTGCAGACAAAGATGAGCACAGCAGTTATCACCTGGGAGACTGATCTCCCTAACAAGTCAGCCCTGGTTGACTTGGTACACAGCCTGGCTTGCTGTGTACACCTTCCCTAAGAAGCTGAGTCCCTCTCTCTGCTACATTTTACCAGGTTCAGCCACCTTACTGCTCTTTGAGCCTCATACTCCAAAGCTTAGGCACGTGACAAAATCTGTATGTTCTTTTTCCTTTCATCTGTCTATAGTGTGAACTGAAGTTCCCTAAAGAAGACACACCTACACTGAAAATCCTGCAGTGTCTGGCCGACTAAAACATCATGACTGCAGAGGTGAAATGCTGCAGACAGAGTGCCAGGATTATTTTGAACTATCTTTAGTCTCTCTTAATAGCCACTTACTACCAACCTCTGTATCTTATCTAACATTTGACTGTAATCCCAGTGACTCAGGAGGCTGAGGCAGGAGGATGGCAAGTTCCAGGCCAGCCTCAGCAACTTAGTGAGATCCTGTCTCAAAGTAAATAATAAAGAGGAGTGGGGAGGTAGCTCAGAGGTAAAGCACATCTGGGTTTCTAGTACCACAATATAAATAAATAAACAACAGCAAATCTTAAAAATTCTGTTTACACTAAATATCCATTTTTAGACATTTGGCAGGGGGGTGGAAGATAGCTATAATCATCTACTAATTTACTATTGGTTTCAAAGTGAGAAGCAGAGTTTATCAGCTGAGAGAAAAAAAGAAGAGAGAGTAATTTATAAACTAATATTTGAAAAATATCCAGCAAGTCCTTGCCTATTAAATTCCTGATTTCCACGGTTTCTTTTTTTTTTTTTTTGGTACTGGGAAATAAGCCCAAAGGCACTTTACCACAAGCTACATCTCCAGTCCCTTTTTATTTTGCTAAGTTGCTGTGGGTCTCACTAAGTTGTTGAGGCTGGTCTCAAACTTGCCATCCTCCTGCCTCAGCCTCTAGAGTTGCTGGGATTACAGAGTGTGCCACAGCACCTAAACTGACTTCCATGTTTTACAAAGTATGAATAATTACGTATCACTCCTCTCTCTTCTGAAAACAAAAACATCTGTTCAAGTCACCATCCACATGGAAATTTGGTGAGAATAATTAAAGTACCTTACCATTATTCTGGGCAGAGAAATTTCTCATTTTTCTACCTTAAAAATGTTGCTGCGAGCATCATATAAACACTAGTTTCCTTTGCACTCTGTCCTGAAGACATGTCTATTTTGACTTTTCTAAGGGTGAGCATGATGGAAAGAATTCAATCATAGCCTCGTCAGAGAAACTGCTCCTGGTTTCCTAGAGTTTATGTGATGGAAGTCCTGGTGAAAGCGACCTGGCCAGTTGCTTCCATGAACACAGAAAAATCAACCTCCCTAGGAAAAGATTCCCAGGCCAAGGCTTTCAGCAGATCAAGCAGCAGTTCTGTACCACTTACCATTCCATTTTTTTTATGATAATAGCTGAGTACTGGAAAGCGCCCTCCATGTCGAAATGTAGCTACCTTCCGAAGAGCTTCATCATCAATGGATTTGGGCACTATGACAATTGGTGGGTAAGAAGGACAGACGGCAAATTCCTTATTGACATAGCTTAGCCTCCATTCACTGGTCTGAAAAACACAAAACATTGCAAAGCTAAGCAAATATCTCAACATTACAAGAGAACATGAAAAAGTTTAAAGGACTTCAGAGGTAAATTTTCACTGATGAAGAAGCAATTTCTTGGGAATTTACTAGAAGGATACCTAGCCTACACTTAAAATACCTCCAGAGCAAAGGTGCTGCCACTCATCAGGGCCAGCCTCCTGCACTGCTATGTATTACTAACTAGTTCCTAGAAAGGTCTTGCTTACATTGAACAAAACCTGTTGCTCTATAACTTCCTCTACCGTTTTTACCATGATTTTAGACAACACAGCGTAAGTTCTGTATTTCACATGATATCATATCAAATATTTACAGACAGTCATTTCTCCCTTAGTTGCCTCTTCTCCAAGTTAAACGTATTAAATACACAATGATCATAAAGGCCAGTAGAACCCCATTCCTCCTTTCTGGGGACCATCCAGTTTACCAATGGTCCTCTTAAAGCACAGCATCACTTAAGACTATAAAATTCCAGAACACTACCTAGCCAGAACTGATGGAACAAAACTACCACCTACATCAAAACCTTTGTTCCTTTCTGCTATTTAGAAAAGGAAGAAAACAAAGATTGGTAACATCTTCCTTAAGAATGATAAAACTCACTACTAGCCAGGCACAATAGCGCAGGAGGCTGAAGCAGGAAGATCATAAGTTCAAGGACAGCCTTGGCAATCTAGTGAGGGTCTAACCAATTTAGTGAGACCCTGCCTTAAAATTAGAAAACTTTAAAAAAAAAAAAAAAAAGGACTGAAGATGTAGCCCAGTGGTAAAGTACCTCTGGGTTCAATCCCTAATACTAAAACAAAAAAAAAACTAGCTACTTGGACTAGACACTTAAAAGTCAATGAAATAATCTGACTCAGTAGACTAAGGACTCAAAACATACCACATAAAACTATCAAATACCTGTGTACAACCAGAGATATGAAAAATTGTGCTCTATATGTATAATATGAATTGTAATGCATTCTGTTGTCATATGTAACAAATTAGAATAAAAAATAATAGTAAATCTATCAAATGCCTTATTTCAAACAGCAGAAATGAAAATTGCTTGAAGACAATAAAAGGCTTTTTATAGTAAAAAGAAATTCAAATTTCCCATAATCCAGGTTGGCCTAATATACTAACCATAAACTTCACTGATAGGAAGATGAAGCTAAAAAGTGTGTTTGATGTACTATAACATGCAGCTGGTTTTTTCATTTGTTTGTTTGTTTGTTTTTTGCATTGCTAGGGAATTGAACCCAGGGTCTCAGGCAAAAACTGGTATTTTAAAAACTTTCACAAAATTCAACACCAATTTTTAATTACTTTGTTTTTCTACTTTTCAAAGAAGGAGAAGGAGAAGGAGAAGTAGTAGTAGCAGTAGCAGTAGCAGTAGTAGTTTCTAAAAGATTCATTACCAAAAAAAAAAGTTACCCATTTCCTGGGCACCTGGGAACCCATCCCGATTCCATTTCTCCAAAGTCAATTATTTTCAAGATTATTTTCTATGTGAGCGTTTACCTCCAAATTTCTAAATAGAATGCTGAGGCTTTTATTCCTTGAGTTTCTACTATTACATAATTATTTTCTGACTTCCTACTCTAAAGAATGATTTGGTCCTCCATTTGATTTGCAATGCCACTCTGATAATAAAAGTTTTTGAGAGTACAGGGCAGCTCTCTATTCTATGCCACTGGTCTATCTTAATAATTTCCATAGCTTTTAAAATAAGCTTGATGTCTAGTAGGCTGTATTCTCTCTTCCTTCCATTTTTGTCTTTAATAGTAACATGGCTCCTCTTGGTCCTTTGCTCTTCCATGTAACTTTTATCAATTCCATGTACAAATCAATTGGAGTTTCAAAAAGGTGTTCTGACTTTATACATCAGTTAAGAGAAATCTCCCTATCTAGGGCATACTATTCTGCTCAGTTAAGCTTTAATTTTTTCCATAAAGCTGTACAATTTTCTCAATAAAAGCCTTATGTAGAGCTGGGGTTCTGGCTCAACAGTAGAACACTCGCCTCGCACATTCGAGGTCCTGGGTTCGATCCTCAGCACCACATAGATAAATAAAATAAAGATATTGTGTTCAACTACAACTAAAAAAAAAAAAAAAAAAAGCCTTATGTATCTTTACTTAGATACATTCCTAGAGACATGACAAAGTATGTTGCATTTTAACTGCATCTTTGCTTACAATCTCCTGATCTGTTCATCTTCCTACGCAAATATAATCAGCAAATAATAACAATTTTATTTTTTTCATTTTATTCCTTTTCCTTGTATTTTCCCCCTTGTCTTATAGACCTGAGTAGGAACAGTAATGGTGGCACATTTGCCTCACTCTTGAACTCAGAGAATGACAAAAAATGCTTTTTGTATGCTTTTGGGAATCACCATTAATCATTTTGGTAAGAAGCTTTGGGTTTCTGTTTGTTTTTGTAATGCTGGAGATCAAACTCAGAGCCTTACACATGCTAGGCAAGTGGTTTCCCACTGACACCTACCAGACACCTACCCCCATCTGTGTGTGTGTGGCGGGGCTGTCTCAGATTAAACCAAGGACCTTGCACATGCTAAGCACACACTCCACCAATGAATTAAACCCCCAGAACTGTTAAGAGGTTTTATCATGAATACATAGCTATCAAACTTTTTTCTCTTCTATCTAATACCATGTAGGTAGCTTGTCTTTTCCTTCTTGCTAATTGTGTAATATTCGCTTTGCTTTACTGTTCAGGGACTGGACAACAACATGTCTCAGATTTCTTTTTGATCACCCTATGTGGTGTTTGCTAGGACATCTTAACCTCTTTAGGTTCAATTACTTTTACTGAGTCTAAAGAATTCTCAATTATTGTCTATTTAAATACTACCTTTCTTTCACGTTCTGTATTATCTGCTTCTGGAACTCTTATGTGACAAATAAATATTGGATCTTCTTCCTTTACTATGAATGCTCTAACCTCTTTTTTCCCCCAGCTTCCTTGTTTCTCTATTCTGTATTCTGGGTAATTATTTCAAACCTGTTCCAGATTTCTCTTTAGCTCTTTCTAACCAGATATTTAATCTTTACATTAAATTATTTTCTCTACTTTTTAATCACCTTTAAGACAAAAGGCGAAAAGTAAGTTATACATCTTGACTGCATAATTTCATGGGTCTTGACAGTTGGCACACCTGGTAAATATCCAATGCTAAGAAATCACTAATCTATTTTCCATTGTTTTTGAAGTAACACCTAAATCTGTCTGGGAGTGCAGCTCAGTGGTAGAGTGCATGCAAGGCCCTGGGTTCAAGCCCTAGCGCACATACAACACACACACAAACCTTTTACAACCCAAGGTCATAAATATTTTTTTCCTATGCCTTCTTCCAGATGTTTGGGCTGTTTTAGATCTACAATACATTTAGGTCTACCACACATTTTGAGTTGTTTGCGGATGGTCTGAGGTACCCATCTAGATTTTCTCATATGGAGATCAATTATTCCAAAGGTATTGGCTGAAAAAAGCTGTCTTTTCCCTATGGAATCACCTTGCTACCTTTTGTCAAAAATCAACTGCCCATAAAGGGAAAGGTTTCTTTCTGGACCCTATATTCTGCTCATCTGTTTGTCCTTATGCCAATATCACTCTTTCTTGATTACTGCCATTTTATATGAAGCTCTAAAATCGAGCATTTTAAATACTTTATTTTTTTTCAAAGGTGTTTTGGCTATTCTAGTCAATTTGCATTTCAATATAAATTTTAGACTCTCTTTCATTTCTACAAAATCACCTGTTGGAATACTGATAAGGGTTGCATTGAATTTATAGATCAATTTGGACAGAACTGCCACCATAGTGAGCCCAATCCAGCCTGTGCCTGTTTCTGTAAATAAAGTTTTATTGGAATCTGGTACACCTAATTCATTAGTGTATTGTCTATTGCTGTTTTCATGCTACAACAACAGAGTCGAGTAGTTACAACAGAGCACATGATCAGTGAAACCTAAAATATTCACTATCTTGTCCTTCCCCAAGTCAACTACTGATCTTAACCATGTTGTTTTGCAATTAATGAACACAGTATATCTCCTTTTATTTAAATTTCCTACAACTTCTGTCAGCAATGTTTTGCATCTTTCAGTATACAGATCCTGAACCAGGTTAAATTTATTCCTAAGTATTTTATTCATGTTAAGAGTGACTGTTGCCAATGCAACTGATCTTTTTATTTCCTTCTTTTTTGGGTACCAGGGATTGAACTCAGGGGCACTCAACCACTGAGCCACATCCCCAGCCCTATTTTGTATTTTAGAGACAGGGTCTCACTGAATTGTTAAGCACCTCGCTGTTGCTGAGGATGGCTTTGAACTCGCGATACTCTAGGCCTCAGCCTCCCAAACCACTGGGATTATGGGGTGCACGTTCTTCTTTTTCTTTATGACATTGTCTTGAACTTCTCCAACTTCTGGATTCAAATGATCCTTCCACCTCAGACTCCCAGTGCTGTGATCATAAGTGCATACCCAACTTTGTATACTGATCTTATATCAAGCAATTTTGCTAAACTTGCTTATTAATTCTAATTATCTTATGGCTTTCTGCCTTTATTTTTACTCTCTCCCTCTTTCTGTTTTTGTCCTCCCTAGCTTCCTAAGTTGGTGTTTAGGTCCATGCTTTTAGACTCATTTTCTTTTCTCATGCGAGAATTATAAGTTGCACACTTATCTCCAAATTCTGCCTTACCTATACTCCACAGATTTTGAGAAATTGCATTCTCATTATTTTTTGTTCACAATATTTTCTAAGTGGTTTCATATTTGAATCACAGATCATTTATAGATATTCTGTGTAATTTAGAAATATTAGGAGATAGATATTCCTAGATATCTTAGTGTTATTGATTTATAATATATTTCAGGTCAAAGATTATAGTCTATGTGATTTCAATCCTAGTAAATTTATTTAGATTTAGTTAACACCCCAGTTTATGGTCTCTCCTGGGAACACACATGTGCCTCTTGAAGAATGCATATTCTGGAGAAGTTAAAGCAGCATTCTATAAATATTAAGCAATGTTCTTCAGACCAGATCTTTTATGTCTCTACTTGTCTTGCTGTTGTCATTTTAGCCTAGTTCTATTAATTGACAAGAGGACCATTTTAATAATATCTTATCCTGACAGCAGAATTGCATATTTCTTCATTTCTGTCAACGTATGCTAATACATATATACATATGTTAAATATAAAATGACCTTTTTTATTATTATAAATGTGCCTGTCTTAAAGTCTTTTTATTTTTTTAATCTGGAATAAGCAGTTACTCATGCCTTTTTATGCTTATTATTTGTTCAGTACATCTTTTTTTCATCTATTTTCAAACTATTTGTGTTTATATTCAAAACACATCTCTTATACACAGAACACATCTGGATCTTCTATTTTTCTTTAATTCATTCTGACAATTTCTGCCTTTTAATTGGAGTGCCTGACTCACTAATATTAAAATATGTATTGTTATAGCTGGACTTTAGTCAAGCATTTAATTATTTTGTTTGTTCCCTGTTTTTATTGCTGTTTCTTCTTTCTTGCCTTCTTCTGGATTAAATATTTTTTAGAATTCCAGTTTAACTTTTTAAATATATTTCTTTGCATTTTATTAAAGCAATAGCTCCAGGTTACTGGTTTTCAAACAGGGGTGATTTTTGCCCCAAGGGAACATTTGTCCATGTCTGGAATCAACTAGGGAGTGGGAGGGAGAATGCTGCTGGCAAATGGTAGTGCCAGTGCCTGGGATGCTGCTAAACATACTCTGAGGCACAGGGAAGCCGCCTGCAACAAGAATTTAAGAGCCCAAACGTCAACACTGCCAAGGTTGACTAATCCTGTTCTCAGGATGACGTTATACATCTTAAAGATATCTTAAATATCTTTAACATTTATCTTTAATTAAATAGTATAATTTACATCTTTAACTTAAATATGATAACACTTATATTTATTTATATTTACCTTATATATTTTACTTAAATATTAGCCTACATTATATAAAATGTAAAACACTTGCTAACTCTTTAGGTGTATGCATCCACTCAGCCATTCCAGACTAAATTCTGACACTATTGCTTCTACACATGAATAGTGCAAAGGCAGTGTTTTAATTTTTGCTTTTGTCTTCTTTTTATTTTAAGCTTACTTTTTCTTACCTTAGTAGTTTCTACAGCTGTTTTAAAATCCTTGTGTGATAATTTGAACTTCTGAGTCATCCTGGGGTCAGTAATTGTTGGTCAATTTTTCTCAGGGGGAGTGGGTGACATTATCCTGGTTCAACTTTGGATTGTATCCTAGACATCTGAGATAACACTGAGGAAACATACATGCTCCACATAGGCATCGTATGCTATGCCTTTGGAGAACGTTGAAGTTTTGTTTTAGTAGGCAAATAATTTGGTAAGACTTATCTGCAAACTCTAGCACTGTGATGCAAGGCAGCTCAGCTCTGTGGCCAAACTGCCCCCAAGTCAGCCAGAGACTGGAGGCAGTATGCAGGATCAAGGATCCCCTTCTATGGCCAATTCCTGTCCAGAATTCGGCACTCCTCTCCTGCATCTCTGGCTGCCCTAGGCTCCCTCCCCTGGCTTTTCCCACCAGAGAGAAAGAGGGCTTTCTACTAGAATGTTAGCTGCTTTACACCAATAATGCCACAACCATGCTACCCTCAGGACAAAGCCCGCCCACACATGCAAACACAGGAAACTCATTGTGTCATTCACTTCCTCTAAATATTGACTCCCTTTAAAATATGCTGGTTTTTGTTTACTAACCAGGTAGTTTGGGGTAGATGATTCCACTGTCATTGATATCTGCAGAAGGGCTTGTGAGATAGGAGCTACTCAACCAGAACCAGAAGCAAAATCTAATCATCGCCTTTTGCATACAAAAGTTCTAAAGTGCTAGCAGAAGGAATACAGATAAGCTATATGTGTATTTCAGCAAAGAATCTGAAATAATCTTTCTGGATAATTCTTGAATAACAGCATGCTAGAAGTGGAAGAATTCTTGAGATCATTTTGCTCAACATTTTTTCATTCTGCCAACAAGGAAATAGGCTCCTAGCAAGTTAAGCCATCGATAATGTATCTGGGATACAACACAAAGTATCTTTACAGTTATGTTTTTATTCTTTCTTTTCAATACCACATCTTTGGGACTAATGGAACTTAAAAAAAAAAAAAATCCCTGCATGAGAATATAAAATCCCTTTCCTTTCTCACTTGGCTGCTATAGATACCTTTGCTCTTTAAATTCCATGGTTCCTTATCCCTTTGTCTTGGACCCCTCAATGCTCACTTATAGAGGTTATCATAAAAGTATGAGGAAGAAGAAAGAAGTAAACTAGCCAGAACAGGGGGGAAAAGAACCTAATTTTAGCTACCTGGTCTGACTAACCCATATTAATAAAAGTTAACCCATAGAAACAAATGTGCTAGATGGTTCTTTGGTACTGTCTGAAGCACCCAGTGGATTCAATGGGTTCAATACAATTGTGACTATGGCTCAGAACCTAATTACTATACATGAAGTTGTTTCTAAGGAGACACGTCCAACAATTAACTCACAATATGCCAGGACTACTTTTATGCACATATTAATGTTTTATCAATGTCATTTTCAAAATTTAAAAAGTAATATTTAGAATACATTAATCTTGTGGAAGAAAAGGCTTTTCAGCTGCAGCAGTGAACAAATCATACAAATCTCTGAATGTCAGAGACTGCGATATGAACAACTAATAGAAACATCTTTTAGGCACAGGTAAGACAACTTCACTTGATCTCTCTTCAAAGGAAAGTGATCATTCTCAACAAATTAGACAAAATGCTGCATTGTTTCTAATTACCCATAATTACCAAACATTAACTCACAGCTGAAGAGTAGAGTTCAAACTCTTGCTCAGGAAGGAAGGAATGCCAAACATTAACTCACAGCTGAAGAGTAGAGTTCAAACTCTTGCTCAGGAAGGAAGGAATGCCAGCCATCTTCTATCACCTCAAACATGGGCCGGTAGAAGAAAGGATACATCAGAGTGACAGAGTCCAAGGTAGACAATGCCTAATGACAGAAAGAAAAAAGAAACATGCCATAACTTTAGCACATTCTAACTGAAGAAATGGGAGCAAGCACATGCCTCGCCTAATTATGATACACACCCATTACAGCTCTCTAACTTTTTATTTATAGACATAGTGATAGTCTTACTGGGGCCAATTTCCATGTTTCCAGCATCTAGTAAAGCACCTGATATACAACATTCATCCAATACATAATGTTGAATGAAAAAAAAAAAAAAAGAAAGAAAGAAAAACTTTGCACACAATGGCACAATTTTCTAGGAGAACAATGAAACTACTCTTCATACAATTTAATAAAGTTTAATAAAAAGGTCCAAGAACTTCTAGGGATCAGAGAACAAACAGTTTTGAGTTATTCAGTGAGGTCTTGGCTAAAATCCAATTACTAGCTATTTAAACATATGTAAATTATTTATTTGTTTGTTTTGTGTGTAAATTATTTATAATGAGTGCCTTATAGTAAATGCAAACAAAAATGATAAAGCTCAGTGGTCAAAACTCGGTCAAGAGACAGACCACTGGACTCAGGTTCCAAATCTAGCTGTGCAGTAGCAGGTAAGAAGTGGGCAAGTCCATTTATCTCTACACCTCAATTGCTCAACTGTAACAAGGGAGAAATAACAATACCCAGGGGCCCTGTAAGGTTACCAGCAGCATTAAGAGAGATCACATATGTAACAAGCATACATGCAATGCTCCTGGCACATAAGGAAACAAAATGTAATTTTAGCTATCATATGTGCCTTGTGTGAGGAAATTCAATCAATGTTCATTTCCTCCATCTTAGAACCAATATGCCAATTGGTGAGGTATTTTCATATCTTTAGTTACAGTGACCTGGTCTCAAGTTGGGGTAATAACTCTATGGTCCCCAAATGAGACTACATTCACCTGCAGTACTTGAATTTTGGGTAATAAACCAGGAAAACCTGAGCAGATGGAGGGACAGACAGATAGAACATTATTCCTCGCCTGGCAGATACATCTTTTTGACAGGGGATTACAGAAAAAAGCAATACTATGGCTGGGAAAGAAGAGCACCTAATCAATTAGCATAGTTCAAAGGGCAGTAAACTCACTTGGGGGAGGTTATGACAAGTCTCAGAACCCCACAGCTCTCAGAAAGAAGTTACCTCCCTCTAGGTCACAGTAGGGTCTGGCTCACAAAAGGATATGCCCATGATTTCCAATACTACACTGGATATGTAGTTCAGCAGTTTAACAAAAACCATCCCTGTCCAAAGTTATTTATAAACTTTGTCCAAAGTTACTTGTCTTTGGATGCTAACTGCACCAATAGAAGCACAAAAGCACATGCCCACATCTGTCCTAGGTCAGAGCTGCTTTAGTCAGTTCAACTGGTTTTTTTGTTTTCAGTGCTGAGGAAAAAATCCTGGGCCTTGCACATGGCAGCTGCTATTTTAAATGTAAATCAACAACCACTCTGTAGGCAATAAGCATTCACATTTCTACTTGTGATTATGTTTTATATCACTAGAGATAAGTCTTCTCCTTTAAACACATTAATGCTAAAAGAACTGAAAACATTTCAATTCTAAAAGGCAGCTGAAACTCGGCAGGAAAAAAGCTTCATCATGCTTCTTTCTACAATTTAGAAAACTGAGTACTTGCCAGTTATTCTTCCAATGGAAGTCTATCTGTGGCAGCAGAATATTTTGGGGTAAGCAGACTCTTCTTGATTATAAAGAACAGGTAGAGGAAGCCTATGCTATTGAGGGAGTCACTTATTACCCCTAAATTAAGATGTATGCAGCATGGAGGATGGGGTTGGATGCCAGGCAAAGGCTTGTGGCCAGGTCTACTACATGTATTTGCTATGCTATGAAAACATTCAACAGAGCACTCATTTTCAGAGGTCAAATTAGAAAGATAGCTTATTATTTATGACTTTTCAACCCTAAGAGTTTCTACACAATGAGTCAATTTCTAAAGAGTTCTGGGTAATATATGCAACCATTTAGGCAACTGATTGGTGTCAGCTGCTTTCAAAGCTAAGTGACTGCAATCAATAAGTGGGCAACAAGCTCTGCCCCTTTCTTCACCACTGGCAGCATTTCTAACACCCACCAGCCGGCCATCTCAAAGATCACTAGTCGGAGAGAGAAGAACAAAAATGTGGGTAGATCAGTAAAAATCCAACCTCACATCTTCAAACATACCCCCCCACCCCACCCCCGCCTCCTTTCCCCACCTTCTCTCTCCCTCTCTCTCAACTGAAGAGAGCCAGTGGCATTCCTCTGCCAAAATAGTGGAACATTATTTCAACTTAATGCTCTGAAAGTTACAATGCTTTCTCACTCATGTTGAAGAATCTGACCAAACCAGTGTCATGTTACTTTCAAATGACAACTGTGTAAAACAGTTCACTTCATCTTCTCATTTCCTTAAATATTTAAAGTTTAGCAAATGCACAAAAAAGGTTACATGCCATTCACTCAGAATGGTTGCTTCTCTATTTCTCTAATCTTATATCAAAAACAAGCAATGTATCCTACTACTTATAAATTTTTAAGAATTTCTCCCTTTTCTTCCTCTATAATTATCTAGAAAACAATATAAACCCAGAGCTAATTAATAAAATTTAGTGGCAATGATTTAGCCTAAAGTAACTTAAAACTTGAGTGCATACCCAATTTGGTTAGGATGAGGTGAAAATAATATAAGCTCTTCAACTGAAATTTAAATTATTCAAGTAAAATTTCTATTACTTGTGATCTGAACCAATGTTCAATATTGTTTAAGTAAATACAAAGCAAACACATCCTGTCGTAAGCAAACTGATGAAAATGAATGTAAACAGAAAAGTAAATGGAAATTCATTTACTAAAAAACAAGACTAAGACCACAGGTGATAGTGACTTGCTTTAGTCGTGAGGATCTGTTGCAGTGATGTGGACTTATTATACACAACTGAATGGTACCTGTAGACATGTTTAAGATAGTAAATATTATATGGATATTTTTCCCACAAATTCTTACCATTAAACTTCCTCAGTAAATGACAGAAGGCATTCAAATGGTAGCTATATTCACACATATTATACTATATTCACACATATTATACTCCACAAAAAATCAACTAATAACATTCTTACAACCTTAAATGGTAGGAAATATTATTCTCCTTTTACAAAAAAGTAAAAAACTAGTTGTCAGAGAGATTAAAAACTTTGCCCATGGTCATAAGCTACCAAGCAATAAAGTCAAGAATCAAACTGTATTATAACAAGAATCGTATTACATTATTAATATTTCTATCCAAAGGTATAGGGTTGCATCTATTACAAAAGATATACTAATATATTAAGAAAAAAAATCTGTGTGTAGTTACTTTCTTGAAAGAGAAAAAAGGAAACACTCTCATTAATGGTTCTCAATGTTTGAGGAAGCCCTCAAAAGGTGGGGGAATGGTGTGAGTCAATGGGGGCTTCTACATCCCCCAATACATACTGTAATGTGACCCAAATCAATTCTAGCTGTTATTTATTTTATTGGCTTAAAATTCCACATATGATGCTATTTGAAAAAAAAAAAAAAAAACAACCCTTTGGAGCATCAAAAAAAAAAAGTTGACCAACTATCTTTGACTCAGAGAAAAATATTAAGATTTAAATAATAAACATGAAATGTCAAACAAGACTGTAAAGTTTCTCCCAAGAACCCCTTTACTAAATTCTCTAAATTTTCCCCATTAACTACATACTCATACATACTCAAGTAAAACAATATCTATTATTTGACCACTATGAACCCATGGAAATTCTATAAAGTCCCTGGAATGCAATTCCACAGAAATCTAAGCAGTTCATGGAATAAGGGTTACTCATATAAAATGATTAACACTAAAAACTGCTATATGTCAAAACAGTCCCATGACACTCAAGTAAACAATGAGTCAGGATAAGACTTTTCCTGTCAGTTTTCAGTATCTGAATCACAAAATATGATAAAACAGCTGAATTCAGTCAGAATGTAACTTTTTTCTTTCTACCAGATTTTGCCTCCAAAATACTTACCTCAATGGAACTGGCTATATTTAAACATTCCTCCATTCCAGGAATATCCAACTGAATAATTCGAAAATCTTTACATTTTATGATGATAGTACCCAGAGATCCCACAAATCTGTAAGAAATTACAAATCATACTTAGGAATACATACATTCCTAATTTTAAATATATGATTATTTCTTTGAAAAAAAATGCAGTTGCAATCAACAACTTTATCTAACTTCCCTCCCCACTTAGTCTAATTAAGAATCAAGTTTGCATCACTAAAATGTTAGCCATAAAGTATTTAAAACACATGTACCTAAAATTTTTTCAAATTTGTAAAATAATTCACATTAGGTTAAGTCATTTAATGAAGATTACTTGGAATCTTACTCCAAAGCATAGGAAAAAAGATCTTAATTAACATGTTAAGCATCTGTAGAGAAATGTTCTGCAGCATAGGAAAATTGTTATTTCAGATTGTATCTACTTCTAAGATTATAGAAGCTCATTAAATATCTCTTTTCAATATTTAAAACTTTGCACTTGTAAGAGAGAAGACCCAAATAAACAAAATTAGAGATGAAAAAGAAGATATCACTACAGACACTTCTGTAATCCAGAGGATCATTAAGAACTATTTTGAGGACAGGGGGTTGTATGTAGCCCAGTGGCAGAGCACTTGCCTAGCATGTTGTGAGGCACTACATAAAAATAAACAAATAAATAAAGGCATTCTGTCCACCTACAACTACAAAAACATTTTTTAAAAATGTTTTGGGGGGCTGGGGTTGTGGCTCAGCGGTAGAGTGCACACCTAGCACAAGCAAGGCCCTGGGTTCAATCCTCAGCACCACATAAAAATAAATAAAATAAAGGTATTGCATCCAACTACAACTAAAACATAAATATTTTTAGAAAGAATAATTTTGAAAATCTATACTCCAATAAACTGGAAAATCTAGAAGATACTGACAAACAATTAGATATATATGACCTGCACATATATTGAATCAGGGAGATATAGAAAACCTAAACAGGTCAATATCAAGTAATGAAATTGAAACAGCAATTAAAAGTCTTCCAACAAAGAAAAGTTTAGAAACATGGATTCTCAGCTGAGTTCTACCAGGTCTTTAAAGAAGAACACCACACTTTCTCAAATTACTCCATGAAATTGAAAGGGAGAGAACACTTCCAAATATATTCTATGAAGCCAATATAACTCTGATGCAAAAACCAGTAAAAAGACACATCAAGGAAAGAAAACCCAGATGAATCTATATTCCTGATGAACTCAGATACAGAAATCCTTAGCAAAATATTAGCCAACAGTATTCAGAAACACACCAAGAAGATAATACACCATGAACAAGTGGGTTTCATCCCAGGGATGCAAGGTTGGTTCAACACACACAGATCAATAAATGTAATTCACCACGTAAATAGAATTGAGGACAATAATCATATGATCACCTCAACAGATGCAGAAAAAGCCTTTGCTAAAATCCAGCACCCATTCATGTTAAAAATGCTAGACACACTAGGGTGAAATATAACTTACTTCAACATTATAAAAGCTATGTATGAAAAATCCAAAGTCAAAATCATACTGAATGGAGAAAAACTGAAAGAACTGCCTTGAAAATCAGGACCAAGACAACTACTATTCAACATAATTCTCAAAACTCTAACCAGAGCAATCAGACAAGAGAAAGAGATTAAAAGGTTACAAATTACATGATCCTTTATGGAAAAGACTCAAGAAAAACTCCACTGTAAGACATCTAGAGCTGATAAATGAATTCAGCAAAGTAGCAGGATATAAGATCAACACTCATAAATCAACAGGCTTCCTATACTCCAACAACAATTATGCAAAGAAAGAAATCAGGAAAACCCTCCCTTTCACAATAACCTCAAAAAAATAACAAAATAAAATACTTAGGAATTAATCTAATCAAGGAGGTAAAAGATCTCTACAATGAAAATAATAGACACTAAAGAAAGAAATTTAAGAAGAACTTAGAAGATAAAAAGAACTTCCATGCTCTTGGATAGGCAGAATTAATATTGTCAAAATGGCCCATACTACCAAAAGCAATATATGGATTCAATGCAATCCTCATGAAACACCTCTGACATTCTTCACAGAACTAGGAAAAAAAAAAAAGTCCTTAAATTCATTTAAAAGAATAAGAGACTCAAGAATAGCCAAAGCAATTCTAAGAGATAAGAGTAAGGCAGGAGACATGAAGACACCTGATCTCAAGTTATACTACAGAGCTATGGTAATAAAAACAGCCTGGTATTGGCATCCAAATAGACATGAAAACCAATGGAATGGAAGACAGAGACAAACCCACACACATGGCAGCCACTTGATACTTAACAAAGGAACCAAAAATACACACTGAAGAGCCTTTTTAACAAGTGGTTTGGGAAAACTGGATAGTTACATGTGGAAAAATGAAATTAGACTCCATCTCTCACCGGCACAAAACTCAAATCAAAAGATCAAAAACTGAGGAATTAGATCAAGAAATTTGCAACTGCTAGAAGAAAACACAGAGTCAACACTTCATCATACAGATGCAGGCACCAGCTTCCTCAACAAGACCCCTAAAGCCCAAGATATAAAACCGTAAATCAATAAGTAGGATGTCATCATATTAAAAAGCTGTATTTGTATTATTTATAGAAATAAATTCTAAAAAGTAAAAAATAAAGATGCAATTCCTCAAAAGACACAAACTACCAAGGAACATTCAAGAAGAACTAGTCTGACTAGTTCTGAATCTATTAAAGAAATTGAAATTTCCTTAAAATCCTCCCCACAAAGAAACTCCAGCCCCAGATGGCTTCACTGATAATTCAACAAGAGGTTTAATGGAAAAACACTACCAATTCAAGACAAACTCTTCCAGCAAACTGAAGAGAAGGGAATTAATTCTTAAGTTATTCCACAAGACCAGTATTATCCTAATACAAAAAACAGACAGACATTACAAGAAAAGAAAGCTACAAACCAATATCCATCATGAACATAAATGCAAAATTTCTAACCAAAACACTGGTAAATCAAATCCTACAACATACAAAAAGGACAAAAAATCACGACTAATTGGGGTTTATCCCAGGAATGCAATGTTAGTTGAACATTTGAAATCAAGTTATCCATCACACTGACAAACTAAAAAGAGAAAAACCTCATATCTTCTATCTCAACAGACACAGAGAAAGGCGTAACAAAATCCCACGTCTGTTCTTGCTTAAAATCAAAACAAACAACAACAAAAACTTTCAACAAAATAGAAACAGAAGGTAGAAACAACTTTCTCAGCTTGTTAAGAGCAATTACATTAAAAAAAAAAAATCTAAGCCTAATAGCCCACTTAATGGTGAAACAATGATTTCTTTCTGCAGTAAGATCAGGAATAACACTGAAAGATTCACTCCAACTTCATCTATCCAACATTGTACTGAAAATTACAGCCGGTGCAGGAAGGCCAGAAGAACAAATAAAAAAATACCCATGTTAAAAAAGAAGACAACTGTATTCACAGATGATATGACTGTGTATTTAGAAAATCAAATGGGAGCTGAGATTGTGGCTCAGAGGTAGAGTTCTTTGCTACCATGTATGAGGCACTGGGTTCAATTCTCAGCACCACATATAAATAAATAAAATAAAGTCCATTGACAACTAAATATATATATATTTATATATAAATATATATATATATATATATTTTTTTTTTTAAACAAATCCACATTTCTTGCAAAACATTAGTATTAAAAAAGAAAAGAAAATCCAATGGATTGAGGGTGGAGCTTAGTGGTAGAGCACTTGTGTAGTATGCACAAGTTTAATTCCCATCACCATAAAATGAATTTCACAGAAATCCTCTCATTGAAAAACATGTTCAGTGAAAGTACAAAAAAATGGTTCACTACTCACAGTTCCCAAGAGGAGGGGGCACAACATCCCACACCACATAAGGCCACACAGTGTGCTCTAGGTCGGTCAGAAAGAAGGAACAAGGAGAAAGCATGGGGCCAGGGTCTTCACAGTGGTTTCCACAGGAATGAATGGGTAAGGCAGTGGACAAGCTTAGCAAATTTAGGATTGGACAGTATGACTAATTTTGGTGGGCTCTAGGATATAGGGATGGGCCTTCCTCGTGTGGTATATGGCCCTGTCATTATTGACGCCAGGGGGATAGTGTTCCTGACTCACAGGGGAATGAATATACCTGAATGTGGTTGGTTTGCCCATCAAAGGCATCGCGCAGGCAAGTTGTTTGCGATCTCTAGGAATAAGTTAATCCTGGGAGGGGCAGTCAATTCCCAGATTTACAAGGCCCGAAGATGTTGAAGTATCCCGAAATATAGAAAATAAGAAGCATGACTAATGCAAATGAACAAATGGAAATTGAAATTAAAAAATAACAGCACTAGGGTCTGGGGCTATGGCTCAGTAGTAGAGTGCTTGCCTGGCACACGTGAGGCACTGGTTCGATCCTCAGTACCACACAAAAAAATAAAAGTATTGTGTCCACCTACAACTAAAAAAATACATAAAAGTTAATCAATTAAAAAAAATAACAGCACCAGAAGTAATATTAAAATATAAAATATACAGAAGAAAAGCTGACCAAAGAATTTAAAGACCTAAGTGAAAACCATAAACTTGGCTGAAAAAATATTAAAAGATCTAAAAAAAAAATGGAAAAATATATTTTGTTCATAGGTTGCCAGACTCAAGATTTTAAGAAGTAAATTCTACCCAAATTAATCTACTGATTCAACATATTCTAATGCAAAATCATTGCAGGCCTTTATGTAGAAATTGAAAAGCTGATTCTAAAAATTAAATGAAAATGCAAATAACATCACACAGCCAACCAACTCTGAATAAGAACAAATGTGTAAAACTTTGAGCTGGTTGGTCAATACTACATAGTTTTAAGACTTAATAGAAACCTACAGTAGCTTAGAGTATGATAATGGCATGAAGAGAAACAAATGGATCAATGAAACAGAAAAGCGAGTCCAGAAATAAACCCAGTTTTAAATGGACAAAGATGCAAAGACAATTTACTGAAGAAAGAGCAGAGTTTCAACAAATTATGCTGGAATGATAAAATGTCCACTAAAACAAAAATAGATTCCATACCATGAACTATACACAAAAAGTAACACAAAATGGAATCTTACACCTAAAGGTACTACCTAAAACTATAAAAGTGCTAGAAGAAAACATGGAAGAAAAAACCTTAGTGACCTTGGGTTTAGCAAGACACAAAAATCTCAATCGATGAAAGAATAAACCCATAAACTAGACTTCTCTGAAATGACTATTCTTTGAAAGACATGTTACACGTTTACATAGTGTCTCTCTCTCCCTTCCTCCCTCTCTCTCTCTCTCTCTGACTTAATAAGAAAGCAAACAAGCCAATTAAAAATGGGTAAAACATCTGAGCAGACCCTTAGTGAAAAAGGCCCTGGATAGCAATAAATACATGAAAATCAGTTCCATGATATTAATCATAAGAAAGATGCAAACTTAAACCACACTCAGATTCACACTTATCAGAAGAGCTAAAATTTAAAAGACAAACCATATCAAATGGTGGTGAGGATGTGAAGGACCAGAACTCCCATACTGGACTGGAAGCACTTGGCAGTTTTTTAAAAAGTTAAACATACACCTCTGATCCAACCATTCCACTATTAAGTAAATCCCCCTCCATAATCAACTTTATGTTCATACAAAGACTTGCATAAAAAATGTTCACTGTCCCTTTACTCAATAGTCCCAAAATAGAAACAACTCATCTCCATCAGTAGGTTAACAAATTGTGAACTACAACACAATACAATACTAGTTAGCAACTACTGTTAGTAAAGAGTACTGTATGATTTATGACTAATACAAACTTCTATAAAAAGGAAATTAACCTGTGGATACCTGAGAAAGGGAGGAAAAAAGGATTACAAAATGACACCATTTGGTGATGGTTTCCAAAACATGGACACACAACAAAACAACAAATTTTACAATTTAATTATGTACGCTTTATTGTATATCAACAATACCTCAATAAAGCTGTTTTCAAAATCCCTCTCATTCTGCTTGCACTGGAAATAAAATACACACAATAATCAAATTCTGTTTAAAAAATAGCACTTAAAAGAGAGAAATACATGACTATCCTTTTGTAAATTTCCACATCATCTATTTTTATCAGACCAACTCCTTTTTAAAAATTACTGTTAGTCTGATTGTCTTTATCTAATGTTACAAAGTACAATGGATGGCTGCAGGAGTTAAAAATTAATTGTTACTTTTGTAAACAAAAATGCTATGGAGCAGAGCCCCACTGGAGGATGAAATGGGAAGATCACAAGTTCAAGGCCAATTTCAGAAATTTAGGGAGGCCCTAAGCAACTTAGCAAGAACCTTTCTCAAAATAAGAAATAGAAAGGGCTACAGATGCAGCTCAATTGCAAACACCCCTGGATTAAATCCCCAGGACAAAAAAAAAAAAAAAAAAGCTATGAACAATTATTCTTTAGTCATTCATCTAATGTTTCTACCAGTTACTGCTGAAGACTACTGCGTCAAGAAAAAAATTTTTAAAGTATAAGAGTTCCCCAAAATTCCCTCAATTCATATCAATTGTCAAATTCTATCCTATTTTATTATTTTCTCCTATTGTCCTATTCATGCCCTGTAAATATGCCTATCATAGCACTTAAAATACTTCATTACACTTACTAGTTTATTCTTACCTTATAAGAATTAAACATATAAAATAATTCTTTAAGGTAAAAGTCATGTTTGAATAATTTTTCTATAGCCTCTGCCACATAGCATTTTTGTTTACAAAAGTAACAATTATTTTTAACTCCTGTAGCCATCCATTACACTTTGTAACATTAGATAAAGCCACTGGTAAAAAGTGGGGAAAAGTCTGTGGTCTAGTTAACAATAAAACACCAGGGTCAATATCCTAGTTTTGATATTATACTACATTTATATAAGACGGCCCCAGAACTAACAGACCTGTGTACACTATTTTTGCAACTTCCCTGTGAGCCTGCACTTATTTTAAATAAAATTTTGTCTGTCTTTTGTTTTGGTGCTGGGGATCAAATCTAGAACCTTATGCATGCTAAGCACATGCTCTACCACAGTTATGTCACCAGCCTAAAGTAAAGTTTCTTTAAATCCTATAAAAATGGCAAAATCTCAAAAAGTACATGGTCTATTAGATAGGTTCACACAGTTGCCATCCTTTTTAGAAAGAAGAGGAAGCTAAGCACAGTGACTTACATCTGTAATTCCAGCTACTTGGAAGACAGAGGCAGAAGAATGACCCTAGTGCAGGAATTCCAGATCAAACAAGACCACAACTCAGAAGAAGAGGAAGGAATAGGAGGAGGAGGAGGAGGAGGGGAAGAGAAAGGGGGAAGGAAAAAGAAGAGGAGCAACTAGCACTACTGGATTTTAAGTCATCATAAATCCACAGAAGTAAAAAGAGTATGGTAATGAAAAGATTAACAAGCCAACAGATTAGGGGACAGCGAGCTCAGAAACAGACACACAATATAAGAACTTCATATATGACTGGTGTTTGAAGACAATGTTAAGAACACTGGCTTGCTTATTGGAGAAAAAGCGTTGAGTTCCTATCACATTTGAAATAAAGGCAGAATTCAAATAAAATACAGACCTACAAGTGAAGGATAAAACTAAGAGCCATTATAAAAGAAAATGTGAAGAACACCGTGGTAACTTTGAGACAGTGAAGGAGTTCTTAAGACTCATGAAGCACACACCATAAAGTAAAAAACTTATGAATTTGCATTAAAATTAAGAACTTTGGTTCAACAAAGGACAGACCAGAAAAGTTAACAGTTGAGTGACAAACTAGGAACAGCTGTCTGCAATGACTAACTGGAGAATCAATACCCACTGGGCATACAAGGAACCCCTACAAACTGTCATTTTGAGAGCAAAGTAGCAATGAGATATGTACCCACTTTATGGTCAATTACATACTAAGCACAATCTCAGAAAAACTCTTGCACGAGAAAAGGATGGGACATGATATTCATCAGGGTTGTGACAGCAAGGAGCTGGAAGTTATGGAAAAGGTCTGAAAAGTAAAATGTCTCAGACTTTGGAATTCAGTGCTAACATCAGAAACGGTGAAGTAGATATACATATAGCAGTATGAAGAGATCCTGAAAAAGGATACTGAGTTAAAACGTTAAGAAACAGAACAAGATCTCTGGTATAATGCGGATCAAGTAAACTACATACCCATGCAAAACAGTGCTAGCTACCTTACAGAACACCTAATATGGCTGCCTACAGGAATTGTGCAGGATGGGAGAAATGGGGGTGAAAATAGGGAGGGAGAATAAAATAAAAAACAAAAGCTTTACTGTCGGGAGCCATTCTCACACCTGACTGGGTGACTCCCGGTCAGGGTCTGAGGCGCTCTGGCTGTGTCGGAGCTTTCCCGGCCCTCTCCTGTTGAGAGAACCTGTCCATATGGGGGTGTAACTGACCACTGACCCCGGAGGCCCAATCACTGACCCTGACCTTGGAGTGCGGCTCCCCCTTCAACCTTCATTGGATGGAATTATCCCCTGAATTTCTTGCTCCCCAATAAAAGGCTACTCCCTGGCGTGTTCGGTGCTCACTCTCTCTCTCCCCTGCTAGCCCTGAGTAATCCTTGCTGCCCTGCCAGGCGGTTAGAAATGGGAACCAGAGAGGGGAGCCATCTCGGACCTGGTCATAGAAAAAGGTAACTGAGTTTGTGTGTTTATTTCGATCTCACTAGCTAACTTTTATGCCAAGAACCTCATTAATGAAACCATTGCGCTGGCCGCATGGTAGACTTTACTGAGTCAATCATGAATATGATGAGTCATCAATCCAATAGGATTATCTCAATTTTCTGCATCAGAGGTCCATAAAAGGAAAAGGCCAGCAATGTACATCAAAGTATTCTGAATGAGACTTACAAAGCATTATTCAAATGTAAGTTGCTACCTGATATCAGAGGGCTTATCTTCTTTTTAAGTGACAAAACTGAGGTTCAGAGAAGTGAAGTATCTTGCCCAAGGACACCTACCTAATATGAGGTAAAACCAAAGGAATCATTCTTAATGACTTTCTCTTTCTCACTCCATTTACAGTTCATCAGCAGGGCATGCAGTGCAACCTTCAAAACACACCCCAAATCTAACTACCTATTCTAAGTCACCATCATCTTTTATCTCAACTACTCAGTCGTCTCCTAACTGGATCTGCTGCTTCCACCTTTGCTCCTCAATAATGCATTTTCTGAGTCAGGGCCTCACTAATTTGCCAAGATTGGCCTTGAACTTGCAGTCCTCCTGCCTCGGATCCCACACTGCTGAGATGACAAGCTATTGCCGGCTATTGATTTATATAATATCTGTTGATTTATGTAATAGTCCATCTCCTCCACTAGAACATAAGCTTCTGTCAGTATCAGTCACCATGGCACCTGCAGAACCCAGATAATGCTCAGCATGTAAAAGATACACAAAAGTAAATATTTCTTGAGAATAACAATTAAACTCTGACCTGGCCATGATCATGCTCTTTCTACTACATCATGCTGCTTCCCAGGAAAAGGATCAATATGTCTACAGTTTGTCATTTTCCCATAACAGATTAAACAGTCCAGCTTTACATACTTCTTCTTTATCACCTGATAAAGCTCAATAAATGCTACTATGGAAAAATAAATGAGTGAAAAATAACCATAAATAGAAGTCAATCAGAAAAGAGAGTTGATGATCATGGAGACACTACTAATATGACCATTCAGTGGTCAATCTGACTTTTTATGTAGGGCCTACAGGACAAGCCATGGTTACAAGTTTTGAAGGAAATAATCAGATATGAGCCCTGGCTTCAAAAAGCTAATATGTATCTAACTATTAAAATGCAAATATGAATATATGCCTATGAAAAAAGAGATAATTAAAGAGATATTGGATTTCAAGGTGAGGGAAACTGCTTTCAATTATGGAATTAACAGAACCTGTGAAGGAGGTGGCAGTGGAACTGGTTAAACTGAAACAGATTAAAGCCTATGAACTTCTGAAAGACAAGAACTACAATTCTATTCATCCTGGTGTCTTTAATACCTCACAAAACATTTGGAACCTAAAGGCATTTGATAAATGTCTAACAAACTTGGGGAGGGGCAAAGTATTCTTCCAAAGGAAAAGGTAATAAAATACAGAGACAAGAGAATGCAGGATTTATATGAGCCACAAAAAGTCCTGAGGACTGACTACAAAAAGGGGTCATGAAAGAAAATGCAAACAAGTTTCATGAAAAAGAATAGACAAAACAAACAAAAAAAAGTGTAAGGAAAGTGGGGTAGGCCTAGAACATGAACTACAGAAAAAGTTGTTGTCATTCATGTATTCAGTGTGAATTGTGTGCCTTCTCCTCATAGAATACACAGGAACATCAGGAAGATGGGAAATTTAAGTGTAGATGGAAGTATAACTTTGATTTTCAACAATGCTTTGCAAAGATAAAAAGTAGTGCAGAGAGAGAGAGAGAGAGAGAGAGAGATATTAATTAGTTCATACTTTTCCTTAATAGCCAACCTTGCTCTTTACAAAGACTGAACCACCGAGTAAATACATAGGAGACATTAAAATCTCCCATTATTAAAATGATGACCCAGAAGAAATAAAATATAAACTGAACATTTTAAGGGGGAAATAAAAGAGCTTGTGGCATGTAGTTACTCAATACTTCATATTCAGTTCTTTAAATTTTCCTCAAGAGTGGTGAAGACTGGGGCTGGGGTGGTGGCTCCGTGGTAGAGCGCCTGCCTAGCATGTGTGAGGCACTGGGTTCGATTCCCAGCACCACATATAAATAAATAAAATAAGGGTCCATTGGCAACTAAAAAATATTTTTTAAATAAGTGAAGACTTTAATCTAAATCCTATCCAATCACAATTTCATGAACTGACAGTCGACAACGATCCAAGGAATGTGATGGGGCAAGGAGAAAGAAATTTAAAACACTGAAAATCCATCCAAATGATGTTATGTACCAAAAATGATCATCAGGATGACAGCAACCACGTGACATCCGGAGACCTTCACCAGGTTCAACAGAAACCAGGTCTCACTGGATGGGGCTTTCTGAACCTAGGCCACTGAGGGCTCGCTGGACAGGCGGGCAGGCTGGCGGGGCGGCCGGTGCCAGGAAAGCCCCGCCGCGTTTCCTCAGGCGCCCACCGCAGGACCCCGGCTCCGCGGGGACCGGGCGCGAGGGCCACTCACCGCTTGTCGATGGCGTCGATGTTTGAATGGAGGAGCCACAGCTCCTCCGTGTTGTCCTGCCGCGAGGACAGGATGAGGTGGTGGCCCGTCAGACACAGGGTCCCCTCGACCGCCGGATAGAAGGGCCGGTGCAGCACCACGTTGTCCACCCGCGGGGTCTTAATCAGCTCCGCAAACTCCATGTTGCCCCAGCGGCCGGAGCCGGGCGCCCGCCGAGCCCAGGGCCTGGAGGCGGCTGCCCCGCGGCAGGGCTGGAGAGAAGGACCGGCACAGGGCTGGCCGGCGGGGCGGGGTCCGGGGCGGGGAGGCCGCGCCCCGCCCCAGGACCGGTGGGCGCGGCGAGGCCTGCGGGCTCCGCGCTGGCCGCGGAAAGCCCGGGCCGCAGCCAGGCCAGGCCCTCCCGCACTTCTCCGTCACCCAGGCCCTGGGCACGGCCACAGGGAGCGCTGCCGCCACCCAGCCACCCAACTTAGCCGCCGCCGGGGCTGAGGACAGAAGAAGGCCGCTTTGGGACCAGCTTCCTAGCGAGTGCCGCTAGGGACTCCTGGCGGAAGCAGCTACTCGTAGCGGGAACCTACGGCGACTCCGGGCGGAAGTAGCGGAGGTCAGAACTCGGAAGACTTAGGGGTGAGAACCGGAAAAATGGTCCCCACCTAGGTCCGGTAGAAATGCCTCCGGAAACACAGCCAGACCTGAAGATTTGCGTTCCTAGGCGGGAGGAGATTTTCTTTGCCTTCCTGCCTTCCCGCCACGTTCCTCGTCCTCTGTGTGCGTTCCTTATGAGAAGAGGCCTGGGAAGATGGGCCTACGACTAGAGGTTCTCTCCCGCTTCCCTCCACTTGCATCGTATCCCCTCAAGGGCTCCTCGGAGCGTTGGGCTGCCGAAGACTGTGACGAAGCCCGTGCATTCGCCGTGAGGATGTCCTAGTGGATGGTCCGGCACCGCCGGGGCCGCGGAGAAGCAGCCGCCGCAGCCCCCGAGCTCCGCGCACGGTGGTGACCGCGAACAAGAAGAGCCATACAGATAGCTGTGAGAGGGATAGGTGTGGGTGCAGACACTCCCTCGCACCCTAGGAGGAAGCTCGGGCCACTTGCCTGAGCCCACCTGGTCATTCTGCGCGGAGCCCGGACTCCCATCTAGAGCTACGAAATGCAAGGCATTGGTGCATTGGTCGCCACCCATGGCCTCTCCGCTAGGTGCAATCGAGCTGAACCGCAGCTGGACACCTAAATCATGCCAGCGAATTAAATTGTATAATTTATCCTCGCTTGTTCTCCTCCCTCTCCCTTTAAACCAACATTGTTATTCTAAAATGGAAAGTATATTTTGAGTCCTGGTCTGCTTTTACTCTATAGCCTTTGAAGCCTCACCATGTAGTCAGAGGAACAGTGAGTTGGCCAAAGTCTCAAAAGAGTATTCTCAAAGAGTATCCTTCCTAAAATGTTCTCAAAGCTAAGCACTGTATAACACAGTTATTCTTGAATGTCCAATTTAAATTCTTTAAGAAAGAAAAGAACCAACAGAGAAGGGGTGGTGAGGGAAATTATTTAGGAAGCTATTTTTTAAAAACTTGAATTTTTTTATCGTCTTATTTGGTCCTTCATAACAATTACCAGTTGTGAAAGGGAGAATTTCTTTCAGAATAAAGAATCAGGGAGCCAGGTCTGGTGGCCCACTCTGGTGATGCGAGCAGCTAGAGAGACTGAATCAGAAAGATTGCAAGTTTGAGGCCATTCTCAGCAACTTAGTGAGACCCTGTCTCAAAATAAAGAAGGGCTGGGAATGTGGCTCAGAGGTTAAGTGCCCCTGGGTTCAATCACCGATATAATAAATAAATAAATAATAAATAATAAGGGAAAGTTTTACAGAAAGAGTATCATTTGGAAGTAAGAACTTGAAGGATGAGTAAAATTGACTCTCTTGAATACAGGCTTCTAGTTTTCCTGAACATAGCTTATGAAAATAGCATGATGCCTTTAAGTTAAAAAATGTTTCAATATTCTATAAAGCCGTAACTCTTTTGTCCATGAGAGAGAATTGTCAATATCTGCTGAGCTGTTACATTAAAACACCAGAAACTATTAGAAAATCACACCTACGGTGAGTTGAAGCTCAAAGCATGGAAAGCCTTTGAGTGCTGAGGAAAACAAAAATTCAGCGGTTAATAGAGGATGAGCAGAGAATGGAGGGCACTTTACCATGTCAACAGCAGATGGCAGTGGACTCAACTGTAATGGAATAGGTCGTATTCTATAAAAATAACACAACCAAACTGTGGTCAAATACTTATCTAAGCTGCCTGGGCACGAGGGTCTTGGAAGATTCTGATAACCCAAAAAAGAATATGTCACTTACATTTCACATAAAGAACTTAATGCCTTATAATCATCACCATTCTGTGAGATATAATGGTATCTATATATAATCATCAAAAAGTAATTTTATCAAATAATCAACTAACCTTTATTAAGTGCCCGTTAGGGTTACTGCAGGGAATGGAAACAACAGATGTGACACGAACCTTGTCTTTGAGGAGTTATAGGTAATTTGGAAAGACTAAACTCCCAAGAGATAGGGAACAAAAGAAGTGCAAGCACTTGAAGTGCCAATTTACTCAACTGGCTTTGTGTTTTCCTGCCAGGTCTTGCATAGTTTGTAGAAACTGAGGCCATTTGAAGGTAGTTTGAAGAAAGGTTTACAATTTCCAAGAGTCACAGAAGTCTAAGGTGGGGAAGACACTGCCTGGATGTTCCGTTAATGAGCACCCGTCCTCTGCCTGCTTTGCCGTGTATTGACGGGGGCAGCTGTAACACATCTGACAAACTCAGGCCAGTTCTTTCTTGTACCCACTCCTACACCTCACAAGCAATTCGGTCACCAAGTGGTTGATTCTGTCTTCTAATATGTCTTGAATTCTTCCCATTCTCTCCAAGTCCAAGGCCACTAGCTTAGTTCAGGCCACCACCATTTCTCACCTCCAAAACCAAGCAGTGAGGCAGAACACAAGGGCAGTACTTCTCTAGTCCAAGGCCCCTTGCTGACCCACCTGTTTAAATTAGACTTAATTTGCACAGCTTCTGCCTGTTAAGATCCTGAACTGTGGGTATTGGGAGAAGATACCCTTTCTTAACTAAGCAACGCAGGGCTAAAGTGTCATTACCCTCAGCAAAAAGAGGAAAGTTGTAGGGACAAAGATAGGATCCGTGGGTCTGTGTTCAGATACTACACTCTCATAGCTGCACTCCAATGTCTGGCTCTTGCATTTCAACCATTGAATCACTTCATTTTGTGACACTAAGCAAAAGAATGGTGTCCTGACACCTCAGAAGGAAGTGGCAAAGTGGAAGGAAGAGGAACTGTTGGCACCACTACATAAAAACACCCCAAACGCAGTTGCTTAAAACAACATCCTAAGCTGGCAGAGAGAACTGGAATGGGAGAGAATGGGAACTGGCCAGACATCTCTGTTTCTCCACTCCCTCTCGCTCCTGTGGGCCTCTCCCTGTGGTCTCGTTGGAAACTGTTTGACATTCCTGCTGATGTGGCAGCCTCAGGACAGTTAGGATGCGTTCATGGCAGAAGAAGGTGTCAAAAGAGTATTCCCCAGAGCAAAGTGTTAGCTTCATCACCTTTCATGACCTAGACTGGAATGCCACATGATGTCCCTTCCACTGTCTTCCATTGACATAAACAGTCTTAAAACCTCACTCTATTTCAAGAGGACATAGGCTCCATGTCTCAGAGGAGCAGTGTCTAAGAAGTTGCACTGCAGGCCCATCCAGAGGGGGAAACAAGCAGGTGAGAATACAGCTTCCCTGCACACCCTGGGAAGAGGAGCAGGCAGAATGCCGGGAAGTCAGCACGCTGTTTCAGCAAAGTGTTTTCTGCTCATGGCCATAATGAAGTAAGAACATGCAATTACATATAATTGGATATAATTAAAATAAAGAGACACGTCTAAAATAAAGGCCTAATTAAGAAGTAGGAAAATTAACTAGGTGGGAATGTCAACAATGCTAATTCAGTGATTATTGTTGGGGTTTATTGTTCTGCCGTTGAACCTAAATCAGGATCAGCGTCCAGTGAAGTGGTAGAGCGACCCCAGTCTGCTCTCAGCTCTCAGTCACACCTCCCTAGCTTCACACATCTTCTTCCCACACCATTTAAGTGAAGCTTTGATAAGATTCTGAATGTGACATGTGTGTTTTCCCTCTCCCCTTAAGACTGCCTTACCCCTGGCAACTGACCCTCCCTTACTTCCCCTTTGGCTTTTTTCCACTGTCCTTTACTCCCCGCACCCCTTTTCCTGACATGACCACTTTGAGAGGAGGGATCTACAAGCACCACCCACAGGTGACTAAGTTATCACAGGAGACAAGCTCACCTTCCCAGTGGAGGCACCTGGTGGTCCTCACTGCAGTCCAGCACAGTCAAGCCCAGGCCTTCTGAGCTCCTGCAGTGACACAGTGAGGGGGGCACTTCCCCTGGGCAGGGCTCATGCCCAGACCCTGAACTGGGATCTGAGCACATGGGCATCAGACTTACCCACAGAGCGGGGTATTCTCAAGCAGTGGCCTTGGACTCCACTAGGTGTTCAATGTCATGGAAAACAAAACCAACAGTTAAAAAGGCAGGGAGCACTGGGCATGTGGGGTACCCCTGGAGTCCTAGCACTGGGAAGGTGAGAGAATCACTGGAGCCCAGGAGTTCGAGGCCAACTCAGGCAACTTAAGGGGACGGTGTCTCAAAAAACAACCCCCCCAAAAATGGCAAAAACAAGACATGAAACCTGACAACACTTTTGATCTGAAAGAAATGCTACAGGAGACATTTGGGAGGAGTATGAACAGGGACTGCATACCAGGTGATTTCCTTGGGTCAGTGCTGATTTCCTTACATAGGGTAATGATGACATGATTGTGTAGGAAAATGTCCCTTTTCTCCTGAGTTACCTGTTGAGATATTTGAAGAGGAACTGTCACCATATCTGCAGCTAATTGTTTCTGAAAAATATATGTATACCTGTATTTACTATGTGCATGTGTGAGGTATGTACATACACACACATGCACTATATACATGGTGAAAGAACAAAATAACCGATTATTGACAATTGATGATCCACACGAAGGGTTTAAAATGTTTATTGTACTATTCTTTCAACTTAGTACAACTATTTTTAAGTTAAAAATCTAAAAATCAAAAAAAACTCATACTAAATTTTGACGCACTGCAATGTAATGAACATTAGTGAAAGCTCTTCACATGGAGTTGTGGGTTAGCATCTCACATGGTCTGGAGTGACCTGGACCCACGATTCCATTTTATAGGGTCCTGACAGGGAAACCACCTGCCCTTTTGAGGATGGTCGGATTCTGAGAAATCACCAAAAGACTTGGCAACAATAACTCCTGCTATCAACTTTGTATTTTGTTCTTAAGGGGTTACCTGCAGAAGTTCAACTACGAACTGGTCAATCATACACTCATAATTTAAAATCTCGGTGATGTTACCTTGGACCCTGAGCTTTTCTGCATCTGAAGTGTTTAGATCCTAATAATTTCTGACCACAAGTTCCCTCTCCTCACCCTCGTCCTCGCTGCCTCTGTCCTGCTCAGGGAAGCTTCAAGTCTCCACCCTCCTTATTCTTCGCCCCCCTCCCCTGCCCAGGTCCTGTCCACTGGCCAGTTATCCCATTGCACTCTCTCTACGCTCCCCTCTCGTCACCTGTATGAGGATGAGGACAGGGCTGTCAAGTCAACTTGAGCACGTTGACTGGCACTTAATACGCATCTTATAAATACATCTGTGTGCAATTGAATTTTCCAATCTAAGTTTCAAAGATGTGAAATTACTTAGCTAAAATCACATGACTAGTTAGTGGCTGGTCAGGAAATAAAACCCGTTGTTGTTTTTTTCTTTCACATCATTGCTTTTTCTACCTCTAATTCTTCTTTCCCCTGTTACTTATTCAATCTGGGTTTTTTGTTGTTTGTTTTGGGATTGATGACATAGATTCTTTGCTTAGCCAAATTTTATCGGTTTTTGTTGTTGTTGTTGTTGTTGTTTGTTTGTTTTGGTTTGGGTACCTTGGATTGAACCCAGGGGTGCTTAACCACTAAGCCACATCCCCAGCCCTGTTTTTTTTTATGATGATGATTATTGTTAAGGTCTGTAAACAAGTCAGGATGGTGCCTGGCATTTTGCCAGAGGGAGTGGTTTGTGAGGGGGCGCCAGCAAGCCATGTTTGAACCCAGGGCCCTGCAATGTTTGGCAAGTGCTCTGCCGCTGAGCTACAAATTGTAGTCGGTCTTGGCCAAATCCTAGTCAGGCTCCTGAACCCCCTAGGAGGCCCACCAGTGCACTCCCTTGTAAAATCCCACTGTGGTAAAGAGCCCTCCTAAGTCACCTCAGCCAGAATCCCTCACCTGCTATTTATACCTGATCACTTTAAATACTCATCCTCATCCTCCATCATCTGCCAGGTGATGTCTGACAACCCTGGCCTGTCAATCAAGAATCTTGCCAGGTGGGTTCAGGCAGAATCCTTACTGCACCTGAAGTTTCCTCTTAGTAATTTCTCATCAATTGACATCCCCTGTCCTCCTTGGCTGTAAATTCTTCCTGCCTGTGCTACATTTGGATAAACCCATCTCTTATCCCCTCTGCAAGGAGTGTCTATTCCTACCACAGTGGTCCTCATAATGTCTGCCTAACCATGCTTGGAATATTTTTTTCATGTAAGAGTGGATGAGGAACAGGGAGAGAGTGAAGAATCAGCTTGACTATGAATACCAACTAATTGACTGACACATGTGCCCCAGGGGTTGGCCTCTGGTCTGCTTCCACAGCTTCTCATCCCCAGGGGAGAAGAGGTGTGCTCAACTAAACCTCAAGAAAAGAGTAGTTCTGGCTCTGCTTGGTTCCTGCTGCCTGCAGCTAAAGTTGGTTCCTCCACAGGAAAGTCTTTTCTCTTGATTCACTTTCATGCTTTCTCCTCAGTTTGGAAGTGACTTGGGGGGTGGGTGTGAGTGTGTACTCTTTAACAAGCAATGACGATCTGACTCTGATCACTTCAAATTAGAATACCTCCTAGCCTAAGACTTAAGCAGACACTCTGTCTTCATCAGTGACCAAGATAAACTTGAATCTGTACAGAGGTGACAGCTGTAGGAGAGGGGCTAGGGGGGCTAGGAGAGTAGGGAAGTGGACATGACAAGGGTCTGGTAGTGCCACACGATCAGTCCTCTCTGTCGGACAGCAGGGAATTGTCAAAGTTAGGCTCAACTCTTCCACAGAGGTTGAGAAATCTTAGGCGAATTCCTAGGATCTCATGTTGCCTTTGCCTCCATTTTGAACGTAAGTTGGACTTCCTCTGCCGAAGCAGCTCAGTCGCCAGTGACGCAGTTTCCAGTTCTATACCCATCTCCCACCAGGGCCTCAGTGCGGTGGGTCCCAATGTCTGCCACAGACAGCCTCCTCCTGGTGACCACCTCCCTGAGGGAAGCTGCACACAGCCTACTCAATGCACAGATCTGCCTCAGTACCCCCTCTAGGTCACATCACAGCCTCCTAGAACTCCTGCCTGCCTACTTGAAACCCACCAACTACAATTCCCCACAGGAGCCCTGTTTGGACAACTTCCTAGACCCGATACAGGTGTTGGCCCCTGAGTCCCTCTTTCTCTTTCTCCACTTGTTCCCTGACCTTCATGGTCACATGCTTGCAAGCCTATGTGTGTGTGTGTGTGTGTGTGTATGTGTGTGTGTGTGTGTGCTGTGTCCTCTTGGTATGCCTTACACCCTGAGCCAGGGGCCTATAAGGAATAAAATCTCTATCTTGTGTCTCTCGTAATTATGGGAAGAGTGCTCTCCATCTCATAGATGTCAAGTTACAACAGACACAGGCCCTGTCCTTCCTCATGATCATATTTCAAAGGAATGGCTCTCAAGTCATGGAGAAAGACACTCTGAGTTATAGGACTACATATACATCCCATGGAGGCACAGGAAGAATTCACTATAGCAAGTCCATTTAATAAATACACTAAGAAAAAGAGACCAGGGGCCCATGTCAGGCATTGGCTAGAACAGACAGACAGTAAGTTTATTTAGCAACCTTCAACTATGTTAGTGTCTGTTCAAATCTCCTAATGTGAGTGTGTCTGAAATGCAGGGGGCTGGTCCTACAGATGGCTTTCAATGCCTGCTCATGAACTGCTTTTTCTTCCTAACTGTCTAATTCCCTTGGGGTTACTATGGCAGTGATAGCAGATAACCGCATGTAGGCAATAGTTCCTGAACTGTAGGGTGTGAAACATTTGCATTAGAATTTCTTGAGGAAGCTTGGGGACATTCAGATTCCCAGGCCCTGTCCCCAACCTGCTAAGTCAAGACCTCCAGGAACTAGCTTGTTCCATAGTTTCCCCAATTGACTCTGAAGCTGCAGGTGCCATCAGACCTTAACACAGTGAGTGCCTGACAAATAGTGCCTGGGGTGGCCTGTGCTAACAGTGCTGCAGACTTTACTGCAGGCCCAGGCTCCTGCCACACTGTAGAGTTTTCCTATGGCTGTTTAACAACTTATTACAAACTCGGTAGCATAAAATGAGATTCATTTATTCTCTACAATGAAACCAAAGTAAAGATGAATACAAATAAATAATTGAATAAAAATTTGACTAAAAATTCAACTCAGATATAAGAGAGAAGACTCAAAATATTGAAATCAGAAATAAGAGGGATCTGGGCTGGGATTGTGGCTCAGAGGTAGAGCGCTCCCCTAGCATGCGAGAGGCACTTGGTTCCATCCTCAGCACCACATAAATACAAAATAAAGACATTGTGTCCACCTATAACTAAAAATAAATATTTTTTTAAAAAGAAACAAGAGGGATCATCAGTACTGACTTTACAGAAATAAAAAGAACTATAAAAGAGTATTATGAACAATTATACCAATAAATAGATGAAAAGGACAGATTCTTAGAAGATATAAACTACTGAAATGACTCAAGACAAAATATGTAATATGATAGAATTACAACAAGAGATTAAATTGGTAATTAAAAAAAAAAAAAACTTCCCACAAAAGAAAAATTCAGGTCCAGATAAGATTCACTTCAACTCTATCAAATATTTACAAAAGGAATCAATGCTAATTCTTCACAACTCTTACAAAAAATAGGAGAGAAGGAGGGCTGGGGAAATAGCTCAGTTGGTACAGTGCTTGCCTTGCATGCACAAGGCCCTGGGTTCAATCCCCAGCACGACAGGAAAAAAAAAAAAAAAGATTTGGGGCTGGGGTTGTGGCTCAAGTGGTAGAGTGCTCACTTGGCACCTGTGAGGCACTGGGTTCAATCCTCAGCACCACATAAAAATAAAATAAAGATATTGTATCCACCTAAAACAAAAAAATATATATATATAAAAAATAGGAGAGAATGTTTCCCAACTCATTCTATACCTATATTACTCTAAGACCAAAGACAGTCAAAGATATTGCAAGAAAAGAAAACCACAGAGTGATATCTCTTGTGACCACAGACACAAAAATCCTCCAACAGACTGGGCATGGGAGCATGAGTTTGTAATCCTAGTTACCTGGGAGGTAGGAGATTTGCAAGTTCAAGGCCAACCTCAGCTACTTAGCAAGACCCTGTCTCAAAAAGGGCTGGGGCTGTAGCTCAGTGACAGAGCACTTGCCTAGCAGAGAGGCCCTGAGTTCAATACCCAGCACCCTCCACCAACACACACACATCATCCTGCACAAAATAGTAGTAAGACAGATCTAGCAACATATGAAACAGATCACATGCTATAACATGTGATTTATCCCAGGAGCGCAAGTTGGCTTAACGCCTGGAAATCAGTTATTGTAATAATCATATCAACAAAATAAAAAAATCAGAGCAGCATAATGATTTTAGTAGATGCAGATAAAGCACGTGACAAAACTAAACAAACTATAGAAGGGAACTTCCTCAACCTGATAGAAGGCATCTGTGAAAAACTCAAAGCTCACGTGCTTAATGATGAGGGACTGGACAGTTTCCTAAGAGCAGAAATGAGGTAAGAACCACTTGTCCAACAACAACCCCCCCCACACACACATACAAACACAAATCAAAGAACACAACAACAAAAAGAAAGAATCACATGTCCACTCGTATCACTTCTATTCAATGTTGGACTGGTTCCAGTAGAACAATTAGATGATAAAATAAAATGCAGTCAGTTTAGAAAGTGTAAAATCATCTCTACTCACACAAAACATATCATTGTGTATAAAAAGTCCTAAGGAGGGCTGGGGATATAGATCAGTTGGTAGGATGCTTGCCTTGCATGTACAAGGCCCTGGGTTCAATCCTCAGCACCACAAAAACAAACAAAAAAGTCCTAAGGAACTCACTAAAACTTGACTAGACTTAATAAACAAGCTCAAAATGTTGCAGGATATAAAATCAATACTTAAAAAATCAATGATATCTCTATATACTTGCAATGATCAATTTAAAAATAAAATAAGGGAAACAATTTCATTTATAACAGCATCAAAAACAATAAAATTCCTTCAACTTAAAATGAGAAAAAATTCACTGGTAAGAACCTTCTAGATGGAACAAGCTCCTTTAAGAGATGGATTTGCTACTCTTGTATTCAAGACAGCATCCAGCATTGCATACTGGAGTCATAGAATCTAAGGGATACTTTGGATGATCTTTGAAAACTTGTCTAATTCTAATTATCTTGTGTCTAAATTTTAGCTCCTTTCTTTGATGTCTTACAAAAGATTTTTATACATTTCATCAATCATGAAAAATAACAATAAAATTCTTAGCAATAAACTTGACAAAATAAGAACAAGACTTTATTCTGAAAACTTCAAAGTAATGTTGGAAAAACTAAAAGGAGACCATATTATTGTCAAGAAAGAAATTCTCCCCAATGTGACCTACAGATTCAAAGTAATATCTGTTAGAATTCCAGCTAGATTCTTTGCAGAAATTGGTAATCTGCAAGTTTTACCAATTTATACAGAATTTCAAGGGATGCAGAATAACAAAAACTATGTCAAAAAAGAACCGAGTTGGACAACTCACAATTTCCCAATTTGAAAACTTACGACAAAACAATAGTGATCCAGACAGCAAAGGTAGAAAAATAGATCAGCTGAGAATTGAGATCCCAGAAGCAAACTCTTGCATGAGTGGACAATTGATTTTTCAGCCCGAGTGCCAAGACCATTCAGTGGAGAGGAAAGTCTTTCAACAAGTGGTACCAGGCCAATTAGACAGCCAGAGTGAACTAATGAAGTTGGACCCCTTTCTCCAACTTCATTTGGAGTTAATTTACAAAAATTAACTCCAAATCAATCTAAGGCCAGAGATAAAGTATAAACTTATTAGGAGAAAACCTAGAGACAAATCTCCATGATCTTGAATTTACCGTTGATTCTTTGATATGACACCCAAAGCAAGAGCAATAAACACAATAATAATGTAAACTAAAATTTAAAACTTTTGTGTTTCAAGGAACAGTGTCAAGAAAGTGAAAAGACAATCCCCAGAATGGGATTGCATATTATATATCTGATGAGGGACTAGTATCTACAATATGTAAAGAATGTCTTCTCAAAAATAAAGACAAATAACTCAATTTTTAAAATGTACAAAGAATCTGAATAAATATTTCTCCAAAGAAGATACTGATACAGTCAATAAGTACATGAAGACATTGTTTGTCACTAAGAAAATGTAGACAAAACCCATAATTACTAGAATTGCTATAATCAGAAAGTCAGATAACAAAACTTGGTGAAAATCTGGAGAAATCAGAACCTTCATACACTTCTGGTGGGAATACAAAATGGTGGGCATACACCTTGGAAGACAGGTCGTCCATTCCTCAGACATAGAAGCACCATTTGGCAGGTACACCCACTTCTGGGCATAAACCCAAGAGAAATGCAAATGTGTCTGCACGGAAACTTGCACATAAATATTCATAGCAGCTTTATTTACAGTAGACAAAAGATGGAAACCCGAAGGTCCACCAACTGATGAATGGACAAAAAAATGTGGCATATCCATACAAAGAAAGTTAATTTGGCCACACGTTTAATTTGGAAAGACGTGCTGATATGGGCTCCAACATGGATGAAGTTTGGAAACATCATGTTAAGCCAAAGAAGCCAGTGACAAAATGCCATATATCATGTGACCCATCTATATGAAAAGTTGAGAACAGGCAAATCTATGGGACAGAGGGCGTTTGTGGTTGCTTACAGCTGGGTGTCTTGGGGTCAGGGGAGGATAGCTAAAGTTGAATGAGATGGTGGTTGCACCTCTCTTTGAATGTAGTTTAAAATACTGAGCTATACACTTCAAATCAGTGAGTTGTATGGTATATGAACAACAGCTCAACAAAGCTGTCACCAAAAGGAGGAGGAGGAGGAGGAGGAGGAGGAGGAGGAGGAGGAGGAGGAGGAGGAGGAAGCAGCAGCAACAGCAGCTACTAAGAGCAAACAAATTAACACAAGGCCACACGTAACCTGTAGGAAGCCACATTTAAGAGAATGTGACCTAAACCAGCTCTGTCCAGTTAGGACTTCAGGGATGCCAATGTGACTGCCACCAGCCACAGTGGGTACTGAACACCTCTACTGTGTCCAGAGAGAATGAGGAACTGAACTTTCAAATCTGGTCACGTTATAGGTTGTTCTGGTTCCAAGAAACAAAATTTTCACCAAAGAAACTCCTGATTTTTATATACCTGTGATTATGGGAAAGATTCTTTAAACTAGCTAGAAAAATGGAAATAGTTAACCTAAACTTGCCATGGCATTCACAGGGATAACTTGAAGCGGTGAGTGATACATTTATTTTTGTATAGTTGTAGATGGACACAGGCCTTTATTTTGTTTATTTATTTTTTTAATGCAGTGCTGAGGATCAAACCCAGTGCCTCACACATGCGAGACAGATGCTCTGCCACTGAGCTACAGCCCCAACCCATTGGGTGATGCATTTTTAAGAGGCTCTTGAATCTAAGAATGTGAAAATGCCCAAGTCCAATGGTGGCCCCAAGCCACACAGGGAGCTTCTGGTCCACTACAGCCACACCACACCCCCTACCATGCTGCCAGATGGAACTCCCCCAGCCCCCGTCAGCCCCTCCAGGCAATCATACTCTGGCCCATGAACTTTCTCCCACGGCTCTTGAGCAGGTGGGTCTCTGGAAACCTCCTTCCCAGGTCAAGTCCACCTTTGGTAAAAGAACACCTGCTACATCAACACTGGTTCAGAGCAGAGTGGAGTGCTGTTTTTAAACTAATTAAGGATCTTTCAACTTAAAAAAAAAAAAAAAGTTTGTATTAATTTGAGAGACCTCTACCACCAGCCAACCCACAGGATACCGGACGTGTGGACGATGAATCACTGGTTCAGCTAAAGGCACAGTGCAGGGGTGCCAGCGAGAGCAGACAGGCATCCCGTGTCCTGAGGGAACTGGGGAACAGAACTCAAGGTCTCTCAAGGTCAACACAGCTCCTATTCTGATGGCACTTAGAAGTTACAAAGAACGTTAATGAATAACACAAAGAATCTCAAAGATTCTCAAAACACAATGTTTTCAGTGTGTGTCCCCTTAGGAAGAAGACTTTCTGGTCAAGAGAGATAAAGTGTGAAGTTTGTTTGAATGCGTCAAGCTGCAAATTATATACTGTGACCACCTGAATGCAAATTTTACTTTGCTATTTTGTAGTATTGGGGATTGAACCTGATTGATAATTTAAAATAGCAAGGAAATCAGTCTTCTGATGATTGAGACTTCCAAAAACTTCCTTCCTGGTGAAGAAGATTTTCAAATTAGAAGACTTTCAAAAGTTTATTTAGTTATTAAAACTCATCAAAAAGCTTTTGGTTTTCAAAAAATGTGAACAAACTTAACATCTATGACTGTATCCATCTAAAACTGATTAAGATGGTAGCAAGTAAAAAGGTACATAACAACCTTAGCAAAGCAGAACATCAAGAAGAATCCAAACCACGTATAAACAGCCAAGTTATTCATAGAAGAGTAACAAATACTGCTTTTTTTCTAATATGAAATTATTTCTCTCTAAAAAGTTTTTTGGTCCGAGAAAAGAAAATGTAACTTTAATTACAGAAATTTCTGTTGAATTGGAAGCACCAAAGAATTCCAAAGAATCATCAGAGGATCAACAATTAGTCACGTGATGGATTTGCCAAAACGTTTCTCTATTAAATGTTCAAGTAAAATATGAAGGGCTTTAATATTACTTAGTAAAAATAAGTACATGAGAATTATATAAAATCCACATTTTAAGTTTATGTAATACTCCTAATGAATTCTTAATTTAGGTTAAAAAGGTAACAATATGTGGCTGGGGTTGTGGCTCAGGGGTAGAACATTTACCTAGCACATGCAAGGCCCTGGGTTTGATCCTCAGCACCACATAAAAAATAAATAAAATAAAAATAAAGGTATTGTGTTCGGCTACAACTAAAGAATAAATAGTAAAAAAATAATAAAAAAGATAAATATATCTATTTATTCTGTTATGGTTGAGTTGTAATTATTTCTGTATCCTGGATACAATTTACAAATATTTTCTCCCATTCTATAGGTTGCCTTTTTTGGAGGGGTACCAGGGATTGAACTCAGGGGCACTCGGCCACTGAGCCACATCCCCAGCCCTATTTTGTATTTTATTTAGAGACAGGGTCTCACTGAGTTGCTTAGTGTCTTACAGTTGCTGAGGCTGGCTTTGAACTCATGATCCTCCTTCCTCAGCTGGGTGCAGCGGTGCACGCCTGTAATCTCAGCAGCTAGGGAGGCTGCCTTTTTATTCTGTTGAGTGCGTACTTTGATACACGGAAGTTGTACAGTCTTCATTTGGTTCAGTTCTATTTGTTTCCTTTGTTGACTGGCTTTTGGTGGGATAATCAAGAAACGGTTGCCAACCAATGTTATGAAGACATCATTTTCCCCTGTGTGTTTTAAAGCGTTTTATAAGCTTAGGTCTTACATTTAGGGCTTTGATCCATCCAGAGTCGACTTTCGTGTAGTTATAAGAGTCCAACCTCATTCTTCCACTAGTGGACATCACGTTTTCCCACCACCATTTGCTGAAAGACTGCTCTTCCCCACGGAGTGGTCCTGACATGCCTGTCAAATCACCTGACCACACACCCGAGTGTTCGTTCCCGGGATCTGCCATCTGTTCATCGGTCTCCTTGTCTGTCTTTGTGCCAGTTCCACACTGTTTTTCGTTGCTGTGGCTTTGTAGTTAAGTTTTGAAATCAGGAAACGTAAGGTCTCCAACTTTGTCTTCTTTTTCAAGATTGTTTTGACTACTTGGGGGCCTCTTGAGATTCCCTATAAAGTTCAGGATGGATTTTTCTATTTCTAAAAAAGGAGGATAAGAAGAAGAAGAAAACTTTGTTGAGATTTTCATAGAGATTCCATTGAATCTTCCAATTTCCCAGGGTAGCAGTGATACCTTAGCAACCCTAAGTCTTCTAATTGTTGAAAGAGGGTGTCTTTCCACTTGTTTGTATCTTCCTGAATTTCCTTCAGTGGGGTTTTATAGTCTTCATACATCCTTACCTCCTTGCTAAGTTTATTCCTATTTTATTCTTCCTGATACTGTTATAAATGGGTTTTTTAAAATTACTCATTTGATGGCTCATTGTTAGTGATCAGAAATGCAATCGATTGTGGGTGTTGATTTTGTATCCTGCAACTTAACTTTGCTGAATTTATTAGTTCCAACAAGTTTCTTTTTGTTATTGTTGAGTCTTTAGGATTTTCTACATTTAAGATCACACAATCTGGTCAGGTGCCATGGCATATGCCTGTAATTCCAGCAACTTGGGAGGCTGAGACAGGAGGATCACAAGTTCGAAGCCAGTCTCAGCGATTTCCAAGACCCTGTCTCAAAACAAGAAATAAAAAGGCTGGGGTGTGTGGGCTGGGGTTGTGAATCAGTGGTAGAGCGCTCGCCTCACACGCGTGAGACTCTGGGTTCGATCCTCAGCACCACATAAAAATAAAAAAACAAAATAAAGATATTATGACCATGTATAACTGAAAAAATACATATTAAAAAAAAAAAGGCTGGGGTGTAGCACAGTGGTAAAATGCTCTTGGGATCAATCCCCAGTACCAAGAAGAAAAGAAAGAAAGAAAATATCAAATAATCTGTGAGCAGAAGTAATTTTACTTCTTCCTTTGGATGCCTTTGATTTCCTTTCCTGCCTGTCCTGGTGGGGACGGGCAGTCGACTGTTGAACGGGAGAGGTACACTGACTTCTTAGAGTCTGGCCACTTGTGGGGAAGAGCCCTGAGGGGGCAGGGCAGGGGGTGCCATGCTCGCCCAGGTGAGGGATAATGGGTTTGGAGGAAGGTACTGGTCGTGACCAGGGCAGTGGTGGGATTTATCTGGGTAAAACTCTCAGGAATGCAGAGGAGTCAACGCATTTCCAAGTTCTGTCTGTGCCCGACAGTTGGCAACCTGCAGGGATTGACTGGGAAAAGGCCTCTCGTTCAGTTCCCTCAGCGGAGCAGCTGCTGCCAGGTGCACACGGTAGCCCCAAGCTACAGAGAGCCCCAAGCTCCATCTCAAGGGGGCCCAGCCTGCTGCCTCCCAGCCCAAGTTCAGGTGAGCTGGAACCCGGGGACGGCACCCAGGGCTGAGGGGGAGAATCCTGGATGAGAGCAGAGGATGGGACCTGGGGCATGGGGTTATTGCTCTAGTCTAAGAGGCTGTGCAGGAAGCCAGGCTTATTCAGGGGTGAGAGGGGTCTGAATGTGGAACCCCCTCTGCCTTTACAAAGATGAAGCTGCAGAGTGTTTCATCTTCCCAGGCCTCGGTCCTTCAGGCCTGCAGACACCTCTCACAGCAGAAAAGAGTAAACAGTACCAGTGCGGTCCCCGGCACAGGAGTGGTCAAGTGCGGGACTCCTGGAGCCAGAGCACCTGGCTCTGAACCACAGCCTGCCACCAGCTGCAACCCGGGGACGCTTCTGAACCTCCCCAAGCCTCACTGTCCTCATCTGCAGAAGGGGGTGGTGACAATAACAGAATCTGCCTTCCACTTAAGACTAGGGGAGGAGGGCAGGAAAGGTGGTGGAATGAGATGGACACCATTTCCCTCCGTACATGTATGACTGCACATAAGATGTGACATTACATCATGTACAAACACAAAAATGTAAAGTCGTGCTGCAATTGTGTACAATGAATCAAAATTCATTCTGCTATCATATATACCTAATTAAAATTAATTAATTAATTTTTAAATAAGACTAGGGGAGGAGCTGGGGGTGTAGCTCAGTGGTGGAGTGCTTGCCTGGCATGCAAGAGGCCCTAAGTTCAATCCCCACCACAGCAAAAGAAGAAGAGAAAAGGGCGGGGGCGGGGGCGGGGAGGAAGGAAGACTTGGAGAGAAGGGGAAGTAGTAAGTGATGGGTATGGAGTTCTGGTTTTATGAGGGTAAAAAGAGTTCTGGAGATGGGTGTGATGGTCACAGGACAATGTAAGCATACTTAACCCCACAGAATTGTTCATTTAAAATGGTTAAGACGGTAGGTCTTGTGTGATCTTTGTGTCTTTTACCACAATTAAAACGATCTTTTTTGAAAACATTTCAAAATAGACAATTTAAAGGAAGATGTTTCAATATTAATACTACCTAAATTTAGTAGTGTCACCTGTGAATTAACTTTGCACTTTGCCAATAAAAGTATAATATCACAGTTCTATAATATCATATTTTACTGTTTAAAATTTTAAGCACAAACGCTTAGTTTTTTATCACATAGAATGGCAAAAGTAAAATAAAGTTTTGGATTCATCTCACTGGGTTCTCAGGGTTTATTTTGAATCACCACTCAAACACAACAGGTGCAGTCAGTTTGCTCCAGCTGCCAACTCCAAGCTCTGAGTTTACACTGGAATGAAAATGTACATGACACTCCCCGTGATAGTAATTTTTGTACAACAAGTTCCCTGAATTAACTTTCAGGTAGAATACAATTTCTTATGTATCCAATTGAAGCTTACATATATCTTAAAATGCAACCGTAAAATGAAGAAATTACTCAGAACTGTGAACAACATGGCACTTTTTAAGGAGCAGTGTTTCACCACTGACATTATTCAGAATGGCTCACGCTGGTGATATCCAACTGACTTTAACCATTTGTATGAATGTGTTTAAATTCTCCACAAATGATGCATCTGGTTGCCTGCTCCAAGAGCAGCTCCGTCCTCTCCAAGGCTGTACATTTGAAGCAATGGCCAATTCCACAAAGATGGCTCTCTAAGCACTTGTTAGAATTGTTTTAATTTAAATGAACAGTCTTGAAGTTGAGCATTTTAATTTTAGCTATAGGACTTCTCAGGTATGAAGGGCCCAAAATTGGAAAGTCGGTTACTTCCTTTTTATTAGATATCAATGCTTAGGATTTTGAGAGCATGTTTCATAAAGGGTATTTGAGGCAGGGGGAGGTGTCCTAGTGTCAATGTCCCAGGGCATGAAGCCAGCAATACAGGGAGAAAGAAAAATACTGCACATAAGTTCCAGACTGGTGTTTGGCGCCCTCTGGTGGAAAGTTTGAAAATATACAAATCAGTGGATAAGTCAGCAATAGCTTACACAGTTCCCTAAGTATGAATTGATCTAAGCCTTTTGTGTAGGTGACCTCATCTTTACAACTGCCTATAAATTAGACATATGAGTACAGATTTGCTCATTACTAAAATTGTTTCAGATAGCTCAAGTGAATTAACCACAGCTACTCAGCTAGCAAGTGTCAGAGCCAGGATTCAAATTAAGTTTTGCCCAAGCTCCAAGCTCCAGAGCCCAAACTCTTGGAGAGCCCCAGGGCACTCTATCAACCCATCAGAGCCTGGGGGCTTAAGAGCCTGGGGGCTTAACCGCCTCAAACTGCCTTCCAGCACTGTAATGGTTTGCACAATGGTGACAGTAAGATCTAAAAACAGGGGTTCTTTTATGTTCACTTAAAGATTATGATTTGCTCTCAAAAGAATTACCAGTGTGGCCTAGTTGGTTATATTTTCTTTTTGTGCTTATGTTTCTTTTGCACTTTAACTTGTTCTAGTATTCTGAGGATCATCCAGTGTAGTGGCCCATCAATGTGGGCATCTTGAAACTCTTAGGAGGGAGTTTGGGTTGTTGTGGTGGTAAGAGGGCACCCATGATGGTTAATGCAATGAGTACTGATGTTCTGCAGTGCCCAGGACAGGTCACACAAGAGGCAACTGACCTAGGACCCAAGAAACTTTCTGACATCCTGCCAGTCCCTATAACACAAACACATGCTATAACTTGGGTGGGATTTCAAGACCAGAGAGGTACTTTCTGTGATATGTCATTGCCTCCAGATCCCATGTCATGACAGGGACTTGTTTTGAATACACTGGTAAATAAGGCCTGGATTATTTGCAAGAATATCTTACTGCCTTATTTTCCTCCACAGTCGATAATGTATGTTGGTATCTTATCCAGCTTCAAATTCAGGGATTTTCCTCCCTCTCCTACCTTACGCAAATCAGTCAGCTCTGTTAATAAACACTAAATAAATACTATTACCCCCCAGTCCAGCTGTTCCTCTGCTTTCTTAATCTCCGTGCAGCTAGAGAATAGCTCCTGATTTTCTGTTGTTTTTTTTTTAAGTCCAAGATTATTCATTAGAAGTAATTCCAAGAAACCATTTCCTTACAGCCTGCAGTAGTTATGTTTTAAAACATAGTTTATTACTAGAAAATTTGAGGTTGCAGTGAGGTCAGCAGATCAGGAGGTGATTGCCATTAAAAGATATTTCATTCTCACAGTTCTCAGAGGAAGGGGCACACCATGATATGGGGGTCACACAAGGAGGCAATGGAGTTGTGTGGAGCATCAGGAGAGGGGGGCTGTAGTCTGTAGGAAGAAATGGGAACGTCAGGTGGGCAAGCTCAGGATCAGCCCGTGCAGATCATTTCAGTGGGCTCTGGGGCATAGGAGCTCTCCCCAGTTGTCTGGTCTCTGGCCCTGGGGTGATTAGGGCAAGTGGCTAGTGACAGCAGCGGAAGAGCCCAATCACGAAGGGCTTGGGGTATGGCTGGTTTGCATTTGAAAAGCATGCTGGGCTCCTGGCCAAGCGTGTGTGCTATTTCCTGAACTGACTGACCCTGCAAAGGGCAGCCCCTGCAGGGTCAGGAGGCCCAGGGGTCAAAGCATCAGAATTCAGAAAAGACAAAGCATAGTTAATGGACTTCCTAAGTATTTACATATTGAATTGCATGTTATTTTATTATAACCTATTTTTACTTCAATTTCCCATTTAAGCTGTAGATAGGGCATCAGAGGAGTCTTTTTTCTTTTACCTTTATTTGCATTATTTTATGCTGGAATTATTCCTGTGTCCTAAGTTTTTGTTTCTTTAGTTTCTTCTGAGATATCTTTTTCTTCTGTGCAAACTTCTCTTCTGGTTTAGGAACAATTTGTTCCTTTTCAGTGAGGATCGTCTCTATGTGGTAGGGGGAATCCTGGATGGGTTAATCTGACCACAGTGAACCCTTGTCAACTGGCCAGGTAGTACTTTGTTTTTAAATTCTGTAGTTTCCTTGGCTGGTGCACTGCGAGGACCTCTGGGTTAACTGAGAAGGGAGTGGGAAAGCGAACGTGGCACGTGGTTAGTTTTCCACAGCCTTCTGGAGTGAAGTGAAGGCGTGTTTTGTCTTGTTTTGTGCTGGGGATTCAGCCCAGGGCTTTGGGTGCCTGCTCAGCACATGCTGTACCACTGAGCACACCTCCAGCCCTTTGATACCGTCTTTATTTCACATTGTATTAAGTATGACTTTTTATTCTAATGCTTTGACATCTGGGGCCATCCTGCCCCACCCAGGGCTGGCCAATTCCTCCATCTAGCAAACCACTTTCTTCCCAGGCAAGCAAGCTTTCCAAATGCAGACTAACTAACTCAGAGCCTATACTCCCACCACTCATTGCCTCCATGGTGCACTCACCCCTGGTCCATAGCTACCTGCACTGAGCCCTGGGTAGGTACCTAGGGCCAGGTACTAACAACTAGGAGCATCCGAGAGCCACTCGAGTTATACAACCAGCCAAGCCCAAAGCTGCTCACCCAGCCCCAATAGATGTACTGCCTGGGTGTCTGCATGGCAAAGAACCCAGAACAGAGCAACGGTGTTTCCCTCCATAGCAAAGGGCGAGTATGAGTGCTATTTGATATGGTCAGGTGACATTTTCTTCAGGAGCAAAGTTCAGTCAAATTTACTGCTTATTATGAAAGACTTGGGCCCTCCAAATTCAAGCTTCCTCACCAGGAAATCTATCCACTGTGTCTGGCAGTACCTGGCCTTGTCTCATTGCCCTGCAAGACCTAAGACTGGGGAGATAAGCCCAAATTCTGATACTTGGCTATTTCTATAGTTGTAAGTAATGGAGCCGTTTGTCTCTGACCCTGGAGTCTTGTATCTTCAGCCAGCATCCATAAAAGTGTGTCAGGCTAACATGTAGGCTTGCCAGTAGGGTAAAATTCCGTCCCCTCTCCAACCCTTGACATTCCTAAACCACACCAGTCTCTGGGTCTGCAGGGGAAGGGGCCAGCTCCTGGCTTGCTCCTCCTCTGCCTCTGGTCAGTGAGGATAGACTCCCTGAGGTACTGCTGTGTGTGCACGTCTGGAGGGACAAGCATCAGGAGGGGTCAGAGCCGAGCTGCTGTGTAGAGGAAAAGCTGTTGACAGAGGAGCCACAGAGGCCCATCGTAGCACAGCCAGGGGAGAAAAGGAACTTCTTTTGGGAAAGCCCCTGCATCAGTCTGCTCAGGCCACCCTTACAAAATGCCATAGATGGGTTTAAACCACAGAAGTTACTCTCCCACACTTCTGGAGGTGGAATTCCAAGATCAAGGTGGCAGCAGATTCCGTTCCTTGTGAGGGCTGTCTCCCTGGCTTGCAGATAGCCACGTCCTTGCCTTGTCCTCATGTGGCCTTTCCCTTCCTTGTGCATGGTCAAGCTCTTGGGTCCCTTCTGCCTCCCATAAGAACACCAGCCCTATCAGATTAGAGCATCACCCTGACTTAACCCTAACTACCTCCCTAAAGGAGCTCTGTCCAATTACAGTCACGTTGGGGGCTAGGGTCTCAACACATGAATTTGGGGAGGGACATAATTCAGTCCCTGGCAGTCCCCAGGACACCATGAGGTGATTCAACTACATCCACACTCGTCTTACAACCATGATTCAATACCTTCTACCATCCACCTGGGGGAGTAAAGCGAGAGTCAGGCCCCAGGAAGACAAATGGAGAGAACACTGGAAAATGTAGAAGCCCTTTGACTTTCAGTGGGTTTCCTATGATTTTCTCCATGTTTTTTTTTTTTTTTTTTTTGGGGGGGGGTGGCTGGTGAAGTCACCATCTCTTGTCACAGTGTCTTCCTACACATAGCTGCTGCCTACTGTGCCTTGGAGAAAGGGTGGGAAAGAACTGGGTACACAAGCTCCACCTGCATCATGGTGTGGAGACACAGACCTGTGCTCATTTATTTCACGTCTTTAAATCTTTCTTTTCAGCCAATCTGGGAGAAGAACTCAGAGCCCCCTGAGCTGATCCCTCACATCTGAGGCAGCACTGGGCCACAGCTCCTGAGCTTGCTCTAAGGACATCCTCGGTTTTTTCTGGGCTTTCTGGCCAGGTCTGTCCAATTGACCCACCTGCAACTCCTGCCATTCCCTGCCCCTATTCTCTCCTGCAAAACCCCTCACTTGGCTAATACCACCAAGACTTACCTGGAGCACCAACTTTCCTAAACTTGAAACTCTGGTAAATTGAAAATAGAGAATTTGTCCCTGGCATGCTCAGTGACATCTTCTTTCTAGGGGGCTCTGCTTCCTAACAAGCCAGACCTGATGGTTTTCAAGGCACTTAAACATTCTGGTAAGGAACAAATCCCAGGATTCACAACCTCAGTGGTTGGACTAGATCATGCTTCTCTTTGGTTCCATAGCACCCGGTGTTTACTTTGGGGTAGCTTTTATTTAGTGTTTGTTATGTGCCAAGGTGTGCTAAGAATTTAACATGGTCACTCTCATCGTATCTCCATAAGGTAATTCTGCTGTTGCAGACATGGAAACTGAGGTTTAGAGAGGTGGCAGAGCCTGCTAGACACCCAACTGGCGAGAGCACTGGGGTCTAATTGAGTCACACTGACTCCGGCACCCTGTCTTTCCATCATGGGGCCCCACGTCTCATTATGCAAAAGTCCCCCAGGACCTGGTCAGCAGGACTGCAGGCTAGGTAGAGATGGAGCCTGAGAGACACCAGGTAAGTGGCCCACCCCAATCCAGGATGCAGGATTACCACAAGGGACCACGGGGCTTGTGAAACAGAGAGTGCAAAGAAGCCCCACCAGAATCCCTGGTGAGTGGGGTCCATCCTGTTCAGAGGTGACAAAGTCCCCACACCCTGAGAAAAGATGTCAGCAAAGCAAATGCATAAAGCTCTTGCTGCAAACCTGGGATCTTTTCTCCGTGACCGTAGAGGGCAACTGGTGCATACGTGCTTTCCCTCATACAGACGGGACTGTCCCTCAAAGGGACATCTGTTCAATGCTCTTAAGCACCTGCCAGACAAGAAGCTTTAGATGTGCTTCTTAGATAAGTAGATTTTCTCTCTCTCTCTCTCTCTCTCTCTCTCTCTCTCTCTCTCATTGCAAATCACTGAGTGACACTAGCTCAGATCTTTCCTGGGCCTGCAGTCTCCTGGCTGTGTCACCCTGAAAGCTCTTTTCTAAGGGAAATAGTCTGTTGGGACCTTTTGGACAATACAGTTACATGTGCTCATTTATTCACATGTTTTTAAATCTTTCTTTTCAGTTGGAAATGTATCTTCATCTAAGATAACAGGTGGAAATGTGAGCTGCTTACGGTTCCTGAGTGACATCAGCACATGTGCGGTGTCTCCTCCTGCTTCTTAGGCTCCTCACCCGCACCCCGCTCCCTTTTTCACTTTTCCATCTTTTTCTGGTTCTCAGGAGGAAAATGTAAAAAGGTAACATTGCCTGCATAATCCATCTCTTGCTCACCGCCCTCCTCTCAGTGTTTCCACGGGAGATGGTGGGCAGTCCCGGCTCCCGTACTTCTACTTGCTTCTCCGCCAGTAGGAGCACCCCGCTGCTGCCTGCACCCTCTCCTCTTCCCCACGGCTTGGCTGTCTGCCCTTAGCCTCTCCCACCAGGTCCACTGCAATTCCTTCACCTTCTCCAAGGGACCTGTGGCCTTCAGGTTGCTCTAGAATCCATTGTCCACACTGCAACCAGAGGTACCCCTCGACAGCTGCACACTGGGTTAGACCAGCCTCCCACCTCATCCTTCCATGACTCCCTCTTACCTGCCGGACACACTCACCCTCCTTACCATGGTGCTCATCTCTCACCCTTCAGCTCCTCTGCAGTACTCCACTTGGTCTCAAGTCTTTCCCCAGATGGACATGGCTCCTCTGTCTTCCCCAAACGCCTTTTCCCCTCTGTCTACCTGGCACACTGCTGGTCACTCCTCAGAACATGACTCTAGCATTACCTATTCTTGGAAATACCTCAGGCTGGCTGTCTGAGGCTGTTCACCAAACCTGCCGCATGACCCTGGGTGTCTCTGAGGTTGGATGCTCCTTGTTTGTTTGTTTTGTGGGGCTCGGATGGACCAGGGCCTTGCACATGCGGGGTAGGTGCTCTGTTACTGAGCCACACCACAGCCCACTCCCTGCTTTCTGCCAGTGGAATTGTGTAGTGTGTGTTCATTTGTGTCGGGCTGCTTTTCTCCCGACATTGTGCACGTGAGAGTTACCCTTCTGTGCTGTGTGGCTGGACTCATCCAACGCTTATTGTTATATAGTGGTCCTTAAAGTGAAACAACCATTTCTTCTTGTGCCAGTGTTTGACAGCTGTGAAGAGTGCAGTCACAGACTTCCTTACAAATGTCTTTGGGTGAGGATGTGTACATTTTAAGGGAAAGTGTGTGCCCAGGAATGGAAATGCTGGGCCATAGACCATGCAAGTGCTCAGCTATGGAGACTGTGGAAGGGTTCTTCAAAGTGGTTGTAGAATACACCAATCAACAGTGCACTGGAGTTCCCGGTCTTCTTCGTATTTTCTGTCCTTTCATTGTCACTGTTCTGGCTGATGGAGGTTGGTCTCATTCAGCGTTTCCTTGCATTTCCCTGATGACACCATTTCATGTGCTTGTTGCTCATTTGACTGTCTTCTCCTGGAGGAGGCTGTACGTGTCTTTTGACCATCTTTCCGTTGCACACCTTTTTACATAAAAGGAGTTATATCTTCTGGAGAAAAGATTTTGTTAGATAAACGTATCACAAATTGCTTCTCCCATTCTATGGGTCCCCTTTGATTCCTTTAGTTCTTTTTTGGTTGGTTGGTTGGTTGGTACTGAAGATTTAACCTAGAGGCACTTAACCACTGAGCCACATCCCCTCCCCTTTTTATTTTTTTTATTTTGAGACAGAGTCTATTTAAGTTGCTTAGGGGCTTCACTGAGTTGCCGAGGCTGGTCTCCACTTCCAATCCACCTGTCTCAGCTGCCTGAGTTGCTGGGATTACAGGACTTCGACACCACACCCAGCTGATTCTTTTAATCCTTAATTTTAATGTATTGTATCTAAAATACTTATATTTAATATTTCCAAAATTGGTCGTTTTCCCCTTTAAGTCTACCGCCTTTTACACACATCTTTTAAAACCTCTTGGTCTGCTTCAAGGTAGTGAAAATGTCCTGTCATTTTTTCCCTCTCTGATCTGTATTATTTGACTCTCCGTGTTTAGATACACAATCTGTCTGAAGTGGTGGTTTAGTTTGGTGTGAAGTAGGATCATGGATTTTTCCCCATATGGAGATCAATTGCTCCAACATCATCCACTGCAAAGACCCCACTGCCCCACAGCATTTCAGCACCCCCTTTACTGTATTGTATTTGTTGACCATGTATGTGTGAGCCTGCTTCTGGAATCTGTTGGTCCCATTGGTCTGCTTGTCCGTGCACCAGTTCCACACTGTCCTCACTGTTACAGATTTCAACAAGTCTTAATACTGGCAACGTAAATCCTCCAACTTGTCTTGAAACTCCCCCCACCCAAATCAGGAACAAGGTGAGGCCATCCATGACCATGGCTTCCACTCATATTGTCCTGGTGGCCCCAGGCCACATATAAGGGAAGAAGGAAATGCACGAGGAGTGGAGAGAAAGAAAACAGCCAGTGTTCACAATGCAATTGCATGATAAATATTTTTAGCAAGGCTGCCAGGCAGAGTCAATATATAAACATCCATTGCATTACTGCATACCAACAATAGCAGAAAACAAAAATTTCTAAATGCTACCATTTATATTTAAAACCCTCATCGTGCAAGCTTCGACCTGGAACACTACAAAATTTTTTCAAGAAATTATAGAAGACACCTAAAAATGGAAAATCACCCACATTAATGGGGAGAGATTCTATGTTCTTGGATAGAAAGATATAACTTTTACGGGCTGGGGTAGATCACTTGCTTAGCATGCATGAGGCCCTGGGTTCCATTCCCAGCACTGCATAAAAAGAGAAAAAAGAAAGAAAAGAAAAGAGAGATGTAACATTACTTGTAGTTCAATCTGAATCCCAACAAAGTTTGTGTGTGGGTGTGCGCGTGTGTGTGTGTACGTGCAAGTGTGCATGCATCAGAACACATAAAGCTCTCCAAACAGTGGGTGAAAAATGAGAGCACATCCCTCCCCACAAAAGAAGAAAAAAATAACACAAAAGAGCTGCCTTGTGAGAGCATCCTGTAAGGAGGAAAGACTCGGCACCACATCAGGAGGTAGAATGTGCAGGGGTTCTCCAGGAACTGAGTAACTTGAAGTAGCTGGAGCTTAGGTTGAGTGAGGGTGGTGGCTTGAGAGAGGAGGTAGGAAATGTAGATTGACAGCCGAAGGTCAAGGCTCTGAATGTCATGGAAAATGCAAATTCCAGTATGGGCTTTATTTCTAGTTCTTCATGTGGCCCGTACAGTGTTTTAAAGCAAGGCAACAACATGGGTGCAGATGTTTTCATAATCCTCATGTTCAGGAGGAAGCACTATTATTATTACCCCTATTTCACAGACAGGGAATCTTAGGCAAAGGGAGGTCAAGTAATTTGCCCAGCCCAAAGATAACTCCTTAAAGTGGAGACATAAAATGCGACCTCAGCTAGTATGACTGTAGAGTCTATGAATGCTTTTTGTTGCTAAGGTACACTGCATCTCAGCATTAAAGCTTCATTAGAGCCAGGTGTGGTGGCGTACACCTGTAATCCCAGCAGCTCAAGAGGCTGAAGCAGGAGGATCGCAAGTTTGAGTCCAGTGTCAGTATCTTAGAAAGACCCTCAGCAACTTAGCAAGATCCTGTCTTAAAACAAAAAAATTGAAAGAATGGGGGGGGGGTGTAGCCTGGTGGTAAAGGGACCCTGGGTTCAATCCCCAGTACCCCCCTGCCAAAAAAAACCCTCACTAGGAAGTTATCTTTGACACCATTGTGTGGGCTGGTCTGAGGCTATGATGGGAGAATGTGGACAGAGAGACTAGTCAGGAGGCAACTGGTGGCAGATTTCTGAAGTACAACAATGGCAACAGGAGTGCAGAGAGATGGACTCAACCAACATCACTGACCAAGATGGCAAACTTGGTCATCCACCAGCTGGGCATGGCTGAGAGCGGAGGAGGGAGAGTCAATGGATAAGCCCTGAATAAAGGCTGTAGCTGTTTCCTCACACCGTCCTTTGCTGGGGACAGGACACTTACATAGTATCATGGGTGCAGAAGCCCTGGCTGAGGACTGGAAAGACCCTGATTTCATGTTACAAAGATGCAAACCCCTGGAGATCCAGATGCACTGTTCCCTGAAGGTCTCCAAGTTGTTTCCAACCATGGCTGCAGCCTCTCTGTTTTCCGCTGTGCAGCCTCCATTTCTTCTCATTTTCTTTCTCCCTTATTCATGCACCACTGTTCTGTGGTTAGGGAAGGCTAATCCACACCCTTAGGATTTCATTCTCTAGCACCAAGAGATTCATCCAGGGCGGTTCATCTCTAAGAGGAACACGGGTGCCAGGTGTGATATCTTCACATCTGTCGATCCATCACAGATCTAAAGGTGTTTCCTGACGTCACATGTTCAGCTGCAGAGGCTCCACGGTCCTGTGGAGCCTCCCTCTGACATCTTTGGCTGTGGTCTGCGGTATTCATGGGTTGACTCTATTTTGAAAACATTGATATGGTGCTCTTAGTCATTTGCATGGGTGGACCCTCCCTTGGGGAGCTAGTTGGGTCCTACGCTTCCCTCCTAAGAGTCCTTTCTACTGGCTCTGGAGTGAGGCTGAGCTCTCTCCCTTCTGACACCTTTAAATGCTCAGCCCCTGTTGCAGATGGTTTGAAGAAGGTGGTTGTCGCACCAGGCTGAGGCAGTGCTGGAGTGGGTGGTGGGAACGCTGTTCTAATCTCCACCTCCAGTGCAGCATGCCCATTTCCAGCCCCCGAGTCACCTGGCCCTGTTACACACCTGACCTGATGTGGTGGTTCGTTTTCCCAGGAGCCCTGGGAAACAGGTGCCGTTATTATCTCGGGCTCACAGGGGAGGACACTGGCTCAGGACGACTGGCTTCTCCAGCTTTCTCAACTAGCACCCAGCCTGTTCCTGTTGACTCACTCCTGCCTTTATGCATCCCATCTGCTGGGCACTATTCTAGGTGCCAGGAGGCGGCTGAGCAAGGACGTGAGCTCAGAACTTTGAGCCCATGCTCAATGACATCATGTCTCCCTAAAACACTGTGGAGATGGGGCCCTGTGGGATGGGGCAGAGGATGTGGGAAGGGAGGGGGACCCATTCTCTGTGTTCAGGGCCACATCAGGACTTGCCGCCCTCCTGGAAGGAACTCTGGCTGTGCTCCTGAGAACCTAGCACACCTGCTCGGCGAGTGCTCAGTCGGCCACTGAGGTTCCCTCCAGCCGTCCTCCTCCCAGAGGCCCTTCTCCCTCCTGTCAGGATTACCTCTGCTGGTCTCTATGCCCACCTTGGGCTCCCACCCTGGCATCCATTCTTACTCTGCTCTCCACTCACCCAGCAGAGAAAACATCCCTCTCCCTGCTCAGCCAGCACCCATTGCACTCCTGCAGGCACCCGTCACCATTGACCTGCCAAAGCCTCTTTGCCATTGCTCCCCCAGTAGACTTTCAGCTCCCCAAGGACAGAGATGGGCTTGTTAGAGTCCAGAACAATCTTGCAGTGGCGATTCATACATGTGCCCGGATGCTCCCCTTTCTGCCTCATGACTCTCCCTGGGCGCCCCAGAGCATGCATGCTTGGGTTCGGAGGTTGCTTCGTGGCTCCAGGCGTTGATAACTCACATGGCTGACCACACTTCTGAAGAAGCAGCCTCCAGCCATTCTTGTCCCAGTCTCACCAAGACAGTCACCTCTGAGCACCTGCCTCAGTGTTCACTCCTGTCCATCCCAGGGGATGCCACAGCAGGGGTCCCAGAGTGTGTCCCTCAGCTTCTTATGCTTCTAAGACAGGTGGCAACATTTCCAAGAGCAAGTGTCTCAGCCTAGTGAGCCCTTTTCATCAGTCCAGGTGAACCTGTTATCCTTCTTGTCCTTTGAGAATGAAAATCTCAGCCAAAGGGGCAGGATAAGTGCCGCTGTCTCTGGCTGGGCACAAGATCACGAGCCACTCAAACAGGAACAAACTTTATTTGAAAGAACCGCCAATAACACGTCCGTGCCTGGGAAGCCTTTTTATCCACCCACGCGGTGTTCTGCCGGTTCCTTCCCGGAACTCTAGCGCAAGCGCCTCCCCGGAATTCCCTCCTACTGCACTTTCCCAACCAATGGGAACTCTCCAGGAGTCCCGCAGCAGGAGTCCGGTATCCATATGAATGTAATTTTTAACATAATCGTATCATCTCAATGGCTAGCTGGCATCACCTTTCAATCAAAAATGCCATGCATCATATTAATTGGCTGTGGCTCCCAGCAGATAAGTGTGCATGTGTGTGCGCGCGTGCTTGCGTGCACATGTGCAAAAAGAGTGAGCACCATATAGGTAAAGAAAGCCAATACTTTTTCCTTAGCATTTTCAGCAGCACAATAGCAGCAGGCACTATTTTAAACTCTTGGATAATTTGATCTTAATTATATGGTGTGCAGAGGCACTAATAAGTTTACAAATCTGCCAGCAATACTAAACACTTGTGTCTTAGAAAATGCTACCCTTTTCCCCGCTTATTGTAGGACTGGGAACTTGGGTAATTGTGAACAATTAAGAGGGAGTGACCCAACAGGGACTGAGGACGCCTCCAGAGACACCAGCAGAAGCAGCCAATCTGTTGGGTGGGCGAGGGGCCCCTGAAGGCTGGAGAGCCCCAAACTAGCAGCGTTGATCCATCATGGCTGAATGAGTCGAGAGACCCAAGAAGTTTCTCTTCTTGCCTCAGCTGGCTGCCAGTGAAGGGTTCTAGGGTCTCCGGAGAGAGCCGCTGTGCAGGCAGGAGCTTCTGCTGTCAATGCCGTGTACCATGGTGGAGTGGAATTGGCGTGGGCCTTGGGATCCGACAGTTTGCACAGCTTGCAGCTTGGCTCTGCCACTCAACAGCTAAGTGCCATTGTGCAAGTTACCGTGGGTGTCCCTTGGCTCTTTGTTGCAGAATGTGGGAATCCCTGTCTCATGGGAATTGTGTTAGCGTTGGTAAGCACACTTGAAGCCTCCTCAGCGGGTGTCTCCAACACAGTAGGTCTAGAATTCATACCCATTGCCTTCCCTGTCTCTTTTCTTTGCTTTTCAATTATTTCTAATAAATTCATTTGTGATTGGTATATTTCCTGGCTTATAGGCGAGATTTGATTAATATCTGCTCAGGGAAGGAACAAAAAAACAAACACTATTTCTTGAGCACAGAGAGGCTAAATAACTTGGCTGAAGTACAGAGCAGGTAAGTGGGAGGCTGGCTTTCCCAATAGGAAGGCCGGGAAGTCTAAATGCAGCAGCACACCAAAGTCAACCTGATGGAACTGATGACAGTGTGGGGCTGGGCTCTATCCTCTGATCTTTGTCCTGAAGTTGCAATAATTTGCCAGAACATTTGCTTTAAAGAGGAAAAAAGGACACCCCAAAAGCTGAGGGAGTGTGAATGTCTGACTACAGGCTTCATTGGATAAAATAGGAGCTTTGCTTCTGTGATATGTGTGTTTAGGCAGATTAAATTCATGTTTGATTACAAACCCCAGGATAAAAGGAAAATAAATATGTTCATGCAGACTAGGGATTCCCAAAGGGAGGAGGAGAAAAAAGTCATCCGTTAATACCCTGTTGGTTGCTGCCCCTAGGAGAGTCCCACGTGGTCCCACCAGGGCATCCTGTGCCGAGACCCTCATGGGGGACTCCAGAACCCCCTGGGATATCCATCCATCCAGCCATGGCACCCAGCGCATTCCTGCTCTGCTGGAATTTTCTGGCCTCTTCAATCCTGCCTTCCCTCATCTAGCAGCCTGCCTGCCTGTGCTCAGCTCCCCCTGGGCCTGGCTGCCTGAGGCCTCTCCCGCCCCTTCTTAACCTGCTGGGAAATACTAATCAATCCTCAAAGCCCAATTGAAACGTGTAAATCCCCTCTGAGTCCCTTCCCAGCTCCTTGGCAGGAGATGATTGTTTCCCCTGCAGTCCCAAAGCCCTAGGTAGTTTTCTTCTTCCATTCACCAAAAACTGCCTTTTATTAAAATGACATTTATTTGTGAATGTGTCTGACTTCCCCTCTGCATCCCAAACACCCTCTGGGTCCCTCAGCTTCATCACTCTGAACACTAAATAACTGTTCAGAGAATGCTAATTATTGGAAACCCATTTAAATGTCCCAAATCAAGCTCCGATGAAACAGGTCTGATACAGTCCTGCAGCGGGGTCTCATGAGCTTTGGGGCTGCTCCCCTTTACATTTCCACTCCCCTGGCAAGGCCACTGCTGCTTGCTGGACATTCCATCTGCTTTCAGGAATTTCCCTGTCCCTGTGCAATGAGTGACTAGTGACGGGGGCCACATGAGTGCCGTAGCCCGGGAACCTAAGCACCAGCGCGATTCTGCTGAGACAATGAAAGGGCCCTCATCAAGCTACTTTCTTCTTTTGCTGTGATGACTGGGCTGACCATGGGGTCCAGGTAGCATGTCCACAGAGGGCTGCATCTCCATCGATGGAGTGTTTGAATGACCGCATGCAGCAGAGGCATGACGGACCACATAGTCAAAGGGAGAACCAAACCCTCCTGTGTTAAGGCACTTGGGTTCTGGTGAGTGACACACGGGACAGGGATATTAGTACCCTTCATCTGCTGCTGCGACAATCCAGGTGGTACAGTGTATATGGCACTGCCTTACAGGGTGCGGGGTATGTGGCAGGTACTTGAGAAATGCTACTTCCTGTCTTCCTTTCTGTTCCCTCATAGCAAATCCAGGTGTGCAGCCGTGGGGCAGCTGTGATGGAAAGTCCAGAAAAGGCCCACAACATGGGGTGTTGCTCTAAGTGGGGCCCAGAGGGGTTGTTGTGGTGGACACTCTAGGAGGACTGATGCGGATGCAGAAATGGGGAGCCTAGGGCTGCCCCTAGTTTGATAACCTTACTTCCAGTTTGCTTGCCCTCTCTCACATAGTGGTAGCCATCAATCTCCGCCTTGGTGGGGCCAAGGATGGGAGAGACAGAGAGGAATTTCTGGACGTCTGCCATGACACAAGGCAGAGGTCTCGGGGGCTGTGTGCAAGGTCAAAAGTTTGTAAAACGGGGTGAGGTTCAGGAGGCTGGAAAAAAGAAAAGTGTCACATTGAATCCCATTTGTCCTCTGTGAGTTTCCAAAACCAGACAAAGGAAATCGTATCTAACGCCCGGTCTCCCACAGACTGTCCGGGGCAGTCTTTATGTTCCTTTTTTAACTCTGTGCACACTTGGCTGCACAGATTTTAAGAAGGACAAAAGTTGTTTTAATAGTGTTAATGGGGGGTGATGGGCGAATCATAATCTTATAACCAAAATGGTTCACTCATTCTTGTGAGCTGTTGAGAACTGAGGCTCTTTGGTAAGTAGAGAAGAAAAGGACTGGAAATTGCCTACCACCCACCTCCTCCACAGGAGCGCTATTTGCATTAATGAAGGAATGCCTTGGCGCTGTGAGCTCCCTGGAGAGGGGTTGCTTTGCCAGTCCCAAAGATTACTGCGACTTGTTAGGCAGAGCTGAAGGAACAATGGGGGTGGAAGGCTGGCTGCTGCCTGTGGTGTTTTTCTTTTGGGTTTCCCAAGCTGCCTCAGAAGCAGAGCTGCTGGGAGAAAGACCCAAGGAGATCGGAGCCCTGTTCTGGATTCCCTCTCCTGAGAGTCTAGATATGGCGCCTTGTTGTGGCTTCGAGGGGCTCAGTTGCTGACTTGTAAGCTTCTTTGAGGGAGGGCACATAAAGGACTTGCAAATAACATAAAACCTGTCGGGAAAATAAAACTTAGTAAATACCATTGGAGTAATAATACACTGAGGAAGAGCATAAAAATGTTACATCATCTTCCTTGCAAAACAGCTTAAAATGTTCCCAGGCAAGCCTCTTCATGGTGTGGAGCTCGGCAGAGAACTGCTGGAATGAAGCTGGAGGGTAGAAAAGAATCTCAGTAAGAATAAGAATAGCCTCAAATTTGCAAAGCAGTTTCGGACCCACAAAGTCCCCTCCATGAGCTTCTTCTCCTGTGACCCTGCTGCTGAACGCAGGTGGGCATGTGAACACCCTGCCTGACTCCACTTCATGGGGAACATGAGGCTCGCCGCAGTGAAGGGACCAAGCTCCAGAGCTAGCAAAGTCTTCCACTTTCTAATCCACTTTCTATTGCACCAGACAAAAACTAGAAACATGCTAGAACAAAGAACAAAACGTGCCAAGAACAATAGCCAAGACATATATACTCAACGATTTTAAAAAATGACTTGGGTGTGTGGAGACTGTGCTTTAGGAGGGCTGAGCAGTGGTTTCTAAAGACAGGCTCAGTGTTTTGCTTGAGGACAGCAGAGTATGATTTGGGAGTTGAGGGAGGTTGGTATTTTGTTTTGTTTTTTTTTTTTTTTACTGTGGAAGCATGGAACACAAGGGGCTCTAGAGATAGGCAGGGATTTAGTGTTTGGCTGAGCCAAAGACCATGGACCCTGGGAGAAAGAGAGGCCTTTTAAACCAGTGGAAAACTTCAAAGCCTGTGATTAGTTTTAATTTGACTCAGGAAGCAATTGGAAGTTTCTGAGAAGGGGTGTGGCAGGGGCAAACCACTTGAGAGCTGATGTGGATGCACCTCAAGCCTTGCAGAGGGGGAAATGTGTGGCAATTGGGGAACCCTGAAAAGGAAGAAGTGATGGGACTCGGTGACAGGAAGAGTCTCCGGGAAGACAGGGCAGCACACTTGCCTTTAGAGCTGCTGTGGTAGGTTAAAGGGTGGGTTCTGACCCGGGAATCCATGGAGGATGAACACTAAGACCTTGAGCCAGGAGAGCTTGGGTCTGAACCCGGCTGGAATGCACTATGCTGTGGGATAAGGTGGAGGAATGCAGAGAAAGCTCTAGAAGCTCAGGGGAAAGGACTGCTTCATCCTGCACAGGCAAGAGTAGACTCATAAAGACGTACAGATGAGTCATTCTCGATCCTGGCTGCACGGTCCAAACACCCAATTAAATCCAGCACCCAGGTCGGGTGGCGGCTGGGGAGTGACACTTATAAAAAGCTCCTCAGGCAACTCTAATATAACTGGGGCTGAGAATAGCTGTCAGAGATGGAAGGTGACAGGTACACTGGCCTCTGAAGAAGAAGTAGACATTTTCTAGGCAAAAAGAGTAACGGAATTGAACAACGTGCAGAGACGTTGCAGGTTTGGGGAAGGAAGAGCCCAGGGTGGGGACAGCCTTTAGCCACAGCGGGGAGACACCACAAAGAACAGCAAAGGCTGGGTGGCCACAGTGATGGTAACAGAAGGAGGGAGTGCAGAGCAGCCTGAAAGCACTGTGACACAGAAGAGCCAGGGGACAGACTTGTACTTTCTCACAGCTGTGGAGAGGGAGGGAGGAGGCGTAAAAAGAAGCCCAAAGATCTGTAACCTTTGGCTCAATATCTCTGGGCTGCAGCCCCTTGTGCCCATCACACAGGCACGCACCGCTGAGTACCATTTCAGTCAGCAATGGATGGTGGTCCCTCCAGAGCAACGTGAAACTGAAAAATCCCTCTCACTTTCCCTGCACCTTTGCTATGTTTAGCTGCGCACTTACCATTCTGTTACAACTGCCTACCTCACTCAAAAGAGCAAGCGCCCCCTACAGGTCTGTAGTCAGGTGCACCACACAGCCCAGGTGTGCAGCAGGCAACACTACCCAGGTTAGTGTAAGCATACCTGGTTACCTGTGGCCAGTTGCCCAATGGTGTACTTCTTAGAACATATCCCCGTTGTTAATCAACTGTCGCCATAGGTATCAGTGAGTTGATACGATTGATAGGAAAAGGGATGATACTTCCCCAGGAGTTGTTTGTTTATTTTAAACAAAATGGAAATTTGTTCGGCCTCACCAAGGTATGGGATCGTGCCACCTCCCCCTGTTGAAGATTAGGAAAAGAAGTGATTTCAAGAATATCTAACCCAGCCCTTAAAATGTGCTCATCGTAACCTGCAGACTCATCCTCGAAGTGCATAGAAGAAAAAAATAGCAAAACTTCTGAGCTATTGAATGGGTGGCACCCGCCTATAATCCCAGTGCACCCAGATGCTGAGGTGGGAGGATCGCTCGAGCCCCTGTGCAAGACTTGGGCAATATAGCAAGACCCTATTTTGAAAAAAAATAAATAAATAATTTAAAAAGAGTATCTATCCAAATCGAGAACAAAACCCATCCCACCTCCTCTCTTTGTAATAGTTTCAAGCTATGTAACTACTTTAAGTGCCAAGGCAGGCATTGAAACAGCAGGTTTAGTACCAGGTAGATCTTTTCCCCTTGGGCTAAGGTGAAGTAGGCTCTTTCCTTCCTTTCCTTTGTCTAGTTCTTGACTTCCTTAAGTGGCCTGAATATTAAATTGAAGTTTATTTTCATTGTTTATGGTGTTCACTAGATAATGGATGTTATTATTTCTGCTTTGAAACGAAAAAGCGGATGAATCAAAGTTCACCTTTAGCTCTTTTTTAAAACCTTTATGTTCGTGGTTTCTTCTTCTCTGTGAATACAAGATGTTCGCAGACACCTGTGAACACAACCTAAATGCCCCTTCCAGATGGTGGTAACAGTAATGGCGGTAGGAACCCTGAGGACCTGGGGTTTACAGGTGCTTGGCTTTATTTTTAGACTCTATGGGTGGATTTCCTTCCTCAATGTGCCCCTTGGGGCTTCACTAAGTACCCACTGTAGACCAGGCCTGGAGCGCAGAGATGACTAAGGCAGTTTCTGAGCCGCACCTACTCTGCCTGGTAAGAGGAGTAGGGAACCAGGTTATTTTTTTCTATTTTTATTATAATGAGACTGGGGCCGGCCTGTAAGGGTTAAAGGATCAACAGGAGTGGATCCAAAAAGATCGTTCTGTCCTTGGAGCGGTGCTCAAATTCAAATCCCTACAGGACATGTTTCAATAACACCTGGGTCACCAAGGAGGCCATGGCCATGATAATTTACACTGCTATGACAAAAAAATTGACATTTCCATTATGTGCTATTGTTTTGAGCTTTGAAAGCATGGACTGAAAAAAGGTGATAAAACCTGGTGAAGCGGTTATTTAATGCAGGGAATCCAAGATTGCAGCCCGGGCTGCGTCCTGCTAAAAAGACCAAAACGCTTTACTAAAATATTCTCATCAATGTTTTAAAAATGTTTCAGTAAAACATTTTCTTTTAAAATTCTCTTATAATTACAGATGCTTAAAAAGTATTCATTGACTGGGATTTATTCAATTCCACATGATTTGGACTTTTAGTTAAGATTTTTAAGTGTGAGTACTGATAAAAGTGATGATGATTCTATGTTTTCATAACTATCCTAAACTTTGAAGTACCTCAAAAATACTAATTAGGAAAGCACTAAAATATTCGACTCTAAGGATTCCTTCTGATACAGGCCAAATTGATATTTTACACCTTAAAATGTGCTCATCATAACTTGCAGACTCACTCTCGAAGTGCATAGAAGAAAAAATAGCAAAACTTCTGAGCTATTGAATGGACAGTGAGTAGGTACGTGTTCCCTTTTTATTCATAAATAAATAACTCATGTTATTTATTTCTACATCTATGAACTAAATATTCCTCTTCCAATAAATAGGAGCAATTTCCATAACTTCCTTAATCTAAGAAACTAAAGTGCAATTTCTTAACATACTATTTTATGTTTTTGAAGTTGAAATGTTAATCACAGTGGTACTAAGGATTCCATGCTATTCCCTACGCCAACAGTGACCTATTCTCTTTATTGTTCTACCTTGACTGGGGGGTATAGCACCACCTTATATTAGGGTGAGCCTGAATTAAAATCCCATTTTCACCACTCACTCTTTGGCTGTGTGACTTGGGCAAATAAACTTCTCTGCATCCCAGCTTCTTCATGGGCAGAATAAGAATAGTTTCTTATGGTCAGGAGATTGGTCAAAACTGAATAATAGTGAGTGCTGGATTCTTAGCCCAATGCCTAGCACAGAGTGAGTTCTTTACAAGGAGATTGCTCCTTTCTCTGCAGGAGGTAAGCAAATAAATAGACAAACAAAAATCTTAGCTGGGGCACAAATCACATTCAAAGTCTCTTGAAACCAAATCAGATACTTTGAAACGTACTTGCTCTGGGAGCTGGCTTATATCTCCATTCTCTAGAAAGAGTGCAACCATTTTAACTCCTCTCTCCTTTGGAAAATACCATCTAAGTCTTGGGAATTTGAAATAAACATTTCTCAAGTCAGTTTGGCTGCAATTTTAAGTATATTTAGTGAGTTAAAAGTGTATTTTATTATTTTTTTATAATAGCTAATGAAAGATGCTCTTATCATCCTATGGGGATAAATGATAAATCTGTTCACTCTAGACTATTATGGGATTTTCTGGCCATCATCCCTCTTGTCTTGGGAACCCAATCTTCCAGGGACTTACCCCAAATATTCTGACTTCACTCACCCTTCTTCTCAACCATAATTGACTGGCCCCAAAGGGGACACCTAGAAGCCAGACTATTGAGTTTTTTCCTCTAGATTTTTTGACCTCATAGCAAAATAGATCAATTAGCGTTTCTCTGGCAGCACAAACAGTAAGATGTGAAGGTTGACACCAAGAGTGGGGATATTTCCCACACCTGGTAAAAGCAGTAGAAATTAATGATGGAGACGGAACCTTGGAAGTACCAGGTGCCAGTTGCCACACCCTCCCACCTAGGGTCTGCTTTCCTTTTTTCCTCAGAGAAAGTATTTTGATTGTGGAAGTAGGAGAGGGAAAAAGGAGAGAAACTTCCCCTCTCTCCTTAGCAGAATCCTCTCTAGAGGTAGCTGTTTTGAAGTCACTTGATCTACCCATAACAGAACCTAGCAATCACCACAGGTAAGTATCTAAAAGTTTGCACACTACAACTCGAAATCACCTATGCCCTGGGTCTGTCTTAATGATAATCCATGGATCCTGCTCTTCAACTAATTGGCCCATGCCACTGATGGTTGGGCAAGGATCAGAACAGAGAGAAGGAGAGAGTTTCAGAAGATTTACATTGCACAGTGTTTCAAAATTAAGGTGAGACAAATCACTAATACTTCTCATGTGCACTGTCTTTGCATTGTGCAAAGACTTTGGATAAGCGTTTAATTCTCATAACCTACATTTTGAGAGTTGTCATCGTCCTCATTTCATGCTTGAAGAAACTATAGCACAGAGAGGTTCAATAGCTTGTCCAAGGTCACGCAGGTAGTGTGGGAGTAGAATCAGGATTCAAATGCAGGCAGCCTGGCTCCAGAATCCTTGTTCTTACTGCCCACAGAACAGGGTTGGTCGTTTGTTCAGCTGTTTTTTATGGCCAGATACAGAACGTGACAATGCTTCTGAGCCCCATTCCATGGCCTCCTTGTGGGGAAAGAAGGTAATTTTAGGTCTGCATCCATGTCTGCCCTGGTGGCTCAGAAACTAGGATTTGTGGGATCACCATATTAAAGTTTGGATCTGAAGTGTCCTCCAAGGATTCCTGTGTGAAAGGCTCGGTTCCCAGTGTTCAGAGGTGGGGATTTTAAAGTGATTGGATCACAAGGGTTCTGACCTCATCAATGGGCTAGTCCACTGATGGATTTAAAATCTGATGGCATATTGGGAGGAGGTAGAAACTGTCGGAGGTGGAGCCTCACTGGAGGAAGTAGGTCATGAGGCATGTCCTCAAAGGGTCCCTCCCTGGCCCCTTCCCCACCTGTGCACTCTCTCTCTGCTTCGAGGCTGCTTTGAGCTGAGCAGCGTTCCTCCATCACACCTTTCCACCATGATGTTCTATTTCACCTCAGGCCTAGAGCAGGGGAGCTAGCTGACCATGGACTGAAGTCTCTGAAACCAGGACTCAAAATAAATCTTTCTTCTTAAGTTGTTATTCTCAGGCATTCTGTCACAGTGACAAAAACAAAACAAAACAAAACAAAAAACTAATAAGCATCGTTAACTGGGACTCAATGGAACAACTTAGGCTGGGGCATTAGCCAACTCCCTTGAAGAAATTCTGCAGAATCTAGGGAGAATTTCCTTACACATAATCAACATCTAATACATAATTGATGAATAAACAAATGAGCAGCAAATGGTTATAAAGACTATCTAAATGCATAAATGGGATCTAAAACTTAATGGGCCATATCTGGTAGTAAGAATATTGATAATTTTCATGTTATGTGTCTCAAGTTTTTAACCAAGAACAAGCATCTCTTTTCTTAAACCAGAAAAACATTTTTTTTTAACGCAAGGATATTCAATGCAATAAAGATTTTGTGTTGGTTTTGTTTCACTTTTATTTTATATCTCAAGATAAAGATTTTTTTTTTGCTTTGTATGTCTTTGGTATAGAGATTAATGTAGCTATGCTATGAATACTTGCTGTTATGACATTTATTAATAATAAATTACATGTTTATAAGACCTATCATTCTTGGTTGAAAAAAACAACCATACTATTACCAGATACTAAATGGGACTCTTAGAACATAATAAAATAAACATATTGGAATTAGAAAAGGATAAAGAATTCATGGTATAAGTTTTAATCACATGTAGCTGAAGAGTATTCTGAACTCTTTTAAGTTTTTCTGCATTTTTTTTTTTTTGTTTGTTTGTTTCTTTTAATTTAATTCAAATGGGTGCTTCTTCACTCCAGGGAGGTTTGTTGCAGTCTGGAATCAGGAAGAGTCTATTTGGCCTCTGGGCCTTTCTTTTGAAGGGACTGATTCATTAGGACTGAGGTAGTGAGGGTCTTCTCAAAACCCTGAAGACAAATGTTCCACTTGGATGACAAATGCAAAGATTGGGACTGTCAGAAAAGCAGAGGCCTCTATCGCTACCCTGGGGTACAGGGTGGTGATGTGATTGGTGAATCCAATCTTGCAGCTTTAGGTACCTGGGACGTGGGACCATGTGCTAGAGGGTCCCAGCCTTGTGGATGCAGCCTGATACCCTGACACTGCTAGAGAGCAGCAGAGAGCAGAGGGCCTGAAGGAGCTGGGCAACCCAACGCCAGAGATGAGACTCTCATCTCTGTGTTGACAACAGCCTGATGGTCAGAGGAGTCACCCTCAGCCAGGCTGCTGTGGGCTGTCTCGTGTCCCGCCAAATTCAGTTACTGAAGCCCAAGACCCCAGTGCCTCAGAACGGGATTATATTTGGAGACAGAGCCTTTAAAGAGGGATTAGGGTTAAGTAAGGTCAGCAGGGTGGACCCCAATCCAATACCACTAATGTCCTTGTAGGAAGAGATTAGAACAGGTACAGTGGCACACACTTTTAATCCCAGTGACTTGGGAGGCTGAAGTTGGAATATCACAAGTTCAAGGTCAACCTCGCCAACTTAGGGAGGACCTGAGCAACTTATCGGGACCCTACCTCAAAATAAAAAATAAAAAGGGCTGGAGAGGGCTGGGGATGTGGCTCAAGTGGTCGCCAACTCGCCTGGCATGCGCGGGGCGCTGGGTTTGATCTCAACACCACATAAAAATAAAATAAACATATTGTGACCACCTAAAACTAAAAAATAAATATTTTTTAAAAAAGGGCTGGAGATGTATGTCAATGGTAAAGTGCCCCTGGAGTCTACCAGCAGTACCAACCCCTCCCCCCAAAAAGGAGATTACATAATAGATACATACAGAAGAAGACCATGAGAAGAAACAGGGAGAAGACAGCTCTCCATAACCAAGAAGAGAGACCTCATGAGAACTCAACCCTGCTGCTACCTGGATCTTGGACTTCCTGCCCTAGAACTGTTGGAAAATAAATCTCTGTTATTTGAACCACCCTGCCTGTACATTGGCCCTGCTTGAAACCCCAGAGCTTTACCACTGAAGGGGCTGAAGGCTCACCAATCTTGCAGCATTAGGGCTTGGATTAGAAATTCAATTGTTTAATGGAAAATAAGACAGTGCTTTATGTCTTCCACACCTAAACTTGAACTTGAGGATTCAAACTTGTTCCTATGCTTCTTTGTTTCATGTTCATTGTGCTGTATTATACTTTTAACGATACATTTTCATTTCTACTATCTGCCTTTTTCTTCTCTTGTGTCTCTTAGGACTCATTATTTTAGGACCCATCCTGGGATGGTTCAAAATTAACTAATAAATTTCTGTAGGAATTCTTCCCAAAGAAGTTCCACAACAGAGAGGAGACTTGGAGAAGGAATTGGAAACCAGATCACCTAGTTTGTAGCTGATTTAGCTGACAGGAGGCAGAACAAACCACCAGCAAACAGTGAAAGCAACGGAAAGGGATTTGAGACTTTTGTGATTTTATCAGCAGATGGCAAGTGTAATTTAATGTAGACAAACTAATAATTAATTGGGGAGCAAGGAGGCCAGTCCAGTGATGTGTCTAGGCAGAGAATAATCCTCTAGCACACAGATCAAGAAAAGGATTTAGGGATTATTCTTGAAAAAGCATTAAAACTATCAGTCTAGTACGTAGTTCTGGGAACAAAGGCAAACACGGTATTAGCAAAGAGAAAGCACTGAAAGCTGGCGTAGCACCTGCTATTGTGAAAAGAACTTGTTTGATCTGGTCAGAAATATTGTCATGTTGGCAACTGTTATGAAAATACTGATAGAAGAAGAGAAAACCTGAGAATCACATTTACCTATTTATACCAGGAGATGCAAACACCAATGCCTTCAATGGGCAAGTAGTGGGGTGAATGCATGAGTGTCCTGGTAAGACTTTGGGGTATGGTGGGAACTGTTCAGAACAGAGGATGCCTAAAGGTTCTCTCTCTCTCTCTCTCTCTCTCTCTCTCTCTCACACACACACACACACACACACACACACACACACACACCTTGTCACATCCACCTGCTCAATCCAGCTCTCTGGTCAGCAGCGCAGTCCACAGCTTAGACAGTGTTGGTTGTTGCCTCTCTTACTCAGTCTTGTGTCCTGCCTGCACTACTTCTAGCAGGTGACCTTGCCCAATCAGTTTTGGTTCATGATGGTGAAACAAAGAAGGAGCTCTGCGTTCCACACAGCAAAACATGTGACTGACGAGGCTAGGCCTGCTGCTCGGTGGCCACCATGTCTAAAAGAGCCCATGCGTGGGCCCCAAATGCTAGTCCATGCTTGACTCAGCCTTCCTGTCCCCACCTTGCACGTGGGGTGTGAATTATTCTGTCTCTGTTGTGTGTGCTACTGTAGTTTTCATCTGTTCCTCCCACCACCCTTCCTTTCTCCCTCTCAAGTCTTTCTCCCCTTTGTTTAGTGTTCTGGAAAGGAGATTCTCTGTGGGATTTTCCTGTTCTGCCCTGTCCTCTCATCCTGGTTTGTGTCCCTCTCTGCTCTCGACGTCCCATCACACCTGTGCTATGAAAGCAAGGCAACAAGGCTGGGGTTGAGGCTCAGTGGCAGAGCACTTGCCTAGCATGTGTGAGGCACTGTGCTCGATTCTCTGCACCACGGACAAATAAATGAACAAAATAAAGGTCCATTAACATAAAAAAAATTAAAAAAAAAAAAAGAGAAAGAAAGGCAACAGCCGCTTCAGTGAGCAACAGCCTCAGGGAGTGGGATGTGCTGGTGGCAGAGCTTGTGTGTGACTGGCGTTCTGCTCCTTCCGTGGCAAAACCTGTTTTTGGTATCCTGATAGTCCTAGAGTAGATGAATAACTAAGAAGTACTTTCGGCTGAACTTAATGTTCACATATTAAATTCTGTGCTATTAGATCTACGCAAAAGGATCCACAAAACATTTGTATATGCAAATGATAAAGCACAATATGTGAGCCCACCTCCCTCTTAGGAACTAGAACACTAAATGCGCTGCTGTGACACCTGCGACTCAGTGCTCCTTGGAGCCCACTCCTGTCTCAGGAGTACCGTGAAGAGCATCATCACGACTGCATAGCTCCACCATGCACCAGGTGACGCTTTTGCCAGAACATGAAATAAGCCTCTGAGTCGTTTTGTGCATCTGTCACTCCTCCTCTTCCCAGATGCTACCATCATGGTACAGGCCTGAGGAGCTCCTCACAGCCACGACAGTGGCCCCCTCCCTTGTTTCTGACTCCAATTTTACCCAAAGTTGAACAGGAGCTGGATGAAGAGGCTGGTCACAGGGCAGCTCTGGGAAGGAGACGGGGGTTCAGCTCGTAGAGACAAGAAAACACCTGAATCAATTAGAGATGCGATGCCAGTTAGTTCGGTTTTCAAATAACTCCAAATACCCAGCAAGATTGTGAATCAATTCTATTTACATACTACCCAGGTTTAGTATCCTTATCTGAAACGGTTGGGACTGGAAATGTTTGGGATTTGGAAGTTTTTTGGATTTTGAAATAATTTCAAAGACTTTACCTGTTGAATGTCCCTAATATGAAAATTAAAAATCTGAAATGCTCCAAAATCCAAAACTATTTGAGCAACACAAAGAAATTTTCAGATTTTTGGAGCATGTATTTCAACTTTTGGATTTTTATAGTAGGGATGCTGAACCTATATTCATGTTCAGTTGCTCTGCAACAAATTACTACAAATTAAGCAACCTAAAACAAAACGCACTTACTATCCCAGAGTGCCTGTGGGGCAGGAGTGGAGGCACAGCATGTGTGGCCTCTGCACAGGTCCAGCAGTCACACTGAAGGCTCCGCTGGGGAAGAGGCCACTTCTGAACTCATCATGTTGGCAGAATTCATGTCCATGTGGGTCATGTTGCTGCGATTCTACTGGCTATTGGCTGGAGCTGCTCCCTGGCCCTGGGGTTACCAGCAGTTTTCCTTCCTGCCTGGGCTTCTCCAGCACGGCTGCTTGCTACGTCAAGCCCACAAGGAAAGCCTCCAGCTCAGTCTGCTAAAATGACATCTTACTGAATGCAACACAAACCACGAGAGTCCCAACCCATCACTCCTGCCACATTTGGGGTACAGGTTCCATCCACACTCAAGGGGAGGGATGTTCACAGAGCTGTGCATCCCAGCAAGTGAGTCAGGGGGTCGTCCTAGAAGCCGGGCTACTACCTATGCCTCAGGTGGATAGATTTTGTTGGGGCTTCTTCCCAAAGATTGTGTGTGGCTGTGTTAATGGAAAGTTGGCTTTCTGCTGACATTATAAAACCAAATGATGTGTAGTGCTATTTGGAAGGATGACTTATTTATTTATTTAGGTGCCAGGAATTGAACCCAGAGGTACTTAACCACTGAGCCACATCCCCAGCCCTCTATATATGTAAATATATAATACATATGTAATATATATATTAGTTAGAGATAGGGTCTCACTGAGTTGCTTAGGGCCTTGCTAAATTGCTAAGGCTGGCTTTGAACTCACGATCTTCCTGCCTCAGTGTCCTGAGCTGCTGGGATTACAGGCATGTACCACCATGCTCAGCTAGGAGTGACTTATTATCTAAAATTTTAAACCCTAAAATATGCTCCTCTAATGTGTATCAGTTTATGAAATTATGCAATAGAAATTACAAGAGAAAAAGAACTATTAAAAAAGGAACAATTTTGCTAATCTTTATTTACAGTACTGGGGACCGAACCCAGGAGCTCTATCACAGAGTTACATGCCCAGTCCCTTTTGTTTTTTTTATTTTGAGGCAGGATCTTGCTAAGTTTCCTAGGATAGACTGGAACTTGTGATTCTCCTGTCTCAGCTTCCCAAGTTGTTGGGGTTATTATAGGTATGTGCCATCATACCTGGTTATTTTGCTAATTTCTGAAATGATGATTCTGTTTGGACTAGGGAAAATTAATCCATTCGTACATAGAATTTTTATGAAAAATAAATAAGTTCCTCTCTGCCTCTACATTTATTAATGTTGAACCCCCAAATACTGATTATAGAGTCACAACTAATTAGTTGGTCCAGGTCTCACACAGGTTGTCGACTATTACTTCAACTTCTTTACTTTTTCAAAGCTCTCTGCCTAAAGCACAATGTCGATTTCGTCACTCCTCTGATTAAAGTCATCTATAGGATCAACTTTAAAGTTTTTAACCTGAATATTCGAAAACTAGCACTGTCTCCCTCTCCTTTCATGTGTTCAGTGCTGCAGACACACTGCCATGCTACCAGCCCCACTGCTGTTTCTTGTCTCTGCCTCTGCACGTGGGGTGCCCTGGACTTGGTATGTCCACCCATCCTCTTTGGAGGTTCCAGACACTTTGCATATAGGCCTTGAGGAGAATGGCAAATACACTTGGTTTGCCATTAGATTTCTTGGTCACAAACCTGACACATTGTAAATCATCAATAAATATTGCTTGAATACAAGTCTTAGAGTCGTCTTATTTAAGAAATCAGATGAAATGACGGTTCCTTATGGCTCTGACTTATATAAAACCGTTACATGAATTAAGAGAATATGAACCAATTAAAATGGGTGGTAGAGATTTCACATGCTTCAGTCCTTTCAGACGGAGAAGGCGTCATTCTGTGCTGGAGTGGTCAAGGGAAAAGAAGAGAACACAAGTTGGAGAGATTAGAGAGAGGCCTCAACTTGGATAAAAATAGTTCCTGATATTTTTACACCTTTTTTTTTTTTTTTTTTTTTCCTGCAGAAAGCACCCAATAAACCTATGAGAGAGGTTCTCACCACAAACCTTGTAGGAAAGTCAGATGCTAATATTCTAACCTTATACGAGAACTGAGAATACGAATTAATCTACGTTATAGAGCTGGCAAATGTTGGCACTGGAACATAAACCTATTTTTTTCTTGGTTTCTATGATGGTTAATTTCACATGTGAACTTGACTGGACTCAAGATGCCCAGAAAGATGTCAAAACATTATTTCTGGTTGTGTCTGTGAGGGTGTTTCTAGAAGAGATTAACATATCAATGGGTCGACTGAGCAAAGAAGATCTGCCCTCACCAGTGCAGGTGGCTACCATCCAATCTCTTGAGGGCGCAAACAGAACCCTAGGACAGAAAGGCAAAATTTGCTGTCTTGGAGCTGGGGTGTCCATCTTCCCTGCCCTTGGACATTGGTGCCCTTGGTTCTTCAGCCTTCGGACTCAGAGTAGGATTTACATACCATTAGCCCCCAGTTCTCATGACTCAGCTTCAACTAAACCACCAGCTTTCCTGGCTCTCTGGCTTTTAGAGAACAGATTGTGGAACTTCTTGGTGACCATAATTGTCTGAGTCAATTCCTATCATAAAGCTCCTCAGATATATCGTATGGGTTCTGCCTCTCTGGAGAATTCTGACTAGGACAATTTCTGAGCTCAGTGTTCTTGCCATTAAGAAACGAAGGATGAGATTTCAAACACTGAAAAGGAATAATCTATGCAACTTTGTAAGGCATGTGAATTATAATGGTATGGAAAGAGTCCTATCCTGAATATCAGGAAATTTAAATTCTAGTCCTTGGGCTAAGGCAACTAGTGTGACCTTAAATAGATAATTGTCTTCTATGGTTAGCTTCTTCTTCTTCATTTGTAACACGGGCATTGTATGTAAAATGTTAAGTTCATTTTTGTATGTTCCTCTTGGAATTTCTGTGTCATTAGATGACCCTGTGAGATGGGCATTGTGGTGGTAAAAAAGCATTGGAAAACACAGTTGATTTTAGGGCAAAGGGTGATGAGTTCACATTTATATATATCCGGAAAAGGTTAGAGCTAGAAACTGGCCACAACCTAGTCCCTGAAATCTGTGTCACCTAACGTGGCAAAAGAAATGCCGCAGATGTGACTGAGTTAAGGATTTTGAGTTGGGGAGTTTATTCAGGATGATCCAGGTGAGTGCTTATAAAAGAAAGAGAGAAGGGGAGCTCAGAGTTGAAAAGGGAGACATATGACAGAAGTTGAGTGAAGTAACTGCTGGCCTTGAAGATGGAAGGGGACTTGGTGGGGGATTGTGGGAAGAATCAGAAATCCATCAAAATCAGGGAAATCGATTCCCACTCCCACTCCACCAGCGCCTCCAGAAGGGTAAGATAATAAACTTGTGTTGTTTTAAGCAACTAAGTTTGTGATAATTTGTGATAGCAGCCACAGTGGATAAACACAGGGAGTGACTAAGGAGGGAGGACCAGTACCTAGTTAACACCTACTGTGTACTAGGCATTGATCTCACAAATAGCTTGTGAAGGCAAGGAAAATAAGTCTGAAATTCAAAATTATAAATCATGTGAGGTGAATTTTGTTCTTCCCATATTTATACTTGAGGAACAGAGATTTAAATAAGAAAGTACTTTGCCCAAGATACTATAGAAAGTTAATGGCAGAGTTTGCAATTTAAGTTCAAAAAATGCCTCCTGTGATTAAAAAACCAGACCAAACACTTCTTTAAAGAAAAAGGGGAAGAACTAGAGGAAGGCATAACTTAATAATCACCTAAAAAGGTAGGTTCTCCCAGGTCCCCCAATTTGTACCGGCTCCAAAATTGGTGTCTGACATGTATTAGGCACTTACTAACTGCTGATAAACAAAGATCCCAGATTGCACTCTTTAATCATTAATTGTTCTGTAAGTTTACCTTCACTTCATGACTTGTTGATAATGCTAGTTGTAGGTGTCTATTTCCTGTCTTCAATTGGAACTGTAATTTACGATAATTATTTCACATTTCTTTGTCCCAGTGAAAGTTGAGTGTAGAGTGGGTTTTCAACAAACACTTGCTGAATTTAGTTAGACTTAGTGTCTGTCATGTGCTGAAATACTATAACCAGGAGATGTGTCTAAAAGCTGAAGAGGATACCACTGTGGGGGTTCACTTTACTTGGGGTGCTCGTGGTGATGGTCAGGATTTAAGGCAGCATTAAGCAGAAGAATATGTATGCTTCACATTTTCTTTGCATTGAAGACTATCATTTTGCCAAAAGACCAACTCAGCCAACATCATATCAAATCTTGTATCCTAAATTGAGGACCAGAGAAAGCATGTGGCTTGAATTGGCATGTCATGTTGTAGGATGAAAACAAAGCTTTAATTCTGGAATCATACTTTTCCTGGTAGAACAATCATATGAGAAACTAAGGAACAGAGGTTTACTGTGGAAATGGCTGATTTCCATTTCCTAACTCACGTTCAACCTGGGGGCAAATGCTCCATGCTCATTTTCTGAAATGGCCTGTAGGATTTGATCTGTTATTACTTGTTCCTCCTTTTCTTTTGGTTGATGTTGAACAGGTGATTTCACATAAGTGTACATATGATGAAGTTACAATGTACTTTTGGGGGAGTGAACTCGTAAAGCTCATTATTCTTACTTAGGAGACATAGTGGATAAAAACATAAGGAAGCTCCAGAAAGGTTTAAGTCAATTCACAGATGTCAGAGTTAGAACCAATTTTATTTTGCTTGTTTATTTTTCAGTGCTGAGGATCAACCATATGGCCTCAAGGATGCTAGACAAGCATTCTACCAACTCCAGTCTTAAAACTAGTTCTTAAGAGACAAACACCTTTACAAAATACTCCTCAATAGTATTACTGCTAGAGAACACAAAGGAATAGCCCCTTAATTCCTACCTATCTCTACATGTCTGCAGGCACATTCATATTAACTGCCACTCCTTGAAACCCACCCCTCAAATTATCTTTCTCCCATTTTGGTCCCAATTTCTCCACACCATTACCACCACCCTATAGGTAATCACTTTTTTCCTCCTTTGGGTAATTTTTCTAAGTTGCTTTATGCAAATACAAGCAGACAGGAATAGACTTTCTTTTCTCCTTTCTTACAGAAAACATAGCCTGCTCTATTATATTCACCTTGCTCTTTTTTTACAACAAAGCATCCTGCAAGTCATTACATATTATTAAAAAAGAAAACTATCTTTTTTTCAGTATCACTACATCATATTCTGCTGTGTGGATATACCATAATTTATTTAACTAGTTCCCTTTGGGGTTGTCATTGAGGTCTTTTTTTCCTTCCATTTTTTTCTTAGTAATATAACAAAGGCTACACAAATAATATTGTTACATGAACAGCCGTGTATTTTCTGACGTGCCCATATTTATTTGTAGGATAACTTCCCACAAGAAGGACTGTTGTTTCAGAGGGTAATTGCATTATAATTTTATTAGACAGTGCCTAGCTCCCCTCTGTAGAGATGGTACTGCTTTGCACCACCAGCAACAATGCATGAGAGTGCTTGCTATTACTTTGATTCTTATCATCAAACACAGACATGTAACTTCTAGGGATAATGGCTTCTATGAGCTTACTCTGCAGCACTCAAGGTAGTCCTATTTCTATAGAAGTCAGTAAGTACAGGGCATGGAATTGATGAGGATGACATTTGCCTACTGTTCAGAAGCTTTACCCAGGATCACAACTTCAGAAGGATGTACGAGGAAGCCCCTTCGACATGCTTTTGTTGAAGCCCATCCTCATATTGGAATTTAAACCTTCTGTCTACTAGATATGCATCAGCACTGATAGGGGCCCTCCTGTGACCAACACAGTAATGCTGGCTTCATTCAGAGATGGCACAACCTGCTTGGGACAGGGCAAGGTAGATAAGTGGCATGGGTTTTCAAATGACACCTGCCTGGATTCAATCCACAAATATCCTGACTCCCTAGGGTGTGACTCAGGGTATGTCATTCAGCAGAACTGAGACCCTTTAAAATTGGGAACTAACTCCCATGCCTTTTTGGACTATTGTAAGATTAAAAGGAATAATGTTTGAGGGAGCATTTAATATATAATAGCTTTCAAGACTTTTCCCTTTTGCCTTTCTGAAAAGAGCAAAGATTTGGAAAGAAAAACACTAAAAGCTCCTAAACAGCTAAAATTTGTCACACTTTCCATATGTGAAAGCTATCTTACTATACTAATAGAAGCTCAAAAATGTATTTAGTATTTTTAATATGTAATTGTAACAGGCTTTGTTATTTGGCTTCTTAGCCTATATAGGAGTAGAAGTACAATGGCCAAAGTTGTTAACTGACTCAACTATAGCAAGCAGAGATTTAAAAAAATGGTTAAGAAAAAAACCTACCACCACTCACAAAGGTGGTGGGCTTCTAGATAGTCAGAACTCTTAGCATAGGGTGCCTCAAGATCAAGTGGTCAAGAAAAGGTTAACTGGGGATAGGGGTGTGACTCAGTGATAGGGCGCATGTACCCAAGGTCCTGGGTTCAATCCCCAGAACCTAAATAAATAAAATGTTGATTATCTACCTTTGTGCAGAAAGCAGGCGGGATGATGAATTTCCTTATATTACTCCCCACCCCATTTAGCTAATGTTTTGAAGTATCTATGTAATACATTAATGGGTTTATTAAGATTCATCTCATAAAATATAAAATACATTTTTTTGGCATTTGAAAGGTTAAATGTCAGTTATTCAAAAAATTAATCAGTTATCCAATTTTTATTGAGTGTCCACCATGTGTTCAACACTGTGCTAAGTGCTAGGCTTATTTGGAACACTTAATTGCCCCAAAACTCTAGGGGAAAAAATGTGATTCATAGCAGTTCAAATTTGTTAGCCTTTCCATGAGTCTTCATGATGGCTTTATTATTAATGTAACTGATTTTAATTCTAGAACTTTCTGGGTTTCACAATATGTCCTCTTTCCAAGGAAGATAAAATTGTTAAACATGTAAATATAATGTTGAAATCACTTGGTGGTCTGTGAATCTTATATATCTACTCAAAACTTCAATTGTGATAAACACTTTTGACTCATAATCTCATGTGTCAGCTTTATATAGTGAGTGTAATTTACTTAGCTAATTTCACTAGATTATGTTCTTTCAGAGCACAGAGAAATAGGAATCATAAATATGCCATTACTGGCTGCTTTTGTTTCTCATTTCATAGCCTCACAGCTTAAAGAGAGGAAAATATATTTAAAAGCACAATTAGCTTCACCTATTTCCTAGAAGTATTTCAAAATGCTTTCTTTTATTAGAGATATCAAATCTACTAAGAAATTTAAGTAGATATATGTTGGCATTATGCAAGCATAATAATAATAACAAGAGCAATTAGTTTATTTAGTGCCTACTACCTATCAGGTATCATATTGAGAGCTATGAATGAATGGATTGCCATCCAGCAAAAAAAAAATTTTTTTGGACCAGGGATTGATCAGGGATACTTGTCCACTGAACCACATCCCAAGCCCTTACCCAGAAAATATTTAAAGAAAGTACTGTTGTTCCCATGATAAAAAGGAGAAAACCAAGGTTTAATGAGGTTATCTTGCTCACAGCATTCATTGTTCTCATTTTAGTGGAACTGGAATCCAAACTTGATAATTTGTACTCTACCACACTTATGCCATTTAAGGTGTTATTCTTCCAAATTCAGAAAAGAAATAGAATTCCATCTGTATGCAGAAATTCTCTTGACCTGTCAGTTCTTGGTTTTACAACCATAGAAATAAGGAAATTAAACCATAGCATGAAATAAGGATACAGTTATGTGATGTCATTCTCAAAGTAGCTTTTGGAATCATTCCCCCCAACCCTCAAAACCAGGGGGTAAAAATTCTCTAAGCATTTTCTCAAAGTCTTTATAGGTTTTATCTTGGCATATATACTCATGAAAAGTTGAGTCTAAAATGCCTTGACACTCTCAAAACGTAAGTAGATATGCTCATGTTAAATATCATGTACATCAAAGTAACTATTAAAGTTGTCAAAGGCAACTTTCCTTCTTCAAATCTCAATGCCATACAAATATGATATACTTGGTCCTCTTAACAGTCTAAAGAAAGTTATTAATACTATTAGATTTTACTGAAAGAAGAAATAAAATCAGAAAAATGTGTTAAAAAATCTAGGGAGATGGATAAGAAAATCCAGGCATTTTCTTTCTTTTTTATTTTTTAATTTAACTTCAAATGCTCATTTCACCTACTTAGTAACAACCACAAATGTGTAGCTTGCCTGTCTAGCTGAAAATATAGTTTCACTGGAAGATCATTGTAATTCAAATCCATTCAGTGCTGCTTCACTTATGTAATTTGTTAGCTAAGTTCAAGTAGTGTACCTGCAACTATCTTAATGATATAGCACATTAATAACATTTTCACTCATTTAAAGCTATGTTTACCAACATAGCCTTAGCACCAAAAAAAAAAAAAAAAAAAAATCCTAATGACAATATTCACACATTCAAGTAGTCTGAACAAGTAATTGATACATACAGGTTAAGTTCTGGCTAGTTTTGAATTTTCCAAATTAAGGTCAGAGAATTTTCAAGCCACACACTTAAAAAAAAAGTTGATAAATATATTTTGGTATTGCAGAAAATAAACTCAAGGTCACAATATGCCCATTATGTCCTTATTCCAACATGCAAGACACAACCAGGCTGATTTCTACCTGGATTTTGCCTGGAGCTTTCTTAAGGGAATGGTGGAAACTTTATTACAAAAGATGGTGAAGTTGTCAGTGACAAGACAATCAGGGGGTCAACAGAGGTAAAAGGGGAGGAGAGATGTCTAAATAGAAGTGAGAATGAGTAAGTTTTTGTGGGAGTCAGTTAAACTGAGTTATGTACCTTTTAGAGCCCCTCAAAATAAGAAAGGAGTAAGTGTGCAATGTAAAAGAAAAAGGAAAACAGCCAGAGAGGTGAGACACAGCCATTTTGGTGTGGGGGGTGTCTAACTACACAATGAGGTCATCCTATCTCCCGGAAGTGACACGTAATCACCTGCTTTGCACTGGCTCCGCCCCTTCCCTCAGAGGCCCCGCCCCTTCGCCAGCAGCCGGGAGGGTGTTAGGGGGCGTTTCTCCAGGAGGAAAGCTGTGAGCTGCGACGCTGAGGAAGGGGACCCCAAAACGTCTGGCACTGCCCCCTCCAGGGATCACTTTGGACCGCCTCACTCGGCCCAGCGGGATTCTGAAACGCCGAGGGGTCAACCTGATGGGTTTCGGGGTCAACGGAAGAGGGGAAGGGGAGCCCTGGCGGGGAGAACCCCCCGGCCCCCCGCCCAGCAGCTGAGGCACTGAAGGGCGGCCATCTTGGCCGGGAGGGTAGGGCCGGGGAGCTGCGGGCGCCGTGCGATTGGGGGGCTCGCCCGGAAGTGACGCCAACCACCCGGAAGCGGAGGGGGTTCCCTGGCCCACTCCCCCCTCGTTCGTTTGCTCCCCCGCTTCCTCCCCGCCCCCCTTCCTCTCCATTCGTTTCCCCCCCTCCCCGGTCCCTGCCTTCTCCCCCCACCCGTCCCTCCCCCCCCAACCTCCGGAGCTGGGAAGAGAGTCAAGATGGCGGCGAAATCCGATGGCGGTGGCGTGGGGGTGGGCTTCGCCCAGCTGCACAACCTGGACGAGGCGGTGGGCAGCGGCGGCGAGGAGGACGGGGAGCCCGGGGGAGGCGGCTGCGGTGGCGGCGGCGACGGCAGCGAGCCTGGCGAGAGCAGCTCGCTGCACATCTGCCACTGCTGCAACACCTCCTCGTGCTACTGGGGCTGCCGCTCCGCCTGCCTGCGCTCCCTCCTGGGCAAGAAGCCGCGCCGCAGCGCCGCCGCCGCCGACGGGGGGGACCAGCCGCTGCAGCCGCCCGCGGCCGCCGGCGCCGACCGCCACCCCCCGACGCCCTCGGCCGCGCGTCCGCAGCCGCCGCAGGTGGAGCGGCCGTGGCTCGACTGCCTGTGGATCGTGCTGGCGCTGCTGGTCTTCTTCGGGGACGTGGGCACCGACCTGTGGCTGGCCCTCGACTACTACCGCAAGGGGGACTACGGTTACTTCGGGCTGACCCTCTTCTTCGTGCTGGTGCCGTCGCTGCTGGTGCAGAGCCTGAGCTTCCGCTGGTTCGTGCAGGACTACACGGGCGGCGGGCTGGGCGCCGTGGAGGGGCTCAGCAGCCGGGGCCCCCCCATGATGGGGGCCGGCTACGGCCACGGCGCGGCCCGCGGCGGCCCGGGCGCGGGGGGCTCGGCCACGCCGGGGGCGCAGCGCCTGTGCCGCCTCTCCGTGTGGATCTGGCAGTCAGTCATCCACCTGCTGCAGATGGGGCAGGTGTGGAGGTAAGCTCTGCGGGCGTGGGGGCGGGGGCCGGCGGCGGGCGCTCGGACGGGCCGGGGCGGGAGGATGGGTGGCCGCGAACTCCCCGGGCGCCTCGGGACCGTGGTTCGATCCGGATCCTGGCCACGCCTTTTGGCCCAGGGATGCCCAAGTCCCTCTGTCTGCCTGTCTTCATCCCTGGTTCGCACTTGGCGGAGACCCTGCCTCAGCCCTCCCTCCCCTCCTCCTCTGCAGACCTCTGTCTCCTGGTTGTCCCTTTGCACTATATCCCAAGGTAATCAGCCACTGGCGCTCTCTGTCTGCACCCTAACTCGCGTCCTGGTGGTGGGGTCGAGGGGGGGGGAACCTGGTTTTCCCCAGGCGATTTGCACTCGGTTTGCCCCTTGATGAGACATGTCTCCTCTTACCCCGTTTTCTCTCTGCAGTGGCCAGTGTGGGGCCCTGTGGAAAACCCTTGCTGCTTTTCCTTTTAGAACTCCATTCCACGCTCCCTTCTCCCGCAGTCCCAGCCCCTGTGAATGACTCCAAACCGCTGCCCTCCTTGAAGGAAAAATGACTTTTTTTCTGGTTTAGACGTGCCCTTTTCTTAGTGACAGGTAAAAATTGGATGTGTGTGATGGCAGCAAGCGTTTGCTATTAATTCTCACCTCTAGAAATTCAGCTACCCTGGACACATCATCTGTTTTGGGTGGCCAAGCCGGTGTGTAAGTGATTACTGTTTACACAAGACTCAAGCTCGGCTTTGCGGCCCTTGACTCTTAATCTGAATTCTCCATGTGCCAGGTGAATCCCTCAAAACCCACTTGCAGGTGCTCTTTCTCCCTGGAGCCTTATCTGATTACCATAGTGGCTACACTGAGGAAAGAATCCCACTGAAACCTTAGTCTGTGCCCTCCAACTTCACATGAGCTTGTGTGTACATTCAGGAAACGAATTTTAGTTGAGAGTGTTTGCAAGAGGAAAAAAATCTTACAGAAGACAAATTACATAGGGAAAGGCCCTTCATGTATGTGCTTCTGTGAGAAGGCCTAGACTGCCCCAGCTCCTATATGCCCAGTAGATTGTAGGCCTCAGCATTTTAGGTACCTGAGGTATTTCAGCTTAACACTGAGAAGGTTCATTGTCTTTTGGCTGGTTTGTTCAGATATCAGTTCTGAATCTTAAATAAAAATGTTTCAGAAAGCATGGGATTGAATTAAGTCAAAACATGAGAATGAATGCAAGAACTTTGTCTTACACATTTTATATGCAAATTCAGGATTGGGGAAATGAGGATGGTCTTCCCACAGTTGTTTACTGGTGTTCTTGGTTGAACCAAGATCCATTTTTCTAACTGCATTTGTCTGCAGGTAATTTGTTTCCTGTGAAGTTTATAAGAATAGGGGAATAAAATAGAAAACCATGATGATTAACTTTTAGCTGCTGTGAGCATAGCTTGAAGTTAAATGAAAATTTGCAATGTTTTGAATTTGACATCTAACCCCCCCCAACTTTATTCTGAATCAAAGATTGTGTATGCTATTGATACCTTTTTTCAGTTTCTTGGAGGCTGGTAAGATTCAAACAGTGAATGGGGAGAGATACAAAAAGTATAGGAAAGGGAGAGACTTTCAAGTACTAGTTGAGTTGAACAACATATATTAATAACTAGGCTTCTACTCAGGTCACCTATCTCCATGGCTTAGACTTCTTATGAATATGAATGGAAAATATGAATGTTGATGTTAGGTTAAAATTCCTGAGAGAATAATTTCTAATGTAACACATTGCGTTTAACATAATGAAGTGGTAGTTCCCCTCCCCTATTCAGCTGAATCTTAATTGTATTTTGGCAAAATAGAAGTCTAGATTTTTGGGACAAACAGAAAAGTATGTTTTAGTGTAAATTTAGCTTTTGAATTTGTTTAAATGGCATGGTTTATTTTCTTATTTTTCTGATCTTCATGTAACTTTGAAGGTCTGCAATGAAATTTGAGTGTGTGTGTGGTGCCTGTGATTTTAGTATGTCTAATTTTTTAAAGATTCAAATATAGCTCTAAATATCCATAGGGTTAAGGTGTTGAAGGATATGCTAGTTCAGCCATGCTGTTTCATCCACCATAACTGTATTTCGAAATAATTTTATTTTTTCAGTAGGCTGATTTTGTTGGAAATGCTCCAGGAGCAAGGTCTGCTCCTTATACCTGCTAGGCATGTTGCTTGCACCGAAATCATTCATAGATAGGAGGTTGGGAGAAAGGTTTTTATTCTTTTCTTGTTTTCATCTCTTGGCAAACAGTTGCTTGTCTTTGTGTGTAAACACACATCACCTCAGTTTTTACAGCAGATCTTCTGGGGTTGTAGGTTCCTTAATCATATTTGTGATTTAAATTGCTATTTCATAAGGTCACATGACATAAAGGTAAAGGTCCAGGAATTCTATCATTTGATTTGGGCTACATTGCTAAGAAAATATGTCAGTGAAGTTGTACATTGTCAAAACTAATTCTATTAAACCTTGAATAAACTGTCTCTTCATATAATTTTTCTTTCCCTTTCTGAGCTCTAAAATTATTTGAGTCTTGTTTGGACAGAGCACATTGCTTATTTAAGAACATTTAGTCACTCCTGGTATTGAAGCATACACTTCTTTGCGTGTTGTCTTTCTTATAATGATGGTATATACTTGACATTTCTTTTGCCAAGTGATTTTACAGAATGTAAGAAAGTATTTTGATGGGGTGAGAATTGGAGCATGGAAGAATAGTTGTGTGTAATGATTTGATATCACGAGCCTGTTTCTGTGAGCACTGGTGTATGGACAAGGTCTATATAATGCATGCTTTACTAGCACTAGTTACTAAACATGTAACTTACTGTGTGGCTTTGTGTGCTCTACTTTTCAGGTGATTTTCCTAGGGATAATGGGCATGTGAGTCACTCTGAACAGAAATCTGAGTCACTCCAGGCTGTACTTCAGTACAGTGTGTTGTCATTATTAGAAAGTGAGATCGAATTCGTGGAGGGTTTGAGGCTGGGAACAGTGATTGAGTTTGCATCTTGCTTGTCATATGTAAGTTGCTCTTGGCTGTTGTCCTTTCTGTGCCTTTGTGTCACCTTTGTGCTTAATGTAGTGGTTGTTCTCTCTATCAGGGAGCAACAGTTCTTCCCCAAATCATTAATCTTACTTAGAGTTTATTTATTTTTATGTGTGTGCTTGCATTCTTCTCCTTGATACAGTAGAATAAAATGTACTTAATTCTTTATAGTGGTGCCTATTTTTAAAGTGAGGGTCAGCTGTTCTTTATCTTGGGAGATGGAGTGGGCTATAGGGTGGCTTTTAAGGAAGAAAAAAGAAAAAGGCATTTTACATTTTATTACGGCACCTGAACACTCTGAATCTTTGTTTTAGAGTGTTTTTCTGTGTTGAGACTAGGTATAATCAGAACACAGCTCTATAGTCAGTGCTGGATGTGACTGGGCTGCTGCAGATTTTTTTTTTTTCCTTAATTATTCTGTCCTTATCCCTGTAAGTAGGGAGCATCTAGTATATTTTGGGTCTTTGTTCATGTTGGATATTTTAGAATAGTGGTTCTCATTTCTGGCTGAGACTAGAACCTACTGCAGCTTTTAAAGAAATAGAAGTGCCTGGGCACTGGACCTTCCAGAGAAGATTCCCACCACAAAATGCAAACATCATAGCTTCAAAAATTCCACAGCTGATCAGACGGGCAGCCAAGCTTGAGAAGCATATTGAATTGGGTTTCAAGCTTATTCCATTTGGGGATGGGTATTGGATTTGTGTTCTTAATAAAATATGGTGGAACAACTGGGAAAGGAGTGACTTGGTACTATGGAGTTTGGTCCCCAGACAGTGCCATAGCTAAATGCCTTTACCTTGGAAACTTGAGTGTCTGGAAGTTTCTTGGGGCTGTCTTAAGGGTTTGCACTTAGGTATTTCAGAGTTTCTGTTTAAGTCCAAATATGAATCTCATCCTAAAAAGATTCCTAAATTTGAAGTGGTCTGCAAACAAAACGTAGGCCATTTTTTTGCCTTTTGGGTAATACAAATAGTACTTTTATGATGCTATTGCCCGTAAAAGGTATTTCTGTTGAATTTTGAAATGATTCCTTTAATAGGTTTGAGGAAAACATAACTGGGATTACAAGCAGTGTTGGGATAAGTGATTAGTAATGTTCTTGTAGTTCTTAAGATTTTGTGATTAAAGAATGGAAATGCTACATTACAGATAAGGACATTTCATTTGTCTGGAGCCAGGGTACCAGTCATAGTTACATTAGAAGGTTTTTTGTGTGGGTGGGGGGTGGGTGTAGGAAGCTTTATATATCTGCTTATTACTGGGTAGGAATCTCAGTATTGTAAAATAGTATTTTTAAAATTCTATCTATAAACTTAATGGGATGTAGGGTTAAGAAGATATTGAGCTTTTTTTGTGGTGCTGGGGAGTGAACCCAGGGCCTTGTACATGCTAGGCATGTGCTCTACTTCTAATCTACACTTCTGCCCCCTCAGGGAGATTTGTTTGATAAACTTGAGAAAATTGATCTGAGAACTGTAAATAAACAAGTAGTCCAAAAACAAAAACAAAAAAAGAGGAAATTGTCTTACCCTATCAGAAAGTAGATTTGTTGTATCAACAATTAGACCAATGTGCTGCTGGCAGGGAAATTAAATAGGTAGTGATAGAGAATAAAGAGTCCAGGAATAAATTGATAGCATTTGTGAGAATTCAGTACATAGTAAAGGTGACATTTGCAATTAGTGTAGGGGAAAAGAATTATTTATCAATGTGGGCAAGAGAGTGTTTGCCCAGCGTATGTGAGTTCCTGGGTTCCATCCCCAGCACTGCAAAAAACAAACAAACAAATATTTGAAAATAATTAAAGATGATATATAAAATGTTAAGCTGTAAAAACACTAGAAGAAAATTTAGGATGATACTTAATCTTTTCATGAATAAGACCCTTTTGATCCATCAAGGACAAAGAAACAGATTTAACCACATAAAGTTGCCTCATCTTATTTATTTCCTTTTTCTCCTCACTTGAAAAATCTAGGAATACATGCTTAGCTGCGAGGATACGAGAGTTAAATTTAGACAAAGGTACTTCCTCTGTCTAAAGAATGTATATAAAAAGAGAATCTGAAGATTACTTGTTTTTGAGTGAACACTAACAGTAAAAACTGGTGAATTTCAAGGGAACATAATGGAAAAAAATGACTGCTTTTGAGTAAAAGTGCAACTAGTGATGTGCATAGTATTTTCAGAGTGATCCAGAACCAAAACATCAAAACTGTATTATAGGACTCCATCTTCTGACATGTGTCAGAAATCAGAAGTAGTTTATTTCTGCCTTCAACAGTATTTGCTTTGTTTGATTTTTGCCTACTTTATCCATATGTTAATTAGTTAGCCCTATGCACCAGGTAAATTCTGGAATGTTGGGAGGAAAGAAAGTGCCCCTCAGCGTTGTCATTTTCCAGTGGTTGGCTTTACATGTGCTCTCAGCAAATGATGTTCCATTTATCTGATTTCTTCTAGTGAAAAATACTGGCTTTTCGGTTTGACTTTGAAAGAATTGAGGTTTATGGAAAAAATCATAAAAATTTAAAAAGTTCAGTGACATTTGACTAGTTGCCTAAAGATACTTCACTTTTTATTACTATGAGATAATTAAACACACACACACATACATACATGTGCACACACGTACACATATGACAGCATGGTATATAGAGAACAGTCACTGGCATTAAGTAAGTTTTAGGCCTGGAGTTTAACTCAGTGGTAGAGCACTTGGTATATGTGAGGCCCTGGGTTGGATTTCTAGTACTGCAGAAAAGAAAAACAGGTTTATCACTCTGCAAGTTATAAAACAACAGGTAGTATCAGTTTCCTAATATTCTCTTTATCAAATAAGGAGTGAAATTGATTGACATTTTATGTTCCTTTAGTTAATTTTTTTTTTTTTTTTTTTTTTTTTTGCAGTGCTGGGGATTGAGCCCAGGGCCTTGTGCATGCTAAGCAGGCACTCTATTCCTGAGCTACATTCCAGCCCTACTAATTAGTTACATAGCTTATTAGTTAATATTCAAATTTACACCATACTAAACTTGCTGAGAAATTTGTTAAGTTGGTTTATCAACTAATTTTGAGTTTAATGCAGCTAAAATTATATATTAAAGTGGTCTTTTTTTGCAGTCATTATAAATTTTTATTCTTAAACTAAAACGAATTTATTTTTTAAAGTTGTATATTTTAGAGGTTTGTTTTTGTGTTTTTTTTTTTTTTTTAACCAAGATTAGTTTCTTTTTTGGGATAGAACCTCACAGTCAGCTATTGTAATGTATTCTTTCTATGTGTTTTTAACTTTGAAAAGTTAGTGTTTAAAAAAAAATTTTTTTAGAATGATAGCTGCTATGTTAAGTGCTTTGGTAAATAATTCTGTTGAGTTTTTTTTTTTTCCTAAGATTAAGGTGTATTTTCTTTATTGGCTTGAGTTGAATTTTTGGGAAAGATAGGATTTGCTTGGAGGATTCAGCTTTCTATGGTTGTGACAAAATACCTGAGGTAAAGAACTCAAAGGGAGGAAGTGTTTATTTTAGCTTATGGTTTTGTAACACAAGGTCCTGAGAGTGCTGAAGGGTTCTTGTCTCCTGCACTGGAAGATGACAGAGGGGAAAATTCAGTAGCAGATTTATTAGAAGAAAGCAAGGAAGCTCCACCGGTGTGGGAGGGATTCCCAAAGAGGGTGCTTCCCATGGCTGTTTAAGGGTTTTTATACTGTTTTGGTGAAGAATTAACTTTTCATTGGTTATTTCTTATTTCCATTATGGGGTGGTTTAATGTGTTTGCTAACCCAAGTTGTGCTGTACTTGTTCTTAAAAGAATTGCTTGGGTTCAAGACAGTTTGGAGTTGACTAGTGTTGGGTGGGCAGTCAGGGAAGCCTGGCAGCAGCAGCAGGTGTCCAGGTGTGGGCAGGGCCTTCTGTTCAGGCAGTCAGAAGCAACAACTAAAACTTTAGCCTAGGGTTTTAACCCGAAGTGGTGGAATCCTCATTCTCTCAGTCCCTGTTTTTATTTCCTGCCTCAGTTTCAGAGGTTTTGGTTTATGGGCACTTGACTCCTTTGTTTCTGGGCTGCAGTGAGGCTTCAGAACACGATGAAGAGTGTGTGGTGGAGCGAAGCTGCTCACCTCCTGTGGCCAGGATGTAGAGAGGGAGAAAGGGGCTGGGAACACAATATACTTTTCAAGGGCATACCCACAATGGCCTGCTTCCTTCAATGAGGCCATTTCCAAAATGGGTTAATCCATTCATGAGGTCAGAGCCCTCATGGTACGGTCACCTCCCAAAGTACCCCTCCACACACTGCTGCGCTGGAGATCAAGCCTTTGACACATGAGCTTTTTTAGCCACACTTCAGATCCAAACCTTAATAATGAGAATTAATATTTACTACTTTATCTTGAAACATCAAATAACTTTTTGTCTTAAATGCAACATTGTTTTCTTTTTGCTTTTTAATGGGGGAAAGTGATTTCCTCGTTATCTTGGTCCTGGATTTACAGAGCATAGACTGCTCATCACTCCTTCCTAGCATCTAGTGGGGGATTCAACTCATGGGATAGTGGACAAGGAAAACCTGAGTTTTCCTCACTGCACTTCTGGAAGGGTGGTGAAGTTGGTATTCTTGTTGCTATGACCACCTGCTCTTAAGAATCCTAAGTCATAGGTACTGGAGCTTGGATGCTTTTTTCTGTCATCATTTTGGTCCCTCCACCTCCATTTTGTTTTAAATACATCGAACAAGAGAGAGGATAGCAAAGATGAAGACAACCCCAAGACTATAGCATGGGAAGCCTGCCAGTAATAGAGTCTTCTGGGAAGTGCAGAACACAGGCAGGCAGGCCAGACTTTGTCTGTTAAGCTTTTTCTTCAAATGGGGCCCAGAAGCTTCTGTGTTTGGAAACCCCAAAGGGCATGCTGTCATGAAGATTCCCAGCCTTACCATAGACTGAAAGAATTAGAGCCTGGGGGAGTTGGTCTAAGGAAAGTCAGGAAGTCTTTATTAAGCAAACATCTAAGCCTGGGGTGGGGGTAGGAGGGAGTGTGGGGAACACCTTCATTCCCCAATTCAGTAATTGTTGAAGAAGTAGCTTTTCTACAATTTTTTTTTTTTTTTTTTTTTTTTATAGCAGGGATTGAACTCAGGGGTACTCAATCACTGAGCCACATCCCTAGTACTAGTTTGTGTTTTATTTGAAGTCAGGGTCTCACTGAGTTGTTTGGCGCCTCGCCACTGCTGAGGCTGGTTTTGAACTCGTGATTCTCCTGCCTCGGCCTCCCTAGCCGCTGGGATGATATATGCTACATACAGAAAAGCCTATATATAACATATATCACACTTATGCACTTCTGAATTCTGCACCTCATATTGGAAATGTTTAGAATAAATCCTCATAGTTAGAATACCATTATCTCACCTAAGGCAATTAACAGTAATTTCATAATTATTCCTTAATTCTATAAAGTCATCTAACAGCTCATATTCAAATTTTCAGTTGTACCCAACAGTGTCTTTTATATTTAACCCCTCCCCTCCAAACAAGGATTTGATCAAAATTTATGTGTGGAGTGGTTATCTTGCTTTTTTTTTTTCCCTCATCACATTGACTTTTGCAGTGCACAGGCTACACACATATATATGTGTGTGTGTGTGTGTGTGTGTGTGTGTGTATGTATTTATATATATTTCACTGCTAACTTTTATCTTACTAAAAGTTATGACTGCTAGATTACTTCTTATAAAAATATACTTTACTCTTTGCAATCAGGAAGTACATTCGTACCCCCACTGCACCTGAGGGTTTTACTTTCCTCCGATTCAGTTTTGTGGACGTCTATAATTCAAAAATATTAAATGGTGTATTCCAGATATTATGAATTTTAAATAACTTTTAATAAGTTTTAAGTAATTTTTAATACTATTTTATTTTATTTTTTAAAAATAATTTTTAGTTGTTGATGGACTTTTATTTATTTATTTTTTATTTATTTGTACGTGGTGCTGAGGATCAAACCCAGTGCCTCAGGCATGCTAAGCGAGTGCGCTACCACTGAGCCACTACTCCAGCCCCTCATACTATTTCATTATAGTTTTTTTATTATTAATCTCTTTGTTGTGCCTAATTTATAAATTAAACTTGTTTGTATATGTATACACACACACACACAGACACACACACACACACACATAAACAGTGTACGTACCTAGGGTTTGGTACTGGTGAAGATTTGAGGTACTCACTAGAGGCGTGGAATTGTGGGAGGGGGGATTACTGAAACTCATGGGGTCAGTCTCCCATTTCCTAAAAAATGATATTACTTTTTACTTTAACATCCATTGAGAATTCTTACTGGACTCAGTTATTAAATTGTTGGTAGGGAGGGACATTTGTGTTTTAAACAAACTCCCCAGGAATTCTAATCTTCTTGAACGCTTGATAGCCATTTGCTGTACTGGAACAAGGCTCTGAGAGTTTAAAAAAAAAAAAAAAAAAGTCTGTTTTCAAGAAGTGAGTCTGAATGTAGGCAGTAGTGGGTTTGGGATGGGTTGTCAGTAAGCAGTTAATGAGTTTAAGCTTTCATGTTACTCTTAGAGGAACAGGTAAATAAGTGTTGCATGGCTCATAGTATCCCAGCTCCTAGTTAGAATTGGAGAGGACCTGTATGTGATACCTGCATTAAACTGAGGTGAGCACCAATAGGAGAAGATGGAATGTGTTAAGAATGTGTGATGGGATTTAAGAGAGACTGGAGGGAGGAATAGAAGAGTTACTAAGGAGGACAGAAAATAGGTAGGATATTCTGTTTTTACACATACTGCCTCAAATACTTTTCACATGTTTTTTGTATCCCTTTTACAGATGAAGAATTGGGCTCTGAATACTTAAGCAATTCATGTCATTGGTAACAGGTAGAAGCAAATTTTGAAGCCATATCGTACTGATGGCAAAATAGGTCCAATTTTTCATACTAGGAGGTGCTCCATGAAAGTCCTGGACAGCTGAGCTGTGGGCAAACCCAGTTACTTTCCTTTACTTTGGGACTTTGATGTTCTGGCTTATTGAAAGTAGAGAGATGGTATCCTAAGGCCCTGAGGCCTTTTGGTGTTCAGTTGAGGTTCTTGGAGACCTCTGACTTTTAGTCTAATGTATTAAGGCCCACAGAGATCTGGATAGGCTTCCCAGGCTTGTAGTTGATGATAACTGCTAATGTGACCCACTCAGTTGAGTAGTTTGACAGGGGCTGTGTCTTCAGCACATATTTTTAGCACTCTGCCCATGTTTTTTTTCTCATGGTAGACACACTTTCCAACATGTTTTTTCCATGTTACAGAAGTGGGTATGTACCCTTATGACCCCCCGCCCTGCAGCCTTATCTACATGTGGCACCCATGCTGGTTCTCTGTTGACCTGTTGGAAACACTGAGAGCAGCAATTCGGTCCTTAAGGTTACAAGACACTCATTTCCAAACTGTGGCTGTGCATTGGAAACACCAGGGGAATCAGGTTTGGGACCACTATAAGAGGTAGAGTCCAGGAGTTCTGGGATGGGTTTTTAGGAAGTTTCTCAAGTAGTGCATAAACAGGGATGAGAACCACAATTCTCAAAGTCTGATTTCTACTAATATTTACAGAAATAGTTCTCAAGGAGAAGGAGTGCACATTAGAATCACTTGGTATTATTTTTGTAAACAAACTACAGGCAGATTAGGTTTGGAGGGATGCATTGTATACAAAGAGGCTCTGCAGATGACTTTAATAGAAATTATGTATTTAAGTATTTTATAATTAGATCTTATATTTAACTGGAATGGATTGGTGGAAAGTATGCATTAATCAAATAATTGCTATTGCCTTATGCTTTGCCTAAAATTTAGAATCATGTAAAGACATTTAACATTCAAATTATGACTTTTAATCATTGAATTGAATATTCCTTTGTTTCTGAACTTCTTTGAAAGTTTGAAGTACTTTAAGTCATTATTATGAACATGAATGATCACCTTTGGTGCTTAGAAGTGCCTGGTTAGAGATATTTTATTGTGCCGGGAAAATTGGTAATTAATTCAGAGTGAATTTCATGTCTCATATTTTCAGAATTGTTATATTTTTAAAAATCTGTGCCAAGAATAGGATTTCTGAACAAGAAACTAGTGAATGCAGTGGGAGAAGTGACCTAATAGATATTAAGTGAGTTTCATCAGAGCTGGGAATGAAGGCGCAGAGAAGAATCTGCCTGGTAGATTCACAGGGAGGATGGCTAGAGGAGGGTGAGGGAGAGTTATACATGCTTGACTGATGGTAAGCTCTTAGTACTGTGGGTCACCAAGCACACCTAGAATCTACACACACCAAAATAGCATCCTCTGAGCTTCATCTAGAAATGTACTAGATGTGGCAGTGCTGAGAAAACCCATGAACCTTGTAACCAAAAATCTTTGAGTCAGTGGCTGGCAGAGGTGGGAGCCAGGGTTAATGGGCAAGCACAAGCAGAGTGGGTTGTATGCTCTGCCAGTTTGTGATTCTGGATTGAAATATGTAAAACCCCAAAGTTGGCATTTTGTTTGGTCATAAGGAGTATACTTTCTGGGTGGTCATCTAAATAGCTGTGAATAGCCTGGTATATTTAAGATGTTGCCAATTGTCTTCTATAAAGCAGTTTTCCTCAAGGCTTACCCTGAAAGAAAAGACCATGCCTTCCACTTAAAAAATGTATATACTCAAAATTTAATCATCTCAGTGGTTTTGGTTAGACCTAGTGGGTCCTGGTGTGCCTTTGGAGTAGAAGAGAAACTACAAGGAGGATTCATACCCAGCTTTCAGATTAAACAAAAATTGTCCAAATGAAGCAGAATTTGAGCTAGGCACAGTGGCACACACCTGTAATCCCAGCAGCTCTGGAGGCTGAGGCAAGAGGAGGCGAGGCCAGCCTCAGCAACCTAGCAAGACCCTGCCTCAAAATAAATAAAAAGGACTGGGGGTGCAGCTCAGTGGTAGAGTGCCCCTGGGTTCAGTCCCCAGTATGGGGAAAGGGAGGGGAGTTAAAAGCAATTACATGATGAAATTTGGAAAACTTGAGAATTAGATTATGTCTGTAGCATTTGTGGACTATATGGGATTTTCAGTGCTAGAGACCCATAATCTTAGGTAGCTTTCAAGATCTAATGAGTTGATGTGTAACTCATGAGGCCTTTATGACTAAGTGAGATGATACTGTCAGGCATGTTAAGTGATTTTGAAGGGGCCCAGCAGATCAGAGCGTGCCATTTTGTTTATTGCTTGACATTTGCAGCTCACTGTCTCAATTTTATTTTTCATTTTGACAGTCTGGGGATTGAGCCTGTGCACTTGCTAAGCAAGTACTCTACCATTAAACTATATCTCTGGCCCTTAATGTCTGAATGGTTTTTTTTTTTTTTGGACTGGGAACTGAACTCAGGGGTGCTTAATCACTGAGCCACATCTCCAGCCCTTTTTATATTTTATTTTGAGACAAGTTCTCACTCAGTTGCTTAGGGCCTTGCCACGTTGCTGAGGCTGGCCTCGAATTTGGGATCCTCCTGCCTCAGCCTCCTGAGTTGCTGGGATTACAGGCGTACACCACCATGCCTGACTTTACTGTCCTGATTTTTGATGCACTCGTATCTGCTGTAAAGTGATACTTGTGTTCCTGAGAAACCTCCCATTCTGCAAAATCATGCACTACATATAACAGTGCTGTGCAGAAAAAGTAGGATTAAGGCCAGATTACTTTAATAAACCATGTAACTCGAGCACCAGCAAAAACAATGACAATCCACATAAAAATACAAGCAGGGTTAACTTTTCACTGCCATTTGATTTAGCATCATACCCAGATGATTCTAGGCCTTGTTTTATCGTGGGATAGATAGTTTCTTGTGGGCGGTAGCTGCTTCTGTATACTAGCGTCACTAGATTTAGAGCTCTGCTCATGGGTATAACCCCCATGAGCACTGGCAGCAACACTGGGTAGTGGGAGCACGGCAGATAATATGCTCCTCAGCCAGCCACCCACTTCTTATACAGAAGGAAGGGCCTCCCATGAAATTACCAGCATTATCATCATCATCATCATCATCATCATCACCATTTGTAGTTGTAATTGGACAGCATGCCTTTATTTTATTTGTTTATTTTTATGTGGTGCTAAGGATTGAACGCAGTGCCTCACACATGCTAGGCAAGCGCTCTGCTTAATGGGTGTTTTTTGTTGTTGTTATCATCTTTTTTTTTTTTTTTTTTGGCTAAGTCTAGCTAAGCACAGTGGCACACTCTTGTGAAAAGTCTTGCCCTTGATGGCTGGGTGGAATTACCTGTGAATAAAGGCTATGCCCCCTAAATTTTGCTGTTGCCATTCCCATTTTGTTGGTCATGTGAAGGAACCATGTAACAGAGCATGCATTGTAGCTTAACTGATGTGCTTTTGAATCAATGATGGTGTCAAGGAGCAGCTCTTGAAAATGTAGGTTCTGTTACTTTGGGAAATTCTAGTTTGAGATATATTCTAGTGTTTCAGGTTAAATGAAATTTGTTACTCTTCTCATGCTTTGTTGGTCTTTAGATACAATTATGAAGTGAACAGAGGCTATTTTAATTCACTTTAAAATTTCTACTTCTGTAACCAGTCATTGGATGGAATGTGATAACATCTTAGTGCCTCATCAGCACTTGAACACGCATGCATATAGCAGAAGTGATTTTAAATTTTGGTTCATTTGAAATGGTGGTTACATTGAGGTTTTAAATTAAAATTAATTTGAGCATACAGTAAACAAAAAAGAGCAACAGTAGCCAGTTGTCAAGGAAAAGACTGATGGGTAGAATAAACAGACGACTTTCTGTAATATAAACAATCTGTTTTTATAATTTTTTCTTTTTCTTTTTATTTGAAGGATGATTGGGAGAACTTCCAAATCAAGTAGAAGTGAAAAGGGAAAGACAGCAGATCTACATGTTTGTTAGTGATTATTACAGTTTGTTTCCTTAATAACTGTTATAACAAAATGTCAGTGGCTTAACCTGTAGAAATGCCTGGTCTACCATGGGTGGTCCTGGCGCCTGGTGGCTGTGACATCCCTCTGGAACTTAGTGCCCTCAGCATCCAGCCAAAGAGAGATCATAGAGAAGGGTAACTGCTTCTTCAACCTTCTAGCTTGATGATACACTGTTTCCACTCACATGCCATGGTCAGCAGCTAGCCATGGTTCAAGAGTGGCTGGCGGGTGCAGTTCCTGCCTGGGCAATAGCTTTACCCATGTAAGTGGGAGCATGAATTTGGTGGGCAGAGACCAAGAAAGAAAGAACTCTGTGCTTATTATACCAGTACTCTCCAGGCTATGGGGGGCAAATATATTTATACATCCATGTATATATAATGTAAAATTTTGTTATATGTATCATATATAGTAAATAACACGTATGATACATGATATACTGTGTATCATGTAACACATGTCATATGCTTTATGTATTGTATATGAAAAAATGCTACTGGTTAAAGAGTACTAGAGGCAGTTGCCTTTTAACAGTTTTGTGTTCTGATTTCATTCAGTGGTCAGTAAATATTCTTGATAAAGAAATATTTTAGGATTTGGGGTAACATGAGACTTCTGTTTCATATTTCCTTTAAAAATGTAAAAATGGGGGCTGAGATTGTGGCTCAGCGGTAGAGCGCTTGCCTAGCATGGGCGGGACCCTGGTTCAATCCTCAGCACCACATAAAAATAAAGGCATTGTGTTGTGTCCAACTTCACCTAAAAAATAAGTATTAAAAAAAAGATTTAAAAAAATGTTAAAGTAATTTTTAATTTGAGGATCATATGAGGAAAACAAAGTGCCCCTGTTTTCATGGGCCTGGCAAAAGATCATTATTCAAATAAGCTTTAAAACATAATAGCTAAGTTTAGTTTGAAGTGTGAGCCATTAAATTAAGATACAATGATACAACTCTTCTAGAGTATTTTTTAAATTTTGTTTTATTTTTTTAGTGGTGCTGCTGTGGAACTCCTGAGCTTGTGCAGGCCAGGCAAGCGGTCTGAGCTACGCTTATAGTCCTGCAAGTAGAGTTCTAAATAATTTTTTAAAAATACTTTTTTAGTTATACATGGGCAAAATATCTTTGTTTATTGTTATGTGGTGCTGAGGATCAAATCCAAAGTCTCACACATGAGAGGCGAGTGCTTTACCGCTGATCCACAACCCCAGCCCCTCTAAATAATTTTTTTTAAGATGAATTTTTATTGAGGGTGGGAATGGCCTTCTAGACTAAATAAAAAGTATCATGGCTTTGTCCCCAAGACTCATCAGTGTTTCCAGTCTTAAAGTGTAATCCATTTGGTGTAGGCAGTGTTGGGTTGTGATTTGTGACTATAGCTAATGTCATTTGATAAAACTGAGTCACATATATGGTGATGGTGTTGGGTATTTTCCCTCAAGTTCCCTTAAGTGTTTTCCACCTTCAAAAGTGACTGTTTCTCATCTCTTAATTGTATAGATCACAAAAATGTTCAAAATTTACCTAAATTTGGAAATTTTCACTAAAACTTTATAACTGAAACATGCTGGATTTTTTTACATTGTTGTGCTAGTAGCCCTTGAGAATGGATTAAAACCATCTAAAAATTCATAGGGCTGGGGTTGTGGCTCATCGGTATAGCACTCACCTGGCATGTGCGGGGATCCTCAGCACCACATATAAATAAATAAATAAATAAAATAAAGGCATTGTGTCCAACTCCAAATAAAATATTTAAAAAATCTTCATAAAGGTGTTAAATGGTTAAATATGTCAAGCATAAAACAATTTAAAGTGTCTTCATCAAAACATGTTGATATGTTTTATAAGTTTTTATAGAAATCCATAAATACTTAAAAATACAGACCTACCATTCTTGTGAGGACTTCATGAGTTTTGTGGTGCTAGCATCAAATGCAGGCCCCCTTTCCCCCCATACTAGGCAAGTGCTCACCACTCAGCTATATCCCCAGCCCCTAATATGGATGATTTTTAACAGCTGCTTTGAAATAACTGTTATATTAATTCCAAGTATTAGTTAGATTACATTTTCTGGCATTCTTGGCTTTTAAAAATTAGGTTACTACTTCATGAAAATAATAAGTATATGTATTTAAAGGCTATTTAATAATTAGCTGATTACATAGTCCTACCAGTTGAGAATGTGCTGGGGTCTAGGTGAGGCTTTTGTTTCTTAAGAAGTCGAAATCTGGGGGTTGGGTTGTGGCTCAGCGGTAGAGCGCTCGTTTAGCACATGCGAGGCCCTGGTTCGATCCTCAGCACCACATAAAAATAAATAAATAAAACAAAGGTATTGTGTCCAACTACAACTAAAAAAAAAATATTTAAAAAAGGAAGTCAAAATCTTTGTCCTATTTGGCTAATAAATTAGACCTTCTTATATCATGGTACTTGAGAGATTTAACTGAAAATTATAATAAGAATAAAAACTATATGCTGAAACCTTTAGAACAGACTCTGCATGTGGTACAGGTCAAATATATGCTATGTGTGAGGTAATTTGAGGTCTAGTTGACCTTTATTAATATAGTTTTAATACTTTCCTCTATACCAGCTTATGTCTTGCTGGCCTAGTCTTTCCCTCGTATCATTCCACCTGTGGTAGCTAGACCACAAACAAAATTGGTTCTGAACATATTCCCATGGCCAACCGATTTAGCTGAAGGCATGGTTCTTCTGTGTGTTAGTCTAGACTTCCCTGGTAACCATTGTGTTACCTAAAAATATTTAAAGGTTGATCACTTTCACAACAGTGTGACCGTTGTCAGGTAAAATTAGTTCTAGTGATAATGCCCCCAGTGATGCCCGTAAAGGCAAGTTTGCAAAAAAAAACAAGACCAGTTTTACTAACCCTGCAAACACCCCAGTGAAAAATGTGTGGTATTTTAGTCAGAAGAATGCTCTTCCAAATTCCCTCTTTACTTCCCACCCAGTAACTAAGGCTTAGGTCCCAGGGAACATGGTTTTCCCTCCTGGACCCCAATCCCCATCTCAGGCCAGCCCACGTGGGTGAGTTATCTAACCTGGCTGCTCCTCATTCCTCAGTGTGCTCCTGTGTTAGATGACATTTACTTTACATATGATTAGGGATAGCTTTATATGGAAGAACACACTACTGCCCCATGGGCTGTTTTGAGAACTAAGTTAAAACATGTAAAGCCTCAGAGTAGGCTTGATGCATCTAGTAAGTGCTCACTAATTTGTTAGACATCAACTGTCTTCTCCATTTGGCCCATAGTATTGAAAATTGGACCCAGACTTCTAACCCTATATTTCACTATTTCATTTTAGCTCTGGCATTCATGATACTTTGGTATTACAGTGTTCTCAACAAAAGCCCTGAACTATCTTTTTCTATACTTTTGCAAATCTGATTTCATCACCTAGTTCTCAACCAGCAATGATTTTGCCTCTCCCTCACCCCCAGCATATATGGCAGTATTGAGAGACTTTGTGGTTGCCACAGCTGGAGGGGTGCAATTAGCATCCAGTGGGAACAGGCTTAGGATGCTACTAAACATCTGCAGTACCCAGGACAGCCCTGGACCACAAAGAATTACCTGCTCCAAACACCCCTAGTGCCAAGGTTAAAAAATCCTGACCTAGACAGCACTTTTCATTGCTCTTTGTTTAAATTCCATCATTCTTTTTTTTTTTTTTTTTTAAGAGAGAGAATTTTTTTAGTATTTATTTTTTAGTTTTCGGTGGACACAACATCTTTGTTTGTATGTGGTGCTGAGGATTGAACCTGGGCCGTACGCATGCCAGGCGAGTGCACTACCACTTGAGCCACATCCCCAGCCCTCCAATCATTCTTTATCTCCTCTTTTATCTATTTTTTCTATAAAATCTGGTCCTAGCTTTTTCCAGATAATCACTTTTTTTTTTTTTTTTTTTTTTTGATACCAGGGATTGAACTTAGCCACTGAGCCAAATGAGACAGGGTCTTGCTAAGTTGCTGAGGGTGGCTTTGAACTTGAAATCCTCCTGCCTTAGCCTCTTGAGCTGCTGGGATTATAGACGTGTGCCACCATGCCCAGCCAGATAATCACTTTTGACTTAGAACTTCCCCAAGCAAAATACTTTTGATACTTGGGTACTTTTATTTATTTTTATCTTATTCATAATGTTTTTTCCTCTTGCTGAACTCCCTAAAGGTTAGGCTCTATTTCTGATACATCTTTATTTCCTGCTAAGTTATTTGTATATAGTAGGGTTCATTATCTGTTGGAATGAATGAATGAACATATGTGGCATTTTAGCATCACATAGTGTTGGCACAGGGCAGCTAAGCCAGGGAATGGATAGATGATGAATGTGAGGAGTGAAGGGGAGGCCCTGGCAGAGGAAACCTGGGTTGAACTTAGAGTGGAAGGTGGGGATTGAAAACCCCTAAGGTTTTGTGGAAGGAGAAAACAGCCATGTCCCGCAAATGGAAGTATAAGTACACATGTATGTGCACGTGCACATGCACACACACACTGAAACCCCCAGACTGGGGGGTTTACTTGTGACCCTTTTCTCGGATCTGTTTGGCTCAGATGGTGGTTTTAATCCATTGAAATTTAAGTGAACTGAATGTATGTAGAAGTTCATTTTAATCTGTTCTCTATGAATGTTGCTGAAGGCCGGTATTACTCAATAGAAAATAGTAAGTTAATCAGTTATTTCCATTTTATAAAGGGATATTTGTCAGTGTGAACACCATCTATCCATCTCAGAATGGATTTTCTTGAGGGAGGTGCTTACACCTGCAGGACCTCAGTATTGAACTTTGTTGTCCTTGTCACTTCCTCTGTGTTTGTGTCCAAACTTCCTTTTTCTTATAAGGAAACTAGTCATATTGGATTAAGGGCCCAGTCTGTTTCATTATGACCTCATCTTAATTTACTATGTCTGCAATCCAAATGTGTCCCTAAGGTCCTGTTCTGAGGGATTGGGTTGGGGTGGTTAGGACTTCCACATGTCTTTTTGGGAGACACAATTCAGCCTCTAATACCCATGTTCTTTTCTTTAGCATCCCAGTTTGTGAAACTTATATAGTTGACGGAGGGTCAGTCCAACTAAAATACCAAGGCAGCTTGTTTTCTTGAAACTTTGGTGTAAATGAACCTTCAAATAAGGAAAATGTTTATGGACGTGTAGTGTATCCCTGGTTATGAAAGAGGCACATCAACTGCTTCTTGTGGGATAAGAGGGGAGGAGAGTCTGTGGCCTGATGGTGGTGTGTGTGGTTACACAACTGCCATGCCTGGCTGTGTATTGTAAGGATTGGAACATGTGGGGCTTCATTATGCATTGCTTTAACTCTGCAGATCATGTGCCTTCTGTTTCCTTAGTGCCATAGGTTTTGGAACAGGTTTTCCTATCTTTAGAATGGGACCTCTGCCTCCTTGGCAGGATTGTTGCAGTTTGGACAGAATAACAGGCCTCATGTGTGCATGGCATCTGTGTGTGTTGGCTCTGTGGGAGTTGCCTGCCTCCCCTGTCTCCTCAGCATTGGTCACACTGGAAGTGGCTGTCAGCAGAGCAGCTGGACTCCACTGCTCTTCCAGCAGGAACATCTTGCTGCCAGGGGTGCCAGACTCTGCCCAGCACTCAACTACTTAAAAATAGTCACCAGGCAGAAGGCCAGAGGAGGTCTCTTGCTGGGATCTGCAGGCTGCATGGGGCTTTCTTTCAGAAAGGTTCTCCAGCTTTGCGAGGATGTCCTCATCACTGGGTCTTGCCAGCCCTGTGGTGTAGTGCTGGGCTCAGGGCAGTGGTGTGGCTGGCAGCCAGCGTTTTGCCTTCCTGCCCATGGTATTGAGAAGTCCTTAGATGTAGTAGTGGAGAGGCTGGGGGGCAGTATCTTAATGTTTAGGAAAGTAATTTGATATAAAATCTGACTTAATATAATTTTTATAAAGCATGTGAATTTTGTAAATAAAGGGATAGTTTAATTTAAAAAAAAAGTTTATCAGTATATTTGAAACCATTCTTTCTCCTTCCAAGTGTCATGGTTAAGTTTTCTCTTGGGAACTTTTATTCTTGACTTAGTTTAACACAACAGATCTTTATCATATATTTCATGAGACAAGCCACCAATTCTGCAACTTAGAAATGATAATAAGCATTTTCCTAATCTTAAAATGACTTTAAAGGATCAAATGAAGTGTTTAGACATACATTAATCATTTGGGTTAGATAATGTTCTAGGTTTATTTCAATTGTGAGATACTTCAATTTTTTTGAAATTGGATAATTTTATAAATGTGCTTTAAAGATGCCAAGTGGAGGGCATTGATAATGGTGTCAGTTTGGAACATTCAGTACAGAAATTGAGAACCTTGTAAAATAAATTTTACAAGGTCTTTTGTTGACATTCGTAGAATGTCAAACAGAATCTCCTTCTTAGGAGTCAGAGATTGATATTAATTTGTCAGGCTTTAAATGCAAACCAATTTCTCCCTCCTTTCTTTCTTTCTTTTTCTTTTTTGAGAAGGACAAGGTGGCAAACCTATATTCTTGCCCTTGTACATTTACACTGTATTATTAAAAAAAGATAGCTCTTGGGAAGTGCTGTCTGCTGTTGGCAGACAGCTGAACCATGTGTTCTGGAAGGTTTGATGATCACTGGTCTGGTAGGAGAAGGAAGAGTAGTGCATGGGAATGAAAAATGAGATGAGAGAGAGAACCAAGTGTGTAGATAATGAGAAGTTTAAAAACTTAGTGGTTACCATTGGAGGACTGGATATTGTGAACAAATCTTTGTTATCTTTTTCCTGTTGTAGAGGTAAGAGGAAGTTCTAAATCACTTTGGAACTTGGGTTAAATATTGTTATTTAGCTGGTGAACCTGGGACCTGAGGGAAGGTGAGCGTGTCCTTTTGCTGTCCTTTCTCCTTTGCTTCACTGGATAATGTGGAATGAGATCATGAGGAGACTCTCACTGTACTTGCTTGAGACTTCAAGTGAGAGCTGGCAGTGGAAGAGCCAGCCCTCAGGTCAGGGTCTCTGCCCTATAGAGCATGTGACCTCTGAGCAGATTAACAGGCAACCAGAGGAAGGCACTTTGTGTTCTTTGCAACAGTCACAGCTACTTTGTTCCTTGCCTCAAAGGAAAGAACAGAATGCTTAATTATAATAATCCTCTAATAATTACAATATTTTGCATTCATTTTCTTTTAAAAATCTATTTGAGTAACTACTAGCCTTCAAAAGATGTTGGAAAATAGTATTTAGGCAGCAGCTGGCAGCTCCCAGTGCTGAGCCTGGGTAGTGCTTTGCTCATAGAAGATTTCATTAGTTGGACATACACTTTGATTTCCTTATTGCTGTGCAAGTCTACTCTCTGGAGCAGCTGCTTTGGAAAGGGATGTATGATAAACATTTTTATACTTGTTTTGAATATGTGGGTTTTGTTGGAGTGCCGCTTGCCATCTGGAGGAGACCGTGGTGAGCGCTTACTCCTAGAGAGGAAGTGTTGCAGTCTCCATGTGTATTCCTCATGCAGTTGAGGTCCCCTCTTCATTCTTCATTCATGGAAGGGCGTAATCAACAGCTGTAGACATTTTGCTTTGTCACAGCGTTAGTTAGCAAGCTATACGGAACATAGAATATAGAAGTCTGCTTTGAATTACTCCCAGTCAGTGGTAGTTTTTATTTTTAAAGTCAGCATTTTTCGTAGTTTTTATTGAAACTTAGTATTTCTTAAACAAAGGAAATATATGGTGTAGTCAACAAGTCAAATGAAAACACTGTTATGTGTAGAATAAAATGTGAAAGTGCCCTCTTATTTGCACAGAGCACCTGAGGGTGACTGACATCAGCAGTATAGGACCAGGTTCATTCTCTCTCTCTCTCTCTTTTTTTTGTCTTGTGTCCCATCAGATAGCTTACTTGCTGCTGTTGTTGGAGTGAAATCCTTTGTTCTGGTGACTGTTGGTTGTGTACATAACATTCTCTGGAGGCAGCAGTGGTGTTAAAAAACTAGTGGAGGTAGGTTGAGTAGAAGCACATTCTGCTTTCAGGAGACGGCTGTTCAGGAAGGCTGATTGGAATAACAGCAGCCAACATGAGGATCTCCGGTATATGGATGTTACTTGTTGAATTTATGCAACTGGGAGGGTATTATTGCCCCCACTTCACAGATTGGAAATCGAAGCACATAAGTTAGCATCTTGCCCAACATTGTGCAGCTTAGTAAGAAATGCTAGTTGGGCTATAGAATTGTGTTCATACTTTATTTGCTAACACAACTCTGTTCTCTGAAATGTACATTTTACCTTTTGGTCCCCAAATCAGGTAAATAGAAAATATTGATATGTCAATGACTTAAATAAAAGGTAAGAGACTTTATATAACTGATTAAGTACAAATGACTTGAAATGGCTCCGGTGTTGCCATACTGCTCGCAGGATTTGTCCCCCTTTGAGTTTTGTTTTGTTAAAGTAAATGTTTTCCTGTGAATCTTCTGTAGTGTTGTATTCTTGCTGTCTTTTTTGGGGGCCATCATACTTTCTGGTGTTTGTTCCTGTTAAGTGGGCAAACACATATGGAGATAACCATGGAGCAAAAGGAGAAGAAAAACTTTGGAATTTAAAATCGGTTTATGTAGAAGCTTTCTCAGTTGTTTGAAAAAGGAAAAAATGTCGGGTGTGGAGCACATGCACCTGATTAAAGCACAACAAAACTCTTCTGTTTTTGGCAGTTTTTGTTGCACGGTGTCTTCTGTGCAGATTGCTTGTGTGGTTGACCACACTGTAACAGATCCTTTATGAACCCTACCCTGTCCCCCTACCTGACCAGGTAGGTAGTGCTTATGAAAATTAGACTTCAGGAACTCAATAATAATGTGTTACAAATTATTTTCTCAAATTCTTTTTCATATTTCTTTTTTTAAATATTTATTTTTTAGTTGTAGGTGGACACAAAACCTTTATTTTTATGTGGTGCCGATAATCCAACCCAGTGCTTCACGCATGCTAGGTGAGCGCTGTACCACTGAGCCACAACCTCAGCCCCTCTTTTTCATTTTCTAAATCAGAAATTTCTAAACATACTTGGATTCAAGAATTCAGGATTGCTAATGTACATTCTTATGTTGAGTGATAGAGTATCATTTTTATTTATAGTAGCAAAGGTTAACATACAGTGTTATTATGTAAAAGATTTACGTCTAAGAATAAATTTAACCATGATTTAAATTTCAGACATTGTAAAGACTTAAAGAATACCCTTTGTTCCTTTCCCTACCCTTGGGAACCACTAATTTCTAGCCTGTCTTCTGTAGAGACATTGTATTGTTGTAGACATTTATATAAACAAAACACATTTCTCTTAGTTTTGTTGGCTAGGCAAGCAAAGAAGGAGTTGCTGGCAGGTTTGGTGTCTGCTGAGGGCCTACTTTCTAGTTCATAGACAGGTACCTTATTATTTGGTTTTCACATTGGGCAAGCTAGTTCCCTTGGGCCTCTTTTATAAGGGCACTAATCCCATTTGTGAGTGCTCTACCCACATAACCTAATCACATCCCCAAATCCCATCTTGTAATACCATCATCACCTTGAGGATTAGGTTTCAGTTTAGGAATTAAAACACATTCAGATTGTAGGAAGGGACTCATGATCTTTATGAATTTATTTTTATTTTATTTTTTTTGAGGTGCTAGGGATTGAACCCAGGGCCTTGTACATGTTAGGTAAGCATTGCATTGCTGAGCTATATCCCCAGTCCAGTTTTATTTTAAGACAGGGTCTTAGTAAGTTGCTCAGGCTGACCTTGAACTTGTGATCCTTCTAATTCAGCCTCTGGAAGTTGCTGGGATTACAGGTGTGTGCCATTGTGCACTGCTTTTGATAACATCTTTGTGGTTTTGAAGTTTTCTTTCTTGTAAAAATACATTTCTGAACTGACCCAACACAGTAATAAGTCTGGCTTGATTTATATACAACTTTATAGCTAGTTATTTACTGGCAAAAGTGAAGTACAGCTAAAAATTAGTGGATAGTACCTGTTTTAATTTGTTTGCAAATATGGAAAGTTAGAGTCATTTGGCAGAACCTTGAACAGTGACAACTGCACATAACTTTTTCAGAACTATTGCCCTCATACCGTAAGATAGTATAAGACAGTATACTCAGGAGAAGACAAATTCTAGCTCTGCATGAGCTAGAAATGACCATGCTATGATTTCAATGTCCTCTCCAAAACTCAAATTGGAATTTAATTGCCACTGCGATGGTATTGTGAGGTAAGACCTTTAAGAGGTAACTAGATCATGGGGTTTTACTTCTTGAATGTATTAATGTCATTGAGAGTGGGCTCGTTATAAATACGGCTTCCTGTTATTCTTGTGGTTTCTGTCTTGCATGTGTGTTTTCTTGCTTCTGCCTTCCACCATGTCGTGTTGCCGCAAGAACGCCCTTTTCATATACTGGTGCCATGCTCTTGGACTTCCATCCTTCAGAACCGTGAGCCAAATAAACTTTGATTGTTTTTAACTCTCTTAGTATCAAGTATTCTGTTATAGCAACAAAAACTGGAGGAAGAGAGACTATCTGAATAAGAGTTTGAGGGCCTTAGTTATACATGCCTTTTGTTGTTTCTTGGCTACTTTGTCCTTGATGGATCAGACAGGATTGAGATTGGCTGCTAATTTTCAGGAGTATAACCTAAGAGTTAGTGTATTCTGTTTATTCTGAAATCTGAGTTGACAAAAAACCAAAAATACTTGATAGAAAACTATGATTTCTACTGATTAAAGCTCAGGATGCTGTTGCTCAAGAGTGCATTGCTGCCTTTCCAGCAGCCTCATTGCCCCCAGTTTGTTTGTCTCTGTGTAAACCTGTAAACCAGAAACATAACTTTGGTTAAAATTCTCATAGAACCTTGGAAGTTAGTGGACCTGCACTCTTGCTTAAAGTAGTTATAGGCAAGGGAAAGGTTGGATTACTCAGTATTGACATGTGGCTCCAGAGGATTTTCTTGGATTCAAGGAGTATCTGAACCTTGTTGGTACCTCCTGTTCTTTGTTGCACTCATGCATACATTATCTGCCTTGAGCTTCTTATTAGGGAGGTGAAGTGGGAAGGTAGGTGGCTTCTCCTATTAGTAAACAAAGCTTCAGTGCCTTGTTACTTAAGCAAGTGGTGGTGTTGGTCTGGGGAACAGGGCGCAGGTGACCAAGGCTGATGTTTCACGTCTTGACAAATGAATACTGAGGAACAGTTATATGTTTATTTACAGAAGAACAGTGTAGTGAGAAATTTGTGGATGGAAAAAGAAAAGTGAGACTCTAAGAATCAAGGCACCTCATCGTTATGACATCGATGTTTGTGTGTGTGTGTTTAGGTCTGTAAGTGTATGTTCCTGTGTATTTACTATATTTTGGGCATATGCCTTTTAAAACAGTTACCTAAAACAAGAACCTCTTAAATGGTCATTTCATTTTTTCCCTTCATATCTTTCATTTTCCCCACAGGAATCCATCAAGGAGAAGACTGAGAATAGTGTGAATGTAGAGGCACTTACATGGAGGGGAAAGGGCTAACGACAGCATGGAGTGATGCTGGGAAAGAGCCTGGACCCCAGGGGTGGAGAAAAAGAGAAGGTCTAGAGAGTACCCGGAGTAATTGACCTCATTCCTAGCATGGCTGCTGTGACACTCAGTTGCAGAGTTTGATACTGCAAAGGATCAGAGAGCCGTGGGCTCTGCTTGAGGCACTTTCAAACCTCACTGCTGCACCAGAATTGAAGCTGATGCCTGTGGGATGATTTGACTTTCTGCTCCTGAATAGACAGACCCAGTAGGGAAGCAGATAGGAAGGAAGCAGTGCTGACCTGGCCTTGTTTGTCCTTCTTTACTGCAGACAGGGGAACTGTAGCCATGACATCAACTTATTTTCACATTGTTATTCTGAATCCCATGCGTGTAATTTACCAAGATAGTGGGGCTGAGAATTGGTTGTTGTTTGATGTCTGCTTTTTTTTTTTTTTTTGGTACCAGGGATTCAACCCAGGGGTGCTTCACTACTAAGGCACACTCAGCCCTTTTTATTTTCTGTTTTGATACAGGGTCTTGTTAAGTTGTTTACAACGTCACTAAGTTGTTGAGGCTGGCTTTGAATGTGTGATCTTCCTGCCTCCCAAGCTTCTGAGATTATAGGTGTGTGCCACCATGTCTGGCTTGATGTCTCTTTATGTACATTTTTGTCTTGCCTGCACTTTCAGCAAATGCTGGGGCAAGGGCTACAGAGATTTAGAACAAATTCCAGTTTAGCTGTCTCTAAGTGAAATATAAAAAACAAACAAACAAAATCCCTGAACTACCCAATAATAGAAAAATCAGGATTTTCCCCCTTCCATAGTTGATCGTGACATTCATTGTACTTTAGATTGTGATATTGGTGAACCTAAGTCACCATTTGGGAAAGTAAGTCCACTCTGTGGGTACACTCTTAAGGTGCCTCTTCTCTTTTCATTAATGTCATACACCCTCACAGGTGAAGCAACTTTTCCTCCTTCCTAAACCATCTGATCTTCCTTTTCATCCAGTGCAGGAAGCATACCCTTAAGTTTGTGGAGTGTGTTGTTTCTGCTTGAATGTATAAACCATTTTGAAGACAGCTCCTTACATTGGTATTAATTCCTACCTTAAATCTTCTTTTCCTAGCTTTATCTGGAGCAACCAGAATCTAATCCTTTTGCAGTTGTCCAGCCCTTAAATATTTGAGGACAGTTAGGATGACTTCTTCTAAGCCCTATTTTCTCAGTCTACACACATTTCAGGCTTCCCCATGTTTTTCTTTGCCATGTTTCATGTACTCTGCATGAATATCAATGTGGACATTAGTGAATGTCCACATTAAATAGAATATCCTGTTAAAATATCATTTGTGGGGCTGAGGTTGTAGCTCAGTGGTAGAGTGCTTGCCTAGCATGTGTGAGACACTGGGTTCGATCCTCTCCACCACATTCAAATAAATACAGGCACATGTCCATCTGCAACTAAAGAAAAAAAATTTTTTTTTAAAATATCATGTGTGATGTTTTTAGCAGGAAAACCAGAGAAATCCTATTCATCTAGCTTAAACAATAAGGTATTTACTTTTTTTTACTTTAGATATACATGTTTTTTCATATTTGAACATTCCTGAAATTGAGACCTGTGGTATGTTTAAGTGAATGGCACATCACTTAGATTGGCAGCATCTCTCCCCTTGATGATTCATAGAATAATGATGCATCTTACCTTGATGAATCTTGTATTTGATGAAGTGTGGTATTATCTCAAGTCTCATGAGACTCTTGGGTTACGGAGGTCCATGATTACTTATTTTACTAGCTTGGTTAGGTGAGGACCCAGAATGGCAGATGTGCATTTACCTTGTCCTTGTGGGGATATGAGATGGTTGCTGCAGTTCTTAGCATCAAATCACCAGTCCTCATCATTGGAAGGCCAGGAGTAAGATTACCTCTTTGTATTCACGTGTAAGAGTAAACAGAACGTCCAAAGGTTGCACCTCCCTGCTTAGTGACTTCTAAACCAGTTGTTGATAAGCTGTGGAGTCGTCATTGCTAGTTCAGTTGTTTTCTTTCTTTTTTTTAAATGTTTATTTTTTAGTTTTTTTAAAAATGTTTATTTAAAAAAAATGTTTATTTTAGTTTTAAGTGGACACAATATCTTTATGTGGTGCTGAGGATCGAATCCAGTGCCTCACGCATGCCAGGTGAGCACTCTACCACTTGAGCCACATCCCGAGCCCCAGTTCAGTGGTTTTCTAACTTCTCCAGACTGACCTGGAGAAGTTGTTAAAGCTTGGGATTCACCCCGTGTTTATGCACTGGGGGTTGAGGGTGTGCATTTTGCATAAGTTCTTGGAGGATGCTAACATGCTGGCTTCAAGGTATGGAGATGGGCCCTGGGTCCCTTAGAGCATATGGTCAACTGATAGGCAAGCAAAATTAGGGTGTGGTGGGCTGTTGTCTATTTTATTGCAGTCTCTAGATCAATGTTCCTCCTAGGTGTTTTAAACATTGAAGTGTGGTTATTACCCATGAGTTGTATAGGATGTGTTATTAGCAGTAAACTAAGTTTTGAGAATGACTTACTTAAATCATATGTAGTAGATGAAGTAGATTGAAGATAATGTTTACTATTCCAATGACATGCTTTCTTGAGGGGGAGAAAAAAACCGTGGTTAGTCTCTGAGGGCCCAGAGAATTGAGTACATGTGTGGTTTTGCATAGTGTACATTAATAATAACTGGCATTGGGCTGGGGATATGGCTCAAGCGGTAGTGTGCTCGCCTGGCATGCGTGCAGCCCGGGTTCGATCCTCAGCACCACATACAAAGATGTTGTGTCTGCCGAAAACTTAAAAAAAAAAAAAAAAAAAGGTTAAAATTCTCTCTCTCTCTCTAAAAACAAAAACAAAACAAAAAAAAAACCTGGCATGTATTAACTCATTTAAATGTCAGATCCACGAGTCTGGTACTGTTAATATCCATACTTCATGAAGAGGGAAGGCCCAAAGAAGCTAACTAATTTTAATTTGCTTGGCACTATGCAGCTAATAAGTTGTGTATGTGGGTTTCACAGTTGTGTAGTTTGGCCTCATGACCCATACTTTTTTTTAATCAAGTGCCCTGCTGGAAGGGGGAAGCCTAAAAAGGTTTGCTTTATTCTTTTGGCTGGTGTGCTGTAGGGTGGGATTGGTGTTCTGGAACGATATCCCCCCTCCCTAATTCATCCGTACTTATGTTTGTGCAGTTGGTATATATGAACCTAAGTGTAGAACTTACTGTTAGCTGTGTCTGTGTTGGGTTTTTGTCATCTGTGCATTTTTATAAGCCCGTTTTCCCTGTCTTTGTACACATGCCAGGGACAAATAACATTGTATAAATAGAATACAGCACAGAGATCTATGCTTAAACATTAATTCTTTTTGTTGTTGAAGTTTATGGTGTGGAGGTGAATTTTCTTCAGGAGAGGTTGTGTTGGTCAGGGTTTTAATGGAAGTAGCAAGTTAAATATAGAAGTTTTTGGTTGCTCCAAAATTTGGGGGACATCAAAAGCAACTTAAGGTCAGGCTTTTAGACATGGCACCCAACTAGATTGTAAAGTTGGGCTGCCCATTTCTTGCATTTCTCTGCTTCATACTTCTAGCAGTAGCTGTCCTGAGTGCCTTGCTATGTTCTCTTACACAGAGTCTTGTGGTGGTGATCCCATCTGCACATTTAGTCCTCCTATTTCCTTGGCTAATGCTTCTCATTTTACAGGCTTTATTCTAAACTTTACTTTTACAGTTTTACTGTCTCTCCATGGTGACGTTAGAGGCTCTTGCTCTCTGCCTCCATTGCACCCCATACTGTCATGGTACCAGCAGTTGGTCAACATGTGTTGTCTGTTCTTCCCTCTTCTGTTTCCTGGTGCTTTGCGCATATGAGCTTGGATGGTTTAGATTTGAAAAGTCAAAAATTTCCTATTGAAGTCTTTGTTATCATGAAATAAATGCCAATCATTAACTTCTAAGTTTAATTATAATTTTTGTTACATAATGGAGTTTTGCTTTGGTTTGAGTGTAATACCCTTTATAACATATTCATGTGACTTAGTACTACTGGTCTGTTTGCTAATAATTCTTTGAAGTTTGGAAACTGAAAATCTAAGAGTTTTTGTAACTAAATAAAGAGAGACTCTTAAATCTTTTATTTTTGAACAATTTTAGGTCTACAGAAAAGTCATAAAGAGGGCACAGAGTTTCTGTGTACACTTTGCCCAGTTTCCTCTTAACATCTTATGTTATTGTGATATGTTTGTTCAGTCTAAGAAACCAGCATTGCTGCATTACCATTAATCTCAAGACTTTGTCTCTTCTTGCTCCCAAATTAAGTATTTTGATTTACTACTGTGCAGTCACTTTGTAGTATATTGATGACAGTTTAATAGACACTTAATGGGTGTCTACTGTGTGCCCTATAGTGTGTTTGATTGTGGGGCAGTGATTTGTAACTTGTTCTGGGCCATTTCCTTCTTTGGGGAACTAACTGCTGTAGACTTTTTTCCTCCAGCAGTATTGAGACATACACAATTTTGCACCCAGTTTCAGGGGCTTTCAGATCTTTTACATTTTTATAACTTAAATTAAAACAGTGTCTGTCCTCCATAAATTCAGCTCAAAGAGACAGGCAGGTAAGGAAATAGAATGTGATGGGTCGGATCCCCTTAGGGAACTGAGTAAAGTTCCAGGGGAGCCCAATGAAGAGAATAGTTAATTTTATTTCAGTTGTGAGGATAGGGACAGCAGCAGAGGGGAGATGTCACTGGAGTTTGGCCTTGAATGAAAGGTTATTAAATCAACAGAAGATTGGAGAACATTCTAAGTAGAGGGAACAAAACTAACAAAAACCTATCAGAAATACACAGCGTAGTTTGTAATTGGTGGAGATTCTGAACTCCTCACAGTAAAAAGTGAGGTGGAGGATGGGCTAGATAGAAAATTGCAGAGGAGGGAGAATGCTTGGAATGGAAGACTTGGACAAGTTTGTCATTTCATAAATTTTTAAATGTTTAAATAAATGACTTTAATTTTGTACATAAATCATTTCCATCTTTAGTTTTATGGTTTGATAAATTCCTATTTGCATGAGTTGAGTATGGTAAAGAAATGTAGTCTTCCATTGTGAAGAAGTTTGAGTATGAAGAGGTTTGGGGAGTAGGGGAGCTGGAAGCCATGGAGATCCTGAACTGTTGGAAGAGACTTGGGTGTCTCTTAATGAAAATAAGGCTGCCATGGAGAAGGAAAGCTGGGTGATTAGGGGAAGGTAGAAGGGTTGATCTACCAGAGCAGGTAGGTCTTCCTCTGTGCATCAAGAGAGAGTGAGGAAGGAATGCAGTTTGCACCTGATTGTTGGTGTGTGTGGTTTGTGATGATCCCTCATACTTATATAAACCCTGGAGGTTACCATATAGGAAGTTCTGCTGTGGCAGAAACTCCCCTTTTCATTATACTCACTTAATTTTTTCTATTGATATATATTAGGCACTTTGCTAAGTTCTGATAGTAGAAGTAGTAGAAAGTCCATGATCTTGATGAAGGTAGTGAAGGATATAGAACAAATAAACAAAAGGATGAAAGATGTTTGTAATGAAAAACCCTGCAGTTCTTTCCCATGCTTCGAGCAGCAGGCCTTGGCCAGAGTAGTCACCTCCATCTGCATGCTTCCCTCAGAATGCTAGGGGCTTGGTGCTGCGCTCTGTGCAGGCCATCTTATCCTAAATAGTTTTCTTATTTAGAAATCAACTCAACTTTCTGTACTTCGTGCCCCCTCACTTGACAGTTTTCTTAATTTTAACTGTTTTATTAAAAGGACTAATTTTTACATTGACCTCTTTTCTTTCAACTTAGACCATAGTGTTTACCACTAATTTGTAACCTGATAGGTACTATTTATAAAGGAATTGAACCTCTATGAGGAAAGTTTTTCCTACTTTAAAATTTAGCACATTCAAACATAGGTTTGACCCCTTGCTTAACAAAAGAAAGCTTTTAGTCTTGGTTGTAAAGCCCTTTGGGCATGATATTAATTGACTTTGAAAATTAATTTGAAATGAAACTTCATTGGGCAGCCATTATTTCTGCACTTATATTCTTTCTTTGTTAAATCCTTAGTGAAGACATATTCTCTTACTCAAAATACTTTAACAAAACAACAAAAACCCCTATAGACTAAAGTTGTATTGTTGAAAAACTGTCTAGTATTCGAATTATAAACAAACAACTCTCACTTTAAAGAAATATTTCCTTTTGTGGTTTTTTTTGTAAAGCGGTATTAACAGAATTACATAATTGGTAGTAATAATAGACTTTGAAACCTTCAGAGTGAGTACATGTTATTTTTCTTGATTCATTCATTCAACACATCTGTGCAGAGCACTGTAATACAGCAGTAAGAAGCACAGCTGAACTGTTGGAAGAGACTGAAAAGTGCAGTGGCACAAGCCTGTAATCCCAGCGGCTTGGGAGGCTGAGGCAGGAGGATCACGAGTTCAAAGCTAGTATCAGCAAAAGCGAGGCGCTAAGCAACTCAGACCCTGTCTCTAAGTAAAATGCAGAATAGGGCTGAGGATGTGGCTCAGGGTTGAGTGCCCCAGAGTTCAGTCCCCAGTACCAAAAAACAAAACAAACAAACAAACAAAAAACACACACAGAGAGACACTCTCCTGTTCAAGTATCTAGCCTAGTGGAGAAGGTGCTAGGCAAGAGTGGTCAGTGCTGAAAGGTTGGTGTCAGAAGTGAAGGGGTGTGGGGGTGTCCTCCTTTGTGGGAACCATCAGCAAGAACCTCTCTGGTAAGGTGAGGTCTGTAGTCTGAGGGATAAGTACAATCTGGATAACAGAGAGGTCGAGGGGAGGCAGGGCAGGGAGTGTCAGGGGTTTGACAGAAGCCCTTCTTGATAAAAGATCAGAATTGCATTTTGAGTAAGATCACTCTGACTGTAGTGGTGTGGGGTGGAAAATAGGTAAGTGGGCCCCCAGTTTGAGCAACAGCAGGATGGTTGATGAGTTTCTGCAGTAGTCCCTGCAGGTGATGAGGATATATGCTTAGTGAGGATGCTGTTAAAGTCCTTCCCGAGAGACTGCTGCAGTGGCCCAGGGGAAACCATGTCTATATGCAGTAGTCTATGCTCTTTTAAAGAGGCGTAGAACTTTATTTGTGTGCATCTAGTTCTTGACTCCCATTTAGGATATTCCATTAAGGTTCCTTATCTTAAAGATAATGCACAACTATCATGAAAGCTTCACTAAATTATTTTCTCTTGGGAGAGTGTCCTTTATTTTATAAAATTAGATTTTTAAGTATTCAGATTATAAAGTCTTTGGTCATACTGAATCAAGAACAGATTTTTCCTTTTGGTTTTAAACATATCAGATTATCACTTGAATACACCACTGTTAATTAACTAGTAAGGCAGAGAATTCAATCTGCCCAAATGTTAAATAGTGCCATTTAAAAATTGGAAGCCTGAAGCAAGACAGTAAGGCTATGGTGACTGTAACCAAGCCAAGTGGAATCTTTTTGAGTAATAAAATAAGCTGTAAAATGAGCACAGTTCCAGGGAGTAAATAGTGTCAAGACTGGTCAAAGCAGGTGCTAGTGGCTGGGGCTTCAGGATGAAATGTTGGTCCTGGCCATGTGATTGCTGCTTGTATTCACCCCTGATGCAGCTCAGCTAAACACAAGATGGGATTGCTAGAAAACCTTTTGTATTCCTTGGTGGTTCTTTCCTTTCCAGGAGCAGTAGAAACTTGATATGAGATTTAGAAGATTATGATAGAATTTAGAATTCAAATAGGTCTTTAGACTGCTGAGAAGATTTGGAGAGAAGGATGGGGACTGCAAATGGAAAGCAAGGACAGGGAGGGTACTTTTGTCTTCTTTTAAGGAATAGGAGGGCAGACCTGATGTAAGGCAGAGACACTGCTGACAGGAAAGCAGAGAGATTACATGTGCTCTGAAAAATTTGTTAATTAATTTGAAAGAAAAATAGAAACACACTTGTCGATATCTTCCCAGAGTTAGCCAAGCTGTGATTTTTGAGGGTGTGATCCCCAGGATTCCCCTCACTTCCACAGCAACTGCAGTTTGCCAGGTGGTGGGGGTTGCGGGGAGGGTCACGTCTCTAAATCTTCTTTGGGTCTGATAATTTGCTGAAAGGACTCAGAACTTACTGAAAGTTGTTATACTTATGGTTATGGTTCATTAAAGGAAATTTTGTTGCTGAGGATGTAGCTTGGTGGTAGAGTGCTTGTCTAGCAAGACTGAGGCCCTAGATTCCATCTTTTATATCATAAAAAGTGGAAAGATTTGATACAGATTAGTCAGCCACAGGAAGATTCATGGGGCAGAGACTAGGGAAGTTCCAATGTGAATCATCTCTTCTGTTCCATGGAGTGAAGCCATGTTGCCTTCCTGGTATTGATATGTGACCCTACACAAGGAATATTGCCAACCAGGAAAGCTCTCCTGAGTTTCAGCATCCAGTTTTCGTTGGGGCTTTGTTACATAGTCTTGACTGATTGCCCACAGAGTTGAACTCAGTCTCCAGTTATACTGATGACTGTGACTTAGGCCACCACCCCAATCATGGGATGGTCTTATGGCATGGCCACCCTCCACCTTAAGATTGATGTGACCAGCCCTCCCCAGAGATTTAGTGTGGCCAGCCTCCATTCTAAACAAGTATACTTTTATTAGATGCAGTACAGATTATCTCCCAGAAGTGAAGGGCAAAGGCCAGCTTCTTTACTGGAAGAACGGCTTTGAATTTCATGTTGGGACTAATCTTGAAACTCAGGGATAAAGCAGGAGACCAGTTGGGAAGACTGTTTTGTAGCAGTCCTGAGGGAATGTTGGCCTCACCCCTGTGGTATAGTTGAAGGAGTGATAAGAAGTGCTATTTTGAAGGAAAGGGGAGCAGGATTTGTTTATGGATTGGTATACGTGTGAGAGAAGGAGGAAGAGTCCAAGACACTTCTTGAGGCTTTGGCTTGATCACCTGGAAGAATGGAGATCCCATTACTGAGATATTAGAAATCCAGTCGTCCATAGTAAGAATTAGATGGTACTGCCTCTACTACCAGTGGAGGAGAAACCATAAAAACCAGTCCTGTGCTGTGATCAGATATTGCTTCTCATTAAAAGGAAGTTCTTCCTTGTGTTTTAGGTACTTGAAAAAAAAATTATTGTACTTTATAGCTTCCATGTCAGGGCTCCAAATGAACAAAATACTAAATATTAAGGATTCCTCTCTGGACTGGTCACATATTTCAGCACTTCTTGCTGTTATATGTGCTGCATGCATGTGTTATTTCATTTCTTCATTTCTAATGGGGCCTTTGTTTTTTTGAGATCTTTATTGACCCAGAAAATTGATTTATTTGGGTTGGTTGAGAATAGTTATCTAAAGGACTGTAAACCTTGCACTCAGTTGTTCATGGAGCTGTTCTCTATTGTACTTTGGTTATTTTTATACTGATTCAGTTTCTTATTGATCAAACTGAATGTTGGCAGTTAGTTATAATTCTCTGGATAATATAGAATAATCTAACTGTATTCTAGTTGTCTTTAAAAAATTAGTAATTAAAATCTTTCAGATAGCAAAATTTTGTTAATATTACTCTGTTGTTTGCATTATCATTGTCAGAATAATACCAATCTATTGCATATCCATCCACATTAGTGCACGTCTTGTCATCTGTGAGAGATCTGTCAGCCTGAATTCAGTTATTTGCAAGCCCCAGTGACCCAGTAATATTTTTGCTTAGTTATAGGCAGTAAAAATGGTTTATTTAGAAAAGTTGTTGGGAATTTTGACTGAATGATTATGTATGTTTATAAAGGGGTTTGAAAGGAGTAACTGGAAAAGACATTCTGTTCAAAAGCTAGTTGAAGGGCAAATTGTCATTTTTGGCTTTGTGTTACTAACTTAATTCTGTTATTTTGCTAAACAAAAGCAAACAGATTAGTGAGATAAAGCAGTTAGATGTTATTGAAGGTAAAAGGGGAATGAGTATCTTTGTTCAGAATATATATTATGAAAAAAGTTTAGTAAAATTTCTTTAGTTGCAGGAAATTTCATCCTGGTAGGGAGACAGTATTCTTTTTTTTTTAGGTGTAGATGGATACAATACCTTCTTTCTTATTTTTATTTGGTGCTGAGAATCAAACTCAGTGCATCACACGTTAGGCAAGCACTCTGCCACTGAGCCCTAACCCCAGCCCCATGGACACAGTATTCTTTTTTTTAAAAAAAACTCTTTTTTGGGGGCAGGGGTCACTATTTATCTTTATCTATCTATCTATCTATCTATCTATCTATCTATCTATCTATCTATCTATCTGTGGTGCTGAGGATTGATCCCAGGGCCTCATGCGTGTGAAGCAAGCGCTCTACCACTGAGCTACAGCCTCAAGTGTGGGGTGCATTTGCTTCTCCCTTGCTCTCTTGCCTCTGTCCTTCCCACGATTTATAATGTGATCTAGATTCAAGTCTTAAAAAAAACCCCACTAAGCATCATATTAGCTTTAAAAATGTGTTTAACTTTGAATGATGTAGATTAGAGCAGTGATTCGCCCAGATATTATTTGGGATAAGCCTCTAAGGGCTTGTCCAGGATATTTGAGGGAGATTCCCCCACAGTTCATTTTGCATAGGTCGTATCACTGGTGTGTTCCAATACTTTATTCTAATGGCTGGAAAACATTTCTGAAGATCTTATGTGAATTTTAGCTAGATGTGGTGGTGCATGCCTGTAATACCAGCAGTTTGTGAGGCAGGAGGATTGCAAGTTCAAGGCTAGCTGGGCAACTTAGCGAGACCCTGTCTCAAAATAAAAAAATAAAAAGGACTGGGGCTGTAGCTCAGTGGTAGAGTACTCTTGGGTTTAATCCCCAGTACCAAACAAACAAACAAAGGTCTTATATGAATTCAGTATACTTAAGCAAACATTATATATGCCCAATGTAAATTGAGAAAAGAGACTTCTTTGTTTTTATAGTAATTTGTTAATAAGTTTGATTACCATTTTCTCCCCTTTTTCCAATGATCTTGATTCAAGTCACATCCAACCTTCAGTTTAGTGTCTCCTTTTGAACAGAGCATATTCATTCCTTCTCATAAAAGGATCCTTGTTTGCTTCTTTATAGCCCAGATTGCAATATTAATACAGATTTATCGATCGTAATTTCCTTGTCTGATAGGAAACACTAGGAACTTTTAAAGACTGACTTGGCATTTTTAAAGTTGAGGAAAACGTGAAAAAATGTGAATGGATGTGTTGAGAAAGCTTGAGAAAAACAGAAATAAATACTTACTGGCTGAGAGATTATCAAAAGGATCTTTTAAATTTTTTGTTTTAATTAGTTATACATGACAGTAAAATGTGCTTTGGTAGATTATATATAATGGAGTATATAATTTTTCATTCTTCTGGTTGTACATGATGGAGAATCACAGCAAATGGATCTTAGGGCTTAATTTTGTGAGAGGAAAACTAGGTTGTCTTATCTGACTTCACTTTCACACTGCTCTCTTGTTTATTCTAACAGTGCTTCCTAGTTTGCATGAGCTTTTTAGGGAAATGTCACGTTGTATTTACCTGGGTAGAATTATATTAGATTCTTCTCACTGAGCATGCACCAAGGTTAAAATCTCCCATTCTCAACTGATGAAATAGTAAAAACTATAGTTGGCTGGGGTTATGGCTCAGTGGTAGAGCGCTTACCTAGCATGTGTGAGGCACTGGGTGTGATCCTCAGCACCACATATAAGTAAATGAATAAAATAAAGGCCCATCAACATCTAAAAAAAAAAAACTATAGTAAGTTATATTCAAGTTCATTGCTCTTATACAATTATTTGCAGTCTTTTAGCTACTTTTCCAAAATAAATGTGTAAATATTTTGAAATGTAATGACTTTTTTTTAATATACATCTGCCTGTCAAAATGTGGCAGTCTTGTGATTATATTTTTATTAGTATTCATCAACTTGGGTTAAAGTTTAGTAAACATTTAAAGTTGGGAAAGAATGGGCTTGGGTGTAACTTAGTGGTGGAGTTCTTGCCTAGTATGTGTAAGGCTTCCATCCCCAGCCCTGAAAAGAAAAAAAGGAGGGGAGGGAGAAAAATTAGGCAGTTACAAGGTTGCTTACTTTTACCAGTAGAGATTTTAGCTTTTGAGTACTGTGGAACAAAATTATTATTTTCCAAATATCCAATGAATGTTTATATCATTAGAGGGAAAAAAAGAGCAATTGGAAGAATATCCTGAAGAGGTGGCAGGGGCATATTTTATGGGATGCTCACAGAAGAGTCATATAGAAAGCAGTCGAGCTTGAGTTCCAGGAGGAATTCTAACATTGTGTTATAAGTTAAGGAAAGCTAACATAACACTTTGTCCATTGAGTACAGTGAAAAGTTGAAAAAAATATATATCTATTATGATTGAAGGAGGAAGAAAGAAGAAAAGGGAAGGGAACAAAAAGAAGATTTCAAGGTTGGAAGGAATTTTAAGAGATCATTCTGCCTGGCTCCTTTTTTTTCAGAGTCACTGTAAGTCAAAACCCCAGGTGGAATGGGCTCTTGTGTAATCACATTTACTTTCTCCTTGTTTTCTACAGATGGTTTATACACATTAAAAAAAAAAAATTACAAAACATGGACATTCTTAAAATATTTTCATTTCATTAATTTAAAAAATTTGTTCTAATTAGTTATACATGATAGTAGAATGCATTTTGGCACATCACACATAATGGAGTTTAATTTCTCATTCTTCTGGTTGTCATCTCGTTAATTTTTTTTTCACCTTACAAAAATTGTGATACAGTATGATTCCAAATATAGATACATTCTTAACATGAAGCAAAAATTCCCCATAATTTTACCTGCACAGAAGTAACCACTGCTAAAAGTTTATCGATTATTCCCTTATATTTTTTGTAGGTACCTTTATAGAAATGGGATTCTGCAATATATGTATTACTTTGAAATTTGATTTCGGACTCAACATCTTGCATGTCTTTGTTTCCTCAAATACTTGTACTAGTATTTAGTAGAATAAATAGTTCTGGACTCAGAATATATGAGATAAGAAATAATCTAAAATAGGTGCAAATCTGTTTCCTTCAAGGAAACATGGTCTTTTAATCTGATATCTAAAATGTGTATATTAATTTGTAGTACTTAATTGAATTTGAATGTCTTTTCTTTTTATGGCCACTTATTTTGATTTTTTTTGGTAAATATTTTATTCATGTCTTTTGCCCATATTCCATATCACAGAAGAAAACTTTTAGTTTATATGGTATGTTTTTTTTTTTTCTCCCTAACTTTGTCTTATGACCTTTTGAGTGTCTGGGTAGTGGTTGATGTGTCCGTTAGCCCTTAAAAGAAATTTAAGTTATTGTTGTTTACTTTTATTATTTTCTGGGTATGCTGTCATGTTTCAAAGGTTTCCTTCACAGGTTGACAAAAGAAATTTCACCCATGTTCTTTCTTCTGATACTTTGCTTCATTTTCTATATTCATTTCTTTGGCCCATATCTGGACTTCGTTTTCGTTTTTTAAAAAGTAAAATGTAGAAATTCACTTATAGGGCTACAGAAATAGCTTAGCACTGTTTATTACCATGATTAGAATGCCTGTGCTATGGTTTAGATATAGGTGTCCCCTAGGCGCTTGTGTGTGAGATAAGGCAGAGGTGAATAGATTGGATTATGAAAGTTTTAACCTAATCAGTGCATTAATCCCCTGGTAGGGATTAACTGGGTGGTAACTGTAGGCAGGTAAGGTGTGAGTGTAGGAAGAATGGGCCATTGTGAGTGTACCTTTGGGGTATGTATTTTGTTCCTGGTAAGTGGAGTCTCTTTCTGCCTCCCGATTTTCATATCTTGAGGTGCTTTTCTTATGCACACCCTCCCACCATGCTGTTCTGCCTTACCCCAGGTCCAGAGTGGTGGAGTACTATGTACTGAGACTTCTGAAACTGTGAGTTCCCATATAAATTTTCCTCCTCCAAAATTGTTCTAATCAGGTCTTTTATTCACAGTGATGGAAAAAGCTATCTAAAATACCACACATATAAGATATACACTTAAGTACTTCACTTTATTTGTACTTGTTTCTGAACTCTTACTCTGTTCTGTTTTTCCTGTCTGCTTGTTCTTAGGCCAGCTTCTTTTCATTAAAATGTTTAAAATAAAAATTTTGCATTGAAGTAGAACATAGATGCAGTAAAGTAGAACATATACATGTAAATACATCTCTTTAACCTGGTAAATTTTTAAATTTATTTTTTATTTTTATTTTTGTGACTCTGGGGATTAAAACCAGGACCTCATTTATGCTAGGCAAGTGCTGTTTGACTGAGACAGCCCTAGCCTGGTGTGTTTGGACAAAGTAATCACTCCCTGGTAACCAGCATCTAGATCAAGAGTCCAGAACCACAGAGTGACCCTTTAGGTACTGACATTAATCCTCCTGCCCTTGTCCAGCTAAGGGTGAACACTGAGCCTGACTTCCAGCACTGTAGGAGAATTTTACGTGGCTATGAATTTTGTATGCATGTGATCATACAGACTTTGGTACCTGACTTCTTGAGCTTAGTGTTGTTTACCATCTTGTTGTAGGCTTTTCTTTCTTGTGTGTGTGCTGTTGTGTGAATATATAATTTACTTATCCGTTCTACCACGGAGAGGCATTTGGTTTGTCCTAGGTATGCTGGTTTGTCTGGTTATTAGGAAAAACCCTGACTATACTTGGATTTATCGTTTGGTGAATGTATATATGTACTTCTTTTGGGTCTGGTTCTAGGAGTAAAATTACTGTTACGTCCTGCTTTATTTTGATAACTCTTTCATTCACTTTAACAGTTTTATGTTGGTTTATTATTTTGTCCTGTTATTTTCTTTCGTATTTTCTGTTTGGCTTTCTTCTCTCTGCCCCTTATGCATATTGTTTTCTAATCAGCTTTAGTAGATTCCAGCAAACATTTTTTTTTTAAAGTAATTGTATCTATTTACACTAGGAGATTACTTCACATCCTTGCTCTCGTTTTTTCGGTTTCATTTTATTCATTCTGTTGGGCGTATAGAATTCCGTGCTATATTAGCATACCCATATGTTTGATTTCATAGTTTTCTGATTTCAGAATTACCTGGTAAGTCCTGATGTTTATTCATCAAAAGGGGAACTTCTAAGATCGTATTGAAATTTACAAAATAAGTGTGTTGGGATTTTTATTTAGAATTTTGTTGAATTTAATACATTGGTGTGATCTGGTATCTTTGCAATATTGTGCCTTCTGATTGAGAACAAGACTTGCTCCCCTCCATCAGCCCAGTTAATTTAAGGTGCCTTTTGTGTCCCATAGTTGAGTTATGTGGTTCTTTTATGTAGGTATATTTTTTAACTAAGTGGATTTATTATTGTTTTATGCTTTTATAATGTGAATAGGATTCTTCCCTTATATCTTCTAATTGGAATGAAATCCTTGATAAAGTGTATTCTTTCATGTGCTGCTACATTCTTTCTGTGGCATATTATTTGAGTATTCATCAGTTTTCATAAATGAGATTGATGTGTCTTTTTGTGTTTTTTGTTTTTCTTTTTCTGTGTGTTTACTATTTGTAAAAAGGAATTGGCATGTTTTGTTTTTATCTGCTGATAGGAGCATTTTAGATAGCTTTAGAATGATGTATTCCTTGGCAACATAGAAAGATCATTAGTGAAATCATGTGAACTTAATTTTGAGAAATGTAGTTTTGTGTTTTCTCAGCTCTTCAGTTTCTCAGGGAATTAATTATCTTGAAAACTGTATAAATAAAGAATCAAACATTTATCCTGACTTTCCTAAGTATACTGAACAGCCACCTTTTCATATACAATTATCCTATTTAACAAATGAGACCAAAATGATAGACTTAAAATATCATGATCTTGCAACCTGTAATGAATCGTCAGTCTAGGCTATGAGCATCAATATCTAACATTTTAAGAAGTTGAAAACTAGACCTTAATATGTCTTTTTGGTTAAAGAAGAAACACTACAATATATAACTTTGTAGAAGGGATAAAATAGAAATCTGATCAAATATTTGGATTCATCTGCCCATCTGCAAAAAATCCAAGAGGACAGAGGAAGGTGCTGAATTATAGCAACCGTTCAGACTGAGAAAACACCTCCAGAGCAAGAGCCTTTAAAAAAAGAAGAAGTAAAAAAAAATTGGGGTAAAACTAAATTATGGTGTTTAGAATTTCCATATACAGGAGTGATGAAACTATAAATAAATGGAAAGAAGTAACTACTAGAAAAATCAGAATAATGATTATTTTTGGAGGGAGGAAAAGGTCAGTGATAGGGATGGAACACTGGACGAGTTTCTGATTGCCTGGTGTGGTCTGGCTGCTGGCTACAAGGGCACTTTATATAATTACCTAATTCACTAGCCATTGTATTAGTAAGTATGTCATGGTAAAAAAAAAAAAAATGCCACTGACTGAGTTTTAAAAACAGGCATACTTTCTCACAGTTCTGGAAGCTGGAAGTTTCAAGATCAATAAGAAAGAAAATTACAGACTGTCTAGAATACTATAGTTTCTTTTTGTCATGTGTCCTTTTTATTTATATCCTGATTTTCTATATAATCTTAATTTCTGAAATAATTTTTTTCCTTGTAAGTTTTTGTTGAATTAAAAAAATCTGACCTCTTTCATGCCTTTTATCATGCCAAGGTGTTTTGACTTACTTTGAAATTATGTATTTTTGGTAAGCATTTATTGTGGGAATATTTGCCATTCATCTAACAACTTTGAATGAGGTATGATCTCAGCACTTTTCTCTGCTGACATTCAAACCCAGGGCCACGTGCCTGCTAGGCAGGCACTCTACCACTGAGCTATCGCTTGGCTCCTGATCTCAATACTTTTCTGTTGCTCATTTTTATGTGAAGTTAGTTTTCATCAACTCTCAGTAGGAGACTAGGTTGTATAGTTTTTGTTTGACTCTTCTAGAGCTCTTTCTCTCTTTGGTGGTTTTACTTAGGCAGCTTGCCATCTGAGATTTCCTGTTTCCCCTCTCCCATTTCTCTCTGCCTTTTCTGTTTTGTTTTTATTGTTAACTGTTTTACTCCAGTTTGATTCCCCTTGCAGCTCTTTTATCCTCACTGGGGGGCCCTAGCCTGGAGAGGGAGCCCTAGAAGTTAATTTCTAAAGTCTGTGGTCCACACCCTCTGGTCTGCATTTCCAAGATCTGAGAAGTGGGCAGACTCCTTCCCAGTGGCAGCTGCTATGCAGAAAATGGTCCACTGTGCTTTCCAGTGAGTACCTGAGGCTGTTCAGAAGTCCTGCCTCCTTCTGCATGGTCACTAGCAGCACCACAGTGGTTATTGGTAGTTTCTTTCTATCTTTTTGTATTTTGTAGTCCTGAGAATTTTTGTTATCAATTTATATCAGAAATGATGACGGCAGGGCTGAGGTTGTGGCTCAGTAGTAGAGTGCTAGTCTCTCATGCATGGGGCACTGGGTTAGATCCTCAGCGCCACATAAATAAAGATATTGTGTCCATCTACAACTAAAAATTAAAAAAAAAAACAAATGATGACTTCAAGTGTTTTGATTTTGTTATCTGGTTGTTATATCTCACTTTGAGTAAATTATAATTTTCTGTACAGAAAGATTTTGTCCCATTTCATGAGATAGAGTCAACTTTTATAAAATAATATCCCTGACATGGAGGCCAGGAGAGTAAAATTGCCTGTTTAAAGCTTCACAATTTGCATTTAATATTAAAGGTTAATAGTTCTATTGTGAAATTACCATAGAGTGTGTTAGAGAACTAATTGCTAATTAAGTACTTTTAAAAATCACTAACAAGTAACTGAAAATTATTCAGAATGTAGCAACTAGCTGAGTATGATATTAGTATGTTATTGAAAAATCTCATCTTGAGGTCAATTTTCATTATCCGTTAATGAAATGTTCCAGATCTGACAGCATAAAGAAAGGCCTTTGACTTTGGAACATTGATTGTTATATTTTATATAAGTAAAAGTAGCCATTTTGTGAAAATTCAGGAAACTGGCAATCTAGTCATCCTTCCTGCAGTGTCAGTTATCATCTCCCCATTTTCATCAGCTTGACGACCTCCTGGATTCTAAGAGTATTCTGAGTTTTTAAAAAGTTTTGATTTGTTATATATGACAACAGAATGCATTACAATTCATATTACACATATAGAACACAATTTTTCTTATCTCTGGTTGTATACAGAGTGGAGTCACAGGAGTGACTTACATGTGCTTAGGGTAATGATGATCATCGCATTCCACCATCATTGAACCCCCCTACATCCCCTTCCTTTTCCTCCCTCCCCTTTTCCTCTTTGCCCCATCTAGAGTTCATTTAATCCTCCCATCCCCCATCCCACACAACATATTATGGATCAGCATCCTTAAATCAGAGAAATCATTTGGCATTTGGTTTTTTGGGACATTGGACATAGATTGGCTAATTTCACTTAGCATTATATTCTCCAGCTTCATCCATTTACCTACAAATGCGATGATTTTATTTTCTTTCAGTGATGAATAATATTCCATTGTGTATGTATACACCACATTATCTTTATCCATTCATCTACTGAAGGGCCTCTGGGTTGGTTCTACAGTTAAGCGATTGTGAATTGTGCTGCTATAAACATGTGACTGTGACACTGTAGTATGCTGTTTTTAAGTCCTTTGGGTATAGCCTGAGGAGTGGGATAGCTGGATCAAATGGTAGTTCCATTCCCAGTTTTCCAAGGATTCTCCATACTGCTTTCCATACTGGTTCATTTGGAAGCAATGAGCCAATATGGAAAAATTGGTTCCATTTTTTGCAATTTGCAGTCCTACCAGCAATGTTATGAGTGTGCCTTTTTCCCCCACATCCTTACTACCATTTTGATTTGTTATATTTGTTTGATTTGTTGTATTTGTATTCTTGATAGATGCCATTGAGTGAGGTGAAATCATAGAGTAGTTTTGATTTGCATTTCTCTAACTGCTAAAGATGTTGAATATTTTTTCATGTTAATTGGTGTTGTTTTTTTTTTTTTAATTGGCTGCCTCCTTCTTAATGGAACTTCTAAAACTCAGGATAAGAGTTAATAAATGGGATGGCATCAAATTTAAAAGTTTCTGTACATTAAAGAAAGCAACTAAGAATGTGAAGAAAGTCTTTGCTAGCTGCTTTTCTGACAGAGGATTAATATCCAGAATACATAAAGAACTCAAAACAAATACCACCAAAAAACCTGATAACTCAATAAACGGACAAATGAATTAAAAGGAAACTTCTCCAATGAAGAAATACAAATGTCTAACAAATACATGAAAAAGTGTTCAACATTTTTAGCAATTAGGGAAATGCTAATCAAGAATACACTGAGATTTTTATATCACTTAGGTTAGAATGGCAGCCTTCAAGAATACAAACAACAATAAATGCTGAAGAGAATATGAAGAAAAAAGGAGCACTTTAAAACTGTTGGTAAGATTGTAAAATAGTATAGCCACATGGAAATCAGTAGGGAAGGTTCCTCAGAAGACTAGGAAGGAATGGTGGTCCTGGAATTGTGACTCAGTGGTAGAGTGCTTGCTTAGCACATGTAAGGCCCTGGGTTTGATCCTCAGCACCACATAAAAATAAAAGTGTTGTGTCCATCTGCAACTATAAAATATTAAAAAAAAAAAAACTAGGAATGAAACCACCATATAGTCATGCCACTGCTTAGTATTTATCCTAAAGAATTAAAGTCAACATATTCTAGCAATACATGCATACCTGTGTTTGTAGCAGCATAATTAATTCACCCAGCTAAATTATGGAAGCAGCCTAGGTATCTGTCAGTGGATAGAGGGATAAAGGTGGTATTTGTGTGTGTGTGTGTGTGTGTGTGTGTGTGAGAGAGAGAGAGAGAGAGAGAGAGAGAGAGAGAGAGAGAGAGAGAGAGAAACAGAGTTCCATTCAGCCATAAAGAAGAATGAAATTATGTCACTTGCAGGAAAATGGATGGAACTTGAGAATTTTAAGTGAAATAAGCCAGTCTCAGAAAGCAAAGGGTTATATGTTTTTTCTTATATGTGGAAGTTACAAAAAAGAGGAAAAACAGTGGTGGTGGTTGTGGGCATCTCATGAAAATTGAAGGGAGATCAATAGAGTAGGAGGGAAAGGGATCCAGTGAGAGGAGGAGAGGAGGGAAAAGGTGAAATAACTGGGGAATGATTTTTGACCAAATTATATTGTTGTGTCATGTGCATGTATGAATATGTGACAACAAATCCCACTGTTACACATAATTATTGCACCAAAGGATAAGAAATACCCCTTCTAGCCAACACCCCCCCCCCAACTTCTACTGTCTAGGTCCCACCCAGTAGTGCATTCAGCCATGCATGGATTAATTCACTGATGAGTCAGAGTCCTCCTGATTGAATCACTTTGGAAAAAGCCCACCTCTGAACACATGAGACCTTGGGGAACATTACAGATCCAAACTATAATGCTTTTCTTCCATTTTAAAAGGAGGCAGGGGTTGCTGACTGCTTCAGGCAGGGCATTACAGAAGATAGGCTTACTGGGTTTACTGTGGGTCAAGGGAGAGTTGTAACAAGAAAGATAGGATTTTGGACTTAAGTCTTACTTTTTAATAAGTTTGTTACTATATCACTCTCTTCCCAGTTATTTCTTATTTGCCTTAATTAAAGATTCTAGAATTCTGGTGCAGTTCAGAATGATTGAAGTTTAAGGGAAGATGGAAAAGAGAAAAGAGACAAGGGGGATTCTGAGCTAACTTGCTTGCTTATTTCTTCGTTTAACAGCTCCTTAAGCAAAATCTCTGCTACTGGTGCTTCATACATACTTTGTTCACATTATGGGGTGGGGTATTTCTATTCAGTGTCTCCCTAGTTCATTTATTCTAAAAGAGCAGGTATTAGAATTTTTTCCTGTTCCCTTATTTTTCCAGTAAACTGAGGGTGGTAGAGATATTATTTTTCCTGTAAACTGAGGGTGGTAGAGTATACTGCTATACCCGACCCTCTCATGTGGTTATCTAGCAGAAAGGTAGTTTCCGATAAGACTCTGTTCTTAGAGCCTTAAGACTGAGGAGGAATACCATCTATGTTTGAGAGATGAATTCCTCTTAATAACTCTTCTGGCCAGAATATGCAGAAGAAGAAAGATTTCTGCTTTCCTTGGATCCTTTATGCTTTCAATTTTTTTTTCCCTTTCTCATGCTTCTCATACTTCTTGTGTATGTACTATGGTTTCAGAGATACCAGAGAAGAAAGTGGGGACTGTCAAGAAAAGAAATAGTCGTTTTTTTGGGGTCGGGGGGACTGGGGTTGTGGCTCAGCGGTAGAGCGCTTGACTTGCACATGCAGCACCCTGGGTTCGATCCTCAGTACCACATAAAATAAACAAACAGGCAAATAAATAAATAAAGGTATTGTGTCAACTACGACTAAAAAATATTAAAAAAAGAGAAAGAAACAGTCTTTTTTTTTTTTTTTTTTATTCTTCACTCACATTTATGTCTGCTCTAATGTGGTTCTCTACCATGTTTTCCCTCTTCAGGGAGAACATTTTGTGCTGTTCTATTTAAGTGTTAATTTTTTTCTTTTAAAAGAATCCATATGGTTGTTGTAAATTTAGACTATTGCAAACGTAAAAAGAAAGAAAATGATGAGAGCCCTGACCACACTGTGCAGAGGTGTCCCCTGTGAGTTGTTTTTGCTGCTTTGGACTGCTGTAACAAACGCACCATATGCTGGGTGGCTTACGCAGCAGGAGTTTATTGTTTTTAGTTCTGAAGTCTGAGAAGTCTTAAGATTAAGGTGATTGCCACCTTGGTTCTTAGTGATTCCTGGTTGGCAGAGGGACACCCTCTTGCTGTCTTCCTGTGGTGGAGAGTGAGATCACTTCCTCATCTCTACCCAGGGCAATCAGTTTCCAAGAGACTCTACCTTCATGACCACATTACCTCCCAAAGACCCCTTTTCCTGGTGGCATCACATTAGGATTTAAATGTATGAATTTTGGGGAGGGGGCTTAAGCATTCAGTCATAGGCTAAGAAATAATGCAGGAAATCAGCATTTAAGCCCCATACATAAATCTTTTTTTTAATACATATTTTTTAGTTGTCCATGTACACAGTACATTCATTTATTTTTTTAATGGTGCAGAGGATTGAACCCAGTGTCTCACATGTG